>NC_136415.1:255295178-256767678 GCF_051521515.1 Lactuca serriola | reverse complement strand
ACATTTTTATGTTTTTTGAAAATAGCTTGAGTTCATAGGTTTCTTGTTATTCAACAGAATCTTACTTCAATAGTGTTATGACATAGATCTAATAGTTTGCATGTACCCTTAAGTGTTAAGGATTTATCTGTGTTATTCCATGTAAAACTCATAAATGGTATCAGAGCCAAGTTCTCTAACAATTAAATGTACATTGCGTGAACCTAAACAAATCAATTGTTTTCTATCACACTGTTCTCAAGACACAAGATTGGACGCTCACGATGTGAGCAAAGTTAAATTTGGAATTTTGTTTTCTGTCAAACTGTTATCATGATATGAGAGTTAATGCTCATGATTTGACATATATAATGGGAGAAAAGAGAACATTTATGGCTTAATAATTCAGGATTAAACATGTCATTGATTAGATTCTGTCACACCCCAAAACCGAGAACGACGGAAACGTTCTGGGGCGGAGGACGTCATGTATGAATCACAACAAATGTAAAGTAGTAAACAAGCAACAACATCATCCATTGCATTAATAGTATAATTTTGGTTACAAGTGTTTTCTTTCATAGTACAGGACAGCATGATAACTGATCAAAATAAAAGACGAGTCTTGACTGCTCCGTCTTCTCTAAACCTTGCATCGACACCTGTCTATTTGTAACCTAAGAATACAAGTTATTTTGAAAGAGTAGATCAGCATTTAAGCTGGTGAGTTCATAAGTATTTAATGTCATTGCTTTGATTAGTTGATATGAAAGACTGGTGAATGATTGATGAAACATTTAGTATAAGTATGAAAACTCTAGAAAATCCCATATTTCCTACTAGTATAAAAGTAGTCTTCTACCAAGACCCGAATGTTTTGAAAGTAGTCTTTTACCTAAACCTGACTGTTTTGAAAGTACGCATCTCTTGAAAATGTGACGGTTTTTCCCTTTTTAACTCTTATTAGTTTGTCCCTTAAGTATACCTGAAATGGTATCAACCTAAAACATCCGTAGATTGTTCATTTACCTCTGTTGCTAACAGTCGGGTTTAGGAATAGTTAGTCCCTTATGTATACCTGCGATGGCATTAACCTAAAACATCCGTAGATTGTTCATTTACCTTTGTAGCTGACAGTGGTTGTCGGAATGGTTAGTCCCTCAAAGTATCACGTGGTACTAGGAGATAAAGTCCCAATCTATCTCGTCGATGATGTGATTGAATCACAAGGTAAAGATAGAAAGGCGAACGATATAACCGTATCTAAACATATAACATGTAATAGTAATTTGCCATATAATGTCTATGTAAAAGTATTCATGTATAAGTATTCATGTAAGAGTATTCCTTCATATAACATGTAGTAGTAATCTGCCATGTAATGTCTATGTAAAAGTATTCACGTATAAGTATTCATGTAAGAGTATTCCTTCATATAACATGTAGTAGTAATCTGCCATGTAATGTCTATGTAAAAGTATTCACGTATAAGTATTCATGTAAGAGTATTCCTTCATATAACATGTAGTCTAGACTCATTAATGAACTAACTCCGGTGTAATTTCTTGTAGGAGGAAAAATGTTTTGTTTACTCTAAACTATTCCTATAATAGTTTACTAGAATGTAATTGATGAGTGTCCAAGTAGGTTTATACACTATTGCTACCTAAGAGTATCGGAACTAAATTAACTGATGGAACATTTATGACCATATATGTATACATGATATATAACTAATATTTAAACGACTTTCGGACGAATACCCAATATCCCACCAGACCACATCTCAAGGCGCGAAAAGGAAATAGGGTGGATAGCCTTTCTAAGTCTTTTAAACATTTCTTATATAACTATACATATAGAGGCATGCAATTTATAATATAAAAGCATAAGGAAGTTTTGTAAATCCGTTGAAAAGTCTAATAAAGCAGTTGTGACTTGATGTCAGTTTATAAAATGATTGAAAGTATTTTGTTTGATAAGACAGTTTAAGTACACGGAAAACCACTGTTTGAAAACACCTTTGTAACCGAGTTTGAAAGGAAGCTTGCAGTATGTAAGACAGTTTGATAACGAGCTTTAATCATGTAAAAATGTTTAAGAAAGTCATTTGAGGTAATATGTTTAGTAAAACTGTTAAACTTGTAGTAAATCCATTTGTATACTAGTTATAAATCACATATGATTGATTTATAAACAAGAAGTATTCCAAAATATTGATGTTTTTCGTGCCAAAATAATCGCATGTTTGTAGTACGAAAGGTGGACACATATACATACAGTATAAGCAGAGTGTTTGATTTATATATAAATAACATCACTTTTCATTTCAAAAGGTATAATGTCATCGTGATACATTTTGCATACGAAAGTTTCTTTATAATAATTATAAATCACATGCGATTCCGTTGAATAAAAGTGTATAACGATACTTTATATAACATACGATAATCATCGCGTGTTTTACTTGTATTCCCCCCTTAAAAGCATATAAAAACATTTATAAAACATTTAAAAGTGTGGATTATAAGGGTATGAACTCACCTGAAAGTTTGAAGATAGCGAGATGGAAAACCGGGCAGAGTTTCGTCTCGGGAAACGGATTTTTCTCGGGATTCTCGGGAATCTCGGGAGTAAAATCGACCCTTGGGACTTGAGCAAAAAGGACAGAGCTTCGGGTTTGAACGGGCACGGAAAACGAGGCAAGACCGCGAGAGAAAGGAGAGAAATGAGCAAGTTTTTCGGAAAGCCTCGCATCCCTTTTATAGGGGTGCTGAACCGCCTCGGTATGCTGGGCGTACGAGGGTACGCAGCGCGTACGAGACGTCATCGCTTACGTATTTCGGATGGAGCGGGTCGGATGGGACAGCGGGTCGGACGGGTCAGATAGCTTCGCATAGGGGCGACGTGGACAATCCGAGGCCTTCGATCTGAGTACGCGGGGCGTACGAGGGTACGCAGGGTGTACTCCGGTCCTATCCGATGACTCCCCTTCGGATAATACCGGGAGTTTATAATTAAATTTATATTTATTTTAAATAAACTTCAAAAATTCATATCTCCTTCATACGAACTCCGTTTTCAACGTTCTTTATATTCACGCGAAGGTGAGACTAAGATCTACAACTTTCGTTTAGATTCCGTTGGCAAATTTTGAAATAATTTTTATTATTTATTTATTAAAATGACGTGATTAAGGAATTTCTTTAAAAATTCTTAACATCTTTATCTGACGTCGGTTTTTGCCAGACTTTTTACCGCTGAAATACCATTGACGAGACCTTCAATTCTCGTTTAGGTCATTCCGGTCAAAAGTCGCTCGATCTCCGATTCGAGTTTTTACGTAACTTCGTATTGCCGTTTTTCTGTTGGAAAAACTTAGAATGGTCATAACTTCTTCGTTATAACTCGGATTTTAGTGTTCTTTATATGCTTGGAAACCTTGATACGATTCCTTCTACTTTATTTAACCCAAATAAGAGTTTATGAAAGTTAAATTTTGACCTAAATTTGACTTGCGTTCCATCATATCGTCTTGAAATATAACCTCTTCAAATTTCGAATAAAAAATATGGATCCTAACCTTAATTTAAAATTTATGGCTTAATAATTAAGGACTAAAATCAAGTAACTTGAATTCTCTTTTCTCCCATTATAGATGTCAAATCAAGACAATAATGGTCTTCCTCATTCTTTTGGAAATGTTCTTCTTTTTCCTTCTGAAGATGATCTTCCATACTCTAATCAAGGTGAAAGTATGTTCCCTTCTTTGAGCAATGGTGGAATTGGACATCATGCTTCTTCAACTCTTCCACCTCTTCCTCCAGTGAATCTCCCAACGTTGCGTTTTCCTTGAGTTGAAACATACAAAACTACTCAAACCCTATTCGCATGTAGACATCAAGATGGAAATTTTGTGTGTGCGCATGTTTTGGAAATGAAATTCGACATTGAAAAATTGGATAGAATGGGTGTCGTTTTCTCTAGGGAGCAAGCCATTGATTTGGTTCTTCGTTCGCTTCCTAAGTCATATGGTCAATTCATTGAGAATTTTCGTATGAGGAACATCGACGTGACCCTTATTGATCTGACCTAAATTTTGATTGTTGCTGAAGCAGAAATGCTTAAGAGCACATTTGAAGCATAAGTTCTTAAAGGGTCTGACTCTAAAGTTTCCATGAACATTGACAGCGGTGACAATGGTAGTCCAGAGCAAATTTCTCTTCCTAATGGAAAGGCAGGCAAGGTCAAATTGTTTGATCATATGGTAAAGAGAAAGGTTAGTTCTGAGATAGTTCCATGCTTTAACCCTAAGGATTCCATATGTTTGTATTACCAATTGAAGGGACATTAGTTGTGAAGCTGCCCAAAATACCTGAAAGATCTTAGAGATAGTGAAGGCAGGTTGTGTGACTCTACTTCAAGTACATCCATTATCTAAACAAATTCCTATTCATAGACTCTTAATACATGATGTGATGATTATATTTTGATGTTATAGCAGGATCTAAGAGAAATAAGGAAGCTTAAGTAGAGTGTCTTAAATCTGATCAAGGAAATGGACTTCGATCACATAGTTTGATGATTGGATTTTGGAGCTGCTAATAAGAAATTAGGATAATTTAATAGATTGCAATTACTCTTCGTAGATGTCTAGAAATGTTGTTTTTTCATTTCACGCGTTGTAAGGACAAGTTCAAATTTATTTGTTTATTTTCAATAAAAGTGAGATTTTTGTTATATGTTTGCCTCATTTTATATATTTCCTTGCAATGACATTTATGAAAGTATTTGTTACATTTCTAATATTAGCAATATTAATTATGGATTTGATTATTTTTATATCGCTTGTGGTAGTGTCATAATTAACTAAGTGAAAAAGAATTCTCATCACCAATTTTCAATTTGACAGAAACTTGGACTCATGCAATTCGAATTGTGTAATGCATGAGAGTCTTAGTCACTGGAAAATTATAACTAATTTACTGATCACATGTTTATGTGAGTCAAGTGAAGGACTAATGGATCTAGTACATATTAATATGAACTCTTCAAATCCACCACAAACGACGATAATTTTATTCGTCATGATTTACTGATGCTTCAGTAAATATGGTAGTGTTTATATGATTAAACATAATTCTAATATTTTGGAAAGGCTTTCAAAGAGTAGCAGAACGAATAGAAGAATCTATTAAGAAGAAGATAAAAGTTTCTCCAATCTGAAAGGAAAGGATATTACTTTAGTATCACGTTTTATGATCATCTTAATGAGTGTGGAACTATATCACGATTCATCCTCGAATAACATCGTAGTGCAATTCTATGACTAAGAAGAGGAATCGAATATTGTTAAAATAGTTCAATAAAGAGATGAGTCATACTTTATTTCCATTCAAGTTTTAGAGCCATGCTCTAGTTACTACATATCGTATCTTGAAAACTTATTTCGTACTAAGTAGGTTTTTAAAACCTCATGAAATGTGGAGTAATAATGTTTTCTTACTCTAGCACATTTGGAATTGGAAGTTTTGATGTTTTGGTTAAAACAAAGGATGCACTAAGACCAATTCTATGAAGTGTTTTCTTGTTGGGAATCCAGACGAATTTTTGAATATTTGTTTTAGCTCGTCAAGGAATGTTCGTTGAGAGATAAACATATATGTCAAGAAGCTAGTGGGAGTCTTAATGATCTTGAGAGTTTCAGGATTCAATCGAGAATAAACCTTTTAATTATCACTAGCATGCGAATTTCTGAGGTTGATAACTAGTCGTGTTTAATTGACACATTCTCATTTCTGTGCGCCTTCCAGTTGAATTGGAAATGCTCATGATCTCTATGGTTCTCATTTGACTGCAAAAGCAAAGAACATTGCTCATTGAAGGTACATTGATCAATATGGGTGAGCTGCTTAACAACATGGAAGCACTGGTAGGCCCTTGTGCTACCAGAGGGAAAAAAATTTAGAATAAGCGAAGTTCAGTCCATGAAAGGAAAGCTAAATTTGAGTTTGGTTTTTCCCTAAACCTTATCTTATGATTGTAGGTTGGAAATGATATATTCACATGGATGAGAATGTATACACCATAAAATCTAGCTGGAAAAAAGGTTTCGCTCTAATTCATGATAATAATTATAAAGAAATACTTTCGCTAGTATATTTTAAAAATCTAATAAATATCATTATGGTTAGTGGTTGTGTTAATTTCATTCTCAAATTCTCAATATGATTATGGCATCCCTTTTCATATTTTGAATTATGAGGAATGGGAAGGAATAGTTCGAACATTCATGACATATATCTATAAGTTTTGAAAGGGTTTAAAATTACATATGTGATATCCAATTAATGTGTATAAGCTTAAGAAGTCTAGTTAAAGACTTATCGAAGCATTGCATAACAGAAATCTGTACTTCAGTAAGAAAGTCAAGAGTATTGATTTCTAGAAGTCTAGTTGATTTCTGGGTACATATCAATGCTAGTGGGAGCATAATTGTTATGCTAGTATTGTGTGTGTTAACAATACTGTATGTAGAGAACAAAGTTTTCAATTTTGAAAATTTCATAGTTTGGGAATTGTTTCTCTATGATAGACTTAAGGAAGAGGTCACTCATACTTCGTTTCAAATCTAAAAGTTTAGACTGTAGGGTTTAGTAGAACTTAGTCTTGGACATATATGAATATCATTTTGAAATGATTCAACATAGGAAATTCAATAAATATTATAGCAAGAGACAAAACAGATATTTGATCCTTATGTAAGACATAATGAATCGAGTCTCATATGCTTCTGATATAGGATCAATTACATATGCTATAATATTCACTTATTCTAATTTTTCCAAATGCCTTGGGCATTAAGAGGGAAAAGGACTAGAAATTTGTGTGACTAAAATTGTTAAGAAACTGTCATGAACATTCTAAGGTTATACCAAAAGATTAATTGTTTGTAAACAGTTGGAAGTATGGTATTGTTTGGATGAACCATAGTGACATGTTTTAGATTGGGATGATTCTTGATTGATGGTCATATGGAAATAAGGAAATGTTTCTATAGTGGGAGTTGATTATTTAAAACTACATGTGAATTGGAAACATCAATGCAAGAAAGGTGTTCAAGGAGTCATTTCCATAGAATTATTTTTAGTAACAAAGTTCCAACGGAACATTTTGTAATATCATTGGCTAAGTCTCTATGACTTTGATGCCTCAACATCACAAAAGGTCGATGCATTTAAGGTTGTAATTCTAACACACTTTAGGAGTGACAAGAATTTGGAGTTGCAAAATAAGGATCATTGGAATAATGTCCAGTCAATTTTTTCACAAAGGAAGGACCATAGAGAGAAAAAATATGCATGTTCATAACATGCCATGAATGGTGTTTAATTCAATTGGTTAGTCAACTACTTGAAACATTATACAATGAATAAAGTCTTAATTGTTATGGTGAGTAAATAATAAGAGTTTTATTTATATTCAATAGTTGTGAGACCATAGTTAATTAGTTTATTATTATGTTTCACTTTGCGTGTTTTACTTCCTGAATAATTTGATTATTCGAAATTCCAAATCCGCTCATACTTTTGGAAGTAAGTAGTGAAATAAGATGTCATGAATTGAATTGTAGATTGTCTATAGAGATTAGGCATTGGAATGATTGCAACAATGTTCATGTGTACTTAGAAAAATGGAGATTTTAAGTATTGGGTAAACTCACGCTCAGAGAATTAATTCATGGATTCTATCACGAGTAATTTTGAGACAATAATATCTTATATTCTTAAATTAAGATATATGAGTTTTAATTTACAAGTCGGTTGTACATTGGTAATGCGTAAACGCATCACTAACATGATGTTATAAAACATACCGCCATGTATGACTTGATGAGTAAAAGATGCAAGCATATAAGTCAAAGTTTATTCATTACTTTTTCCCTAATGGGAAAAGTGATATCAATGGGCCCCTCAGTGATTTGGTGTTGACTTATAAGTGCTAGGCCTAGCCAAGACTAAATTGTTGTGTTCAATTAGAAGTCTTATGTCGTCATCACAAATCAGAAATTGGGAAACAAAATCATGGACAATGAGATTGATTATAATCCATGTCTCATGTCTGTACGATATCTTGTAGAATAGAAGGATATTTGATCACTTATCTTAGGACACGTAACTGACTACGTCAGAGTTCATCAATGGGTTTTGGAAGAAACAATTTGCTGATCAGTTTGGAAGTTATGCTGCAAATTATAGTTATAGACTTATCCAAGTGGGAGATTGTTGGATTGGGTGTCTAAGCCCATAACTATAGTTGGTATAAACTTGAATTAATATTAGCACAATCCTTTTGGGTTGCCCTCAAACCTAGCGATTGGACAGGGTGATTTTTAGAGAGAGAGAGAGAGAGAGACTAATTTATTAATTTATTATATCATTAATAAAATAATTAGAAATCAAAGTAAATGATTTGTTAATATATTATGAGAATAATATATTGATTTAAAAATAGTAATATTTAATTAATATCTAATCATATATTAATTAGAATTAATTTTGGGATTAATGGAATTGATTAAAAGTACAAGGATTAAAGTGTAATTGTTCAATAGTTGAGCAAGAGTCATTCTAGAACCTCCCTAGAGTTATGGATAGTTTTAAGGAGGGTTTTAGAGATCTAGAATTATCCTTGAAGGATAATTAGGAAGCTAGACAATTACAAATTCAAGATAATATTATTATATTGGTTTTAGGCTTATCCATAGTTTCCTTGTTGCACTATATAAGGAGCCTAAGCCCTTAGAATTTTGGCCACTTAATGATTCCAAGGTTAGGCCGAAATTTTGCTCTCCTTCCTCATCACTCCACAATCTCCTTCTTACTAGCTTGGGTGTGAACCATTAAAGGCATGACATTTGTGGTGCTTGCTTCTAAGAGCATTTCAAAAAGTTTTTGATTAGCTATTTACCATAATAACTAAAATTTATGTAAACCCTAAATTATTTATATTTTTTGAAAAATATCTAGGGTTCGTAGGTTTCTTGTTGTTCAATAGAATGTTACTTCAATAGTGTTATGACATAGATCTAATATGTTGTATATACCCTTAAGTGTTAAGGATTTATCCATGTTATTGCATGTAAAACCCATCATATATATATATATATATATATATATATATATATATATATATATATATAGAGAGAGAGAGAGAGAGAGAGATTTAGGTTCATATATTTCCAAAAAATATTGTGTGTATGTAAGCACTAATAATAATTAAACAAAAATAAAATCATTATTAAATCATAAAAGGGTATATTAGTAATCTAAGGTATAGTTAATTATGGCAAAATGATAAAAAAATCTTTATGTAACAACCTTTAAATTTGGGATATACAACTTAAAACCCTACAAACCATCAACACAACTCTTCATTCCTGAATATCAACATCTCGCCATTGTTGTTTCACTCTTCTCCCTTTCCATCGCCGGAAGAGGGCCATAAATGTTGTTGGTCACCAACATCCTAGCGTCGGTATATTCTTAAACTCAATTTTTGATTTTGCAATTGACTTTCTTTTGAAAATAACTTTCTAATCGGTTTTTGAAGCTGTACTTTCGATATTTTTGAAATCTATATTCGATGTTTTTGAACTTTGATTCTGATTAATTGCAATGGCGGATGTTGTTGGGTCAACGGCAGTGTCGCCGCATCCCCATATGGCGTTTGTTTTGTTTCTGATTGATTGCAATGGTGTACATTGTATTTTTTTCTTTCTGGTCTTTATTATACATTTTCAATTTCCAAATTCGATTCTCAAATTTGAATAGAACAACCCATATGGAGTTTTTTATCCATTGATGCATTTACATGATTTTTTTTTGTGGAAGTCTTATACATAAACACTTGATGTAACACGAAATATCATATGTGTGTATGTGTGTGTGTATTGTTTTAGTAAGCAATCCCATTACAAAACAATTATATTAAACTACATTAATTCATTTTCATTTCATATTGTTTTTTTTTTGGTGATGCACATCAATTGCTCGATGGAATGCTTAACTATGCTTTTATTGAGAAACCTAAAATGCTCACAATGTTCGATTTTTGAAATTGAGCTATGACATTAATTGGTTGATTATGCCCTTTTCATGATATTTTAATATTTTTGAATGCCAAAATATAAAAGTATAGATTTAGCACACCTTTAACTATTTAAAAATTATGAAATCCAGAGTGAGGAAGTGTTATGATTTGAACAAGTAAACACTTCTTCAAAATGGTAGAACAAGTAAAAAGTTTTTCATACAATTTAGTTCCTAATCACGTTATTCAAGGATTATATTCCATAAGAATAAATTAAGATTTTGTAATGTATACCATATTACATCAACATTTATAGTTTTATTGTTTTAGAATACAATGCAACATAAAGAACTCTCTGTGACTTTTTTTTCCATTATTGTCCTAATTATTTTGTCATAATTACAACCCACGTTGCCAATTTAAAATGTTGTGTGCATTCTTCTAAAATTTAAAATGTCGCACACACACACATACACACCCAGTCACTGATAGATAAACACCCTCATGTACCTTCCCGCACTTGCACAAGTATGACGCCTCTACCCTCCCAATTGCAAACCAACGGGCTTAAACCGCTTCGCTTCCAACAATGTTTGAACTGATTCCTGCCTCATCTCTCTAGTCTGAGTCACGATCTCAATTTCCCTCATCTGAGCGAAATACTAAAGCTCGGGGCTCTTTTGCTCGAAGAGTGAACCATTCCTCTGGGTCGATACAAACCCCCAGATCTCCATCCTGAGTCTTTTGCTCGGGGAGTGAACCATACCAATGGGTCAATACAAACTCCCAGATCTCCGTCCTAAACATGCTCAAATATCAGGACATCTGGACCTGCTCCGAAGCAGCATACTCGGGGAATAAGAGGGCTCTCTCTGTAAACATCTTGGTGATCTCCATCAATGACTCTATCATCTGCCTCAACGAAAGATACTCTTGGGATAACTTCTCCCTCTCCACCAACAATACATACTCAACATAGAACATCTCGATAAACTACTCCAAGTCACTCCAGCTTTCTCCATAGGATCATAAGTACCAGTCACCAGCTTCCACCAGTCCTTCGCCCCCAAACAAAGAAGGTTTAGGGAGCACCTGACCTTCTAATCCTCTAGACACGAGCAAGTGAAGAAAAAACCCACTACATCAGATAACCACCTCATAGCAATGATCGTGTCCTTGACCCCGTCAAACTCCAGGGGCTTCATGTTGCTAAAGTCCCAGTACTGAAATGACCCTCTCACCTGAACTCCCACAACAACAATATCTTCGGTAGCAACAACCTGAGTCATAACGGTTTATTGCTCGTCCAAAAGCTCAATTATCATAGTCTTAATAGACCTGAATACCTCTGGGATTTCCTCCCTAACCTCCATGGTCAACTGAGTAATGATCAACTCCCGGATTTCATCATCCGTTTATACTGGCCTCGTCGGGCCACCCACTTCTAATGTTGAGACTCTAGTGATCGGCATACTGAAAACAAATCAGATTATATTAGAAAAGCCACAGTTCATACTATTATAACATTAAGGAAATACTAAATTGTCGGGGTTCCTAACTTCTTATCTACTTGTACGGCTCTTATGCTTCAAGTAGTACGGGCCCATACTACCTTCCACACTTACTCGTATTTGTCTCAATGGTTCTCACGGACGACCTGACCACAAGGTCTAACACCTAGGATACACATACATCCTATTCATATTCCATCAAGAGTAGCTAATCATTCCTCATATTGGCCTAATATAAACCGCACTCACTCATGATACTTCCACTAACCCTACAGCCGCCACTGTATGCTAATCATATATAACACTAGATTCGATAGACAGTCGAATATCAGATTCTTCCCTAAGCCCACAACCAAACAACGAACAGGAAATAAGGCGAAATTGAGCGTTGTCTAGCTATAGAATCTTAGTTATGTACAATTACGATGCATGCAACATACATCATACATCAGAAAATTCTATCATACAATTCCTGGAGATCCTTACCCTATATACTAGCATGCAATTCAAACACTTATTGACTTGAATGTCGTCCATGGGGACTACAACGGAATCATTAACTACAAACTTTTGAAGCTGAGCAACATGGAAGGTGCTGTGAATCTGACTAAGCTCTTGAGATAGGTCCACTCCATAGGCTACCCTGCCTACCCTGTTTACAACTTTCCTATAAAATGGGACCCCAACATACCCCTTTTCCTTAAGCGTATAGCACCCATCTAGGATGATACCTTCTATCAAACCATATCCCCGAACTGGATCTCTATCTCATATCGTCGTCGGTCGGCATAACTCTTCTATTGGATTTGGGTTGTCTGCGATCCCCGTCTGGCCAACTGGACAAGTTCCGTAGTATGAAGGACCAATTCACTCCTCCCCGTGACCCTGTGACTGACCTCGCCCCTACAGACTGGTGTATGATACTTCCTTCTAAAAGGAAACTCGAAAGGCAGCGCACCAATATTGAAATAATAGTTGTTGTTGTAAGAAAACTCAACTAGGGGAAGGTAGGAGTCCCGACTCTAACCGAAATCGAGAACGCAAGCCCTCAGCATATCTTCAAGCATCTAAAAGCTCTTCCCACTCTATCCATCAGTCTGAGGGTGATAAGCAGTGCTGAAATGCAGTCTCATACCCATCTCCTCATGAAACTTCTGCCAAAACTGTGAAGTAAACCGAACAACTCAAGGGTGAATCGAGAACCTGGATTTGTGAGGAGGTATATTTAAGTACATATAAAAATGTTTTTTACATAAATATAATAATAATATTATTTAAAAAATAATATAAGATTTCACTATTTTTAGTTGTGTAGTAGGTTAAGTGTCACACCTCCGGCCAAGGCGAAACATGTCGAGAGTGCGACTAAATTCATGGATCATAGATAAACTTAATATATAGCACAGGTACAACGATAAACAAAACAACATTTTTATTCCATCATTAAGTTTGAATACAGGGTTCTTATAGATAATAATAGTACAGTGGTTGCCTTAAACAGGTAGGCAGATAACAAAAACTAGAATGCTAGGTCGTCTGTAATCCACATCTAATCTTCTGTCTGAAATCTTTTCTAATGATCTCTTGAGAATACATGTAAATTTGAGGGTCAACACAAAGGTTTGTGAGAGTTATAGGTTTTCTGCTTAACCGCAATACAATACTTTTAAAAAGTTCAAAAGTATTACATTTGTTGTAACTAAAACCGTGTTCGGAAATGTTTGATAAAGATAGAAATCTAAACTGTGGTTTCTAGATAATGAAATCTAGCTAAAGTTTATACCGACAAAGTTATGTGGATAACGGATAAATAGACATACGGATATACGCATAAAGTTATCTTCCAAGATTGTACTTAACAACCGCATAAACGGATAAACGACAAGTATATTTGATAAGCGTACATGTAAAAGTGTATGAAACATGTTTAAACAATTGATAAAACTTAGTATAGTGTACACAAGCACATGTATGAGTCTAAGATACAAGTTCTGAAACTTGTATAAATATATAAACCTAAATATTTTTATATACATATGATGTATATTAAAACTACCGAGTTGATAACCGTCTATACAGTCATAACACCTTTATAGTCAGATTGTATATGTTATTTTTACTAGTTGTATTATTTTAGCAACATAACATACGTAAATATTGATGTTTTAAAAAGATTTTCTTTACTTAACATATATGCGTTTAAACAATTATTTCTCAACTAGTAAAGTGTTTACATAAAACAATGATATTTCATGTGTATTTTGTATGATAAATAATATTTAGTATACATAATACCATTGTATAGACGAGGGTCAGGCATGAAACACCGGAGGGCAGGATCATTTTAGAAATTAATCTGTTCTGAAATCCAACAACCCAAGCGGCCCTTCAAACCAGAGTGCCCGTACCGTAAGTAGTAGAGTAGTAAATAATATTTTTAGTGTAATTTATATTGCATAAAAATGATGATGTTGTTTGTATAAACAAAACATTTAGGAAATATATATAATATATATTACAAGTAGTACATGTATTACCCCCAAAAATATGTAAAAGTGGGGCCGTAACACTCACCTTATCGACTGGTTATCGAATTGTTCTAAAAACCGAGATGTGTTGTCGAGAGGTAGTGACTTCAGGGATTAACCGATTTCCTAGCAAAATTTGTTATAAATTAATATTTGGAAGTGATTAGGTATTTTAACTATGTATAATGATTTATTAATTTTCCAAGTTTTTATTATTTCAAAATTTATTTAAATAATCAATTTAAATAAATTTTATCTAAAACTTTTTTTACTGTTTTCCAAAATTTGTAAATAAATCCAAAATTTATTTAACTTCAAATATAATTAATATTTTGTGAAAGTTAAAAATCCAATGTTATATATATATATATATATATATATATATATATATATATATATATATATATAAACTTTGTAAACAAATTTATTAACCATACCCTGAACTGGTGATGGTCCGGAATCAGTAACCATACCCTGGATTGGTGATGCTAGTCCCCATATATATCTCTCTCAATCTTCTTATCTTCCGAGGGTAGCATTCTTGGGTAAAGGTTAGCAAAGTCATTGAATCGGGAGGTGTAGGCAACTATCTTAGATCCTTGTATGGTCAGATTCCAAATCTCTTGTCCGAGAGCCTGGATTTCCTGTCGAGGGCAGTATTCTCTGATCATCATCTGTTTCAATGGTTCCCAACAAATGGCATCAGTTTTCACGATTCCCATGGACTTTTCATGGTTATTCCACCAAGTTAAGGTGGAGTCCATTAGCGTGCAGATAGTGTACTTGACCCAACAGTCAGCAGGGCATGCACTAATATGAAAACTGCCTTAGTCATTTCTATCCAATGGGATAGACCAACAGCTCCTTCAATGCCATAGAAGGATCGAGGATTGTAGCCCATGAATTCCTTGAAGGAGTAGTGTCTAGGGTTGTTTTGGTGAGTTATTGGAGTGCCACTTCTACTATTCCTAGTGTTTCCGTTTCGGGTTGCCTTGATGCTGCCAAGGCTGTAGCAATTCCTTATGTATGCATGTTTTGCATCATGGTGGGTTCCATCTGAGAAGTTTGGTTCACATTTATTACTTCTGGGGGTCCTCCCCGGTTTGGAGTATCCACTAATGTTTGAGTTACTAGTGGGGATTTCTTTCGGTTGCCTTGGGGAGTTAGCGGTGGACGAACTCGTGGTTCCTTTCGTAGAGGCATTGTCCAAAATGTTTAGAAAAGACACACTCTAGTTGTTTATACTACTTAATAAAAACATGTAGGAATTGTATTGCATGATAGTGTATTAGCATAATTTATTCCTATAATCCCATAGATTTCCATATCATGGAGTGAGATTGATTCCTAAAATCCTACTGATTTTCAAATAACAGGGGAAAGGTAATTGGTTTAGAAATCCTCTAGAGTTCCAAATGATAGAAAGGGGACCGTAATTGATAATGATTTTGAAATGTATAAGTGTTTTAAAATTTACATATGGATTCTAAGATACTAGGTTGCTGCAGCGAATCTGGAGAACATTCTTCAATCTCTAAAACTCTCAACCGTTGTAATCTGTCAAACTCCTTGCTCAAGGTTGGTTGTGCCCCAACCCGACCATAAATAACATAGGCACTCATTCCAAGTTTATTTGTGGTATGCCTTATGTACGGTACTAACCTTTAATTGAGGTGTTTTGACATAAAGGGTTGAGTTGATAGGTTTAGTTGAAGGGATGTTTAGAATTTTATTAAGTGTTCTCGTCATGGGTCATGATATATATAAACTCTTATATATTATGGTTGGTAGGGTTTGTAGTATTATTATTATTTTTTTTGTACTTCCCGACTACCGAACACAAACAAGGGCTAG
The DNA here is from genome assembly GCF_051521515.1 of Lactuca serriola. Classification (NCBI taxonomy): domain Eukaryota; kingdom Viridiplantae; phylum Streptophyta; class Magnoliopsida; order Asterales; family Asteraceae; genus Lactuca; species Lactuca serriola. The sequence goes on along the minus strand of NC_136415.1, from coordinate 256,751,714 downwards.
GCATGAAGTACCAGAGGGCAGGATCATTTTGGCAATCAAACTGATCTGTATCCAACAACCCAAGCGGCACTTCAAACCAAATTCCTCGTACGGTAAGTAGTCGAGAAGTAGTGTTATTATTAATAATACTTTTATTAGAAGCTGGTTTGCTATATTTGTATTCCTCTTTTGAGGATACGAGTTCTTTATAGCCAATTTAGCTCTGATACCATTATTTCACACCCCTGGCCTGGGTGGAACATGCTGGGAGTGCGACTAAATTCATGGATCACGGATAAACTGAATATATAGCACAAGTACAATGATAAACAAAACAACATTTGTATTCCATCATTAAGTTTGGATACATGGTTCTTACAGATATAAATAGAATAGTGGTTTCCTTAAACAGGTAGATAGATAACAAAAACTACATTGCTAGGTCGTCTGTAATCCACGACTAATCTTTTGTCTGAAAGCTTGTCTACTGATCTCCTAAGAATTCATTTAAGTTTGAGGGTCAACACAAAGGTTGGTAAGAGTCACAAGGTTTCTACTTAACCACAGTGCAATGCTTTTAAAAAGTTCAAAAGCATTTCCTTTTTTGTGTAACTAAAATCGTGTTTGGAAATGTTTGATAAAGATAGAAATCTAAATTGTGGTTTCTAGATAATGAAATGTAGTTAAAGTTTATAATGACAAAGTTATACAGATAACGGATATACAGATAAAGTTATCTGAAAAGGTTGTACTTAACAACCGCAGATACGGAAAAACGGATAAACAACAAGTATATTTGATAAGCGTACATGTAAAAGTGTACGATACTTGTTTACACAGTTGATACAACTTAGTATAGTGTACACAAGCACATGTATGATTCTAAGATACAAGTTCTAAAACTTGTATAAATATATAAACCTATATATTTTTGTGTACATATGAGGTATATTAAAACTACCAAGTTGATAACTGTTTATACAGTCATAGCACATTTATAGTCAGATTGTATATGTTATTTTTGTTAATTGTATTATTTTAACAACATGACATATATAAATATTGATTTTTAAAACGATTTTCTTTACTTAACATATATGCGTTTAAACAATTATTTCTCAACTAGAAAAGTGTTTACACAAAACAATAATATTTCATGTGTATTTTGTATGATAAATATTACTTAGTATACGTACTACCACTGTACAGACGAGGGTCAGACATGAAACACCGGAGGGCAAAATCATTTTAGCAATTAAACCATTCTAATATCCAACAACCCAAACGGCCCTTCAAACCAGATTCCTGGTACCGTAAGTAGTAGAATAGTAAATAATATATTTTTGTGTAATATATATTGCATAAAAAGGGTGATGTTGTTTGTATAAGCAAAGCATTCAGAATATATATATATATATATATATATATATATATATACCCCGCGAAAATATGGAAAAGTGAGGTCGTAACAGTCCCCTTATCGAGTGATTATCAAATTGTTCTGAAAACCAAGATGTGTTGTTGAGAGGTTGTGACTTCCAGGATTAATCCAATTTCCTAGCAAAATTTGTTATAAATTAATTAATATTTGAAAGTAACTGGGTATTTTGACTATGTATAATGATTTATCAATTTTCCAGGTTTTTATTATTTCAAAATTTATTTAAATAATCAATTTAAATAAATTTTATCTTAAAATGTATTTTACTATTTTTCAAGTTTTGTAAATAAATCCAAAATTTATTGAACTTCAAGTATAATTAATATTTTATAAAAGTTAAAAATCCAATGTTGTATTTATTTTATATATATATATATATATATATATATATATATATATATATATATATATATATATATATATATATAAACTTTGTAAACAAATTTCTTAAACTTTATATTAAAATTTGATTAAATTGAAAAGCTTTTCCAAACTAGGTGGGGGGGGGGTAGTTTTGTACATTTTAATACATGTTTTCATTAGGTTAGGATTGATTTTGAAAAGGATTTTCGGAATAGGGGGCATGAAATTAATTTTGTAAATGGCCTTGCATAGTAATCTCAAGTTTTGCATAGGAGGTAACCCTTCATGTGCTCATTGTTGTGTGAATCATCGAAGAAAAAAACAATACAAATGGCTTTACGCCTTTTGGTGATCGATGAAAGCACATTTGATCAAATAATCTTATGTTGATGAATGGAGAGGACTTACGGTGGAGGGAGCAATTGTAGCAGGTGGTGACGGTGGTGGTTTGGGGCTACGACAGGGAGGCGACAGAGGTGGCAGTTTAGTGTTGTTGCCTTCGTTTCTTCCTTCCGTTGGTAATTCCGATGTGAGGGGGGATGGGAGGAGGTGGTGGGGTTAAGTGTTATATGATCAAAGTAGTGGTGGTGGTGATGATTTATTGGTGGAGAAAGGGTGGTGCAGTGGAGGTTTGAAGGTGGTAGTAGGTGGCCGGTGGTGGTTGTTCTCTTGCTTTTCTTGGCAGAAATAATGAGGGGAGGAGAGGGAATGTGAGGGGGTGTTGGTTGATCAAGATGGGGTTAAAAGGTGGTGTTTAGGGTGGTAGAGTGGTGTTTAGGATGGTTTTGGAGCAACCCGAGAGAGAGAGAGAGAGAGAGAGAGAGATAGAGAGAGAGAGGACCTTTAGAGAAGAAAGTTGGGATTTTTGTGTTATAATTGAGGTGGTATGAACATTTTTTGTAGTAGAAGAGAGACACACACACATCCTAGCAAGGTCATGCTTACAACTAGGATTTATACCACTTTATATAAACTTGCACTCAAGAAGAAAAGAGGGGAAGAAGAAAGACTCACTTGGCTGATACAAGGAAGGAACAGATCAAAGTTTAATTCAAGGATTCTGGAATGTCGAACAGATTAATTTTTGGAGTTATGGATCCCCGGAAATTTTCATTTGAAGTTTCACGTCTAAACGTCTCGCGGTGTCTGTTTTCACGATTTTTGTAAATATTTTTGTTAAAAATATTTCGAGTGTGAAATTAAATAATAAACTATAGTCTGAGTTCAAAAACGTTCTCGGAGATCCTATTGGAAAAGTGTTAGTGCCTTAACGAATCGATTCAGTTTTACGCGATTAAAGAAAAATATTGTTTTACCGTCTATTTTCTTAAAACCGTCGTAGATTTTGCATACGAACTCCGTTTTGGATGTTCTTTATATTTTCAGAAACATGGAAACATGTTCTATAATATTTTAATGTTTGTTTTGCTCAAAAACTGCTTAATGCAACATTTCTGTTTTTCAAAATCATTAATTAGTGTTGTCGTTTAAGCGGTTTGATTCAGTTGACAGTTTACACATTTGGAAGTAAGGTATCATCTGACATCCTATAATAATTGAAAATTTATTTATTTTATTTTAGATGCACTAAAACTCAATAAGTCAGATTATCACGAGATTCACAATGAATTGGTCGACTATAATTTTTGCCCTAAATTCTGAGATGTCACATTAAGTAAGTAGTCAGGTGGAAGAGGAGGCTTTCTTATTGATTGGAGACTAAGGTTTCAATCTTGCAAAATACATTTCCCCTTCACACTAAGTCATTTTTTTTCAATAAAATTAGATAGGTTTGCTCTTATGTGGCTTGCCACGTAATATGCACATCTGTGAGATGAGCTAGTCAACGCCATATAAGCTGAGGGTGAGCAAGTAAACCGTCTAAATGGTAAAATAACAAAACAAATTTATTTTTCAGTTAAATAAAAAAGTCTTGATATTATATGGCTTGCCACGTCATATGCACATCAGTAAGATGAGCTAGTCAGTACCATATGAGCTGGGAGGAATGGATAAACCGGTTAAATGAATGGGTAAACCGACTAAATGATAAAAATAACAAAATAGAAACTTTGTAAATCTTAGGCATGAAAACCTTATATCTAAAAAAAATGTCAAAGTTAAAGACTTTTATGTCAAAAGGCCTTTATAACATTTCTTTTCTTATTCCTCATTCATCTTCAGACCATCCCTGGAGGTTTTATGAAGAGTTTAATGGGCTAAAAAGTTGTCATGTGGTATTGAATGGGGGTAAAAATGCATTGTAGCTAGAGTTTACTGGGTGGATGGTTTAATCCCCATTGAATCGTGTAATGATTTTTTTTGTCTTTTTTTCTCAGTTTAATATAATAATTTCTATTTAAAATAACAATTTTTTTTTCAAAAAACTATATATTATTATTATTTTTTGACTTATACTTTATTTTAATTTATATTTAATAATTTAGTTTATTAAGTGTCACACGCCGAAACCGATGGCGGAAACGTTTCAGAGCGGAGGACGTCATGTATAGCACCACAGCCAATGAATAACAACAATCATAGCAACACAACCATTACAGTGAATATTTGAATAAAATGTTTACATCTGTTTGAAACTCAGTTTGAAATACATCCAATAGTTTTACAAAATAAAAACTTAAAATCTCTAAATGCTTCGGTTCCTCGAAAATCCAACAAGTACCTGTCTACTGATTTCCTGAGAATACAACCACTTTGAAAAATATCAGCATAAAGCTGGTGAGTTCATAAGCAGTAATTTATAATGAAACCTTATTGATAAGCGAGCCAAAATGATTATTTAGTTTCAAGAAAATCCGATATTTTCTTTTGTGAAAAACATAGTGTGATCGATTTTGTATACAACCATGAATGTTCGTTTCTGAAAATCGTATAGATATGCAAAATACTACTTCATGTGACTGGCTAAAGCTAATCATGAAGTATACGTATTTAAATGTAAAACCGTAGCATAAATGATTCGGTTTTTGAAAACCCTGGCTTGGCCAGTATGCATAGTGTGTTTAGTTCTATTTGGTATAAATAAAACTACTGAAGAAAACCAGGTTGGTAAACTATCAATGATTTATACATAATGTGAGTCGTATAACCATGCTTGATATGACTAGTAACCTTTCCAACGTTCTTCAGGTGTTGATGTTAAATGACATTTGTACATCTCAGGCGTGCCCGCCTAACTGTAGCTAGCAGTCCAGATGTGGGATTGTCAGTCCCGCATAGATCTATTCACAAATCTCACGCTCTCCCTCTAGGAGACTTTGGTTATATAGTGGTAGGATTTATCCCTGTACACCTAAGGGTACAACAGTGAAGTAGCGCCTCACAGTATCGTACAATATAGTTTACAAGTGATTCAGTAGCGTTCTACCGTAGTGAGAATCCGAATGTATACCGCGTATAGTGATAAGTTACAGTTATGAAAATCATGATTAAACAGTGATATAAACTGTAAACGGTTTCTGTTCCAGTGCATATGTTTAGTAGAGAAGTTCCTATGCTTGATAAGTTTTTTGAGAAATCCCAAACTATACCGATTATAGTTTGCATGTATAACGTAGTGAATAGCGTATCCATAAAAAAACTATGCAATATTTGTGAAAACGTCCCTTGTGCTCGACATAGTACAAAAGGGAAATAAAGTATGAAATCTTGCATAAGTTTTATGTGTATTTCAGAAAACATTTATGTTTAGCTTTTATTCCCCCCCCCCCCCTGAAAACCTTAAAAAAATACGGAAAAATGTAGGGGTATGAACTCACAGTTGTTGCGTGGAGTTGTTGACTTAAAAGAAGGTTCCCGAGTTGTTGCACGTGACACTTAATGAAATCCTATTGTCAAATAAATACATATATGCGTCTAAATTAGCGATTTCGATGACTAAAGTGCCGGAAAACACTTGAATTTGGTTGAGGAATGTTACCGAGACTTGCTTGAATCGAAGAAATGGGTTTTCAGCCAAAAGCACCACCAAAAAAGTGTTTACGGTCTCTGAAGGTTGGCGAGTTTACGGTTTCTGAAGATTGGCGAGTTTACGGTTTCTTAAGATTGCCGAGTTTACGGCCGTAAACTCAAGAACGGAATTTACGGTCTTTCAAGGTTGGACCGTAAACTCGGAAAAATGATGTTTGGATGCTGATTTCGACGAGCTGAGTGTTTCCAGGCGTTCCAAAGGGCTCCAAATGTGGTTTTCTCAATGTTTTCCGGAGTTTAAATGTGATTTTGTGAGTTTACGGTTGATGAATCTTAGAGAGAGGAGGAGAGAATGCAGCTAGAAACGTCCCAATGAAGTCGGAGGCATCGTATTTATTGGGGTGAGGTGAGGGGTCTACTCGTCACTGACCGTAAATAGGTTTATGGTCGTAAACCCACTTCGACCAGAAATGTTTGATTTTTCTCTAGATTTTCGGGTTTGCGCGCGATATTTGGTTCTGATTCGTAAGTAATTTAATTAAATATAACTAGATTATTTTAATAAACCAAAGAGTTTGACGAAAAAGTTAACAAATTTGAATTTTTATTAACAGAATCGGGTAACGGAAACGGGATAAGTTTCGGGTTGTCACATCATCCCCCCGTTAGAGGGAATTTCATCCCGAAATTCGAATCTAGAATACAGATCATGGATTAGAAAAAAGATGCGGATACTTCTGTTTCATCTGGTCTTCGCGCTCCCAAGTGAATTCAGGTCCCCGCTTGGCATTCCAGCGAACCTTCACTATCGGGATGCGATTTTTTTTTCGTTCATTTGACTTCCCGATCCATGATTTCGACAGGTTCTTCCACGAAGTTGAGGTTCTCGTTGATTTCATTCTCGTCGAGAGGAATCACAAGTGTCTCATCGGACAGACACTTCTTTAGGTTCGATACGTGGAAAACAGGATGAATGTTGTTGAGTTCTCGCGGTAACTGAAGCTTGTATGCTACGGGACCGATCCTAGCAAGGATCCCGAATGGTCCGATGTACCTTGGGTTTAGCTTTCCACACTTTCCGAAGCATATCATGCCTTTCCAAGGTGAGACCTTCAGAAGGTCACAGTCACCAACCTGGAACTCCAAGTGTTTACGTCTCTTATCGGCGTAGCTCTTTTGCCTGTCTCGTGAAGCTTTCATTCATTCCTGGATTTGTACAATCTTTTCCGTTGTCTCTCGAATGATTTCAGGACCAGTGAGAGTACCATCGGGAATTTGACCCCTAGCTAGCTATGTGTCACCCACCTCAGCCCAGCACAGAGGGGATCTGCACTTACGGCCATATAGGGCTTCAAACGGCACTAACTTGATGCTGGTATGGTAGCTGTTGTTGTAGGAAAATTCAACCAAAGGAAGATGAGTATCCCATGACGAGCTGAAGTCAATGAAGCAGGCTCTCAACATATCTTCCAAGGTCTCAATTGTTCTCTCCCTCTGTCCATCAGTTTGCGGATGATAAGCCGTGCTCATATCCAATTTAGTTCCAAGAGCCTTTTACAAAGACTGCCAGAACCTCAATGTAAACCTGCTGTCTCGGTCGGAGATAATGGATGCAGGTACACCATGAAGGAGAACTATTTCTTGAAGGTAGATCTGTGTGAGTCTCTCCATCTTGAAGCTTTCTTTGATTGGCAAGAAGTGGGCGGACTTCGTCAACCGATCGACAATTACCCAGATGGCATCGTGCCCACTCGGAGACCTGGGTAACTTGGTGATAAAATCCATGGTTATCGTTTCCTACTTCCACTCAGGTATTTCTGGCTGTTGAAGTAAACCTGAGGGTTTTTAATATTCAACCTTCACCCTGGCGAAAGTCAGGCACTTGCCCACGAAGGTAGCAATCTCTGCTTTCATGTTTGGCCACCAATAGAGTTGTTTGAGATCCAGGTACATCTTATCCGAACCTGGGTGAACAGAGTATTTAGTCTTGTGCGCCTCATTCACAACAACCTCTCTGTAACCGCCGAACTTTGGGGTCCAGATTCGGTTCATGAAATAGTACACTCCGTCTTCTTTGACCTCCAAGTTCTTGTCCATTCCTTGCAAGGCTTCCCCTGTCACGTTCTCGGGTTTTAAGGCTTCCAGCTGAGCCTCTCTGATCTACACGGACAGGTGGGAATGGATGGTCATTGTTAGTGCCTTCACCTTACGCCCTGAATACTCCTTTCGACTGAGGGCGTCTGCTACCACATTGGCCTTGCCGGGATGGTAGCGAATTTCGCACTCGTAGTCACTGAGTAGTTCGACCCATCGTCGTTGTCTCATTTTTAACTCCTTCTAATTAAAGATGTGCTGTAAGCTCTTATGGTCGGTGAAGATAGTTCACTTGGTTGCATAAAGATAGTGTCTCCAGATCTTTAACGCAAAGACCACTGCTCTCAACTCCAAATCATGAGTTGTGTAATTGACCTCATGTGTTTTCAATTGCCTCGAGGCATAGGCGATAACCTTTCCTCGTTGCATGAGCACACAACCTAGGACCTGATTAGATGCATTGCAGTAGACCACAAAGTCTTCCGTCCCTTCGGGCAGGGACAAGATAGGTGCGCTGCACAGGGCCTGCTTCAATGTTTGAAACGCAGTGTCTTGCTTGACTCCCCAACTGAAGGTTACACCCTTTTGTGTCAGGGTAGTTAAAGGCTTAGCGATTCTGGAGTAGTTTTGGATGAACCTGCGATAATAGTCTGCGAGACCCAAGAATTGCCGGATTTCTGTGGGTGTCTTTGGTGCAGACCAGTTCTCAATTGCTTTGATCTTGGAAGGGTCCACGTGTATGCCTTCTTTGCTAATCACATGACCAAGGAAATTCACCCTCCTGATCCAGAACTCACATTTCGAAAATTTTGCGTATAGCTTTTCCGCCCTTAATGTTTCCAACACCTGCCTTAAGTGTTGTTTATGATCATCTTCACTCCGCGAATAGACAAGTATATCGTCAATGAACACAATCACGAACTTGTCTAAGAAAGGGCGGCACACCCAATTCATCAGGTCTATGAATGCTACCGGCGTTAGTCAGACCAAAGGGCATTACTACAAACTCGTAGTGTCCATAGCGAGTTCAGAATGCTGTCTTGGGCACATCATTCTTGTGAACTCGCAACTGATGGTACCCTGATCTTAAATCGATCTTTGAGAAATAACTTGTAACATCCCGAAATATCAAGAGTAAGTTGTGAAAGAGTGACTCGGCGAGTCCATGGATGGACTCGGCGAGTAGAGTCGCGACTGGGTCGCGTGTTAAGTGGCCTACTCGGTGAGTCCAAAGATGGACTCGACGAGTAGGTGCTGAGTGGAGAAAACCCTAAATCTGGGGAATGAGCCCTATTTAAAGAACATTATATCCTCTCCCCAGCCTCTTTGATTCCCCTTGAAGTCCAGAAACCCTAGAAAGCGTGATTGAAGAAGATTGGAGTGTATTGGAGCTTAGGGAGGTGTTTGTTGAAGAAATCTTGAAGGAGAAGAGGCTTGGATCAAAGGGCTTTGCTTGGATTCGAGTTTCATTGCAGTTGGGGCATTCTTTTGGAGGTAATATCTCGTTCTTGGGCTATCAATCATATGGATTCATCATTTTGGGGTTTGTGGGGTTTGGTATGTTTTAGAGTTTGGAGGTTAGATCTGAGGTTGCTACCTCAGATCTGGAATATTGAAGGCCCAGAGTGCATCAAAGTTCCTATGTTAGGGTGCTTAGTGAAGCCATCATGTCCCAAACCCTAGCTATAAAGTGAATAAGGCCTAGATCTCTTTGGATTCACGTAAAGTTTGCCACTTTACGTGATGGATGGGTTGTAGGAGGCTAGATCTATGTTTTGGATCAATTGCATGGCCTGGAGTGCTTCTGAAGGGATTCAGACCGGTGGTACTCGGCGAGTCACATGGGTGGACTCGACGAGTTGCTTGAAGATGAGCTGGGACTCGGCGAGTTGGAAGAACAACTCGGCGAGCTGGATGAAGATGGCCTGGAACTCGGGGAGTTGTACGAATAACTCGGCGAGTAGGTTGATGATAACCTTAGACTCGGCGAGTCTGTTCTTGGACTCGGCGAGTCTTGTCGAAGAGTCCCGATATTCTATGGTTGAGTCGAGAATCGGTGAGTCAAGGGATGACTCGGTGAGTTGTGCGTGAGTGGACTCAGAGTTGTGGGACTCGGCGAGTCTCGGGGTGACTCGGTGAGTTGAGTCGTAGATTGAGTGAAGTTCTGAGTATGGGAACTCGGCGAGTCATAGGGTTGACTCGACGAGTAGGGTCAGTCAGGGGTTGACTTTGACCTTGTCCTTGACCAAGAGTTGACCGTTGACTTTTAGGGTTTGGTCAGCGATGTGGCCTTGGGGCCAAGAGAGGGGTAAAATAGTCTTTTACCCTTAAGAGGGTGCCATGAGAGGGTTGATTCTAGTCTCGAGAGTTATATTCATGAGAGTATTTGCCTTACGTGTTAGGCGGTGGCGAGTTCGAGATTCAAGTGTGGAGATATCTGCTTTCTGCTTGCCAGGTGAGTCTTCTCACTATACTTTACCTTGAGTAGGTAACCAGAGTTATGTGACAGAGTATTTGTATGATATGTATGTTATGTGTTGTACTGCATTATTTCTATGTGATTTATGTTGTGCATGTTTACAAAGTTGGAACCGGAGGGTTCCTAGAGTTAGAACCGGAAGGTTCATAGAAATAGAACCGGAAGGTTCACAGAGTTAGAACCGGAAGGTTCACAGAGTTTGGGTTCACGGACCCATTGAGTTATAGCCTCGAGTGGCTAATATGTGTTATGTGTGTGGTATTTTGGGGAACTCACTAAGCTTCGTGCTTACAGTGTTTTGTGTTATGTTTTTGAAGTTTCTTTCAGTATCACGGGACGGCACCGGCTTGATTGTACACACCAGAGAAAGAGTCATGTTTTGGAGGATCCTGGTTTTCTATGCAAGTGAAAATGGAGTTATGTTTTGTAATTCGATTACTTTATGAGATTTTTAAACACGTGTTTCTAAGAATAAAATGATTATTTTAAATGAAAATTTGTTTTGAAATTTTCGGTGTTACAAGTTGGTATCAGAGCCTTGGTTTGAGGGATTCGGATGCGCCTTCGGGTAAATCTGGACTCAAACTGAGGAAGTAAGAAAAGTTTTCAAAGAAATAATTTTCTAAAAGTGAATAAGAGTTCAAAGAGAAAGCAAGAAAGATCAGTGTGTACAATCAGCCAGAGCCCGAACGGTGATTTCCCAAAATACCCTTACTTTTGTGTTATGAGATATTTATGATGCACTTTATGAGATATTATTGCATGCTAGAGACAGGCTAGGTATTTCATATCTTAGGACTAGAGTGGTCTGATTTGTGATGCCTTAGCCTAGGACTTGTTGTTATATGTGTTATGCTTTTGAGTATGTGATGAGTGAGAGTATCCAGTTAGAACCCATGAGGGGTAGAGTTACAGAGTTCAGTGGTACTTCCGAGGATGAGCCGAGAAAGTGGAGTTATCACAGAAAGGGAGTCCTATGTATTCTTCGATGCTCGAATGCTGCTTGCTTTGTGCTTTGTGGAACTCTCGATGATGGGAGTCAGCTACCAAGTGAATATGACGATATTCAGGAGGTAGATGTGGGCATCATTAAGAGCTCTTCAGCAGCTGATAGCAAAGAAGTGGGAGGACAACGGAAGAGCCTAGGGAGTAACCCTAGCCAGATGAGTGCGCTGGTAGAGTAGAGAATTTCGCTGGGAAGTGAGCACGCGCGATGGGATTGGTGAAAGAGCAGGTCGAGCAGCTACTTAGGAGCTCTGGGATGGTCCGTGTGGAAAGTATGGGTAGATGTGGCAGGTAGTATGGGCCCATACTACTGAAAGCAGAGGACCCATACTTGATATAGGGAGTATTCTGAAGGTCCTAAGGAGCGGATTGAGGAGTGATGCTACGGTTCGAGTACCATACATCGGAGCGGATTGAGGAGTGATGCTATGGTTCGAGTACCATACATCGGAGCGGATTGAGGAGTGATGCTATGGTTCGAGTACCATACATCGGAGCGGATTGAGGAGTGATGCTATGGTTCGAGTACCATACATCGGAGCGGATTGAGGAGTGATGTTATGGTTCGAGTACCATACATCGGAGCGGATTGAGGAGTGATGCTATGGTTCGAGTACCATACATCGGAGCGGATTGAGGAGTGATGTTATGGTTCGAGTACCATACATCGGAGCGGATTGAGAAGTGATGTTATGGTTCGATTACCATACATCGGAGCGGATTGAGGAGTGATGTTATGGTCCGGGTACCATACATCGGAGCGGATTGGGGAGTGATGTTATGGTTAGGGTACCATACATCGGAGCATATTGAGAAGAGATGTCATGGAATGAGTACCATGGTTTGTAGTGGATGATGCTTGTGGTTCTCCGGTTATCCGGTCATGATTAAGTTCGAAGAGGTGTCCCTTGAGAGGGAGATCGAGAGCCCCTCAGAGTATTTTATTAAGGAGTCAGTGAGAAGGAAAATTCCGATCTGGGTTGAGCGATCAGTCGATAAAGGGGATGTCACCTTCTATGATCTGGGAGGTACTGATTATGTTCGTGTGATAAGCATGATGTTTTAGTTTTGGGTTTGGGGGTAAACCCTGCAGGTCTTCATTGACGATGATTTCCCACCAGAGTATCAGGTAGCATGTGTGTCACGAAGCAGTGATTTATCATGAGCAGATAGTCAGTTGGGACTGAGATAGTCGAGGACCACACTACACCTATTCGAGTATAGTAGGATGGATTGTAGTGGTATCAGTGGGGAGTTCAGTCGAGTTTAGCAGTGCAAAAAGTTTTTCTATCTATGTTGGGTGTCGAATATGGGAGTGGGTCCCTGTTCTTGGGATGATCCCGGTGTTGGAGCATTGGTTGATGAGTTGAGGCGAGGGGTACGATGATTTTTTGGTTCAGTCTATGAGCCAGGGATGTTATTGAGCAGTTGAGTTGTTTGGTACTAGATTGGTACGAGATTTGGAACGACTAGAGGCAGTCGTGACGAGAAGTTCTTGAAGAGTTCATCAGAGGTTCAGAGTATATGAGGTCGATTGATTTCCTTAAGGGGGGATTATCGGGCGTTGTGTAGCACTTTCCGGGGGCAGGTGCGATTTTGCTGGTGAAAATAGTTACGGGTTGGTTGTGTGCTATTTGGTGATGGTTCGAACCCTAAGTGGGGGAGAACCGGGTGCCGTATGTAAGAAAGCAGAGATTTGTCAAGAGCAGTTATAAGTGGAGTATAGAGATCTGTGGTAAAAAATCATGAGACCAGAGATGTCGGTGATCGAGGAAAGGGGGCCAGAGTGAGTTAATGCGGGAAGTACTTGTTTGAGAAGGATGAATGTCTCCACGACAGGTGTTCATTGGTCAGGAATCTGGTATTGGTCAATGTTGGGGCAAGTAGATAGAGAATGATTGGGCAGCCAACTCCCGGGGTTGGTATGCGTATCCTTGTTTGGATTTTGAGCAGCGGGAAAAGGGTTTCGGAGAATTATCAGCGTATTTCAAAGCGTCAGCGTTTTCTCGTATTCCAATCGAGAAACTGGATGCACCGAAGTTGCAATGTGGGAAAAATGTAGATCTATTTATGGGGTTCAGAGGAAATGTATTATTGTGTCTATATGATGCTTGGGGCAGGAGATCAGTGGTTGTGGCAGGATCTCGTGATGTTCTATTGGGGTATTCCGGGGTATCCGGGTATGTTATCTTTATTTCGGAGTTACTCGTGAATCTTGAATTGAGACGATTTGTGGTATATCAGGTATCTAGGGATCTAGTGGGAGCCCTTCGAGTATGGGCATCCAGGGAGATTATTTGAGAGAATGGATCTTCGCAAGGGTGGGCATTTGTTATGTCGATTGCCTCCAGAGTCTGTGATGAATATTCGAGTCGAGTATGGGTAGCCGCCTATGATTGTCTGCGGAGCACGAGCTAGTGGAGTCAGAGGGTGTTGCGATACTGCGGGGAGTCGTAAGTACTCACTAGTCAAAGGGTGTTGTGATACTGCGGGGAGCCGTAGTACTCACTAGTCAGAGGGTGTTGTGATACTGCGGGGAGCCGTAGTAATCACTAGTCAGAGGGTGTTGTGATACTGCGCGGAGCCGTAGTACTCACTAGTCAGAGGGTGTTATGATACTACGGGGAGCCGTAGTAGTCACTAGATGGCAAGAGAATGTGACGATGGAATGTTTTCCGAACAGTGTATTATGTGGAAGAGTTTTGGGCTTGAGTAGCCCTAGTATTGAGTTTTTGGAGCCTGAATGTTGAACCGGGGGCGAGACTGGGGTCTCCGTCTCTGTCGGGAAATGTGGTGAGATGCGCAAGGAATATGCGCAGCAGAAACCAGAGATCGGAGTTGAGACGATCCTCGGTTGGGTTGTATTTTTCTCGCATGAGGAAAAGAGGATTTCATGACTTGCGTGTCCCTGGGCTGGGATAGTGGTCACGGGGAGGAAGTTAGTGGGATATTTGGATCATGATATGGGTGACCTTTGGGGGCTCAGCTGTGGAGTCAAAAGCTGACCTGGTGCTCAGTCTCGAAGAGGGATATGGGAAATGAGCTAGAGCTTATCATGATGATGTCTGAGGACACTTCAGAGAGAGCGAACGATTCAGACGCTCAAAGACATGCTTTGGGCATGTGTATTAGATTCGGAGGGAGTGGCGGCACGTATTTATCCTTGGTTGAGTTATCCTATATCAACAGCCATCATTAGTGCATTGGTATGCCACCCTTTGAACTGTTGTATGGGAGGAGGTGTCGGACCCTCATTTGCTGAGGAGAGGTAGCGCATGGACCCGAGAGCCCTTGCGAGCAGATCCAGAGCATGTGCGATACATGGAGTAGTGGCAAGGTTGTCAAGTGGATTTCCCTGGGTAAGGGAAGAGAAAGGTATGTAACCCCGGGGGGGGGGGGGGGAAGTGTTGGTTCACGGAAGTGAAGGTAGTAGTGAGAGTGGATGATTTGGAGTATGGGGGTTGAACACTGTGTCTGTGACAGTGGTATGGAATGCATCATGATGGGATGTCTGTTGAGGACGCGGAAGGGATTCCGCGGGTATAGAGCCAGGAGGCTCGAAAGGGATACAGGGAGAGAATCCTGGACTCTCAGTGTGATTCTGATCAGGGTATTGGGTATGTATCAATGGTTCATCCTGGGGGATGTTTGAGGATATCATCAGTGTATCGGGTTTTCCAACCTGGGGGTGTTGGAGCTAGTTCAGCATGTGTATGTGATTGCAAGAGGAGAACTCGTGAGAGTTGCTCTGAGATTGAGAATGGGTCTCTTAGTCGTCCCGGAATGGATAGAGTGGGATTCGGATCGGGGATCCGATGGTTCATGGTTTTCTAACCCTTATGGGTCAAGTGATTATTGAGATTTGGGGCAGTGATGCATCTTGGGTAATTCTCGGTTATTGAGAGTGATGATCAGGGGGTACAGTCGGTGCCCGGTTCGAGATGGTGGTCAGGACACCGTGAAGGAAGGGAAAGTGTGTTCGAGTTTCGATGGGTATGCCTTGTGAGACCTGGTCCGATTAAGGCCAGGTGGCACGTTGTGGGAGTATTTCTGGAGTTGAGTTGCTGTAGGCTTCGTGGACGAAGCCTAATTTAAGTGGGGGAGAATTGTAACATCCCGAAATATCAAGAGTAAGTTGTGAAAGAGTGACTCGGTGAGTCCATGGATGGACTCAGCGAGTAGAGTCGCGACTGGGTCGCGTCTTAAGTGGCCTACTCGGCGAGTCCAAAGATGGACTCGGCGAGTAGGTGCTGAGTGGAAAAAACGCTAAATCTGGGGAATGAGCCCTATTTAAAGAACATTATATCCTCTCCCCAGCCTCTTTGATTCCCCTTGAAGTCCAGAAACCCTAGAAAGCGTGATTGAAGAAGATTGGAGTGTATTGGAGCTTAGGGAGGTGTTTGTTGAAGAAATCTTGAAGGAGAAGAGGCTTGGATCAAAGGGCTTTGCTTGGATTCGAGTTTCATTGCAGTTGGGGCATTCTTTTGGAGGTAATATCTCGTTCTTGGGTTGTCAATCATATGGATTCATCATTTTGGGGTTTGTGGGGAGTATATCTTGGTATGTTTTAGAGTTTGGAGGTTAGATCTGAGGTTGCTACCTCAGATCTGGAATATTGAAGGCCCAGAGTGCATCAAAGTTCCTGTGTTAGGGTGCTTAGTGAAGCCATCATGTCCCAAACCCTAGCTATAAAGTGAATAAGGCCTAGATCTCTTTGGATTCACGTAAAGTTTGCCACTTTACGTGATGGATGGGTTGTAGGAGGCTAGATCTATGTTTTGGATCAATTGCATGGCCTGGAGTGCTTCTAAAGGGATTCAGACCGGTGGTACTCGGCGAGTCACATGGGTGGACTCGACGAGTTGCTTGAAGATGAGCTGGGACTCAGCGAGTTGGAAGAACAACTCGGCGAGCTGGATGAAGATGGCCTGGAACTCGGCGAGTTGTATGAACAACTCGACGAGTAGGTTGATGATAGCCTTAGACTCGGCGAGTCTGTTCTTGGACTCGGCGAGTCTTGTCGAAGAGTCCCGATATTCTCTGGTTGAGTCAAAAATCGGTGAGTTGTGCGCGAGTGGGATGACTCGGTGAGTTGTGCGCGAGTGGACTCAGAGTTGTGGGACTCGGCGAGTCTCGGGGTGACTCAGCGAGTTGAGTCGCAGATTGAGTGAAGTTCTAAGTACGGGAACTCGGCGAGTCATAGGGCTGACTCGGCGAGTAGGGTCAGTCAGGGGTTGACTTTGACCTTGTCCTTGACCAAGAGTTGACCGTTGACTTTTAGGGTTTGGTCAGCGATGTGGCCTTGGGGCCAAGAGAGGGGTAAAATAGTCTTTTACCCTTAAGAGGGTGCCATGAGAGGGTTGATTCTAGTCTCGAGAGTTATATTCATGAGAGTATTTGCCTTACGTGTTAGGCGGTGGCGAGTTCGAGATTCAAGTGTGGAGATATCTGCTTTCTGCTTGCCAGGTGAGTCTTCTCACTATACTTTACCTTGAGTAGGTAACCAGAGTTATGTGACAGAGTATTTGTATGCTATGTATGTTATGTGTTGTACTGCATTATTTCTATGTGATTTATGTTGTGCATGTTTACAGAGTTGGAACCGGAGGGTTCCTAGAGTTAGAACCGGAAGGTTCACAGAGTTAGAACCGGAAGGTTCACAGAGTTTGGGTGCACGGACCCATAGAGTTATAGCCTCGAGTGGCTAATATGTGTTATGTGTGTGGTATTTTGGGGAACTCACTAAGCTTCGTGCTTACAGTGTTTTGTGTTATGTTTTTCAGGTTTCTTTCAGTATCACGGGACGGCACCGGCTTGATTGTACACACCAGAGAAAGAGTCATGTTTTGGAGGATCCTGGTTTTCTATGCAAGTGAAAATGGAGTTATGTTTTGTAATTCGATTACTTTATGAGATTTTTAAACACGTGTTTTTAAGAATAAAATGATTATTTTAAATGAAAATTTGTTTTGAAATTTTCGGTGTTACAAGTTGGTATCAGAGCCTTGGTTTGAGGGATTCGGATGCGCCTTCGGGTAAATCTGGACTCAAACTGAGGAAGTAAGAAAAGTTTTCAAAGAAATAATTTTCTAAAAGTGAATAAGAGTTCAAAGAGAAAGCAAGAAAGAGCAGTGTGTACAATCAGCCAGAGCCCGAACGGTGATTTCCCAAAATACCCTTACTTTTGTGTTATGAGATATTTATGATGCACTTTATGAGATATTATTGCATGCTAGAGACAGGCTAGGTATTTCATATCTTAGGACTAGAGTGGTCTGATTTGTGATGCCTTAGCCTAGGACTTGTTGTTATATGTGTTATGCTTTTGAGTATGTGATGAGTGAGAGTATCCAGTTAGAACCCATGAGGGGTAGAGTTACAGAGTTCAGTGGTACTTCCGAGGATGAGCCGAGAAAGTGGAGTTATCACAGAAAGGGAGTCCTATGTATTCTTCGATGCTTGAATGCTGCTTGCTTTGTGCTTTGTGGAACTCTCGATGATGGGAGTCAGCTACCAAGTGAATATGACGATATTCAGGAGGTAGATGCGGGCATCATTAAGAGCTCTTCAGCAGCTGATAGCAAAGAAGTGGGAGGACAACGGAAGAGCCTAGGGAGTAACCCTAGCCAGATGAGTGCGCTGGTAGAGTAGAGAATTTCGCTGGGAAGCGAGCACGCGCGATGGGATTGGTGAAAGAGCAGGTCGAGCAGCTACTTAGGAGCTCTGGGATGGTCCGTGTGGAAAGTATGGGTAGATGTGGCAGGTAGTATGGGCCCATACTACTGAAAGCAGAGGACCCATACTTGATATAGGGAGTATTCTGAAGGTCCTAAGGAGCGGATTGAGGAGTGATGCTACGGTTCGAGTACCATACATCGGAGCGGATTGAGGAGTGATGCTATGGTTCGAGTACCATACATCGGAGCGGATTGAGGAGTGATGCTATGGTTCGAGTACCATACATCGGAGCGGATTGAGGAGTGATGCTATGGTTCGAGTACCATACATCGGAGCGGATTGAGGAGTGATGTTATGGTTCGAGTACCATACATCGGAGCGGATTGAGGAGTGATGCTATGGTTCGAGTACCATACATCGGAGCGGATTGAGGAGTGATGTTATGGTTCGAGTACCATACATCGGAGCGGATTGAGAAGTGATGTTATGGTTCGATTACCATACATCGGAGCGGATTGAGGAGTGATGTTATGGTCCGGGTACCATACATCGGAGCGCATTGGGGAGTGATGTTATGGTTCGATTACCATACATCGGAGCGGATTGAGGAGTGATGTTATGGTCCGGGTACCATACATCGGAGCGGATTGGGGAGTGATGTTATGGTCCGGGTACCATACATCGGAGCATATTGAGAAGAGATGTCATGGAATGAGTACCATGGTTTGTAGTGGATGATGCTTGTGGTTCTCCGGTTATCCGGTCATGATTAAGTTCGAAGAGGTGTCCCTTGAGAGGGAGATCGAGAGCCCCTCAGAGTATTTTATTAAGGAGTCAGTGAGAAGGAAAATTCCGATCTGGGTTGAGCGATCAGTCGATAAAGGGGATGTCACCTTCTATGATCTGGGAGGTACTGATTATGTTCGTGTGATAAGCATGATGTTTTAGTTTTGGGTTTAGGGGTAAACCCTACAGGTCTTCATTGACGATGATTTCCCACCAGAGTATCAGGTAGCATGTGTGTCGCGAAGCAGTGATTTATCATGAGCAGATAGTCAGTTGGGACTGAGATAGTCGAGGACCACACTACACCTATTCGAGTATAGTAGGATGGATTGTAGTGGTATCAGTGGGGAGTTCAGTCGAGTTTAGCAGTGCAGAAAGTTTTTCTATCTATGTTGGGTGTCGAATATGGGAGTGGGTCCCTGTTCTTGGGATGATCCCGGTGTTGGAGCATTGGTTGATGAGTTGAGGCGAGGGGTACGATGATTTTTTGGTTCAGTCTATGAGCCAGGGATGTTATTGAGCAGTTGAGTTGTTTGGTACTAGATTGGTACGAGATTTGGAACGACTAGAGGCAGTCGTGACGAGAAGTTCTTGAGGAGTTCATCAGAGGTTCAGAGTATATGAGGTCGATTGATTTCCTTAAGGGGGGATTATCGGGCGTTGTGTAGCACTTTCCGGGGGCAGGTGCGATTTTGCTGGTGAAAATAGTTACGGGTTGGTTGTGTGCTATTTGGTGATGGTTCGAACCCTAAGTGGGGGAGAACCGGGTGCCGTATGTAAGAAAGCAGAGATTTGTCAAGAGCAGTTATAAGTGGAGTATAGAGATCTGTGGTAAAAAATCATGAGACCAGAGATGTCGGTGATCGAGGAAAGGGGGCCAGAGTGAGTTAATGCGGGAAGTACTTGTTTGAGAAGGATGAATGTCTCCACGACAGGTGTTCATTGGTCAGGAATCTGGTATTGGTCAATGTTGGGGCAAGTAGATAGAGAATGATTGGGCAGCCAACTCCCGGGGTTGGTATGCGTATCCTTGTTTGGATTTTGAGCAGCGGGAAAAGGGTTTCGGAGAATTATCAGCGTATTTCAAAGCGTCAGCGTTTTCTCGTATTCCAATCGAGAAACTGGATGCACCGAAGTTGCAATGTGGGAAAAATGTAGATCTATTTATGGGGTTCAGAGGAAATGTATTATTGTGTCTATATGATGCTTGGGGCAGGAGATCAGTGGTTGTGGCAGGATCTCGTGATGTTCTATTGGGGTATTCCAGGGTATCCGGGTATGTTATCTTTATTTCGGAGTTACTCGTGAATCTTGAATTGAGACGATTTGTGGTATATCAGGTATCTAGGGATCTAGTGGGAGCCCTTCGAGTATGGGCATCCAGGGAGATTATTTGAGAGAATGGATCTTCGCAAGGGTGGGCATTTGTTATGTCGATTGCCTCCAGAGTCTGTGATGAATATTCGAGTCGAGTATGGGTAGCCGCCTATGATTGTCTGCGGAGTCAAAAGCTGACCAGAGAAAGAGTCATGTTTTGGAGGATCCTGGTTTTCTATGCAAGTGAAAATGGAGTTATGTTTTGTAATTCGATTACTTTATGAGATTTTTAAACACGTGTTTCTAAGAATAAAATGATTATTTTAAATGAAAATTTGTTTTGAAATTTTCGGTGTTACAAGTTGGTATCAGAGCCTTGGTTTGAGGGATTCATATGCGCCTTCGGGTAAATCTGGACTCAAACTGAGGACGTAAGAAAGGTTTTCAAAGAAATAATTTTCTAAAAGTGAATAAGAGTTCAAAGAGAAAGCAAGAAAGAGCAGTGTGTACAATCAACGCCTATGATTGCCTTCGAGTATGGGCTTGATTGTACACACCAGAGAAAGAGTCATGTTTTGGAGGATCCTAGTTTTCTATGCAAGTGAAAATGGAGTTATGTTTTGTAATTCGATTACTTTATGAGATTTTTGAACACGTGTTTCTAAGAATAAAATGATTATTTTAAATGAAAATTTGTTTTGAAATTTTCGGTGTTACAAGTTGGTATCAGAGCCTTGGTTTGAGGGATTCGGATGCGCCTTCGGGTAAATCTGGACTCAAACTGAGGAAGTAAGAAAAGTTTTATGGGTAGTCGCCTATGAAAGAGTATGGGTAGCCGCCTATGATTGCCTTCGAGTATGGGCTTGATTGTACACACCAAAGAAAGAGTCATGTTTTGGAGGATCCTGGTTTTCTATGCAAGTGAAAATGGAGTTATGTTTTGTAATTCGATTACTTTATGAGATTTTTAAACACGTGTTTCTAAGAATAAAATGATTATTTTAAATGAAAATTTGTTTTGAAATTTTCGGTGTTACATAACTGGCTCCCTAAAGTTGGTCGAAGAGATCGTCGATTCTAGGTAAAGGATATCGGTTCTTGATGGTCAGCTTATTCAGCTCTCGGTAGTCAATACACATCCGAAAGGATCCATCCTTCTTTTTCACAACTAAGATCCGAGCTCCCCAGGGTGAGGAACTTGGCCTTATGAATCCTTTATTGATCAGCTCATTGAGCTGACTGGATAATTCTTGCATTTCTGCTGGCGCTAAACGGTAGGGAGATTTAGCTACAGGAGTAGCTCCGGGGATCAAGTCAATACGAAACTCAACTTGACGTTCGGGAGGGATTCCTGGGAGATCTTCAAGGAAGACATGAGGAAAATTACAAACTTCGGGGATGCTCTCGAGGTCTCTAACTTTTCGCGTTTCGTTGACAACATGAGTTAGGAATGCATGACATTCCTTCCGCAGATACTTCTGAGCTTTGATGCACAAAATGATATGGAGGTTCGAACTGAGCTTATCACCATAAATCATAAGGGTTTCGTCAGAAGAAAGATTGAGACGAACAACCTTCTCGAAGCAAAGAATATCAGCATGATTGGAGCTTAACCAGTCCATGCCGATAATGACGTCGAAGCTCTTGATGAACACAGGCATAAGATCGATAGGAAAAGAATAATTGTCTAGAGTAAGAGTACAGTTTTTGAATATGTCGTTAGTGCTCTCCTTCTTTCCGTTAGCCATCTTGACGGTAAATGTTTCGGTTAGAGGTTGGGATTTACACTTGATTAGATGTTTGAATGAATGACTAAGAAAACTCCTCTCCGCACCAGAGTCGAAGAGAATGCATGCATAAGAGTTGTCAAGGAGGAACGTACCCGTAACAACGGTAGGATCAACAACTGCTTCATTCTCACCCATAGCCAAAACTCTCCCTGTATTGCCACCTGTTGTTGCCTTGGGTCAGTTTCTCCTATAGTGCCTAGCCTCTCCACATCCATAACAAGTCTGACCAGCGCCCGCTCCCGGAGCCTGGTTAGTTGGTTGAGCCGATGTCCTACAGTATCGAGCTGTGTGCCCCTTCTTCCCACAGCTGTTGCAATTCAACTCACCGTAGGGTCCGTGATGATGGAAGTTACACTTGTTGCATAGGGGTAGCTTTCCAGCATAACCACCAGTAGGAGATTGGATGGTTGGAACAGCAGTGGGAGCAGCAGCAGGAGCAGTAGCAGCATGAACTGCTACTATTTGTTGCTTCTTGGAGGGATCCTACGAAGACTGACCCTTACGCTTGTTGCCAGACTTCTTCTTCTTCCCACTGCCATCATTTTGGGGTTCAGGGACAGTTGTCACTTCATCCAGATCGATTCCATGATCGATCAGAGTCTGTGCTAGATCATTCGTGCTTTCAAATGTAGTCGGCCTAGCAGCCAAGACATTTCCTTTGGTGGGTTGCGCCAGTCCCCAGATGTACCTCTCGATTTTCTTGCATTCAGGGGTGACCATTCCCGGACAGAGAAGAGCCAGATCACAAAATCTCGCGGTGTAGGCAGCAATGTCAGAACCCTTCATCTTCAGATTCTAGAGTTCGTGCTCCAACTTTTGCACTTCGCCCCTCGGGTAGTACTCTGCTAGCATGAGCTCCTTAAGTCTTTCCCAACCCATGGCGTTAGCCACTGGCAGGGTTAGGGTTTTTACTCGACCATTCCACCAGGTCAAGGCTCTGTCGGTAAAGGTGCAAGCGGCAAACTTCACCTTGTTGGCTTCAGAACAGATGCAAATTTCGAAAATGGATTCGATCTTCTCGAACCATCGAGTCAGGGCGATGACACCTCCATTTCCATCGAAGGACTTAGGTTTCGCAGTCATGAAGTCCTTGTAGGAACACTCTTTCTGATGTCCCTGACTTCCATCTTGTCTCTGGGGGTTGGTTCCACCTCCAGCTCCAGCAGCATTCACTTGTGCCATTGTTGCAGTCACAGCGATGGTAACTGCTGCCTGAAACATGGCAGGGTCAAACTGAGGAGGTGGTGGTGGTGGAGGAGTGTCGTTGTTCCTTCTGATGGGTCTTGGTCGGGGAGGCATCTTGTTCTAGAAACAATGAGGAAGAAGAGGATGGTAAGTCCTCGAGATATATAGAAACAAAATATATCTCATCCTGATAATGAAAGTATTCTACCGAGCGATAATCATAGAAAGGTTACTAACGCAAGTAACTTATCGCTTAAGGAAGGAGAGGTAGCAATACTTACAGTGAATCTGCGTACTAAGTTTGGCTCTAGCGAAAATACTCCTATAGTATTTTATGTGAGATGATTTTTGGTAAGTTTTATGCCTGCTGTAGCACCACAGTCACTCCCAAACACATGTTGGCCATGTCTCGACTGAATATAGTTGATCAGGCTATATTCACCCTAGACATGATTACATAACTGCCCAGGTTTAACCGCAGCATTCCAGCATCCATAATAATTTTGTTCAGTTCTACTAGCAACACGAGTCCTGTTATGTATGCATGCTCGTATACTTCTTATAAAAATACTTATATTTTTGAAAGTATACTTTTAGTGTAGAGCACTTAGGCCCCTTAGTGTTTATAGTTGTATACCACGTAAGGTTCGGTATACTAGTTCGCTATAAACATGGGCTCTGATACCAATCTGTCACACACCGAAACCGATGGCGGAAACGTTCCGGGGCGGAGGACGTCATGTATAGCATCACAACTAATGAATAACAACAATCATAGCAACACAACCATTACAGTGAATATTTGAATAAAATGTTTACATTTGTTTGAAACTCAGTTTGAAATACATCCAATAGTTTTACAAAATAAAAACTTAAAATCTCTAAATGCTTTGGTTCCTCGAAAATCCAACAAGTACCTGTCTACTGATTTCCTGAGAATACAAGCAGTTTGAAAAATATCAGCATAAAGTTGGTGAGTTCATAAGTAGTAATTTGTAATGAAAACTTATTGATAAGCGAGCCGAAATGATTATGTAGTTTCAAGAAAATTCGATATTTTCTTTTGTGAAAAACGTAGTGTGATCGATTTCGTATGCAACCATGAATGTTCGTTTCTGATAATCGTATAGATATGCAAAATACTACTTCATGTGACTGGCTAAAGCTAATCATGAAGTATACGTATTTAAATGTAAAACCATAGCATAAATGATTCGATTTTTGAAAACCCTGGTCGGCCAGTATGCATTGTGTGTTTAGTTCCACTTGGTATAAATAAAACTACTGAAGAACACCAGGTTGGTAAACTATCGGTGATTTATACATAATGTTAGTCGTATAACCATGCTTGATATGACTAGTGACCTTTCCAGCGTTCTTCAGGCGTTGATGTTAAATGACATTTGTACATCTCAGGCGTGCCCGCTTAACTGTAGCTAGAAGTCCAGATGTGGGATTGTCAGTCCCGAATAGATCTATTCACAAATCCCACGTTCTCCCTCCAGGAGACTCTGGTTATACAGTGGTAGGATTTATCCCTATACACCTAAGGGTATAGTAGTGAAGTAGCGCCTCACAGTATCGTACAATCTAGTTTACAAGTGATGCAGTAGTGTTCTACCGTAGTGAGAATCCGAATGTATACCGCGTATAGTGATAAGTTACAGTTATGAAAATCATGATTAAACAGTGATATAAACTGTAAACGGTTTCTGTTCCAGTGCATATGTTTAGTAGAGAAGTTCCTATGCTTGATAGGTTTTTAGAGAAATCCCAAACTATACCGATTATAGTTTGCATGTATAACATAGTGAATAGCGTATCCGTAAAAAAACTATGTAATATTTGTGAAAACGTCCCTTATGCTCGACATAGTACGAAAGGGAAATAAAGTATGAAATCTTGCATAAGTTTTATGTGTATTTCAGAAAACATTTATGTTTAGCTTGTATTCCCCCCTGAAAACCTTAAAAAAAATACGGAAAAATGTAGGGGTATGAGCTCATAGTTGTTGTGTGGAGTTGTTGACTGAAAAGAAGGTTCCCGAGTTATTGCACGTGACACTTAACGAAATCCTATTGTCAAATAAATACATATATGTATCTAAATTAGCGATTTCGATGACTAAAGTGTCGGAAAACACTTGAATTTGGTTGAGGAATGTTACCGAGACTTGCTTGAATCAAAGAAATGAGTTTACAGCCAAGAGTACCACCAAAAAGGTGTTTACGGTCTCTGAAGGTTGGCGAGTTTACAGTTTCTGAAGATTGCCGAGTTTACGGTTTCTGAAGATTGCCGAGTTTACGGCCGTAAACTCAAGAACTGAGTTTACGGTCTTTAAAGATTGGACCGTAAACTCGGAAAAATGATGTTTGGATGCTGATTTTGACGAGCTGAGTGTTTCTAGGCGTTCCAAAGGGCTCCAAACGTGGTTTTCTCAATGTTTTCCGAAGTTTAAATGTGATTTTGTGAGTTTACGGTTGATGAATCTTAGAGAGAGGAGGAGAGAATGCGGCTAAAAACGTCCCAATGAAGTCGGAAGCATCGTATTTATAGGGGTGAGGTGAGGGGTCCACTCGTCACTGACCGTAAACAGGTTTACGTTCGTAAACACGTTTACGGTCGTAATCCCACTTCGACCAGAAATGTTTGATTTTTCTCCAGATTTTTGGGTTTCTACTCGATTTTTGGTTCCGATTCGTAAATAATTTAATTAAATATAACTAGATTATTTTAATTAACCAAAGAGTTTGACGGAAAAGTTAACAAATTTGAATTTTTATTAACAGAATCGCGTAACGGAAACAGGATAAGTTTCCGGTTGTCACATCAAGTTACTTTATATTTTTTTATTCTAAACTATAAAAAATTTATAAATATTAAAAATATTTTAAAAAGATAATATTTAATGTATTATTCGTAACTTTTAAATTTTAAATTGTAATCTCTAATTAATATTTAATAATTGTAACTTTGAATTTCAAATTAATGTAATATTGTAGTTTTATTTATTAATATTATTTATAAAAGAATCGAATTAATGTAATATTGTAATTTTATTTATTAATATTATTTATAAAAGAATTAAATGTTGATGTGACAATCCATTAAAGTTTAATGTTAAATAAAATTTAATAAGTTAAATGGTATTTTAATAAGTTAAATGGTATTTTAATAAAATTTATTAAATAAAATTTAATAAGTTAAATTTAATAAAATTTATTAAATAAAATTTAATAAGTTAAATGGTATTTTCAGTAGAATGCTAAGGCATTAAACTCTTTAAGAATTCAATCCAATGGAAAATATTTGCTAAGGCATTAAACTCTTTAAGAATTCAATCCAATAAAAATATTCTCTGACAACACCCTTTGTATATCTTTTCTCCATGTTTTCATAACCAAAATACCTATGAAACTATTTGCTTCTCTGACAATAATTCTTATTGTTCTTCAACTTTTACAAGAGAAAAATCATTGAACAAAACCTATGCAGAATCTTTCTATCTTCCAATACCAAACAAAGAAATCGCCATGGACATCTTCTCTACAGAGAACTTAAGCTCCAGTCCAACTGCAGCTACTCCTCGAATCTCGTTCTCACATAATATCGATAACTCCTTCATTGAAAGCTACCCATATCAATCCAACTCCAGTCCAGATTTCGACTTTTGCTTTACCAGTGTTTCCATCCAAAATGAAGCTTCTTCTGCTGATGAACTTTTTAGCAATGGCTTAATCCGTCGGTATAACAGTGAAGATAATATCTTGCTCGACAAGAATTCTTCTGCTTTGAAACATGTTACTTCCGCCACAACTAATCAGTTATGGATGGACGAAAAGCCGAAAGAAGTTCTTTTTGTAGAAGGGTGTGAAGGAAACCACTCGAAATCCTTTTGGAGGATCAAGAGAAGTAGCAGTCTTCATTGTGAGAGCACGAAACCGAAGAGTTCATTTTGGTCATCACTGCCACTTCTATCTCGAAGTAACTCAACTGGATGTATGATGAAAGTCGACCGTCAGAACAAGCAGAATACCTCCCAAAAGCAAAGCAATAAGAACTCGTCAATGGCAGTTGTGAGTAATAATAATGGTTATTCGTCAATGAAGCCGCCATTGAAGAGGAACTATGGACGAGGATATGACTATGGGATTCGAGTCAGTCCAGTTCTTAATATGCCACCTCCTTTCATTTCCAAAAGTGTTGCGAATATCTTGGGATTAGGTTCTTTGTTTCGTCATGGCAGTGATCACAAGACCAAGAAATGATTATGATAAATCCCCTTTCCATAACTACAAATAAACCCAGTAAGTATGCTTGTTTAAGCATTAATGAAGTAAGATCACATATTCATTTACAAGTATATATTAACCTCTCTTCCTTTTTGAAGAGATTATGATTTATCTCATATTAGTTTTATTACTAGTTAGTCTGCAGGCATATAAATGATCTTGGACCGGTTTATCATATGATCCAAACGAACCTATTTTTATGTAATAAAAATTACCGAAGTAAAACCATATAACCTTAATATATTACCATTTATGGCATAAAACCTAAACCAAACGTGACAGTAGAGTACTTTATAGGATTTTCATTTGTTAAACATTACGTAAAATATGTTGAATCTTGACCGATTTAAATAACATTTAAATTGTTCCATTATGAGGTTATGAAACAGCCTATACGTTGTATTATTTTTTTTTAATGTTGACAGTTATTTGGGTTTATAAATTATATAAACAAGTTTAAACTTATGTAAACTTTCAAATTTAAATAAGTCAAACATTAATTAGTTCTTTTAATAAGTCATGCTCGATGTTGGGTCGGTTGAAACTTGATAATTTAAATTGTTTAATTAAACGCATAAACTAGAACCAACCCATAGAAGCTATAGCTCTCGGCGCATGTACACCGCTCGGTATGCAAGTTCGACTGTCCCACTCGGCATTATTATGACACCTTTTCTCTCGTCTACACAGAATGGACGAACACAAACAAACAAAGTAGTAACGGTCTAACGGAGTTTGACGCTTTGCTCGATATTTTGAAATGCATATTGGCAAAATAATTGAAAATATACAATCATGGTATACCAAACTCTTAAAATTATAAAGTATTTTACTAATCTATTATCAAAATCATTTTCAATACATGTCGTATTTTCTGGCACTATTTTAAAATTATTAATAATAAAGTATCGAATGTGATATGACATTATTAAACAACACTATTTTTTTTTTATCAAATGATGATATTTACAAGATAGCTAAAAAATTTGGTGGTTTATGTTTTTTTTTCAACGGCAATTAAGTATATTAGCACAAAAGAATGACTTGAATGAGGAGTTCAAGTCAAATACAAAAAAAAAGTTCGATAAAGATGACATAACGTAAAGACCAATCAATATTACAAAATTTAGACATATTCTTAATTCAATTGAAATGTTAATTCTAACATTATCGGTCAAAAGCATAATTGATTGCCTTTTAGTGTCTTAATCCTTTTTTTTTTTTTTGACAATCAATCCTTCTTTAATATCATATTTAATCAAATTTAGTTATCATCATATTAATAAAACTTCCTTACATATGTATATTCTAATTAAATAAATTTGTATTAAAATATATCAATTTTAATGTCTAAATTAAATGAGTATATATTATTTTTTCTAAACATGTTGAAAGTATAACTTTTGTTATTTAATAGAATGTTGTTTTAAACAAAAATATATTCTAATTGGGAATTTATGGACTTATCATTTCCTTCCGTTAAAATTGTATATTAAGTTGTTCAAAAAAAAATATAAAATATATGAGTATAATAAGTGTGAGGATATTACTAAAAGTATAATAATAAAAACAAATTAACATAGTCACAATATTTTGTTTTGGGATAATGACTTGAAAGGGTAACGAACTTTCGACTTTTATCACATTTAGTCACTAAACTTTTTTTCGTTATCTATTTGCCATTGAACTATTGAAACTGTTCACATTTTACCCTTATGACCGGCTGTTGCCGGTCATAAGGGTAAAATGTGAACAGTTTCAATAGTTCAATGACAAATAGATAACGAAAAAAAGTTTAGTGACTAAATATGAACAAAATCGAAAGTTCATTCCCCTCTAAAAAGTTCAATGACTAAATGTGAACAAACTTTCTCTTGTATTATGTTTTAGCAAATTATTTATTTTTGTTAAATTATAGCAACATTTGTTGATGAAGAAATCTATGAAATAAAAAAAAAAAACAGAACCCTGAAAATATATTTAAAAAAAACAAAAAACCAAAACCGAAATAAAAAACCAATGGTTTAACATTTTCCAAAATAAAAAATCAAAATTTCCAATCTGATTTTGGTTTTACAAAAAAATGAACCATTCTCACTGATGTGAATTATGACCATTAGTTTGGCATACGGAATTTGTGACATCCCATGAATATGTAGTTACAATATCGTCTGAACTCGTAATTCATAGTAAGGGGTTAGAGTATCATCGCATGAATACGTAGTTACAACATCGTCTGAACTCGTAATTCATCACCTACAGGTTATGGGCCTGCTGGTGTTTCCACTGAGTTGTCTAGAATAGTCCGTGGTCGCCATCTATACTCTGATAGATGACTACATCGCCACATTGTCGGTTAAGGTTATGGTATCTCCTTTCATCCTACATCACATATTCATCTTCATCGATTTACCTAATTATCATCACCTTTCTATCATCACTTATATCTCATCATTTTATTTCATCACACACCAACTATTTCATCTACCCATGTTTCATCCGCAACATATTTGTAGATATAAAATAAATATACCGTTTAAATCTTTTAAAACATGTATAAAATCGTTCATCCAGCATAAACAACAAGTATTCAAATAATATGCATATATAGCGCGTAATTTATATAAAATACTTCATATCTATGTGTAAGATGAAAATAACTATATATACCATAAAAATCCCATAAATGCTTCCTAACTTCGAACCCCAAGGTTTACTCTACTAAAGCTTCATATTCTCGGCTCTCTGGACCTAGAAGGGTCCAGATCTATCACACCAAAAAAGCTCAAGATAGCTCTTCCTTTCACTCTACACACTCAAGCTCGCTAGGGTTCTCACTTATGGGAAAGGTAGTCGCAATTGAAGGTCATAAGTGCCTTTAAATATGGCTCGGCCCAAAGATTTAGGGTTTCTGCCAACAACACGGACTCGTCGAGTCACCTCACCGACTCGTCGAGTCCATTCATTAATCCGAGTCATCAGTCGCGACCTTAGTCGACGAGTTGAGGCGTCAATTCGTCGAGTCTCTCTTCTTAACTCAAAAGAAAAATACTTAAATTATGATACTTGGAAATCCGAATGTTACATTTTGTTTTTTTATTTCATAGATTTCTTCATCAACAAATGTTGCTACAATTAAACAAAAATAAATAATTTGCTAAAACATAATACAATAGGAAGTTTGTTCACATTTAGTCATTGAACTTTTTAGAGGGAAACAAACTTTCGATTTTGTTCACATTTAGTCACTAAACTTTTTTTCGTTATCTATTTGCCATTAAACTATTGAAACTGTTCACATTTTACCCTTATGACCGGTAACAGCCGGTCATAAGGGTAAAATATGAACAGTTTCAATAGTTCAATGGCAAATAGATAACGAAAAAAAGTTTAGTGACTAAATGTGACAAAAGTCGAAAGTTCGTTACCCTTTCAAGTCATTATCCCTTTTGTTTTTTTATGTAAAAGGTAGTGGATTGCATCGAAGATGAATTATTGTTTATATGGTTTTTATACCAAAATAGTGCAATATATATAATCGAGATGCCCTACCTATAACCAATCTGCACATTTATAAGCGTGAAAATGTGTAAAATGAACATATAATTTTGGTGCCACACTTTTGAGTTTTGAATGTATAAAAAGTGTTTGTAATTAAAGTGTGGAGAATAGACGATTTGTCATATTTAAAAACGTAAAGACTTGAAAGCTACCTGTCATTTGTCACACGTAATTTCTCCATGAAACAATTTCTATATAGTTTAGAATTTCTGAATTTGACTATAAAAAGGTTAAAATACAAAAATAATGTAAAAGGAAGGGTTAAGTTTTTTAAACCATGTACCAAATTATGTATATGGACAGAGACATGATTTTAAAATAATAATGTTATTGATCGTAATGAAATATTAAAATAATAAAAAGCTTACAGCTTAGTAAGATGTAAATCAAATATTAATTTTTCATATTTTTTAAGTTATCCACAAATATATAATAATTCGGGTCAATATGTTAGAACAACCAAGTTTCAATATATCCTTTGCGACATGGTGCATACTAAAAAATATTGGGCTGAACTCTATGTTTGGGGTAGCCCACGTTTATTTGAGTCTGTTTGGAATAAGGCTCATGCCATAAGATAAATATGACTTGGTAATCAATATTACCTGGTCATATCCGTCTTCCTCGTATTGAATGCAGAATTAGGAAAGTAGCAGTTTGTTTTGATTTTCTCCTGTATTTCCGTTCTTTTCTTTTTATCCTTTGGTGTTAGGGGTGAGCAAAAACCGCACCGCAACTAAAAATAACCGCAAAAACCACATAAACCGCAACCGAAAAACCGCAACCGCAATAAAAACCGATGGTGAGGTTATCTGTTTTTCAAAAACCGCAAATTTGCGGTGCGGTGCGGTTATTAATTTCCAAAAACCGCAAAAAAACCGCACCGCACCGCATATATTATATACAGTTTTTTATCAATAATTAGTTTATTAAATATTAAGAATAAGACAAATTTCATGAATGAAAAACAGATAAAATACTAGAAGACAAAAGTGTTGGTTTTTTCTTATGTTTAACTTTGAAAAAAAGATGAAATTAGACAATTTTATGATATTTATTGTTAATTACTATTGATTTAACGTTTTTAAGATATTAGTTGTTTGTGGTTTAAGTTAAATAGTTAATTGTCTTATACCTTATGGTTTTTATTATTATTACAAGTAATATGTTTGAACTCTTAAAACTATTTGAGCTCTAAACTGTGGTTAAAAACCACACAAAATAACCGCATCAAATCCATGCGGTTAATAACCGCAACATAGAAAAAATAAACCGCACCGCAAAAATAACCGCTTAACCGCACCGCAAAAATAACCGCACCATGCGATTTTGAAAATGGATTAACCGCATTTGCGGTTAGTGGTGAGGTTTTGGCTAATAACTGCACCGAACCGCACCGCGCTCACCCCTATTTGGTGTAATGGCTATATAAGCCTCTTAGCTCTTGAATAAAAGCATTGGAGTTTGTGAGTCTATTCAACCTTGTTATCACTTGTCTGCAACAAATGGTATCAGAGCACAATTCCATTCTCGAGAGTTCCTAAGAGCATTCAGGAGATTGCTACTATGGGGGAAGAAACAGGACAGTTTCATGGTCCCAGTGTACCAAAATTTGATGGAGATTATGATCATTGGAGCATGGTGATGGAAAATCTTCTCAGATCAAAGGAATATTGGCGAGTGGTGGATAAGGGGTACCAAGTAATCGGGCCAGGGGAGCAGGCAACAGCGACACAACAGAAAAACTATGAAGAAAGCAAGCTTAAAGACCTAAAAGCCTGCAATTATTTGTTTCAATCAACAGACAAATTGATTCTAAAGACGATCCAACAGAAGCAGACGTCCAAGCAGATATGGGATGTTATGAAACTTAAATACCAAGAAATGTTAGAGTAAAACGAGCTCAATTGCAGCGACTCCGTAGAGATTTTGAGATACTAGAGATGAAAGTTGGAGAAACTGTTACAAATTATTTTGGACGTGTCATGGTCATCTCAAACGATATGTGTAATGTAGGTGAAGATATGAGTGATGTGAAAATTGTAGAAAAGTACTAAGAACCATGCCTGAAAGCTTCAACTTTGTGGTCTGTACCATAGAAGAATCAAGGGATCTTGATACTATGACAGTGGATGAACTTCAAAGCACACTACTGATTCATGAGCAAAAAATCAGAAGAAAGGTGAGCGATGAACAAGTCCTAAAAGTTGAATGTGATCGAAGTACTGGACGTGGAAGAGGCCAAGGTAGAGGAAACTCCAACAGAGGAAGAGGGCATGGCCGAGAAAGAGCACAAGGCGAGAACAAGCCACAATTGATAAGTCTCAGATTGAATGTTATAAATGCCATCAGTTGGGACACTTTAAATATGAATGTCCAAATGATGACCGACAAGTAAACTATACAGAAGTTGAAGACAATGAAGAAATTTTATTAATGGATTCTGTTGATATTGAAGAATACGAAAAAGAAACCAAAATGTTGATGGCAACAGTAGAAGAAGAGAAGCACGATAAGGAGGCATTTTGGTTTCGGGACTCAGCTTGCTCTAATCACATGACAGGTGTTAAGGAATGGT
Organism: Lactuca serriola; assembly: GCF_051521515.1. Taxonomy (NCBI): domain Eukaryota; kingdom Viridiplantae; phylum Streptophyta; class Magnoliopsida; order Asterales; family Asteraceae; genus Lactuca; species Lactuca serriola. Next base: position 256,718,236 of record NC_136415.1, on the reverse strand, counting down.
TCATTCATATTGATGAGACGTATCAACACAAGGTTAGATTGGGAATTGACCCCAAGCTGGAAGTTAAAGGAAGATGTGACATTCGCATCATTGTGAATGGCATGTCACAAGTAATCACCAATGTATACTATGTACCATTACTCACATCAAACCTCATGAGTGTTGGTCAGCTTCAAGAAAAATCTTTGACTTTTGTCATTCAAGGCATTGTTTTTATGGTCTTCCACCCACAAAAAGGTTTGATAATATCATCCAACATGACAAAGAACATGATGTTCCCTATGCATGTTTCATTCCAACCTCAACAACTGCAATGTCTACAAGTTAGAGATGATTCAAAGACCCAACTTTGGCATAAGAGGTTTGGACATGTCAACCACAAAGCCATTAGGACCATGCTATACAAGCGAATGGTGGTAGGATTACCCTCGATTGCTGAAAAACATGTTGTATGTGAGACATGTGCATTAGGAAAACAACAAAGACAGACAATACCCAAGAAGAGTAACTGGCATGCAACAGAGAAACTACAATTGATACACACAGACTTGTGTGGGCCCATTACTTCTGCCTCAAACAGTGGAAAAAGGTACATACTTGTGTTTATCGATGATTACACTCGGAAGTCATGGGTCTATTTCTTGTCACAGAAAGATGAATGTAACGACGTAAATTTCGAAAACAAATTTTCGTTTTTAAAACATACTTTCATTCATAAAATATCATAGTAATCCATTGTGTCACGTGATCTCACAACAAACAAATCCCAAGATCTCAAATACATAAATCCGCTCAGTGTTTACGTATCATGCTGGCACCTTCCCACGATCCTCGCTAGTACCCGAAACACATAACACAACAATTGTAAGCATAAATGCTTAGTGAGTTCCCCAAAATACCACATACAACACATACGCCACTCGAGGCTATAGTAAGACCCTTCGGTCGATGTGTCTCAGCGGGACCCTCCAGTCCTATAGCTCGTTGGACCCTCTGGTCCGGTCACAACTCGTTAGACCCTTCGGCCCGGTCTGTATCATTGAACCCTTCGGTCTGGTCTATATCGTTGGACCCTCCGGTCTGGTCTATACAATCACATAGCATACATATATCACATTGCACATAATCTCATACATAAACATAGCACACAAGACCCTCCGGTCTACACATAGATACCACTCTAGGTAATGTATAGTGAGAAGACTCACCTCGAATGAAGTCGGATAAACTCTCATGCTCAACGTCCCGACCTAGCTTCCTCCTATCATTCCAATAACATCCCTGATCAATACTCTCTCATAGACTCGTCTCTAAAGATTGGGTAGAAGGCCATTCTACCCCTCACCAAACTCTCTTGAATCAGCCTTGGCCAGAACCCTAAGGTCAAAGAAAGTCAACGGTCAAACTTTGACCCGACTCGTCGAGTGCATATGGGTGACTCGGCGAGTCCAAGCGGGTCCTCTGTGTCCTTCTAGCCTCTCTTAGCTCGTCGATACATCCTTTCACTCGACGAGTTCCACCTGTCACGAATCGTGGGGAAACCCCGACTCGACGCGTCGAGTCAACTTATGAACTCGGCGAGTTGCCTCCATGATCATACTCAAATGACCTTCTGAGGTCAGATCTGTTTCTCTAATCCATAGATCTGAACTTCCCAAGCATAATAATCACGTAAAGGTCGAATCTTGGTACACATGCAACACCCCTAAAATTCAAGGATCTCATACTAAACAGAAAAAGAGATCGATTTTCTACCTCAAAGTTGCAGATCCAAGCTGGAAACCCACAGATAGCAATCCCCTTGACCTCTTCTTGCTGGAAACACTTTCTTCTTGGCTAAACCACACCAAAAATGATCAAAATAGTTCAATCTCTCTCACAACTCGCTCAAGCTCTCTAGGGTTTCTCTCTCAGGACTGGTAGCCGTAAATGGAGGCCATAAAGGCCTTTAAATAGGGCACAGACCCCAAGAATTAGGATTTCATTCCACAGCGCGGAATCGTCGAGTCCACCCTTGCCGACTCGTCGCATCCGTTCATTAATCCAGTCAGCAATCGCGGTCCTACTCGACGAGTCTACGACTCAACTCGTCGAGTCCCTCTCTTTTACTCAAAAGTAAATGATCAAACATAATACCTGGAAATCTGGATGTTACAATTCTCCTACACTAGAATCAGACTTCGCCCCCGAAGTCTTGATCCGCAAACAACTCTGGATGCTGCTCCTGCATCTCCAACTCCGGCTCCCAAGTCGGCTCGGACCCTCTCTGATGTTGCCACTAGACCTAAACCAGGGACACCTCCTTGTTCCTCAGAACCTTGATCTTCCGATCCCAGATCGCGATTGGCCTCTCAGCATAATTTAGGCTCGCATCCACCTGAATATCCTCCAGCAGAACCACTGCCGACTCGTCGGCTATACACTTCCTCAACTGAGACACGTGGAAGGTATCATGAATCTGGCTCAACTCCGCAGGTAGCTCCAATCGATATGCTACCCTTCCCACCCTCGCGGTCACCCTAAACGGCCCAATATGCCAGGGCCCCAGCTTGCCCCTCTTCCTGAAACGAATCACTCCTTTCCAAGGAGACACTTTCAGGAGTATGAAGTCTCCGGCCTGAAACTCAAGCTCGGATCGTCGCCTATCCGCGTAACTCTTCTGGCGACTCTGAGCTGTTAACAACCTCTGCCTGACCTGTTGAATTTGCTCTGTCATCTGAAGCACTATCTCAGTGCTGCCTATCACTCGCTGCCCTAGCTCTCCACAATAGATGGAAGTCCAACACTGTTACACCCCGAAACCGAAGGCGGAAACGTTCCGGGGCGGAGGACGTCATGAAGTATCGCAACCAATTTACATAGTAAGCATAGTAAACACAAAACTTTACATTACATTTGTTTGAAATCAAAGTGTTACAAGTGTTATACATATAAGTATCATATGAACAAAAGCTAAGACGGGTCTTCTATACGCTCCGACTTCCAAAAGATCGCGGGGTACCTGTCTAATGTGGACCTGAGAATACAAGCAATTTGAAAATCAGCATAAAGCTTATGAGTTCATAAGAGGTTTGTTTTATGAAAATGTACAAGTTTCCTTTGGTTTTCAGAAAAAGTTTGTTATCCAAGAAAATCCCATATTTTCTTATATGTAAAGTTTAGTTATCCGTTTGTTATACGATCCGGTTATGTACAGTTTGTTATCCCTGGAAAAACCCTTATTTTCCTTAAAAGTTTATAGTTGGTGATCGGTTCAGAAAGTAATATACAAGTGTCTACTATACTTTATGTGTTCGTGTGATGTTTCCTGAAAACCTGTTTATCCTTGAAAAGTACATTAGTTTTAACACGTATATAAAACTAATAAATAAGTATAAAAGTATTCATAATCTAAATTGCGAGTTCCATAACCATACTATAGACTGGATAAGGCTCGAAACAGGGGCTAGTATCTTTTTATGACTTTTGTCACTCTTGAACCTTTTGGTTCAACTGTAGCTAGCAACCAGGTGTGGGGTTGTCAATCCCGTATAGATCTATACACTAAAGTCACGTTCTCCCTCCAAGAGATTCTAGTTACGGGGATAGTCCTACACTCTCGTAACTAGGGGGAGTCTTACAAGGACGTGTCTCCAATCTTAAGATTAATGAATTAAAAGATAATAAAACAGGAAATTCTGTTTATTTAGTCCTTCACTCTCGTAACTAGGGGGAGTGTTATCAAGGACTTGTCTAAAGTTCTAAGTTTAATGTTACTATTCCACCACTCTCGTAACTACGGGGAGTGGTAAAGTTCTAAGTTTAATGTTATTAGTCCTTCACTCTCATATCTACGGGGAGTGTTATCAAGGACGTCTTAATGTCTAAGGTTCATACTTTTAATAGTAATGATGTGGAAATACATTTGTGAAATATAAAGTATAACATTTTAAAACGAGTTTCACAAATAACATGACGGTTTACTCTGCAAGTTGAACGATTGGTTAATACAATTTTCCGTGTTAAAAGCATACGAAATATGAATTAGATCAAATGAAATCATAAGTTTGAGTACAAGATTTCCTTGTACTTTTTCTTGTATTCCCCCCCTGAAAACATTGAAAACATGGAAAAACGTAGGGGTATGAACTCACCGGTCGAGAAGCGTGTCGGTTTGGGTGCTAAACGTCAGTTCGAGGCTTGAACGCATGTGAGGTTCCTATGTAATATGAAAAGATACACATTTGTATCTAATTAGGCTTTGTACTACTAATTAGTTGAGGATATACATTTCTTGTCGCGAAAACACTTCATTATAAGTGTTTGGAGTGACCCGGGTGACATCTATGGACGTATATGGCTTGGATATGGAGTTTACTCTTCAAGAGTAAACTCATAAGAGAGTTTACGTCCCTAATCACCCACTCCCCATGAGTTTACAACCGTAAACTCATGGTGGGGTGTTCTAGGGTGCTAAATGGCCTTATAACATTTGAGGGTTAATGTTAGGCTTGGTTTTAAGGCATTGGAATGGGTTTTGAACATCATAGGGACCATTTGAGGAGTTTATGGCAGTAAACTAGGAGTATACAGCCATAAACTCTTATGTGCCCATTCAAAGTGTGATTTGATGTTCCTAGGTCAATCACAAGAGTTTCTAGTCCAATATACAAGTCATAGAATGAAGTTAAGGCACCATTTGAGTAAGTTATAGGAGTTTACGGCCCAGGAACCCATCCTTGGGGGGTTTACGGTCGTAAGCTCCTATGGGGGTGGTTTTCATCAAGTTTAAGGTCCCTAATTAGTTTTTGGTTGCTTCTAGAGTTTATTCCAAGGCTTATGAGGTGTTTAAGTGGCATTTTAACACCTTAAAATGAGTTTACTACCCAAGAAATGGTGTTTATGGTCCAAGCATGTGCTTGGGCCGTAAAATCATGTTTACTCCCTAAATGTTAAGGTTTAGGTGTTCTAAGTCCATTATGGTAAGCCCCTAAGTCATATCTAAGCTCTAAAGGTGGTTTGGAAGGGTTTTAAGGCTCAAAAACCCCATTTGCATGTGTTCACGGCCTAAGGCTGTTACAGGGCCGTACACACATGTTTATGGTCCTATTCCATGATTTGAATACGAAATTGAAGGCTAAAGATGTTATACTATGAGTTAGGGTAGTTACCTTGATGATTTGGAGCTTTAATTTGATGATTTTGGACCGAGAGCTTGGATTGGAGGAGAGAGAGTAGATGAGAGATTGGAAAAGGCTTCAAATGAGGCTCATTCCACTTTATATATGGTTAAAGTTTGAGACACGGTGGAATTCTACCCGATACTGATGTTAAGCGAGGCTTTTGGTCGCACCCGATTAAGTTGTTGTAACCCGACGTGGTCTAAACTAAAATTTTTCAAATTTCTAAATTGGGGCGCTTTCATGAGTTTCTAATGTCTTTGGATACCAATTAAGTCATAATGGAAGTCTAAAAAATAATGACTTAATTTAAAAAAAAAACTTAGACGAAAACAATTCGAAAAAGATGAATTTTATGGACGGGAACGGGTTACGGCGATGCAGCAAACTTCGGGTTGTGACAGACACCTCCTCCCATACAACAACTCGAAGGGAGGCATACCAATGCTTGAATGGTGACTGTTGTTATAGGAAAACTCAGCCAACGACAAATACGTATCCCAACTCCCTCCGAAGTCCAACACACATGCTTGAAGCATGTCCTCGAGCGTTTGAATCGTCCGCTCACTCTGTTCGTCCGTCTGAGGGTGGTAAGCAGTACTGAAATGCAGCCTCGTGCCCAACTCCTCTTGGAACTTCTTCCAGAACCTGGAAGTGAAATGTACATCCCGATCTGATACAATCGAGATCGACACTCCATGTTGCGATACCACCTCCCTTACATACAACTCTGCCAGCCTCTCAGCAGAAGAGCTCTCACTGATAGCAAGAAAGTGACCGCTCTTCGTCAGTTGGTCGACGATCACCCAAATTGTGTTGACACCCCTTGCGGTCCTCGGCAACTTGGTGATGAAATCCATAGAAATCTGTTCCCACTTCCATTGGGGAACCTCAAGTGGCTGCAACATGCCATGCGGATGCTAGTGCTCGGCCTTAACCCTGCGACAGGTTAAGCACCTCTCAACAAACCGTGCTACATCCCTCTTCATACAGGGCCACCAATAATCTTTCTTCAGATCCAAATACATCTTCGTGGTCCCGGGATGGATCGAAAATCTCGATCTATGCGCCTCCTCCATCAAAGTGGTGCGCGCCCCGCCTGCATACGGTACCCAAATCCGACCCTGAAAGGTCATAAGCCTGTGGCTATCGATAATGAACTCCGATACCTGCCCAATTGCTCGCTCTCTCTTACGATTCTCCGGTCTCACGACCTCTTCCTGGGCCTCCCGAATGGTGTCCAACACCGGAGTCATCACTGTCAATAACATACAAATGTCTCGAATCGAGGAGCTCTCCGCCCTACGGCTTAGGTCATCAGCTACAACATTAGCCTTGACCGGGTGGTACGGGATCTCATAATCGTAATCCTTTACCACGTCCAACCATCTCCTGTGGTCCATATTCAGATTGGGCTGATCGATCAAATACTTCAAGCTCTTGTGGTCCGTGTAGATGGTACACCGAACCCCATACAAATAGAGACGTCAGATCTTAAGGGCGAACACCATAGCCCCCAACTCCAGATCGTGGGTGGGATACCTCGTTTCATGAGGCTTCAGCTGCCTCGATGCATACGCTATCACATGCCCCCTCTGCATAAGTACTGCACCCAACCCCGATATCGATGCGTCACAATACACCACAAAATCCTCCATCCCTTTCGGGAGGGTTAACACCGGGGCTTCACATAATCTCCGACGAAGTGTCTCAAACGAGGTCTGCTGCTCCGGACCCCATGAAAAAGCAACACCCTTCCGGGTCAACCTGGTGAGAGGCACGACGATCTTGGATAAATCCCTGATAAATCTCTGATAAAAGCCGGCCAACCCTAGAAAACTCCTGATCTCGGTGGGTGATCTCGGCACCTCCCACCTCATAACCGCCTCAATCTTGGCCGGATCGACCAAATCCCATTCTGGTTGACGAGATGTCCCAAGAACTGGACCTCACGTAACCAAAACTTGCACTTGGAGAATTTGGCATAAAGCCTCTCCGACCTCAATACCCCGAGAATCTCTCTCAGATGCTCCTCGTGCTACTCTCTAGATCTCGAATACATCAAAATATCATCAATGAACACGATCACCAAACGATCCAACATCGGCCTACACACCCTGTTCATGAGATCCATGAACGCTGCCAATGCATTGGTGAGCCCGAAAGGCATCACCACGAACTCGTAATGCCCATAACGAGTCCTAAACGCCATCTTCTGGATATCCTCATCACGCACTCTCATCTGATGATATCCAGACCTCAGATCAATCTTGGAGAACCAAGACGCTCCCTACAACTGATCGAACAAATCGTCGATCATCGGCAATGGATAACGGTTTTGACTGTCAACTTGTTCAACTCCCGGTAATCAATGCACATCCGGTGTGAACCATCCTTTTTCTTGACAAAAAGAATCGGCGCTCCCCAAGGGGAACTACTCGGTCTAATAAACCCCTTCCCCAACAGCTCCTGAAGCTGCGAGGATAACTCTTGCATCTCTGGCGGCGCAAGGCGATAAGGCGCCTTAGCGATAGGCGCTGTACCCGGAACCAAATCAATGCGGAACTCTACCTGCCTCTCGGGAGGCACACCTAACAACTCCTCGGGAAAAACATCTGGGAACTCTCGCACTATCGGAACATAATCAATCGAACTTGGCCTCCCAACGGCCACTCGTGTATCCATCACATAGGCTACAAACCCGCTGCAGCCCTGCTGTAAACTCTGCCTCGCCCTGGCAGCTGAACAGAATGCTGACTCACACCGGGTGCCCTCGCTGTACACCGTAAGTACTCCCCCACTAGGGTCTTGTATCGTCACCAACTTTCGCTCGCAATCTATAACAGCCCCAAATCGGCTTAACCAATCCATACCCACTATGACACACACATCCCCATTGCAATCGGGACTAGATCTATCGGGAACTCAATGCCGAAGATCTAAAGTACACTACCTCAAATCACATCCATAACATACACCGCTCGCCCTTCAGCTATAGAAACTCGTAGAGGTTGACTCAACGCCTCTCGTCGAATACTGATGTGCTGACTAAATGCTAAGGATACAAATGACCGACTAGCACCCGAGTCAAATAACACCAAAGCAGGTACGAAATTCACAAGAAAAGTACCTACGCATATCATAATATAAGCACAATATCTCAAACATCAAATAATTACATGAAAGAATACATACCAGCCACGACATCGGGCGCTGCGCGGACCTCCTCCGTTGTCAACTGGAAGGCTCTCCTGCGGGCCTTCGGTGCCTTGGCCTTCACTGGCCGGGTCTCGGTAGCTCTAGCAGTAGGTGCAGATCCCTACGTTGATCCCTGATGTAGCTGAGGGAACTCGACCTTCCGATGGCTGGTTTGGTTGCAATGAAAGCAAACCGAGAATCCTTTGGGGCAATAACTCGCGTAATTCCCCTCCTTCCCACACTTGTAACACACCCCAGCTCTGCACACCCCCTCATGACTCTTGTCGCGCTTCCCACAAGTGCGGCCCTTCGGACCCCCACATCTCGAATCTGCGGGCTTTGCCCGCTTGGCTGCCGGTTGAGACTGTGCCGGCCGCCAATCCCTTCCCTGAGACTTCGCCTCCTCCCTGGCCTGAGTCTCTGGATCGATCTCCCACTTCCGAGCATTTTCCTGAAGTTCGGAATATGTCCGGTATGTCGAGTTCGCCATGAACTCGCGAATATCTCTCCTCAGAATGCTCAGATATCAGCTCATGCGTGTCTGCTCGGTAGACACCTGCTCAGGGCAAAACATCACCCTCTCATGAAACTTCCAGGTAATCACAGTAACAGAATCAACACCCTGCTTGAGGGTCAAAAACTGAAAGACCCTCACTTTCGTATTTATGAAAGACCCAAACTTTCATACTTGACAATATAGTTACTCGAAAACATGCTACTTGCATATTCATAAAAACAATATTTTACATTGATAAAGAGGTTACAAACTACAGGATACAAACCGACTATTTTAAAGTGTTATATATTACATAACTTCCCAGGATTCTATAGTTTTATACATATGGGAGTGCGAAATACAATAGTTTCAACCTATTCATAAGCTTATATCGATACAATAGTTTCAAACTATTCAAAAATCTTCAACCAGTATATAACTATCTTGGATGCTTATCTCTTGCAATTTGTTAAACATTGAGAGGGTAAGCGGTGACGCTTGGTGAGTTCAATAATAGATACAATATAACGTTATGTCATATATATACTTCAATATGGCAGAGGCAAAGAGGAACAAGGAACAACAAGTGCATATGTGAATCATGTGACAAACTTTCCGTATCAATCATTGATTTGATTCAAAGATATACAATCAATGAGACATAACAATTTACATACTTAATATACATCAATAAAGCTTTGGCACAAATGGCACAGAAGACATATAACTTCGGATTAACATTTTGGTAGATTTCAGGCTTATAGCTCTGTCTAACCTTCTGCCAATATCATAGAATAGAAATCATTCTCTTACGGAGACATGTTCTTCATGGCCAAAGGCTACATACCAATACCAACGTGAATCTAAGTCCTTTCACTGATCACATGGTCAAAGGTATTTCTTTGCTATTAAAAATAGCAAATAAAAATAACACGGGAAAATAACTTGGAATAATAACACTGAAAAGCACGTAGCACATATAACACATAACATACAATTGTTCCTATATATTAAACTCACCGTGAAATAACCGGGGGTTAAAATAGTAATTTGGGCAGCACTTCGGCTCTAAATATCACTTTCTTCGTTGAAAACCGGGAGTTTTCTTGATAACCGGGCTCTACGAAGGTAGAGCTTCAAAACTGAAAAGATAAATTTTCCAGGCTTCTCGGGAGTCTCGGGGCGTGTTTTGGGCTTTGGAATTAGTACCGGGGCTTCGGGGGAAGTCGGAATGTAAGAAAATATGAAACAAGGGTGAAAATGCCAAATTCCAAACATCTTATCGGGAGGTCTCGCACCCCTTATATAGGTGCGAGCCTCTGATCCGAAGCGAGGGGGTGAGGGCAGGTGGTTGCGAGGCTCGAACCAGGTGGCAGCAGTGCGAGGCTCGGATGGACAGGTGCTCACTTTGCATTAGTCGGATGACGCGGTTCGGAACAGCAGGCTCGCAGACGGTAGCTTCGGATTGGACCCAACTTCGGTCCAATGGGCAGGCTCCACGTAGGTGCGAGGGCCATCCGAGGGGTGTCTCATGCGAAGGTGTTCGAAGCTTAGTGGACCTCGGACTTGGTCCAATCAGAAGGCGATACAGCAAATGTCGGTCCTATCAGAAGGCGACACGTGGAGGCTATATGCGAGGGATGACGTGGCAACACTATTAATGCGAAATTTCTCGAAAAATGTGCCAAATCTTGTAAAATCCATAACTTTCTCATACGGGCTCAGTTTCTGACGTTCTTTATATTCACACGTAGGTAAAATTATGCTCTACAACTTTCGTTTAGACTTTTTCGGCTAATTTTGAATTTATTTTTTATAGTATTATTTTTAACAGACCGGGACAGGAAAATCCGTTAAAAATTCATAACTTCTTCATCCGACATCCGTTTTCGTCAGACTTTTTACCGTTGTACTACTGATGACGAGACCTTCAATTCTCGTTTAGGTTGTGTCGGCTAAAAATCACTCGATCTAAAATTCGAGTTTTTAGTTGTCTACTGCTAAGCTGAAACTTCGAAAAATCATAACTTCCTCATACGAAGTCATATTTTGGCGTTCTTTTTATCTAACTTCTCGGTTTAACGAATACTAAAACTTTCATTTAGATCACTAAGTCTAAAAAGCAGTTTATCAAAAACTTACTTTTTATGTCATTCGGCGCTGTGCCGGTTTTGTCGCGGATCTTCGATTGGTCATAACTTCTTCGTTATAACTCGGATTTCGATGAGGTTTTCGCCTAAATGTTTCTAACGAGATTATTTACAAATTTCAATAATAAAATTTTACTTATTCCAAATTTTATATTTTCATTAAATTTCACTATTTGATATTTGATTGGAATCTCTTAAGAGTTCCAATACTTTCTGAATGATTCTAAGCCTAGTTTTACTTCATTTCTAGTAAAAACCATTTGTTAGAACTCAACATTCAAATTCACATAATATTTCATAATATTATTTACTTAAAACACGATTTCATAACATGTATGTTACAAATACCTCCTCCTTATGAGGATTTCGTCCCCGAAATTACATCGATTAAAATAAATGGGGATATTTTGCTCTTATCTCATTCTAATTTTCCCAAGTATAATTTGGGCCTCGATGGTGTTTCCACTTGACAAGCACCAACTCTACTTCTTTATTACGTAGATTAGTTGTTCTTTCATTCACGATCTCTTCCGACTCTTCTACATATCTTAACTTATTATCCAATTTCACCTCGGATAATGGAACAGTCTCATCATTGATGCTCAAGCATTTGTGCAGATAGCTCACATGAAATACATCATGAATACCTGCCAAATCTTCAGGCAATTCTAAGCGATATGCTTGCTTTCCAATTCTCTGGATGATTTTGAAAGGTCCAACAAATATGGGACTCAACTTTCCTTTCTTCCTAAATCTCATAAGGCCTTTCCATGGGTATCATTAGGAGATACTACTTACTATTCCAAGTACAAGGAATCACACCAGAGTCGGTTCATTCATGAGTCTATACTAATACATTACATGATTACGCTTACATGGATAAACTTACATGATTACGCTTACATATATACGCTTACATGATTACGCTTACATAGATACGCTTACATGATTACGCTTACATAGATACACTTACATGATTACGCTTATATAGATACGCTTACATGATTACGCTTACATAGATACGCTTACATGATTACGCTTACATGAGTATGTTTACATAGATACGCTTACATGAATAAGGATACGATATAAGATAATAGAACAGACATAACTAGATGCTATAGCATGGAACGATTTCAGGATCTAACTATACCAATGAATCACTAACGCATTGTGATAATTATATTGGGTATACATGATCATAGTAATGTGGATGTTCGCGGCTTGCAATCATGCAAGGGTCACGTGTGGGTCCCAAAATCTCTTGACAGGGGAGCGTCTAGCCTGGGATCTAGCCATCACATTATGCCTTAACCCTCAATTAAGGAAAAATAGTACAAAAGTAGTCACTTATTACAAATACTACAGTACTTACGACAATTACAAAAGGATATAAAACTCCAGTCAATATATTATTAATACCTTTACTATGTGTCATATTCACATAATCGATGAGGTAGGTTGGATAATAATAATAATAGTCGTACAGTCGGGTCTTGGTAGAAGGCTACTTTCAAAACAGTTGGGTCTTGGTAGAAGGCTACTTTCAAAGCAGTCGGGTCTTGGTAGAAGGCTACTTTCAAAACAGTTAGGTTTTAGTAGAAGATTTCTTTTATATAATAGGAATCATAGGGATTTCTAGGTTTTTTCAAACGTTTTCAACTACTTACAAACATTTTCATACTTATACAAACTTTCTTTCAAAAAAAATTTCAAATCTTTCATTACAAGTTTTACAAATCAAAGACACATTAATACTTATGAATTCACCAGCATTTTGGCTGATACTCACTTTCAAAATAACTTGTATTCTCAGGTCACAAATAGACAGGTACGACGACTAGGTTTTGTGAAGACGGACCAGTCCAAACTTGTCTTTTATTTTGATTATTCATTATGTTGTTGTATACTATGACAGAACACACTTGTATTTAAAATTATACTATTAATGCAATGGATGATGTTGTTGCTTGTTTACTACTTTGCATTGTTGTGATACTTTACATGACGTCCTCCGCCCCAGAACATTTCTGCCGTTCTCGGTTTTGGGGTGTGACAGATTGGTATCAGAGCGTTGTTTATTGTGAATTAAGTATATCAATCCATAAAAGATATACTAACTATAAATACAATGGGATTAAAAAAAATACTCTGACCAAGAGTTTATACTTTTAAATAATAAAATATTTCACAAAGTATACGTGCCTGCATTCATACTAAAATCCGTGTCACAATGACAAGAACAAAAGTATTACGATTGTTGAATATCACAGGTAAGCTCGGGGATGTATGGTTAGTCTTGGGAGTGGCATAGCCTGATCAACTATGTTGGTCCGAGGAGAATTAGCACATGCCCAAGAATGGTTGTGATGTGTCAACAAGTCTAACAAACTTACCAACACTACCACAATGAGGACATTATAACAAAACCTAAGTATAAGATACTAAGGCTATATGTAACTAGGATGTTATAGACTCAAAATCTGTGAAATTTTTGCTTTACCCCTATTCCTTGTGAATTTGGAGTTAAGGTCACTTATTCGAAGTCCTATCCTGTTTTGATTACATATAACTGGTATGCACTTTACAAATAGTGATGTAACTAATGAAGATTTTCTAATAATTATCTAGATAGTTCATCTAATAATTATTTCCTTACCCCAATTCTCGCATAGATAACATGGCTGGACTCCATCCCCACGGCAACCCGTACCTTCCGAACGAAGTCATTGCTGGATGGTTTGGAGAAGAACCAGAGAATGATCATCCTATCCCTTTGAATGATCACCACGTTGAAGACCTTGCGGATGATGATAACTCCGAACCCGAAGTTGAGAACCTACCCCCGGTAGCTCCCATTCCAAATCCTAACCCTCGTCCGGCTTTCCATGGCCCGACGCCTCCTTGGGTAGAATGTGTGGAAACATGAAGCGAAGATCAAGATCAACCTATGCTGTTTAATGGAGACCGAAGCTTCTACAACGTAAACGAAGGGAGCTCAGCAGACAGAGTTCTACCTATCCTGATCTCTAGAGTCCCCCGAAACAAAATTCAGGGCAGGACAACTCTACGACGTATCGCAGAAGTTGATACCAATGGAGGAATGCATATCCTTTGCACCAATCGCCTTGAGCATGCTCGTGAGAGATATGAGAGAGACCATGAAACCCTGCTGCAAGCATTAGCTGAAACTCGAGCCGAAGTCATAGAGCTCCGAGTACGCCAGAGAGTGTACGAAAGATACCTGCTCAATATGGAATGACAACTGGCTGAACTGAGAGTTCACCAGAGGGATGACCGTCGCCAGTAGGAGATGCTTTACTTTCCTTCTTTATTTTAAAGAACCATGTTCCTGTTTATGTCCTATGAGATATTTTATATGTAACTAACTGGTACTATAAGTACTTTTAGTTAGGCGTTATGCGGCCAAAACTTTTCTACTCCGGATATGATGTAAGACCTTCTACAAGGTCAATTTTTCCCAAACTTGTTACATCTTAAACATCAATGATTTTGGTAGTCGGCTAACTTCTGTGCCACTCTTTGTTCAAATACTTTCATCATACTTTCATAGGAGTCTATCTGAATCCCACTCTAGTCAAGTTATTGGACTAGAGTAACTTAGCTCAGGAATCATTCCCAATCCTCTTCCAAGGGTTGGATCATGTTATTCACCAACCAATAATACCCCAGTTTGAACGTCAAACGTCTTGAGACCATTCTACAAACATACTTCTACTCTGTATTAGGACTGCATCATAGGGATGTAGGTCAAACCATCGAAAACTTACTTCTACTAGGAATGCATCATAGGGACGTAGGTCAAACCTTTGCGAACATACTTCTATTCCGTACTAGGGCTGCATCATACAAATGTAGGTCAAAACCCTTGAGAACATATTCTTACTCTTTACTTGAGCGATCGAACTACATCTAGGTTCAACCATACTCGCTCACGAATTCATTCTGTTTCCGTGTAACAGAATCATGTCGTCACCCAGAAATAGTCAGCCGAGCAACGAAACCCCTATCCTCCATATCGACGCCACTACATTACAAGCCGCAGTAACAGCTGCCGTGACAGCTTTCCTTGCACACATCAACGTTGTCAACGCGAACAAGAATGACAAGGGAGTTGACAATTCTGATTGTAGTACCAATCTGGGAAACCAACAAATGACAACAGTCACGGACCTACAAAGCGATAAAACAAAGAACAAGAAACGAAAGCGCCAAGCCCAGAAGGAACGCAAGCGATCCCAAAGACTTGCCATGAAACAACAACAAGTGATAGCCCCTGCATTCCCAGTACCGATCAAACCATACGAGGGAAAGCTACCGAAGTGTGATAAGTGTAGCTCTCATCATAATGGAGCTTGCCATGAAATGCAATGTTGCAATTGCCTAAAAATAGGGCACCATGCTCGTAGCTGTGGAGCACCGGCACGACCCATTTCTCAAGTCCCTAGCATGGGGACCAACCCTACACCCAAAGGTGGTGGTAAAACCTGACCCTATAAGAGGAAAGTTTCAAAGTGGATGAATGAGGAGGGCACCCGTGTGCACATAACTCTGACTCGACACCTCACTCCCACCGCCAATGCTAGTACTAGCCAGTCATGTCACCAATGCGGTGAGATAGGGCACTTCAAGAAGGATTGTCCCATAACAAAGAACTCCGGCGCAGACGGCAGAATACTAAGGATCACTGCGGCAGGAGAGACTACTCCTAACCCACGTTAAAGTAATTAAGGCGTTTTGTTGTAACATACTTATAAACTGTTTAAAACTAGTGCAACTAGAGTCTTATCTTTTGTCAGATCCCGTCAGTAAAGGGACCCTCGTGCTGCGTATACTTGTCTTTTGTAGTATACCTTGTTCGCATCAATAGTCTTGTAGTAAATCTAAAGTACAGTAACTCTGTTAAAGGTTGCACTATTATGTTTTGTCTGTAACGCCTTATGTTCAAATCTAATGTCTTTAGTTTCCATATGATTCCGACATTATCATACAACTTGAGTCAATTCGATCCTCGCAATACCAGTTTTGTGCGCACATCTCTTTCTCCGAAATCGTCTTTCCAGCAAAACCGCCATTCTAGAACACCTGAGTACTCATGCATAGAGTACCTCATATTTCTTATCCTTTCCTAAGAAATCTCAGCAAACCTCCCCGAAGTACCACTCGTACAGTACGTCAAGTTTAATCTAAAGCCCATACGGTTGATCTATCACTAAAGAATGTATACATAGGGGTGGTATATAAATAAGGTTCTACAGGTTTAGAATTGATGATTCCACTTTAACTTATTTTCCTCATTGGGATGTGGGCTTAAAGAAGAATCATTTATTCGACTACCTTTTCAATCTTAATTATATACGACTCGTATACACGTGGCTGTGATTGATGAACCCTGTATGATCTTTAATATGAACTTCAGGACGGAGACTGTCCAAGACTACAAGTAATCGCATCGTCATGCGAACAAACTTAGAACCCAATACGGCTCATGTAACCAGATCGCCCTACAGACTAACACCCACGGAGATACAAGAACCGTCCGGATAACTTAATGAACTACTCAGCAATAGAATGGAAAGACCAAGCTTCTCACCCTAGAGAGCTTCGGTCTTATTCTTCAAGAGGATAGACGGATTGCTTCGTAAGTCCATCGACTTCAGAGACCTCAACAAGATTTACATTAGAAATCATTACCCTCTGCTTCGCATAGATGAGTCAGTTGACCAACCGCAAGGAACTATTTACCTTTCAGAAATAGACCTGAGATCCGAATATCACCAGATATGAGTGTTAGCGAAGGATGTCCCAAGGACAATCTTCCAAACTCGATACGGACACTACGAGTCCGTAGTGATACGCCTCGGATAGGACGAATACGCCCGTAGTATTCATGAGCGTAATGAATAGGGTACACCATTCTTACTTGGATCGGTTAGTCATTGTCCTTGTAAATGACTTACTTATCTACGCTCGTATTAAGAGAGGGCAAGGAACATCCACAACTTAACCTACCCCACGAAATCAGTAATGTACATTGTACCTTCATGTCTCGAACTTGAAAACGTACCTTTCCGTTAGGACTCTCATAATCCCACTCGATGAGATCGAGATCAACAAGATCCTCGACTTCGTGGAAGAACCGTAGTGACCACCGACCAAGAGGTCAAGCGGACGAAGCAACGCCACATACCATTAGCGAAGGTTCGCTCGAATGCCGACCGGGGACCTGAATTCGCTTGGGAGCGCAAAAATTAATCGATTATGATGTATCCCCACCTCTTGACTCGATCATTCATCCCTACTTCCTTACCTAAATTCTAATTTCGAGATGAAATTCCCTCTGAGAGGGGGATGATGTGACAACCCGAAATTTTCTATATTGTACAGTCAAACACTTCATAGAGAGTCAAACTCATTTCTGCTACCTTTTAGCATGTTTGGTGTCCGTTTGAGCATTCTGAGCCTTAATCCTTCAAGTGATAATCATAGGACGTATAATCCAGGGCATATTGTACATCACAGAAGTATCGAAACTACATGAATTTGGATTTTACGGCCCAAACATGGAGTTTACGGTCGTAAACTCCATGGAGTATATATATATATATATATATATATATATATATATATATATATATATATATATATATATATGACACTTAGCCTTTTTTCTTCATTTCTTCCATTTTCAACTAGACAAAACCCGATTTCTCTCCCTAAGATCTTCAATCTTTCGTCCCAAATTGTAAGTACATCTACCCTAGAGTGTTTTAAAGCTTATTACATGTCTAGATATCATTGAAATCACCCAAGAATGACAAGAAAAAGGAGTTTACGACCCAAGATCTTCTTAGGCCGTAAACCCTAATTTGGGTGCCAAAGTGTTCCTAACTCCTTCCTTATGCTTAGAACCTAGCATGGATCCCTTCCTTGATGATTGTAGTACATGAAAAACACCAAAAACCCCTTGAATATGGGTTTACGGTTTCGGGATCTCCCAAAACCGTAAACTCCCCCAAGGTGTGTTTTGATGCCCTAAACACCTTATTAAGCCTTGGATAGTAGCCTAGAACCTTACACCATTGATCTAAGGACCACAATTCACGAAATGGTACTTCTTACCATGAGTTTACGGCCGTAAACTCATGGGGAAGTGGTCCCTAGACCGTAAACACAAGTTAGGGTCATTTTTGGACCTTAAACTCACCCAAACACTTGTTTAAGCTTTGGAACACTTAACCACTTAATCCCTTATAGTTTTAAGCCCCTTTTGGTGACTAATTAAGAGTTTACGGCCAGGAGTAAACTCCCCTGGGCCGTAAACTCCAACAAACATGGTCCATCAACCATACACTCCCATATAAGGCTCTGCACTCCTTTGTTGCAACCTGATAGCCTCCTAGCACTTGACCAATGTGTTTTCCTCGCAATAGGATGTTTATACATGTTTAATTAGTGTTATAATCACTAATTATATATATATATATATATATATATACACACACACACACATATGTCTTCATATGTTATTAGGGTCATTGAGTGTGTACAAGTCTTCACTTGACACCAAGCACTTATCCGACACTTCCTTCCGATCTGCTCACTAAAGGTGAGTTCATACCCCTCAAATTAACCTTTTAAATGTTTCTAAATGTTTCAAATGCTTTATGGGGGGGGGGGAATACAAGTTGAATCATGCTAGTTATTATATCAATCACATGTGATTAATAACTAACATGCAAATGGATTTACTATACGTTAACTGTTTTACCAAACATATTTTTTTCTCCAATGATTTTCATAAACGTTTTATATGTTTAAAACTCTTTATTAAACTGTCTTATACACTGTATGTTTCCTTTTAAACTCTGTTATAACTGCGTTTCAAACAAAGGTTTTCTTTATACTTAAACTTGTTTATCAAACATAATACTTTCAAATCGTTTTATAAACAGACATCAAGTCAATCTTTTCTTAGATATTAATCTTTTTCAAAGGTTTTACAAAACTTCTTTTATGCTTTTATATTATCAATTTCATGCCCATATATGTATAGTTATATAAGAAATGTTTAAAGGACTTAGGAAGGCTGGCTCACCCTATTTCCTTTTCCTTGTTGGGATGTGGCTATAAGGTATCGGTTATCCGTCCGAATGTCGTCTAAATATTAGTCTTATATCATGTATACATATATAGACATAAAAGTTTCTTTGAATTAGTTCAGTACCTTTGGATAGCAAAGGCATACTTTCGATTATACACATACATCATTAGTAACTATTATAGGTATAGTTAGGAGATACTACTTACTATTCCAAGTACAAGGAATCACACCAGAGTCGGTTCATTCATGAGTCTATACTAATACATTACATGTTACATAGATATGCTTACATGATTACGCTTACATAGATACGCTTACATGATTACGCTTACATAGATACGCTTACATGATTACGCTTACATAGATACGCTTACATGAATACACTTACATGAGTACGTTTACATAGATACGCTTACCTGAATAAGGATACCATATAAGATAATAGAAAAGACATAACTAGGTGCTATAGCATGGAACGATTTTAGGATCTAACTATACCAATGAATCACTAACGCATTATGATAGTTATATTGGGTATACATGATCATAGTAATGTGGATGTCCGCGGCTTGCAATCATGCAGGGGTCACGTGTGGGTCCCAAAATAGTCGGGTCTTGGTAGAAGGCTACTTTCAAAGCAGTCGAGTCTTGGTAGAAGGCTACTTTCGAAACAGTTAGGTCTTAGTAGAAGATTTCTTTTATACTAATGGGAATCATATGGATTTCTAGGGTTTTTCAAACGTTTTCAAGTACTTACAAACATTTTCATACTTATACAAACTTTCTTTCAAAACAAATTTCAAATCTTTCATTACAAGTTTTACAAATCAAATACACATTAATACTTATGAATTCACCAGCTTTTTAGTTAATACTCGCTTTCAGAATAACTTGTATTCTCAGGTCACAAATAGACAGGTACGACGACCAGGTTTTGTGAAGACGGAGCTGTCCAGACTCGTCTTTTATTTTGATTATTCTTTTTGTTGTTGTATACTACGAAAGAACACACTTGTATTTAAAATTATGCTATTAATGCAATGGATGATGTTGTTGCTTGTTTACTACTTTGCATTGTTGTGATACTTTACATGACGTCCTTCGCCCATAACGTTTCTGCCGTTCTCGGTTTTGGGGTGTGACACGTGGTAACTGTTATTATACGAGAATTCGACAAGAGGTAAGTATTTATCCCAGTTACTACCGAACTCCAAGACACATGCACGAAGCATATCTTCTACTATTTGGATTGTTCTCTCCGTCTGACCATCTGTCTGGGGATGATAAGTTGTGCTGAGAGCAACTCGAGATCCTAATTCACGTTGCATACTTGCCCAAAAGTGAGAAGTGAAGCGAGTATCACGATTGGAAATGATCTTTAGTGGCACACCATGTCTTGCAACAATTTCATCGAAGTATACTTGTGCGTATTTCTCCATTGGAGCCGTTTCACACATGGAAAGAAAATGAGCGCTTTTAGTCAGGCGGTCGACGATTACCCAAATGCTATCATGCTGTCTAGCAGTCTTTGGCAATTTGGTAATTAAATCCATGGACAGTTCTTCCCATTTCCATACAGGAACACTAAGACTTTCTAGGGTTCCATAAGGCTTTTGGTGCTCTGCTTTGACTTGTAAGCATACTAAGCATTCATGTACATATCTTCCAATGTCTCTCTTTAATCCAGGCCACCAATAATCAACTCTTACATCATAGTACATTTTACTTGTACGAGGATGGATTGACAGTTTAGATTTATGGGCTTCATCTAAAATCTTCTGTCTCAGTCCACCAATCTTTGGAATCCACAGCCGATTCTTGAATACTTTTAATCCTTGCGGATCATCAAGTAAAGCATCATTATAATTTATCATCCCTTCTTTCATCACATTTTCTGGCTTTAGGGCCTCTTCTTGCCATTTCTCTAATTCATCTAAAATAGTGAATTTTACTGTAGTATGAGTAATAGCCTAACACATACTATTGCGATAAACCTTTCTACTAAGTGCATCGGCAACTACGTTAGCTTTTCCAAGATGATATAGGATTTCACAATCATAATCTTTGATCAGCTCCATGGCTCGTTGTTGTCTCGTATTCAAAGTTTGCTGACGTAATATGTACTTAAGACTTTTGTGGTCGGTAAATAATTGGCATTTTGTACCAAATAAATAATGCCTCCAAAGTTTTAGGGCAAATACCACTGCAGCGAGTTCGAGATCATGAGTGGGATGATTTTTTTCATAATCTTTCAGTTGTCTTGAGGCATAGGCTATCACTTTGCCACGTTGCATCAACACGCTACCGAGTCCCAATCTTGAAGCATCGCTATACACGGAGAAATCATCATCACCTTCTGGGAGTGATAAGATTGGAGCATGAGTCAAAGATCTTTTAGAGTTAAGAAAGATTTTTCTTGGGCTTCACCCCATTTGAACTTCACTTCCTTCTGTGTAAGACTCGTGAGAGGTACGGCTATACGAGAAAAGTCTTTAATGAATCTCCCGTAATATCCCGCGAGACCCAAGAAACTACAAATTTCGGAAGCATTACGGGGCACTTCCCAATTTTGAATGGCTTCGATTTTGATAGGATCTATGGATACACTGTCACTAGAAATAACATGGCCGAGAAATTGAACTTGGCGAAGCCAAAATTCACATTTGGAGAATTTAGCATATAGTTTCTCCTTTCGAAGAAGTTCTAATACTGCACGAATATGAATGACATGATCAGCTTCAGACTTGAAATAGATTAGAATATCATCAATGAATACGATGACTGATTTATCGAGCATTGGGCGGCATACCCGATTCATCATATCCATGAATACAGCGGGAGCATTTGTTAAACCAAACAACATAACAAGGAATTCATAATGCCCATATCAAGTATGAAAAGCAATCTTCGGTACATCCTGCTCATGAACTTTCAACTGATGATAGCCAGATCTTAAATCAATCTTTGAGAAATAGCTAACACCCTGAAGTTGATCGAACAAATCGTCGATGCGAGGTAGTGGGTACTTGTTCTTCATAGGCACCTTATTCAGCTCACGATAATCAATGCACATTCGCACTGATCCATCTTTCTTCTTGACAAATAGTACCGGAGCACCCTAGGGAGAGGTACCCAGCTGAATGAAACCCTTGTCATGTAGTTCCTGCAGTTGGATCATCATTTCTTTCATCTCAGATGGTGCAAGACGATAAGGAGTCTTTGTAATCGGAGCAGCACCAGGCACAAGGTAAATTCGGAATTCTACTTGCCTATCCGGAGGAAGGCCAGGCAAGTCATCGGGGAAAACATCAGGATATTCGTTAACAACGGGAACATCATTTACAGTTTTCTTCTCCTCTTTTGAGACATCAACTGTGTAGGCCAGATAGATAGAACACCCTTTTAATATGAATTTACGAGCTTTAAGGAAAGAGATTATTTTTAAAAGTCTTTGTTCACCGTAGACATAGATAGGATTCTCCCCTTCAATAGGAATGTGTACTATCTTTTCATAACATAAGAGTTCTGCATGGTTCTTTGATAACCAATCCATACCGAGAATAATATCAAAGTAGGGCAAGGAGATAGGGATCAGGTTAGTAAGAAAAGTATAGCCTTAAATTTCTATAACGCAATCCCTATAGACTTTACTAGCAAGTAATGATATACTTCCCACAATATCTATGTGAAATGGTTGCGCGAGTACAAAGCAAGCAATTTGAAAGGAACGTGCAAATTCATAAGACACAAAAGAATCTGAGGCACTAGAATCAAATAAGATGTGAGCATGTCTAGAGTTGAAAAGAAATGTACCCGTCACAACATTCGGGTCCTCGCGTGCCTCCTCTAAGGTAATCTGGAATGCACGACCCTTAGCTTTTGGCACCTCCTCCTTTTTAGTTCGAGTACCCTTTGATTGTTGAACAGGGACTTGACTTCTCGCCGGTTGTTGAACAGAAGCTTGACTTCCCGTCATCTGACTAGTAAGAGTAGGGCAAAAACGCTTCTTGTGGCCAGTAATACCACATGCATAGCAAGTAACATCCTTTTTTAGGCAAGCTGGCTTTATATGACGCTTTTCTCCACGTCGATAATAGACAATGGATTCCTTGTCTATTTTGCATTGGCCCAGATGATTCCTTCCACAAATACGACATGAAGGCAATAGAATAGAAAAGATTGTGATCTTCCGCATCCATGAGAGACATTTTGAGTTTGAACTTGATTACCATGTTCAATCCGAACTGATTGAGATGGTAGAAAAGAAGGAACATGAATAGTTCTTTCAGTACGTGTATGCTTCGGAGTGGTAAAAGTGGCACCACGTATTTCTAAGTTATGCTCACGTCTTCGAGCATACTCAATGGCTTTATCGAATGACAAAACTTCTCGATTGGCAATGAAATCATGGATTTCGTGTCGTAGTCCCTCCATGAATAACTGAATTTTCTCGTCTTCAGTTGGAATATACTTTGTAGCAAACCTTGCTCTTTGATTAAACTGAGTTTCATACTCATTCATAGTCATCCTTCCCTGTTTAAGCTCGAGGAATTCCTTCTCCAATTTCCTCCTCATGTCTAGAGGACAATACTTCTCTAGCAAACAAGTTTTAAACATTTCCCAGGCTAAATTCTCCTGGTCAAACCCATTGAGAGCTTCATATGTTGCTTCCCACCAGACCAAGGCTTCTCCGGTGAGCATTGCGGAAGCATAATTAACCTTTTCTTCATTATCCACATGAGAAATATGAAACACTTTCTCTGTGTTCTGGATCCAAGTAAGAACAATAATGGGATTGAGAACATCGGAAAACTCTATAGCATCACTACTCTTGAAATCTTTGAACGAGGGACGCTTCACCTCTCCTTTTGAAGATTCTCCAGTGGCTTTCTCTTTTCCCTTATCACCATTCTTTTTGTGTTCTTCGAGAGTCTGTCGAATAACACCGGTAAGTTTACCCAAGATTCGCTCCTCATGAGGAGATATTGGACTATTCACTTCCTCGGGCTGAGGACCTCCACCAACCTCAGGGGTATGGCTACTTACCTGTTTAGCCATTACTCTACAATATAGAGTAACATTGTATTTTAGAATATTAGGGTTTATTATTACCTAATACTTTTACTTATATATTTCCTATGGTTTGTATCCCTATACCTACAATGATTAAGTTCATATATTGAACTTCCAATAGTTTAAGTCTAAATACCAATCCGTGGAATTTAGTTCACTCAAACTACTGTTTGATACCATGATTGAAAGACCCTCACTTTCGTATTTATGAAAGACCCAAACTTTTATACTTGACAATATAGTTACTCCAAAACATGCTACTTGCATATTCATAAAAATAATATTTTATATTGATAAAGAGGTTAAAAACTATTGGATACAAACTGACTATTTTAGAGTGTTATGTAACAGCCCGGATTTCCAGGTATCTTTATTGTTTTGATTTTTGATGTTTTGAGAGGGGACTCGGCGAGTTGGAGCTCAGACTCGCCGAGTAGGGTCGCGATTCTGGACGCAGGATTTGTCTGGACTCGGCGAGTCCAGGATATGGACTCGGCGAGTCCATGCTGTTTAATGAAACCCTAATTTCTCGGGTTTGGGACCTATTTAAAGGGCCTTATGGCCGTCATTTGCACCCAACAGTCCATAGAGAGAAACCCTAGAGTGCCTTAGCGATTTGAGAGACAAAGGAAGCATTTCTTGACATTGGTGTGATGTTTAGCAAAGAAGAGGGAGGTTCTAGCCAAGAAGAGACAAAGGAGATTGCTATTCTGTGGATTTGAAGCTTAGCCCTTCAATCTAAAGGTATGATTTCGGCTCATCTCCTGTTTTGTGAAGTATAATTGATTTTAGGGTTTCTTGTGACCTTGTTGAGTTGATTGGATGGCCAAATAGTCCCTTGCTAGTGATGAGACTTTGGATTTGGATCCATAGAGGTCCAGAGAGCCTCATTCATCAAGCTTTATAGAGAACAATGGAGGTTATGACCTTGAGTAGTGATAATTGTTGATAATTCTTCATATATGGTCATATAGAGGTTGTTTATGCACCAAGTCTGGGGCTTTATGTGGTGAATCAGTCTAGGAAGGCCAGATCTATGAATTGTTGGAATAGATCTGACCTTAGAAGCAAGTTTGAGTGATTGCATGGCATGGACTCGCCGAGTCCGATGAGCAGACTCGGCGAGTAGCTTGAAGATTGCCTTGGACCGGCCAGTGAGTGGTCCGGTCGAGTCATGGGTTGACTCAGTGAGTCAGGGCGAGTTAGAGAGGGTTGTCAAGTGGACTGAGTCGACCTGGGACTCGCCGAGTCGTTCTTGAGACTCGGCGAGTTGAGTCGGGGTGGCCCCGCGATTCCTGCCAGGTGAAACTCGTCGAGTCAGGGGGAGTACTCGACGTGTAGAAAGGGAATCCTAGAGAGTTGGTGAGAACGTCTAGACTCGCCGAGTTGCCGTGTGCACTCGCCGAGTCCGGTCAAAGTTGACCGTTGACCGTTGACCTGTGTTGACTTCTTAGGGATAGTCAACATTAGAGATAAAAAGTGTTAATTAGAGTCATGTGATGTTATAGGAGGATTAGAGCTCGGAGGATCGAGCACGAGGGATTTCCGGGATTCGTGAGATACCGAGATACGCGAGGTGAGTCTTCTCACTATACTTTACCTTGAGTAGGTAATCAGAGCTATGTGTCAGTGTATGTATGTTATGTGTATGCTATGTGTTGTACTGCATTATTTCTATGTGATTTATGTTGTGCATGATTACAGAGTTGGAACCGGAAGGTTCCTAGAGTTAGAACCTGAGGGTTCACAGAGTTGGGTGCACGGACCCATAGAGTTATAGCCTCGAGTGGCCAATATGTGTTTTATGTGTGGTATTTTGGGGAACTCACTAAGCTTCATGCTTACAGTGTTAGTGTCGTTGTTTCAGGTACTAGCGATGACCGTGGGAAGGCGCTGGCTTGATCTATACACACGCAGGGGACTTTTGATATATTTATGTGATCTTGGGATTTGTATGATACAGATTGGAATTTGGAACTTAATGTTTTTATGAAATTAAATGAGAAATGTTTTTATATTGCGAAAAATTATTTTGAAAATTCACGGTGTTACATGTTATATATTACATAACTTCCTAGGATTCTATAGTTTTATACATATGGGAGTGCAAAATACAATAGGTTTAAACTATTCATAAGCTTCTATCGATACAATAGTTTCAAACTATTCAAAAATCTTCTACCAGTATATAACTATATTGGATGCTTATCTCCTGTAATTTCTTAAACATTGAGAGGGTAAGCGGTGACGCTTGGTGAGTTCAATAATAGATACAATATAACATTATGTCATATATATACTTCAATATGGCAGAGGCAAAGAGGAACAAGGAACGACAAGGGCATATGTGAATCATGTGACAAACTTTCCGTATCAATCATTGATTTGATTCAAAGATATAAAATCAATGAGACATAACAATTTCCATACTTAATATACATCAATAACGCTTTGGCCCAAATGGCACAGAAGACATATAACTTCGGATTAACATTTTGGTAGATTTCAGGCTTATAGCCCTGTCTAACCTTTTGCCAATACCATAGAATAGAAATCATTCTCTTACGGAGACATGTTCTACATAGCCAGAGGCTACATACCAGTACCAACATGAATCTAAGTCCTTTCACTGATCACATGGTCAAAGGTATTTCTTTGCTATTAAAAATAGCGAATAAAAATAACACGGGAAAATAACCCGGAATAATAACACCGAAAAGCATGTAGCACATATAACACATAACATACAATTATTCCTATATAATAAACTCACCGTGAAATAACCAGGGGCTAAAATATTAATTTGGGCAACACTTCGACTCTAAATAACACTTTCTTCGTTGAAAACCGGGAGTTTTCTTGATAACCGGGCTCTGCGAAGGTAGTGCTTCAAAACCGAAAAGATAAATTTTTCGGGCTTCTCGGGAGTCTCGGGGCGTGTTTCGGGCTTTGGAATTAGTATCGGGGCTTCGGGGGAAGTCAGAATGTAAGAAAATATGGAATAGGGGGTGAAAAATGAAAATTTTCAAACATCTAACCAGGAGGTCTCGCACCCCTTATATAGGTGCGAGCCTCGAATCCGAAGCGAGGGGTGAGGGCAGGTGGCTGCGAGGCTCAGACCAGGTGGCAGCAGGGTGAGGCTCGGACGGACAGGTGCTCGCTTCGCATTGGTCAGATGACGTGGTTCGGAACAGTAGGCTCGCGGATGGCAGCTTCGGATTGGACCTAACTTCGGTCCAATGGGCAAGCTCCACGTAGGTGCGAGGGTCATCCGAGGGGTGTCTCATGTGAAGGTGTCCAAACCTTAGTGGACCTAGGACTTGGTCTAATCAGAAGGCGACACAGCAAACCTCGGTTTATCAGAAGGCGACACGTGGAGGCTGTATGCGAGGGATGACGTGGCAGCACTATTCATGCGAAATTTCTCAAAAAATATGCCAAATCTTGTAAAATCCATAACTTTCTTATACGGGCTTCGTTTTTGACGTTCTTTATATGCACGCATAGGTAAAATTATGCTCTACAACTTTCATTTAGACTTTGTCGGCTAATTTTAACTTTATTTTTAATATTATTATTTTTAACAGACCGGGACAAGAAAATCCGTTAAAAATTCATAACTTCCTCATACGAAGTCAGATTTTGGCGTTCTTTTTATCGAACTTCTCGGTTTAATGAATACTACGACCTTCATTTAGATCACTAAGGCTAAAAAGTAGTTTATCAGAAACTCACTTTTTATGTCATTCGGTGTCGTGCCGGTTTTGTCGCGGATCTTCGATTGGTCATAACTTGTTCGTTATAACTCAAACTTCGATGAGGTTTTCGCCTAAATGTTTCTAACGAGATTATCTACAACTTTCACTAATAAAATTTTACTTATTCCAAATTTTATATTTTCCTTAAATTTCACTATTTGACATTTGATTGGAATCTCTTAAGGTTTCTAATACTTTCTGAATAATTCTAAGCATAGTTTTACTTCATTTCTAGTAAAGACCATCTGTTAGAACTCAACATTCAAATTCACATAATATTTCATAATATTATTTAGTTAAAACACGATTTCAAAACATGTATGTTACAAAAACTCCTGAGCCAGTCGTTCCCTCACTACAGGGGGAACATACTCATCACGAAACATAGTGTTGAACCTCTCCGAGGTCACCACAGTAAGCTCTACGGGGGTGTAATTTGCCGATACAAACTTCCACCAGTCCTTCACCCCCAAGTCAAGCTGGTTGAGCGCAAATGGTACTCTCAAATGCTCCGGACACGAGCAGGTATAGAAACATCCCTCAATATCAACAATCCATCTCATCATAGCGATCGGATCCTGTGTATCATCGAACTCTGGTGGCTTCATGTTGCTGAACTCTCGGTACAGCAACGAATCACCTCCCTATGGCCTAGAAGCAGCGACGGTTGTGGTGGCCGCAGCAACAGCAGCATCAGTAAGAGCAACGTACCGCTCATCAAAAGTCTCGATCAATGTGGTCTTGATAGACCCGAATATCTCTGGTATCTCAGCTCGGATAGCCGCAGCCACCTCCTCATGAATCAATCGGCGGATCTCTTCATCACTGACACTGCTGCTCTCAGGTGTGTGGCATGTCCCAACCATGATGTCTATGAAATTCGACATAAAAATATCAGAGACTCACTCGTGCATACTCGCACTCGATAACTCAACCCTACATTTTCTCTAGTACCCTAGGGATTCTTACTTGGACTGCGCACTGATACAATGTCTTTGGTAGTATGGGCCCTTATACTACCGCCCACACCGCATCAGTATTCACCCCAAGTCCTCCTCCTTGGACCCCAGATCACAAGTACTCTACATCTCACTACACATAGGCTACCCTTCGGTAGACTTCTTATAAGCTCCTCACTGCTACCTACTCACTCTTGAAGCATCTCATAGCAGCAGTAATCCCCTAGGCTAAGGCATCACAAATCAGGCAACTCTAGTCCTAATATGAATACCTAGCCTACTCTAACATGCATAACATATCATATCATATCTCATAACACATAATGCAAGGGTATTTTTGGGAAATTACCGTTAGGGCGCTAGCTGATCGTACACACTGCTCCGTTCTGTCTCTCTCAATATCTTTTACTCTCTTAGAAAATTGTTTATTTTATGAAAAACTTTCTCAAATCCTCAGTTTGAGTTCAGCTACGTCCGAAGATGCACCCGAATCCCTCAAACCAAGGCTCTGATACCAACTTGTAACGACGTAAATTTCGAAAACAATTTTTCGTTTTTAAAACATACTTTCATTCATAAAATATCATAGTAATCCATTGTGTCACATGATCTCACAACAAACAAATCCCAACATCTCAAATACATAAATCCTCTCAGTGTGTACGTATCATGTCGGCACCTTCCCACGGTCCTTGCTAGTACCTGAAACACGTAACACAACAACTGTAAGCATAAATGCTTAAGGAGTTCCCCAAAATACCACATACAACACATACACCACTTGAGGATACACTATGACCCTCCGGTCGATGTGTCTCAGCAGGACCCTCCAGTCCCGTAGCTTGTTGGACCCTCCGGTCCGGTCACAGCTCGTTGGACCCTTCGGCCCGATCTGTATCGTTGGACCCTTCGGTCCGGTCTATATCGTTGGACCCTCCGGTCCGGTCTATACAATCACATAGCATACATATATCACATTGCACGTAATCTCATACATACACATACCGCACAAGACCCTCCGGTCTACACATAGATACCACTCTAGGTAATGTATAGTGAGAAGACTCACCTCGAATGAAGTCGGATAAACTCTCGTGCTCAAGGTCCCGACCTAGCTTCCTCTTATCATTCCAATAACATCCCCGATCAATACTCTCTCATAGACTCATCTCTAAAGATTGCGTAGAAGGAATGCTACCCCTCTCCGAACTCTCTTGAATCAGTCTTGGCCAGAACCCTAAGGTCAACGAAATTCAACGGTCAAACTTTGACCCGACTCATCGAGTGCACATGGGTGACTCGGCGAGTCGAAGCGGGTCCTCTGAGTCCTACTAGCCTCTCTTGGCTCGTCGAGTCATCTTTCCACTCGACGGGTTCCACCTGTCACGAATCACGGGGCAACCCTGACTCAACTCATCGAGTCCACTTATGAACTCGGCTAGTTGCCTCCATGATCATACTCAAATGACCTTCTGAGGTCAAATCTGTGTCTCTAATCCATAGATCTGACCTTCCCAAGCATAATAGTCACGTAAAGGTAGAATCTTGGTACACATGCAACGCCCCAAAAGCTTCTTTTGGTGAAATAACTACTAAAAGGGAAACCTAAGCTCATTTCCTCCATGAAACCACATAAAGCAGGTTGGCTAAGACTCTCTAGACCTCAAAAGGTCCGGATCCAGAGTCTATCACTCAATGCGACAACATATGCATCAAATCAAGCCAATAAAGGGTATAGAAAACCCTAAAATTCAAGGATCTCATACTAAACAGAAAAAGGAATCGATTTTCTACCTCAAAATTGTAGATCCAAGCTAGAAACCCACAGAATAGCAATCCCCTTGACCTCCTCTTGCTGGAAACACTTTCTCCTTGGCTAAACCACACCAAAAATGATCAAAATAGTTCAATCTCTCTCACAACTCGCTCAAGTTCTCTAGGGTTTCTCTCTCAGGACTGGTAGCCGTAGATGGAGGCCATAAACGCCTTTAAATAGGGCACAGACCCCGAGAATTAGGGTTTCATTCCACAGCGCGGACTCGTCGAGTCCACCCTTGCCGACTCGTTAAGTCCGTTCATTAATCCAGTCAGCAATCGTGGTCCTACTCGACGAGTCTACGACTCAACTCGTCGAGTCCCTCTCTTTTACTCAAAAATAAATGATCAAACATAATACCTGGAAATCCGGATGTTACAATGAAAGTTTTGAACTCTTTAAAATCTTTAAAAGGTCTGTTGAAAAAGAAACTGGCATGAATGTCAAATGTTTAAGAAGTTACAGGGGTGGTGAATTCACATCAAATGCATTCAATGAATTCTGTGAAGCTCGAGGCATTAAAAGGCAGCTTACAGCCGCCTACACCCCACAACAAAATAGGGTTGCAGAGCGACGAAACCGGACCCTAATGAACATGGTTCGGTGTCTACTAACTGAAAAATCTATGCATGCATATTTCTGGCCAGAAGCAGCAAGGTGGGCGTGTCATGTGCTAAATAGATGTACAAGCAGGAATCATGATGAAAAGGTACCTGAAGAGTTCTAAACAGGATCAAAACCAAGTTTTGAGCATTTTAAGGTATTTGGATGTATAGGTTATGTCCATATACCTACTTAATTATGAACATAATTGTATGCAAGAAGTCATAAGTGTGTGTTTTTGGGGGTGAGTCAAGAATCAAAAGCTTATCGAATGTATGACCCATCAAGCAAGAAAATAGTAATTAGCAGGGATGTGATTTTTGATGAAGATTCGGCCTGGGATTGGTCTAAAGAGAACCAGAAAACACAAATACTGACAGTAGAAGATGATGAACATGTACAAGAAAATGAAAATATAGAAGAACCACAAAATCCTCCCAACTCAACACAAAACTCCGATGTTGAAGCAGGCTCACCAGTTCAAGGTATGCCCCAAACTGAAAATCCACATGAAGATCCTAACAGTCCTGTCTCGCCTACCTCAGGAAACTCATAGGTCCAAAGCACTCCAACTCCTCAACTAGAGTCATCCACTCGTACTCGAAGACCACTTGTGTGGATGAACGACTATTACACAGTTCAAGAGATGTTGAATGAGGATGAAGCCGGTCTTGAAATGTTTAGTGCCACGGATGACCCGGTAACATATGAAGAAGCATGTAAAGATGACAAATGGGTACAGGCAATGAACGTTGAGATGACAGCTATAGAAAGGAATCAACATGGGAATTTGTTGACCCGCCAGTTGGAACCAAACCTATAGGGGTAAAATGGTTGTACAAGACAAAACTCAATGAACTTGGAAAGGTTGACAAGTACAAGGCCAAATTAGTAGTCAAAGGATACGCACAACGGGAAGGTGTAGATTACAATGAAGTGTTCACCCCAGTAGCTCCTTGGGACACGATTAGAACTCTACTAGCATTGGTAGCACAAACAAAGTGGACGGTATAACAATTAGATGTCAAAAGTGCCTTCTTGAATGGTGAACTCAAGGAGGTAGTTTATGTCACTCAACCGAAGGGATTCATAAAGAAAGGAGAGGAAGCTAAGGTGTACAAGTTAAGGCGTGCATTGTATGGATTAAAGCAAGCTCCTCGAGCTTGGTTTAATCAAATTGAGGCCTATTTCATTCGTGAAGGGTTCAAGAAAAGCAGCCATGATCATACACTGTTTGTAAAGAAGGTGCAGGAGAAGATCATCATTGTTAGCTTATATGTTGATGATTTGATCTATGCAGGAAATGATTCGGTGATGTGTGGGTTATTTAAAAGATCTATGCAAAGTGAATTTGAAATGACCGACCTAGGGAAGATGAAGTTCTTTCTTGGAGTGGAAGTAAAACAGAATTCAGAAGGAATCACTTTGTGTCAATCACAACATGCAAAGGAGGTCTTAAAGCGTTTCAGAATGTGGGATGCAAATGGTGTGAAGAATCCAATTGTTCCGGGCACAAAACTTATGAAGCTCACAGCAGGGAAGGATGTGAATAACACCAAATATATGACTCTCATAGGAAGTCTCATGTACTTAACAATAACACGACCAGATCTGATGTATGTGGCCAGCTTCTTTGCTAGATTTATGTCAAAACCCAAAGAGGAACACATGGTTGTGGCAAAGCGAGTGATAAGTTAAAAATTAACTTGAAGATCGATTAGATCTATAAAACAGGTAAATTAATAAGTGAGTAAACAGCAAGAACACAAGAATGGATCAAAGATGTTGAATGATTAATAAACAATCCTCAGAAGAGCTCGATAAAGAACTTCTACTGTAGAGGATTTAGGGTTTACAAGAACGATGAAGGAAATCTGTAAAGCTATCAATCGTTACTCTATCAATCAATCGTTAACCTAATATGCATACAAGCACATTATTATATACTAAACCCTATAGGCTCACGGTTGGACAGGCCCAAACCGGAGTACAAAACATGGACTTAAAACGAGTCCAATAGACGCAATATACAATAAAGCTACGCTACCCAACAATCTCCCCCTTTGCGTCAATTGGAGCGAGATCACTTTGTCTTCTTACTTGGGCCAGCGGCAGCAGGAACCTTCTTCTTTACAGTCTCAAACAGACGAGAGATGAGCGCGAGGATTGTCTGTCTGAATCAGATATACCATTGTATCATATCGTCAAAATATTTGATATCATGCGCTGTATTTTCTTTGCACCTGTGGATGATCCCCAGCACATGCTCGAGACAAGCAGTGGTATAAAGATGTTTATCAGCTAAGGCAAAGAGACATTTTTGTCCTTCACTCCTAGTGAACATGATCGAGTTTCGCCTTGGGTCAATTTTTCCCATCTTCATCTGGTTCAGATCACTGGCCGACCCAACAGGAGAGATCTTCGGTTTCTTCTTGAAGACAGTTGCAATCTTCTGATCCATCAGGGCGACCTCCATGATATAGCACACCAACATCCTTTTGAGATGGTCAATGATCGGACCATATTCAGCTTCATTAGTCAATAGGATGTTGTGCAGAACGATCCAGTCATGGGGGTTGAGGTTCGGTAGATCTGCTAAGGATATGGCATGTTCAGTTTTTGCAGACCCTCTGAGCACTTTGAACCGAACGTTGATAAATCTCCCTTCAGTGTATGGCTTCAGAACCTGAATGTTTATGATCTTCTGAGCGTTCCAGGTTTGGTACTGGGGTTGAGCAGCCTTCAGATAGAACTCGATCAATTCCCGATCAACCTCCGGATGAGGATGAGGGAACTCAGCAACGTTGGCGAAGGCGTGAAAGATGAACGCCTTTCGGGTTAAGGGCATGTCGAACTGAGAGTCGACGGAGTTGTAGCAGTCAAAGGAGATTACCGGTTCAAGCCATAAGATATTCGGAGTATCGATTGCCTCCTTTATCATCCTCTCGAGAGTCCAAGCAGGGAAAAGAGTCTTCCTGCTCTCGAGTAGGTTGTGGGCTTCTTTCTGCTTGCGTTCAGCTTCTTCAGTTTCTCTCGCCACACGAACATTATCATCTTCAGCATTGCGACGACTTTTGTGTTTCAGCAAGTTGGCAATGGTTTCTTGATCATCTTCCTCTTCATCCTCTGCAAGTTTCTTGCCTTTGTCTTTCACACCCGAACCAGAGGCTTGGCCTGTAGGAGGAGGTTCGGTTGTGTGAGTTGCTTTCGAGGAATGAGGTGGTTGTTGCGATCCGGACTCCTTTTCTCCCCCTTGTTTCGGAGTGGACACGAAACTAGGTAGCCCTTCTATTTTACTGAGCAGATCTAGGGCAGGAGCGAGTTTCTCTGCAAGGGTACGCGTCACAGAGTGGTTCAGGATCGGATCGTGCGCTTCAAGGATGTTGGATATAGCAGAGTGTACATCCGAAACACACGTCTTGATGACCTCCCATTCGGATCGAAGAGCGTCAATTTGTTGTTGAGAATTGAAAAGTTGAGCACTCTTGACCTTTAGGGCGGTGGTCTTCCTTGCAAAAACGTCAATCAACGAGTTCTCAGTGGGCAGATCCTCTTGGAGTTTAGAGAGGCGCTTGTCAATGGATGCACGAAAGGCAGAGTTGTCGTCAGTTAGAGATTGACGAAGGGTGGCAAATAACTTCAACTCTGTGGGGACGAACGTGGCCAACTGTTGAACAATTGGTTCCAACGTTGTCTAGGTAGCAGTGGCACTCTCCTGTAAAGATTGTAACAGGGTAGAGGCGTCAGAAAATAGTTTATCGACTTTTTCGGTCGCAGCCTCACAAGCTTTCGTCGAGGCGTCTATGGCGGCGGTGGCGGAAGCGACTGAATCTTGCTGAGCCCTAGAGAAGGCATCAACAATCTTCTGAAGAGCAGCTTTAGAGAGAGAGGATTGAGAGTTGGAGGAAGAAGCAATGAGCAAGTCAACCTTCTCATGTAGCTCCTTAATGTGCTTCTTTGTAACCGGAGCATCCTCATCATCGTCGCTTTGCAATTGAAACGGACTGTAATAGACCGAATCAAATGTCATATTTTCCCCGCCAAGGAAAGAGTTATCTCCGTCAGAGGCATGACCGGGAGATGGTGGTGGTGGTGAAGCTGGGGGTGTAGTGGTATGGGTGGGTTCGAGTTGAGTTTGGGTAGGGGTAGGTTCGGGTGGTGTTTGAGTAGGTGTAGGTTCGGTTGTATGTATGGGTTCGGTTGCTGGTGGTGGTTTGGTTGCATCGGTATGAACCCCCGTATCAGATACGTTGGTTGTAACCTTTGCTGTGGATGTTGTTGTAGCATCTGTGAAGATGGGTGGTGGCATTGGGAATGAGGTTTTTGGTATGTGGGTAAAGGGGTTTATGGTGGGAATGGAAGTAGGAACTGTTTGAGTAGGAGAAGGAATTAGAGAGTTATGGATTTCCATTTCAGGAGTAGGTGATCTGGGTGGGGTATTGCCTCTTGGAGGTGTGTTGCCTCTAGGAGAGTCGTCCGAATCCGAACTCTCATCTTCTGACTCACTTGAAGAGGAAGCGATAATGAGTTTTCGCTTGGGTTGAGTCTTTCGCCTCTTCTGCTGCGGGGACTGAGCAGCTTTTGTTGACTTCCGCTTCTTGGGAGAAGGGCCTTTAGCCCCTTTTGCCACTTGTTTGCCTTTATCCGCCTTTTTGCCTCTCGGAGCAGGCTTATCGACATCGTGAATGGACTTAAGCATCTTCGGCGTGAGATCCCTCGGACCAGACTTCTTGAACTCCTTGTAGGTCCGAATGATCCTACTGTCAGCTGGAACATCAGCGTACATGGTCTCCGGAATCGAACCATTGAAGGGGAATTTCGATGCATCAGAGACAATGATCTTCGTGGTATGGAATGTACCAATCAAAGACATCAGTGCGCCGGCGGTAGTGGGAATGATGTACTTCTCCATAACCCACTTCGTTATGATGGTCCAAAACCTCGCGTACGACACCTCAGAATGCCATGAAGAAGAAGACAAGCTTTGGATGAGTTGTTGCCAGAGAACCAACCCATAGTCGACGTTGAGGCCGTTGTAAACTCCGTACAGAATGGACAGGAATAGTCGACTGGATCCATCTGAACCTGAGCTCCGTTCTAAGAGACCCTTGAAAAGCACAGTGAACATTCCGTTCCACTGTGGCGGTAAACAAGACTTTTTGAACTTAGCGACGGAGGTGAGCGCCTCCGTGTACCCCATATTATAGAACATATTGAATAGATGCCCCATCGGAATAGTCTCCGGATTAACCCTTGAAGGGTCAGCTTCAAACCCCAACAGTGAGCCACATCGTTGCTTGGAAATAGAGGCTTTGTGATGAGCAACTTCGAAGAAAATCCGATCGACAACCTTATCGTAATGCGCCGTCGCGTAGATCTGTGAGAGAAACTCCATTGGTACAGAGTCTGCCCTTGAAAGTGCAGGTGCGATGGGCGAATACTTCAAGCATTCGATGACTGGGACCATGTAGGAGTCATATGCATGAGGGGTTAAGTCAATGATGAGACATTACTAAGAGCGAATGGGCAGGATATGAGAAGTAGCGTGAACGGAGGATGAATCTGCCATTGTTGAAAAGAGGGAAGAAGATGATGAATAGTTAGGGTTCAGGGAATTCTTTTGCTCTGGGAATTTTGATTTCAGTAAAGAGGTAAATGGTAGATGCTAACGCCTTTTTATACTGAGGTTTAAGGAGAGAGAAGGATCTTCCCAAATCTTCTATCGAAATACCAAGAGTTTTTCGGAGTGACTGATGCGTGACAGTTGTGGAACCGATGATCACGCATGAGAGAGAGTGTCAGATTCCGAAGAACACGCCTCCCATCAAGCGCCGTTTCTGAGAAACCGTTTCAGATTCACACGCGCCTTTCTGTGCCAGAGAGGAACCGTTTCAAATTCACACGCGTCTGCGACGCCAATGAGAGATTGGACGCTTCAAATTCGCACGCTTTCCCTGTTCCGCCGTTTGAAATCAAATCAATTAATCTCCCGCCTGAGTCAGCAACTCTTCATCTTATCCCTTTTATTTGTAACGGCATCTTTTGAATAACACGGCCATGTGGATTAATTTTGACCACATCTTATAATTAATTACCAATCCAAAGAAAAAGCCTGTAATTATTAGTACCAGAATTATGGAAAATCAAAGATTTTCGTGCTAAGGGTGTAAAAAGAAAAGAAATAAAGCAAATCTTTTTAGGAATAATTGTGATGTCAATAAAGACACGAAACAAATGATCCCGGGCACGAATCTCTTCCTTCAAAGTCAAGAGAGACCTTAAAGTGTTAGTGTGGTTTCCCGTTGAATAACGATTAAACACTTATTAAGAAGTGTTGAAAGGCTTCTTTTAATTAGGCTTCTTAGGGTGACTTTAGCTTTGATTCAACAGTCCTAATCTTGAAATAAGATAGAAAATGAACAAATTACTTGTGAGACCGGTGTAGTCTGTTGAACAAGTAGGTTTGAAATAATTTTAAAGTGGCTGGAAAAATATAAAATCTCAACAAAAAATTAAAAACTGGATCCCAAGGGAAGAAATGTTATGGTGTTTAAAAATTTCATAGGAATCACAGAAAATAAAAATGTGAGATTTCATGAGGATAAATCCGTCAATTCATTAGTGAAAGCTTGAGCAACCGAGCTTTCGGTTGGTTTCGGTTTTGAAAAATTTTGAAAAACCGAACCCGAGCGTTCGGTTGGTTTCGGTTTTGAAAAATTTTGGAAAACCGAACCCGAACCTTCGGTTGGTTTCGGTTTTGAAAAATTTTGGAAAACCGAACCCGAACCTTCGGTTGATTTCAGTTTTGAAAAATTTTAAAAAACCGAACCCGAACGTTCGGTCTATTTCGGTTACCGAAGAAATTAGATTTTCAAAAAGGAAATACTTTTGACAAAAAGAAATGAAATAGTAATACTTATACACGAAATTTACAACCAAGAAAACTACCTTTAATTGAGGAGCGAAGTGCAGATCATTCAGCCGAACCTGAGCGTTCGGTTCATTTCGGTACATGATTACAAAAACCGAACCCGAACGTTCGGTCTATTTCGCTTCTTACTTGTGAGATTGAGAGGTAGTTTGTGGTACTGACTCTGATTCCATCATACCTAGCCCTTGTAGAATTTTTTGAATGACGCTTCAGGAAGAGCTTTGGTAAAGACATCAGCCAGTTGATCAGTGGTTCTAACAAAGTGTACTTCAACGTTTCCATCTTCCACATGATCTTTGATGAAGTGATACCTCAGTGCTATGTGCTTAGTCTTTGAGTGTTGCACTGGGTTATGACAGATCCTAATTGCACTTTTAGAGTCACAATATAGTGGGATCTTTTTCATATTGAGTCCATAGTCTCGAAGTTGACTCTGGATCCAAATCACTTGAGAGGTGCAGGATGCAGCTGCTATGTATTCTGCTTCAGCTGTAGACAAAGACACACACGTTTGTTTCTTTGATTGCCAGCTAACCAACTTCCCGTCAAGGAATTGGCAGCCACCAGTTGTGCTTTTCATATCTAGTCCACATCCTCCAAGGTCTGCATCTGAGTAGGCTTGAACGAAGAAGCCTGAGTTGGAAGGATACCGTAGACCTAAAGAGGTAGTTCGCTTGAGATATTGTAGAATGTTCTTCACTGCAAGCATGTGAGGTTCGCGTGGGTTGGCCTGAAATCTAGCACAATAACAAACAGAGAACATAATGTCAGGCCTGCTAGGAGTAAGATACATCAGAGAACCTATCATTTGGCGATAAAGCGTTATATCAACGGCAGGTTTATCTAGGGATGGAGTGAGCTTGGTGCCAAACGCCATGGGAACTTTGACTTTTGAGTCTCCCATCATGCCAAATTTTGCAAGGAGAGTCTTCGTGTAAGCTTCCTGATTAATAAAGATGCCTTCGGGTCCCTGTCTAATGTTTAAACCAAGGAAAAAGTTACTAGGACCCATTGAGCTCATTTCGAATTTAGTCTCCATCAGCTTTCTGAATTCAACTGTTAGGCTAGGATTCATTGAGCCAAAGATGATATCATCGATGTAAATTTGAACAATCATAAGGTGGTTACCTTCCTTCTTACGAAAGAAGGTTGGGTCAACCGAACCTTGTTTGAATTTGGACATCTTTAAAAATTTAGTCAGCGTTTCATACCAGGCTCTCGGAGCTTGTTTCAGTCCATACACGGCTTTATCCAAAATGTAACAATGATTAGGATACTTTTTGTTCACGAATCCAGGAGGTTGCTCCACGTACACAGTTTCTTCGAGTTCTCCATTGAGAAATGCACATTTGACGTCCATTTGGTAGACCTCAAAGTTTTTGTGGGCAGCATAGGCTAGAAATATTCTAACTGATTCCAGCCTAGCTACAGGAGCGAAAGTCTCTTCATAGTCAATGCCTTCCTCCTAACAGTATCCTTTCACTACCAGACGTGCTTTGTTTCGAATCACATTTCCTTCCTTGTCCATTTTATTCCTGAAGACCCATTTGAGACCAACAACTGAGGCATCTGGAGGAGTTGGAATAAGTCACCAAACTTTGTTCCTTTCGAATTCATTCAGTTCGTCTTGCATAGCTTGAACCCAATCGGAGTGATCAAGAGCAGTGTTAACTGTCTTTGGTTCAACTTTTGATACGAATGAGTTAAACATGCAGAATTCGACTTTTGAAAACAAGGAAGTCTGTTTTGCCTTGAGTTGTGATCGGGTCAGAACCTTTTCAGAAACATCACCAACAACTTGAGAGACAGGATGATCTCTGGTCCATTTGGTGAGAGGAGGGTAATTTGGATCAAAAGTTGGATCTAATTCAGCATTTATCATTTCTTCTGGTTCGGACTGACTTTCATAGTCGTAAGACATATCGGCTTGCTCCCCCTCGATAGATGATCTTACAGGAATATCTTGAGAATTTTGATCTACAGAGGTTTCTTGTGGTGCTGAGCTTTCGGGCGTTGATGCACCTTCGGATGGTGAGGCACTTTCGGTTGGTGAAGTGCTTTCGTGAGCAGTTTGAGACCTTAGCTCCCCCTCAACTTGTGAGCTCGGCTGGGATGATGATGGCGGATCCTCCCCCTCGACTGAAGCATTGGGTGATGGAGGTTCATCAGAACTTGATCCTCCTTCATTCATTCTCCTTGCAGCGTCTTCAACAATTTGCTTCATATGATCGACCTTGTTGTCTGCTGCACTGGCTTCAGAGAGAGTGGCCTTCTCTGGTTCATCAAATAGCTCCATGAACTTCTCGAATAGATTAGCGATCGAGGCTGTGACTTGGCCAGTTTGAGGAAAGATTTCTCCAGCTGTGTCTTCGTTGACCTTTAGCTTTTTGACATAGCTATCATCAAAAGTCACGTAGTAAGTTTCTTCTATTTTCCTCGAACGCTTGTTTAATACCCTGTATGTTTTAGAAGTGAGAGAATAGCCCAGAAATATCCCTTCGTCGGCTTTGACATCGAACTTGTTGCGGTTTTCTTTAGAATTGAAGATAAAACACCATGAACCGAACACATGGAAAAACTTCACATTTGGCTTCCTGTTGTTGAGGATCTCATAAGGAGTGAGAGTGAAGCGCTTGTTGAGATATGACCTGTTTTGTGTAAAACAAGCAGCAGAAATAGCATCAGCCCAAAAATATAAAGGTAAGGAAGCGAAACTTAGCATGGTTCGGGCTGCTTCACACAAAGACCGGTTTCGTCTTTCGACACTTCCGTTCTGTTGAGGTGTGTAGGGAGCTGAGAAGTTGTGACTGATTCCCTTTTCCGCCAGGAATTCTTCAAATTCTCTATTTTTGAACTCCAATCCATTGTCGCTCCTGATGTTGCGAACGACCTTCTTCAGATGTACTTCAATTTGCTTGATGAACACTTTTAGCTTGTGAGTCGCTTCAGAAAGAACACCCATGTAAAACGCGAAAAGTCATCAACAATAACAAGAATGTACTTGCTACCACCGATGCTTTCGATAGATGATGGACCACACAAATCAATATGAAGTAATTCTAGTGGTTCAACAACTTTAGTGTTTATTATAGATGGATGACTTTGACGATTCTGCTTCCCCATTTCACATGCAGCACACAAATGATCTCTATTGTACTTGAGTAATGGAAGACCTCGAACATGACCTCCAGTTACGAGTTTGTTGATGTCCTTAAAGTTAAGATGAGAGAGCCTTCGGTGCCACAACCAGCTTTCGTCAGATTGTGCTTTGGATAACAGGCAGATAGCTGGGTTTCCTTTGATGGGTTTGAGATTTAGAGGAAACATTTCACCTTTACGCTCGGATTTGAGAATAACTCTTTTCGTCTTCTTCTCAATTATTTCAGAACACTCATTGTCGAATGAGACTTTAAGACCGGTACCTCCAACCAGCTGAGATACACTGATGAGGTTGTGTTGTAGTCCTTCCACGTATGCAACCTTCCTTATCGTGAAATCACCATTTGTAATCATTCCATATCCCTTTATGGTGCCGAAGGAGTTGTTCCCGAACTTGACGTTTCCACCATTTGAAAGAGACCTGTATTCTCTTAGCTCTTCCTTCATCCCTGTCATGTGACGCGAGCAGCCATTGTCAATGTACCATTCTTCGTCAAACTGCTCGTCACTGATAACCTGCAAAAATTAAGCAGATTTAGGAACCCAAAGTTTCTTGGGTCCACGTGAGCCTTTCACAGGAACAAGAATAGTTAGAGAGATGTCAACAAGATATGTTCGTTTTATTAGTGTTGTTTCATCTTTCTTTTAGATGGTAAAAACTTTAATTTTATTAGGATTCGGTGCTTTCGGTTTAGACTCTGGTTTAGACGCTGATACCTTCTGTTTTCCTTTTTGTTCAGTTGATGTTTGAGATTTTTGACAAGGAACAGAATGGAATTTGGAACTAGGTGGAGAAGAATTGGAAGAATTAGAAGAATTAGATGAGTTAGAATGAGAGGGCTTAGATTGAGATGACTTCTTGGTTGAAGACTCTAGGTGACCCTTTTGCTTTTGATCATTGGTGGGACCGACCTTATAGTTTTGATCTCTTTTGTTCTCAGAACCGAACCTTTGCTTTCAGTTGATGTAGTTCTTTGAACCGAACTTCTGTTTTCGGTTGGAGTCATGCTCAGAACCGAACCTTTGCTTTCGGTTGGAATCATTTTCTGAACCGAACCTTTGCTTTCGGTTGATGTTTTTCTCCGAACCGAACCTCTGCTTTCGGTTGTTGTTGCTCTCTTGCGATTCAACAGGATTTTGCTCTGACTTTAAGTTCCTGCCTTGATGTGAGAAATAGGCATTCTGAGATTGCCAAAACTGTTTTCTTTCAGAGAGATTCTTCCTGTATCTCTGATTCCTTTGCCGTTTTTGATTTCTCATCTGCTTCGGTTGATGATGGATATTAGCTTTCGGTTTGTGTTTTTCTTTGGCTGGTTCACTCTGAACTGATGTAGTTTCATTAGAATGAGTGTCTTCTTTTGCAGGAATTCCTTTTTCTTGAGGAATGTCTTTCGTACCGCTAGTACTTGGCATATCAAAGCTATCAGGTTTATTCAAAGGTTCTGGCACATATCTGCCTTTGCTTTTCCATAAGGTCCTTTCAGACAAACCTACGGTTTCATCAGCGTTATCGATTGGAGCTGACCAGAAGAACTCATCGCAGCCATCAGCGTTGTCCTCATTTACAATAGCTGTAAGTTCAGCAGTTTGATGTTCGGTTACGCCTGTGACCTTGTACACCTGATTTGGAGTGGTTCTAACCTTTTGATATACGACTGCCTTCTCTGCAAGAATCGGGGACTTTTGTTGGGACATACGAGCGAACTCCACTGAATTTTCTGAAATAAGATTCTTGTGGTTTTCGGGTTCACTCTTGACAAATTCTGAACAGTCAACTGTGTCCTCTACAAAAATTTCACTCATATTGTCGTCCTCATTAAGCTCAGATGCATTGTCAACATCAATTTTATTTTATGAGCTCAAGTTGGCGTTTAAAGAGTCAAATTTTTGTATGGTTTCGGTTCTCAGTTTCAGTTTATCATTTTCATCCAAAAGGTTTTTAAGCATGTCCTTATGGTCCTTGGACTTAATGAAAGATTCGATTTTGTCCAGTCCATACATGTACGTCGGATTTACATCCTCAGA
Source organism: Lactuca serriola (assembly GCF_051521515.1). NCBI lineage: Eukaryota > Viridiplantae > Streptophyta > Magnoliopsida > Asterales > Asteraceae > Lactuca > Lactuca serriola. The sequence goes on along the minus strand of NC_136415.1, from coordinate 256,674,784 downwards.
TGAAATAACACTTTCACAATTATATGCTTCGGCATCAATTTCATCCTCCTTAAACTCAAGGAAGGGCAAAATCATGCGATGAATCTTTTGTCCTATTTCACAATCCAAATGAAGCTGAGTAATATTAGTGTAAAGACGTTTAGCAATCAGACAAAAAACATTTCGCTGTTTCAAAAGCTTTAAATTGTCTCTTTGTAAATAAATGTTTTCATCTTTTGTTTTGATTAACTCCGACTCCTTCAGTTCTATCCACATGCGCCGTTCCTCACTCTTCGAAGACACCCTACTTAATTGGTCAGTTAGGTTAGAATTGGTGACTCGAGTTTGAGTTAAACTACTATCTAGATGAGAGATTCTTGAATTAACACTTTTTAATTCTTTTTCATATGAGCAAAGTGGGACTTTAAATGAGACAAAAACTGATTGTACCTTCTTGATCAGTTCATCAAGCTCGTTGAACTGCACGCTGAGTGGTTTAGCTGTAAAGCACAAGTTCTGTTGCTCCTTCGTGTCATCATTTCCACCATCAGTGTTGTATCCCCTCATCTGAGATACGTCAGACACCATCAAGCATCTTCCTCCACTGCTCTCTTCTTTCGCCACATAAGCCTTTCCATGAGAAGACTTCCTCACTTCATCATCTTCAGAGTCGGTTGACCAGACCTCCACGCCACCGAACTCATCATCAGCTACCGAACCCTACACAATTAACGCATTCATAGAAGGGTTAGCAGAAGATTTCTTCTTCCTGATTTCATCTAGCTTTTTCTGCAACAAAGCTTCTTCATCCTTTTCCTCATCCTTTTCTGCCATCTTTTTGAGGACACGATCCTTTGCATAGTGGTTCTTTCCTCCACAATAATAGCATCTTACTCCCGAATCTCCTTCAGACTTCGGTTCCTTCTTTGATTCTTCAGCCTTCGGTTCTTCTTTGACCTTTTCTGAGCTATAAATCCCCTGCCAGTTTCGGTTCTTGTTAGTGGGGAATCTCTTTTTGATGAACCTCTTGGGGTTCGACACCATCATAGCAAAGTCCTCAGAAGTGAGGTCATAGTCCTCCAAGTTGAGGTCTTCTTCATCCATCACAGCTTTACTTTTGGACATGAGGGCCAACAAACCTAGGCTTGAAACCACACTTTTCTCCTGTAGCACGATCTTTTCTTGAGATTTTAGGATGCCCACCAGTTTCGCCAAAGAATAGGATTTAAATTGCTCGTGGGCTTTAACTGTGGACACAACTACTCTTCACTCTGATCTGAGACCGTTCAAAAACGTAACCTTCTGTTCAATAAGCTTCCTTTCGATGTCGTGTTTGATCATCTTGCTAAGAAGATGATTGAAGCAATCGAACGTTTGGGTCACAATTTCTTCGGCTCCTTGCTTGAATTCACCAAACTCAGACAAGAGTAAGGTTTGAATGGAGTGTTCAAGATCTTCATCTGTAGAGTACAGTTCTCGTAACCTGTCCCATATTTCTTTTGCCGTCGTGCATGAACTCACCAGCCTGAAAGTATCGGACTGAAGGGCGAATCTGATCAATCTTAACGCTTTGATTTTGCACTGAAATTTATCTTTTTCGTCTTGTGCAATATCTTTAACATTTTTCAGAAGATCATTATACTCCTTTTGAGTTTTAATAATCCTTGAAGTTGCTGAATGAGAAAAGGGTCCAGAAACAATTGATTCCCAGATGAGGTATCCATTATCCTTAGATCCTATTCAAAGTGATGCGCCCAGACTTCATAATCATGGGTGTACAGGATGGGAATCTTCGTTGTTGATCCAATGTTGTTCGAAATATTAATAGGATTGGATTGCGACTCGTCCATAATTGATCGAATAACCTGTTCAAAGATCAGACTTGTAATATATCAAATTAGGGCAAAACAATAAATATCAAGATACGTCAATTATGAGATGACGGCTCAATAAATATCAATAAATGCAGAATAACCCTAATCGAAACCTTTTTCACAGAAAAGAAGTGTATCGATTACACAGCCTCCTGCTCTGATACCAATTGATAAGTTAAAAATTAACTTGAAGATCGATTAGATCTATAAAACAGGTAAATTAATAAGCGAGTAAACAGCAAGAACACAAGAATGGATCAAAGATGTCGAATGATTAATAAACAATCCTCAGAAGAGTTCGATAAAGAACTTCTACTGTAGAGGATTTAGGGTTTACAAGAACGATGAAGGAAATCTGTAAAGCTATCAATCGTTACTCTATCAATCAATCGTTAACCTAATATGCATGCAAGCACATTATTATATACTAAACCCTATAGGCTCATGGTTGGACAGGCTCAAACCGGAGTACAAAACATGGACTATAAACCGAGCCCAATAGACGCAATATACAATAAAGCTACGCTACCCAAAAACGAGTACTGAGGTATTTAAAAGGAACTATAAATCATGGGCTACACTACGGGAGGGATCAAAGTCAGAAGTTAAGGGTGTACACAGACAACAATTATGCACATGATCTAGAGGACCGGAAAAGCACTTCAGGATATGTATGTCTGTTCAGTGGTGCTGTAATATGCTGGAGCTCACGTAAGCAAGAAGTGGTCACCTTATCAACTACAAAAGCAGAGTATGTGGCAGCTACAACATGTGCATGTCATTACGTATGGATGAAAGGACTACTCGAAGAACTTGAAGAAAAGGCTGGCACAATGGAGGTTATGTGTGATAACTGTTCAGCCATAAATCTGTCAAAGAACTCAGTTATGCATCGAAGAACAAAGCATATAAATGCCCGCTTTCATTACATCAGAGAATTGGTGAATAAAGATGTCATCCAACTAAAGTTCTGTGGAACAAAGGAACAATTAGCAGACATTATGACCAAGCCATTAACACTGAATTCATTCGAGTTTATCAGGAAGGAAATTGGGGTGCAAGATGTTAAACAAGAAGCTTAATGCTTACTTGTTTAAGGGATGGAATTTATTGGGATGAACTCTATGTTTGGGGTAGCCCACGTTTATTTGAGTCTGTTTGGAATAAGGCCCATGCCATAAGATAAATATGACTTGGTAATCAATATTATCTAGTCATATCCGTCTTCCTCGTATTGAACGTAGAATTAGGAAAGTAGCAGTTTGTTTTGATTTTCTCATGTATTTCTGTTCTTTTCTTTTTATCCTTTGGTGTAATGGCTATTGTCACACCCCCAAAACCGATGAACAGCGGAAACGTTCTGGGGTGGAGGACGTCATGTACAGTATCACAACAATGCAAAGTAGAAAACAAGCAACAACATCATCCATTGCATTAATAATATAATTTCATACAAGTACGTTCTGTCAAGTTATATAGACACCAAAAATATACATCAAAATAAAAGAGGAGTCTTGAACGAGCTCCGTCTTCACGAAACCTGGCACCGGTACTTGTCTACTGGTGACATGAGAATACAAGTTATTTTGAAAATGAGTATCAGCTTTAAAGCTGGTGAGATCATAAGTATATTAGTGTCTGCGTTTCTATGAAAGAATTTGTAAGATGTTTGTAAGATGTTTGTATAAGTTTTGTGAAGTTTGTATTTGTTTGAACTCTCCTAGAAAACCTTATGTTTTCAACTCAAAGTAGCCTTCTACCAAGGCATCTAGTATCTGTGTGTGTGTCTCATGTAAGAGTGTGTATTTTCCCAAATCCGATTATCATTAACCAAAAATATGGTTTTTACATTACCGTGCATCGTGTGCACGTTCACAAAGTGAATGTAACGAGAAAATATTATAGTACTGTAGTGTTGTATTAAGTAACTACTATTGTACTAACTACCTTAAGCAATTGTAATTTTTAAGGTAACATGTGATCGGCCTGTATCTTGCTACCGACTCAATAGTAAAACGACAATGTAAGATGCCGTAAAAATGACGTTTGGCACCCGTAGACTTGGAAGTCCCACTGTAGCAAGCAGCAAGGTGTAGGATAGTCAATCCAGTATAGATCTATACTCAAACTCATATGCTCCCCAATTAAGGAGATTTTGATACAAAAACAATCATGACAGGTAGTGTCATGCCCTGTTTAATGGCTCACATAACTGTGTTAATGTATATGTAATGTATATGTGTGCTAGCTATATTGTGTGTTCTTTCTCTGTCTAGCATGTATGTTTGTTTTGTTTGTTTCTCATCATAGTGTTAACATGTTTGTATACCCTTGCTACCCAAGGGCGTTGTATCCTTTGACTCATGTATGAACTGACTCATTGTAGGTTTCATTGTTCTAGTAATAGTATTAGTATCTTCCTAAACTACTCCTATAGTAGTTTACTAGCAATGTATGATCACGTTTGTGTACCCTTGCTACCCAAAGGTATAGAACTGATTGAAGGAACTTTTATGACTATGTATGTATACATGATATACAACTAATATTTAAACGACCTTCGGACGGATCACCGATGCCCTAAAGCCACATCCAAACAAGGAAACTGAATTAAAGCGAGCTGGCCTTCTTACGTCTTTTAAACATTGTTTATATAACTATACATTCATAGAAATGCGTTCGACAATATATAAGTATGAAAGAGTTTAAGTAAAAGTATTTGATAAGTAAAAGAGTTTGTAAAACAGTTTGAAGTATAGTAGTTTGGTAACATAGTTTGGAAAGTAAGAATCCACTAGTTTGGTAGTTATTAATCACATGTGATTGATATAATAACTATAAGTATTCAACTTGTATTCCCACCCATATAAGCATTTATAAACATTTAAAAGGTTAATTGAGGGGTATGAACTCACCTGTAGTGAGTGGTTTGGATGAAAGTGTCGGGTAAGCTGCTAAGCGTCAAGCTGAGACTTGAACACACACTCGGATCCTATTTAACATATAATGATACATATATGAATATAATTAGTGTTTAAAACAACTAATTATTGAATTGGGACCAGCTTAGGGACTTGTAAACACTTTTATTGAAGTGTTACAACCATATATTGCTATACAAAGGAGTGTATGGTCAAAACACACTTTTTGTGTGTGTGTGTGTGTGCAGCCAGTGTGTGCGGCCACACTTGGTGTGTGCGGTTGGGTGTGCGGCCATACATGGTGTGTGCGGCCGTACACCTAGTGTTCTTGGTGTTCTTGGCATAAGATGTTACCTTTTATGAAGATCCTCAAGGAGATTTGGATGATACTTGAGAGGATTTTCGGGTCCTAGCTTTGTGGAAGTGTAGAAAGTGTTCCAAATGGCTAAGTGTTCTATATATAGGGAGAGTGTGAGGTTGGGATGGGTGTGTGGCCGTACACTCTTGTGTGCGGCCGCACACACCTTGTGTTGGTGTGATTGGCTCAAATGCAAGGCGATACACCCACAATACTTATCCCACGACTCCTACCCTGCTTATACTAGGATTTAAACACTCTATTTGACTCCAAATAGTGCTAGAAAATAGCAAAAATGACTTTAACTTTGATAAGAAATGAAGAATGTAAGCTTGAAATTTTCGGGTTGTCACATCATCCCCCCCGTTAGAGGGAATTTCGTCCCGAAATTAGAGTTTAAGCAACTAAGTTATTACAAATAACTATGTTAAAAGATGAGGATATTTCAGTTTCATCTGATCCTCTCGCTCCCAAGTGGATTCAAGTCCTCGCTTTGCGTTCCAGCGAACCTTCACTATCGGGATATGACTTTGTTTCGTTTGCTTGACCTCTCGGTCCATGATCTCTACTGGTTCTTCCACGAAGTTGAGGCTCTCGTTGATCATGATCTCGTCAAGTGGGATTACAAGAGTCTCGTCGGACAGACACATTTTCATGTTCGAGACGTGGAAAGTTGAATGTATGTTACTGAGTTCACGCGGTAAGTTAAGTTTGTAAGCTACAGGACCGATTCTTGCGAGAATCTCAAAAAGTCCTATGTACCTTGGATTTAGCTTTCCACGCTTTCCAAAGCGTATCAAGCCCTTCCAGGGTGAGACCTTCAATAAAACATGGTCGCCTACCTGGAATTCCAATGGTTTCCTTCGTTTATCAGCGTAGCTTTTCTTTAGGTCTCTGGAGGCTTTCAATCGTTCACGGATCTGAACGATATTCTCCGTCGTTTCCCGTATGATCTCCGGACCCGTGAGAGTGCTGTCAGGGACTCGCCCTTTAGCTAACTGGGTATCACCCACCTCAGCCCAGCACAGAGGGGATCTGCACTTTCGGCCATAGAGGGCTTCAAATGGAGCAACCTTTATGCTTGTGTGATAGCTATTGTTGTAGGAAAATTCGACAAGGGGTAAATGAGCATCCCATGCTTTCCCAAAGTCGATCACGCAGGCTCGTAACATATCCTCTAAGGTTTGGATAGTCCTCTCACTTTGTCCGTCGGTCTGTGGATGGTAGGTTGTACTCATGTCTAGCCTAGTTCCTAAGGAACTTTGTAGCGACTGCCAGAACCTAGAAGTGAACATACTATCTCTGTCCGATATAATGGATAAGGGAACACGGTGCAGTCGTACAATCTCCCTAATGTAAGTTCTTGTAAGTTTCTCCATCTTGTCTGTTTCCTTGATCGGCAGGAAGTGTGTAGACTTGGTCAATCTGTCGACGATGACCCATATGGTATCAAGTCCACCCGTTGTCTTGGACAACTTGGTTATGAAGTCCATAGTGATCTGCTCCCACTTCCATTCCAGGATCTCAGGTTGTTGCAGTAGACTGGAGGGTTTCTGGTATTCGACCTTGACCTTTGCGCAAGTAAGGCATTTACTCACGAAGGTAGCAATCTCTGCTTCATGTTAGGCCACTAATATAAATTTTTAAGATCTAAATACATCTTATTTGATCCCGGGTGCACGGAATAACGAGTGTTGTGCGCTCCGTTCATGACCAAGTCTCGGAAACCACCGAGATTCGGGGTCCAGATCCGGTCCATGAAATAATAAGTTCCATCACCCTTAACCTCCAAGTTCTTATCCATCCCTCTCAGGGATTCACCCGTCACATTTTCAGGCTTCAAAGCATCGAGCTGAGCCGCCTTAATTTGTGTGGACAGATGTGAATGGATAGTCATAGTCAATGATTTGACTCTACGACCAGAATATTCTTTCCGACTTAGGGCGTCAACTACTACATTGGCTTTACCCGGATGATAACGAATTTCACATTCGTAATCACTGAGTAGTTCGACCCACCTTCGTTGTCTCATGTTGAGCTCCTTCTGGTTGAATATGTGTTGTAAGCTTTCGTGGTCTGTAAAGATAGTGCTTTTCATATCGTACATGTAATGTCTCCAGATCTTCAGAGCAAACACAACTGCTCCTAATTCAAGATCGTGGGTCGTGTAATTGACCTCATGTGTCTTCAGCTGTCTCGAGGCATAGGTGATGACCTTACCTCTTCGCATTAGCACACATCCGAGCCCTTAATTTGACGCATCACAATAGACAACGAAGTCTTCTATCCCTTCAGGGAGGGATAGTATTGGTGCGGTGCACAAGGCTCGTTTGAGCGTTTGGAACGCTCTCTCCTGCTTCTCTTCCTAGTCAAAGGCCACGCCTTTCTGGGTCAGTGTGGTCAGAGGCTTCACAATGCAGGAGAAGTTCCGAATGAACCTGCGATAGTAGCCAGCGAAGCCTAGAAATTGACGAATTTCTGTAGGCGTCTTCGGTGTTGTCCAGTTCTCAATGGCTTTAATTTTGGATGGGTCCACGTGTATTCCCTCTTTGCTAACCACGTGCCCTAAGAATTCGACTCGGTGGATCCAAAATTCTCATTTCGAGAACTTCGCATAAAGCTTCTCCGTACGTAATGTTTCTAAGACTAAGCGCAGATGTTGACTATCCTCCTCCTTACTACGAGAGTAGATAAGTATGTCATCGATGAAGACGATGACGAACTGATCCAAGTAGGGACGACACACCCTATTCATTAAATGAATACAGCGGGCGCGTTTGTTAATCCGAACGGCATCATTACGAATTCGTAGTGCCCATAACGAGTTTGGAAGGCTGTCTTTGGAACATCCTCCCCTAGCACTCGTAGTTGGTGATATCCAGATCTTAAGTCGATTTTTGAAAAGACGTCCGCCCCTTGAAGTTGGTCAAATAAATCGTTGATACGAGGCAACGGATAACGATTTTTGACGGTTAGTTTGTTGAGCTCCCTGTAGTCGATGCACATACGAAACGATCCGTCTTTCTTCTTGACGAACAAGACTGGAGCTCCCCAGGGTGAGAAGCTTGGTCTTATAAAGCCCTTGATGAGTAGTTCGTTAAGTTGACCGGACAGTTCTTGCATCTCTGCAGGTGCTAGATGATAGGGCGATTTGGCTACTAGGGTAACCCCTGGAACTAAGTCGATTCGGAACTCAACTTGACGTTGTGGAGGTAATCCTGGGAGTTCTTCTGGAAAGATGTCGGGAAAGTCGCGTACTACTGGAATGTTCTGAATGTCCTTCGTTTCTTGGCTCACATCGACCACATGAGCAAGGAATGCTCGACCTTCCTTTCATAAGAATTTTTGAGCTTGAATGCTCGAAATGATACGAAGGTTCGTGCCGGGTTTGTCTCCATATACTACTAGAGTTTTGCCAGATGATAGATTAAGGTGGAAAGCCTTTTCATAACACATGATGTTGGCACGATGAAGAGTCAACCAATCCATGCCGATGATGACGTCGAAACTTTTAATTGAGACTGGCATGAGATCGATTGCAAATGAATGGCTATCTAGAGTTAAGGTACACCCTATGTATATGCAGCTAGTGCTCTCTGTCTTACCATTAGCCATTTCTACGGTGAACGGTTCTTTAAGTGCTTGTGATTTATGCTTAAGTAAATGAGCAAATTTTTGGTTCACGAAGATCCTCTCCGCTCCACTATCATATAGTATACATGAATAAGAGTTGTCGAGGAGAAACGTACCAGTGACATCTGTGGGGTTGGCAACCGCCTCCTCATGGCCTATGACCAGATCTCTTCCAACTCCACTGGCGTTTCCTGCTTTCGGGCAGTTCCTTTTGTAGTAGCCCACGTCGCCACAATTGTAGCAAGCTTGGCCCACTCCTGAGCTGGGGACTTGGGTGATTGGCCTCGCCGGAGCTTTGCAGAAACGGGCTGTGTGCCCCTTTCTATTGCAGTTCACACACTGCATTTCCCGGCAGGCTCCCACGTGGTGGAAGTTACATTTGTTTCTTAGGGGCAAACTTCCACAATACTGCTTGATCGGAACAATAGCGGTAGGTGCTATCGTAGCATGTACTGCCACGACCTGCTGCTTTTTGGCAGCCTTAGCCTTCTTTTTGTCATCCCAAAACTTCCGCTTGGTATCAGCAGTTTTGGTGGGTTCTGAGATGGCCAGGGTTGTTATCGCGGCCGGGGTACGGACCCCATGGTCAATTAGCCGCTGTGCCAATCACTTGGCACTATCAAATGTAGTGGGGCGGGATGCCAATACATTTCCCTTGTATGGTGGCATTAGCCCTTATATATATCATTCGATCTTTTTCCCCTCTGTATGCACCATGTTGGGACAGAGGGCCACCATTTCACAAAACCTGGCGGTGTAGGTGACTACGTTGGAGCCCTTCATGGTTAGGCTCCACAGTTCTTCCTCTAGTTTCTGGATCTCGCCCCTCGAGCAGTACTCCTCAATCATGAGGTCTTTCAAAGTATCCTAACCCATAGCATTTGCCATCACAAGTGATAGTGACTTAACATGGCTATTCCACCATGTTAGGGCTTTTGTTTCAAAGGTGCAAGCAGCAAACTTGACCTTGCTCTCCTTTGGACAGGATCAGATTTTGAAAACCGATTTGGTTTTCTCGAACCATTGCGAGAGGGCAATGACGCCGCCATTCCCTTTGAAGGACAATGGCTTGCAGTTTGTGAAGTACTTATAGGAGCACCCTCTCGAGCGCATAGGAGCTTCAACCTGAATAGACTGAACAGGGGTTCCTCCTCCAGTGGAATCAGATGAATGATATTGAGCCATGGCTCTAGCCACAGCTGCAGCTACAGCAGCATTTAAGGCTGTCGTGTCGAACTGAGGAGAAGGTGGTTGAGGTGGTGGTATCGGTGTTTCGTTATTAAGGTTTCTCCTTGGATTTATGCGAGGTGGCATCTTTGATCTACAAGTTTATGAAGATGAAAACATTGATAAGAATTTGATAGGGAAATCGATGAGAATGATTCATGGACTAACTCTCCATAGTCCAACAACATAATTGAATGAAATACTTGACTGTAGATGGAAGCATTTGGATAATAATTTCCATTAGATTAGATATCTGTAAAATGTACTGGGATTACCAATGTAATAAGTTCGGGAAAATGACTTAGAAATAGGTCTTACATCAACCAATATGGAAAATTTTGACAGAACTATGACCAAATCAAGACCTAACATTTCCAAGATTTACAAGGACATGAAATTAGACTAGGGTTTTTACATAACTAATTTATATCCAAAAGAGAAGTTGATGAGAATCTATCGGTGACGAGAACTACCAGAGTGAGTTCTTGACTCCGATAGAAGACGTTCTATGTCCCTCATGCGCCTATCAGCTCTGGCTTGCTGAGCTCGAGGTTCTCTGACTTCAGCTAGGGTTTCAGCGAGTTCCCTCTGGAGCATTGCATAGCTGACCTGAGCCCTTTCATGAGCGGACTCCAGTTGGCGAATGCGGACAATGTTAACGCCAGAATTGGCATCAACCTCCATTACTCGGTCGATAGCTGCTCGACCTTGCTCGGTGTTCCGAGCAATCCTACGAACCATAATGGGTAGGACTCTGTCAGCTGAACCTCCCTCAGTGAGGTTGTAGAAGCTTTTGTCTCCATTGTAGGGAATGGGTTGTCCTTGTTCCTGACTCCATCTATTCAAGTTTGTGGGCCACATAGGTGTGGGTCCTAGAAATGTTGGACGAGGGTTTGGGTTTAGAACAGTCGGGGGTTGGTTGTTGACTTCTGGCTCCGAGTCAGAACCATCAGAGAAGCCCTCAGCTTCATGATCATCCAAAGCGATTGGGTGATCGTCTCCTGGTTCTTCTTCCAGCCATCCTGCATTGCCGTGGTTGGGGAAGTATGGGTCTCCGGGGATATGGAATCCAGCCATTTAATCTATGCGAGAATAGGGATAAGGAAATAACTAACAGACGAACTAACTAGATAATTATAAGATAATCTTTATCAGTTACTTCAACATTTTCATAGTGCCTACAAGTCATATGTAACCAAGACAGGATAGACCTTCGAATAAGTGACCCAAACTCTAAGCCCACAACCAAACAAGGAACAGGAAGTAAAGCAAAGATCATAGATTCTAAGTCTATGACATCCTAGCCACATATAACCCTAGCGTATCCACTCAACAACTATTGACATACTTAATAGAGACCTTTAGTTCTTAGATAAGTAATTATAGTAACACAAAATACTCCTATAGTATTTTAAGTTTAATGTTTTCTTCTATTGTTCTCGTTGTAGTAGTGTTGGTAAGTTTTTAGACTTGTTGCAACTTCACAACCATGCTTAGGTACATGCTAGTCAACCCTCGGATAATATAGTTGATCAGGCTATATCTTCCCAGTTTTGACTATATGTCTCTAACTAAGTCTACTTGTGCTGCCCAACAATCGTAATACTTTTGTTCTGTCCTGGTGACACTGATTTTAGTATGAATGCAGGTATGTATACTTGGTTAAATATTTTCTTCTTTAAAAGTATAACTCTTCATCAGAGTATTTTAATCCCGCTTGTGTTTATAGTTCGTATATCTTTTATGGGTTGATACACTCGATTCACTATAAACAATGCTCTGATACCAATCTATCACACCCCAAAAACCAATGAATGACGGAAACATTCTGGGGTGGAGGGCGTCATGTACAGTATCATAACAATGCAAAGTAGTAAACAAGCAACAACATCATCCATTGCATTAATAATATAATTTCATACAAGTGTAATCTGTCAATTTATATAGACACCAAAAATATACATCAAAATAAAAGAGGAGACTTGAACGAGCTCCGTCTTCTCAAAACCTGGCACCGGTACCTGTCTACTGGTGGCCTGAGAATACAAGTTATTTTGAAAGCGAGTATCAGCTTTAAAGCTGGTGAGATCATAAGTATATTAGTGTATGCGTTTCTATGAAAGAATTTGTAAGATGTTTGTAAGATGTTTGTAAGATGTTTGTAAGATGTTTGTATAAGTTTTGTGAAGTTTGTATTTGTTTGAACTCTCCTAGAAAACCCTATGTTTTCGACTCAAAGTAGCCTTCTACCAAGGCATCTAGTATCTGTGTGTGTGTCTCATGTAAGAGTGTGTATTTTCCCAAATCCGATTATCATTAACCAAAAATATGGTTTTTACATTACCGTGCATCGTGTGCATGTTCACGAAGTGAATGTAATAGGAAAATATTATAGTATTGTAGTGTTGTATTAAGTAACTACTGTTGTACTAACTACCTTAAGCAATTGTAATTTTTAAGGTAACATGTGATCGGCCTGTATCTTGCTACCGACTCAATAGTAAAACGACAATGTAAGATGCCGTAAAAATGACGTTTGGCACCCGTAGACTTGCAAGTCCCACTGTAGCGAGAAACAAGGTGTAGGATAGTCAATCCAGTATAGATCTATACTCAAACTCATATGCTCCCTAATTAAGGAGATTCTGATACAAAAACAGTCATGGCGGGTAGTGTCATGCCCTGTTTAATGGCTCACATAACTGTGTTAATGTATATGTAATGTATATGTGTGCTAGCTGTATTGTGTGTTCTTTCTCTGTCTAGCATGTATGTTTGTTTTGTTTGTTTCTCATCATAGTGTTAACATGTTTGTATACCCTTGCTACCCAAGGGCGTTGTATCCTTTGACTCATGTATGAACTGACTCATTGTAGGTTTCATTGTTCTAGTAATAGTATTAGTATCTTCCTAAACTACTCCTATAGTAGTTTACTAGCAATGTATGATCATGTTTGTGTACCCTTGCTACCCAAAGGTATAGAACTGATTGAAGGAACTTTTATGACTATGTATGTATACATGATATACAACTAATATTTAAACGACCTTCGGACGGATCACCGATGCCCTAAAGCCACATCCAAACAAGGAAACTGAATTAAAGCGAGCTGGCCTTCCTATGTCATTTAAACATTGCTTATATAACTATACATACATAGACATGTGTTCGACAATATATAAGTATGAAAGAGTTTAAGTAAAAGTATTTGATAAGTAAAAGAGTTTGTAAAACAGTTTGAAGTATAGCAGTTTGGTAACATAGTTTGAAAAGTAAGAATCCACTAGTTTGGTAGTTATTAATCACATGTGATTGATATAATAACTATAAGTATTCAACTTGTATTCCCCCCATAAAAGCATTTATAAACATTTAGAAGGTTAATTGAGGGGTATGAACTCACTTGTAGTGAGTGGTTTGGATGAAAGTGTCGGATAAGCTGCTAGGTGTCAAGCTGAGACTTGAACACACACGCGGATCCTATTTAACATATAATGATACATATATGAATATAATTAGTGTTTAAAACAACTAATTATTGAATTGGGACCATCTTATGGACTAGTAAACACTTATATTGAAGTGTTACAACCATATATTGCTATACAAAGGAGTGAATGGTCAAAACACACACTTTTTGTGTGTGTGCGACCAGTGTGTGCCGCCACACTTGGTGTGTGTAGTTGGGTGTACGGCCATACATGGTGTGTGCGGCCGTACACCTAGTGTTCTTGGTGTTCTTGGCGTAAGATGTTACCTTTTATGCAGATCCTCAAGGAGATTTGGATGATACTTGAGAGGATTTTCGGTTCCTAGCTTTGTGGAAGCGTAGAAAGTGTTCCAAATGGCTAAGTGTTCTATATATAGGGAGAGTGTGCGGTTGGGATGGGTGTGTGGCCGCACACTCTTGTGTGCGGCCGCACACACCTTGTGTTTGTGTAATTGGCTCAAATGCAAGGCGATACACCCACAATACTTATCCCACGACTCCTACCCTGCTTATACTAGGCTTTAAACACTCTATTTGACTCCAAACAGTGCTAGAAAATAGCAAAAACGAGTTTAACTTTGATAAGAAATGAAGGATGTAAGCTAGAAATTTTCGGGTTGTCACAACTATATAAGCCTCTTAGCTCTTGAATGAAAGCATTGGAGTTTGTGAGTCTATTCAACCTTGTTATCACTTGCCTGCAACAAAAAAACCGTCAAAGTAAGGTTGTACCTTTACTCAATGTCATGATCCTTAAAGCATTTTTAAAATCTATCATGTGAATTTTACATGTTGGAGAAGCAGATGTTGTCATGTTATTCAATATTTTATTTTCCACCACTAATTTGGTGACGATAGTTGTTCATAAAACCTTTAAGGCTTAATAATTCAAGTACACGTCTAGTTTTGTCCATCACCACAACCAACCCCTAAGTCTCATCATTTGAATCATCTAAATGGTTGTTCCTTTTTGTTTTCAGGGGTTGTTTGATATACCTTCTATTAGGTCTGGTAAGAAGATGAGTCTAATTTAATTAGATTCAGACTGTGTGATAACACAATTAGAAGTCTTTGATTCGGTCTTAGATCATTTGATATGCCTTTTTACTTATCTAGATAAGATATTAGATATGACTCAATGAAGTCTTGACTTAATTAAATCTAACTCAATCAATAATTATATATCAAACTACTCCTTAGTTTACTTGGTTGAATATGTCTGGCTATATCTAAAACTAGGCGAATATCCGCACGTTGCGCAGAGTAAAGTTAAAACTTTTGGTAATCTTATGTTACTGAAATTATTTATATCATTTATATTAACTATAAAATAATAATTATTACATGTAGTTTATATAAATTTTTAATTAATTTGAACAATAGATAAAATAACGTTTATTAAAATCAAATCATTTAATGGTGTCAATTCATGTTTTACGTGTGAATAACATTAATTATATTTGTCAACTATTTTAATTTACCACTTTTATGATTTATTATTATTTTTTTTTAAATTGAATGTGTTTTAATTTCATCATGATAATTATTTAAATTATCAACAACTTTTTGTAATCTAACATAATTTAGCTTCTATGTTTCTATTATTTTTAACTATTATTATTATAAATTAGTTTAAAAAAAAACTAAACTGAATTTTAGTTATTACAAAATATAGTTTTCAGACACCTTTTAGTTAATTCGATTCATCGATTTAGGTTCTTTTACGTTTATTATATTTAATGTTTCCTTTTAACTATGTTAAAAATATATATATTGAATTTTTTTTAATATTATTTTATATTTTACTTTAGGTTTTAAATTTTATACTAAATTTTTAAGCTTATTTGATATATTAATGTAGGTTATTTATTAACTATATATTGAAGCTAACAAATTAAGTGTATCATATTGATAAATCACAAAGTCTCCATTTATGATAATGTTTACAATTAAAATCATATATAAGTTAATGAGTTAAGTATATTATATGGAAATATGAAGAATTGAGAGTTTCATATGAATGTGGTGAAAGAAAAAACGTTTCTTTTATAATATAGTATGATGATATAGATAGATAGATAGATAGATAGATATTACACTTTAGGTTTGATATTTATTTAACCTAATTAACCAAATTATAATTATTATTAGAAAGAAATTGAAAAGTCATGAGAGTTTCAAATTAATGTGGTGAAAGGAAAAATACATGGAAGTTTCAAATAAATATGGTGAAAAGAAAAATACTTTCTTTTTAAGTATATAATGATGATAATGATAATGATAATGATTAATATATAAAGAATATAAATCAAGAACTTTTGCATTCACGTTAAAATAAATTTGATCAGTCATTCACTGTTGTCTTTACTTTTCTCTTTTTTTTTGTTCCAAAGCTCCAACAATAAATATGTTATGTTTGGATTGTAGGAATTTATAGTAGTTAGGTCTTATGATTAATTATATATTTATATATCTATCTATGTATAATCTTATAAAAAAGAAACAATTCAAATCAATGTGTTTCAAAATAAATGATTTATTTTTACCACATTAATTTGATTTTTTTCTATTTGTCCTACATTGCTTCACACATATATCTAGATTTCATATTTTTCATATATAATATAACCAATTTGTTTCTTTTATCCTCCACACTTGATTCGTGATTCTTGATCATAATATGACTATCAAAATCTATTATTAATATTAATTAGTTGTCATTTTATCATATAAACATGTTTTTATTTTAAAGTTTCAAAAAGCACAATTATTTGGTTCAAACTTTTATAAATATTGAAACTTAAAAGTTATTATAAAAATTAGTTAAACACTTGAAATATGATCAGATTTGCATGTTCATATTATGTTATTTTCAATAGTCTAATGTATAATGATATATCTAAATTTTTTTTGAATCATCATAATACATATACATAATTTCTTTTTGACAACGAACATATGAATATTGTTTAAAAAAAATTAACTTGAGTGTTATATTCATGTAAATATTCGAAAAAATTTAAACTTTTATATAAACATCAAGACTTCAGATTATATACTAACACCCGTCAAAAATATTTGACATGAGCGGGGTAAAAGAACTTTTTTCTCAAGGCTACGCATAGACGTTAAAAAAATCGAAAGTTTATGATGATAACATATTCACTAAATAGTGTCATATTGATATCATCATTTTATATTCTATCGATATGGGACATTATAAAAGGTAAAAAAAATGATAATTGTAGAAAAGAAAAAACTTTCATGGTCAATTGTATTGTTCGTGGAATGTTGCAGTTAACACCTAAACCGGTCAAAATCAAGAACATAAAAAAACAAAAATATAAGAGAAAAAGTTTTAGCCTATTCACTTAAAGAATAAAAGAGTTTATTAAGTTTGTTTACTATGACAATGTGGGATCAAATTCGTCATTATCATGTATTTTTTGTGTCATGTTTTTTTTTATCACACATCGCTTAAGAAAATAAGCTGAAGTGAAAGCAATCGATTATAAGTAAAGAGGTTAATACATTTTTTATCTCACATTGCTTAGGAAACAAAACTCATAGGAAAACACACATCTATAGATAAAATGTGTGAACCATCTCTTATATCTTTGTTCGTTTATACTCTTGATTTTGATTGGTTTAGGCATCAACTATAACATTTCAGTAACCATTTATGTTTTATATTATTAGAATTAAATTGCATGAGAACAAGAAACATTAATTTTCAAGCTATTTTAAAAAAATTAGTCAAACACTTCAAAATTAAGTAAGTTTTTATGTTCATAGTATGTCATTTTCCATAGTCCAGTGTGTTGTGATACATTTAATTTTTTTCGAATCGTCACAATAAATATACATAAATTCTTTTTGACAATGAACATTTGAACATTGTTTAAAAAAAATTAGGTTGAACGTTTTATTTATATAATTGTTCATAAAAAATTAAACTTTTATATAAACGTCAATACTTAAGATTATATACTAAAACCCGTAAAAAATATTTGACAAGAGATGGGTAAAAGATTTTTTTTCCTTAAGCTTCCTATAGAGATTAAAAAAAAATACGCTAAAATTTAATGATGACAAAATTTTCATCAAATAGTGCCATTTTAATGTCATTTTTTTATACTCTATTAATATGGAAGATCATAAAAGGTAGAAAAATATGATAACTCTAGAAAAAACATTCATAGTTGACCACATGGTTCCTAAAATGTTACAGTTGATGCCTAAACTGGTCAAAATCAAGAAATTAAGAGAATAAAGATATAAGAGAAAATATTTTAGCCTCTTTACTTATATGTATATGTTTTCCCATGAGTTTTGTTTCTTAAGAAATATGTTAGCCTCTTTAGTTATAGTTAAGTGTTTTTACTTCAATTTTTTTTCTTAAGCAGTTTGGGATAAAAAAAAACATGACACAAAATACACATGATAAAGACGGCTTTGATCCTACATCCACATAGTAAACAAACTTAATAAAATTTTTTATTTTATAAATAAAGGTCCCCCTTCAATGTTAAAATAGTTAGATAATTCATAAATCATTTTTTATTAGCTTTTCCCAATACTGAAGTTCAAGGAAGAAAACATAATTAAACATTCTATTATTGATTATAATGATGTTGGGTTTACACAATGAGTCGATTTCTATTCATACTTTGCAAATTAATGTTACTTGATTTTCATCCAATTTAATTATAATAATATAAAACATAAATGATTCTTGGAATGTTGCAATTGATACCTAAATCGATAAAATAAAAAAATAAAAATAAAAATAAACATAAACATAAGAGAACAAATATATAAAAGAAAATGTTTTAGCCTCTTTACTTATAGGTGTATCTTTTCCCACTAGGTGTGAGACTCATATACTATACATGTTTATTAAAAAAAATATATAAAGGTGTAAGTATTTATCATTTTTTAAAGTAGTGCATATACATAAATACAAACGAAATGAAAAATAAGTAAGTAATTCAATCTATACTAATAGTGAAAACTATTTATATATTTTAAATAATTAGGTTGAATATGAAGTTGTCACCTATACCATAAAAAGTATATATCAATTAAGAAGCAAATACATGTATAATATGTACCTTATTATCCAAATATGTGTACTTGTGTGTATAGCTAGTACAATACAGCAATACACACCTAAATGCACAAATAATTGGGGTATTAATTGCTTCTAAATCCATACAAATATATAAATAATTAAACCAATACATCGCACATATACATGAATGATAAAATCAATACATTGCTTGCAAATTTAAAATCAAATATACCTCTTAAATTGACACACATGAGACTCACACATTTTACCAAATTGTACAATTCATAGAGTGTCCATCTAACCAAAAGAAAGCTTACAAGCTTCATTAAACAACTAGAGAAGAAACCACGTTTTGTAGGTTAGAAACAGTAAAGGGCACAAAAGAGGTCAAGCTAATGACTTCACCATTGATACCATTTCTTCTACTATGATCTTTGGTCCACCCTTTTTGTCCTACCAATTGGATTTTGTTATCTTATAACTATTTTTAACATGGATATAAATGTTAATGTTCATTCAAAATTTGTGTTTGGTACATAAACACACAACTAAAACCCCTAAATACGAAAATCATAGGAAACTTTTTAGCAAACTTAAAGGGAAACTGATACGGAATATAATAATATATTTTAAAGATTTAAATCCTTTTATTAATTGAATTTTACCTCTTTCTAAATTCATGTGATGGTAGAAACATGTAAAAAGGAGAGATTTGGCATCAGTTAATTACCAAAATTATAAATAAAAAAAATCACACCAAATTATATGTTCAGTTTGTGAAATGGCTTGATCATTACCCAAACATAAATCTTTTGCTATTGTTCCTTTGTTCTTGTTTTTTGTGTTAACAAAACATTTTTTGTCCCCTTATTCAATTACCTAAAATTTAGATAAAAATACTAATGTAATTCCTAAAATACCCCAAAAAAAAATTCTAACATATCTAGGAGGGTTTCTTGAATACTTATGGTGGGACATTGACAACAGGTTTCAGCATAACCCCACACCCTTCCATTACATAAAACAACACATTTTTTGCTTAAACAGCTGGAATAGTCTTCTGAATTCATTCTTTCCAATAATAGGTATCCCTTGAATCATCATTGCTCAATGTTAAAGAGTGGCTATGAGATTATCATAAACAGTATACATAATAAAGCTAAAAGAATGTAATAAATAACAAAATGGATTATAACTAATACCTGAGGATGTATTTGTTTTACCTAGTAGCATTAGGTGACCTCCATTGAGGTACCCCATAACCCAGGGTATGAAGGACGTATTGCAACAACAGTGTAGCCGCTCACTGAATCTGCATTGGTCTCTATAACTTCTTCTTGCTTTTCCATTGTGGGTGGTACCTCAGATGCATGATTCTAGATAAGTCACATGGAATACCTGTTAGCTTTAATTGCATCATTTATTGGGAGGAAATCATTGACTGTGATAGTTTTCTTCTTGTTCTTCTTGTCTGTATCATGTTAATTTAGGGAATGTAAAGCCAAACTAAAACATATTACAAAAAAGAGCTTCATACACAAATTTCAACAATCATCAGGGCATCACATCTGATCGCATCCTTGGTTGCTGCTCCTTAACATGGTTTGTATAGTTCTTCATGCCTTTATGTCACCTTGAGTGGACCTAAACCAAACTCAATTAGTTATTCCATATCTTAAAAAGTGATTAAAAATAGATGAATGAATAAGAAGTTACTGTTCATGTTTTAGCATCCGACATGCTTCGATTTTGATGATCCTCTAACTAATTCAGATCACATTTCATTGTGCAAGACACATTGTTGTGTCAATTCATCTACTCTTGATGTAGATATTTCACACTTCATTTGTTCGGTAACATTTTCTTGCTTTTATGAAATCAAAAATACCAAAAAGATTTTTGTATATTTGTTGGTTCATTTTCAAACACAAAAATATAAAAAATATTTTCTTATTTTTGTTGTTTCGTTTTCAAAAATAAAAATACCAAAAAGATTTTCTTATTTTTGTTATTTCATTTTCATGAACGAAAATCCAAAAAATATTTTTCATTTTTATTCGGATGATTAACAACTTTTTATGTAGTCTACTATAGAATTCTTCTGGAGGAACTTGCTTTGCAGCTTTAGGGAAAGGTATTCATTCGATATTTTGTACTAGTTAGGAGCCCCTACAAGCATGTTCTAGCATGTTGTCCCAAGGCTCCAAGACTCAATGTGTTTCAAAGCCTTAGGGGATTTTTCATTATGAGGATTCCTTCCCAATCAGACTATATTCGCATTTATCACTGAGCTACCTTACTATTCTCATATTGAGTTAAGAGTTTCCTACTTAGTCCACAAATAGCAAAGGTACAATTCGCTTGTAAACCATTCTTTTTCATCATAAAATTCTTTCAGATCACATACAATGACATATATCCAAGAGATCTCTGGTTCGAACTAACCAGGATTTAGGTATATCACAAGTTTGTGTTTATGATCCTGATTCATGAGACTATGATGATGGTGAAACCCAAAGATTCTAACTGATTAGGGAATTGATAGTGAACTTATGTTCAATATTTTAATGAAACACTTGTTTTTCTACCTTCTTCGATATTCAAGATCGTATTCCTCTGTTTTGAGTCGTCTTGATAAAATGCTCTTCACCTAAGACATTTTTACCCTACAAGATCCACCATTTTATTTTTCAAGGAATATGGTTTTTGTCTAAATATCACTTTGCTTCTGTGTCACTTACATTTTTCTCGAATCTTTACTTGTCACTGACTACACTAGTCATACAAGTAATTTTGCTCATTACGTTCACACTTATTTTAAGTTGTGATCCTGAACAAAATTTGAGCCAACCTTTAAAACTTTATGAAAAGAAGCCCTTCAATATTCCTCTATGAGTATTCGATTGTACTTCACGGGAAACCACACAAGTTGTTCGACATCTCTCTTGACGTTGAACGAAGCGATCTTTGCCCGAGATCTTAACTGCTTTAATGTCGATTCTTCAATTGACATCACAGCACCAAATGTTTTTTAAGTAGTTCTTATCTCATTCTTTGGTACACATTTGCAAGCACAAAAATCTTTGAGGTTCTAACTAATACCAACTCAGGCTGACAATTTTGAAAAGTCTGGCAAATGACTTCGCTTTTCAACCCAAAAGCGAATGACCACAACCTCCATGTCGAAGGGTTATTGATGGTTCTTATCCCCTTGGGGCAAGTGAAATGACTGTTTGAAGTGATGGTTTGGTTGTTACACGGTTTTCAAGGATAAAGTGCACATCAACTTTTAGGCGTGGCGTATGATACGGTAACAAGCCCAATCTTCAAGGCAAGACGTGGTATAATTTTAATGACTAACCGCTTTAAATTCAAACTTGGGGTTTATGTATAAAAGGGTTTTGGGGTCATCTCATTCAATCCTTACGCTATCAGCTTCTAGATTTTCCCCAATTCTCTTTCCTTCTATTCTCAAAGCTTCAAACCCTAACAATGGCGGCCACAAATATGAATGTTGATCCTTCTCAAACTACTGATGATGCCACCTCACAACCTCTGTTGAAGATTCAGAGTACCAACTACACGGTTCAACCTGATGTTAGCAAGTATCATGAAGAGTTGAAGATGCTGATTGTTGCATTAAATCACTCGGTACTATCTATAGTGATGTCATCTTCTTTTTCTGTTCTGATAACCAGCTTATCATTTGCCAGAACAACTCTTGTGTTTAACAAGACAACCAAGGTAGTTACTTTTCAACTTGTAAATGAAAAGAAGTACAAGCTGTCAAAGAAGCAATTCGCGCAAATCCTGAACATTCCCAATACTGAACCATTCTATGAGGTCACAAATGAACAAATTGTTCATATGTTCAATGAGATGGGTCATTAACCTCAACTTACCAAGATCAGTGATTTCAAGAAATCATTCTTACCTTGTATCTGGAATTTTCTCTTTAGTATTTTTCTTTGATGCTTGATAGGTCAAGGTGTTGGGTTAGATAAAGCTAAACTTAAAGTGTATGCAATGGGTGTTGGTTTGTACTATGATCCACAAGTCGATTAGGCAACTCAATTGTGTCAAGAGTTTGGTAATCATATTGCTCACACCAGTGTTGCAAATGGTGTTTCTTGTGCTCGTTACTAGAGTTTTATCTTGAGGTATATGTGCAAAAAGAGGGAATCTTGGTTTCAAATGATGCTTCTAAGGTTGAGTTTGTTTTGTATCAACATCCCAAGACAATGGAAGACAATTCCGACATATTTCCAAATGTTGCCAGGATCCCAGATGCAATGCTTCAAAAAGTTGATCCAACTAATCCAGTTCTAGTATCCTATCTTCAAAACATCAATCCTTCGATCGAAACAGGTTTTCTATTAGTGAAGGGACTTGTAGGAAATTCAAAAAAGGGCAAAAGTTCAAAGAAGGTTAAAATGGCTATTTCATCGAATCCTGATCCTGTTCCTACTTTAAAGAAGGTTATTAAGCCTATTCATGAAGAACCTTGAAAGCCAGGAAATGAGGTAATGCCTTTGAAATTTGGTGTTCTCAAGCGGTTAAAGAAAATGGCTCATAGGCCTAGTCATTCACCTAAAAGGCCTATTGTCGAAGAGGTTCCTAAGAAGTCTCTTTCTTCACCCAAGAGTGTTTCTATAATGAAGAGGATTCGTAAGCCTAAATCATTCGAAAGAGTGTTAAGATTTGTGAGATTCCAGCTCCGATTTCTCCAACTTCAAAGAAATGTCAAGCTCATGAGATGGTGAAGAAGCTTACGAAGAAGCAAAAGAAGGTTCAAGATCCAATGGATGGGGTAGTTCTCGAAACTGGTTTCAAAGATAGCGGCAAGTCTCAATCTCCACTTCGTTAAGAAGATATGGGCTTTCCATCACCTCATAGGGTCTCTCCAATCAAGTCGACTTTCGAGGCGACTGGAAGTCTTGGTGCAAAATGTGGAAACATCTTATGTGGACATAACCACTAATCTGGGTGATCATTCGAAACAATCCATCCCTAAGAAGACTTTGGTTATACCACCCGAAGTTTCGCTTGCCAAGTCCAATATGGAGGAGGTGCGAACTTCAGGCATCACTGCAAACATATCTAATATGAACACAAATGTCAATATGGGTGATGGGGTGTCGACATCTCAAGCTCAAGGTAATTTGGATTCTATAATTGTTTCATCTACATTCGAAGCATCTGGTATTGATCCAACCACTTTGCTACCACCATTTCATTCACCTATTTCTACATCATTACCTCAATTCAAAAATTCACCCACTTATCAACACATTCTGAATCAACCCATCACATCTTGATTTCCTTCTAAATCCACTGAAGGACCTAAATCCATTCCGGATGATACCACAGAGGAAGATGATTATATGGTTTCTTTCGCCGATATCCAATTTGATCCTGAGGAGGAGAACATACCAGAACATATGCTTATGTCTGGTAAGCAGTTCAAGATTCTTAACCACAAACTCAATTCATTACTACAGCTTCACGCTGATGCTGGGAGTTGACATAGTGTCTCCGGAATTGAAATCGATGTTATGATCAAGTCTCAGGAACTTCGGTTGAAATCCATGATGGATTAAATGGATAAAAATAATGAACTGAGTGTGAAACATCAGTCTGAATCATTTAATCATGAAGTAAAGGATTTACGGGCAGTTGCCAAAGAACAACACATTCTTTTTGTTGAAGCTGTAAAGAAAGTAAGAGAGGAAGTCAATTTGAAGTTTGAGGAGATTCGTTCTGATATGGAAAAGGTGGTTGCAGAGCTTGATC
Organism: Lactuca serriola; assembly: GCF_051521515.1. Classification (NCBI taxonomy): domain Eukaryota; kingdom Viridiplantae; phylum Streptophyta; class Magnoliopsida; order Asterales; family Asteraceae; genus Lactuca; species Lactuca serriola. The sequence continues at coordinate 256,650,434 of NC_136415.1, read as the reverse complement.
ACAATTATTCAATTCTTAACATTAAGGTGGATATTATTGTTGTTGCTGTGACTAAGGTTGTTGAATCTTAACATTCTTTACTTCCCAAAGTTGATAAGAAGTCTATGTCTAGTACTCAAAGTTTTGCAAATTTGGAAGAACTCTTAGGAAGTTTGACAGAGTTAGTTTCGAAACTTGGGTCTACTTTACAGTCTTCGATTACTCCAGAATCCTTATCCCAAAAGCTTTTGTCTTTAGGGTCCACACTCAAGGCTAAATTAGCCCCACTTATGAAGCTTGTTCATCTAATGTCAACTGATGAACCACCTGTTCACATAGGGGTGCAAGGGGGAGAAAAGAGTGTTAGCATGAGATCGAGTGTTGGTATGGGTTTGTCAAAATTTGTTGTTAATGGTTCATCTAAAGATGAAGATGATGGAAAAGTTTTTGGGAAGGTTATGTGAACACAGATTCCTACATCATTGCCCAAATCCACGGTTTCAGTAACTTCTACTTCTATCACAACAAGGCCATTGACAAAAGGGGTTATTATTGGTTCATCTGCTGGTGGATCAAGTTCAAAGCCACCCCCATCAACAGAAGACATGAAAAGGAAAGGAAAAGGAACCCATACTGAACTAACTGCAGAAGAAAAGAAGTTGGCTTTAGAAAGGAAATGCAGAAGAAAAGACAAATTCAAAGTATTCTTTGACTAAGATAGGGTGATCCTACTGGTCTCGAAAAGGGTGATCCTACAAAGCCTTATTGTTATGAGTCCATTGAAGCTTCAGTTTGCGGTGGTGTTATGCATGAGTTTAATAAAGTTCCCAAAAAATCCTTTGATACTAAAAACACTAACTTTAATCTGTTAGACATACCTTTTTGTTGTTTGGATTCCTTGAGAACCTTGTGAGCCTAGCACCTCAAGTGTGATGCCTCAAATGTCTCACACAACACCACAACACTTGGAATAAGCTTGAGAGAAGTTCACTTATCACTCAAAATCGGCTAGCCCTCTTTCTTGCTTGTACAAGTGCCATTTTTGCTAATTTAGGGATCTTTATATAGTTGTGGCACAACTAGGGTTACACCATGTAAACCCTAATTGCATGGCTTTGCAGATTCCATGATCCATGGGTTTGTAACCTCCATGGACTATCCACGGAGAACCTTATGGGTTTTAACCCAATCCATACAAACCATTGATCATTAGCCTATTATACAAGAATAGATGATTTACACAATCAACCCCATATATTTAATTAGTCTCTTTTTGATCACTTAATTAATTCCAAATTAGTTCTTTGATAAGTACTAATTAAATAATATTATTAATATATTAGAACTTATAATATATTAATAATCCTTAAGTGTCCTTTCTCTCATTTAGTCTATCCAAATGTTGCAATGCCATGCAACCCAAATGGACCATGCTAATCGGGTCAAGTACATTCTAGGAATAGTTATGAACTTAGACACCTAATCCAACATCTTGGTGACAGGTGAATCTTTCCTATTACCCATGATCAAGTTTATCTTTTTATGCTCCACGTCCTCACTTCTTCTTAGGCCCTGCAAATTAGAACATATATGAATACCGCAACCTGTATGAAGAACCCAAGAATTAGTATGTAGTGAGTTATAGACAATATAGTGTAAATACCTGCATGGGTAGGTTTGACCTTCGCATCCTTAACATTTTGCAGGTACTTGGGGCAGTTTCGTTTCCAATGCCCCTTGTCCTGACAATAGAAGCATTGAGCTTCCTTTGGGTTGGAAGAAGGAGTGACAGAACCACCTTTGGTTCCACTTGAAGAAGAGCCATCAAGACACTTTTCCTTGGTACCCTTCGACGGGGTCTTCCTCTTCTTCCTTCTACTTTTCCCGATTGCTAGAACAGGGGCGGTGTTAGGAGTAGGACTAGTAACAACCGATTTACCCTAGAGACCGGTTTCGGCGGTCCTCAAAAGTCCTTGAAGTTTGCTGAGTGTGACCTCCTCCTTGTTCATGTGATAGGTCATTCGGAACTGATCATAACAAGTAGGTAAGGAGTCATGATATCAATAGCCAACTCCTATGGGAATTTCACATTCAACTTCAGTAGACGGTCCATAAACCTTTGCATTTTCTGCATGTGGCCCGTCATGGATTCACCATTCTTCATTTGGGTTGTTGTCATGGAAGATATGATTTCATACCTATCTTGACGAGCACTTTGATGGTAGTGGTCCCTCAAGTCCATGTGCATCTCAAAAGGGTAAAAGTCCTCATAGGACTTCTGGAGTTCAGCTGTCATTATGGCCAACATGATACATCCCACTTTGGTAGCATCTCTCTCTTATGCCCTAAAGTTAGCGATTTCCTCTGGAGTAGCAGTAGACTCATTAATTTCTTTCTGCTCCTTGTCAAGGACATATTCCTTGTCCTCGTAACGCATGACCATCCTGATGTTTCTGATCCAATCATTAAAGTTTGAACCATCAAAGATGACTCTCCCACAAAGGCTCATGAGAGAGAAGGAGTCGGTAGGGTTTAAGCCAAAAACAGCATTGTTGGAAGACATCTGAAAAGAAGAAAGACAAGTTTATATTAGATATAGGATAGACACCCAAATGTAATATTCAGGCTAGGACTCAACACAATATTATATAACTTGGAAGAGGGATGCCGTAATCCAAGCTATAAAATATTTAAAGGTAGGCAAATGACGATTCACCAATTTCCACCATGAAAAACGAAATAAATTATTAGGTTTTAATTGGATAGAAACTCCTAGATTCTTTTCAGATTCATTAAACTTTTCAATGGCATGTTTAAATCTCGATTGTGCACTCTCAAGTTTGTGACTGGGATGCCGAGGATCACAAACAACGTGTGAATAACCATGAAAATTAACTTGGTACCCTTAATCTTTATCACCTAATCAATGTGTCAATTACCCACACACGCTCCACCGATCCATGATAACGATTAAGTCACCCTTTTCCACTCTTACTAGTCCATGTTAGTATGTCGGTTACCCACACACGCTCCACTAACGACCTAGTAAGGTTCAAAGTGTGATTTCATGGGATAGCATCAATTTCACATTTTCCTAAAGAAACTAAGATTGAGAATTTATAAAAGGTTTAGTTACTTTATATTTTTTTTCATTATACTTTTAATGAGAATTATAGTCATTGTCCTACCCGTTCGGCTAACGACCCTCCACCAGTCAAGGAATATTAAGCTGCCATTTTATAGGAAACAACCTTATACCCCCTTATAGACCGGCTTCGTGAATGAGGCCTACTAACGGTAAAACTGACTTGCTCTTATACATACATACATACATAAACACACACACACACACACACACACACACATATATATATATATATATATATATATATATATATATATATATATAATTAACTTATAATATTATAAATTATATGATGGGTTTTGAGCACTACATCAATCATGTGGTGTACATGCAAACCCTAAAGCTTTGGATCTAGTTTGTCTAATGAGCATGCAATAATCATCCAAAACTCATAAACCCTAGATCTAGCATATTGTAATCGAATCAACATATGAATTAGGGTTTAGATCTTACCTTGATTGTTATGTAGCAATAACAATCAAAAATCTCCTTGGTCTTCACTCTTGAAAGCTTAGTGCCTCAAATCTTGCACCTCTAATGGAATCACAAACACCATGTGCAACAAGATGACTTAGGAGAGAGGGAGCAGGCATCAAAAACGTCCAAGATACTCCAAGGAATGCTTAGCCATGTTTTTTTGGAGCCCTAGGGGTCCTTTTATACTTGTGTAGGCTGCTAGGGTTTTAGGTGAAACCCTAATTCTCTGCTTAGGCCTTAAGCAACCCATGGAACCTTTCTACAAGGCTATTAGACGAAAATCATATGGGCTTCCCATATTTTTCATCCAATGCCCTTTCCATTAGGAATCCATAGCCCACAATGCATTTATCTTATAATTACAATATTAGTCCCCTAAGTTTAATTAATCTCTTTTAGCCACAAAATTAATTCTTAATTAATTATTGACTAATATTAATTAACAATATGATCTCTCTTTTAATATATTATTCTTATAATATATTAATAAATCATAATTAAACCTCTTTCTCCTTAACACATCTTATCAGTTGCTATGGTGAAGGAAACCCAAAAGGACCATGCTCACAATCGGGTCAAGTACATACCAAAATAGTTATAGGCTTAGACACCTAATCCAACAGTCTCCCACTTGGATAAGTCTAATAACTATATTGCATGTGACTTCAGAACCTGATTAGCAATCGTAGCTTTCAAAAGTCTCTGTCGAACTATGATCTTATCAGAAACGTGTCCTTTAGATAAGGGATCATATATTACTCCATTCTAGATATCGTATGAACTAAGACATGGATTTTAATCATACTCTCTGTTCATGTGCTGTTTCCCGATTTCTGATTTATGACGACTGATAGCAGACTATAATTGAACACATCAACTCAGTCTCGGCTTGGCCAAACACTTTTGGTGTCATCACTAAATCATCAAGGGGCCCACAGATATCGCTTTTAACCTACTTTGGGTAAAAGGAATGGATAAACTTTGACTCAATGCTCGCTTATACCTACTCATCAAATCACACAAAACAATATGTTTTATAACACCAAGTTACTGGTGCGTTTACATATTATCAATGTGCAACTGACTTGCAAAATATAACTCACACGTCTCGGTTTCAAGAATATAAGATATTATCGTCTCACTAATAACCCGTGATAAAATCCATGAAGTGATTCACGTGAGCATGGGTTTAATCCAATACTTTAGTCTTATATGAGTACTCATGAACCCTACAGCAAACTTTTATTGTGTCTAAAACACTTTAGACAATCTACAGTCAGATTCATGATAGTCTTCTTTCATACCTACTTCCAAAGTATGATCGACTGCGGATGGTTAGAATAATCTTATTATTCAGGAAGTCAAAACATACAAAGTGAAACACAAGAATAATACTAATCCTATATGGCCCCAAACTTTTGAGTATAAATAAGACACCTTTATTTAATCACCATATTGATTACTCATTATTCATTGTTTCGGGTAATCAACTTATTACTTGAATTATAACAACAGTTGTCCCATGCACCAAACATGCACACTATATTTACCTATGGTCCTTACTTTGTGAAATATATCAATTTAACACATTTCCAATGATACTCTTTTCACAAGTCCTAATCCTTATCGTTAGTGTAAGAACATAAAATTCTCGCCACTACTAGAACATGTTAGATTCTAACATTTTATGCAATGATCATTTTGTAATCTTATTGCACAAAAGTCACCAAGACTTTGCCAATGAAATTACAAAGTTCTCTATTGGCGATTGTTACAATACAATTCCATAGATGTGAAGTCTCACATTCAAAGTATATTCCTTTGAACATCCTTCTTACATTAAAGTTTCTAATCTAGACATAGTTTCTTGATATTCAACTCCTAGTATGGAAACATTTCCATATTTTCCATACGACAACTCATTATTAATAGAATCATATCTAATCATAATAATGCCAATATGGTCCATTCGTTACTATACTTCCAACTGCCCACAAGTGACCAATCCTTGGCGAACCTTAGATTGTACTTGACAGTTGTTTAATTATTTTATTCAAATCCGGTTCTAGTCCCATTTCCCTCTTAATGCCCTAGGCATTTGGAAAATTCTAGAATGGTCGAATATTACAGCATATACAATCGATCCTATACCCAAAGCGCATGGGACATGAATCATAATGCAAACGTGATACTTTACCAATTCCTTGCTATGATATTGCTATATATAGAATCCTTTTAAGTTGAATCTTTTCAACATAACGTCCATATATGTCTTTTGACTAAATTTGATTAAAATTTCTCGATCCAAGCTTTTAGATTTCAAAACGAAGTATAATATTCTCTCCCTTAATTATAGCAAAACAACTATTCAACCTTTGCAAATTGAAACTTTGTTTCCTATAATTAATATTGCTAACTTGCAATACTTAAAATAATAATCATGCTCCCACTAACATGATAATTATATCCATACTAGCATAACATTTATGCTCCCACTAGCTTTGACATGTATTCACAAAACATTTGGACTTCTAGAAATCAATACTTATTGACTTCCAAAGTTCATATTTGTTAATACGATATGCTTTGATAAGCCTTTATCTAAGTTTCTCAACCTTACACACCTTTACTTAAAGCTTATATACAATAAGTCTTAAATGTTTAAACTAATTGCCAAATCCCACAATTCAAACTATGAAGAGGGATGTCGTAATCATAATTGAATTTGAGAGTGCAATTTACACAATAGCTAACTCCTTAAAATCTTCCTAGTGAAAGCGTTTATTTTCATGAAGGAGAGAAACCTTATGACACTTAGATTTTATGGTGTATGTGCTCTTATCCATGTGAACTTGTTCATTCTTAATTTCTTGCCATCAAAGGTCCCACCATTGCTTCCAAGTTATTTAGCAGCTCACCTATACTAGTCAACGTACTTTCATTGAACAAGGTGCTTGCCCTTATGCAGTCAATTGAGAACTCGTAGAACTCATATGCATAAGTAACTTTACTGGAATGGCATAGAAATAAACATTTTGTCAACACGATAGGTTGCAAACCTCAAGTCGTGTGTTACTGTCTAATAGGTTTACTCTTGATTATTTCTCTATGCAGTTATCGCGGTCCAAAATCTTATCGTGGTCACTTGCCGCAATTTAAAATAGCGGTTCTCGCGGTGGGATAGCGGTTTATATATATATATATATATATATATATATATATATATATATATATATATAAAATCACAAAGAGTCGTATAAAATCTAAAAACACATAACATAGTTATACAAGGTCCACATCCACATAACATATATTAAAAGAGTCTAAATCAAATTTCCAAACAAAAGATCAATCGCAGTCCACTGGTTCGGCTTCCGAGTCAACATCGTCTAATGCATTCACTTCTACATCAAGGTCCACATACACATCATATTCCAGTTCAACTCTAGTCTGGTCATTATCATCATCATCAGCTCTATAACGCTCCCTTTTGCTCCTTGTACTAGGCCCGATGTCTACATTTCCGCCCATCGCTTCTCACACATCTGACCAAAGAAGACCATCACGTGCATCCACAAAGTCTTGAAGTTCAGCCTCTGTCGGTATCATCCACTCATCATTTTCCTCTACATCTCTCAACAAAATAGGCTCAGTTTTGTTGCTTTTTAGTGATTCAAATCTCCTTTGTAACCTTGTGTTATATTGGATAAACACAAGGTCATTGAGTTTTTGCTGTAAAAGACAATTCCTTTTCTTGGAGTGTAACTAAAAGAAAAGCAATATGAAAAGTTAGTTAGAGTTTCAAACTTTCAATTAAACTAATGTAATCTATAATTTATAAAAAAAAATTGTTAAAAGGACTTACATTGTCAAATGTACTCCAATTGCGTTCACAAGGTGAAGCATTACACGTTTGACTAAGGACCTTGATAGCAAAATTTTGAAGCAAAGGAGTGTTGATCCCATAAGAACGGCACCAAATATCTATATTTTATAAATAAACATAAGTTAATAAAAAATAAGAAATAATAAGAATTGATTGCATTATACTTTTTTACTTACATCGTCTACTTCTTTTAGCGGCTGCAGATCCAAATTATCCTTCTGAATTAATGTAGATATCCAATTGTTGTCTTAAAAGATCATTCTCATCTTCATCGGGAACAAGACGGTTGATGGCAACATACCGTCACTATATCTTTAATTTTGTCAATCTCTGAATTTTCTCCATGAAAAATGGCAGGATTAAGAAAACATCCAGCTGCACATTCATTAAAATATTAAAACCAAACAATAAAATTAATTTTTAATTTCCATCAATAAGTGAAGTTTTATACCTGCATGTAAAGGATGATGAAGTTGGTCAGGCCATCTTTGTTGAATTTTAGACAAAACTGTACTCTCCATCCTTGCATTAGGCCCACCTTTTAGATTTTTGCTTATTTGCTCTTTTGCTCGACTCATTGCATCATAGGTATAACCCATGCATGGTTGATCTTCCCTATCAACCAACCGAATCATATCTACCAAAGGTGAAAATATTTGACAAGAGAAATACACATCGTCCCAAAATGCTTGCTTTGCAACTATCCTCTCCACCTTCTTTCCCATAGCTTTCTTTACAAATGCACTTTTTGTCCATTGTTCAGAAAACAAACAACACTTGAAGATGATGGTGATTCTCATGTATACTCTATAAAGTGTAGTACTGAGTGGCAAACCTAGTTATACAAGACCTGTGCAACTCTTTATTCTTGGTCAACTTTTGCATCATGTTCAAAATTCTTCCATGATTATAAATGTAAACCACAATCAATCTTGCATCAGTCAAAACACCCTTTATCTTTTTTATTTTTTCCCTGAGATCTTGTATCATAAGGTTCACACAGTGTGCTACACATGGACTCCAAAACAACTTTGGATGTTGTTCTTCTAAAAAATTTCCCGCAGCTTTATAGTTTGAGCCGTTATCTATAAGAAAATACAAGAAATGAAAAAAAACATATTTAATTAGTACAAGTAAATGGAAGCTAAAAATAAGAAACAAGATAAGAAATCATTAGACCTGAACAATGTTTTCCTCGCCAACATCTTCAATCACCTGATTAATCATCTTCACAATTAATTGAGCATCCTTCACATGCTCTGATGCATCAATTGACTTAAGAAATACGGTTCCAGTTGGACAATTCACTAAAAAATTTATCAATGCCCTTCCTTTTCCATTTGTCCAAAAATAGGACATAATGCTACATCCGTATTTCTGCCACTATGGCCGAAATGAGTCCACAAACTTATTAGTATCTTGTAATACCTCCTTTAGTAATGTCACCCGAACATTATGGTAACTTGGAGCGGGCATACCTAAGATTGATAGATATAATTAATTACTTAGTAAATATTAAAATATTAATCAATAAATATATGATTAAAGTGATTACTTTTTTTTAAATATTAATCACTCATTGTACGATGACAATTGAACTTGTTGTTTAATTTAAAAAGCAAGGGATTACTTAATTACCTTTTCCATAATCTCCAATGGAATCAATTACATCTTGGAAACTTTCATCACGTACGGCACTGAATGGTAAGCCAACCGCGTAAGCCCAAATCGCAAACTTTTTCCAAGCAATGTTCTTCAGCTTCTCTTTGATTGGATTGTTTTTATCCAACGTGCTTTGATGTGCTTTTCCACGATCTCTCTTATAAACACAATCAATTGGACTGCAAACATTACTAGAACTTACAAACTTTCTTTTCTTACTATCATCTGTAACAACCCGAAGTTTGTCCATCGCCGTAACCCATTTCTTCAGTAAAATTCGTCTTTAGCGATTCATTCCGATTTCGTTTTTGGGCTAAATTATTTAATTTATATGTTTATTTTAATCTCATGAGTGTCCAAATCCCTTAGGAACTCATGAAATTGGCCCAAAATGTTTATTTGAAAATTTTTAGAAACGTCCTCGCCGGGTTACGACAACTTAATCGGGTGCGACCAAAAGCCCCGTCTAACGTCGGTATCGGGTAGAATTCCACTGTGTCCAAATCTTAGACCCTATTTAAAGATGATTAAGCTTCCATTTGAAGCTTTTTCTCTCTCTCACTACTCTCTCTCTCTCTCTAACCTCTCTCCTCAAACCAAAGATCTAGGTCCAAAACATCAATTTAAGGCTTCAAATTTTCAAGGTAACTTCCCTAACTTGTTGTTCAACCTCATTAGCCTTCAAATCTGAGTTTAATCTATGAAAATGAACCTCAAACATGATTTTACGGCCCTGGAGCATTCTTGGGCCGTAAACACATAATAAGTGGGTTTTTGTGCCTTAAAACCCCTCCAAACCAATTTTGGGACTTAGATATGACTTTGTGGCTAACCAATTCGGACTTAGAACACCCTAATCATCATTTTTGAGGAGTAAACATGAGTTTACTGCCCAAGATCATGCTTGGGCCGTAAACTCATCCTCATGGAGAGTAAACTCAAAACCAAGTGTTTAAAAGCCATGTAAACACACCATTAGCCTTGGAATAAATCCTAGAACCAACCAAAATCAATTTGGGGACCTTAAACATAATAAAAACTCTTCATTTGAGAGTTTACAGCCATAACCCCCCAAGGATAGGTTCCAGGGCCATAAACTCATTAAGATAAGTCAAATGGTGCCCAAAATTCATCCTAAGGCTTGTAAAAATTGTTTGAATCACATGTGATTGGTCTAAGGCAATTAAATCATCAATCTAAGAAGGGTATAGGAGCTTACGGCCGTAAACTCCATGTTTAGGGCTGTAAACTCGCTTTAACGGTGTTCTTGGTGATTTAATCCACTTCCATGCCTTAGATAAATTCGTACCAACCCTCCTCAAGTGTTATCTTGCCATTTAGCATCATAAAACACACCACCATGAGTTTACGGCCATAAAATCATTGGGAATGGTACATTAGGGCCGAAAACGCTTGTGTGAGTTTACTCTTGAAGAGTAAACTCCATACCCAAGCTTTATGTGTCCTTAAATGCCACCCGGGTCCTTCCAAACACTTGATTTGAAGTGTTTTCGCTCATTGGAGTGTATTATCATATCTAATTAGTGTTTTAAAGTCTAATTAGATACATTTGTATACCATTTCATATTACATAGGAACCTCGTGTGTGATCAAGCCTCGAACCAACGCTTAGCATTCAATTCGTCGCGTTTTCTCGTCTGGTGAGTTCATACCCCTACCCTTTTTCAATGGTTTTTCATTGTTTTCAGGGGGGAATACAAGCAAAATAGAAATGTTTTCAAAACCTAAAATTGATGTATTTGAATAAATATTTGGCAAACTTATAGATATCTTTACCCCTTATGTATTATGCTGAGCATAAGGGATGTTTTATCAATTATAATTACATAGATTTCAGTAAAGGAAACAATCAAACTAATCAAATTATTATGGGAATAATTAGGGATTTCCAGTACTCGTTTTATGAATTCAGATTTCAAGTAATGTTAATAAATAAACTATGTCTGATTCAGTTTATCTCTGTTTCATTTAGAATGCATTTCCAGATAATTTCATCATATATAACTGTTTTCACTGTATTATGTTTCATAATGATTGGTATGTTTGATGATGTTTGAAAACACCGTGAATAATGTAATACTAGCTTGGGAGATTTGTCATTGCCCTTTGGGTCATCTATAAATCCTCCCCGGAAGTGTAACCAGAGTCTCCTGGAGGGAGAGCGTGGAATTTGTGAATAGATCTATTCGGGACTGACAATCCCACATCTAAACTGCTAGCTACAGTTAGGCGGGCACGCCTGGGGTGACAAATTATGGATATCGTCCGACGTCTGACAAACGTCATGGAGGTCTCGTTGTCGTATTAGCATGGTTACCCGACTCACAATACGTATTAATATAAGTTTATTCACGGTTTTTATTTGATTTTATATCTATTTTCTATCTATAGTTCCTATATCTAGTACGGGATGATAGTCCCATGGTTTTCAGTCTATGGATTTTGTATCTAGTGCAGGATGTTATTCCTATGGTTTTCAGCATATATACATATTACATATCTAGTGCGGGATGGTAGTCCCATGGTTAGAATCTATATCTAGTACGGGATGGTAATCCCACGATTTCCAATCTATATCTAGTACGGGATGATAGTCCCATGATTCTTAATCTATATCTAATGCGGGATGATAGTCCCATGGTTTTCAATCTATATCTATCTATAGTTTTGTGTATATCAAACTATCTTATATCTAGTTCGGGATCGTAATCCCATGATTTTCAATATATAATTTTATGTATTAAACTATACACTGTGATATTTAACCAAACTTACACTTAGGAAAATATGGGATTTTCCTGGGATAACATAACAACTCATAAACGAATTAAGAAATGAATGGATAATTAAACTATTAGGAAAATATGGGATTTTCCTGGGGTAATATACAAAACGTAATCGAATTGGTAATAAATGATAACTAAACTGTTTTACATAAGAAAATATGGGATTTTCTTGGATAGCAACCTTTTCAGAAAACTAAAGGAAACTTATACATTTTTCAGAAAACAAACATCTTATGAACTCACCAGCTTTATGCTGATTTTCAAACTGTTTGTATTCTCAGGTCCACATTAGACAGGTACCCGATGATCCCTTTTGGCGAAGACGGAGTGCATAGAAGACACGTCTTACTTTTGCTCATATATACTATGTATCAGACTTGTACAATTTACTTTCGAACAAATGTAAAATTTTATATGTAATGTAATGGTTGTTTACTTTGCTTACTATGTGCATTGGATTTGATACTCAACGTGGAGTCCGCCCCGAAAATGTTTCCGCCTTTGGTTTTCGGGGTGTGACATCATCCCTGACTCGTATCTCATCTTCTTCATCCTCGTTATCAGATAATCCTATTGTGCTTGATGATCTTAGAATTTCTATATTTCTTTGTTTTTCTTTTTTTTCTTCTTCTTGTATCGATGCAAACACTTTTTTCATTACAACCGGTGTCACGTTAGGGCATTTGGAGACTTCTCCTGGTATATGAGCAAGGTGTTGCTTCAACCGAGTGATTCCTCCACATATTTTTTTTGTCACAAAGAGTGCACCACATATTCAATTTTTTTGTGGGATCTTTCCAGACTCCCCACTCCCAAGCCATATCTCCATTTGAACATCTAGTACCAGCATCTGATGATGTAGTAGTAGTAGCTGTTGGGTTTGTTGAAGCATGTGAAGACTGACCTTCCATGTTTACAGGTAAAAACGGTAACCTGTTGCACAAAAGAGATGCAAATTAAATGCATTAACTACGGTCTGATTACAATTACAACTTAAATGCATTAATTGAGGTTTCATTACAAATTAATTGAGTTGTTATATAATTTGCTGGTTCCAAGTTCCAATTTCCAAAAACAAAAAAAAAAACACGTACCAATGAGAATTAAATTAATATACAAGAAGCAACTAGCAACTAGCATTTAATAGGTAATAAGCATTCGATAAACATAGAGTATCAATCAGTATATATACACCAACAAAATTAGGATTTAATGGGGATGGGGGAAGGAAGAGTCAGAGTTTCTTAAAGGAATAAGATGCTAACTTCTTTGAGTCGTTTGTGGCATTGATTAATCTTCTCGTCACTTATTTTGATGGCGGATTTGGGATTGATCGCATTAGCAAGAACAACACCGTCGTAGCAGGCATGGAAAAATATGTTTGTCGTTGACTTGTTTCCAATTTCTTCCAATATCTGATTAGGTCACGACTTAAGAAAAGGAGCTTGGGCTTATAGTATTCGAAGATGTGGGCTGATCCATATAAATAACTTATGTTTTTAATAAATATGTAAAAAAAGCCCAAATACTCAAATATCGAAAAAAAAGTGGGATATCGGTTTTCAAAAATCGGTCAAATCGTGGCTAATACCGACGATAATCCCGGCTCCGATATTTTTGAACGATATTTGAAACCGCAATTTTCCAAACACCCGCGAAACGAGATCCCACCGGGATCTCGGCGCTATTAACTGCCAAGTTAGTTCTTGAACCTTTTCAAGATCATTTAGACTTCCACTAACCTCTTGACATATAAGATTCTCTTGTCAAGAAACATTTCTTGGCAAACAAATATTCAAGAGTTAGTGCGGATTCTTATCAATACAAACTTCTACACAAAATTGGTCATAGTTGGCCTTTGTCTTATCCAAGACATCACAACATACGCAGTCAATTGAGAACTCGTAGAACTCATATGCATAAGTAACTTTACTGGAATGGCATAGAAATAAAAATTTTGTCAACACGATAGGTTGCAAACCTCAAGTCGTGTGCTAGTGTCTAATAGGTTTACTCTTGATTAGTTCTTGAACCTTTTCAAGATTATTTAGACTTCCACTGACCTCTTGACATATAAGATTCTCTTGTCAAGAAACATTTCTTGGCAAACAAATATTCAAGAGTTAGTGCGGATTCTTATCAAGACAAACTTCTACACACAATTGGTCTTAGTCGGCTTTGTCTTATCCAAGACATCACAACTTACTAATTTCAAACGTGCAAGAGTAAGAAAAACAATTTTCTACTCTACATTTGATGAGTGTCTTAAAACTTCTTAAGATGTGTCACTCAAGTCACAATCTTGGAGTATGACTCTAAGACATGATTTTGGAACGAAGTATGATTCACTTATTGATTTAACCATTTCAACAATTTTCAATTCCTCTTCTTATCCATACCAGTGTAGTAAGGTTTACCTAGAGGATCAATTGTGATATGGTTTCACAATCAATAAGACGATCATAAAACATGATACTAAAGTACTCTCGCATCTTTTCATATTGGAGAAACTTTTATCTTTCTGCCTAATTGATTCTTCTTATTCGTTATGCTATTATTGAAACTTTTCAATAATTCAGAATTATACTTAATCTTGTAAGCATAACCATATTTACTAGATTTTAGTAAATCATGACGAATAGTCTTATTGTTATTTGTGGTGCACTTGACCAGTGCACAACATTGTGTTCTAGTCCTTTAGTCCTTCACTTGACTCACATACTTGTGTGATCAAGGAATTAGTCTCAATTTCCTAAGTACAAAGATTTCCATACATCACATAATTCAAATCATATAATTCCAAGCTTCTGTCCAATTGAGACTTAGGCGATGGGAATCTTTCCTTACTTAGAAAAATTATGACACTACCATAAATAGCATAACTAAGAATCACATCCACTTAATATTTCTTACAATCTAAACACACAAACATCAATTTTCATAAATAACATTGCAAGGATATATAAATACGACAAAACTCAAAATTTATTTTATTTATAAAAAGGTGCGGAAAAACTTGCCCTTACAACGAAAAGTCAAACAAAAACTATGCTATTACATATTCCTAAGCAATCTATCATAATTCTAAGTAGCAGCTTAAAATCCAATCATCGAATCATGCGATCAAAATCCATTTCTTCGCGATCAAACTCAGCTCACTTCTTCCTTTAAGCTTCCTCTCTTTTCTTCGATCCTACAAAACATCAAAATGTAATCTTATCACATCATGTATTAAGAATCAAAAAAATAGAAAACTTACTAGAGTTAGATAGTGGATTTAACCTAAAGCAGAGTCATGCATCTTGACTCTCCCATCTCTTAGATCTCTCAGGTAGTCAGGGCAGCTTCGTAACCAATGCCCGCTCTTTTGGTAGTAGAAACATATGGATTTTTTTGGAATGGTACATAGGACTATCTCATACTTAGCCTTTCTCTTGCGTAGAGAAAACTTTTCTGGACTTCCAATGTTGCCATTTCCCATAGAAGGTTTGGATAATGATTTACCAGAAAAATTTGCTCAACCAGTGCGTCAAATCATTTCTGATTCAGTAGCAATAAGCAAATAAGTCAAATCAATGAGGGTCACATCGTGTTCCATCATATAGTACTCTCTAACGAACTTACCATATGAATCGTGAAGTGAGTGAAGAACCAAGTCAACACCCAAATTTTCCGAGAAATCGACGCACAACATTCCCAATCTATCAATATGCAACTTCATATCCAAGACATGAGCGCATACCGACTTTCCATCTTCGTGTCTTTTTCGCCAATTGGACTCACTACCTTGAACTTTTCAAGTCTTCAAACACGTGGGTCAGAGAGAATTAATGGAGGAGATGGAGGAAGTGAAGAGTGATTTCCATTTCTACAATCCAATCGTAAAACATCATCTTCAAGTGGAAAACTTTTTCCAACAGATTCAGGAAGACCATAGTTGTCAGACCTTGACATCTACAAAACGGGAGAAAATTCAAGTATGTTGATTGAGTCCTTAATAAAACACCCAAATAGGATATTAAGGCTAGGACCCAACACAATATCATACAATATGGAAGAGGGATGTCGTAATCCAAAATGCAGAAACATTTGAAGGTATGTAAATGACGATTTACCAATTTCCACCATGAAAAACCGAAAATTGAAAATTAAGTTTTAAATGAACTAAAACTCCTATATCTTCTGAGATTCGTTGAACTTTTCAATGGCATGTTTAAATCTCGAGTGTGCCCTTCATTTGTGACTAGGATGCTGAGGATCACAAACAAGTTGTGGGTAACCATGCAAATATATATGGTGCCCCCAATGTTACAGTCACCTAATCGCCGTGTCGGTTAACCACACACACTCCATCAATCTATGAAAAACATCGAGTCACCCTTTGCCACCTTTGCTTAGAGCCCAATTAGTGTTCCGATTAACCACACACGCTCCACTAACATCTTAGCAAGGGTACAAAGTGTAATTTCATGGAATAGCACCAACTCCACATTTTTCATAAGATTTGGGAATTTATAAAAGTGTTTAGTTACTTAGTACTTAATTATACTTATAATCGAAGGTTGTGTCCTATCCTACCCGTTCGGCTAACGACCCTCCACTCGTCAAGAGTGTGGTGGGTAAGAATGGATACCCAATGGCGGTCATTTTACAGGCCGCTTTCTTAAACACCCCTTATAGACCTGCTTCATCAATGAGGCCTACTAACGGTAAGACTGACTCTTTACTTATACATATATAATATATTAGACTTTTAATTTTATATAGTATAAGGGTGTATTTTACACTTGTAAAATACTATGTGGTCTAATTTAAGAAAATTATACTTTTAATTTAATTAAATATAAACCATATCATTATGGATTTATTAACTCTCTTTTAATTATATATTTAATTAACTTAATAAAACCATAAGGGTGTAATTTGAACTTTTCAAAAAACTAGTGTTTTAGAATTTAACATTTTAAAATTAAAACTTTTAATAAAAAAAATTAAATTCCAAAACTTGAGGACAAGTTTTGAAACATTTCAAAACTATCTAGATCAAATTACAAATAATTCAATTAATCAAATAATTGGGTGTTTATCTAAATATGACCTAATTCAATTTCTTGCAAAATAATTCATCAAATAATTTAAATAAATCAAGTTTATCACATAAGGAAATGATTATCTAATTAATTGACAATAATATTCTATTTTGGTAAGGATAATCACTCCAAATTAATAAAAATCAGATTTTATCAATAAAAACGTTTATGATAATTATCCACAACCAAAACAGGTCAAAATCCCGCAAAAACAGCAATCAAACCTACATACTCGTCGAGTCAGGGATGGACTTGTCAAGTTCCCAATGACCTCGGCGAGTTCTGGCACTAGAATGTAGTTTTTCGTGATTTTCAGCTTGAACAATTATTTAAAGCATCAAATATATCAAACAAATAGCCTAGGCTCTGATACCACTAATGGGTTTTGAGCACTACATCAATCCTATGGTGTACATGCAAACCCTAAAGCTTTGGATCTAGTTTATCTAATGAACATGCAATAATCATCCAAAGCTCATAAACCCTAGACGAATCAACATATGAATTAGGGTTTAGATCTTATCTTGATTGTTATGTAGCAATAACAACACAAATCTCCTTGATCTTAACTCTTGAAAGCTTAGTGCCTCATATGTTGCACCTCTAATGGAATCACAAACACCATGTGTAACAAGATGACTTAGGAGAGAGGGAGGAGGCACCAAAAACGTCCAAGATACTCCAAGGAATGCTTAGCCACGTTTTTGGGAGCCCTAGGGGTCCTCTTATACTTGTGTGGGCTGCTAGGGTTTTAGGTGAAACCCTAATTCTCTGCTTAGGCCTTAAGCAACCCATGGAACCTTTCTAGAAGGCTATTGGACGAAAATCATATGAGCTTCCTATAGATTTCATCCAATGCCCTTTCCATTAGGAATCCATAGCCCACAATGCATTTATCTTATAATTACAATATTAGTCCCCCAAGTTTAATTAATCTCTTTTAGCTATAAAATTAATTCTTAATTAATTATTGACTAATATTAATTAAACAATATGATTTCTCTTTTAATATATTATTCTTATAATATATTAATAAATCATATTAAACCTCTTTCTCCTTAATTCATCCTATCAGTTGCTATGCTGAAGGCAACCCAAAAGGACCATGCTCACAATCCGGTCAAGTATATACCAAAATAGTTATAGGCTTAGATACCTAATCCAATAGTATAAGGGTTAAATTTTAACTTTTATAACTCTAGGGTATGAAATTAATGTTTTCTAAAGTGACTTTACAAATTCCAAAACTTTATGGCAAGTTTTGAAGCTATTCAAAACCTTTCATGCTCATAACTTATGAGTTGAATAGTTTATTAAAATGAAGACTCTTTATTTTAAGTAACCTATGGTTCTTTAATGACTCTTTAAAGAAAAGACTTTTGGTAATCCATAACCTGAGGACGAATTATGGACTCCATCAATTACACTTAGATCAAGAATTACATCATCAAAGAATTTGCACATAATTCCTATGATCTTACTAAAACTCATAAGCATGAATATTCATATCAACAATTTCAAGAATCATATAAACACATATAAAACTTGAAATTTTGATAACATGCATTGAAAATGGATTAGCATAATCATTACACCATTAAAAAAAGGTTTTATAAGTCCAAAAGAGTTTAGGGTAATGATTCTAGTCCATTACCAGTAGCAAAACTCGAAAATTTGCACACAGGAGCTCCTACTCGCCGAGTGTAAGAACCAACTCGACGAGTAGGATGCATTTTCGCTTGGGCTCGTTGAGTCCCTCCATGGACTCGGCGAGTCCACTGAACAGTGGGCAGAAAAATCGAATTTTTTCAAGCATTTTGCATCAAATATCAAGAAAGCAAGCCTAAGCTCCGATACTACTGATGGGTTTTGAGCATTCTAACACTCCTATGGTGTACATGCAACCCTAGAAACCTTGGATCTATTTTTTCTCTAATATTCATGCAAATTTGATTTTCCAAGGTTTTCATCGTAACTAGCATGGCATGGGGTACTTGTAATATAAAAACTAGTAGAATAACATACCTTTCTTGTAGCTTGGATTCCTTCAAGACCTTGCGAGCCTAGCACCCCAAATGTGATGCCTCAAATGTTTCACACAACACAACAACTCTTGGAATAACTTGAGAGAAGAACACTTGATCACAAAATCGGCTAGCCCTCACCCTTTTACTCTTACTGCCGATTTTGCTTGCCATGGGGCTCTTTATATAGTGTGCCACATATAGAGTTACACCATGTAAACCCTAATGTAAGTCCCCATAATTGCTTGTGTATCAATCAGATCCAATTGATGGTGCGGAATCCTAATCAATTGGATGATCTCAGATCAAAATAGAAGAGAATGAGAAGAAGAATTAAGATGAATCTAATGTATTGATGATATTGAGTGATGCTCCTTACAATAGATTCTCTCTCACACACACTTCTTCTCTCTAACTTTCTCTCTCTTCTCATACCTTACACTCCCACATGCACTCTTCTATTTATAGTACTCCCAGCAGTACACGAGTGTACAGTTGCACACGCGTGTACGGCCGTACATAGGGTGTGCAGCCGTACACACATGTGCAGCCGTACACAGCCACAAAATTACATATTACATTATAGAAAAATATATTTTCCTAGAAAAGCAAAGTATAAACCATATTTTTTTTGACCCAACAATCTCCCCCTTGGTTTAGAGCTTTCTTTTCTAATTGGCCCAACAAACTCCCCTTAAAAAGTAGCTGGCTTTTCTTGTTAATCTTCATTGGGAGCTTGGCTTCAGCATTAATCTTCAAATTGCTTCACAACATCAAGATGAACATATGAATCTTCAATAAATGACTTCATCTTGAGCGGTTGGGATTTCTGCAGAATTTGACATTGAACGCACATTGGGTGCGGAGGCTTGATGTACTGATTCTTGAAAGATAGCGCTTTCAGCTTGAGAATCTTCAGAGAGAACAGAGAGAACAAATCTTTTGGATCACTTCAGCAGGTTTATAGATAGCAGCAGACTGATTGAGGAGGCTTCAATGCAATCCGTGACATAATCTTCAAGTCAGCTTGACCTTTCTTCTGGGGTTGAAGGATTGAATGTTGAAAGAATAATCTTCATTTCTTGCTCCTTCGAATGCGAATTCTTTGATGCTCACGGATGAAGCCTTGGCTCAGAGATCTTCAACACAAACTCCATGAGATTCATCTTCATCTGAATTCATTATTCAAGACAAAACAAAACTAAAAGAAAATTTTAGCACAGAAACAATAATATTTTTGGATTTTTGATTTTCTTGAACAATAAATAAAAGATAAATAAAACTATTTTTGGATTTTTTTTTATTTTCTGATTTTTGTTTGTTTTTTTTTAATTCTCCCCTAATATTTAAATTAGAAGAAACTATGAACAAATTTAACAAAAACAAAATGATATCTAACTTTAAGAATGACTTTGGGATCAAAGTTTTTAGACAGCCTTAATCCACTTGTCGGTACCTTTCATATTCACATCTTTGTCTGGTCGATCGCCGGTATTGTGGTCCACTTAAACACGAAAAATTGTGACAATTTTTAGGACATACTAATAATTGTAAGACAAAGTGATCCTAAGTTCCTATATACTATTTCTTAAGGACCATTCAGCTGACGACGACCAGGGATATTGTTGTCCACCTAAATTGAGCAGCGAGATCTATAGACAATCTTTGAGTGTTCAATTTTAATTGTACTAGAACATGTTTCCTGCTTCCTGATATGCCCCGGTAATCAAGGACTTCCTGAATACTCCTTACATCGGGTGAGCAGACAATCATTAAGAGAGAAGATAGATTCAGATTATTATTACTTATAGTTTTAGAGGGATTGAGAAGTAGAAGGATGCATATGCTATGTACCTGGTCAGATTGTTAATCACGCAAAGGAGACAGCATATGGCTAACAGATAAGAAGAATTTCATAGATATAATATGCAGAGAAATAGATTTGCATATGTTGAAGTCCAGGTCGGATCTCTTCCAATCACGCAGAGGAGGCAACATATGACTAACAGTAAGAAAGAAAGAAAATAATTTTCTACAGACCTAATCATCGAAATTTACCAGTCGCCCCATCAATACCGGAATAAAGGACAAAATCCGCACATCAAGGAAAAGTTAAACCACAGTTCCAGATACGAGTTCATTTAATGTGACGCGTAGATTCCCATATATATCTCCCTGCTCAACCTATCCAAGCGTCATATTGTCAGGCTAAACGTATCTAACTAGGTCAAGATTTGTCGAGTCTATGAATTCCTAAGTTCAACTCTGCCTAGTCATGTCCATTTAGAATCTTTCGTTCCTACCGACGCATCAAACCAGAGCATAGACCCTTCAACTTTGGGTACGTTACGCAGACTCAGATTGCCCGTTATCACTTGTTAATATCACTTCCCAAAACATCTCCCTCAAGCACATTCCATAACCAACATAATTTCTTTTTGTTTTTCTGATTTTCTAATGTTTTTGGATTTTTTTTAAAAATTTTCTATTTTTTGTTTTGTTTTTATTTCTCCCCCTAAATTTGTGCATAGGATAGAAACGAAAGTAAATGCGCAAATTTAAACTATCCTAAAACAAAAATTAGTCTTTAAAGCGAATCAGCTTAAGATAAACTCAGGAGTATAGAGAAGAAAACTCAAACCGTAAGTCACCGATTGAATTTGCATCCAGAAGGTCTGAGAACAGCATGCTTAATCTCAGAACAGATCCGAAAATTTTTCATGTCATTAAGCACAAACCCCGTGAGTGATCACTTCCTTTCTTCCCTTCCCGCAAAGGACACATACTCTCAAACAAATTTCTGAATGTTGTACAGTTGAGAGATGTCCCCTATCAAGTGCTAGGAACAGCCACTACCAAGAAACCGAAGTTTGATGATATGCCTCCATAGCTGTTCCGACACAGAGCGGGATCAGTTGGTCTTTGGAACCCAGTCCATTTTGAAACTGAGTTGACCTTTTTCATCCTTGCACGGTACTCTCTCTCATGACATATCCTGTTTATCACAAACAGAAGATGTAGAAATATTAGAATCGTTAGAAGATTTAGAAGAGTGAGCCTTTGGAACCCATTTGTAGTTGGGTTTAACCCATTTCTTTTTCGATCTGATGGGTGGCTCAGTACTTTCTTTTGATCTTGATGTCGTCCATTGAGATGACTTTGATTTTGACTTTATGGGAGCATCTCTTGGATTTGGATTCTTGGCCGACATTCCCTTCTTGACCTTGGGATTTGATTTCTTGGACTTGGGAGTTGAATTTTTGGCCTTCGTGGCATTCCAGTCGCTATTGTCTGAATATGGCCTCGAAGGGTTTCTTTTGGTGTATCTCCCTCTTGGTGTTTTCTGCCTGCCTTGTGCATAGTAGGGAACATATATATCAGAAGGAGAAAAAGAAAGATAACATCAAGCATGCATACATCTATATCATAAATGTCAAGTACACCTTGAGAAAGTACACCCACTGCACTGTTCAGCAACTAGTACAATCTGACACAAATCAGCTCCTATAAATAGTACTCCCACCAGCACACGAGTGTGCAGCCATACATGTGTGTACGGCCATACACAGTGTGCGGACGCACACACATGTGCAGCCGTACACAACCACAAAATTACATATTACATTATAGAAAAATATATTTTCCTAGAAAAGCAAAATATAAACCATATTTTTTTGACCCAACACCTAATGTGCATGACATTTCATTTCCACCATGATCCATGGGTTTTAACCTCCATGGAGCATCCATGGAGCACCCAATGGGTCCTAGCCTAATCTAGTGCATCATGAACCATAAGCCCACTACATAAGAATGAATGATTTACAAATAAATCCCCATATATTTAATTAGTCTCCTTTTGATCACAAAACTAATTCCAAATTAATTCTTGATCAATACTAATTAAATAATATATTAGAACTTATAATATATTAACAAACCATAAGTGTCCTTTTCTCATTTTGTCTATCCAATTATTATGATGCCATACAACCCAAATGGACCATGCCAAACCAGGTCAAGTACATACTAAATATAGTTATGGACTTAGACACCTTATCCAACAGGTACACCGGACCCCATATAGGTAATGCTGCCAAATGTTGAGGACGAAAACCATAGGCCTCAGCTCCAAATCATGCATCAGATAATTCGCCCAATGAGGCTTCAACTGCCTCGAAGCGTAAGCGATCACGCGACCCAACTGCATAAATACTTCCCCCAAACTTGTGGTCGATGCATCACAATAAACCATGAAGTCATCAACACCCCCCAGCAGGGTCAGAATCCGCACCTCACACAACCGCTGCCTGAGAGTCTCAAAAGCTGACTGTTGCTCAGGCCCTTAGCGAAAAGTCACTGAATTCTTGGTTAGGTGGGTCAAGGGACCTGCGATCTTGGAGAAATCCTGAATGAATCTCCGATAATAACCAACCAAACCAAGAAAGCTTCGGATATTAGATGGAGACCTTGGAACCTCCCACTATATCACGACCTCGATCGACCAGAATACCCTTCTGGTTGACAAGGTGCCCAGAAACTGAACCTCGCGTAACCAGAACTCTCACTTGGAGAACTTTGCGAAAAGTCTCTCCCTCATCAAGGTCTCCAGCACCTTCCTCAAGTGCTCCTCATGCTTCTCCTGAGTGTTGGAATAAACCAAGATATTATCAATGAATACTATCACAAACCAATCCAACATCATTCTGCACACGCATTTCATGAGATCCATGAACAGGGTTGGAGCATTGGTGAGCTCAAAATGCATCACCACAAACTCGTAATGACCATATCGAGTCCGAAAAGTTGTCTTCTGCACATCGTCATCCCAGACCCGCATCTGATGATAACCCGATCGCAAATCAATCTTAGAGAACCAAGATGCACCCTGAAGCTAGTCGAAATGATCATCAGCCCTCAGGATGGGATAACGGTTCATCATTATTACCTTGTTCAACTCCCGATAGTCGATACACATCCGATGAGACCCGTCCTTCTTCTTCACAAAAAGAATCAGGGCTCCCCAAGCTTAACTGCTCGGCCTAATAAATATTTTGTCTAACAGCTCATGCAGTTGTGTAGACATCTACTACATCTCGGGAGGAGCCAACCAATACGATGCTTTGGCTATCGGAGTCGCACCTGGAGTCAAATCAATCTTGAACTCCACCTGTTTCTCCGGAGATACCCCTAGCAAATCTTCAAGGAACACGTCTGGATACTCCCGCATGATCGGCACATCATCCACGGTCACCTTACCCTTATCCCGAGTATCCATGAGATAGGTGACAAAACCTAAACAACCCTAATGAAGATAATGTCTAGCCCTCGCTGCAAAACACATAATCGGCCCACGTTGCGGTCTCTCACCCTGAATCACCAACTCCCCCCACCCCCACTTAGGGCCCGAACCCGAACTAACTAATGCTCACAGCTGATCACTGCCCCATTCGGGCTTAAACCTTGTTCCCACGTAGAGGAATGGGAACCATATCAACCAAATACTACTCGCCGAATAACTGGAAAGTACAACCTCGATGAACCCTCGCAACCCGAATAGACCTATCATCAGCAATCTCAACATCTAGAGGATAATCCAACTCCCCTGGAGCTCCAGCAAAACTCTTTCTAAGTGCAAGAGATACAAATGATCGGATAGCCCCCAAATCAAACAATACCAAAGTATAAATACCATTCACAAGGAACGAACCCGTCACAACATTGGGAGCTGCAAGCACCTCCTTTGCTGTCAGCTGGAAACCCCTGCTCTTTGTCGCGGGCGTATCTGCCCAACCCTGGCGGCCGTCAGTAATCCGAAGAGTCACAGGAGCGGGTGCCGACACCGGTCCTGTAACAACCAAACTCGGACAATGGGCCTTCTTGTGGCCCATATGATTACACTGAAAGCAAATCAGATCTGATAGCGGGGTGATAGTAGTGATAGCAGTACAATCCCTACTGATTTGACCAGTCCGACTGTGCCATACCCCACTAAAGCGGAAATACGGGGCATGACAGTACAAAGGGTTTCATATCAAAAGATAAAGACAACACCAACCATAGTAGTAAAAAGCATTACAATTTACTATGAGTTTGAAGAAAGTTTTAAAGTAAATTACAATGTATTTGAAAATCAACACATGAAAATGCTCCCTACAAATGTTGTGTCTCTACGTGCCTCTTACTAGACGATTCCTGAAAAAGCGTGTAAAACGAGCGTCAACTATAAAAATAGTTGGTGAGTACTCACAGGTTTATAACATAATATAGTTTAAAATCATGAAAATCAGAATATTGATAATAGTTTCCATAAACAAATGTTCATTGCTGAAATAAGTAAATAAGTTTTCATGAATTGAAGTTCGTTACTAAAACAAGAAATAAAGTTTCCATAAATACAAGTTTGTTGCTAATATGAGAAACAAAGTTCGTTGCTCAAATGAGTAAACAGGTTAACTGGTACAAAGAGCAAACAAGTTCATTGCTACAAAGAGCAAACAAGTTTATTGCTACAAAGAGCAAACAAGTTCGTTGGTAAGATAAGTAAATAAGTTTCTAGTAATAAAAATTCATTACTATAATGAGAAACAAAGTTTGTATGTGTGTAAGGATCAAATCATGAGTTCACAGCCCAAGCCTAAGACCGAATGCCCTCTTGAATGCTATGTCTATCGCTAACATAGGGAGAAATAATGGTAAAATGCACTCAAGTGAATCGTGCTAGTGAGGAGTTGTCTACCTCCTAATAGCGTTATCTATAATGACGATAGGCTCAAATGAGTTAATGAGTTATGTGAACTGATTCTAGGGACTTAAACGCGATAAGGCCTCATGATTTAACAATAGCATATACATACACAACAAAATATAGAAACCAAGTTTGATACAAGTCAAATTAAATACAATGAACAATAAATAGTTTTTGGACATGCTTTTCTACCCTAAAAAATTTAAAAATCGAAAATAGAGGGGGTCGTGAATACTCACAATGATACGTGAAGGTATTTGTGACACCTTGAGCTAACTTCCCTCACGTCCTACTACCGATTCCCTACGATAAGGTTACCCATTAGTAAGACTCTAGTCGAAAATATAACACTAGTATACTTAACTTCTACAATAAAATTATGTCAATATTTTGTCAAAATTAGGTTTTGTATATGTTGAACATACTTTTCTGAAAATTCAGATTTCCATATACCAATTGACTTATTAACATTTGCAAGTGATAAATCCTATTTTGTGTTATTGTTTGAAATGCATTTTAGTACTTTTCGAAGGGCTTTACAAACTAAAAATACAAAACTAAATCAAATCAGTTCTAAAAAATTCCAAACTTTACATTTCAGTTCTAATTATAATTTAGAACCCTCTTGTAATTTTTCATGATTTTTAAATATGTTTAACCATTTTCCACCATTTAATTCCTTGAAAACATCATAAAATTGTGAAAAATAATAAACAGATAATAAAAATTCTCAATATTTTTTTAAAACTATTATACAATGTACATAAACTGGTAAAAATACTCAAAATGATTGTCAAATAGGTTAACTCAATTTTATGATTTTTGTGTATTTATTATAGAATAAATCAAAATAAATAGGAATCAGTTTATAAAATTCTCCAAATATTTTGTGCCACTATTATTTAACATATATAAGCTAGGAAAAATATCAAAGATGGTTTTCAAATAGCTTAACTATTTTTCTTTGTTTTATTCATTTAAATAAGCATTAATTCGTGAAAAATTATTAAAGAGTAGCTAAAATTCGCTAAACCTTTTATTTATTATATATATGTAATATAAGATATTATAATGAAGTTTCATAATTTCTGGATAAGTGTAGTTATTTTTCATCAATTTAACCCCTTAAACATTCATTAAATCAGGCAAAATAAGAAATTGTCTTGGAAAAATCTGGAAAAAATTTCATGGAGTCTTTGTGATGTCTAGAAGATGTAAAAATTATTAAATATGGCTTTGGACATTCATAACTGTATTCTTCTATGTATTACTCTTCAACAAAAAAAATTAGAAATCAACAAAAAAACAGCCTTCGAAATTCATACAACTTCATGAAAAGTCATTGCGCAGTGCATAGGTGATATATGAAATTCACCAGAATTTATTAACCATAAAAAGTATTTTATATTAATTTTTGCTCTAATTTCTTGTAAAAACTACAATAAATCGAGAAAATAAGTTATTTTCTGAAAATTTCCAGATCATCTAATTTTGTTGTTTGGATTCTAGGAAAAATCGGATTTGAGCAGAAAAGAAGTATTAAATATTTATTTATGAATAAATCCTTTATGGGCATTCTTAACAATGTACTTTGATAATCAAGCCTTTAAGCTTGATGTTCATCACATGCATTATGATGTGAAGACCATGAATGAACTTATTTTTGTTTAAAATGATGTTTCTAAATGAAAAACTTGAATGCATGTGGTTTTGAATCTTTAAAACTTGTAAAACTCAAGTTGATGGATTTGATTTAGGCTTTGATCATTGAATTTTACCTTCTAACAACATGCATGTTGTTTTTGGGTGAAATCCTACCACCATCATCATCAAATTCAACATGCATGTGAATAATATCAAAGAAAAGTGTTTATGGAGAAGAAAATGCAAGAAAACTTGATATTTTTGAAAGAAAAGTGAACAAAATGTAAGGAAATTGATTTTACCTTGAAGATCAACTTCAAATGATGAATATTATTGAGTAAAATGAGAGATATTTTCTGGAAATTTCATGGGTATTGGAGCTAATTCATAGAGGTAAAGAGTGGGGGTTTTAGAGAGAAGAAAAGTGAGATTCTATCTCTCTGGATAACTTATCTCTCTTGTCATCTCTTTGGGGTTATACTGCACCAAAATCGTCCACCAAAATACAAAGATGCTTATGAACTCATGAAGAATTGAATGTAAAAAACTCTCCTAGTGATATTGCTTCTAGGTTCATCAATTACAGAGAAAATGAAAAGGGAAGTTTTTAGAGAGAGAAAGAGAAAGGTGGAGTGAATGGGAAGTGAAAATGATTGACTTTGGAAGGAGAAATGAGGGGGGAGAGAGAGAGAGAGAGAGAGAGAGAGAGAGAGAGAGAGATTCTGTATTTAAAGATAAGAGAGGATATTTGATTTTGTTTTCTCTTTTTTTTAATTCCTTAATTTTTTATAAAATTTCTTTCAATTTATGTTAATTTTAAATAAATTTTGTCCATAACTGTTAGATTTTTAGCTTATAAAAGTAAGGTTAATGTTAATGAAATACATTAATTTCCTTGATTATATTTCCATATTTTAAATATTTTAATTTGATATTATAAAGTTTGTAAGAATTTTCGTGGTATTTTAATGTAAAACTTCATAAATTTAAGTATTTAGGACTTTTAGGGTTTTAAGGAATTTTGTAAATCATTGGATATGAAAATTAATTGAATTTTGAGACTTCAAACTATTTTAGTGTTTCATAACTCTTCTTCAAGTTATAAATAATGTTTGTAATTTATTTTTATCGATTATTGGCATTCTTTGTAGTGGTTTCAAGATTCAAGTGAATTTGATGAATGAAGTATACTAGTCCTAGTCTCAACATTGACTTAAGTTTCTATGAGACTTTGACCTAATTTCTACTTCTAGGTCAAGTGCATGATGTGTCTACATGATTCATGCAAAGATGTTCAATTCAAGGAATGACCCGAATATGGATAGTCATTACAGTTAAGTAATTGTAGAATTTACACACCAATGTAAAATCTAAGTACATTATCCTTCGATTCTACTTGTTTCCAAGTTTCTAGTAGGTTATATAACATAGCACCTAGTTACAAAGTCTAGTATGTGTCGTGCCTATATGTGCAACTAAGTTTATTTAAATCTAGAATTGTTTCAAGTTTTGACGGTTGTCACAGGCTATACTTGAAGCAGCTAGAACCACCCACCCTATACGTCCCCTCCTGCGACCTGCCGCACTTGCCACAATGGCATCGACCCTGCTGTCCCTTCCCCCTCGTATCAAATACCTTGGTCCTCTTGCCTGAACCCTCAATGTTGGACATAGAATCTGGCTTCTTCTTCTCCATCTCTAAATCAATCTCTCTCTCTCTAGCCTTCGCTATCATGTCTTCCAGCGTCTTGCAGCTAGATCGGCTAACAAACTGCCGAATATCACTCCTCAGCTTCTCATGGTACCGGACCTTCTTCATCTCCTCGTCCGCCACATATTGTGGAACCAGAAGTGACCTCTCCCTGAACATAGCGGGGATCTCAACCACCGTCTTAGTAGTCTGGCAAAGATTCTAGAATTCTCGTGCCAACTGTTGTACCTCAATCACTGGTGCGAACTCGACTCGGAACCTGGTCGAGAAATCACTCCAGGTCATCGAATCAATAACATCATCATCTCCTAAAGCACGCCCCACCTCCTCCCACCAATCACGTTCCCTATCCTTCAAGAGGCAGGAAGCTAATCTGACCTTGTTCCCCTCGGGACATCGGCTGATACGGAAGGTGTTAACAACATTTGCCAAACACCTACTGCTCACAATGGGGTCCCTCAACCCATGATAATATGATGCTCCACATGCCCGAAACTCCCTGAAAGTCATAGAATGCATCCCGACCAAAGCCACAATCTCAGCACGAAAGGCGCTCAATCGCTAATCAAGAATCTCCAGAATCCCCTCCTTGACTGTGCCAAAGAACACAAGAGTCTGCTCAAGGATACTGCATGTAATCTCAGACAATATGAACTCCCTTGTCGGGTCATCAAATTACCCACCTCCAAAACCTAAGCTTGAACCCTCCCCAGCACCGGAACTGTCCACTGGTCTACTTCGCAATACCACTATATTGGAAATAGACCATATAAACCATCAAAATACGCATCAAATATACTCATCGGGAAAATTACAAATCCACAAGCTCCTTAGCCTCATCGCAACCCTCCTTGGATCGAGTATGGGTCCTCTGCTTCCAGTAGTACGGGTCCACACTATCTTCCACATCTATCCGTACTTTCCTCAAGAAGTGCCTTAACTCAACCAAGTTACTTTATAACCAACAATTCCCTCACATATAAGGCTTCTATCGCTAAATCTCATCCTAGGGCAAACTCGACACCGCTCTCTGCCATCAGCTACAGAAGGAACTCTCACTAAATTCCTCTAACTTGCGCACGAATGTAATCACATATTACAAAAACTAGATAATTCTTTGAATGAGAGGTTTCACACTAAAACAGTTGGACTCAAACAAGAGTTGCGCAACAGAGTTAAAACCTAACCCTCTAAAATTATTAGTTCCTATATTATGTAACTTAGCAAATTTGTTTTCCAGTTACCTGAAGCTAGGTAGAGCCCTAAAAGCACAAAGCAAGCAGCATTCGAGCATCAAGTAATCTGAACCAAGCATAACCTAATTAGACCATCTTATTACTGACTGGTCAGTACTAGCTGGAAGTCTATAAGCTCATACAACATGCATATAAAGGCCTCTTCCCTAGATCCTTAACCCTATTCTAACATGGGATTCACAATTCTAAATTCAAATATATTATAAACATGTGTGGGTATTTTGGGATAACATACTTGAGATCAGCTGATTACACGCACCGCACCCTTTCTTATTTTAGAAATTATTTTCTTAAATATGTTTATCTTTTAAAAACTTACCAAATCCTCGGTTTGAGTTCGGACGCACCCGAGAGTGTGCCTGAATCCCTCAAACCTAGGCTCTAATACCAACTTGAAACATCCAAAAATTATGACCCAAAAATATCATTTTAGATTTAAGTAAAAACAGTATTCCACGACATTGTTCATAC
This sequence comes from Lactuca serriola, assembly GCF_051521515.1. Taxonomy (NCBI): domain Eukaryota; kingdom Viridiplantae; phylum Streptophyta; class Magnoliopsida; order Asterales; family Asteraceae; genus Lactuca; species Lactuca serriola. The sequence continues at coordinate 256,619,534 of NC_136415.1, read as the reverse complement.
ATCCCAAACAAATAAATATGTCAACATCATGAAAATCAGAGTATGTTCCATAAACAGAATCCATATGGTGTGTGCGATGCAGTCAACCCGAGTTGTTCTCTTTGGAACCGGAAGCACCTAAAACATAAAATAAAAATCATAAGCATAAAGCTTAGTGAGTTCCCCAAGATACCACATACTAAACATATCGTATAACGGGCCCCACCCAATGAGATACGGGCCCTGCCCACAATCACTATACGGTCCCCACCCAATAAACATACAGTTACAAGCACATAAAAGCATCACACAGACAAAAAATATATCAACATAATCAATCAAGGGTCGGCCTTGGTGCCTTAGACCCACTAAACCCGGTGATGAAACTCACCTCGAAAATCTAAATGAAACGAATGATCCCTGGTTGTTGGTCCTACAGCTTCCCGAGCTATCAATTTCCACATAAAAACTAATTAACATTTGGGATCTACATTATAATCAAAAATCTCTACTTAGGGTAAAAAGACTATTTTACCCCTACCTAACCTTGCCCAAGAATGGAGCACATAACCACAACCCAATGGGCCCAAAAGTTAAACAATCCATCAAGGCCCAAAATATGGCCTAATTTCCAATTAGGCCCAACTCCTTCACATGGGCCTTAGTCTAAGGCCGAATAACATACTTGGCCCAATAACATACTTGGCCGAATAACATACTTGGCCCAAAAACTACCAATATCAGATAGCCCAACCAAGGTTGTAGAACTCGTTACTCGGTACCTGTTCGGTCAACTACCGAGTAGCGAGTACTCGAGAGTACTCGGATTTGGTAATTCATGTAGAAATATTTTTAGGAAATTATATATGTCAAAATCACAAGTTAAAATCTTACGTTGATTGAAATATATAATAAAATTAGATACATGTGAATACACAAAAGCTAAAAAACACATAATGGTCTCACTTCGTGAATAATTACTGAAAATTTAAGATATATATATATATATATATATATATATAGTAATAATCACATATGTGTGTTAAATAATAAATCATTAAGTATATTATACATATTAATCATCGAGTTGACCGTGTTTACAATACTACTCAGTTCAGAAAGGGGTCGATCGGGGAGTACTCGTGTAACACCCAGAATCAAAAAGACCAAGAAAAGAAAGGAAAGGCTCTAAGTCAATATTCAACTTGTCGAGTCTAGGGAGGAACTCAACGAGTCAGAGCGGGATCCGGGGCATAGAGTAAGTGATCGACTTGACGAGTCGGCTAGTGGACTCGGCGAATTTGGTCTGGACAAGAAAAACCCTAATCCCGGGGGTTGTGCCCTATTTAAAGAACATTACATCCCTTTCCCAGCCTCTTTACTCCCCTTTTGAGATCCAGAAACCCTAAATCGTGAGTGAGAGTCCTTGGAAGCAAGTTGGATCTTAGATAAGTGGTTTTGTGAGGAGATCTTGAAGATCAAGATGCGTGGATCAAGGAGATTTGCAGAGATTTGGATTATCCTTCAGTGGGAGGTCATCTTTGAAGTTATAATCTGTTACCTTCACCCTTTTTGCAACATCAAAGTAAATACAGAACATAACATAGATGCAGCTAGGTTCTAGGCTGACTTCGCAAAAGCTCCCAGGGTGTACCTGTCTATCGATAACCTGAGAATACAAGTTATTTTGAAAGCAAGTATCAACATTTTTATAATGCTGGTGAGTTCATAAGTATTTAATGACATTAGTATAAATACACATTTTTATTCAAAATAACCTCATGAAAGATAGTAGTTTAGGATCTACAGAGTGTTAGAGTTCTTTCCAGAAAATCCTATATTTTCTAAATAAAAGTAGTCTTCTACTAAGACTCAACCATTCTATGTTTAAACCGAGAAGTAATCTTTATCAAAAGCAGTCTTCTACTAAGACCCGACAGTTTTATGTTTTAAGGAGTAATTTCCACAAAATACTATCATTACCAAAATATAGTTTTTACTTTAAAAGGATTGTGAGGAAATCACAAGTAAAAATAATAGGGGAAAATAATATTATGCCTCAACAGTAATACTGCTGGCTAAAAGTAAATAAAACATAAACTTCAGGCGGAACGCCTCGCAAAGCCTAAAAGTGAATAAAACATAGACTCCAGGCGGAACGCCTCGCAAAGTCTAAAGGTGAATAAAACATAGACTCCGGGTGGAACGCCTCACAAAGTCTAAAGGTGAATAAAACATAGACTCCAGGCAGAACGCCTCGTAAAGTCTAAAAGTGAATAAAACATAGACTCCAAGCGGAACGCCTCGCAAAGTCTAACGTGAAAAAAACATAGACTCTAGGCGGAATGCCTTGCAAAGTCTAAAGGTGAATAAAACATAGACTCCAGGCGGAACGCCTCGCAAAGTCTAAAAGTGAATAAAACATAGACTCCAGGCGGAACGCCTCGCAAAGTCTAAAGGTGAATAAAACATAGACTCCAGGCGGAACGCCTCGCAAAGTCTAAAGTTGAATAAAACATAGACTCCAGGCGGAACGCCTCGCAAAGTCTAAAGGTGAATAAAAAGGGTTGAATGTGAACTCATATGTAACCATGCTGATAGACGATCGAATCCTTGATGACACTCCAGGTCACGCGTAGAGTTAGTAACATTATGTCACCCATGGGCCTTACCGGCTCGGACTGTAGCTAGCAGTCAGGATGCGGGAGTGTCTGTCCCGTATAGATCTATACACATGATGTCTACTCTCCTTCCAGGAGACTCTGGTTACACGGCGATGGTGCTATGAAGCGTCGTATCGGGAAATAGTGTGTCACATTCTATTTAAAGTATTATAAAAATAATATAGACTCATGAATGAACTGACTCCTGAGTAATTCTTCGTACTAGAGAGAGAGACCGAGAGAGAGAGAGAGAGTGAGTGAGAGTGTAAATCGAATCTCCTAACTATTCCTATAATAGTTACCTGTGTTCTAGAAATATGAATAACGGAAGGATGCCTTTGCTACCCAAAGGAGATGAATTGGCTGATGGAAACCTTTATGACTATATATGTATACATGATATATAACTAATAATTAAACGACCTTCGGACGGATAACCAATGCCCTAGAACCACATCCAAACAAGGAAAAGGAGGAAGGGCTAGCTAACCTTCCTAAGTCCTTCAAATATTACTTATATAACTATACAGATACAGGCATTCATTTTACAATGTAAAAGCATAAAAGAAAGTTCGGTAAAACCTTTGGAAAACTTTTGAATGAGAACTTATGACTTGATGTCAGTTTATAAAACAAGCTTTGAAAACCTTTGGAAAACCTTTGATAATCTGAAAGAGTAATTCATACTTTAAAACAAGATTTGAAAACGAAATTTGGAAACCATCAATGGGATAAAGCAGTTTGACAAGAAAAATCTATTTTGCTATACAATTATTAATCACATGTGATTGATCTAATAACTTTATAGTTCAACTTGTATTCCCCCCACCCCATAAAAGCATTTAAAATCATTTAAAAGGTTGATTCAGGGGTATGAACTATCCTGTCGTGGGTGACTCAGATGGTCAGACGATATACGATGCTATGTGTCAATTGAGGTCTTGAACACACACTTGGATCCTATTTAGCAAGTAATGATACATTTAAGTATCCAATTAGTCATTAAATAACTAATTAAGCAAGTAAAGACCCTCTAATGCATGAAAACACCTTGTTTCAAGTGCTAGGAGTGTTAAGGGTTGCATCTAAGGAGAGTATAGTCCCTAGGCCATTAGCTAAGCATTGGAAGGGTTTTGAAAGGGTTTTGGGGCATCAAAACCCCTTTCTAAGGTGTTTACGGTTTTGGGATGTTCCCACACCGTAAACTCTTGTTCTTGGGGTTTTTGGATGATTAAACCACGAATTTGAAAGTATGATAAGCTAAACAACAAGCTAGGAAGGTTTACTTACCGCTGTGAAGCTCGAAAGGGGCGATTCTTGATCAAAACCCGATTCGTAGAGAGAGAAAGTAGAGAGAGGAGGTTCCTAAAGTGTGAAAAGGTTGGGATGAAACCCACTCAACCCTTATATAGGGTTGAGTTTACGACATGGGTGGGGGTCCACCTAACACCAACTGCAAACAGGGTTTTTCGCGACTTCCGTTAAACACGACAAATTTTAAATTATACCTCCTTATTTTTGGTTCGCCTGACAAATATTATTTAAAATATTCCAACGAGCTTAAATCCGGCCAAAAATATTTTGAAATAACTTTGGCTAATTTTTGGATTGCTTAATTGCGGAGACAAAACAATTGGAAATTTCGGGTTTCACATCATCCCCCCGTTAGAGGGAATTTCATGCCGAAATTAGAGTTTAGGCAAGGAAGTAGGCATGAACAATCGAGCAGAGAGATGAGGGCACTTCCTATTCGGTTAGTCCTCGCACTCCCAAGTGAACTCCGGTCTTCGCTTGGCGTTCCAACAAACCTTCACTTAACGGGATGCGGATTTCGTTTCGTTTGCTTGATCACTCGGTTCGTGATTTCCTATAGGTTCTTCTACGCAAAGTTGGTTTCTCATTGATTTCGAGCTTGACGAGTGGGGTTTCGAGAGTTACATCGAGCAAGCACCTTTTCAAGTCTAAGACGTGGATCGATTTGGGGTGGAATTTTTGGAATTCCGAAAGTAGTTGTGGTCTGAAAAGGGTTGGACCAATTCTTATAAAGAATCTCGGATGGTCCTAAGCTCTCGGAATGATAGAACTCTTCAGTACTTAGAACATAATGTACTTCTATGGTGAGATCATCACTGGCGTGATCGCCATTTTGAACTTCCAAAAGTTCTCTCATACCGGGAGTGTAGTTCTCTGGGTTGGTTCTTAGGAGGCTCGGGTTAACTTCAGATTCGTGTTTCCTGCTGATTGGCTTTCAGAGGTTTTCTGAATCATCGGATGAATTGGATATCTACTGGTATCTATTTGCTGCAGGGCGTCTATCTCAACCTAGTGCAAAATGGACCTGCACTTCTGATTCTTGAGATGTTTCTAATGGAAACTCTCAAAGTCGGTGAGATAGGGTTTTACCAGACGATTGTTTAGAGAGTTTTAGTTTTTCATCATCGTCTCATAGATGCTTTCACAGTACGATTCCTAACTGGAAAGAATCATGCTCTTACTCACTTTGCTGTTCCATGGATATCAGTCTCTGATCAGGGCTAACTTAGCCTTTAGAAATTTTCTGAAGTGTTGGACTATTTCTGGAGGTGGTTCTACTATCTCTGTAGGGATAGTATTCCTTGGAACACCTAGTAGTCAACGAATCTCTAAGACATGCCTCATTCTCTAAGGTGTCGGCTCTTTCCAGTTCGTGGGAAGCGCGCGTTCTTGTATAACCCATCGACTAACACCTAGATTGGTGTCTAGTTTACAATCTCTTCATGATCTGGGTTATAAGGCTTAACGCAACATACCACTTTACTTTATTCAAGTATTCTGGGTTGCGGAGGTTATCTTGTGGTTCTTAGCATTCTAGTATTCACTTCGATGAATGCGGTCAATCGTCTAACGGGTGCTGGTGACTTCTCTCGCATGAGGAGGTGGTGTGTCCTAGGCACTACTCGTCGGTGACGGGGTGGACGAAGTGCCTGAGTAGTGCGAGTATCTTTTACAACCACTCTTCCGGTGTTTCAGAGTTTCCTCGATCTAAATCAAATCTAGAGAGTATAGGGTTTCGTCACTCAGAACTTCTAATTTCCTCGTTCACTCTTCTCAGAGTTTAACCTGTCATAACTTTCAGGTTTTCGGGTTCTCTGCTGAGATGCTTAATTTGTGGGATTACGCGTGAATGGATGGTCGTAGTCAATGTTGACTCTTATGACTCGAGTTACTTTTCCTAACCGAGGGTGTTAGCTACTATGTTGGCTCAACCGGGATGACGACAAATTTCAAATTTGTGGTCATTTTAGTAGCTTGACCCACAGCGGTTTTCTTGACTCCAGCTCCTTTTCTATGGGGGAAAGGATGAAGGGTCGTATTATACAGTTCATGGTAGAGCTCATACTTGGCTTAATCACTAATACTCGGTGCATGCAAGTCGTATAAAATTGAGATCGGAGGGATGTTCAGTTTTGTGGCCCCACCCCAGACCCACAACCCAACGAGGAACAGGGAGTAAGGAGGAAGCACACATCTTAAATCTTATTGATCTAAATTATATACCACTCTAATGTATATACTCAGTGGTAGTGAGTTAATTCCATGAGTTCCTTCTCTTGATTCACGAATCTGATTGTGAGGTGCTAAGGGTCTTTCTGGGGGATCTACTGAGTAGGTCTCAGGCGGTTATTGTTTTCTCGGATACCTACGGTGCCTTTCGCTTCGGGTTCTATCTGTCTAAGGAGGGGTTGGTTAATAGCGCGCGATACCCTTCTCCTGGGTATTTCGGAAGGTTTGGATAAGAGAGACGACTGACGGTTCGCATTAGGTTTTCTTATTAGTTTCGGAAGAATCTTTATTTGACGAATTGGCTATGGTGAAAGTTCTCTTTACACATCACTAGGAATTTACACATGGTTGCACTAAGTCAAACCATGATTGATGGCAATGTCGAATTTAATAGGCATCGACACGATATGGAATGAAGATTAATAGGACCATGTGCTGAACAGAGCACACAGGTTCTTGGCGTCTCGGTTTTCGTCCATGGTATCACTATCGCAGATACTTGGACCGATAGAACTAACGCGGAACTCTAGTGGTCCTAATGTTTTGGAATAGTGTACTTTTCATGAATGGATTTCTCTCGAGGCCTCTTTATAACCGCCTAGTATACACTAGTCATGCATAATTAAGATTACAAGGAATGTTGACTGAGCGACTCCGCCCTAAATCCACAACCAAACAAGGAACAGGAGATAAGGCAGCTTCACTTACTCAAGGTCTATCAATCTTAATTATAAATGGCCTTAACGAATATATCAAGCCATCATAGCTTTACCTGATGGATTTTTGAATTTTACAACAGTGTTGTGACTTTCACCTTAACGAGAGAGTAATTACAATTAGGATTAACCATTTAATGTTGTTGGTTAATTACTTAGGATTGAGAGGCGTACCAAAATTCTACCGGGTTCATTGATGTTTCTCCTAGGTATTAGGGTTAGACTCCTCCTGCGCGCTTGTCATTTCTTTTAGTTGGGCAGTCCTTCTTGAAGTGTCTAATTTCACCACATAGGTGGCACATTGGACTGGTCCCCACACTGGTGGTTGATGTAATGAACTCAACTGGGGTTCTGCAGACGTGAGCGGTATGCCCCTTCATTTTGCACCTAACACAAAAGAGTTCTTGACAGACACCATGATGATGGTAGCTACACTTGCTGCAACGGGGAAGGTTCCCTAGATATGGTCTTCTTGGAGTTGGGACGGAAGGGTTGCCATGGGTATTGACTAACTCAACTCGTTGCCCTTTGGGAGGTCCTTGAGTCGAGGTACTTCCTTCCTCGTTCTTAAACTTTCTCTTCAGTGGATTTGGTTGAGCTCGTGGGTGGCTGTACACACCGATGCTGGTTACTGCGGTTCACTGCTTTGATCGGAGATCCCGATACGGCTCCTGCTAACATTGGCGTTGTTAGCATTCAGGTGAGCCATGACAGCTGCTACGGCTGCTGAGACTGTAGCTTGAAACGTAGCTTCATCGAATAGAAGGACCGATGTCGTATTAACGGGTTCGTTACGTTTCTTCGGAGGCATGGTTTTCCCTACACGAAAAGGAAAACAAGCTGATGAGAGACGATGGTTAACCCTAGACGTATCTTTCTTTACTACGATAGGCATAAATTTTTCCCGTGCCTTGAGTTATGGTTATCAGAGTGTTGACCTACATCCCTATGACGTAGTCCGGGGAACAGGGTAGGAGTGAGTGTATCGGAAAGCCATAAGATGGGAGTCGTTCCTACTAAGTTATATTTATACTGGAAAGGTTCACTCTCCGGCTTAGAAAGATTTTGAGGGAAGTTCGGAACAAAGATCACGGAAGAAAAGGGCTCAAGAAAACTTATGGCTAACCACCCTCAATCGAGGTTTTGAAATCCAATCTATTCGTACTAACGATGGTGGGAAAGACGGTTTGCCTAGCACATAGCATGAGTAGCGTAATCACTATCTCACTAAATTGTATATTTTTATAGATGTATCAGCGTGATGATAAGGGGGAAAAGACACTTCTCGGGTTCCATGCATTGGCTCCCTCTGTCCACCTCTTATCCCTAACTGGAACAGGCATTGGTTTTCTTCGGGTACTTAGCTAGGGTTCTCTTCTCTTGTAGACATACTGAATCTCTACTCCGCCTTACTTCTGATTCTGACCCCGAGTGGCATCACTACTTTACTTCTAATCCTAACCCTGAGTGGCATCACTGTTTTACTTCTGATCCTGATCCTGAGTGGCATCACTATTTTACTTCTGATCCTGGTCCTGAGTGGCATCACTGTTTTACTTCTGATCCTGATCCTGAGTGGCATCACTTCATGATGGATTGCTGGAATCTCGGATATCTAGGCGAATTCCCCACCGATGTCCCTAAAAGGTATAGAAACATGGGGGCTTCAGTAGTCTCGACCCTGTTCATTTATTTCCAATTGGGAACCTTCTGGATGAATCTCTTCTGGTTCTGAATCGACTCTCCTGCCGATCACTAAAGTGGATAAGGTTCTCTAAAGGGTTTCGTTCGAGAATGGAAATGTCTAAAGAATCCTAAGAGATTATTAAAACATTTCACTGGGTGATCCATATCGAGTCCTGCCACAATTCCATAGTGTATACAAATCATATATAACATGGATCTGATAGGCCTTTGAATATGTGATACTACTTTATATCCACATCCAAAAAAGGAAAAGGAAGTAGAGCGAAACCACACATTCTTAGCCTAGGAGTTCTCACTATATATAATCTTGGGAGTACACACTCTGTAATCGTAGGTATATCAATAAGGATCTTTTTAGTTCTTCGCACAGGGTTATTTATGGTTCGTAAAATACCCCTATGGTATTTTAATTACAGGTTTGGTTCTTAACATCTGAACATGATTCTGGGTTTAGTGTAAATCTTTTAGTATCATAAAATACTCCCATATTATTTTAAACTTTATGTTTGGCTCTAGCATTCCTATTTGGTAAGTTTCAGACTTGTTGCAACACCACCTTCACTCCCAAGCACACGTTCATCGCATCTCGAATAAATGTAGTTGATCAGGTTACATTTATTCCAGCTTACGATTATATAACTGCCCAGGTTTGACGGTAATGCTCAACATCCGAAGACTTTTATTCTTGTTCTTCTTGTGATACTTTGTTCGGGTATTTAGATTCTGGATGTTCTTATACTTTGGTAGATATGGTTATATTTTAAAGTATAATTCTTGGTCAGAGTGTTTTATCCCAAATGTATTTATAGGTTGTATATCTTTTATGATTAGATATACTGAGCTCGCTATAAACAATGCTCTGATACCAATCTGTCACACCTTAAAACCGAGAACGGCGGAATACGTTCTAGGGTGGAGGACGTCATGTCAAGTATCACAACATATGTAGTATAGTAATCAAAGTACAACAGTCATTGCATTAATAGTAATAATTTTACATAGGTTACATTTCATAGCAACATCAAAGTAAATACAGAACATAACATAGATGCAGCTAGGTTCTAGGTTGACTTCGCAAAAGCTCCCGGGGTGTACCTGTCTATCGATGACCTGAGAATACAAGTTATTTTGAAAGCAAGTATCAACATTTATGTAATGCTGGTGAGTTCATAAGTGTTTAATGACATTAGTATAAATACACATTTTTATTCAAAATAACCTTATGAAAGATAGCAGTTTAGGATCTACAAAGTGTTAGAGTTCTTTCCAGAAAATCCTATATTTTCTAAATAAAAGTAGTCTTCTACCAAGACTCAACCGTTCTATGTTTAAACCGAGAAGTAATCTTTATCAAAAGCAGTCTTCTACTAAGACCCGACAGTTTTATGTTTTAAGGAGTAATTTCCCCAAAATACTATCATTACCAAGATATAGTTTTTACTTTAAAGGGATTGTGAGGAAATCACAAGTAAAAATAATAGAGGAAAATAATATTATGCCTCAGCAGTAATACTGCTGGCTAAAAGTAAATAAAACATAGACTTCATGCGGAACGCCTCGTAAAGCCTAAAGGTGAATAAAACATAGACTCTAGGCGGAACGCCTCACAAAGTCTAAAGGTGAATAAAACATAGACTCCAGGCGGAACGCCTCGCAAAGTCTAAAGGTGAATAAAACATAGACTCCAGGCGGAACGCCTCACAAAGTCTAAAGGTGAATAAAACATAGACTCCAGGTGGAACGCCTCGCAAAGTCTAAAAGTGAATAAAACATAGACTCCAGGCGGAACGCCTTGCAAAGTCTAAAGGTGAATAAAACATAGACTCCAGGCGGAACGCCTCGCAAAGTCTAAAGGTGAATAAAACATAGACTCCAGGCGGAACGCCTCGCAAAGTCTGAAAGTGAATAAAACATAGACTCCAAGCGGAACGCCTCACAAAGTCTAAAGGTGAATAAAGCAAAGACTACAGGCGGAACGCCTCGCAAATCTAAAGGTGAATAAAACATACACTCCAAGCGGAACGCCTCGCAAAGTCTAAAGGTGAATAAAAAGGGTTGAATGTGAACTCATATGTAACCATGCTGATAGACGATCGAATCCTTGATGACACTCCAGGTCACGCGTAGAGTTAGTAACATTATGTCACCCATGGGCCTTACCGGCTCGGACTGTAGCTAGCAGTCAGGATACGGGAGTGTCTGTCCCGTATAGATCTATACACATGATGTCCGCTCTCCTTCCAGGAGACTCTAGTTACACGGAGATGACGTTATGAAGCGGCGTATCGGGAAATAGTGTGTCACATTCTATTTAAAGTATTATAATAATAGTATAGACTCACGAATGAACTGACTCCTGAGTAATTCTTCGTACTAGAGAGAGAGAGACCGAAAGATAGATAGAGAGAGAGAGAGTGAGTGAGAGTGTAAATAGAATCTCCTAACTATTCCTATAATAGTTACCAGTGTTCTAGAAATATGAATAACGAAAGGATGCCTTGGCTACCCAAAGGAGATGAATTGGCTGATGGAAACCTTTATGACTATATATGTATACATGATATATAACTAATAATTAAACGACCTTCGGACGGATAACCAATACCCTAGAACCACATCCAAACAAGGAAAAGGAGGAAGGGCGAGCTAACCTTCCTAAGTCCTTCAAATATTACTTATATAACTATACAGATACAGGCATTCATTTTACAATGTAAAAGCATAAAAGAAAGTTCGGTAAAACCTTTGGAAAACTTTTGAATGAGAACTTATGACTTGATGTCAGTTTATAAAACAAGCTTTGAAAACCTCTGGAAAACTTTTGATAATCTAAAAGAGTAATTCATACTTTAAAACGAAATTTGAAAACCATCAATGGGATAAAGCAGTTTGACAAGCAAAATCTATTTTGCTATACAGTTATTAATCACATGTGATTGATCTAATAACTCTATAGTTCAACTTGTATTCCCCCCCCCCCCCCAATAAAAGCATTTAAAATCATTTAAAAGGTTTATTCAGGGGTATGAACTCACCTGTCGTGGGTGTCTCGGATGGTCGGACGATATAGGATGCTATGTGTCAATTGAGGTCTTGAACACACACTTGGATCCTATTTAGAAAGTAATGATACATTTACGTATCCAATTAGTCATTAAATAACTAATTAAGCAAGTAAAGACCCTCTAATGCATGAAAACACCTTGTTTCAAGTGCTAGGAGTGTTAAGGGTTGCATCTAAGGAGAGTATAGTCCATAGGCCATTAGCTAAGCATTGGAAGGGTTTTGAAAGGGTTTTGGGGCATGAAAACCCCTTTCTAAGGTGTTTACGGTTTTGGGATGTTCCCACACCGTAAACTCTTGTTCTTGGGGTTTTTGGATGATTAAACCACGAATTTGCAAGTATGATAAGCTAAACAACAAGCTAGGAAGGTTTACTTACCGCTGTGAAGCTCGAAAGGGGCGATTCTTGATCAAAACCCGATTTGTAGAGAGAGAAAGTAGAGAGAGGAGGTTCCTAAAGTGTGAAAAGGTTGGGATGAAACCCACTCAACCCTTATATAGGGTTGAGTTTACGACATGGGTGGGGGTCCACCTAACACCAACCGCAAACGGGGTTTTTCACGACTTCCGTTAAACACGGCAAATTTCAAATTATACCTCCTTATTTTTGGTTCACTTGACGAATATTATTTAAAATATTCCAACGGGCTTTAATCCAGCCAAAAATATTTTGAAATAAATTTGGCTAATTTTTGGATTGCTTAATTGTAGAGGCAAAACAATTGGAAATTTCGGGTTGTCACATTTAGCTCCTTGGTTTCACGAAAGTTTGCAACTTTACGTGGGGGATAGACTATTGAAGAGTAGATCTATGGATTCGAGCCCCTGCATGGCTCGAAAATCCATTGTATAGATTGGGAGCTGAAGAGACTCAACAAGTCACATAGGTGTACTCGGCGAGTTTTATGAACTTGAGCGTGGACTCGGCGAGTTTGTTAAAGATTGCCTTGGACTCGGCGAGTCTGTTCTTGGACTCGACGAGTCTGGTCGCAGAACCTCAACCTTTTCTGGTTAAGACGCATATCAGTGAGTTGAGCAGTGACTCAGTGTGTTGGACAGGATGGGACTCAGAGATCGTTGAACTCAACAAGTCTTGGGGCGACTCGGCGAGTTGAGTCGTATTTGGAGAGTTTCTGAGTTTAATAACTCGGTGAGTCTATAAGTTGACTCGGCGAGTCGAGTCAACTGGAAGGTTGACTTTGACCAGAGTTGACTTAGTTTGACTTCTAGAGTTCAGTTTGGAACTAAGTGTTATATTGATATTAGTAGCTCGGGGAGCTAGTGGAGCAGCGGTTCGGAGAGTTGTCGGACAGCAGCCAGAGGGTTATCAGCAAAGTTCAACAGTGCAGGTAAGTTTCCCTTTGTATGAATGGGTCTACGGCCATAATGCCGACCCATGTAGTTATAAGTAGGAAGACCCGGGGTTAGCCGTAGGCACAGTGTGCTAGTATGTCATTCGGGACTAAGGTCCCATGTTAGCGGGCGGGTTCCCAAGGAATGGTTTGTATGATAGTTATACTTGTTGTCTGTGTGATACATGTATGTGCTTGGTAGGGAGGTAAGTGTGGGCAAGGTCCCGTATCTCACCAATAGCAGAGTGTGGACGGTGTTCCATGCCTCGTTACCAGTAGAGCAGGGTCGAGGCCCAACTAAGGAAAAGAGTGAGTGTGGGTTGGGCCCGTATCTCACTGTCAGTAGGAGCGTGGACGGGGTTCCATGATTCATTAGTAGTAGGACAGGGGCGAGGCCCAAGATAGGCGAGGCCTTAGTATAATAATCCAGTAGAGTATGTTAGTTATGTGTTGTGAAATGATTGTATGCTAGTATATGTTAGCGGGCGGGGCCCGGAGACAGGCGGGGCCTAAGGAAAACAAATTTGTACGCCGAGCGGGGCTCGAAGCCAGGCGGGGCCTGGTGACAGATGGGTTCCGATAGCGGGTGAGGCCCAATGCAGCGGGCAGGAGCCCAGTATGAGGTTATTGATGGGTTTTGAGCATTCTAACATTTCCTAAGTGTACATGCAACCCTAATAACCTTGGATCTATGTTTGTCTAATAATCATGCAAAGTTATTTTCCAAGGTTATGAACCTATCTAGCATACATGGGGTACAATTTTCTTTGTATAAAAGATAGAACTACATACCTTGTTGTTGTAAGTGTTCCTTGAAACCTTGTGAGCCTAGCACCTCAAGTGTGATGCCTCAAATGCTTCACACAACACCAAATCCAAAGTATAAACTTGAGAGAATACTTTAACACACTCAAAATCGGCCAAGCCCTCTTGTTTCACTTGTGTATCACTAGTGTAGCTAGTGTAACCGATTTTGGGGAGAGACATGGTCCTTATATAGTGTGTTGCATTAGGTAAAACCCTAATGTAACATGACTGTTCATTTCTCAATCCATGGGTTAACTCCATGGAGCATCCTATGGGTGGAACCCAACTTGATAATCCATTGAGCCTTTTAGCCCACTATATACGATATGGAAGATTTACATAATCTACCCATATCTTTAATTAGTTATTCTTTTGATCACTTAATTAATTCTAAATTAATTCTTGATCAAAACTAATTAAATAATATTATTAATACATTAGAACTTATAATATATTAATAAACCATATGTGTTATTTCTCTCATTTAGTTTATCCAATTGCATGGTGCCATGCAACCCAAATGGACCATGCCAGGTCAGGTCAAGTATTTACCAGAAATAGTTATGGACTTAGACACCTTATCCAACAGTCTCCCACTTGGATAAGTCTAATAACTATAACTGCAATACTTCAGGAACCGATCGGCAATCGTAGCTCTTTCAAGGTCTCTCGGAACTGAGAAGATGTTGATACGCCATTTAAGATAAGTGATCATATAATCCTCTGTTCTAGATATCAGCCGGACAAATACATGGAACAATGTCTTACTTATTGTCCAGCAGTTTGTTTCCCGATTTCCGATTTGTTTGACTAAGAACCTAATTGAACACATCAACTTAGTTCTGACCGGGCCCGGTACATAGGTCAAAACAAAATCATCGAGGGGCCCAGATATCAGCTTCTAATCCAAGAAGGAACAGATAAACTTCGACTCATATGTTTGTTCTACCACTCATTGAATTACACACAAAAGCACATTTTATAACATCGAGTTACCAATGCGTTTTCATACAATCAATGCATAACCAACTCGTAAGTAACAAATCATATCTCTAGGTTTGAAGACTTATATGATATTACCGTCTCACGATCACTCGAGATAAATTCCATAAAGTGATTCCAGTGAGCGTGGGTTGAGTCCAATGCTCAGAACTTATGAGCACTCATGATTGTTGTAGCCATGTCCAACACCTTAGACCTCTACAACCAATCATGACAGTCTTGATTCATACCCACTTCCGACATATGACCGACTGTGGAGGTTCGAATAATATGATATACCAAACATAATTATTCTGGAAGTCAAAACATGCAAAAGAAATATAGTAAACGATTGACAAAAGATAGTAACACTTTATTCATAAATAAACACAACTTTTATTCATCATCAATTGTCAATTACACTTTACAAATTTCATTATTTATCTAACTACTAAAACTTATATCATCCATCAGCCCTATGCGCCGAGCATGCTGGAGATGCTTAACCCTACTCAGTCCCTTTGTGAGGGGAGCTACTGGGTTCTCATCCGATGATACCCTCTTTTCCACGAGGATTCCTTCTTCTATGCTGTAACACCATAAATTTCAAAACAATTTTTCGCATTTTATAAAAACACAAATCATTTAACATTCATAAAAACATTAATGTTTGAAACTCAATCCATGCTATATAAAATTCCCAAGATCTGATAACATAAAAATCCTGTGTGTGTGTACTGATCAAGCCGGCGCCTTCCCACGGTCATCACTAGTACCTGAAACAAATAACACCAACACTGTAAGCACAAAGCTTAGTGAGTTCCCGAAAATACCACACATAACACATATTAGCCACTCGAGGCTATAACTCTGTGGGTCTGTGGACCCTACTCTCTGAACCCTTTGGTTCTAACTCTGTGAACCTTCCGGTTCCAATTCTATAAACATGCACAGCATAAATCACATAGAAATAATGCAGTACAACACATAACATACATAGCATACAAATACTCTGCCACATAACTCTGGTTACCTACTCAAGGTAAAGTATAGTGAGAAGACTCACCTCGCATATCTCGCTAACTCGCAAATCCCGGAAATCACTCGCGCTCGATTCCCCGAGCTATAATCCTCCTATAACACAATATATCTCTAATTAACACTTTCACAACTAAGGTTGACTACTCCTATCAAGTCAACACTGGTCAACTCTGGTCAACGGTCAACGGTCAACTTTGACCGGACTCGGCGAGTGCATTAGAGCGACTCGGCGCGTCTATACGTGCTCACCGACTCCCTAGGATCCTCTCTTGACACGTCGAGTACTTCCCTGACTCGACGAGTTCCACCTAGCATGAATCGAGGGGCCACCACGACTGAACTCGCCAAGTCTCAAGAACAACTCGGCGAGTTCCAACTTGACTCAGTCCACCCGTCAACCCTCTCTGACTCTCCCTGGCTCACTGAGTCAACCCCTTAACTCGGCAAGACCACTCGCTGAGTGGTTATGGACAATCTTCATGCTACTCGCCGAGTCTGTTCTTCGGACTCAGCGAGTCTATGCCATGCATGAACTCAAACTCACTCCTGAGGTCAGATCCGTTCCAAAAACCCATAGATCCAGTCCTTCCAAGCACATACATCACGTAAAGTTACAATCTTGGTGCTCATGCAAAGGTCCAAAGGCCTTATTTGATGATGTGGTCTCTAGAATGCTATTCTAAGCTCATGGCCTCCATTAACACTCATAAAGCTTGAGGGAAAAGGGTCTCTGGACCTCTTTGGGTCCAGATCTAAAGCACCAATACAAGAAGAGGCCAATTACTCCATGGATCATTCCACAAAGAAACCCTAACTCTAAGATTCACACCAAGGACTGAGAAAGGAACGAATGGTTACCTTAAATGAAGTCTTTGAGCTCAGAAATCACTGGATTAGCACCTTCTTTGGTCTCCTCTTGCCTTGATCCTCTTCTATGTGCAAAAACACCCACAAATAGTCAAGGATCTTCCTCTTCTCTCTTACAAAACGCTCAAAGACTCTTTAGGGTTCTCTCTGGGGTTGGTGGCCGCAAATGACGGCCATAAGCCCCCTTAAATAGGTCTCATACCCTGGAAATTAGGGTTTCATTAAATAGCATGGACTCGCCGAGTCCACCTTTTGGACTCGCCGAGACCGGACGCGAACCCGTGCCCAAACCGCGATCATACTCGGCGAGTTTAAGCTCCAACTCGCCGAGTCCCCTCACAAATCACCAAAATTAAAAGAATAAATAATACCTGGGAATCCGGGCTGTTACAATTCTCCCCCACCAGAACTAGACTTCGCCCTCGAAGTCTCGCTCTGCAAATAACTCTGGATGCTGCTCACGCATCTCATGCTCCGGCTCCCAGGTCATCGCGGACCCCTTCCGATGCTGCCACTGAACCAAAACCAAGGGTGCCTCCTTATTCCTCAGAACCTTGATTTTCCGATCTCTGATTGCCACTGGTCTCTCAGCATAATTCAGGCTCGCATCCACCTGAATGTCCTCTAATGGATCCACTGTCGACTCATCGGCTATACACTTCCGCAGCTGCGACACATGGAAAGTGTCGTGAATCTGCCCCAACTCTGCTGGCAAATCCAAACGATAGGCTACCCGGCCTACCCTCGCGATCACTCGGAATGGACCAATAAATCGGGGCCCCAACTTGCCCCTCTTCCTGAATCGAATCACTCCTTTCCAAGGAGAGACCTTCAGGAGCACAAAGTCGCCGACCTGAAACTCAAGCTCGGACCGGCGTCTGTCCGCATAACTCTTCTGACGACTTTGAGCGGTCAACAACCTCTGCCTAACCTGCTGGATCTGCTCTGTCATCTGAAGCACGATCTCTGTACTGCCCATCACGCGTTGTCCAACCTCTCCCCAACAAATAGGGGTTCGACACCTCCTCCCATACAACAGCTCAAAGGTCGGCATACCAATGCTCGAATGATGGTTGTTGTTGTAGGAAAACTCTTCCAAGGGTAAGTACGTATCCCAACTTCCCCCGAAATCCAACACACATGCCCGGAGCAAGTCCTCGAGCATCTGAATCGTCCGCTCACTCTGCCCGTCCGTCTGGGGGTGATATGCGGTACTAAAATGCAGCCTAGTACCCAACTCCTCATGAAACTTCTTCCAGAATCTGGAAGTGAAACGTACATCCCGGTCTGAGACAATCGAGATCGGCACCCCATGCCGAGATACCACTTCCCTCACGTACATCTCTGCTAACTTCTCTGCGGAAGAACTTCACTGATAGCAAGGAAGTGAGCGCTCTTCATCAACCTGTCCACAATCACCCAAATTGCATCAACTCCCCTAGCAGTCCTTGGCAATTCGGTGATAAAATCCATGGTGATCTGTTCCCACTTCCATTCGGAACCTCCAACGGCTGCAACTTACCATGCGGTCTTTGGTGTTCGGCCTTAACCCTACGGCAGGTCAAGCACCTCTCAACAAACCACGCAACATCCCTCTTCATACAGGGGCACCAATACTCCTTCCTCAGGTCCAAATACATCTTAGTGGCCCCCGGATGGATCGAAAATTTCGACCGATGAGCCTTCTCCATCAAAATGGTACGTGTTCCTCCCACAAACGGCACCCAGATACGCCCCTGGAATGTCATAAGCCCTCGACCATCGGTAACAAACTCTGAAATCAATCCAACAACTCGCTCTTTCGTCTGCATCTCAGGTTGCACAGCCTCAGCTTGTGCCCCACAAATGGCGTCCAACACTGGAGCTATCACGGTCAATCTCAAACATACATCCCGCAGCGGGGTGCTCTCCGCCCTGCGGCTCAGTGCATCTGTGACATCCCCAAAATCTCAGCCAGAAAAGACCGATTTTCATTTATGCTTTTAAATATTTTCAGAGTAAATCCTTTGATTTGAAAGAGTTGCGGAATTTGTTCCCAAAAACAAAACATGATAAAACAATGTTTACCGAAGCATTTCATAAAAGAAATGTATTTTCATTATAATCAAAACTCGGGGTGTCATGTTCCGATACAGACCAATAAGCATAAACGAATACATTACAAGTCATCTAACAAATATAAACATATGCAGACTTGTAAACAAAACAACTTGATGGCTCATCCATCTCATGCCCTCCCGCCACTTCCTGTAATACAATTTAAAACTGAGTGGGTCAGGCTTGGGAGCCTGGTGAGCATATAGGGTTTTCAACCCACAATAAATATCATATTTAATTTTCACCAACCAACAATAACCCAATTACCCATTCCCGTTATTCTCACTTTAATGTCCCTAATACAACTAATCATAAGGGACCTAGTCTAAGAATATTTCATCGGGGCGACAACACATGCTTCGGGGGTACCTCTGCAATATAAGTCAAATAAGGCAACCATGAGGGGGATGGAGTGCAGCGAATGAACACCCAATTTCATTAACACCTACAGGTGGCGAACCTGCTAATGTTTCCACAAGACTATCTAGAAAAGTATGTGGTCGTCATCTAAACTCCGCTAGATGACTAAATCAAACAACAACGAGGCCTCTCATCTGTTTATTACACACCAACTATCTACCCATGTTCTACCCAACATATTAGTAGATAAAAATATACATTTGTATACATAGTTTAAAAACCTGTATAGCATGCTTTAATCAACACATATATCACATAACAGATGAGGCACACACACACATAACACATATCTCATAGAGAACAAATCATATCTATGAGTTAGAAGAAAGTGAATACACATTCACACATATAAACAACAATATACTTAATACACTCAAACCATACTTGTATTATTATCGTGTTTATGAAAGGTAGTATACACTCACTTGATCAAAAGATGATCGGACAGCACTACGACTTGCAGAAGTAGTAATCCTCAGCAGATCTGGAAGATCTCCTCAAAAATCGAACTTCTCGCGGGCAGAGCTTCGACTCGGAAACCGCACTTCTCGGGATCTTCGGGATCTCGGGACTTGCATCGGGGCTAGAGTATGATACTGGGGCTTCAGGATATTTCTGGCATGCAAAACGATACAAAACGGGAGAGAGAAGAGAGAAAATGAGCAAAAGACTTGGCTGCCTTCGGATCCTATTTATAGGAGACTGGAGCCTCGGAGTACGCGGGGCGTACGCCAGTACGAATACGTCACTGCTTACGTATCCGAAGACTCGAGTGCGAGTGTCGACATCCCTCGGAGTACGCGGGGCGTAAGTCGGATCGGACCGGTGACTCGGCTTCGGATAATGCTTCCGAATTTCCATTTAAATATAAATACAAAATATTTAATAAACTTCGGAAATTCATATCTTCTTCATACGAACTCCGTTTTCGACGTTCTTACACGGAAAGGTGAGACTATGCTCTACAACTTTCGTTTAGACTTCGTCGGCTAATTTTGACTTTATTTTTATTATTTATTTTTTTAATAGGCCGCGACAGACAAACTTCGTTATAAATTCATAACTTCTTCGTTTGACGTCCGTTCTCGCCTAACTTTTTATCGCTTTGATACCAACAATGAGATCTTCGATTCTCATTTAGATTGCTTCGGCTAAAAACCCCTCGATCTCAAATCGAGTAAAACAGGCTGCATACTGCTAAGCTGAAACTTCGATAAATCATAACTTCCTCATACGAAGTCAGATTTAGGCGTTTTATATATATTCGGAAACCTCGTTTCAACTACTACAACATAAATCAAAGATATTAAGTTTATTTTACACTTAAATTTTGACGCTTATTTTTATTCTTAATTAATCAAACCACATAATTAAGCAATTAAGCACAAAACACATAATACTCAAATAATACAATCTTATTATTTCAAAACGGGTTACAAAGGTTAACCTAGACTATTATATTGCTAAAAGTGGCAAGCCCGGAAACACAGGTGTTACAATTCTCTCCACCTTAGAATGATTCCGTCCCCGGAATCACACATCAACAAACAAATGCGGATAGCGACTCAACATGTCACTCTCCGTCTCCCAGGTGAGATTCGGCCCATTCGTGTGTTTCCATCGGACAAGCACTAACCCAACCATTTTGCGTCGCAACTTCTTAGTCTTTCGGTCAACAATTGCCTCTGGTTCTTCAATCAACCTTTTGTTCTCATCAATTCTCAATTCAGAAATTGGAATTATATCGGGAACTTCTCCCATGAACTTCCTCAAATAACACACATGAAAAGTGTTGTGAATTCCATTCAGTTCTTCGGGTAATTCGAGCTTGTAAGCTTGGTTCCCAACCCTCTGAAGAACTTTAAACGGTCCAATAAACCTTGGACTCAACTTTCCCCTTTTACCAAATCTTATAAGTCCCTTCCACGGCGAGACTTTAAGCAAAACCGAATCTCCAACCTCAAAAGTCATCGGTCTTTGCTTCTTGTCAGCATAGCTCTTTTGACGATCCTGAGCTGCTAACATTCTTTCCCTAATTATTTTCAACTTTTTAGCAGTTTGATGAACCATCTCGGGTCCCATAAACTGCTTTTCCCCAGCCTCAAGCCAACAAGACGGCGTACGACACTTCTGTCGATACAAAGCTTGATAAGGTGCCATCTTAATGCTCGAGTGGAAACTATTATTATAGGAAAATTCTACTAAAGGTAATTGTTCATCCCAATTACCTAGGAATTCCAAGGTACACGCTCTCAGCATATCTTCAAGCGTTTGCATCGTTCTTTCACTCTGACCATCAGTCTGTCGAATGGTAAGCTGTGCTTAAACATAACTTGGTACCCATTTCCTCTTGTAGACATTTCCAAAACCTTGAGGTGAAACGGCTATCACGATCCGATACAATCGTTAACAGAACACCGTGAAGCCTCACAATTTCCTTTACATAAGAAT
Organism: Lactuca serriola; assembly: GCF_051521515.1. NCBI lineage: Eukaryota > Viridiplantae > Streptophyta > Magnoliopsida > Asterales > Asteraceae > Lactuca > Lactuca serriola. Next base: position 256,597,847 of record NC_136415.1, on the reverse strand, counting down.
TCACAAGCTTTTCCATAGACCATTTCTCCTTCGCTGCTATGAAATGCGCACTCTTAGTGAATCGATCAACGACCACCCAAATCATGTCGTGACCATTCTTTGTTCTGGGCAGTTTAGTGACAAAATCCATAGCAATGTCTTCCCACTTACCCATAGGCACAGGCAATGGTTCTAAACTCCCGTAAGGTTTCTGATGTTGTGTCTTGACTCTCACACAAGTCACACACTCGGCCACATACTTTGCAACATCAAGCTTCATCGTCGGCCACCAGTAGTAGGGTTTCAGGTCCCTATACATTTTAGTGCTACCCGGATGAATTGAGTACATGGTTTTGTGAGCTTCTTCCATCAGAAGATCCCTAATTCCTCTTGACTTAGGTACCCAAATACGATCTTGGAATACCTTCAGTCCATGACCGTTAGTACCAAACACCAACGTTTTACCGAAACGTTCCTCCTTTCGGTCATTTTTCTCAGAAGCTTCCTCTTGAGCTTTCTTTATACTTTCCACAATGGTCGAGACAACTTCAATTCTCAACGCTCTTGGCCTCTTCCTTTCAAGATTGACTTTCCGACTGAGAGCATCAGCAACAACATTAGCTTTACCAGGGTGGTAAAGTATCTCGCATTCGTAGTCTTTAAGTAATTCTAGCCAGCGTCGTTGCCTCATATTCAATTCCTTCTGATTAAAGAGATATTGAAGACTCTTATGATCAGTAAAAAGTTTGCACTTCGTGCCATAGAGGTAATGCCTCCATATTTTCAAAGCGAAAACTACCGCTGCCAACTCCAAACCATGAGTCGGGTAATTCTTTTCATGCTCTTTCAACTGTCGAGACGCATATGCTATCACCTTTTCTCTTTGGGTCAAAACACAACCCAATCCAACCCCAGACGCATCACTATAAACAGCAAAGTCTTCAATTCCATTGGGTAGAGAAAGTATCGGTGCCTCGCATAGCTTCTTCTTTAACTTCTCGAATGCTTCTTTATGCTTATCACTCCAAGCATAAATAGCTCCTTTGTGGGTCAAAGCTGTTAATGGAGTAGCAATCGAAGAAAAGCCTTGGATAAACCTGCGGTAATATCCGGCTAATCCCAAAAAGCTTCGAATCTCCGTGGGACTTTTCAGTTGTTCCCACTTCGTCACAGCTTCAATCTTTGCTGGATCAACCATTATCCCTTCTTGGTTGACCACGTGACCCAAGAATTGGACTTCACGAATCCAAAAATCACATTTGGAGAACTTTGCATAAAGCTTCTCCTTCTTCAAAACTTCTAACACTTCTCGCAAGTGTCTGCCATGCTCCTCCTGGCTTTTCGAGTAGATCAGAATGTCGTCTATGAACACTATCACAGATTTATCAAGGAAAGGATTACAAACCCTATTCATTAAATCCATGAACGCTGCCGGAGCATTGGTTAGTCCAAACGACATAACCAAGAACTCGTAGTGTCCATATCTAGTTCTGAATGCAGTCTTCTCGATATCTTGCTCTCTTACTTTCAGCTGATGATATCCTGACCTAAGATCGATCTTCGAGAAATAGCTCGAACCTTGCAATTGATCAAACATGTCATCAATCCTCGGCAACGGATATCTATTCTTTATTGTTGCCTTGTTCAGCTCTCTGTAATCGATGCACATTCTCATACTTCCATCTTTCTTCTTTACAAATAACACCGGAGCTCCCCAGGGCGATGAACTAGGTCTAATGAAACCTTTGTCCATTAACTCCTGAAGTTGCATCATCAGCTCCTTCATCTCTGTCGGTGCTAATCGATAAGGTGCTTTTCCTATTGGCGTGGTTCCTGGTAACAAGTCTATTCTGAACTCCACTTGTCTATCAGGTGGTAATCCGGGAAGATCTTCGGGAAATACTTCCGGATAATCACACACCACTGGAATGCTCTGCATCACCTTCTTTTCTTTCTTAGCATCAATCACAAATGCTAAATATGACGTACATCCCTTGGTTAAACACTTTCTGGCTTTCATTAGAGAAATGATTCCAGAATTCACTCGCCGTTTGTCCCCATACACCATAAACGAATCTTTTCCAGGCGGGTTTACTTTAACTATCTTCTTCTTGCATAAAATTTCGGCATCGTTGGCGCTAAGCCAATCCATTCCCAAAACGATGTCGAAACCATTGAGATCGATGGGCAACAATTCCTCGTGAAACTTATTCCAATTAAGGTCGATTAAGATGTCTTTTATACGATGGCTAACAGGTACAAACTTGCCACTAGCTACTTCGACTAATAAAGCATTATCTAGTTTATCAACAGGCAAAGCTAGCTTTCTACCAAACTCATGCGAAATAAAGGAGTAGTTGGCTCCATAATCAAACAATATTTGAGCAGCTAATTCATTTACGAGAAAGGTACCTGAAGCGACATCAGCTTCATCTTCAGCAGCCTCAAGTGTCATTTGGAAGGCTCTCGCCTTCGGCTTTGGTGGAATGTTGGGCTTTGCTGCCTCCTTCTTCTTCGGACAGTCTTTCAAAATGTGCCCCTCTTCATTGCATCCAAAACACATCCTTTTGTTGTTCGGAAATTCATTGGCAAAATGTCCAACCTTGTAGTAGGTTACATCCTTACTACATTTCCCAAAGTGCTTTTTCTTACACTTATCACACCACTTTGCTTCGCCTCCTTTTCCTCCAAACTTTTTCGAATCAGATTTCGAAAATTTTCCTTTCTTACCGAAACCAGATGTTCCCTCAAACTTTCTTTTCTCACCAACATCAACCTTGTCGGTGGTTCTCCCCTTGATCATGTTCTCAACAGACTTGGCAGCCTAGATAGCTGCCTCTAGAGTAAGTGCCTGACGTACTGGCACCTCGTACTCCCATGGAAGTCCCTTCGCATACCGGTCCACCTTTGTCAGCTCATCTGGAACGATACGCAAGGCAAACTCCATCTTATCAGTGAAGTTATTGGTGTATTCATCAACTGACATGCTGCCTTTCGTCAATGTCAGAAACTTGTTCTCTAGTTCCAACAGATTTTGAGCCGAGCAGAACTTGCGCTTGAACTGCACCAAGAATTCTGCCCATGACAATTGCAGTGGCTCATTAGGGCTTAAAGTCTTCCCTAGAGTGTTCCACTAACGAACGGCTCCACCTCGGAATTGACGCACGGCATAGATAGTCTGCAACTTGCCTCTGCAGCCACAAGTCATGAAGGCTAGCTCCATTTCGGAGATCCAATCCATAACCCCAATCGGATCCTCCTTTCCATTGAAGGTCGATGGTTTGCAAGTCAAAAAGTCCTTATACTTGCATCCCATTCCATCATTCCTTCCATCATGGTTATCTTGCCTAACTATCGGTGGGTTGGCTGGACCAACAGACCCACTAAAGTGTCCACCTTCCGAGTGCCCTTCATTTAATTCAGGCTCTTCCACATGAATTGACAGTTCTTCATGATTCTGTTGAAGCAACCGTCTAGTTTCATCCATCTGACGATCCAACATCGTCTGAATCCTCAATTGCACACCAACCATGGTTATTGGCTCAGGTGCTGCTGCTACGACAGGTATTTGTTCCATCACTGGTGGTTGATTCCTGTTTTCGTCAGCATTTCCAACTCCACTTCTTGTTCTCACCATTTTGATCTACACACCGAATAAGGTGAAATTAGATCCTCAATCACGATAGATATTCAAATCATCCTTATCACTCCGAAACGTTTACATGCTAGTTCTAATATCGTAGATGTACGCTTAGAATCCTACACACATAAGGTTTCTAGATCCGGTCGGCAACAGACCATAGATCCAAACAAATAATATCATATATGGCAACATATAACATTTAGCACATAAAGCATTTTACGCAACTTCCCTAAAATAAACTAGTGCTCGTGTCTAAAACACAACAGACACACATCTCAAAATTTCACTTAGCATTCTAAGTTTAAGTCTAGAAATCCTACAAATTCCTAGTTCGCTTAAACTAATGCTCTGATACCAACTGTGACATCCCCAAAATCTAGGCCAGAAAAGACCGATTTTCATTTATGCTTTTAAATATTTTCAGAGTAAATCCTTTGATTTGAAAGAGTTGCGGAATTTGTTCCCAAAAACAAAACATGATAAAACAATGTTTACCGAAGCATTTCATAAAAGAAATGTATTTTCATTATAATCAAAACTCGGGGTGTCATGTTCCGATACAGACCAATAAGCATAAACGAATACATTACAAGTCATTTAACAAATATAAACATATGCAGACTTGTAAACAAAACAACTTGATGGCTCATCCATCTCATGCCCTCCCGCCACTTCCTGTAATACAATTTAAAACTGAGTGGGTCAGGCTTGGGAGCCTGGTGAGCATATAGGGTTTTCAACCCACAATAAATATCATATTTAATTTTCACCAACCAACAATAACCCAATTACCCATTCCCGTTATTCTCACTTTAATGTCCCTAATACAACTAATCATAAGGGACCTAGTCTAAGAATATTTCATCAGGGCGACAACACATGCTTCGGGGGTACCTCTGCAATATAAGTCAAATAAGGCAACCATGAAGGGGATGGAGTGCAGCGAATGAACACCCAATTTCATTAACACCTACAGGTGGCGAACCTGCTAATGTTTCCACAAGACTATCTAGAAAAGTATGTGGTCGTCATCTAAACTCCGCTAGATGACTAAATCAAACAACAACGAGGCCTCTCATCTGTTTATTACACACCAACTATCTACCCATGTTCTACCCAACATATTAGTAGATAAAAATATACATTTGTATACATAGTTTAAAAACCTGTATAGCATGCTTTAATCAACACATATATCACATAACAGATGAGGCACACACACACATAACACATATCTCATAGAGAACAAATCATATCTATGAGTTAGAAGAAAGTGAATACACATTCACACATATAAACAACAATATACTTAATACACTCAAACCATACTTGTATTATTATCGTGTTTATGAAAGGTAGTATACACTCACTTGATCAAAAGATGATCGGACAGCACTACGACTTGCAGAAGTAGTAATCCTCAGCAGATCTGGAAGATCTCCTCAAAAATCGAACTTCTCGCGGGCAGAGCTTCGACTCGGAAACCGCACTTCTCGGGATCTTCGGGATCTCGGGACTTGCCTCGGGGCTAGAGTATGATACCGGGGCTTCGGGATATTTCTGGCACGCAAAACGATGCAAAACGGGAGAGAGAAGAGAGAAAATGAGCAAAAGACTTGGCTGCCTTCGGATCCTATTTATAGGAGGCTGAAGCCTCAGAGTACGCGGGGCGTACGCCAGTACGTGGGGCGTACTGGTCCGAATACATCACTGATTACGTATCCGAAGACTCGAGTGCGAGTGTCGACATCCCTCGGAGTACGCGGGGCGTAAGTCGGATCGGACCGGTGACTCGGCTTCGGATAATGCTTCCGAATTTCCATTTAAATATAAATACAAAATATTTAATAAACTTCGGAAATTCATATCTTCTTCATATGAACTCCGTTTTCGACGTTCTTTATATCCACGGAAAGGTGAGACTACGCTCTACAGCGTTCGTTTAGACTTCGTTGGCTAATTTTGACTTTATTTTTATTATTTATTTTTTTAATAGGCCGCGATAGACAAACTTCGTTATAAATTCATAACTTCTTCGTTTGACGTCCGTTCTCGCCTAACTTTTTATCGCTTCGATACCAACAATGAGATCTTCGATTCTCATTTAGATTGCTTCGGCTAAAAACCCCTCGATCTCAAATCGAGTAAAACAGGTTGCATACTGCTAAGCCGAAACTTCGATAAATCATAACTTCCTCATACGAAGTCAGATTTGGGCGTTCTATATATATTCGGAAACCTCGTTTCAACTACTACAACATAAATCAAAGATATTAAGTTTATTTTACACTTAAATTTTGACGCTTATTTTTATTCTTAATTAATCAAACCACAAAATTAAGCAATTAAGCACAAAACACATAATACTCAAATAATACAATTTTATTATTTCAAAACGGGTTACAAAGGTTAACCTAGACTATTATATTGCTAAAAGGTTAACCCAGTCCACCCGTCAACCCTCTCTAACTCTCCCTGGCTCACTGAGTCAACCCCTTAACTCGGCAAGACCACTCGCTGAGTGGTTATAGACAATCTTCATGCTACTCGCCGAGTCTGTTCTTCGGACTCGGCGAGTCTATGCCATGCATGAACTCAAACTCACTCCTGAGGTCAGATCCGTTCCAATAACCCATAGATCCAGTCCTTCCAAGCACATACATCACGTAAAGTTACAATCTTGGTGCTCATGCAAAGGTCCAAAGGCCTTATTTGATGATGTGGTCTCTAGAATGCTATTCTAAGCTCATGGCCTCCATTAACACTCATAAAGCTTGAGGGAAAAGGGTCTCTGGACCTATTTGGGTCCAGATCTAAAGCACCAACACAAGAAGAGGCCAATTACTCCATGGATCATTCCACAAAGAAACCCTAACTCTAAGATTCACACCAAGGACTGAGAAAGGAACGAATGGTTACCTCAAATGAAGTCTCTGAGCTTAGAAATCACTAAATTAGCACCTTCTTTGGTCTCCTCTTGCCTTGATCCTCTTCTATGTGCAAAAACACCCACAAATAGTCAAGGATCTTCCTCTTCTCTCTCACAAAACGCTCAAAGACTCTTTAGGGTTCTCTCTGGGGTTGGTGGCCGCAATTGACGGCCATAAGCCCCCTTAAATAGGTCTCATACCCTAGAAATTAGGGTTTCATTAAACAACATGGACTCGCCGAGTCCGGATGCGAACCCGTGCCCAAACCGCAATCATACTCGGCGAGTTTGAGCTCCAACTCACCGAGTCCCCTCACAAATCACCAAAATTAAAAGAATAAATAATACCTGGGAATCCGGGCTGTTACATATGCGATGTTTGATAAAATGATATTTTCTGTCGATGTGTCTGGATCTACCGTGATCCCTTGGTTCCTTGGCTAAGGCAACAACACTTTCACTATCACAGAAAATTTCCATGGGCTCCTTTGTAGCTGGTACAACTCCAAGGTCTCCAATGAAGTTCTTCAGCCATATTGCCTCCTTTGCTGCCTCGCTCGCTGCTATATACTCTGATTCACAAGTGGAATCAGCCACTGTCTCCTGCTTGGAACTCTTCCAAGTGATTGCTCCTCCGTTTAAGGTAAAGACCCAGCCCGACTGAGAGCGGAAATTATCCCTATCAGTTTGGAAGCTAGCATCACTATACCCTACAACTCTCAAGTCATCACTCCCACCGAGGGTAAGGACCCAGTCCTTAGTCCTCCGTAGGTACTTGAGGATATTCTTTACTGCAGTCCAATGAGCCTTGCCAGGGTTCCCCTGATACCTGCTAACCATGCTCAAGGCAAAAGCTACATCAGGTCGAGTACACGTCACAACATACATGATCGAGCCTACTGCTGAAGCATAAGGTACTTGACTCATTTCTGCTATCTCAGCCTCGGTACTTGGGCTTTGTGTCTTACTCAATCTGGCATTACTCTGGATGGGTAACTCTCCTTTCTTGGAGTTCTGCATGCTGAATCTCTTCAACACCTTGTCCAAGTATGTACTTTGACTAAGTCCAATTAGTCTTTTACTCCGGTTTCTCAAAATCCTTATCCCTAGAATATAGGCAGCTTCTCCTAGGTCCTTCATAGAGAAACACTTCCCAAGCCAGGACTTAACTTCCTGCAGAGTTGGGATGTCATTTCCTATGAGTAGTATGTCATCCACATACAACACCAAAAAGCTAACTATACTCCCACTAGCCTTGACGTACACACAAGATTCATCTTCACTCCTAGAAAAACCAAATTCCTTGACCTTTTCATCGAAGAAAAGATTCCATCTGCGAGGTGCTTGCTTTAATCCATAAATGGATTTCTCAAGCTTACACACTCTATTAGGGTACTCGTTGCTGACAAAACCTTCTGGATGACTCATGTAAACATCTTCAGTCAACTTTCCATTAAGGAAAGTGGTTTTGACATCCATTTGCCAAATTTCATAGTCATGAAATGCAGTTATGGCTAACATAACCCTAATAGACTTAATCTTGGCTACTGGAGAAAAGGTCTCATCATAATCCACTCCATGAATTTGAGAGAAGCCTTTTGCAACCAGCTGAGCCTTATAAGTGTGTACATTACCATCCATGTCGGTCTTCTTCTTGAAGATCCATTTGCACCCTACAGTCTTACGACCTGGTACATTCTCAACCAAGTTCCAAACTTGATTGTCATACATGGATTGTATCTCGCTATCCATAGCCTCTTTCCATTTAGCAGACTCAAGGCCTGTCATGGCTTCCGTGTAGCTGTTAGGTTCATCCAGACCAACTAGTGTCTCATCACTAATAAGTGTCTCACCTTCCGCAGTAATATGGAAACCATAGTAATGCTCAGGTGCATTCCTAACTCTCGTGGAACGCCTTAGAGGTACAGACTCGTCAATTGGCTCAACAGGAGTTTCCTCCTCAAGTTGAGGGCTAGGGTTTGAAGTTCCTTCACCGCTTGACTCTTAAATTTCTTCAAGATCAATTTGCCTCCCACTGTCTCCTTAGCTTCTAAACTTTCTCTCTCTCTCTCTCGAAAGACTCCTCCTCTTGCTACAAAGACCACTTTATCACTAGGTCTGTAGAAGAGGTAACCAAAGGATCTTTGTGGGTAGCCGATGAAAATACGCCTCTCGCTTCGGGGTTTTAGCTTATCATGAGACTCGCGCCTCACAAAAGCCTCGCAACCCCAAATCTTGATGTGGTCTAGTTTAGGTACTTTACCAGTCCACATCTCGTGAGGAGTTTTGGCAACTTTCTTTGTAGGGACTAGATTAAGAATATGGGCGACAGTCTCTAAGGCATACCCCTAGAATGAAATTGGTACCGAAGCTCGACTCATCATGGAACGAACCATATCCAACAAGGTTCGATTACACCTCTCAGCCACACCATTCAACTGCGGTGTCCTAGGAGGTGTCAATTGTGAGACAATCCCATATTCCCTAAGATAGTCAAGGAACTCTGAACTAAGATACTCACCACCTCGATCGGATCGAAGCATCTTAATGTTCCTGCCCAATTAATTCTCGACTTCCTGTTTAAATTCCTTAAACCTTTCGAAAGTCTCTAACTTATGCTTGATCAAGTAGACATATCCATATCTAATGTAATCATCAGTAAAAGTCAAATAATAACGATTAGCATCCCTTGTGGCATGTTTGAATGGTCCACACACATCCGTGTGTACAAGGTCCAACAAACCTTCACCCCTCTCACACGAACCTGTGAAGGGTGACTTTGTCATTTTCCCAAGTAAGCATGATTCGCAACTATCATCTGACTTTAGGTCAAATGACTCCAAAACTCCATCCTTTTGGAGTTGGCCTATGCGTTTCTTGCTTATATGTCCAAGACGACAATGCCATAATCATGCTTTATCCATGTTATTATTATTAACAGAATCAATACACAATACATTATTTCCTAAGTTATCAACCACAGATACTGTTTCATACACGCCATCACAAGGTAATGCTTTAAAATAAAGAACATTATTAAAGAAAGCATTAATCGAACCAACTTCATTATCAAATGAAAAGGTGAAACCTTGTTTATACAATGCATGAAAGGAAATAATATTTCTTGCCATTTCTGGCGAATAACAACACTTATTCAAATCTAAACTAAACCCACTACTTAGCGATAAAGTATAAACTCCAATCTTGGTGACAGGTGAAGCTTTCCTGTTTCCCATGATGAAGTTTATTCTTCCTTGCTCCACATTCTCACTTCTTCTTAGTCCCTATAAATCAGAACAGATATGAATACCACAACCGGTATCAAGGACCCAAGAATTAGAATGGGGTGAGTTATTAGATAAGATAGTGTAAGTACCTGCATGGTTGGGGTTAACTTTCCCATCCTTCACATCTTGCTGGTACTTTGGGCAGTTCCGCTTCCAATGTGCCTTTTCATGACAATAGAAGCATTCAGCCTCTTTTGGGTCAAAAGAAGGAGTGATGAAACCTTTCTTGGTTCCACTTGAAGAAGAGCCATCAAGGGTCCTAACCTTGGTACCCTTCGAAGAACTCTTTCTCTTCTTCCCTCGTCCTTTCCCGATTGCCAAGACAGAGGCGGAGTTGGTAGGAGTAGGAGTAGTAACAACCGTCTTACCCTTAACACCACTTTCCGTGGTCTTTAAGAGTCCTTGAAGTTTGCTGAGAGTGACCTCTTCCTTGTTCATGTGGTATGTCATGCGGAATTGATCATAACATGAAGGTAAGGAGTGCAAAATGATATCTATTGCAAGCTCCTTGGGGAAGTTCACATTTAGCTTCAGCAAACGGTCCACAAATCTTTTCATTTTCTGCATGTGGCCCGTGATGGGTTCTCCATCCTTCATGCGAGTTGTTATCATGGAGGAGATGATTTCATACCTCTCTTGACGAGCACTTTGATGGTATCTTTCCATAAAGTCTTGGTGCATCTCATAGGGGTAGAAATCTTCATAGGACTTTTGCAGATCCGCGGTCATAGTGGCCATCATGATGCATGACACTTTGGTGGCATCCCTTTCATGTGCCCTAAAGTCAGCGATCTCTTGAGGAGTAGCAACTGTCTCATCAATCTCCTTAAGCTCCTTATCGAGGACATATTCCTTGTCCTCGTAGCGAGTAATCATTCTGATGTTTCTGATCCACTCATTAAAGTTGGATCCATCGAAAGTGACTTTCCCACACAAGTTCATAAGAGAAAAGGAGCCATTAGGATTAGAGCCAGAAGCAGCAGTGTTTGCAGACATCTGAAGAGAAGAAAAGTTTAGTTTAGAAATAGTGATAGTCCTTAATAAAACACCCAAATGTAGTATTAAGGCTAGGACCCAATCACAATATAATATACTTAGAAGAGGTATGTCATAATCTAAGTAATAACATATTTGAAAGGTAGGTGAATGATGATTCACCAATTTCCACCAAAGTCGAAATATTAAAAATATTTAATTTGGTTCTTAGAAACTCCTAGATTCTTTTGAGATTCAATGAACTTTTCAAAGGCATGTTTCAATCTCGAGTGTGCCCTCCAAGTTTTGTGACTGGGATGCCGAGGATCACAAAACGAGGTGTGAAGTAACCATGCAAATTACTTGGTAACCTTAATAAATTACCCCTCAATCGATGTGTCGGTTAACCACACACGCTCCATCGATACAATGATTAATATTAAGTCACCCTTTACCTACCTTGTTAAGTCCAAGTTAGTGTGCCGGTTAACCACACACGCTCCACTAACGACTTAGACAAAGTGTAAAGCGTAATTTCATGGATTAGCACCTTATTCACATTTTTCCAAAAGTAACTAAGATTGGGAATTTAATAAAACATAATATTCATCATACTTTTAATGAGAATTTATAAGTCCTTGTCTTACCCGTTCGGCTAACGACCCTCCACCAATCAAGCAAGCGGTGGGTGAGAGTGGACACCCATTAAGTTGCCATTTTATAGGCAACAACCTTATACCCACCTTATAGACTAGCTTCGTGAATGAGGCGTACTAGCAGTAAGACGACTTTGATCTTATACATATACATATATATATATATATATATATATATATATATATATATATATATTATTAGCTTATAATATTATAAGTATAAGGGTTGAATTTTAACTTTTAAAATTCTAAGGTTGGAACTAAAGTTTTTAATATGACTTTACTTGTTCCAAAACTTGAGGGAAAGTTTTGTAAACTTTCAAAACTTTTCATATCTTGTAACTTATGTGTTTAGTAGAGTAATAAAAATGAAGACTCTTCATTTTTCTAACTCTTGTGTTCTTTTAATGGTTTTAATTCAAGTGACTTTTGGTTTTCCATAACTTGAGGACAAAGTTATGGACTCCATTAAAACACATAATGATCATGAATTAATCTACCACATAGGTTACAAATAATTCTTATGATCATCTAAACATCATAAGATCAAGAACATGAATATGAACACTTTCATGAACATAAAACTTTGTAATTTTGATAACAAGTTGTTGTAAATGGATTAGCAAAGACATTACACCATCTAAAACAAGTTTTCAAGTACCAAAACAGTTTACGGTAATGTATCTAGTCCATTTCCAACAACTAAAGTCGAAAATCTGCACTCTGTGGCTCCTACTCGCCGAGTGCATGAACCTACTCGGCGAGTAGGTTGAAGATACACATGAACTCGGCGAGTCCCCCCATGGACTCGGCGAGTTCATTAGGCAGACATCAAGTTTTTCGACTTTTTTCCAATATTTTGCATCAAGTATCAAACAAACAAGCCTAAGCTCTGATACCACTGATGGGTTTTAAGCATTCTAACACTTCCTAAGTGTACATGCAACCCTAATAATAACCTTGGATCTATGTTTGTCTAATAATCATGCAAAGTTGTTTTCCAAGGTTATGAACCTATCTAGCATACATGGGGTACAATTTTCTTTGTATAAAAGATAGAACTACATACCTTGTTGTTGTAAGTGTTCCTTGAAACCTTGTGAGCCTAGCACCTCAAGTGTGATGCCTCAAATGCTTCACACAACACCAAATACAAAGTATAAACTTGAGAGAATACTTTAACACACTCAAAATCAGCCAAGCCCTCTTGTTTCACTTGTGTATCACTAGTGTAGCTAGTGTAACCGATTTTGGGGTGAGACATGGTCCTTATATAGTGTGTTGCATTAGGTAAAACCCTAATGTAACATGACTCTTCATTTCTCAATCCATGGGTTAACTCCATGGAGCATCCTATGGGTGGAACCCAACTTGATAATCCATGGAGCCTTTTAGCCCACTATATAAGATATGGAAGATTTACATAATCTACCCATATATTTAATTAGTTATTCTTTTGATCACTTAATTAATTCTAAATTAATTCTTGATCAAAACTAATTAAATAATATTATTAATACATTAGAACTTATAATATATTAATAAACCATATGTGTTATTTCTCTCATTTAGTTTATCCAATTGCATGGTGCCATGCAACCCAAATGGACCATGTCAGGTCGGGTCAAGTATTTACCAGAAATAGTTATGGACTTAGACACCTTATCCAACAGTTATGTGCCCAGTAATATGTATGACATGTATGGATTAGTAGATATGTATGGTATGCGGTAGGTTAGGGAACTCACTAAGCTTTGTGCTTATGGTTTTCAGTTTTCGTTTCAGGTATTCGGTTTTCAGAAGAGGAGCTCGGGAGGGTTGCAGTGCACACATCATGGCAAGTTAGCCTGGGATGTTTACTCTGATAATTAAACAAGTGTTTTGGAAATGAAACTATGATTTGTCATATAAACCCTTTTTGTATGTTTGAATGACTTAACGTTATGAATTAGTAATGTTTTTAGAATAATTTTTTGGACTCGAAATTTGGGATGTTTCAACTCGGGATTATGTAACTCGCCTCGGTAAGGGGCCGAGTAACGAGTACTCGGAGGAGTAATCGGCCAACTCGGCAAGTTTGAAAACACTTGGACTAACTAACCTTAACCATCAAGCCCAAACCAATGCCTAAACCGAACGTCCATTATCGAAATGCCATCAGACTGAGTAAGCTGGGCATACTCAGCTAGTACGCTAAGCATACTGCATCGAGGGCTTGTACACTGCACATACAGGCTTATAAGCCCAACGTACTCAACCAATTCAGCCAACTTCAAGATTAAGCTCCTAACCCATTAAGACTTTGTTCCAGAATGTGGATCTGACCCCTTTAAGCTGAAATACCACATAAAGTTGCTAACTTTACGTCCATGCATGACCATAAGAATCTCTAAAGCTCAAAAAGTACCTAATGAAGGACTTAATAGATGTATGAAGCCCCTAAACTCCATAAAGCCGACACCTTTATGCCAAAGGAGTCCATGAAGACCTTGGATCTAAAAAAATAAGCCTTTAGGACGTCCTAATCCCAACATCCATCCAAACCATGGCTAAAAACATAACTATTTAACCACAAGGGAGATCTAAACATTTAGCAATCAAGAAAAGAACTTGATACCTCAAACTTTTTTCAAAATGGGTAGAGGTTCTATATCCAAGACCTCCTCTTCAGGCTAAGCAATTTTTAGCTTCTTCAACTCCTTCAAAATGCACAAAAATGAACACCAAAAGCTCTCCAAAAGCTCACACACTCAACAATGGAAGATAGGACTCGATTTTAGGGTTTTTGGGTATGAGAGGCTGATAAGAAGGCTAACACTTGGGACTTAATGACATTATATATGACTTGCACCCTAAAATAGGGTTTTTAGGGGTTTGACCACGTATGCTATGTATATGCATGCCTCCGTGATCCTTTTGATTCAACTATGCCCCATGTATACCATGCTTACACGCAACGAAGCCCACTCAAGAAGGCCCAATCCTCAAAGCCCAACAATAACTTACATGATTAAAATAATTAAATAAATGATTAAAAAAATTAATAATACCTTTGAACCATCGTTCGTTATATTTTTTTATTTTACATTTTGGCTAAAAAAAAAATTAATAATACCTTTGCACAAAATGAACACCAAATGCTCACACACTCAACAATGGAAGATAGGACTCGATGTTAGGGTTTTTAGGCATAAGAGGTTGATAAGAAGGCTAACACTTGCGACTTAATAACATTATACAGAGCTTGCACCCTAAAATTAGGGTTTTTGGGGGCCTGACCACGTATGTTGCGTACGTGCATACCTCCGTGATCCTTTTGATTCATCTACGACCCGCGTACACCAGGCTTACGGCCAATGAAGCCCACTCAAGAAGGCCCAATCCTCAAAGCCCAACAATAACTTACATGATTAACATAATTAAATAAATGATTAAAAAAATTAATAATACCTTTGAACCATCGTTCGATACAGTTTTTATTTTACATTTTGGCTAGAAAGGCTTAGGAATAATATAGTTTTTGTGTTTCATATTTTTGCCACAAGATGTTTTTTTTATTTTAGATATTGACCACAAGATTTTTCTTTTTTAGATTTTAACCCCAAGATTTTTTATGTTTTATGTTGACATGTTTTGTCATTAAACTTTGGTATGTTAGTACTTTGCACCTCTGTAAAATTGCACATTTAATTTTCTAAAATATCATTTTCATTAAGAGCATTTCCAATCTACTCCCATTCTTCATTTTTTTTGTAACACCAAAAATTTCAAAACAATTTTTCATTGAAAAATATTCGTTTAATTCTTAAAAACACTTTGCTTAAAATCTCATTCATAATCGAATTACAAAACATAACCCCATTTTCACTTGCATAATAAACCAGGATCCTCCAAAACATGACTCTTTCTCTGGTGTGTACAATCGAGCCGGTGCCGTCCCGTGATCCTGAGAGAAACCTGAAACACATAACACAAAACACTATAAGCACGAAGCTTAGTGAGTTCCCCAAAATACCACACATAACACATATTAGCCACTCGAGGCTATAACTCTGTGGGTCCGTGGACCCTATTCTATGAACCCTCTAGTTCTAACTTTGTGAACCTTCCGGTTCTAAATCTGGGAACCTTCCGGTTCTAACTCTGTAAACATGCACAACATAAATCACATAGAAATAATGCGGTACAACACATAACATACATAGCATACAAAGACTCGGTCACATATCTCTGGTTACCTACTCAAGGTAAAGTATAGTGAGAAGACTCACCTGGCAAGCAGAAAGCAGATATCCCCACACTTGAATCTCGAACTCGCCACCGCCTAACACATAAGGCAAATACTCTCATGAATATAACTCTCGAGACTAGAATCAACCCTCTCTTGGCACCCTCTTAAGGTTAAAAGACCATTTTACCCCTCTCTTGGCCCAAAGGTCACATCGCTGACCAAACCCTAACAGTCAACAAAAGTCAACGGTCAACTTTGACTGGACTCGGCGAGTGCACTAGGGCGACTCGGCGAGTCTATACGTGTCCACTGACTCCCTTGGATCCTCTCTTGACACATCGAGTATTTCTCTGACTCGACGAGTTTCTGTGACAACCCTATATTTTCCAAAAGCAGTGTAACGCTCAAAAGTCAAATACAACGAAAACTATTTGGAGCCAACGAAATTAATCTAAAAAATAAAAGCGTTTAAATATCTAAGTTGGGATGCATCAAATATTAGATATCATGTCAAGGTTTCCAAAAACATAAAGAACGTACAAAACCGGGTTATATTGAAGAAATTCTAACCACTCGTATATTTACGACACAACGTTAAAACGTTATTTAACGTAAAAAGTGAAATCTCAATAAAATGCATTTTAGCCTTAAGTATCTAAACGAAAGTCGTAGATTTCGTTAAATGGTAAGCGTGCATAAAAAGATTGCCCAAATTGGACCTTGTATGATGAAGTTACGAATTTCCTAAGTTTCGTAACAGTAGTAGAGGGCTAAAAACTCGAATTGAAGATTGAGTGTTATTTAGCTATCGCCACCTAAACGGAAGTTGAAGATCTCCATAATAGTAATAAAATGATAAAAAGACAAACGAAAACCGACGTCAAATAAAGAAACTATGAATTTTTAACGGACTTTAGTAGTCCCGGCCTATTAACAATATATCATTAAAAATAAAGTCAAAACTAGCCGACGGAGTCTAAATGAAAGTTGTAAAGCATGATCTCACCTACGCGTGGATATAAAGAACGCGAAAAACGGAGCCCGTACGCGAAAGTTACGAAATTTAGAAGATGGAAGACTGGATTACGCCCCACGTAATCCAAGAGTAAGCCCCGCGTACTAGGCCCAGTGTCAAGTCCCATCGGCTCGAGTGCTCTACGCTAGCTAGATCGGAGTCGTAAGCCGTGACGCATTTTTACGCCCCGCGTAACCGAAGTACGCCCCGCGTACCGAGTACGCCCAGCGTACTCCGGTAGTACGCCCCGCGTACGAGGAGTTTCCAGCCTATAAATAGAGAGGTTGAGCTTCGGGTTTTTGCACAAAATTCTCATATTCTCTCTCACTTTTACACACCCTAGAGCTCCAGAGACCATCCTGACACCTCGATTTCCGTACCCGAGCCCCCGACGAAAGATCTACGCTACCGAGATCCCCGAAGAGACCGAAGACGCAACTTTCCGCGGTCGAAGCTCTGCCCAACTCTAGCCTCTCTCTTCAAACCAAACGAGTGAGTTCATACCCCTACTTTTTCAATTCTTTTCATGTTTTAGGGGGGGGGGGAATACAAGTACATTACAAGTCAAAGTATCATTTCATAAACATAAATGTAATATCTATCTTCGAATATCGATACAAACATCTTTATGTATAAATGGCTATTATATCACCAAGTTATTTTCACCAAATGGAACATACTTTCTGAAAAACTATAATGGGTATAGTTAACGAGTCAATCGTACATTTTACATATACATCTTGAAAAACGAAACACTTTCAAAAGAAGTAAAGTCATTCTTATTGTAAATCTATTTATACTAAGCAATGTGAGATATTCAAACTTCAACGTACATTTATGTATGCATTTCAAGTCCTGTATTATATACCATAATCTCTTGGAGGGAGAGCGTGATACTTGTGTATAGATCTATACAGGATTGACAACCCCGCACCTAAACTATTAGCTATAGTTGGACCGGCAGGTCTGGGGTGACAAATGTCATAACACTACAACACTTGAAGAATGTTGTTACAGGCCGTCAGTGTCAATAGCATGGTTATAAAACTCACATAAAAAGTATAAAAACAAGTTTGATTTACGAGATTCATATATGCATATAGTTTTCTACATTATTTTCATACAAAGTTATCTTTATCATTCAAGTACGAAAGACACTAACATATTCCAACTCTGGGAACTTTTCGAGTCATTTATAGAAAATATTGGATTTTCTGAAAACTACATTTACCGATTTGCTACCAAAAAGGATATACTTTTCAACTCAAAACACTCATGAACTCACCAACTTAATTGTTGACACTTTTTCAAAACCACTTGTATTTCTCAGGGAACCAGTAATACAGGTAACCATCAGCTTTTGAAGAAGGAACGCTAAAGACGTTTATTATTACATTCATATCATCATATTGTAATATTCTTTTGAAATTTGTATAACGCAACAATACACGTTTTTATTACATATATGATGGATGTGTACTTTCTTTACAAATATTCAATTGTTATGATACTACGTGAAGTCATCCACCCTCGAATGTTTCCGCCATTCTGGTTTGGGGGTGTGACAGTTTCTCCTGGCATAAATCGCGGGGCCACCACGACTCAACTCGCCGAGTCTCAAGAACAACTCGGCAAGTTCCGGCTTGACTCAGTCCCCCATGACTCTCCCTGACTCACTGAGTCGACCCCTCAACTCGACAAGACCACTCACTGAGTGGTTACGCGCAAACTTCATGCTACTCGCCGAGTCTGTTCTTCAGACTCAATGAGTCCATGCCATGCATAACTCAAACTCACTTCTGAGGTCAGATATGTTCCATACAATCATAGATCTGGCCTCCCCAGGTATGATAATCACGTAAAGTCCAAACCTTGGTGCTCAAACAACAACTATTTGCTCCTAGATGATGTTTTAGCCCCATATCTCATAACTCTAGGTCAAAACTCCCATGAATCCTCATAAAGCTTAAGGAATAAAGCTTCTCTGGACCTCTATGGATCTCATCCCAAGCCTCATCTCCAATAGGGACGAAATGGACATCAAATCTAACCAACAAAGGGGTCAAGAAACCCTAACCCCCATGTTTATCATGACAACAGAAAAGGAAGCCAAAATATACCTCCAAGATGATGCTCTGAGCTCCAAAATCGAAGGATGTCCACCTCCCTTGCCTCCTCTTAGCTAGAATCTCCTTTGCCTTGCCAAACAAAGCTTCAAAGGTCAACAATGGCCTCTTCTCTCTCCCAAAACGCTCAAAATCTCTTTAGGGTTTCTCTCTGGGGTTGGTGGCCGCAAATGACGGCCATAAGCCCCTTTAAATAGGTCTCAAACCCTGGAAATTAGGGTTTCATTCAACAGCGTGGACTCGCCGAGTCCAGACGCGAACCCGCGTACAAAACCGCGATCCTACTCGGCGAGTTTGGACTCCAACTCGCCGAGTCTCCTCACAATCACCCAAAAATAAAGAATAAAATAATACTTGGGAATCCGGGGTGTTACAATTCTCCCCCACTAGAATTAGACTTCGCCCTCGAAGTCTTGCTCTGCAAATAACTCCGGATGTTGTCCACGAATCTCACGCTCCGGCTCCCAAGTTAACTTTGACCCTTTCCGATGCTGCCACTGGGTCTGCACTAGTGACACCTCTTTACTCCTCAGAACTTTAATCTTTCGTTCTCTGACCGCCACTGGCCTCTCAACATAATTCAGGCTCGCATCCACCTGAATATCCTCTAGTGGCACTACTGCTGACTTGTCGGCTACGCACTTTCGCAACTGCGACACGTGGAAAGTGTCGTGAATCTAACCCAACTCTGCTGGCAACTCCAAACGATAGGCTACCCTACCTACGCTCGCGACCACCCTGAATGGACCAATATATCGGGCCCCAACTTGCCCCTCTTCCTGAATCGAATCACTCCTTTCCAAGGAGAGACCTTCAGGAGCACAAGGTCGCCGATCTGGAACTTGAGCTCGGACCGGCGCCTGTCCGCATAACTCTTCTGACGACTCTGAGCGGTCAATAACCTCCGCCTGACCTGCTGAATCTGCGTAGTCGTCTGCAACCCAATCGTCGTACTACCCATAACACGCTGCCCGACCTCTCCCAGCAAATGGGGGTCCGACACCTCCTCCCATACAACTCCCTCCGAAATCTAATACACATGCCCGAAGCATATCTTCGAGCATCTGAATCGTTTGCTCGCTCTGAAGTGTCCTCAGACATCCCCATGATAAGCTCTAACTCAATTTTCATATCCCTTTTCGAGATTGAGCACCATGTCAGCTTTTGACTCCATAGCCGAGCCTCCAAAGGTCACCCATATTATGATCCAAATATCCCACTAACTTCCTCCCCGTGACCACTATCCTGCCCTAGTGACACGCAAGTCACAAAATTCTCTTTTCCTTATGCAAAAAAAAAAATTACAATCCAACCGAGGATCATCTCAACTCTTATCTCTAGTGTTTGCTGCACATATCCCTTGCGCATTTCGTCGAATCTTCTGACAGAGACGGAGACCCCCGTCTCGCCCCCGGTTCGACAACCAGGCTCCAAAAACTCAATACTAGGGCTACTCAAGCCCAAAACTCTTCCACATCATACACTGATCGGAGAACAATCCATCATCACATTCTCTTGCCATCTAGTGGGTACTATGGCTTCCCGCAACATTATGACAGCCTCTGACTAGTGAGTACTACGGCTCCCCATAGTATCACAACGCCAACTAACTAGTGAGTACTACGGCTCCCCGTAGTACCACGACTCCCTCCCTCTGACTAGTGAGTACTACGGCTCCCCGTAGCATCACAACGCCCTCTGACTGGCGAATACTACGGCTCCCCGTAGCATCACGACTCTCTCTCTCTCTCTCTCTCACTTGTGAGTACTACGGCTCCCCGTAACATCACAACACCCTCTGACTGGTGAATACTACGGCTCCCCGTAGCTTCACCCTAAACTCTCATTCTCATTACAACGCCCCACTATGTTCACTAACTCAAGCACCGAAGACTATCATAGATAGTTACACACACACTTGCCCCGGTATGCATTACAGACTCTGGCGGCAACCGCCATAACATAAAACCTACCTCTGCGGAGATCCACTTCCTTAAATAATCCCCCTTGATGACAATACACGAAGGGCTCCCACTGGAACCGTGGATACATGATACATCACTAGTCGTCTCAGCTCAAGATTCACGAATAACTCCGAAATCAAGATATCATACGCAGATACATCGGAACACCCCAACAGAACATCACAAGATCCTGCCTCAACCACCGATCTCCTGCCCCAAGCATCATATAGATACAATAATACATTTCCTCTGAATCCCATAATAATTTCCTATTTCACTCAATACGCAACTTCAGTGCATCCAAACACTCAATTGGAATACAAGGAAGGCGCTAACTCTTCAGAACACACTGATGATCCTCCGAAACCCTTTCCATTACTGCTCAAAATCCAAGCAAGAATACATATCCCAGCCCGGGAGTTGGCTACTCGACAATCTTCTACCCATAATTCAACTCAGAAGTTCTCAACTGCCCATACCATCATTACGAGTCTTCCACTTGAAACGACTCTGACCACCACCAGATTCTTGACCATTGACCACCCGCCGCGGAGACACCCATCCTTCTCTCCGACATATAGCACACGCAATTTCTCGCTCTGCACCTATCCTTGATCACCAATGACCCCGATCTCATGAAATCAATCCGCAGGTTTCTGTATCTAACCCCTAACCGCTCTTGCACAAATCCCTGGTTCTCTCAATAAACCACCCGGTTCTCCCCCACTTAGGGTTCGAACCATCACTATCTGACACATCGATAACCTCACAAACTATTTTCACCAGCAATAACGCACCTGCCCCTGGAAAGTGCTACGCAACGCCCGATAATCCCCCCTTAAGGAAATCAATCGATCTCATAACTCTGAACCTCAGATGAAATCCTCAAGAACTTCTCGCCACGACTGCCTCTAGTCGTCCCAAGTCTCGTACCAATCCAATACCAAACAAGTCAACTGTCCAAAAACATCACCGACTCATAGACTGGACCACGAAATCATCGTACTCCCCCACCTCAACTCATCAACCAATGTTCCAACACATGGATCATCCCAAGAACAGGGACCCACTCCCATATTCAATACCCAACATAGATAGAAAACGCACTGCACTACTAAACTCGACTGAACTCCCCACTAATACCACTACAATACACCCTACTATACTCAAATAGGTTTAATGTGGTCCTCGACTATCTCAGTCCCAACTGACTATCTGTTCATGATAAATCACTGCCTCGCGGCACACATGCTACCTGATACTCTGGTGGAAGATCATCATCAATGACAACCTGCAGGGTTTACCCCCAAACCCAAAACTTAAACATCATGCTTCTCATGTTTAGCACACGAACATAATTAGTACCACCCAGATCATAGAAGGTGACATCTCCTCTATCGACTGATTGCTCAACTCAGACTGAAATTCTCCCCTCTCTCTGACTCCTTACTAAAATACTCTGAGAGGCTCTCGATCTCCCTCTCAAGGGACGCCTCTTCGAACTCAATCATGACCGGATAACCGGGGAACCACAAGCATCATTCATTATGAACCATGGTACTCATTCCATGACATCTCTTCTCAATATGCTCCGGTGTATGGTACCCGAACCATAACATCACTCCTCAATCCGCTCCGATGTATGGTACTCGAATCATAACATCACTCCTCTATCCGCTTCGATGTATGGTACCCGAACCATAACATCACTCCTCAATCCGCTCCGATGTATGGTACCCGAACCATAACATCACTCCTCAATCCGCTCCGATGTATGGTACCCGAACCATAACATCACTCCTCAATCCGCTCCGATGTATGGTACTCAAACCATAACATCACTCCTCAATCCGTCCGATGTATGGTACTCGAACCATAACATCACTCCTCAATCTGCTCCGATGTATGGTACTCGAACCATAACATCACTCCTCAATCCGCTCCGATGTATGGTACTCGAACCATAACATCACTCCTCAATCCGTTCCTTAGAACCTCCAGAATACTCCCTGTATCAAGTATGGGTCCTCTACTTTCAGTAGTACGGGCCCATACTACCTGCCACATCTACCCATACTTTCCACACGGACTATCCCGGAGCTCCTAAGTAGCTACTCGACCTGCTCTTTCACCAATCCCATCGCGCGTGCTCGCTTTCCAGCGAAATTCTCTACTCTGCCAGCGCACTCATCTGGCTAAGGTTACTCCCTAGGCTCTGCCTAGATCCCCACACTTCTCTACCATCAGCTGCTGAAGAGCTCCTAATGATGCCAGCCATCTACCTCCTGAATATCGTCATATTCACTTAGTAGCTGACTCCCATCATCAAGAGTTCCACAAAGCACGAAGCAAGCAGCATTCGGGCATTGAAGCGTCCCCTTCAGTACGAAAAACCTCCTTAGGTTATTATCCACTCACCTTCCTCATTCGTGATGGATATCACTGAGCTCTAACAACTCCGCCCCACGTGGGCACTTGGCTACCCTCCCGGCAAGCTCCTCATATGCTCATATAGATACCTCTTCCATATTACTTCCCTGCTCAAATCCCCTAAAGATTTCCTGCTGGACACTCTCGCTCAGCACATACTCAAAAGCACATCACATATATCAGCAACCCTAGGCTAAGGCATCACAAATCAGGCCACTCTAGTCCTAAAATATGAATTGCCTAGCCTGCCTCTAACATGCACACTATCCCATAAAATATATCATAAATATCTCATAACACAAAATAAGGGTGTTTTGGGAAATCACTGTTCGGGCTCTGGCTGATTGTACACACTGCTCTTTTTGCTTTCTCTTTGAAACTCTTATTCTCTTTATAAAAACACATTTCTTTTTGAAAATTTTTCTTAAATCCTCAGTTTGAGTCCAGATTTACCCGAAGGTGCATCCGAATCCTTCAAACCAAGGCTCTAATACCAACTTGTAACACCGAAAATTTTAAAACAATTTTTCATTGAAAAATAATCGTTTAATTCTTAAAAACACTTTGCTTAAAATCTCATTCATAATCGAATTACAAAACATAACCCCATTTTCACTTGCATAATAAACCAGGATCCTCCAAAACATGACTCTTTCTCTGGTGTGTACAATCGAGCCGGTGCCGTCCCGTGATCCTGAGAGAAACCTGAAACACATAACACAAAACATTATAAGCACGAAGCTTAGTGAGTTCCCCAAAATACCACACATAACACATATTAGCCACTCGAGGCTATAACTTTGTGGGTCCGTGGACCCTACTCTATGAACCCTCTAGTTCTAACTCTGTGAACCTTCCGGTTCTAACTCTGGGAACCTTCCGCTTCTAACTCTGTAAACATGCACAACATAAATCACATAGAAATAATGTGGTACAACACATAACATACATAGCATACAAATAATCTGTCACATATCTCTGGTTACCTACTCAAGGTAAAGTATAGTGAGAAGACTCACCTGGCAAGCAGAAAGCAAATATCCCCACACTTGAATCTCAAACTCGCTACCGCCTAACACATAAGGCAAATACTCTCATGAATATAACTCTCGAGACTAGAATCAACCCTCTCTTGGCACCCTCTTAAGGGTAAAAGACCATTTTACCCCTCTCTTGGCCCAAAGGTCACGTCGCTGACCAAACCCTGAAAGTCAACAAAAGTCAACGGTCAACTTTGACCGGACTCGGCGAGTGCACTAGGGCGACTCGGTGAGTCTATACGTGTCCACTGACTCCCTTGGATCCTCTATTGACACATCGAGTATTTCTCTGAATTGATGAGTTTCTCCTGGCATAAATCACGGGGCCACCACGACTCAACTCGCCGAGTCTCAAGAACAACTCGGCGAGTTCCGGCTTGACTCAGTCCCCCCTGACTCTCCCTGACTCACTGATTCGAGCCCTCAACTCGACAAGACCACTCACTGAGTGGTTACGGGCAAACTTCATGCTACTCGCCGAGTCTGTTCTTCAGACTCGGTGAGTCCATTCCATGCATAACTCAAACTCACTTCTGAGGTCAGATTTGTTCCATACAATCATAGATCTGGCCTCCCCAGGCATGATAATCACATAAAGTCCAAACCTTGGTGCTCAAACAACAACGATTTGCTCCTAGATGATGTTTTTGCCCCATATCTCATAACTCTAGGTCAAAACTCCCATGAATCCTCATAAGGCTTAAGGAATAAAGCTTCTTTGGACCCCTATGGATCTCATCCCAAGCCTCATCTCCAATAGGGACGAAATGGACATCAAATCTAACCAACAAAGGGGTCAAGAAACCCTAACCCCCATGTTTATCATGACAACAGAACAGGAAGCCAAAATATACCTCCAAGATGATGCTCTGAGCTCCAAAATCGAAGGATGTCCACCTCCCTTGCCTCCTCTTAGCTAGAATCTCCTTTGCCTTGCCAAACAAAGCTTCAAAGGTCAACAATGGTCTCTTCTCTCTCCCAAAACACTCAAAATCTCTTTAGGGTTTCTCTCTGGGGTTGGTGGCCGCAAATGACGACCATAAGCCCCTTTAAATAGGTCTCAAACCCTGGAAATTAGGGTTTCATTAAACAGCATGGACTCGCCGAGTCTAGACGCGAACCCGCGTACAAAACCGCAATCCTACTCGGCGAGTTTGGACTCCAACTCGCCGAGTCTCCTCACAATCACCCAAAAATAAAGAATAAAATAATACTTGGGAATCCGAGGTGTTACATTTTTCCTCATTCTACTCCAACACTCCCCCATTTTGGGGGATATGAATAGTATTACACCAAATATGGTGTTATACTATTCATTTCTCCCAAAATAGAGATGAACTTTGTGTTGTCGGTTTTAGTTCCTTTGTTTATATATTTATACATTTATAGTTCATTTTTACCTACTAATTATAATTTAAATATAATATTCAATACTTCTAATATTTTGTTATATATTAAATTATATTAATTAATTATAAATATAAAATTTGTTTTTTGTTCATCAAATTCATATAAAATTTTAAATACATATTGAAAATTTAAAAAACGATAACGTATTTTACAAAAACTTATAATTAAAAGTGTGTATGTCTAATATTTATATAAATATATGTATAATATTTATTTAAAAGTGTGTATGTGTAATATTTTTTATAAATACATGTATAATATTTATTTATAAGTTTATTATAAATATATTCTTTTGTATTTAATATTAATATAATGAAAAAAATATAGATTATATATTTGTTAAAAATAAATTAGTAGATGAGTGTGTTTGAAAATCTATGTAAGTTTAAATAATGGAATATACTATAAATACATTTTTTTGGGGTAAAAATAGATAAAATATAGAATAGGGTTCGAAATGAAACATTATTTTTTACTCTTTTTTAGGGAAAAAAATAAGATAGGTCGGAGATGTTGTAACTTTAAACAACAACAATCCCCTTATAGTTTGTCATAATTATAAGAAAATTTATCAAGGACGCTAGGTTTAGGGGTAGAATTTTACGGTGGTATAGTTGAGGGACGAAACTAGTAGTTTATTAAAAGTAAGAAAAAAGAAAGACATGTACTTTGGTTGTTCTCATCGATGTCAGGGGTCTAAACACATCCTGTTAGCAGACCTCAGGGGTATAGTTGAGGGACGGATCCGGCCCCCCGCCACACTGTCTCAATCCGTCAATCGTTTACAGTTTTGTTGAATTTTGATTACGATTCGGCGAAAACAATGTCCGGTGGCAGCGGCGGTGGCGGTGGTGGTCCTTCACTCATGGACTCCCTCTTCCAACGCACCCTGGACGATCTAATCAAAGGTATCCGTCTTCATACTCCCGGCGCCGCTCAATCGTCCTTCATCTCGAAATCTGTAGATGAGATCCGCCGTGAAATCAAATCGACAGACTTACAAACCAAATCCACTGCTCTCCAGAAACTCACTTACCTCCACTCCCTGCACGGCTTCGACATGTCCTGGGCCGCCTTCCACGCCGTAGAACTCACCTCCTCCCCTTCTTTCGCCCATAAAAAAACCGGTTACCTGGCCGCGTCCCTTTCCTTCCGTCCTTCCACCGAGGTCCTCCTCCTCCTCACCAATCAGCTCCGCAAAGACCTCTCCTCTACCAACCAGCATGAGGTAAGTCTCGCCTTAGAGTGCCTTTCCGTCATCTGCACGGCCGATTTTGCACGTGATTTAACTCCGGATATCTTCACTTTGTTGACTTCTTCTAAGAATTTCATTAGAAAGAAATCAATTGCGTGTTTATTGATGATTTTTAGCCAATATCCAGATGCTGTTAGGGTTTGTTTCAAACGGTTAGTTGAGAATTTAGAGAGTACCGATAATGCCCAAACACTTGCTGCTACTGTTGGTGTATTCTGTGAGCTTGCTAGTAAAGAACCAAGAACATATCTCCCTCTTGCACCAGAATTTTATAGGATTTTAGTTGATTCAAGGAACAATTGGGTGTTGATCAAGGTTTTGAAAATCTTTGCGAAACTTGCTAAATTAGAGCCTAGGTTAGCAAAGAAGGTGGTCGAACCGATTTGTGATCATATGAAGCGCAGTGAGGCCAAATCTCTGGTGTTTGAATGTGTGAGAACTATTGTGAGTAGTTTCTATGAGTATGAGTTTGCTGTGAAACTTGCTGTATCAAAAATCAAAGAGTTCTTACTGGATACTGATTTAAATCTCAAGTATCTTGGATTACAAGGTCTGTTACTTGTTGCACCAAATCACTTATGGGCTGTGTTGGAGAACAAAGAGGTTGTAATAAAATCTTTGAGTGATGTTGACCGAAACATAAGGCTGGAAGCATTGAGGCTTGTGATGTCAATGGTTTCTGATGATAATGTCATTGAAATCTGCAGGGTTTTGATTGGCTATGCTCTCAAATCCGATCCCGAGTTCTGTAACGAAATTCTAAGGTCAATGCTATCAACATGTTCTAGAAATGTATACGAAATCATCAACGATTTTGATTGGTATGTGTCACTTCTTGGGGAAATGGCAAGGATTCCACATTGCCAAAATGGAGAAGAAATAGAGTATCAGTTGATAGACATTGGCATGAGGGTGAAAGATGTTAGACCAGAGCTTGTTCGTGTGGCTCGTGATCTATTGATTGATCCTGCTTTACTTGGGAATCCTTTCATTCACAGAATATTATCTGCAGCTGCTTGGGTATCAGGTGAGTATGTTTGGTTTTCAAAGAACCCATTTGAGATCATGGAAGCATTACTACAACCACGCGCTAATCTCTTGTCTCCATCAATCAGAGCTTTATATATTCATTCTGCATTTAAAGTCCTTAGCTTTTGCCTTCATTCCTTTCTCTTACCCCACAAACCAGCAACTTCTTCTTCAAAGCCTGTTGATGAACCTGATTTCACATATTCAGAATCTGAAGAGGAAACAGATGTTGATCTTGCTACAACTTCTTCAAGTTTGTCCAAAAAGAATGCATTTACACAGGAGTCAATTGTAAACATGTTGATTCTCGTTTTAACTTCTCTAAGCCCATTGGCTGGAAGCCATGATGTTGAAATTCAAGAAAGGGTGCGGAATGTTTTAGGGTTAGCTCAATTGGCACAAGAAGAGATATCTTGTGATCTTGATAACAAAGAAAAGATAATTGACGGGGTTGCTTTAAAAACTTCAATTCTCATCAGATTAATCAATGATGCACTCTCAGAGGATCTTGGTCCAGTTTCATTGAGTGCTCAAGAAAGGGTTCCCATCCCAGATGGGTTACTCCTCGAGGACAATCTTGGAAAATTGGACACAATATGTGCAGATGTTGAGTTACCAATAAGTGAATCCTTTTCTCTTGTAAAGCCTGTTTTGACAGATGTTGATTCTGTTTCCATCAGACAGAATGAAGAATCATCTGAAACATCTGCTGCTGAATCTACATCTCTACTTTCTGAACATCGAAAACGACATGGAATTTTTTATCTTCCTTCTGACAACAATCAAAATGCATCCACAAGTTTCCCACCTGCAAATGATCCTAATGAGAGAGATCACGATGTGGAAGATCTTGTCAGGCTTACAGAAGAATCTTTAGTTCTTAAAAGGAAGTCAAATCTAAGTAGGCCAAGGCCTGTTGTGGTCAAACTTGATGAAGGAGATAGGCTTCCTATCACAAGGGCAAAAACGGAATCAAATGATGATTTGATATCTGGAGCTGTGCGTGATGTTCTTTTGGGTAATGAAAATTCACCACCACCACCAGCACCACATTCAAAAGTTGAGAAATCTGAAATTGGTGATTCCAGTAGAAGAAAAAGCAAACATCGTAAAGAAAAAAAGCATCAAAATGTTGAAGAAAGTAAACAGAAAAGTGGTGGGCGTCATGGAAGGCATAAAGCTAGACAAAGAGCTGATGAAGGCATCAATGTGGCTGTTCAAATTCAAAAGCCAGTAATTCCTGATTATCTTTTGTAGACATTTTACTAGAAGACATCAAGGTCAGTTTACTTTTTAGAGTTCTTGTACTATTTATTTATGCTTGTATATTTTTTCTTTTCTTTTCAAGATATGAGTTGTGGAGTTTTTGGCTTGTTATGACAGTTTTTTGTGTTGGTGGATAATGGATTTGATTGTAAGACATTATACCATTTCTTTTTGAATATTACATGTCTTCTTATTTGTGTTTAAATATGACAAGTTGATAGTAAAATCGTGTTTCTCCTGATATTTTTGTTGTATTACCTATTTTGTCTCATGAATTTTTCTATGTTTTATGTCTGGTTTGGATTTTGGAACTTTCTTTCTCTTATTTGTATTTGAATTAATTTTCATATGAATTTTTCGTATTAATTTTAACTCCATTGTGTACGTTATTTCATCATCATTAATTTTTTAGTAAAATAAAAAATTAAACATAATGAAAGCACAATAAAGCTCAAATAAGATATAATAAAACATATTTTCATGTTAATTTTAGAAAACTTGATTATAATCCAATTAAAATTTCTGAAATTTCAAAAGTAATCAATTTAATTAACAAGTTAACAATACCCCAATCCCATTTTGTGATGCAAATGAAAGAACACGTGAATGGAAATTAACAAAATGGAGGGAATCACGTCCTTTCAAGAATTTTCTATCGCATTCCATTCCATTAAATAATGTGACATCTGACATGGCAAACACGTGACAAATTTTTATCTTTCTTACTTTTTACATTTTTAATGATGTTACTAAAAAATTTGCAATGTGACGACATATATCAAGTATCAATATAACAAGTCTTAAATTCGATCAAATCTTCAAAAAAAAATTTCTATTTTAAGCAATGAAACGACTAATTTCTGGGTGCCATTTCGTGTCACACAACTTGTTTGGACATGGAAAGTTACAAGGTCAGTTTTTCCCTACTCTTGTCTCCAGTCATTTTCAATTTTGTGATTTAATAGCATTGCCTTTCCATTTTCATTATGTTACCAATTTAATAATTGCATATATTGGTTTATTTTTGCAGTTATGAGGCTCTATTACCCCTCAAAATGTTAAAGGTTAGTTTTCCCTAGTGTTTGGTATGATAGAATCAGAAAAAGAATTCAATGGTTTATTCCATTCTTGAATATATTTTTGTTAATTTTCATTTATCACTCATGGTGTGTTTTGTTTTTCTTTCCATTATGGAATGGAATGAAAAATTGCAGTATATAACGTATTTTTATATTTGTACTTTTTATTATATGATTCAAATAAGTTGAGGTTATGCATTTAATGATTGCTGGTTTGATACATTTTTTTTTGCAGAAAAAAATAAAGCAGTTGACCCCTCGAGTTTCTAGACATGAATCATGTCCAAATAACAAAACCTACGACTATGCTTCTAACTCTTTGATTTTCTATGAATATCCAAATTTGTCAAAATATTGGTATGCCATTAATCAGAAGGTAACGTACATAGTGCAAAATTGGAAACAACTCAGTGGCAGGATCTGAAAATGGTTGATTTTGAGACTCAAGAAATGTTAGTGTCTTGCATCGGTCACAAGTTGTCCCCATGCTACGTCTATATGCCAACATAGTCCTCTTGATTTCCATTGTGATAATAGCTTTTTAAAATTGGGTATGCTGACTCAACTTATTTTATAGCTGTTCTAATGAAAGAAGTTTTACATCTCTATATTCAACTAAATATATGGATCATTTTCTTTTACTTATTACATTCCTCCCCACACAGGACAAGACTCAATAGAATAGGCGGCAGTTGTATTGGACTTGTGATTGATGCCAATCGGATAAAGGTTGTAGTTTTTGTCAAATGTAAAACAGTGGGGCATCTCTTGTCTGTGCAAACTCCAAAATCGTATCATCAAAAATAGCATTAGAAAGTTTGTCCAGTCAATGGTGTATACTTATGTCTTGTCTCATGTAACAATCACAATCTTAAACACTCCGACTTCTTTTTTGGTAGTACAATAATCTCCAACAAGTCTTTCTATAGTTCGAGAGTAAGAAGTGGAACTAGAAGTAAGCTTTCTTTTCTTTCCAATTCGTTTTCATCAACTTCCACTTGCTTTTGACTTGACCATTGATATCTTATAATGTGTTGCTACCATATAGCTTTAACACATTCATACTTTGATAACTTCACTTAATACAATATTTTCTCATTGTGTTTGGAATTAACCAAATTGCATAGCTTTTGTTGGTATGATAATTTATTCCTTGTACTTGAGGTTGTGTTTGTTACATTGTACTTGACTTGATGGTACAAAACAAGCTTTTATGGCTATTTTTCGATGACGAGGACAAAGAGCTAATTTACATCTTTTGCATAAACGATAGATTGGCGATGAATATCCTTCCCACCTTACAACTAAAATAAAATAAAAATTTTGTCCTTTGCATGGAAAACACACTTTAAGGACATCTTGCCCTTTCTAGTTGTGTCATGCATAACAAGAGAGACTTTAGCTTGCAAG
Organism: Lactuca serriola; assembly: GCF_051521515.1. NCBI lineage: Eukaryota > Viridiplantae > Streptophyta > Magnoliopsida > Asterales > Asteraceae > Lactuca > Lactuca serriola. The sequence goes on along the minus strand of NC_136415.1, from coordinate 256,566,123 downwards.
TGTAATGTGGTAATAAAATAATCCCAAATGGAAGTCGCGGCAAATATTTTGGGCAGAAAAATACATGTTTGTGATCAAGGGTCATAAACACTTATGAAGTAACTATGCAACCATCCCTATAATATGAACTTGGCCTATTAGATGATTTGTTATTAATAGTTTAGTGATAGTTATTAAGTCTTATACCTTATATTTTCCTTTCACATTTAAGTTTGTGTATAAATACATTAGTTGGGAGATCAATAAACATCAAGGAATTACATATTCTATCATGGTACTAGAGCTTTCAAGACCCCTTTTTTGTATGTAGATCAATCACAGCGACTCTTTTTAGGAACTGCTTCCAATTTTTGGTCCCAAACAAACGATTCAATCAAGTAATAAAGAATACAAATATGTATTTTTTTTAAACCAAAAATTTATTATCAAGGTTACCTTAGATAACAAATTTTGATTATGAACACACTCTTGACCGAAAATATTTACATAACAAGATATTGTCTATATATAACTAAAAACCTATAAACCCTAGATTAACACACGCTTAAACCAATAGTGACAACGTTAGCTATAGCGACAACTTTTGACTCATGAAATCAAGTTAACACCAATCTATACTAAAGAAATAATCTTTATAATTTAGAGAGTATATGTTTACAAATAAACTAAAAGACTTTGACTTGTAGAGAGTATATGTTTACAAATAAACTAAAAGACTTTGACTTGCAGCATAACCTACATAATTGTCATATTCTTCAACATCACTTATGAGTTCATGCTTGACATGAACAAAAGGGCAATTAGCTATCCTTTGTTCTCTTCTTTAAATTTTCTCTTCTTTTGTTGATTTCAACAGAAACCACAGTTTGGAACTCTTTAGCATTCTTGACACCAATACACAACTCTCGTAACTTGAACAAGTGAGCCGTAGGAGTTATTGGTAAATCTAAATTTCTCATGAAGCACATAAACCCATTTATGTATTTATAGAAGATTCCAAACTCAGGAGAACTAGTCGGCTTATAACATAAGATAACACACTAATAGACAAGTTGTTGATTTCCACAACTCCATTGGAAGTAATACATCCAAGACTCATCAATAATACACCAAGATCTTCTTCTTTGCCTTGGAGTTCTTGAAGGATTTTTTTTGGGAATAGCTTGAACTAACTTCAACTTTTGAACATTTCCAATCATCTTAGATAAAGTTGTTCTTAGTTCTTGACACAAAATCCCTTTATAACTGGAAGTAACTTCCAGAATTTTTTCTCATTCACTATATATGTATTTGACTAAGTCTGACACAAGCAACTGTTCTGAAAATACATCTGGACCACCATGTCACAGGATGACTCTTACGACTAGTCTATCTCGTGTGCAACTTAGTTTTTCTTCGACTAAGTCAGTCTACTTCGACAATCTTAGATGTGTTACGAAATTGGAAAGCAAGAGACTAACACTTCAAGAATACAAAGAATGCTTGTATTATAAGAACTCAAGAGATTACAACAACTTCTTGATGGTTTGGACAAATGAGTCCCCTATTTAGAGGAAACTTACACCTCCTCAAAGGGAAGTTTCTAGGTTTCGTACATTCTCGAGTATTCTAGATCGTTCTTACAAGATCTTTATTTAGATACAAAGTTCTATAAGATTCTATGCTATACTTTAGTGTCCTAGATAATTCTAGGATGTTCTAGGTTCTTCAGGATCGTGATTATTCGTTCCACCGTCTTCTGGATCGGTCTGGAAAATTCTGGAACACTGTCTTGTGACACCCTCCCCCACTGACATCCTTGATGTCATCGTCAAGCCTTGGACTTATATGCTTCGATCTTGTCTCTGAACTACCATAAGTCTTGTTCTCGTTCCCAACTGGATTCCGTATCGGGTTGTCCCTTCCGTCGAACATAATACTCAGTCCAGTTGGGTAATCCTCTTTTGCGAATTACTTTGTCGGCTAGAATTTCGTCTACTTCTTTATCAAAGGAGATCACATTTGCAATCGGAGCTCGTTGCGATTCACTCATAGAAGGGTCTTCTTCATCTCGATTATAAGGTTTAAGGAGACTTACATGGAATACGGGGTAGACCTTTAAGTGGGATGGTAAGTCTAGCTTATATGATCTGGTCTCGACCTTTTGAATCACCCGATACAGCCCTTCATATCTTCGTGTTAAGCCCTTGTGCACTTGTCGGGTGGCTTTAAACATTCTTTGTGGGAATTTGACCATTACTTCGTCGCCCACTAAGAATTCTCTTGGCTGTCTTTTCATATTTTCCCATTTCTTCATACGTTTTGTTGCCTTTGTTAAGTATGATCTTGCTATATCACGTTCTTCGTTCCACCCTTGCAAATTTGTTTGTGGGAGGGATCATCCCTTGATAAGCTTTGGTCAACTCTTGAGGTGTCAACGGTTGCTGTCCCATTATGATTTGGAAGGGACTTTGCCGTGTAGCCTCGCTCTATTGGAAGTTATACAGAAATTGGGAAATGTCTAGTAACTTCGCCCAATTCTTCTAATTAGCACTAGAAAAGTGTCTAAGGTAAATTTATAGAAGATGGTTTACCCTTTCCGTCTGGCCATCTGTTTGTGGGTGAAAGCTTGTTGAGAAGTGGAGCTCCGATCCCATGAGTTTAAATAACTCATTCCTGAACTTTCATGTGAATCTCGGGTCTTGATCACTGATAATGCTACCAAGGAAGTCCCCAATACTTTACTACATGCTTGAAAAATAACCAACTGGCTTCCTCGGTGGTGTAGTCTCTTGGAGAGGCAATGAATGTCCCGTATTTCGAGAAGTGATCTACAATCACCATTATCGAGTCGCATCCTTCTGATGTGGGTAGGGCTAAGATGAAATCCATTGTAATTCTTTCCCAAGGGTGTTCGGTGACCGGTAGTGGTTCTAACAAATCGGCTAGCTTTCTTTGCTCAACCTTATCTTGCCGACATATAAGGCATGTTTGTACGTAAGCATCAATATCATCTCGCATCCTTGACTAATAGTAACTTCGTTCTATGATGGCCTTAGTTCAATGTGTTCTTGGATGCCCACTTTGAGTCATGACATTCTCTTAAGACTTCCCTCCTCAAACTATTCCACCTTGGAACATACATACAATTTATGGTTGTGAGTAGAAGATCGTCTTCAACCCAAAACTTCCTTGTCTTCCCTTCTTTAGCCATTTCCATCAAACTATTGGTTAATGGATTGTGGCTTAATCCTTCTCTAATTCGGTCAGAAGGATCGCAGATTACTCGAGTGATGTTCGCAAATGTTTCTTTACAACTTAGAGCGTCTGTGACTACGTTTGCCTTCCTTGGCTTGTACTCCATGTCATAGTCAAATTCTGCCAAGAAATCTTGACATCTGTCACACCCCGAACCAGACGGCGGAAACGTCCGGGGGATCGGGTGACTTCATCTTGTAATATCATCACAATGTATATAATTGAAACAAGACATCACCATCATCATAAATAACAAAATACAACCATAATTGTTTATATCAAGTACAATATTATAAATTACATGCCAAAATATTCAATGTATGATGGACACAAAATACGACAAATTCCACATGTTCTTGTTGACCTTTCCGCTTAACGATTCCCTGAGAATACAAATTATTTTGAAAATTTCAACATATATATTGTTGGTGAGTTCATAAGCATGTTTAAATGAAAAGTTTTGTATTGTTCGTAAAACGCCAGAAAATCTGATATTTTCTGAAAACTAGTTTGAAAGTAATGTGTCAAAATCAAGTACTAATGCATATGTGTTTTCTGTTTTTGGAATGTATATAAAAATGTAATCTGGAAAAGATCTTGTATTTTCTGTTGTAAGTAGAAGGTATTGTTTGACTGTATGTTTCCCCAAAAAATCCGATATTTTCTATTTATAAAAGTGTCGTGGTCTCAAAACCCTAAGACCGAATATCAGTGTGTGTATGTTTTCGTATCAACAAGATTTTATATGTATTCCATAAAATTATGATGGAGTTAATCTCTATGTGAGTTGTTACAACCATACTTGATAATGACTAATTCGCCTGTCATGACGTTTTCAGGCGTCGGCTTGTTAAGGTAAGGTTTGTCACCCTAGACTGACCTAGTCTAACTGTAGCGAACAGCTCAGGTGTGGGGTGTCACCCTGTATAAATCTATACACAAACTCTCGCTCTCCCTCCAGGAGATTCTTGTTATAACCATAGGCTACGATTGTACACTCGAGAGGTGTCGATCGACATGTCTCACTAGATCTTTAACTGAGTTTACGCGAATATTGTATTAAGTTGTGTATAATGTTTTCGTGTACATTTAATGTTAGCAAAGTCCAACGAGTATGTATGTGAATGTACGAGGCCCAACAGACATGTAGAGGACAACTAAGGCCCACTAAACATGTAAGTTATTTCCAGACCCAATAAGCATGTAAATGGACCACTAAGGCCCAATAAACGTGTAATGTATAATCCAGGCCCAATAAGCATCTAAATGGACCACTAAGTCCCAATAAACATGTAATGTATAATCCAGGCCCAATAAGCATGTAAATGAACCACTAAGGTCCATTAAACATGTAATGTATAATCCATGCCCAATAAGCATGTAAATGGACCATTAAGGCCCAATAAACATGTAATGTAAGTATTAGGCCCTATAAACATGTAATCGATGTATTTAGTTCGTTTGTTATTACAATGTTTGTTTTAGCTCGATTGTTTTCCAAAATTACATAAAAACCCACTTTTTGTAATGATGACATTTTTGGCCCATTAGGCCGAAAATTTACAATTTAGGCACATTTTTGGTAAAATTGACACTTTAGGTCCCTTAAGACCAAAAGTTTGCATTTATGGGCTTGTTCCAAATAAAATGACATTTTTAGCCCATTTTTGTTAAAAATAACATTTTCAGCCCAATATCATGAAAATTGACATTTTCGGCCAAATTTGATAAAAGTTTATATTTTTGGCCCAATTTAATAAAATTGACATTTTCAGCCCTTTTTAACCGAAAAACCACATCTTTGGCTCAAATTTGTTTAAAATGACAATTTAATCCACAAAAGTCATAAGTTTTCCAATTTGGCCCAATAAAACCGTGAAGGCCCAAATCTTAAGCCCATTTTGTGAAAATTTACTCTTTTGGCCCTTTTAAAACCATGAATAACATAAAGACCCATTTTTTTTTATATAAAATGAGTGTTTGGTCCTTGAAAAACCATAAGTATCATAAAAGCTTCATCTTTTTGTTTATTTGTCAAAAACGGTCCCTTTACAAGATTTTGTTTAGCTTTTCAACATCCTTAACATGTTTAACACTTTTATCTTTATGGTAAGTTGCATAAAATGTTTTAGTTTACAAATATTGTAAAGATTTGATAGAGTTTTCGAGATTTATCACATAAGAAACTTGTATTCTCCACCAAAACATAGTAAAACCAAAAAAACAAGGGGTATGAACTCACTTTGTGTTGTTGTTCTCGGTTTGATGAAGAGTTTGAAGAAGATTTTCGGTCCTAGGAGCTTACTTGAGGAGGTTTTCGAAATCTATGAAGTTCAAGATTATAGATCATGAAATGATGTGGGTTAAGAAGAGATTTTTGATGTAATCTTGAAGTTAGACGATAGGTTTAAGCAAAGAATTACCAAGAGTGATGAACTTGATGAAAAACCTCTTGAAAACACACACCAATGTCACAAAAATGGCAAGGGAGATGAGATAATTTTCCTTGAGCTTGAGAGAAATTATGAGAGAGTTTGAAAGTGAAAATGTATGTATTTGTGGGTGCTCTCGGCCGAGTATTAAGAAGAGAGGGGAAGGAGTCGATTTTGGTTATTACATGATGGATTAAGAAATCCTAGCCTAGATTACCACTAAACAAACATTAGGTGTCAAGCTTGTAATTTACTTGATTTCTTCATTTTTTTACCAATATATATATATATATATATATATATATATATATATATATATATATGTGTGTGTGTGTGTGTGTGTGTGTGTGTGTGTGTGGGCCGAGATTTTTGGAGAAAGGAAAAGTTTTGGGCCCTACTTGCTTGATTTCGATATAATGGGGCCCAAATGGATGGTTCTCGGTCCATTAGGCTATTAAAACTAGGTATGGCCCATCATGGCCCATTAGAAAATAAGATGGATTATTCTAGGCCCATATGACCCAAAATACCCTAACTTCATGGATGTGGGTCCACTTAGAGCCCATATAGGGTTCCTAAGCCCAAAGTAGTCAAATTGAAAGTTTATTGGTCCATTAGGCCCAATAAGAGAATCCTAGTCCATATTATCTTGAACCGGGATTTCTAGGGTTTTCAACCCATAGTTGACTATATGAAACATATTGCTTTAGGTTATGGGCTTCTTGAGTGAGGTTCGATTCAAATGGATGATTTTGATTAAGCGTAGAGTATGATATTCACTTAGAGTACATGCCTTACAATAGATGATGCTTACATGAGAATAGATTTTCCTAGCTAAAATGCTAGTTATGACAACATCGAGCTTGTTTAGGACTAAGTTTCTTTTGATTTTGAAAGTAAATCATGGCCACATTATCTGTTTGGATTATGAATCGGCTTCCCAACAAGTAATGTCTCCATACACATAGACAATGAATGATGGTTGTCATCTACTTGTCATGTACTAGATGTCTTCGTTCTGTTTCATTTAGTTTTCGAATTTCGTACGCTACAGGGTGATCATCTTATATTAACACGCCTCCGATAGCAAAGTCCAAGGCATCAGTTTGTACCTGGAATGGTCTGGAATTGTCTGGTAGATTCAAGATTGGTTCTTCCATGACAATTTTCTTTAGGTCATCGAAGGTTTTTTGGCACTTTTCCGTCTATTCCCAAGTCGATTTTTTCTTGAGGAGGTCTGTCATTGGTGCAACTCTAGCCGAGTAGCTGGATATAAATCTTCGATAATAATTAGTTAAGCCTAAGAGCGATCATAGTTCAGACGCATTCTTTGGTGCTTCCCATTCTTTGATAGCACATACCTTGTTTTCGTCTATATGGATATTTCCATCCTTAATTTTGTTCCCCAAAAATGATACTTCAGGTTGTACAAAGGAACACTTTTCTGCCTTTACATATAGTTGGTTTTCCTTAAGTGTTTGGAAAACCGAGCATAAGTGTTTGATGTACTCCTCCAATGACTCTGAGTACAACATAATGTCGTCCAAGTATACCACCACAAATTTATCCAAGAAGGGATGGAATATCTTATTCATCAAGGTGCAAAATGTGGCACATGTGCTGGTTAGACCGAAGAGCATTACTAAGAACTCGAATGATTCGTACCTTGTCACGCATGTTGTCTTCGGTTCATCTCCAACCACTAACTTGCCAATATCCCGATCTTAGATCTAACTTTGAGAGCCATCGTGCCTTTACAAGTCGATCAAATAGATCTTCTACCAGGAGGATGGAGTACTTGTTTTTCATAGTCACCTTGTTTAATGCTCGGTAGTCGATGCACATTCTCAAGCTACCATAATGCTTCTTTTGGGACAATACTAGGGCACCAAACATGGCTTTGGAAGGTCTAATAAACCCCGAGTAACTCTTTTAACTGTCGCCTTAGTTCCTCCAAATCGGGTGGATCCATCCTATAAGGACATTTTGCTGGTGGCTCGACTCCTGGTTCTAGTTCTATTTCATGATCCACTTCCCTTCTTGCTGGTAGCTTTTTTGGCAACTCAGGCAACATCATTTCCTTGAATTCTTTCAATACCTCTTCAATTTCCTTGGGGATCTTCTTACCGAAAGGAATGATATCTTCTTTTAGTGTTGCCAAATAGGTTACTTCCCTTTTCTTATGTCCTTTGTTGAATTATATGGTGGATAGGGTCCGATACTTTGTTTTGCTTCTTTCCAAGGGTACAATATGTATCGTTGAACCATTGGTGATACGCATAGTCTGATCTTTAAATGAAAAAAGGGCGCACCACCTGGTCCAAGAAATCCGTTCCTAGAACCATAAAATAGTTATCCATTGGTACCATGGTTAGATCGATAGGATCCTTCCACCCTCCTATCTCGACAATTACTCTGTAAGAAACTCCAAGGATAGGCTCATAAGGAGAGTTGACAGTTTTCAACCAACCTACTTGCTTGGTATATTGAATATTCATCTTCTCAGCTTCGCTTTTGGCAAGGAAGTTATGGGGCACGCCTGTGTTGAGCAAGGCTTTAGTGACTTTGTTGTTTGTTTTGACTTTCACAAACATGAGTCCTCCTTTTTTCAATGCCTTGGCTTCTTCTTTTGCCACTGATTTTAAGAGCCGCATGGATCCTATATGTGATTCTTCTCTCTCTTCCATCTCATCTTTGAAGACCATAACATTGAAGCTTTTCTTTTTGGGATAGTCTCTGATCAAGTGGGGGCCATCACACAAATAACACTTGACTTCCCTTCGAGTCCCACTCTTAATCACCTGTCCTTTTAAACTCGTGGACCTTGGAGTGGACTTATCTTCTCGTAGTGCTGTCCTTGGTGTGGGTCTTTCTCCCACACTAGGCTTCCTAACCGGAGCATCTCTTTGAAAGTCCATGAGGTCTTTTGCCACTACTAAAGCTTCGTCAACATCTTGGACATTCCTCCTCTTGAGTTCATTATAAGGCCAAGATTGTATTCCGTCTTGGAAGTAAAATAACATGTCATTCTCTTGTAAATTTGGCAACTCAAGCATCAAGGCGATAAATTCTGCCACGTAATCTTTAATGGACCTGACATGTTTCAATCCTCGAAGCTTCTTCATGGCTACATCTTCAACATTATGGGGGCATAACTGCTTCTTAAGTTGTCTCTTAAACTCATCCAAAATTTCTATGACGTATAGGCCTTTCTCAGTGTCGCCATACTTCCTCCTCCACCATAGCGCAACGTTTTCAATTAAGTATAATACGACCATGTCTATCTTGGACGTGTCCTCCTTTACTCCGATAGCATTGAAATAACATTCTAAGGACCAGAAAATTCTTCAAGTAGTTTAGGATCATGCTTACCTCCATATTTCAACGGTTTAGGTGTTTCTGTGTGTGGCGTCGTCTTCACAACAACTCGTCCGACTATCGCTGCTTTACACAAGTTTACTTTAGCTTCTAATGCAGCTACCTTCTCACAATATTCATTTCGCAATGTGTTGATCAATTAAAGGACTTATTTTTTAATGAAACTGATGGAATCCTTCATTCCATCACTCGTGTCCCTTATGTTGTTGATGAATTGATCGACGACATCCTTCCACTCAAGGATCTCACTGATGCTAATATCAACCTTGGTAAGCTTTTTCTCTAAGCTCGCCAAGGTATCTACTGATTGTTCCCTATTCTTGGACTTCATTCTTTTCTCCTCTAAAACAGTGGGAATGTTAGCTACATCATTTCCTCCTTCCATTGCAACAATCTCTTGCTCGTACGAACCTGGCTCTGATACCACATGTCACAGGATGACTCTTATGACTAGTCTATCTCATGTGCCACTTAGTTTTTCTTCGACTAAGTCAGGCTACTTTGATGATCTTAGATGTGTTAACAAAATTGGAAAGCAAGAGACTAACACATCAAGAATACAAAGAGTGCTTGTATTATAATAACTCAAGAGATTACAACAACTTCTCGATGGTTTGGACAAATGAGTCCTCCCCCTATTTGTAGTAAACTTACACCTCCTCAAAGGGAAGTTCCTAGGTTCCGTACATTCTCGAGTATTCTAGATTGTTCTTACCATATATTTATTTAGATACAAAGTTCTATAAGATTTTATGCTATACTTTAGTATCCTAGAGAATTCTAGGAAGTTATAGGTTCTTCAGGATTGTGATTCCTAGTTCCATCGTTTTTTGAATCGGTCCGGAAAAATTCTAGAACACCATATTGTGACACCCAACTCAAGTAAGATGCACAATCAAAATCGTGCAAATTTTAGGTTTTGTGCTCCTAACCTTAAGAATTTTATCATCGAGGATCCTTTTGGTAGAAACATCATGATACTTAGCAATGTTGGCTCTCTGATTAATTTCTTCCAACTGTTCTCTTCTTTGAATCATTTTAAAAAAATTCTTTGAATTGATTCTTGTTACTTAAGGATCCTTGGAGTCACAATGTCTTGAATCATTTCCTCACTTCTTTTAGTAACCATCTCATTTAACTTGACCTTATTGTACTCCTTAGTAATCACTCTAGCCTTTTATACGAACACCCAACTCAATTGAAATAATTTTGAAAATCCTCCCCCAACAACTAAATCATCAAAATCTTTAGACTCGTTATATTTTTTTAGAAGTGGGTGGTTGTAGATAAGTCTCTACAACTCTTTTCTTCAAAAGAAAGCTTATTGGAGCTTAATCATTCCCACTTAGAGATGATTTTGTCTGACCCTTTACCTTGAGACCCCTTAGAAGTGGTCCCTCAAGATGTAGGTAGATCCAAATGGATTGTTCCATAGCCAATGGTAGATAAGGTACATTTAATTGTCTATTTGGGGCTTTTGCCAATAATTGCACAAGGCTATCAAACAACAATTGGGAAAAATTGATATAGCTTCCACAAAATATAATATACAAAACATCTCCATTGGATTGAATTGTCCCACACTACCCGTCTTGTGACTTAGGTAGTTCGTGTCACACCCCAAAACCAGGAACGGCGGAAACGTTCTGGGGCGGAGGACGTCATGTATAATATCAAAAACAATGTAAAGTAGTAAACAAGCAACAACATCATCCATTGCATTAATAAAATAATTATTATACAATTGTATTCTGTCAAATTTTGATAAACACTAAAGCATAAATCAAAATGAAAGATAAGTCTTGAACAAGCTCCATCTTCCTTTCTCCTTGCATCGGTACCTGTCTAAGATGACCTGAGGATACAAGTAATTTTGAAAGCGAGTATCAGCTTTAAAGCTGGTGAGATCATAAGTATTTAGTGTCTTAATTTGTATGTAAGAATTTGTAAGTCTATGTATTGTAAGTATTGAAAGTGTATATGAACTGTAAGTGTTTGAAAAACCCTAGAATCCCTATGATTCCTACTAGTATATGAAGGTGTCTTCTACCAAGACCTAACTGTTCTGAATGTAGTCTTCTACCAAGACCTAACTGTTCTGAATGTATTCTTCTACCAAGACCTAACTGTGTTACTATTATTATCATTATAAGAAATTGTATCCTTTGGTACTAGGATACCTAAATATAATTCACCTCATTGGTTATGTGAATGAGTCACAAAATAAAGGTAATAATATAACTAACCTGAATATTACCCTTTGGTACTAGGTAACTAACATTGTTAACTTTAAGACATCCGTAGACGTACTTTTACCTCTGTTGCTAACAGCTGGGTATAGGAATAGTCAGTCCCTTAAAGTATACCTGTAATGGTACCAACCGTTGACATCCGTGGATGTGCTTTTACCTCTGTAGCTAACAGAGATTCTAGGAATGGTCAATCCCGCAATGTATCCTTTGGTACTAGGATATTAAATCCATTCTGTCTCATCGATTATGTGATTATCTCACAAAGTAAAGATAAGAATGAGGATTTGATAACAGAGTCGATACATATAAAATGTAATAGGACTCTTCCTATAATATCTATGTAAAAATACTCCTATAAGTGTGATCATGTAATTGTACTTATGTAAGTATGATCATGTAATAGTATAGTAGAGTACTGTAATGTTCTATGTGTGCTAGCTGTAATGTGTGTTCTCTCTATCTAGCAAGTATAGTAATGTAATCGTTCTAGTATAGTTGTAAATGTTCTCGTCCTAGTATAGTTGTATATGTTCTCGTCCTAGTATAGTTGTATATGTTCTCGTCCTAGTATAGTTGTATATGTAATGTACAGTAATGTTCTAGAAAGTATTGACTCATGAATGAACTGACTCATTTTATGATATCGCGTTCTAGTAATAGTTCTAGTATCTTCCTAAACTACCCATATGGTAGTTTACTAGTAATCTAACTGATATGTATGGTCATGGATGTATACCCTTGCTACCCAAGGGCATGGGATGAACTGGAAAGACCTTTTATGACTATATATGTACACATGATATATAACTAATATTTAAACGACCTTCGGACGAGTACCCGATATCCCACCAGACCACATCTCAAGCGCGAAAAGGAAATAGGGTGGATAGCCTTCCTAAGTCTTTTAAACATTTCTTATATAACTATACATATAGAGGCATGCAATTTATAATAATATAAAAGCATAAATAAATTTTGTAAGACATTTGTAACATAAGTATTATTTTAAGAAAAGATCGACTTGATGTCAATCTACAAAACACTTTGAAGGCATAAGTATGATAAAACAGTTTTGAGTATAAGGAAACATTTGTTTGAAACACAGTTGTAAATAAGTTTTGAAAGGTAATGTACAGGGATGTACAGTGTAATAAGTAGTTTTAAAACATATAAAATGTTTATAAAAATCATTTGAAGGAAACCGTTTGGTAAAACGGCTAATGAGTAGCCAAATCTTTTGAATGCTGTATATTAATCACATGTGATTGATATAATAACTAGCGTAATTCTACTTATTAATCGCATGTGATTGATATAATAACTAGCATGATTCTACTTGTATCCCCCCCATAAAACATTTAAAAGTAGTTTAAAACATTAGTTAAGGGGTATGAACTCACTTGCAGTAAGTGACTGGAATTGAACAGACTGTTATCGTACGGAAGGATCGGACAAGTGCTTGGTGTCAAGTGAAGACTTAGACACACACAATGATCCTAAATACATATAAAAACATTTGTATATAAATAATTAGTGATTAAAACACTAATTATACAAGTAATAACATTTAAGCGCGAGGAAAACACTTTTGGTCAAGTGCTAGGAGGCTAATGGGTTGCAACAAAGGAGTGCAATGCCCCCTAATGGAAGTTTAAGGTCTAATGACCATATTCATTGGATTTTACGGCCCAGGGGAGTAAGCTCCTGACCATAAACTCTCAACCAAGGCTTGAATGGAGCTTAGAATTATCACAACTCTAGTGGGGAATTGTTTCAAGGCTTAAACAAGTTTTTGGGCACCATATTGACTCCTTTGGGGAGTTTACAGCCCAAAGACCCTATTCCCTTGGAGTTTACGGCCGTAAACTCCCTTGGGAGGGTTCTTATGGTGCTTTCAAGTCTCAAACATTTCTAGGAACAAATCTAGACCTTAGTACTTGGCTTTAGGAGGGTTTATGGCACATTTAGCACCATTCTATGGAATTTACGGCCATGGAACCTTTTGGGCCCTAAACTCCCTCACTATTTGTGTTCTAAATATTTTAACTAGTTCAAAACTCACCTAGGTACTTGCCCAAATAGTCTCTTGGCTTAAGGAAAGATTTAGGGTGTCCTTTGACCCCTTTAAAGGAGTTTACGGCCCAAGAAATACTCTTGGCCGTAAACTCTTCTACACTTGTGTTTCCATGAGTTTTCTAGGTTCTAATCACTTAGGAGTACATGCCAAAAATAAAGTCTAAGCCTTAGGGAAAGTTTGAAGGCATTTTGGAACCTAAAACATGGAGTTTACGGCCTAAGGAGCTTCTTGGCTGTAAACTCCCTTCTAGCCATGATTTCTAATGGTTTTGTTGGTATAAAGCATGAGTTTAAGGCTTCTAGTTCGAGTTCTAAAGCTTTGAGGGTCATTTGAACCCTTAAGGAACTTAAAATGGAGTTTACTCCCCAAGAACGTTCTTGGGCGGTAAACTCCCGGATCTCACTTATTAGGCAAGCAATCTATGTTATTAAGCTTAAAACAAGTAGTATAAAACAACTAGAGAAGTATACTCACAATCTGGGATAAAAACCCGAAGATCCGTGAGAGGAAATTTGGCTTTTCTCTAATTGGAATTCAACAAATGAACCAATTTGGTTCAGAATTCTATTTATAGTCCTGGAATATTTTTGGCAGAAAATATTTTTATTCCTGGAATGAACTCTAATGTCCTAGAGTCTTGGAATAACAGTGTTGCACAAAACCCTAGTGCATCCACTCTCCTAATATCTTCTAAAGTGTAAAATCCTGAAAACTGCCAATCTTATACTCAAAATCTGAGCTTACATTGTAACTGTTCTAACTTCTATTGGATTGAGATGGTTTGTACAGAATGGAAATTTCGGGTTGTCACAGTTCGTGATGAGACTAGTCATATACTTCCAAGTAAGAGGAAAGTATTGACGTATAATGAGGTTAGCCATTTTCCCTAGTTGTTACGATCATAACCTAATATGTGAAGCATAAACCTCAATTCTTGTTTAGGGATCATGAGTATGGAGTTTGAATGATGAGCGTAGGTGGTTAACATTAATGTTGACCTTCTGATTTCCTCTAGAAATAGTACCAATGAACGATGAAGATTCCTCATCATACACATACAAGCACCATAATTCACAAAGAGCATTAGCATTCATTCCAGGATCCTGATTAGTGAGTGCAGCAGCCATATGGTGAGATTAAAGAAACAAAACAAAATGATTCATACCTCGTGTTTACAAGCATTAGAGGAATCCTAAAGTTTTCAATTTCATTAGAGGTCTTGATTGTGATTGGAGCAATAAGAGCATTTTGATGCAACCCAAATTAATCGGGGTTGAAGAAGATCAACGGACAACCAATCTACTACTAACCTGGTGAGTTAATGAAAGAATAATCTATGAAATCAAATATTGTGAAGGAAATGAGAGTAAACAGAAATTTAGGAGGAAGATCAACGGACAACTAATCTACTACTTAACCTGGTGAGAGAAATTAGAGCATTTTGATGCAACCCAAATTAATCGGGGTTGAAGAAGATCAACGGACAACCAATCTACTACTTAACCTGGTGAGTTAATGAAAGAATAATCTATGAAATAATATAGTGTAAAGGAATGTCGTTTCCTATGAGAAGTATGTTATCCACATACAACACCAGAAAGCTAAATATACTCTACAGATACGCAGGATTCATCCTTACTTCTTGAAAATCCAAACACTTTGACTTTCTCATCGAAACAAAGATTCCATCTGCAAGATGCTTGTTTCAATCCATAAATGGATTTCTCAAGCTTACACACTCTATTAGGGTACTTTGTATTGAAAAAACCCTCTGGCTGACTCATGTAAACATCTTCAGCCAACTTTCCATTTAGGAAAGCGGTTTTGACATCCATTTTTCATATTTCATAGTCATGAAATGCAGCTATGGCAAGCATAACCCTTATAGATTTAATCTTTGCTACTGGTGAGAAGGTCTCATCATAGTCAACTCCTTGAGTTTGAGTAAAGCCCTTTGCAACCATTTGCGCCTTATATATGTGTACTTTCCCATCCATGTCGGTCTTCCTCTTGAAGCTCCATTTGCACTCGACTGTCTTACGACCCGATACATTGTTAACCAAGTTCCAAACTTGATTGTCATACATGGACTAAATCTCGCTGTCCATTGCCTCTTTCCATTTAGCAGACTCGGGGCTCGCCATGGATTCCTTATAGTTGTTAGGTTCATCCAGATTTATCAATATGTTATCACTAATAAATGTATCACCCTCAGATTTTATATGAAAACCATATAACACAGGTGGAACACTAACTCTACTGGAACGTCTCAGAGGTACGTACTGGTCAATCGGTTCAACATGATTTTCCTCCTCGGGTTGAGGGCCAGTGTTTGAGGTTCCTTCATCACTTAACTCTTGAAGCTCTTCAAGGTCAATTTGCCTCCCACTGTCCTCTTGGCATATGAGTTCTCTATCTCGAAAAACTCCTCTCCTCGCAATGAAGATAACATTGTCACTCGGTCTATTGAAGAGATATCCAAGGATTTCTGTGGGTAGACGATGAAAATAGATCGCTCACTACGAGGTTCGAGCTTGACATGAGTTCCTATTCTCACAAAAGCCTCGCAACCCCAAACTTTGAAGTGATCCAACGAGGGAACCTTCCATGTCCACATCTCGTGAAGTGTTTTGGCAACCTTCTTAGTAGGGACTAAATTAAGGATATGGGCGACAGTCTCTAAGGCATACCCCCAGAATGAGATAGGTAACGAAGCTCGAATCATCATATAACGAACCACATCCAACAAGGTTCGATTGCGCCTCTCAGCTACACCATTCAACTGCGGTGTGCTACGTGGCGTTAATTGTGAAACAATTCCACATTCCTTAAGATAGTCTAGGAACTCGATACTAAGATACTCTCCTCCTCAATCGGATTGTAATATCTTTATCTTCCTGCCCAATTGATTCTTCACTTCTTTTTTAAACTCTTTGAACTTTTCAAAGGTTTCTGACTTATGCTTGATTAAGTAGATATATCCATATCTGTTGTAATCATCAATAAAAGTCACATAGAATCGGTTAGCATCCCTTGTGGCAGTTTTGAAGGGTCCACACACATCAATGTGTATGAGATCCAACAAACCTTCACCCATTTCACAAGTACCAGTGAAGGGTGAGTTGGTCATCTTTCCAAGCCAACAAGATTCGCAAGTGTCATCTGACTTCAAGTCGAACGACTCCAAGACTCCAGCCTTTTGGAGTTGGCCTATGCGCATCTTGTTGACATGTCCAAGAAGACATTGCCATAAGCATGTCTTATCCAAAGCATTGGACGAATCAATATTTAACACATTATTTCCTAGGTTATCTACAACCATCACTGTTTCATATATACCATTACAAGGTAATGCTTCAAAATAAAATGTACCATTATAATAAGATTTAATACTACCAACTTCATTATTAAACGAAAGGTAAAACCTTGTTTATGCAAACTGTGAAAGCAAATAATATTTCTCACCATTTCTGACGAGTAACAACAATTATTCAATTCTAATTCTAACCCACTACTAAGCAAAAAAGAATAAACTCCAAACTTGGTGACATGCGACATTTTCCTATTTCCCATGATTAAGTTATCTTCCCGTGCTCCACATCCCTACTTCCTTTTAGTCTCTGCACATAAGAACAAATGTGAAATCCACAACCTGTATCAAGGACCCAATAATTAGCATGTGGTGAGTTATTAGAAATAATAGTGTAAATACTTGCGAAGGTGGGCTTTAGCTTCCCATCCTTAATATCCTACAAGTATTTGGGGCAACTTCATTTCCAGTGCCTTTTTTCATGAAAATGGAAGCACTCTGCATCCATTGGATTGGTAGAGGGATTAGCAGAATCAACTTTGGTCCCACTGGAAAAGGATCCATCAAGAGACTTTCCCTTGCAGCTCTTAGAAGGAGCCTTCCTCTTCTTGCCTTTCCTATGTCCAATTGCTAGTACAGGGGCAACAATAGTAGTAGGAATAGGTAAAACCGACTTGCCTTTCAAGTTGCTTTCCATAGTTCTTAGAAGGCCTTGAAGCTTGCTAAGAGTGACATCCTCCTTGTTCATATAATAGGTCATTTTGAACTAATCATAACAAGAAGGCAACGAGTGTAGGATGATATCAATGGCCAACTCTTCATTGAAGTTCACATTCAACTTCAGTAAGTAGTCCACATATCTCTACATCTTTGCAAGTGGGCCATGATGGACTCTCCATCCTTTATTTTGGTTGTGATTATGGAGGAAATGATCTCATACCTCTATTGCCAAGAACTTTGATGGTACCTTTCCATCAAATCTTGGTGCATTTCAAAGGGCCAGAAGTCCTCATAGGACTTTTGCAGCTCAGCAGTCATGATAGCAATCATTATACACGACACCTTTGTCGCGTCCCTCTCATAAACACTGTATTCCTCGATTTATTCGGGAGTAGCAGTTTGTTCATCAATCTTCTTCAGCTCTCTATCTAGGATATATTTTTTGTCCTCATAGGGAAGGGCCATATAAATGTTTTTTGTCCAATCGTTAAAGTTTGACCCGTCGAAGATAGTTCTCAAAACCAAATTCATGAGGGAGAATGAGCTAGAAGGGTTTGAACCTGAAGCATTGTTTGGGATAGACATCTGAAAAGAAAGAAGAACCAAGTTTAGATTAGATGAAAATCCTTAATATAACACCCAAATGAAATATTAAGGCTAGGACCCAACATAATATTTTACAATTCGGAAGAGGGATGCTGTAATCCAATTGCAAAATATTTGAAAGTAGGTAAATGACGATTTACCAATTTCCACCATAAAAAATAAAATTGATTATTAAGTTTTAATTGGATTGAAATTCCTAGATCCTTTGAGATTCATTGAACTTTTGAATGGCATGTTTATATCTTGATTGTGCCCTTCAAGTTTGTGACGGGGATGTTGAGGATCACAAACAAGGTGTGAGTAACCATGCAAATGTTCTTGGTACTCTTAATGATACATATCACCTAATCAATGTACCGGTTAACCACACACGCTCCATTGATCTATGATTAACATCAAGCTTCCCTTTGCCACTCTTGTCAGTCCCAAATTAGTGTGCTAGTCAACCACACACGCTCCACTAATGACTTAGCAAGGTGCAAAGTGCAATTTCATGGAATAACACCAATTTCACATTTTTCCTAAAGTAACTAAGATTGAGAATTTAATAAAATTTTAGTTACTTTATAATTATCATTATACTTTTAACGAGAATTAATGTCCTATCCTATCTGTTTGGTTAACGATCCTCCACTAGTCAAGGAAGCGGTGGGTGAGAGTGGACACCCATTAAACCACCATTTTATAGGTAGTAACCTTATACCCCCTTATAGACCGGCTACGTGAATGAGACCTACTAACGGTAAGACTGACTTGTCTTATATATATATATATATATATATATATATATATATATATATATATGTATATATAATTATTAAAATTTTAATATTCTAATAGTATAATGATTGAATTTTAAACTTTTAAAATTCTAAGGTTTGGAATTAAATGTTTCAGTAGTGAGACTTTACAGATTCCAAAACATGAGGGCAAGTTTTGTAACTTTCAAAACTTTTGGTTTCCATAACTTATGAAAACTTACGAGTTTTTAATGTTCATGAATGAGACTCTTCAGTTAACTTGATGACAAGTTACAAAATCTCATTTCAAGAACAACTTAGATCAATTTTAATTTATCACATTATCATATAATATACTATTGATCTAATCTAACTTATATAGCAAGGCAATTCATATCAAATAATACAAATAATATATTATTATCTTAAAATTTGACAATTGTCCTTTAATTGGATGAGGATCATCATTACCAAATCAGAAAATACATTTTTTATGATTACAAAACAGTTTGTGGTAATGATCCTAAACCAATTATGGCCAAAAACTCGAAATTCTGCAACTAGAGCCACCAACTCGACGAGTGCATGATCATGACTCGTCGAGTTGCCCTTTTACTGACTGGACTCATCGAGTCAACTAGTGGACTCGGCGAGTTCATCAGTTAGAGGCCAGAAATTCGATTTTTTTTCAACTTTGAAAAATAGCAAGCATCAAATATAACAGAAAACAATCCTAGGCTCTGATACCACTGTTGGGCTTTAAGCAATATAACACTCCTATGGCGCACATGCAACCCTAGATGCTTTGGATCTATGTTTTCTCTAATTATACATGTATTTTCAAATTTCCAAAGCATACATCCTAACTAGCATACAATGGAGGATATACAATAAAAAACTCATAGTTAGATGAATACCTCTTGATGTAGTTGTAGTTCTTGGCCTTTGAAAGCTTTTGTACCTCAAGTGTGATGCCTCTAATGTGTCATAAACACCAAATGCAAGATGAGACTTGAGAGAATAAGCTAGTTAGCACAAAATCAATATCAAACTCTTAGAAAGATAGGTGTAACCGATTTTGGATCTAGGGGATCCCTTCTATAGTGTAAAAAATGCTAGGGTTACATCTTTGCAAACCCTAATGCACCATGATCTTTCATATTACTTAGGCTCCATGGGTTAAACCTCCATGGACTATCCATGGACTATCACATTGGTTTAGCCCATCCTAATTAACCATTAATCATTGGCCCACACTATAAGAATCGTTGATTTAATTAATTAGTCCCCGTATATTTAATTAGTTTCTTTTGATCACTAAATTAATTCTAAATTAATTCTTGATCAATACTAATTAAATAATATGATTTCTCAATTAATATATTATACTTATAATATATTAATAAATCACAAATAGCCTTATTCTCAAAAGTCAATCCTATCAAATTGCACTGGTGAAGGCACCTAAAAGGACCATGTTATAATCGGGTCAAGTACATTTCAATTATAGTTATGGGTTTAGACACCAAATCCAATAGTTCTGCAAACTACCGAGAAGATTCAGCAGATCAGACAGCGTTTGCAGACCGCTTAGAGCCGACATAAGAGTTATGTCGATCGACGCCGATCTGAGTTTGAGTTTCACATTGGTGACATGGTACTACTGAAGGTCTCACCATTGAAGGGGATGATTCGCTTCAGAAAGAGGGGAAAGTTGGGTCCCCAATATATTGGACCTTTTCGGGTTATTTCCAGGATTGGCAAGGTGACATATAGACTGGATTTGTTGGAGGAGCTTAGTCAGATTCACATCACTTTTCACGTCTCACAATTGCAAAAGTGCATACTAGATGAGGAATCAGTGGTGTCATTAGATGATATTTAGGTCGATGAGTGCCTGAATTACGTTGAGAAGCCAGTGGCTGTCTTGGAAAGAAAGGTAAAGATTTTGTGTAACAAGGAGATAGCTTTGGTAAAGGTACAGTGGCAGCACCGGAGGGGATCCGAGTGGACTTAGGAGACGGAGGCCGAGATTCGGGAACATTACCCAGATTTATCCACCGCAATAGACTTTGAGGACGAAGCCTAATTCAAGTGGGGGAGAGTTGTAACATCTGAATTCTGAGGTATTAAAAATATTTATTTAAATTGTTGTTGGAAGAGGCTCACGACGTGAGCCATAGTGGTCACATCGTGAGTAGGAACCTTGACTATTTGACCCGTGTTCTCGGACCTCACGACGTCAGTCATGCCTGATGGTCCTAAACCCTAAAAATCGGGTATAAAATGAAATGAGAGGCTAGGGTCGTCCATCCTCAGCCTCTTTCACTCCCAAACCCTAGATTCGGCCTTCTTGAGCCCTTGAGTCATTGTTGGTGGTATTGGTGTGTTATAGTGGTGGATTTCCTTGAAGAAGAAGAAGCAGAAGAAGCTCTTGTGGAGGTTCCTTTGGATGAGATAAGCTTCTCCTAGTGGCATTTCTGAGCTCATAAGCCTCTATAAGTCTCAAACATTCCACCTTTCTCTTCTAATCTTGCTAAATCAAGGTTATGGTTACCTACTTTGCATGCATATCTTGAGTTATCATGCTCGAGGTCTATAAAGTTATCAACATTATGGACCATTAAGTCATTTGGCATGTAGGACCTTTGGATCTAGATTTTGGTGCAAGTTTTGGACTCAAAGTTTGAATCTTGATGCTTATACCCATCTTTTGACCTAACTAGTGTTTAAGTCATGCATCAGACATGCATGAATGAAAATATATGATTTTTATGGTCCTTTAGGATGGATATGGTATCTTGGAAAGTCCTAACGCGCATAAAAAAGGATTAAGAGCTCAATGCTCACTGAACAGTTCTTATGACCTGAGATGTATGGTCTCACAACTTGGGCATGACTTTGCCCGATCTGAAACCCTGAAATAAGTGAACTGAGTCGACTCACTGTGTTGACCCAAGACGATTTGACTCTTACGATGTAAGCCAGGGAAGGTCACGACGTGAGGATGGAATAATAAGGAAAGTTGACCATTGACTTTGACTGCTGACTTTAACTTTGACCAAGGGTTGACCAGTTTGACTTCTGAGGAAATTATAGTAAATTGGGAATTTTGTGGGAGTGGATCATTGGTGGTTGTAGGTGTTGGTGTTTGGATCCGTGTTGCGGGAGTTTGATATTTTAGTTTTGATCGATATTGTGAGGTGAGTTGTCCTCACAATACTAACAGGGTCAAAGGCACCCATGCTGTCACACCCCAAAACCGGAACGGCGGAAACGTTCTGGGGTGGATGACGTCATGTCAAGTATCACAACATATGCAGTATAGTAATCAAAGTACAACAACCATTGCATTAATAGTAATAGTTTTACATAAGTTACATTTTATAGAGACATCAAAGTAATACAGAAACTAGTATAGATGCAGCTCGGTTCTAGGCTGGCTTCATAAAAGCTCCTGGGTGTACCTGTCTTTTACTGACCTGAGAATACAAGTTATTTTGAAAGCGAGTATCAGCATTTTTATAAATGCTGGGGAGTTCATAAGTATTTATTGTCATTTGTGTAAGTAATCATTTTATTCAAAATAACTTTATAAAAAGTAGTAGTATAGAATCTACGATGTATTAGCGTCCTTTCCAGAAAATCCTATATTTTCTAATTAAAAGTAGTCTTCTACCAAGACTCGACAGTGTTATGTTTTAAAGAGAAATTTTCCCTGAAATACTATCATTACCAAAATACGGTATTTGACTTTAAAGAAAGTAGGAGAATATCCCTAGTAAAATACTAGGGGAAAATAACATATGCCTCAGCAGAAAATACTGCTGACTAAGGCAAAAGAAATCATTGACTCCAGGAGAGTATCGAATGAATGATACGCCTGGCTCAGTCTAACAAAAGGAAACACAGACCCCAGACGGTATCAAATGTACGATACGGCTAGCAAGGTCTAAAATAAAGAAACATAGACCCCAGACAGTATCAAATGAACGATACAGCTAGCAAGGTCTAAAACAAAGAAACACAGACCCCATCCAGTATCAAATGAACGATACAACTAGCAAGGTCTAAAACAAAGAAACACAAACCCCAGACAATATCAAATGAACGATACAGCTAGCAAGGTCTAAAACAAAGAGTAATCCTAAGAGTGTTGTTTCAAGAATACAGTGTTATTTCTCGTTACCTTAAGCCATGAATTATAAGGCAAACATGGAGATACTCGTAACCATACTGATTGACACTATAGTACTTGACGCCCTACAAGCGTCGGAATTAATGTGACATTTGTCACCCCTTGGCTTGGTAGGCCGTGGACTGTAGCTAGCAGTCAGGGTGCGGGAGTGTCAGTCCCGTATAGATCTATACACATAATGTCCGCTCTCCTTCCAGGAGACTCTGGTTACCAACTTGACGACGGGGAGATCCGTGTCCTGAAGATGCATCTCGTATTCTGAATTTTATTAGAGGCGCTGGAGAAATGATATAGACTCGCGAAAGAACAAACTCCTTTGGAATTCTCGTACTAGAAAGAGTAAATAGAGCCTCCTAACTATTTCTATAATAGTTACTAGTGTCTCTGATCTATGAATGATGAATGGAAGGATGCCCTTGCTACCCAAGGGAAATGAACTGGTCGATGTAAACCTTTATGTCTATACGTGTATACATGATATATAAATAATGTTTAAACGACCCTCGGATGGATATCCGATACCCACCAGACCACATCCCAACGAGGAAAAGGAAATAGGGCGAACTAGCCTTCCTAAGTCTTTTAAACATTATTTATATAACTATACAAGTACAGACATGCATTTAACGAAGTAGAAGCATAGAAGTATAAAAGAAAACTTTGGTAAAACCTTTGGAAGACCTTTAAAAATAAGAATTTACGACTTGATATTTTTATGTAAAACAAGCTTTGAAAACCGTTCATAAACACGTTTTGAATATAATTTGATAACACAATATAAGTAAAGAAAACATTTGTTTAAAACACTGCTGTAACTGGTTTAGAAGTAAAACATACAACACGAGAGACAATTTGAGAAAAGATTTAAAAAAGTAAAGACGTTTTGGAAAAACCATCTATAGTATTATACTTGGTAAAACAATAAAAGTGTGATAAATCCTTGTGCATGCGGGTTATTAATCACATATGATTGATATGATAACTAGCATGTTTTAACTTGTATTCCCCCCACCCCATAAAAGCATGTAAAAACATTTAAAAGGTTAATTCAGGGGGTATGAACTCACCTGTTGTCAGTGGATCGGGTGGAGGTGCCGGTTGGTTGCTCGGTGTCAAGTAAAGACTTGAACACACTTAGTGACCTATTAACAGATGATGACATATGTTTACATAAAATTAGTGATTATAATACTAATTAAACATGTATAAGCATCCTAATGTGCGGAAACCACTTTGGTCAAGTGCTAGGAGGCTACTGGGTTGCAAATAAGGGAGTGTATGGCCTAGTTAGGGAGTTTACTCTTCAAGAGTAAACTCTTTATAGAGTTTACGGCCCTAAGACCATATCCACATGAGTTTACGGCCGTAAACTCATGGGTGGTGTGTTCTTGGTTGATTTAAGGTCTTATCTCACTAGTGGAATTAAGCTAGGCTCAAATCTAGGGCTTATGAAAGGTTTAAGGCCTCAAATAGACCATTCATGGGAGTTTATGGCAGTAAACATAGAGTTTACGGCTGTAAACTCTTACTATCCCCTTCCTTTTGTGTTTTGATGGTTTATACTTGTTTCTAGCCAATTATACAAGTCATAAGGGGTGTTAGGGGCATCATATGACCATTTTATGGAGTTTACGACCCATGGACCAATCCTAGGGGGGTTTACGGCCGTAAACTCCTAAGTCCTTGGTTTTATTGATGTTTAAAGCCCCTACTTTGTTTGTGGTTGATTCTAGACATTTTTCCCAAGCCATAGGAGGTGTTTGAGGGCAATTCTAACACCTTTATAGGTGTTCACGGCCCATGAAGAGGGGTTTACGGTCCAAAAGTGTTCTTGGGCCATAAACTCAAGTTTGCTCTCCAAAATGTAAGGTTTTGGTGCTCTAAGCTCGAAGGTGTAAGTCCACAAGTCATATCTAAGCCCTAGGAGTGATTTGGAAGGGTTTTGGGGCTTCAAAACCCCACTTATGGGTGTTTACGGTCCAAGAGTGTTGTTGGGCCATAAACACATGATTTGGTCACTTTTGGATGTCTTAAACACAAATTTGCATGCTAAATAAGCTACACAACAAGTTAGGATAGATTACCTACGATTTTGGAGCTTGAAATGAACGTTTTTGGATCAAAAGAAAGTTGTAGAGAGAGAGAGAGAAGAGAGAGAGTGGAAATTTTCAAATGGAGTCCACTCACCCTTATATAGGGGTTGAGTTTGTGGCTCGGTGGAAATCTACCCGATACTGACATTAAACGGGACTTTTGGTCGTACCCGATTAAATGGTCGTAATTTGACTTGGTTGAAACTAAAACTTTTCAAGGGATATTGAGGGTGTTTCTAATTTGTTCCATACCTTACGAAGTCATTATAAAAGTCCCAAATTAATTAACCAATCCAAAAAGGTTAACGAACAATTTAGATAAAGTGAGTTTATTAACGACAGAAGAGGTTAAAAATAACGGGATAAATTTCGGGTTGTCACACATGCTGACCCTTATTTTTAGATTGATATCCTGGTCATTGCATGATGATATGCTTAGTGACGTGTTAGGTCGGTATCCTGGTATATAGGATGATGTTATGTTAGTGACCAGTTAGGTCGGTATCTTGGTAAATAGAATGATGCTATGATTAGTGATCTGTTAGATCGGTTTCAGTGTTTGTATATGCTAGCATTTGTTATCTATGTGTTGATTGTATGATTGGGGGTGGGTTGAGGCGGACCTGCTTTGTGTTGTAGGCCAACATACACAGGGCAGCCCGGATAGTTTGAAGGCCATGGGGGCATATCAATCAAGCCGAAGGCCCAGAGAACGGTCCAGACAGGCTGAAGGCCCAGTGAGGCGGACTAGACATGCTGAAGGTTCTGAGAGTGGGCCAGATAGACTAAAGGCCCAATGAGGGCGGTCAAGTTATATTGTAGACTCTATATGCATGATGTTTGTTATTATATGGTTAAGGTTTGTATGGCGTTGGTATTTTGGGGAAACTCACTAAGCTTCGGGCTTAGAATTTTTGATTTTGTTCCAGGTACTTTGGATGATCACGAGAAGGCGAAGGCGTGATCGTGCACCTCCTCGTATTTTTATGATTTGATTTCTGGGAACTCTGACATGAAACTATTTTGAAAACATTTTGTAATAAATGATGGTTTTTGAATGCTTGAAAAAGTTTTAAATTTTCATGAATTTTATGGATGTTACATCGGGTATGGGGATGGGTATTGCAGTCTTCGCCAATATCCGCCCCAGTGAGAAATCACCCCATCTAAAATAGCAAGTTCTTGGTGGTGTGACGAATATGATTATATCTCAGAAAAAAAAGTTTGACAAAAATGACATCACTTCTTCTAGCGTTACAATTATAATGCAAAAGATGCCAACTTAAGGCACTTAGTCCGATCAATCTTAATAATCCATCAAATTGACCGAAGGACAATTGAATCTAAAAGTTCTTTGGCCTTCGGCTTGTAATCTTTAAAAATATAAGTATTAGGAAATAACCAAATAATAATCTCCCCAAAATGTTCATGAGCGTCGTGTATGCTTTCCTCCAATAATCTACTCTAATAAATAATTTTTTTTGTCACGTGCTACATTGTCATTTATTTTGCCAAATGTCATTGTGTGATTATTTTGCATTAATTTTTCTCCACATATCATTTTATGAGGTTTTTATTTTATTAAATTCCACATAATATTTTAATGTAGTAATTACACTAAATGTTGTAATAAATGTATATCAATTTCATTAATGGACTTATCTTCTAATTTCAAATTTTCAATTTTTTTGTTTATTTATCTAAATTATTTGTTAAATTTAAAAGATAAAAACAACATTTCAATTTTAGACATTTATATTTATTTTTTTAAAATTAACCTATGTAATACATGAGTCTCACAACAGTACAATGAATAAATATCGTTGGATCTTACAAAATACCGACTAGCTGCCGTCATTTATATTGGGGAAAAACGAAATAGGGTGATTGGAAATCTGGATCACAAACAGGAATCATGTTAACACTTTCCTTGTTTGATATTTCGACCCTATATGCCTTGGGTATCACGAAATCCAAACTAGGATAATTCTTGATGTAACAATTCTTATTTTAGGCACAAAATCAAAATCAATTTTGAGAAGATGAAGAAGAAAGCGTTTCCAGTTTTTTGTGTTTCAAAGTCGTTATTTTTCCCAGATTTATCCACTCAACGGATAAACAAGAACAATTTGCATCTTTCAGAAAAGACAGATTAGTCCTTGAATTTGCATTTTTTCAAGAATGACAGATTAGTCTTTGTACTGTTCTAAAAAATTTTTCGGGGTGTTGCCCCGCACGTCGACTTGACACAGTAGATTAGGGTTCGGTACTAACAATGTTTAGTAAATACAAGTATGCAATCCTACATCTCCTAACTTGTATTATAACTAAAACATTATTCTTGAAACACTTGTTAAATCCATTACATTAAAATATATTTGGCGATAAAATCACCAACAATTTATTTTATCTTTTTTTAATTTACTTATTTTTCTTATTCCTTATTTTCACTTTATCTTATTTTCTTCTCATGTACATTTCCCAAATACATTTGAATTCGTATTTATATTTTTTTATTAATATTATCAATGTTTTTCTTAAAATATAATTAGTTACAAAAGATATTACATCCGTTGCAAATCAAAAAAGGAAGAAATTTGACAATAAGTTATTAACACTTGTTTTTGTTACTTGGGAGTTTCCTCGTCTTTTGAGAAGTCAACATCTAGACCCAAAAAAAGTGAAAGCCTTACCAACGAATGTGACAACTTGTTGGCCACCCTGAAATTTTGGATTTAATACCGACTTTTGGACTAGTAAGTAACACATGGCACAACTCTCCTCTCTCTCTGCCCGATCGATCTCCTTCCTCGTTTCCTCCATCATCACTTTGTGGGTGTATTCCTCTGGGTGGATTTCACAACATTTCGTCATTGTCTTGCTTTATTCACAACAACAAAGAAACTTCCTTTCGATTAACCTTCGCATGTCTCTGGATAGCTCATCGGGTTGGGAAATAATTAGGTCTCTCTTTACAGTTGTCCTTTGTTTACAGTTTATCCCCAAAGACGATTACGATGTTGTGTCTTATTCTTGATCTCCTTTCACATTTCATGAGGCGACTTACCCAGGAAAGATACAGTTGTTTTCCAGTGTCCCTTAGTTATACCCTTGAGAAGTGTAATACATTCACCGAGTGAGAATTATATCCCTAAACGGATCATTTTATACGCTCATAGCATCAAATTTAGATAGAAACTCGTTTCTGTAAATAACAATCGAAATTAGTTTAGTTCACGTGGAAAGAAAAACAAATCTTTCAAGTTTTGTAAGGATCCAGTCTCTTGGAACAAGTTTCTCGTCTTCCTTGAAGTTTCGTGGGTATTGTGTCTAGATGAAGAAGGAAATTCGACAAATGCATCTTAAAACATTAGCCCATTATTTTCTTATACTTGTATGTGGTATAGGGCTTGGGGCCACACTAATCTTTTGCCTTTATAGTATACCCTTAAACTCAAAATCTAAGCAAGTATTCACATTCCAAGTTCCATCCACCATAATCGATAATCAACGTTCAGGGCTTTTCCCTTTAAATCCCCAAATGCAAAACAGAACGGAAATCACCACTCCTCCTACCAATATCATCGTCACCAACACCACGACCAGAACGATTAAAGAGCCAAAAGAGCCAACAGAAACACCAAAGCCATCTGCCACAAGTGCGTTTTTACACAGAATGAAAGATGATGAGTTGTTTTGGAGAGCATCGATGGTTCCTAGAATACGCAAGACTCCATTCAAGAAGACGCCAAAGGTTGCATTCATGTATTTAGTAAGAGGAAGGTTGCCATTATCTCCCCTTTGGGCTAGGTTCTTTCGTGGTTATAAGGGGTTTTACTCCATTTATGTTCATACACAACCATATTTTGTTGGTGAAGTGGCTCCTGAACCGATGTTTCAAGGACGAAGAATTCCAAGTGAGGTATGTTAATTATGTGTCAAATCGCTTTTGTGTTTTTATCTTTTACTTCATAATTTTTACACCAATTATATTACATCGCCACTAAAATTCAATAATTTAATTCACATACATAAAATATGTAACACACCCCTAGTACAGAGAACATGTAATACGTTTCACTTTAGATTATAATTGTCCAAAAAATTAAGAGCGACATGGCTTTTTGTAGCATAGTGATCGAATATGTATTTCCCAATTACAATCAGTCTTATAACTAGATTCACCAATGCCAATTGAGAGGGCGAGGGGTATGTGACTATACTCAAATTTGGCTCATGGTGTACTTTCTATAACATTGTTGTTCTATTTTTCATGAAAAATAAAGATTCTTGTTTTTCAAATCCCTTTTCAGTGGACACCTACTCTAGAGTTTCTTTCTCTCCTTTAACCAATACTGTTCATGGTGCGTTTGAATCAAAGTGAAAAGTAGTCATAAACAAAATGTCCAAGCTTTCAAAATGCTAATGCATGATGGACGATACAAATGAAAAAAACTTGCTAGAAGGATACAAATGAATCAAAATTAGAATTTATAAACAATAAGATATACTTAATGTACAATGCATGGTGCAGGTGGTTACGTGGGGAGAAATAAGTATGGTGGAAGCCGAACGTCGGCTATTAGCCAGTGCATTACTTGATTTCAATAACGAAAGATTTGTGCTTCTTTCTGAAGCATGCATTCCTCTTTACAACTTCTCAACCATCTACCCATATCTAATCAACTCCAAACAGACATTTGTGGAGTGCTATGATAAAGAGGGACCAGTGGGGCGTGGACGATATGACCACAACATGGAACCAGCAGTTACAGTGGATCAATGGCGAAAAGGCTCCCAGTGGTTTGAAGTTGATCGCCACCTAGCCCTAGAGATTATTTGTGATAGGAAATATTACCCTTTGTTTCGAGACTATTGCAAACCTGCTTGTTATTCAGATGAGCATTACATCCCCACATTCTTATATATAGAGTTCAAGGAAGATAATTCAGATCGGACGTTAACTTATGTTGACTGGTCAAAAGGTGGACCTCATCCCTACAAGTTTGGAAAATGGGAGGTGACACTTTCTTTGTTGAGACAAATGCAGAATGGAACCGAGTGTATGTATAATGGAGAGCGAACAAGAGTTTGCTTTTTGTTTGCTAGAAAGTTTGTACCAAGTTCTTTGCTTAGGTTATTAGAGCTAGCTCCGGAAGTAATGAATTTTTGAAGTTAACTTGTAAAACCTTTAATTGCAATCAAGAAAAATGTTGGTTCCTTTTGTTTTTATATTACGGGCATATTAATGTAGTATTAGGTGTGTATTAAACAGATTGATTAAAAAAAATTATATATAAATGTGTAAATCTTAAACATTTTTTAAGGTAAAATTTTGAAATAAATATAAACGAAATAATAAATAATTAAGAAATTCAATATACACTAATAAAAAACCTATTGATAAATTTTCAAAGACTTATTTGAATACAACATCAGATATATCCTATTAATTAGTTAATTACCGTTATTGTCTAAAATCAATATTTTTTTAATCCGTCTCCACTTTTTACTATAGAAAATACAACATACAATTGACTATGAATGAACACTGATTGTCTAAAAAACAATCTCACATTCGATAAACACTGCCATTGACTTTTGTTTATATTTATCGCAATAATATAGTTGTGAAAATTGTATTCTTTCAAATGTGAAATAAATCATTTTATTCGAAGGCGTCAAAAACATTCTTTGAAAAAAGTACGACTTCCTATATTATTTCCTTGAACTATATCTGCTTCTATGACCCGATTACCTAGTGCTATAAACCTTAGCCTCGATCCATTACAAAAATCATATTTCTGATCAATATTCCTTATTAACATAACTTGAACAACTTATAATACTAACTTATGAATTGATAAACCTGATGGTTTAAGATCATTTAAAACATAAAACGACTATAAACTTTCATTAAAGTCATCATGAACATAATCTGAATTTCTAATTTCCTTATTAATTTTATAGGTGCCCTTAATAGTTTAGTGTTTATTTGTTTCTTTGATTTTTCAACATCACGTTTTTTTATCTACGAAGACAATACAACAAAAAGCTAATGTTTACTCCAAAATGGATGTTGGAGAGAAAGTGGTATTTTTTTTTTCTATTTTCTTAAAAAGAACTTAAAAATTGTTAAATTACATAATTTACCTTTATAAAACTTAATTTACTTGCAAAGGTCTACAATCTTCATACTGTTAACGATTTCAGGGTATAATTCCCTTGAGTTAATCAGATTTCAATTTAAGACTTTAATCTGGTTTCTTATAAATGTTTCACTTTATCCTGGTTTTTAACATCTGTAAACGAATTATAAACAAAATATATAAATCCGGTTTTTTATATTTTGGAGAATTTAGTTACGGGTTATTTGGTTTGTTTTTTCATGTAAACTGAAAAATCTTTCAAATGAAAAAAAAAAATCTGGAATAAAAGTTATTATATTCTACCAATATATTTTCTTAATGCATATGGTTCATCAAAATTTCAATTTATAAAACACATGTTATATATATCAAATAACGAAAAAAAGTAAGTCAAATATAGAGGAATCCAGAGCATTTGATGTTTTTTTTCCTTTAAATGAAGATGATGAAAATATGAAGTGTAAAACAAAAATTACAATAAAAATGTTCACTCTATCCCTTGAATTAAACACACAATATGGGCCACAACAGGTGCTCCATAAAGTAGTAAAAGCAAAAACAAAAAATACAAAGACAAAAACTGTAACACATGATTTCTGGTATGTATATGAAATCATAATTTATTCCTTTTTGTATAGAAACTTTACGAGTTTGAGGCCCCAAACTCGTTGAGTAGAGATGGATTGGGACACGGGTTAAGAAGTCTACTTGACGAGTTGAGTAGCCTCAACTCGACGAGTAGGCTAGCTGAATGAAATCCTAATGTTCAGGGTTTTGCACCCTATTTAAACACCTTAACCCCCATAACCTGGCCTCATTTTCACCCTCCATTATCCCAAACCCTAGTCTCGAAACCCTAATTCACTTTTGAGAGTTTTGAGCCAACTTTTGTGCATTCTTGGTGATTTTGAAGAAGAAGGTACTTGAAGAATGAGCAACGACGTGTAGGAGGAGAGTAGATCCAGAAGTTCGGCTTCATTTATGGTTTATCTGAGGTATAAAGCTCCTACCTTATCTATAGCATGCTTAGAGAT
The DNA here is from genome assembly GCF_051521515.1 of Lactuca serriola. Lineage (NCBI taxonomy): Eukaryota > Viridiplantae > Streptophyta > Magnoliopsida > Asterales > Asteraceae > Lactuca > Lactuca serriola. Next base: position 256,533,897 of record NC_136415.1, on the reverse strand, counting down.
AGTTTTAGGTTGCTTTCTTCATGTTTTGGTCCAAGTATGTAGGTTTTTGGGATTTGGATGTCCCATGTGGGCAATCCCTTCAGATCTGGGGTCTTGAGGGGACTTCATGGCATATAGGTGCAAACTTTATGGCTATGGAAGTCCAATGCAACTTGTAGACCATCTTTTTGGTCTTTTGAGCCAAGTAGGTCGTGCATGCAAGTAAAGATAGGAACTTTACGTGACCAAATCGACCCTAGAGTCCAGATCTATGACCTCAAGGTCTATCTTGAAGTTTTGATGGCTTTTGCAGTTGGATCTAAGCCATTTTGAGTAAGGGTTAGAGCTTATTTCTTCTAGGATGGGTCTTAATGTGTAAAGTCAGAAACTTTACCCTCCTAGATGTGTATTTGGCCCAGATCTGAATATGAGTCTTAGATTCAAAGAATGATGGCTTAATACGTTAAGAAGGCTTAACAGACTGAAGAACTCGAAGAGTTTATAGAGGAACTCGAGGATTTGGGTTGAAGTGTCCCGATTCTCTTAAAAGGAAGAACTCGATGAGTTCAAGGGCGACCTCGACGAGTTAATTTTGAGAAGTCTGAATAAAGAATGCAAATAGATTTTCAACTGTTGTGTCACACTCCCAAACCAGAACAACAGAAATGTCTGGGGGTGGATGATTTCATGTAAAGTATCATAACAAATAAATAATAGTGATCAAAGCCATGCAACCTAAATAATAAGTTTACATTGAATCAAAAACATTGTTGTCACACCCCAAAACCAAGAACGGCGGAAACGTTCTGGGGTGGAGGACGTCATGTAAAGTATCACAACAGTGTAAAGTAGTAAACAAGCAACAACATCATTCATTGCATTAATCGTAAGATTTTAATACATGTGTGTTCTTTCATAGAAAAAGACATGAAAATAAGTAATCAAAATAAAAGATGAGTCTTGACTGCTCTGTCTTCTCAAAACCTGGTCATCGTACCTGTCTACTGGTGACCTGAGAATACAAGTTATTTTGATAGCATAGATCAGCATAAAAGTTGGTGAGTTCATAAGTATTTAATGTCATTGTTTGTATGAAAACGTTTGTAAGTGTTTGATGTATAAGTTTGTAAATGTTTACAGTAAATATTTGTATAAGTTTGAAGAAAATGTTTATAAATGTACAATGTAAATGTTTGTATAAGTAATTGTATCTCCTAGAAAATCATATATTTTCTACTAAAAGTAGCCTTCTACCAAGGCATCAAAGTTCTACATGTTTGTTTTTTGTAAAAGTGTGTATCCTTCCTAAGTGTGACTATCATTAACAAAATATAGTTTATACATTACCGATTATGTGAGAAGATCACAAAATGAATGCAATGGGGAAAATATTAAAGTACTGTAGTACTGTATTATAGTAACCACTACTGTACTTATTGTCTTAACTCGATTGTTTTAGGTATAATGTCATGGCTAGTTCACGTACTAAATGTTCTCCCTGTCAAAAGATTCTAGGAACCAAACACGACTTGGCAAACCGGTGGTTGCATCGTGTACATCCACATTAAAGTTATATGATCATGTATACCCAATTTAACTATCACCTTTTGTTTAGAACAATGAGGTAGTGATTCATTGGTATAATTAGACCATGTAGTTGTTGTATGCTATAGCATCTTAGTATGTATTGTTTCTCGTGACAGTATTCTTTATTTGTTCCTCATCATAATATAGTTGTATAGTTTCTCATAATAGTATCGTTGTATAGTTTCTCATCATACTATAGTTGTATAGTTTCTCATCATAGTATACTTGCATAGTTTCTCATCATAGTATAGTTGTATAGTTTCTCATCATATTAAGTAGTGACTCATGAATGAACTGACTCTTTGTATGTTTCATTGGACTAGAAGTAGTAAGTAGTATAACCCTAAACTATACCTATTATAGTTTACTAGTAGACTTTGTATGACCGAATGTATTGAAATGAGATAAAGTCTTTATATATGTACATATATACATAATACATAACTAAGGGTTCAACGACACTCGGACAAACAACCGGGTACTCTAAGTCCACAACCAAAGAAGGAACAGGAAGTAAAGTGAGTTATCAGTCTTAAGTCCTTCAAAACTTATTTATATAACTATATATGTAATAGTAGACATGGTTTTTACAATATATAAGTTTGAAAACTATAAAAGAAAGGTTTGGTATACAAAAGTGAATTTGATAAAGAGTTTGACATGTAAAATAGTTTGATAAGCAGTTTGAAGTCATATGTTTGGTAACACAGTTTGAAAGTATATTAAATCCATCGATTGATAGTTATTAATCACATGTGATTGATATAATAACTATGATATTCAACTTGTATCCCCCCATATAAACATTTAAAATCATTTAAAAGGTTGGTTAAGGGGTATGAACTCACCTGTAGTGAGTGGATTGGATGGAGGTGTCGGACATGGTGCTAGGTGTAAAGTGAAGACTTGAACACACACAATGATCCTAGTTAACATATAATAAAACATATATGTATCCATTAGTCATTTAACTACTAATTAACTAAGTTAAGACACCCTAGGACATGGAAACACTTTGATTCAAGTGCTATTGGTACCAAAGGGTTGCATCTAAAGGTTGTATGGTATGACATTGGAGTATATGGCCCAAGGACCACTCCTTATGGAGTTTACGGCCTAAGGTCATTTCCCCCATGGTTTTATGGCCGTAAACTCATGGTACTAAGTGCCATTTGGTGTTTTGAGGTCTTATAAGTCAAGATTTAGCATCCAATGTTCAAGTCCAAGCCTTAGGAAGCATTAGGGGCACAATATCACCACATTATAGAGCTTATGGCCTAAGGACCATTTCCTTATGATTTTACGGCTATAAACTCTATGGGGACTTGGTTTCTTTGATGTTTAAGGTCCTAAACACTTCAAGGAAGTGATCTAGACTAGTGTCCAAGGCTTAGGAAGGAACTAGGGTGCATTTTGCCCCACTTATAAGGGTTTACGGCCCAAGAACATTCCTTGGCCGTAAACACATTTGATCTTGTGATTCATCGTGTTTTCTAGGTGCAAACAAGTCCATTTAAAGTGTATAAAAAGCTAGGATAAGTGTACTTACAATCTAGAAGCTTGATTGGTTGTTTAAGGTCCAAGAACACTAGTGTGTGTTCTTGGTGTTCTTGGTGAAACTTGAAGATCTCTGAAAACATGATTTTTGTTGGATGAAATCATGAGAGAATGCTAGGTTAAGAGGTGTATCAACAAGTCAAGGAAGAAGACTTACTAGTTTTGAAGATGTAGGGATGGAATGTGGATGATACTTGAGAGCAAACCCGAGTTCTAGGCTTGAAATGGCAAGAATGAATCAAAATGACTAAGTTTTTCTTATATAGGCATGGAGTTTACGGCCCCCATACCATTTGGTCCGTAAACTCCAAACTCTTGGAGTTTTGGAACTTAAATGTTGCACACTTTACCCTAAAGTATCCTCTCTCCAGTTATCTCTTGCAGTACTAGGCTTTAGAACACTCAAACTTAGGGGTGTTGAACAGGTAATTTTTCGGGTTTAGGGTAATTCGGGTCTGGTAATTCGGGTTTTTCATGTTAGAAAAATTACCCGTTCCCCTACCCAAACTAAATTCGGGTAATTCGGGTATCGGGTCGGGTTTGGGTAATTCGGGTATTACCCGAAATATATAATTTTTTTTTTGAATTTCACCTAAAAATAATTTAATAAAATAAATACGTCGTGCTTTATTAGTCTTGTTTATATAAACAAACGAGACAAACGAAGTTACTCAAGCTTTGAACATTGAGATTTTTTAGTCAATAATACATGAGATATCAAATATTTTTTTAACAACTTAATCTAATCTAATAAGATGTTAAAAAAACAAATACCTAAAGATCTTAATTTAAAAGTTTAAAATGTTTAAGATAAATGTAGCCATAAGTTTTGCCATGTTCTGAAGTTTCGTCAAGATAATGAGTTTGTTAGTTGCAATAAAAACTATAATCTAGAAAACAGTTAAGTTTTAAAGAACGTGATGATATATAAAAATTACTTTTAATATTGTTAGTGTCGTATTGTCATAATAAATATATTATGTTTTACAATAATGATAGTTAGTTTAAGCGTGATCAAATACCTGCTATATAGTACAAGCTCTACAACAAAAAGGAATTTTAAAAATAATTTAGGTAATTCGGGTATACCCGAAACCCAAAAAATGTACCCTTTAGCCGACCCGAAAAAAAATCGGGTAACCCGATTACCCGGAAAAATTTACCCAATACCCGATACCCGAAAAAATCAGGCGGGTAATTCGGGTATCGGGTATTTTCGATAGGGCTACTCAAACTGACTTTAAACCGGTTAAAAATTAGCAGAAAGTATTTAACTTTTAATTGAAGTGCTTGACTGTACAGGATAAAATATTTTGGGTTGTCATATCATTCCCCCGTTAAAGGGAATTTCGTCCTGAAATTAGAGTTTATGTAAGGAAGTAGGCATGAATAATCAAGTAAAGAGATGAGGATAATTCAGTTTTGATTGATCCTCGCGCTCCCAAGTGAATCCAGGTCCTCGCTTGTTATTCTAGCGACCCTTCACTAATGGGATGCGGCTTTGCTTCGTCTGTTTCACCTCTCGGCCCATGGTCACTACAGTTCTTCCACAAAGTTGAGGATCTTGTTGATCTCGATCTCGTCGAGTGGGATTACAAGAGTCTCATCGGACAGACACTTTTTCAAGTTCGAGACGTGGAAGGTAGAATATACGTTACTGAGTCGCGAGGTAAGTTGAGTCATGGATGCTTCTTTGCTCTTTCTTACTACGTGAGTAGATAAGTAGGTCATTTATAAGGAAGATGACGAACTGATCCAAGTAAGGACGACATACCCTATTCATTAAGTTCATGAATACTACGGGCGCATTGGTCTTATCCGGGAGGTATCACTACAGACTTGTAGTGTCCGTATTATGTCCGGAAGGTCGTCCTCGGGACATCCTCCTCTAACACTTGTAACTGGTGATACTCGGATCTCAGATCCATCTTCAAAGGGTAATTCGTTCCCTGCGGTTGGTCAAACGATCCATCTATGCGAGGCAGAGGGCAATGATTTCTAATGGGAATCTTGTCAAGGTCTCTGTAGTCGATGCACATACTAAACAATATGTTTTTCTTTTTGATAAACTAGACTGGAATTCCACAGGGTGAGGAGCTCGGTCTTAATAAGCTATTGCTGAGCAGTTCGTGAAGTTTGACCGGACAGTTCTTGTATCGCTGTAGGTGCTAGACTATAGGGCGACTTGGTTACAGGGGTAGCATTTTATTGGATTATAAGTTTGTTCGCATGTCGAAGCGATTACTCGTAGTCTTGGGCAGTCTCTGTCCTGAAGTTCATATTAGAAGTCCTACATGGTTTATCGATCACAGTCTCGTGTATACGAGTCGTATATAATTAAGATTGAAAAGGTAGTCGAATAAATGATTCTTCTTTAAGATCACATCCAAACAAGGAAAAGAAGTTAAAGCGGAATTATCAATTCTAAACCTGTAGAACCTTGATTATATACCACCCTTGTGTATACATTCTTCAACAATAGATCAACCGTAAGGGTCTTTGGATTGAACTTGACGTACTGTACAGGTGGTATTCCGGGGAGGTTTCTTCAGGAAGGTTATGAAATATAGGATATCCCACACATGAGTATCTTGGAGTTCTGGATTGACGGCTGTGCTAGAAAGGCAATTTTGGAGAAAGAGATTTACGTACGAAACTGGTATTGTGAGGATCGAATTGACTCAAGTTGTATGATTATATCGGACTCACTTGGAAATAAAGGCATTAGATTTGATCATAAAGGCATTACAGACAAAACACAACAGTGCAACTTTTTAACAGAGCTACAGTACTTTAGATTAACTAAAGACTACTGCTGCAAACTAGGTATACTACAAAAGGCAAGTATATGCAGTACGAGGGTCCCTTGACTAATGGAATCTTGCAAAAGATAAGACTCGAGTTGCACTAGTTTTAAATAGTTTAAAAGCATACTTAATTACTGCCGATTGGAAGTGAACCTATGTCATAGTAGGGTCCTTTGTTGCCTTTTTCCATTTTAAGGTCAAACTCCTCCTGTTCCACTGTCATTCTTCTCTGTTGGGTAGTCCCTCTTGAAGTGTCCCATCACCCCACATAAATGGCATATCCGGGAAATTTCGACATTGGTGGTTGAAGTAATGTGTTGGATCTGAGTCCTGTAGAAGCGGGTAGTGTGTCCGTTCTTGTTGCAGTTATTGCAGTGTAACAGACGACAACTACCTAGATGATGGAAGCTGCACGTATTGCACTTTGGTAGGTTTCCAGCATACTGTCTGGCTGGGTTAGGGATAACTGGGATACCAGAAGTGATGGTAGTACGAGTTACAGGCATCGTGGCCACGAAGGCTGCCACAGGTTGTTGTCCTTTGCTCGTCCCTTTGGGTGATTTGCCTTTAAATCTATCCCAAAACTTTCGTTTGTTAGTCTTGGGTTTGAGATTCAGATTGTCGTGGTAGTTTGTTACTCATTGATGTACTTGATTGTTACTTTGATTGGAATGATTGATAACAATCCCACTAACATTTGCGTTGTTAGCGTTAAGGTGAGTCATGACAACTGAGACTGCGGCTTGAAAGGTAGTTGCATCAATCTGAAGAGTTGGTGTTTGGTTGATGGGTTGTTTACTTTTCTTCGACGGCATGATTCTGTTACACGAATAGAAAATGAGTTCGTGAGCGATTTTGGTTGAACCTAGATTTATTCTGATCATTCATGTAAAGAGTAGAAGTATGTTCTCGATGGTTTGACCTACATCCCTATGATGTAGTCCTAGTATAGAGTAGAAGTAAGTTCATAGAATGGTCTCAAGACATTTGCCGTCCAAACCAGGGTATTATTGGTTGGTGGATAACATGATCCAACCTTTAAAAGAGAATTGGAAATGATCCCGGAGTTAAATTACTATAGTCCAATAACTTGACTAGAGGGGGTTTCAGATAGACTCCAATGAAAGTATGATGAAAGTATTTGAACAAAGAGTGACACAGAAGTTAGTCGACTATCAATATCATTGATGTTTAAGATGTATTAAGTTTGAGAAAATTAACCTTGTAGTAGGTCTTACATCTTATCCGGAGTAGAAAAGTTTTTGACAATAGAAAGGTCTAACCAAAAGTACTTACAGTACAAGATCGTTACATAGAAAAGTTCTACCTAGGACATAGATAGGAAAATGGTTCCTTAAAACAAGGGAGGAAAGTAAAGCACCTCCTACTGGTGACAGTCACCCCTATTTGGAATGGGAGTTACCGGGGGTAGGGATTGGATGATCATCCTCTGGTTCTTCTCCAAACCATCCAACATTGTCTTCATTCAGAAGGTACGGATCGTCATGGAGATGGGGTCCAACCATGTTATCTACGCGAGAATTGGGGTAAAGAAATAATTATTAGTCGTACTAACTAGATAGTTATAAGATAATCTTCATTAGTTAATTCATTATTTGTAAAGTGCATACCAGTTATATGTAATCAAAACAGGATAGGCCTTCGAATACGTGACCTTAACTCCAAATTCACAAGGAACAGGGGTAAAGAAAAAATTCATAGATTCTAAGTCTATGTCATCCTAGTTACACATAACCTTAGTGTATCAACTTAGCAACTATTGACCTAGTAATGAAGATCTTTTTAGTTCTCAACTAAGTACTTATAGTAACACAGGATATTCCTAATGTCTTTATCGTAGTAGTGTTGGTAAGTTTTTCGACTTGTTGCCATATCACAACCATTCTTGGGCATATGCTAATCACTCCTCGGACTAGCATAGTTGATCATGCTATGCCACTCCCACGCCTGGCCATACATCCCCGAGCTTACTTATGATATTCAACAATCGTAATACTTTTGTTCTTGTCGTTGTGACAATGATTTTAGTATGAATGTAGGTATGTATACTTAGTTAAATATTTTATTATTTATAAGTATAAACTCTTGGTTAGAGTATTTTAATCCCATTGTATTTATAGTCTGTATATCTTTTATAGGTTGATATACTCAATTCACTATAAACAATGCTCTGATACCAATTTGTCACACCCTAAAACCAAGAACGGCGGAAACGTTCTGGGGTGGAGGACGTCATGTAAAGTATCACAACAGTGTAAAGTAGTAAACAAGCAACAACATCATTCATTGCATTAATCGTAAGATTTTAATACATGTGTGTTCTTTCATAGAAAAAGACATGAAAATAAGTAATCAAAATAAAAGATGAGTCTTGACTGCTCTGTCTTCTCAAAACCTGGTCATCGTACCCGTCTACTGGTGACCTGAGAATACAAGTTATTTTGATAGCATAGATCAGCATAAAAGTTGGTGAGTTCATAAGTATTTAATGTCATACACACCTTTAGACACTACCCGGGACACCCAAACACGTAACCAAAGTGTTTTCTGCTCCTTTGAGTGCGTATACTTGTTTAATTAGTATTAAATATACTAATTTTATGTGAACATATGTTATCATATGTTAAATAGGTCATTGAGTGTGTTCGAGTCCTTGCGTGACACCGAACGCCCAAACGGCACCTTCGTCGGACCTACTTACACCAGGTGAGTTCATACCCCTAAATGAACCTTTTAAATGTTTTTATACGTTTTATAGGGGGGAATACAAGTTAAACATGCCAGTTATCATATCAATCACATGTGATTGATAACCCGCATGCACAAGATTTTACCACACTTTACACTGTTTTACCGAGTAGGACACTATAATGGTTTTCAATTGTTTCAAAACTCTTACTTATACTGTTTTATGTAAAATCATTTCAAACTGGTTTATAAAGGTTCCAAAGATTCCTAAAGTTTTTCACACTTATTTTACCAAAGAATACAAAATGCGATTTTCCTAAGTATAAAGGTTTTTCCAAGGTTTTCATGTATACTTTTACTTGTTAGTTACTGTCGCTTCGTTTTCATTCATTTTAAACTCCTACTCGATAACGCTTTCACTTCGTGATGCATTTATACCTGTTATTGTCTCTATTTCACTTATACTTGTAGTCGCTTATACTTGATAGACGCTCTTACTTCACTTATAGTCATTTCCACTTCGTGATACACTTATACTTCACGATTCAATTATCCCACTCTGTACGCTTATACTTCACGACTCAGATGTTCCTCTGTATGCTTATACTTCACGACTCGGATGTTCCACTGTACGCTTATACTTCATGACTCGTATGTTCCACTATACGCTTATACATCACGACTCGGATGTTCCACTGTACGCTTATACTTCACAAGTCGTTTATTCCACACTGTACACTTATACTTCACGATATGATTCCACTTGATACACACTCAAGCGTAGTTAGATGTATGTCTGTGCTTGTATAGATGCATATAAATAATGATTGAAAGACTTAGGAAGGCTTATCCGCCCTATTTCCTTTTCTTTGTTGAGATGTGGTCTGGTGGGATCGGATGTCCATCCGAAGGTCGTTTGATTCATTAGTTATATATCATGTACACAAGCATAGACATATGGGTTTACCTCAGTCATTTCAGTTATGAGTCTCTACCTCTAGTTCAGCACTTACATTAGAAACCCACTAGTTGGAAGTCTCTACCCACTATTTGGGATGCATCTTCAGGACACGGCCTTCTCCGTCGTCTAGTTGGTAACCAGAATCTCCTGTAGGGAGAGCGGACATTGTGTCTATAGATCTATACGAGATTGACAACCCCACACCCAGACTGCTAGCTACAGTCCCGGCCTACCAAGCCAACGGGTGACAAATGTCATATTTTAGATGCTTGTAGGGCGTCTGGTACTCTAGTCAGTATGGTTACGAGTATCCCGGGTTACCTTATAATTCATTGGCTTTAAGGTAACGGTATTTCACCGGCAATTTACACTGTATGCTGGTAATTCATTTTCAGAGTCACACTGTTTTGACCTTACAAGACGTTTCTTTCATTTGATACTGTCTAGGGTCTGTTTTCTCTGTTTTGACCATACAAGACGTATCTTTCATTTGATACTGTCTGGTTCTGTCTTTCACTATTTTAGACCTTACCAGCTGTACCTTTCATTTGGTACCTTCTGGGGTCTGAGTCTCTACTTGTTAGACTGAACCAGGCGTGTTGTTAATTCGATACTCTCCTAGAGTCTATGATTCCTTTCCTTAGTCAGCAGTCATCACTACTGAGGCATATGTTATTCCCTGATGTCGTTTGCTTTCCTCAATAATCAAATTTGGTATTTTGATAATGATAGCAATTTACGGAAAATGACTTTTTACCAAATAACACTGACCAGTCTTGGTAGAAGGCTGCTTTATTAAAGAAAATATAGGATTTTCTGGAAAGAACTCTAATACACAATAAGCACTTAAACTACTACTTTTATTAAAGTTATTTGAATAAAAACGTCACTAAATGCTTATGAACTCACCAGCATTTGTAAAAAATGCTGATACTCGCTTTTCAAATAACTTGTTTTCTCAGGTTAGCATTAGACAGGTACATCCCCGGAGCTGTTGATGAAGATAGCTTAGTACCACGCTATATTTATTCTATTACTTGTATTACTTTGATTTATTAATGTAACCATGTAAAACTATTACTATTAATGCAATGTTTTGTTGTACTTTGATTACTATAATGCATGTGTTGTGATACTTGACATGACGTCATCCACCCCAGAACGTTTCCGCCGTTCCGGTTTTGGGGTGTGACAGATTGATATCAGAGAATTGTTTATAGTGAGCTAAGTATATCAATTCATAAAAGATATACAACCTATAAACACAAAGGGATAAAAGACTCTGACCAAGAATTATACTTTAAAATATAACCATATTTTACCAAAGTATAATAACATCCAGAATCTAAGCACTCGAACAAAAGTATCACAAGAAGAACAAGAATAAAAGTCTTCGGATGTTGAACATTACCATCAAACCTGGGCAGTTATGTAATCTTAAGGTGGGATAAATGTAACCTGATAAACTACATTTATCCGAGATGCGATGAACATGTGCTTGGGAGTGATAGTGGTGTACAACAGGTCTGAAACTTACCAACTAGGATTGCTAGAGCCAAACATAAAGTTAAAATACTATAGGAGTATTTTAGAACGCTAAAAGATCCACACTAATCCCATAATGATACTCAGAAGATAAGAAACAAACAAGAATTAAAATACCATAAGGGTATTTTAGGAAACATAAACAACCTTGCATGAATAACTAAAAAGATCCTTATTGATATACCTACGACTACAGAGGGTGTACTCCCAAGGTTATATATAATAAGGATCCCATAGGCTAAGAATGTGTGGTTTCGCTCTACTTCCTTTTCCTCGTTGGGATGTGGATATAGAGTAGTATCACCTATTCGAAGGCCTATCGGATCTAAGTTATATATGATTTGTATACCCTGTGTAATCGTAGCAGGACTCGATATGGATCATACAGTGAAATGTTAATAATCTCTTAGGATTCTTTAGACATTTCCATTCTCGCGCGAACCCTGTAGACAACCCTATCCACTTCAGTGCTCGGCATATGAGTTGATTTAGACCCAGAGGAGGTTCATTGAGAAGATTTCCTGTTCGGAAATAAATGAACTGGGTCGAGACTATTGGATTCACCAAGTGCCCATATCTTTTTGGGACAACGGTGAGAAATTCGCCTAAACTTCGGAGATTCCCAGTCATCCATCATGAAGTGGTGACACCCAGAGTCGGAATTAGAAGGAAGGCGGAGTAGAGATTCAATATGTCCATACGAGGAAAGAACCCTAGGAAACTACCCGAAGGAAACCAACGCCGATCCCAGTCAAAGATACGAGGCAGACCGAGGGACCCAGTATATGGAACCTGGGAATTGTCCTTTCCTCGTGTTCGTCACGCTAATACACCCATAAAATAATACAATTTAGTGAGTTAGTGGTTACACTACTCACGCTATGTGTTAGGTAAATCGTCATTTCCCGTTGCCAGATACACGATTAGGGCAGATCCCCGCATCTCTATTGAGAGAATTTAGTCATTTGCCCTTGTGAGCCTCTCTTTCTGCAGTTTCGTTCCGAACTGTTCTCAAATCTCTCTAGGACGGAGAGTGAAACCTTTCCCAGTATAAAGGTAACTTAGTAGGAATGACTCGCATCTTATGGCCTTTTCCGATACTCATACTCCTACCTTGATTTCCAGGACTACATCATAGGGATGTAGGTCGACACTCAGACGACCAGTACCCAAGGCACGGGAAAAATTTATGCCTAATACGTTCAGGACAGAAATGTCCAGGGTTAACCATCGTCTCTCATTACCTTGTATTCCTTTCCGTGTAGGAAAACCATGCCACCGAAGAAGCGTAACCAATCCACAAGCAAGAAACATGCTCTCTTATTCGATGAAGCTACGTTCCAAGCTGCAGTCTCAGCAGTCGTAGCAGCTGTCATGGCTCACCTGAATGCTAACACCGCCAATGTTAGCAAGGGCCCTGTCGGGATTTCCAAACCTAGCGATGGACAACAGCAACCAACACTTTCATACCCAGTCACCCAAGAACCTTCACCGAACCCACTAAAGAGAAAACTCAAGATTGAGGAGGGAAGTACCTCGGCTCAAGGACCTTCCGAAGGGCAACGAGCTGAGGCAGTCTATACCCCTGTCAATCCTTCCCTCCCGACTCCAAGAAGACCGTACCTAGGAGACCTTCCCTACTGCAGCAAGTGCATCTACCATCATCATGGTGCCTTCCGGGAACTCTATTGTGCTAGGTGCAACATGAAGGGACATACTGCTCGCGTATGCAGAACTCCGGTGGAGCGTATTGCATCAATCACCAAAGTGACGACCAATCCAGTTTGTCGTCTATGTGGTGCGATTGGACACTTCAAAAGGGATTGCTCAGCTGAAGGAAACAACAAGGACATAGGAGGAGTCTGACTCTACTGCTTAGGAAGAAGCATCAAGGAACTCGTTAGATTTTGGTACGTCTCTCGATCTCGGGTAACTAAACTAAAAACAATAAAAGATTAATTCAAAATGTAAATTCTTCCCAGTAAGGCGAAAGTCGCAGCACTGTTATAAAATTTAAAAATTCATCAGGTAAAACTATAATGACTAAACATATACGTGACGGCCATGTATATTTAAGATGGATAGACCTAGAGTGAGCGAATGCCACCTCATTTCCTGTTCCTCGTTTGGTTGTGGATTTAGGGCGGGGTCGCTCAGTCAACAGTCCTCCCCACCTTAAATATACATGACTAGTATATGTTAGGCGGTTATAGAAATGCCTTGTGAGAATCCATTCATGAAAAGGTACTCTATTCGGAAACACTTAGGACTCTCTATAGTTCCGCGTCGACTCTATCGGTCCAAGTATCCGTGGTAGTGATACATAGGACGGAACCCGAGACGCCTAGAACTTGTGTGCCTGTTCGGCACATGACTCTATCGATCTTCACTTTATACCATGTCGGAGTGTGCCAACTTCGACGACCCTATCGATCATGGTTTGACTTCGTTCAACCATGTGTTCATCTTTAGTGCTGTGTAAAAGAACTTTCTCTATAGCCATGTTGGCAAATAAAGGTTCATGAGAACCTAAACATAACACAAATAATCAAACATAATGCGATCCGTCAATCGTACCTCTTATCTCAAACCTTCCGAAATACCCAAGAAAGGGTACCGTGTGCCGTAGATCGACCCCTCGTAGTCAGATGAACACCGAAGCAAAAGGACACTGCAGATACCCCAGAAGACAGTAACCATCTGAAGCATACTCCGTAGATTCCCCCGGGTGACCCTTCACACCTCGCACGTCAGGTTCGTAAGCATAGAGATTAGAACTGATAAGGAATGACCACTATAACTAGGCATATGCATAAAGGTGGCATATAATTGAGATCAAAAAGATTTAAGGTGTGCGTTTCCTCCCTACTCCCTATTCCTCGTTGGGTTGTGGGTTTGGGGTGGAGTCGCACAGCTGAACATCCTGCCGACCTCAATTGTATACTACTTGCATACACCAAGTATTGGAGGTTAAGCCAAGCATGAGCTCTACCACGGACCTCTTCGCAAAACACTTTCACCCTATTCCATAACATATGAGCCGGAGTCAAGAGAATCACTGCGGGTTAAGCTAGTAAAGTTCCGAGTGATGAGACCCTATACTCACTAGAATTGACCTAGACCGAGGAAACTCTAAACCTTCAGAAGAGTAGTTGCAGTAGATGTTCTTACTACTCAGGCACTTTGCCCACCCTGTTATAGACAAGTAGTGCCTATCATCCTCCACTCTCTCGCATGGAGGAAATCGTCGTCGCCCTGTAGACAATGAAATACACTCTCCGAAGTGAACACTAGGATACCGAGAACCACAGGATAACCTTCGCAGCCAAGAATCCTTGATCAAAGTGCGATAGTAGTTGCGTTGAACCTCGTGACCCAGATCCCGAAGAGATTATAGACTCGACACCGGCCTTGGTGTTAGTCGAGGGGTTATGCAGGAACATGCGGTTTCCGCACTAGAATAAACCAAATTCTTGTAAAATCCTTGGACTATTAGGTGTTCCACGAATACCATCTCACGCAGAGATAGTAGAACCACCTCCAGAGATAGTTCGACACTCGTCTGATGAAACCCTATCTTCCCGACCTCCAGGGTTTCCACATCTCAAGCTTCGTTAGTGCAAATTCATTTTGCACATGCTTGAGATAGACACTCTACGGCAAACCGATAACCATAGTCACGCAACCCACTCGACGATCTAGAAAGTCTCTATCAGCCAGTTGACAGAAAACACGAAACCAAAGACCACTCGAGATTCCTAAGGACCAACCTGAAGGACTACACACACAGTGCGAGTGAGAACGTTAGGAACTTCGGAATAGCGATCACGCCAGTGATGATCTTGCCATAGAAGTACACTATGTTCTGAGTATTGAAAAGCTCTACCATTCTGAGAGCTTAGGACAATATGAGAATCCCCATGGAGACTTGGTCCAACCCTTTTCAGGTCGCCACTACCTTTGGATATACCACAAGATTCACACCTGATCGATCCACTTCTTAGACTAGATATGCGATTACCCGACATCACTCTTCGTGCCTCACTCATCTTTATAGAACCCATTGAGAACCCTAACCTTGTATATACACCAGTTGGAACACACTAGCTACACTAGACGGAATCCGCCTCCTGTACGTGAAGGTCTGTCGGAATGACAAACACAGACTAGAGTTCACTCGGGAATGCGAGGACAACCGTGTAGGAAGTACTCTCTTACCTCTATTTGGCCATTCATACCTACTTCCTTTCCTAGACCTGAATTTCGGGACGAAATTCCCTCTAACGGGGGGATGATGTGACAACCCAAGTTGTTCCGTTACATTTCCCCGTTACCGTTAACAGAATATTCCAGTTTATAAAGTTCCGTTAATTAGAGGTCGTCAATTTAATAAACATTCCATTTGTTTACATTTAATATGCCGTTAAGTCGTGATAAAAAGAAATAAAAACACATAACACCCATTTCCATTTAGTTGGAAAAGTTAGTTTTTATTATTACGACCACTAAATTGGGTGCGACCAAAAGCCCTGTATAACGACAGTATCGGGTAGAATTTCACTGAGGTCCAACTCCCACTCATATATATAGGGGAGTAAACTCCATTTGGAGCTTTTCCACCCTCTCTCTCTATACTCTCTCTCTAGACTCGTTTTCGCCCCAAATCCGCAACCAAACGCTTCCAAATTGTAAGTCCGCTTATCCTAGCTTGTTCTAAACATTATGATTCGTGTTTATAGCCCAAAATTCAGACTTAGAAGCTATTGAAAAGGAGTTTACGGCCTAAGCTCCTCCTTAGGCCGTAAACACCTTAAAAGAGGCCAAAATGACCCCCAAAAGTCCCTAAAAGCTTGAAAATAAATAAAGGAATTAGCCTAGGAGTGTTTGCACATTTAAAACAATCAAATTTGGGCATAAAAGAGAGTTTACGGACCAAGCATATGCTTAGGCCGTAAACACCTCTAAACCTTGCAAAAGTGCCCCAAAAACACTCCTAAATCACCCTTAGGCTTCATACATAATTTAGGGACTTAGTATTTTGGGTGTAGCACAATTAAACACAATGAAATGAAGGGGTAAAGGGAGTTTACGGCCCAGACATGTGTCAAGGACGTAAACACCCCTAAACATGCCTAAAAGATAGTTTTTATTCCTCAAATGGCCTTAGAATATTTCTATAAAATGCTAGGAGGGTATTAGAGGCTTGAAACTTCATTAAAATCATGGCATAGGATTTTACGGCCGTAAACTCCCTTAGGAGTTGTCCCTGGGCCGTAAACTCCCTAATGAAGCCCTTAGAAGCCTTAAACTCACTCATACTATATAGTTTTGGACCTAGAATAATTCCATGAACAAGCAAGAAGCCTTGAACACACTAGAACCCTTCACCATGAGTTTACGGCCGTAAAATCATGGTGAGTAGTCCCTGGGCCGTAAACTAAGTAATAAGGGGTTACTCTCGGAGAGTAAACTCCATTCCTAAGCCATATACACCTTTAGACGCTACCCGGGACACCCAAACACGTAACCAAAGTGTTTTCCGCTCCTTTGAGTGCGTATACTTGTTTAATTAGTATTAAATATACTAATTGTATGTGAACATATGTTATCATATGTTAAATAGGTCATTGAGTGTGTCCGAGTCCTTGTGTGACATCGAACGCCCAAACGGCACCTTCGTCGGACCTACTTACACCAGGTGAGTTCATACCCCTGAATGAACCTTTTAAATGTTTTTATACGTTTTATAGGGGGGGGGGGGAATACAAGTTAAACATGCCAGTTATCATATCAATCACATGTGATTGATAACCCGCATGCACAAGATTTTACCACACTTTACACTGTTTTATCGAGTAGGACACTATAATGGTTTTCAATTGTTTCAAAACTCTTACTTATACTTTTTTATCTAAAATCATTTCAAACTGGTTTATAAAGGTTCCAAAGATTCCTAAAGTTTTTCACACTTATTTTACCAAAGAATACAAAATGCGATTTTCCTAAGTATAAAGGTTTTTCCAAGGTTTTCATGTATACTTTTACTTGTTAGTTACTGCCGCTTCGTTTTCATTCATTTTAAACTCCTACTCGATAACGCTTTCACTTCGTGATGCGTTTATACCTGTTATTGTCTCTATTTCACTTATACTTGTAGTCACTTATACTTGATAGACGCTCTTACTTCACTTATAGTCGTTTCCACTTCGTGATACACTTATACTTGGTACACTTATACTTCACGATTTGATTATCCCATTCTGTACGCTTATACTTCACGACTCGGATGTTCCTCTGTACGTTTATAATTCACGACTCGGATGTTCCACGGTACGCTTATACTGCACGACTCGTATGTTGCACTATACGCTTATACATCACGACTCGGATGTTCCACTGTACGCTTATACTTCACATGTCGTTTATTCCACACTGTACACTTATACTTCATGATATGATTCCACTTGATACACACTCAAGCGTAGTTAGATGTATGCCTGTGCTTGTATAGATGCATATACATAATGATTGAAGGACTTAGGAAGGCTTATCCACCCTATTTCCTTTTCTTTGTTGAGATGTGGTCTGGTGGGATCGGATGTCCATCCGAAGGTCGTTTGATTCATTAGTTATATATCATGTACACAAGCATAGACATATGGGTTTACCTCAGTCATTTCAGTTATGAGTCTCTACCTCTAGTTCAGCACTTACATTAGAAACCCACTAGTTGGAAGTCTCTACCCATTATATGGGATGCATCTTCAAGACACGGCCTTCTCCGTCGTCTAGTTGGTAACCAGAATCTCCTGTAGGGAGAGCGGACATTGTGTGTATAGATCTATACGTGATTGACAACCCCGCACCCAGACTGCTAGCTACAGTCCCGGCCTACCAAGCCAACGGGTGACAAATGTCATATTTTAGACGCTTGTAGGGCGTCTGGTACTCTAGTCAGTATGGTTACGAGTATCCCGGGTTACCTTATAATTCATTGGCTTTAAGGTAACGGTATTTCACCGGCAATTTACACTGTATGCTGGTAATTCATTTTCAGAGTCACACTGTTTTGACCTTACAAGACGTGTCTTTATTTGATACTGTCTGGGGTCTGTTTTCTCTGTTTTGACCTTACAAGACATATCTTTCATTTGATACTGTCTGGTTTTGTCTTTCACTATTTTAGACCTTACCAGCTGTACCTTTCATTTGGTACCTTCTGGGGTCTGAGTCTCTACTTGTTAGACTGAACCAGGTGTGTCGTTAGTTCGATACTCTCCTGGAGTCTATGATTCCTTGCCTTTGTCAGCAGTCCTCACTGCTAAGCCATATGTTATTCCCTGATGTCGTTTTCTTTCCTGAATAATCAAATTCGGTATTTTGATAATGATAGCAATTTAGGGAAAATGACTTTTTACCACGTAACACTGACCAGTCTTGGTAGAAGGCTGCTTTGCTAAAGAAAATATAGGATTTTCTGGAAAGAACTCTAATACACAGTAAACACTTAAACTACTACTTTTATTAAAGTTATTTGAATAAAAATGTCACTAAATGCTTATGAACTCACCAGAATTTGTAAAAAATGCTGATACTCGCTTTTCAAATAACTTGTATTCTCAAGTTAGCATTAGACAGGTACATCCCCGGAGCTGTTGATGAAGATAGCTTAGTACCACGCTGTATTTATTCTATTACTTGTATTACTTTGATGTATTAATGTAACCATGTAAAACTATTACTATTAATGCAATGTTTTGTTGTACTTTGATTACTATAATGCATGTGTTGTGATACTTGACATGACGTCATCCACCCCAGAATGTTTTCACCATTTCGGTTTTAGGGTGTGACATATGAACTCACCTGTAACAAGTGGATCGGAAGGAAGTGTCGGATAAGTGCTTGGTGTCAAGTGAAGACTTAGACACGCACAAAGATCCTAATAACATATAAGGATATATGTATATACACAATTAGTCTTTAAACAACTAATAAACAAAGTTAAGACACTCTAAGACACGCTAAACACTTTATACAAGTGTTATAAGTCTCAAGGGTTGCATCTAAGTGTTGTAGGGAAAGGCTAGTGTGTTTGGGGTTCAAGGGTAAACTCCCCTGGAGTTTACGGTTTTCATGACCATTTCCCAAGGAGTTTACGGCAGTAAACTCAAGGGTTTACGGTCGTAAACTCTACACTTTATGACCATTTTTTGGTTTGAAGTCTTCTAAGCTATTCCAAGCATTCCTACTTCTTGATTTAGCCTTAGGAAGTGTTGTGTGCCATCAAAACACTCCTAAATGGAGTTTACGGTCAAAGGACCAATTCTCCATGAGTTTACTACCTTAAACTCATGAGTTTACTACCTTAAACTCCTAAGTTTGGTATTTGGCGGTTTTCAAGTCCTTAGCTCAAACATGGAACTAGTCTAGGTTAGATTCTAGCCATAAGGAACAACCATGGGCCATTTATGGGACATTTACACCACATTTGAGGTGCTTACGGTTTTGGGAGATCGCCAAACCGTAAACACATAAAAATATATGATTTTGGTGCTTTTTGTGTGATACACTCATCAAGGATGGATCTAGACAAGTCCCTAAGGCATTGTGAAGCATCTAGACACCCTAAAGCACCCTAAGGCACTATATTTGGTGTTTACGGCTTTAAGAGCCTCCCAAAACCGTGAACACCTTGTTCTTGGTGTTCTTGGGACTTTTCCTTGGTATAAACATGTATAGCTAGCTTAAAATGACTCTAGGATAGAAGTACTTACATTGTGGAAGCTTGAAATGAACTTTATGTCCAAAAACACTAGTGTGTGTTCTTGGTGTTTTGGAAAAACTAGTCAAAACACATAAATGAATGGATTAAAGGATGTACAATCACTAGATTAAGTGATATACTAACTTGAAAGGGTTAGAACACTTACTAGTTTGAAGATCTAGAACAAAAAATAGGATGATACTTGAGAGAGTTTTGAGTTTACTCTTTTGGAGTTTACTCTTTTAGAAAATGGGGAGTAAACACAAATGGCTAGTTTTTGGGGAGTAAACTCATACATAGGTATGAGTTCACGATTTTTGGGTGATTTTTCAACCAAAACATAAAAGTTTGGTCGGGAATTTCTAAGACGCGAGGTGTTTGCGGTTTTTAAAATTCAAAACCCGAGACGACACTTTCTTTCACCTGTTCGTTTAAAAATAATATTAAAATAATCAAACGAACCTTATATTTCTTGAAAATAAGAAATAATGAATTTAACTTATGATACGAAGTGGTTGACTTTTAGGGTTTGACCGAATGGAAATTTTGGGTTGTCACATCATCCCCCTATTGAAGGGAATTTCGCCCCGAAATTAGAATTTAGGCAAGGAAATAGGTACGAATGATCGAGTCGTGAGGAGGAAACTTCCTAATCGATTGGTTCTAGCGCTCCTAAGTGAATTTGGGTCCTCGGTTGGTATCCCAACGAACCTTCACTAACGGGAGACTGCGTTGCTTTGTCCGCTTGACCTCTCGGTCGAGGGTCACTATGGTTCTAATACGAAGGCGAGGATCTCGACGAGTGGACATACAAAAGTCCTAACAGAAAGGTACGGTTTCACGATCGAGACGCTAAGAGTAGAATGTACGCTACTGAGTTCGCGGAGTACGTCTAGTTTGCGAGATACAAGACTGGTTCTGGTAAGAATCTCGGAGGTCCTATTTATCTTGGATTTAGCTTTCCACGCGATATGAAGCGTATTAAGCCATTCCCAGAGTGAGAATTCCTAAAGAACTTGGTCTCTCACTTGGAATCTCCAAGGTTCTTTCTCTTGCTAAGCCTCCCAGTTAAGGGCCACCCCTTGCTGGGTTAAAGTCGAAATGGTTTCTGTGATTTGCGAGGAGTTCTGAATGAATTAAGACAGTAGGTCTGTAAGACCTAGAATTTGGCGAAAATATCTGTCGGCGTCTCTGTTGTGTCGACAAATTCTCAACGGTTTTGACAAATTGTAAGAGTACTCAAAATTTCCCACATCACTAAAAGTGTGTCATAGGAATTTAACTCTTCAATTTCAAAACTCGTGCCTAGAGAACTTCGCGAAAAGTTCATCTGAAGGAAATGTTTCCATGGGTTTCTTCTTACTAAGAGGGTAGATAAGTAAGTCATTACATGGAGAAATGACGAACTGATCCAAGTAAGAAAGACGTACCCTACTCATTTAGCTCATGAAAACTATGAGCGTATTGGTCCTATCCGAAGGGTATCACTACGGACTCGAAGTGTCTGCATCGATTTCGGAAGATAGTCTTTTGGACATCCTTCCCTAACACTCAAACTGGTGATATTCGGATCTCAGATCCATTTCTGAAGGTAATTCTTTCCTTGCGTTTGCTCAACCAATTCATCTATGCGAGGCAGAGATAACGATTTATAATGAAAAATCTTGACGGAGTCCTCGATATTCGAGACACATACGATGCAATCCGTCGATCTCTGGAAGAATAAGACTGGGGTTCTCCAGGGTGAGAAGCCTAGTCTTCTAATTCTCTTTCTGTGTAGTTCGTTAAGTTGTCTGTATTGTTCTGGTATTTCCGTAAGTGTTTAGACTATAGGGCGATCTGTTTACAAGAGTCGTACTGGGTTCTAAGTTTGTTCACATGACGATGCGATTACTCGTAGGCTTAGGTAGTTCTCCGTCCTGAAGTTCATATTAGAATTCGTACATGTTTTCACAATCACAATCTCGTGTATGCGAGTCGTATATAATTAAGATTGAAAAGGTAGTCGAATAACTGATTCTTCTTTAAGCTCACCTCCTTTCGAGGAAAAAGAAGTTAAAGGGGAATCATCAATTCTAAACCTGTAGAACCTTAATTATATATCACTCTTATGTATACATTCCTCAGTGATAGATCAATCGCATGAATCCTTGGATTAAACTTGACGTACTGCACGAGTGGTACTTCGGGGATTTCTTCGGAAAGAAAAAAAATAACTAAGAGGTACTCCTGGCATGAGTACTTCGGTGTTCTGATATGACGGCTTCGCTGGAAAAGCGATCTAGAAGAAAGAGATGTACGTATGAAGCTGTTTTCGTGATATTCAAATTGAATCGGGTCGTATGATAATGTCGGAATCATACAGAAACTTAAAGACATTAGATTTGAACATAACACGTTTTACAGACAAAACACAACCGTGCAACCATCAACAGAGCTACAATACTTTAGACTTACAACAAGACCATTGCTACGAATTAGGTATACTACAAAAGACAAGTATACGCAGCACGAGCATCCTTATACTGACAGGATCTCGCAAAAAGGTAAGACTCTAGTTGCACTAGTTTTGGATAGTTTAAAAGTCTGTTACAACAAAACGCCTAAAGTACATTAACGAGGGTCCGACGTAGTTTCTCCTGCAGCTGTGATCCTGAGAATCTTCCCATCTGCGCCAGAGTTCTTTGCTATAGGGCAATCCTTCTTGAAGTGTCCAATTTCACCGCATTGGTGACATATCTGGACAACACCAACATTGGTGGTGGAAGTGAGGTGTTTAGCCAGTGTTATGTGGACACGAATGCCTTCCTCATTACTCTACCTTGGAAATTGCTTCCTAAATCGTTCGTCTTTATAACTACTCTCGTGTGTAGGGTTAGTCCCGATGAAAGGGATTTGAGTGATGGGTCGTGCCGGTGCTCCACAGCCACGAGCATGGTGCCCCAATTTTAGGAAATTGCAACATTGCATCTCATGGCAAGCCCCATGATGATGGAAACTACACTTATCACACTCTGGGAGTTTTCCCTCGTATGGCCTGCTCGGTACGGGAATGGCAGGGGTTTCCACTTGCTGTTGTTACATAGCCAGCCTTTGGAATTTCTTGCGTTCTTTCTGGGCTTGCCGCTTTCGTTTCTTGTTCTCTGCTTTTCAGCCTTGCGAGCCTGTGATTGTTACTGTTTGGCGACTTCCTGGATGGATACCACGATTGGAAACATCAATCCCATCATCAACATTGATTGTGCTGATAGCGCTACGGTGCGCAAGGACAGCTGTCACGACAGCCATCACGGCAGTTGTAACTGCGGTTTGAAAGGTAGCGGCGTCCATAGGAAAGGTAGAGGTTTCGTTGTTCGACTGATTGCTTTTGGATGACGACATGATTCTGTAATACGAAGATAAGGATTTTGTGAGCGATTCTGGTTGACCCTGATGTACTTAGATTATTCATGTAAAGAGTAAGACTATGTTCTCGAAAGTTTGACCTACATCCCTATGATGCAGTCCTAGTACGGATTGGAAGTATGTTTGTAGAATGGTCTCAAGACGTTTGTCGTTCAAGCTGAGGTATCGTGGGTTGGTGAATAACAAGATCCATCCACTGAAAGAGACTTGGAAATGTCTCTTGAGTTAAATTACTATAGTCTAATGACTTGACTAAAGCATGTTTCAGATAGACTCAAATGAAAGTATGATGAGAGTACTTGAATAAAGGAAATAACACAGAAGTTAGTCGGCTGTCAATATCTTTGATATTCACGACGTAAAGATTCAGGAAAATGACCTTGCAAAAGGTCTTACAACATATCTAGAGAAGATAGTTCTTGACAGCATAGGGACCTAACCAAAAGTACTTACTGTACAAGATAATTTCATAGAAAATGCCACATCGGGCATAGACAAAAGAAAAACGATTCCTTTTAACAATGAAAATAAAGTAAAACATCTACTACTGGCGACGGTCATCCCTCTGGTGAACCCTCAGTTCAGCCAGTTGACGTTCCATGTCAAGTAGGTGTCTTTCGTACACCCTCTGGCGTACTCGGAGCTCTATGACTTCGGCTCGTGATTCAGCCAGTGCTTGTAGTAGGGTTTCATGGTTTCCCTCTGATCTCTCGCGAGCATCTTCTAGACGAATGGTGCGGAGGGTATGCATTCTCGTATCAGCGACAACTTCGGTAATCTGATGTAGGGCTGTCCTGCCTTGAATCTCATGTCGGGCCCCTCTGCAGACCAAGATTGGCAGGGTTCTGTCTACTGAGCCCCCATTGCTCAGGTCGTAAAAGCTTCGGTCACCATTAAATGGCATGGGATGATCTTGTCCTTGGCTCCATTTTTCCAAGCATTCCACCCACTCAGGGGTCGGGCCATGAAAAGTCGGACGAGGGTTAGGAATTGGAACGGGAGCTGCCTGGGGTAGGTTCTCATCCTCGGGTTCGGAGTTAGCATCGTCCGAAAGGTCTTCATCATGGTGATCATTCAAAGGGATAGGATGATCATTCTCTGGTTCTTCTCCAAACCAACTAACTATGACTTCGTTCAGAAGATACTGGTTGCCGTGGGGATGGAGTGCAGCCATGTTATCTATGCGAGAATTTGGGGTTAGAAAATAATTATTAGACGAACTATCTAGATAATTATTTGGAAAATCTTCATTAGTTACATCGCTATTTGTGAAGTGCATACCAGTTATATGTAATCGAAACAGGATAGGCCTTCAAATATGTGACCTTAACTCCAAATTCACACATAATAGGGGTAAAGTAAAATTTTCACAGATTCTAAGTCTATAACATCCTAATTACATATAGCCTTAGTGTATCCACTTAGCAACTATCAACTTAGTAATGAAGATCCCGTTTTAGTTCTCAAGTATAACGTACTTATAGTAACACCAAATACTCCTATAGTATTTTAAGTTTAATGTTATGTTCTACTGTTCTCATTGTGGTAGGGTTGGTAAGATTTTAGATTTGTTGCAACCACACAACTACACTTAGACACATGCTAGTCAACCCTCGGATAATATAGGTGATCAGGCTATATCTTCCCAGTTTTGACCATATGTCTCTAAGCCCACCTGTGTTGCCCAACAATCATAATTCTTTTGTATTGTCCTAGTGACACTGATTTTAGTATGAATGCAACACGTATACTTACTTAAATATTTTAATATTTAAAGTATAAACTCTTGGTCAGAGTATTTTTAATCCCTTATGTATTTATAGTTAGGATATCTTTTATGGGTTGATATACTTAATTCACTATAAACAACACTCTGATACCAATCTGTCACACCCCAAAACCATGAACGGCGGAAACGTTCTAGGGCGGAGGACGTCATGTACAGTATCACAACAATGAAAAGTAGTAAACAAGCAACAACATCATCCATTGCATTAATAATATAATTATTATACAGTTGTGTTCCGTCAAATTTTGATAAACACTAAAGCATAAATCAAAATGAAAGATGAGTCTTCAACGAGCTCCATCTTCCCTAATCCTTGCATCGGTACCTGTCTATGATGACCTGAGGATACAAGTAATTTTAAAAGCGAGTATCAGCTTTAAAGCTGGTGAGATCATAAGTATTTTAGTGGCTTAATTTGTATGTAAGAATTTTGTATGTATATGAACTATAAGTATGAAAATGTTTGTAAAACAACTGTAAACGTTTGAAATACCCTAGAAATCCCTATGATTCCTACTATTATATAAGGTTGTGTTCTAGCAAGACCTAACTGTTCTCAATGTAGTCTTCTACCAAGACATAACTATTCTTAATGTAGTCTTCTACCAAGACTTAACTGTTCTAAATGTTCGTTTCTTGTAAAAGTGTGTAATTTTCCCAAGTGTAACTATCATTAACAAAAATATAGTTTTTACATTTAAAGATTAAGTGAAAAGATCACTAAATATATGTACAGGGAAAATTAATGTAGTACTGAAATGTAGCGCTATAAGAACTACTACTGTACTAACTACCTTAAACCGGATTTATATTAAGGCATCATGTGATTAATTGCACCATACTATTGACTGGTAACAACGACATAAGTATGGTCGTAAAAAGAAATGGCGTTTGGCACCTGCAGACCTGCAGGTCCAGCTGT
Source organism: Lactuca serriola (assembly GCF_051521515.1). NCBI lineage: Eukaryota > Viridiplantae > Streptophyta > Magnoliopsida > Asterales > Asteraceae > Lactuca > Lactuca serriola. The sequence goes on along the minus strand of NC_136415.1, from coordinate 256,507,869 downwards.
AGCTAGCAGCAAGGTGTAGGATAGTCAATCCAATATAGATCTATACGCAAACTCACGCTCTCCCTTCAAGAGAATCTGGCTACAACGCGGGCCATGACATTTAAGTCATGCTCCGATTCATATCACGATAATTAACGTATTCATGTATATGTAATGTAATAAACTGTTCTAGCTGTAATGTACGTGCTCTCTACCTAGCATGTATAGTAATGTATTGTAATGTTCTAGCTGTAATGTACGTGCTCTCTACCTAGCAAGTATAGTAATGTACGGTAATGTTATAGCTGGAATGTACGTGCTCTCTACCTAGCAAGTATAGTAATGTACTGTAATGTTCTAGCTGTAATGTATGTGCTCTCTACCTAGCAAGTATTGACTCATCAATGAACTGACTCATTGTATGATATCGCGTTCTAGTAATGGTTCTAGTATCTTCCTAAACTACCCATATGGTAGTTTACTAGTAATCTAACTGGGACGTATGAACAGGGATGTATACCCTTGCTACCCAAGGGCATTGGATGAACTGGAAGGACCTTTTATGACTATATATGTACACATTGTGACAACCGTCAAATTCTGGTCAATTCAAAGTCAAATAAAGTGAACAAGTCAAACCGGTCAACTCAACTAACCCTTGTGTGCTAGGGCTTACGTTATGTATTTACTAAACAACTCGCTAGAATGAGAGATCATAAATCGAAAAGTACGTACATCTAGATCTCCTTAACCTAAAACTGTGGTGAGTGACGAGCCAAACCGATAAAACAATGTTGCATACTCATCGGGAGTGTGTAAGATCCTTAAACAAGGCTTAACGGGGTTTACGGACCTTGCATTGCGAACCCGGACACTCAAAAAGGTCACAAATGAAACCTCTCTCAATCGTTTCCACTCTATCTCTCTTTATCGAGAATCTCTCCCAAATATCTCTTTGTATGTGAAATCTCTCCCGAATCTCTCTTTGTATGAGAAATCTCTCCAAGAATGTCAAATCTCTCCAAAAATGTGAAATCTCTCCCAAATCTCTCTTTGTATGAGAAATCTCTCCAAGAATGTAAAATCTCTCCCAAATATCTCTTTGTATGTGAAATCTCTCCAAGAATGTCAAATCTCTCCCAAATCTCTCCAAGAATGTGAAATCTCTCCCAAATCTCTCTCAAAAGTTTCCGTAACTTTTTGAAGTCATTCGGGTCATTCCGACCCTTAAACGGGTCAAAAACGGCTTAAAACGGGGCAAAAACGGACAAAAAGGGCTTAAGGACCCGAAACCCCTCTTCAGGACCCGAAACCCCACTTAGGGACCGAACCCTTCTGAGCCGAAGGCTGCTGACCCGAACCCGAAGGGTCCTCTCGGGCCCGAACCTCGCATACACCCACCCGAACCCGAGACTACTGTTCATTCGGTTCATTTCGGGTCTGACCACCTTCGCTTCTAAGACTTCGGACCGAGCCTTCGCCTTCGCCTCTCGCTTCTGGTTCGCCCCATTTCGCTTCCAGCTCGGCATCAGTAGGGACCGAACCTCGGCCTAGGACCGAGAGGTCTCGCTGGAAGTTCTTTTTCTCCCGGTTTTCGTCTAGTTTTGCGTTTAAGGCCCGTTTTTAATTATTTTAACGCGGGATTTTCACCCAAAACTTTATTTTAACATATAAGGCCCCATAATTATTAATTATCCATGTTTTTGGGGATAAACCTTATCCAAGAAGAGTGGGTGAAGTACAAGAGGTGGAGTGTAGACTTTCCTTTATTTTATGAGACAAGCAACCACCATACCTACTCCATGACTAACCCACACTCCTCCCCACCATACCTTGTCACTTCTTTGTCCTTTTCACCTCACTCACAAGTCATTCCCATGTTGTTAGAGTTGGACATTCATCCTCTCTCCTCATTTTCTTTCACTTACTCTCATTTCACCAAAAATACAACACAACTTTTCTCTCAAACTTTTTCTCTCTATTTCAAGACTCCAAGGCTGATTTTCAAGCTTTAATCTTCTCTAGGTAAGCATAATTCATCCTCCTTGTGATTATTTCACTTCATTCTACTCAAAATCATAGATTGCTTACACAAACATCATCACATTCTTGTTAGATCTTCGAACCGTCAAGTGATTCTTCAAGTGTTCTTGAGTTGAACACTTCTTCTCTCCATCATCCATCTTCTGAAATCACTCAAGGTGAGTTCATACCCCTACATTTTCATGTTTTCTCACGTTTTTAGGGGGGGAATACAAGTTAAAACACCAAGAACATAACTAAACTTTTCTAACAGCCTTCATCAGAAAAGTTCAACTCCATTCACGGACTGTTTTGGACAACTTAACCCTTTTAGTTTTCAAAACTGTTTTAGGTGCAAGTAGTTCCACTTCTTAGCTTTAAAATGACTACTTGCACATCTCTACACGATTTTTCTACAATTTATGGTGATTTTTACAAAACAGCCTGTCTTTTCAAACACAAGTCCGGACCAGTCTGTGAATATGAGCATTTTAATACAAGTTAAAGGCTTCCAAAAATCATGATAAAATTTTTGAGTAAACTAGACACAATTTAGGAACTCTCAGAATTTACTGATCTAGTTTTTGACTTCGTATGATTTTTCTAAAACAGTGCAGAAAAGTTAAGAGTTAGTTAACAGCTTCTAACTTTCAAAACACTTTGTAACATGTTGAGCAAAGTGTTAAATCTTTGATGACTTCATATATTACATGTATTTCTTGTAATGATATATTTATATAATAGGAAAATTACTTACTGAATTTATAAGAATCCTCCATCATAACCATTTGTACAAAACAAAGCAAGATAAACATAGCTATATTGTACTACACATTTGACTTACATAGAAAGGGTTCTTAAACACCACAAATAAACTTACTAAACTATAATAAGTATAGTTAGGTTGCATATACATTTGAAACATTTTGATAAACTATAATAGGTATAGTTTATGATCATTTACATTACAAAAAGGTTTTCACACGAATGGGGTACATTCCATAGTACCGGGTTTTCATATAAAGGGGGTACATTCCAAAGTACCGGGTTTTCATATAAAGGGGGTACATTCCAAAGTACCGGATTTTCATATAAATGGGGTACATTCCAAAGTATCGGGTTTTCATATGAGTGGGGTACATTCCAAAGTACCGGGTTTTCATACGAATGGGGTACATTCCAAAGTACCGGGTTTTCATATGAATGGGGTACATTCCAAAGTACCGGGTTTTCATATAAATGGGGTACATTCCAAAGTACCGGGTTTTCATATGAGTGAGGTACATTCCAAAGTACCGGGTTCTCACAAAATAGTTATTATGATATTAAAACTATATTTCATCTAGAATTGTTAGACTTCAACTATAATCGTTGAGCGTATATGCTTGAGTCGTATAAGAATTTAGTCTCGATTGGCTTAGAATTGGTGGGCCCGCCTCATCTCCTGTTCCTCGTTGGGTTGTGGACCTAGGGCAGACCCATTATATTCAATGTTTTATCTAACTTAAATCTTATATAACTTATATACGTTGGACGATTATAGGGGAAATCTACGGGTCATTCTAGGGTTCATTAACTCATCATATAGGAATATTTTGTTCACACTTAACTAAGAAAATATTGGATTTTATGGAAATCAAACTCTATCGATTTTACAAGGAAAACGGTTTCTACTTCAAACAAAACTCTTATGAACTCACCAACTTAATTGTTGACACTTTTTCAAAACTACTTGTATTCTCAGGAAATCAGTGAAACAGGAAAACTTCAGCACTTTGAGGATGGGACGTTAAACCGTCAACAATTTATTTTTGTCATCACAATGTAATTGATTTTGGAACATGTAAACGTATACTTTGATGTAACTTTTTCAATTATATTTATGATGGTTGTATTTACTTTGAGCACTATTATACATATTGTTGTGATACTGTACATGAAGTCCTGCACCCCCGGACGTTTCCGCCATCCTTGGTTTGGGGGTGTGATAGATTGGTATCAGAGCATTGTTTATAGTGAACTTAGTATATCGAACCACATAAGATATACAAACTATAAATGCATTGGGACTAAAGTCTCTGATTTAAAGTTTTCAAAACAACTATACTTTTAGAAATAAATATTTCTTATTAAAAGTATACATGCATGCATACATACTAAGGTCAGCATCATTCTAGAACAATACAAAAGTAATGATTGTTGGATATCACAGGTAAGCTCGGGCATGTATGGTCAGTCTTGGGAGTGGCATAGCCTGATCAACTATGCTGATCCGAGGAGTGATTAGCATATGCCCAAGAATGGTTGTGATGTGGTAACAAGTCTAAAAACTTACCAACACTACCACAATGAAATACCATAGGGGTATTTTGCGTTATTATAATTACTTATCTGAGAACTAAATAGATTTTTATCAATAGGGCAATAATTGCTTAGTGGATACATAAAAATTATATGTATCCAGGACGTCATAGACTTAGAATCTGTGGATCTTTTCTTTACTTCCTGTTCTTGTTGGATTGGGGATTTAGAGTTAGGGTCGCTTATTCGAAGGTCTATCCTGTCCCAATACATATGACTAGTATGCACTAAACAATGTATTGATGTACCTGATAAAGATCATCTTATAATTATCTAATTAGTACGTCTACTTAGTTATTTCTTATATTCCCTTTTCTTGCGAAGATATCGTGGCTGGATTCCATCCCCACGACGACCCGTACTACCCTAACCACGGCAATACTGAATGGCTTGGAGAGGAGCCAGGGAATGATTACCCAATCCCTGTGGATAGTCACCAAGCTGAAGGCTTTGTTGGTGGTTCTAACTCCGACCATGAAGTGGAGAACCTACCCCGATGGCTCTTGTTCCGAATCCTAACCCTCGTCCGGCTTTTCAAGGCCCGACACCTCCTTGGGTAGAATGCTTGGAAACCTGGAGCGAAGAGCAAGCCCAACCTATGCCGTTTAGTGGAGACCGAAGCTTCTACGACATAACCGAAGGAAGCTCAGCAGATAGAATTATTCCAATCCAGGTCAGTAGAGTTGCCCGAAATGAGATTCAGGGCAGAACAACTCTCCATCATATCGCAGAGGTCGATGCAAATGCAAGAATGCATACAATCCGCACCAATCGCCTTGAGCACACTCGTGAAAAATCTGAGAGAGACCATGAAACCCGGCTGCAAGCACTGGCTGAAACACGAACCGAAGTCATAGAACTCCGAGTACGCCAGAGGGTATATGAAAGGAACATGCTTGATATGGAGAGGCAACTAGCTGAACTGGGGGTTCACCAGGGGGATGACCGCCGCCAATAATTGATGCCTTACTTTCTTTCCCTGTTAAAAAGGAATCATTTTTCCTATCTATGTCCTATGTGGCATTCTCTATGAAACTATCTTGTACTGTAGGTACTTTTGGTTAGGCCTTTAGGCGGCCAAAACTCTCCTGCTCCGGATGTGATGCAAGACCCTCTACAAGGTCAATTTTCCCAAGCCTGTTACATCTTAAACATCAATGACATTGTCAGTCAGCTAAATTCTGTGTCACCCCTTGTTCAAATACTTCCATCATGCTACCATAGGAGTCTATAGGAAACCCACTCTAGTCAAGTTGTTGGACTAGAGTAACTTAGCTCCGGGATCATTCCCAATTCTCTTTCAAAGGTTGGATCAAATCTCAAGGTTTCACTTGGATGCAAAACCTACTAAACTCATGAAATTCATTCATATGGACTTCCTTTATGAATTACATATAAGGCATTCTTAAATCGGAGCATAATGCAGAAAAATCTAATTCAATAACAACTGACTTGTCTTTGCTACTAGGAACTTACCATCTGATCATTCTCTTGCAAATTTTATGACAGAACCATGCCACCAAGGAAAAGACCAAGACCTTCCGAAAACTCAGCACCGCCCCCTCCGCCACCACCTCCGAAGTTTGATCCTGTGATGTTTTAGGCTGCAGTAACAGCAGCCGTGGCGGCAACAATGTCGCAAATGGGTACCAATGGTTCCGGCGGTTTCGGATCTGGGAATACTAACTCGAATCAGGGGGACAACACGAGGCGTACTAAGGAGTGTTCTTACAAAGACTTCACGAATGGCAAACCCGATCCTTTCGATGGAAGCGGGGGCGTCATCGCGCTGATGCAATGGTTCGAAAGGACCGAAGCAGTCTTCGAAATCTATGCTTGTCCCGAAGCGAGCAAGGTCAAGTATGCGGCATTCACCTTCACAAGAAAAGCTCTTACTTGGTGGAACGACAGAGTTAAGTCGCTTACTCCTGCAGTGGCTAACTCTATAAGTTGGGAGGATTTAAAAGCTTTGATGCTGAAAGAATGTTGCCCAAGAGGCGAAGTGCAAAAACTGGAAGAGGAACTCTGGAACCTCAAAATGTCAGGGACGGATCTCGAAGCTTATACCGCCCGATTCAATGACCTAGCACTCCTCTGTCCCACAATGGTCACCCCAGAAGAGAAAAAGGTAGAACGATACCTTTGGGGGCTATCATCCCAGATTCATGATAGTGTATTGGCCTCAAGACCAACTACCTTCGACAGCGCCAAGGAGTTGGCACAACAACTCATCGACCATCGTGCCAGCCATGACACTACGACAACCATGCCAATTTTTGCTGTTCATGCTGCCACAACCCTCACCACGCCAACTTCCATGAAACAATACGCTGGAACCCTCCCGAAATGCAACAAGTGTAACTTCTATCACACTGGGGCTTGCCGAAAGATGCATTGCAAAAACTGCGACAGAGAGGGGCACACTGTTCGTTTCTGTAAGGCACCAGCACGACCCATCAATCAGGTCCCTGGCTTTGGAGCAAGCCCATCCTGTTACAAGTGTGGAGAAACGGGACACTTTAAAAGGGACTGCCCAAGAACAAGAGATGCCAGTGGTGGTGGAAGGGTGCTTGCGATCACCGAAGGAGAGACCACCTCGAAACCCGCAAATATCAGTACGTGTTTCTAAGATCGACGTTTAAATTCTAAACTTCTTTATATGTTAAATCTAGCATCGATTAAAGCATGCATAATAGTAATGCCAAGGATTAAACTGAGAGCATAAACAATAAGAAATTCCAAGGCCGACATGTGACATCAGGCGGGTTATTCCACACCATAATCAATTTCTTGTATTGCGAAAAGTTTCCCCCAATCTTTCCTCCGAATTCTTGGATCCCCATTCAAAGTGCAAATTTCGGGACGAAATTCCCTCTGACGGGGGGATGATGTGACAACCGTCAAATTCTGGTCAATTCAAAGTCAAATAAAGTCAACAAGTCAAACCGATCAACTCAACTAACCCTTGTGTGCTAGGGCTTACGTTATGTATTTACTAAACAACTCGCTAGAATGAGAGATCATAAATCGAAAAGTACGTACATCTAGATCTCCTTAACTTAAAATTGTGGTAAGTGACGAGCCAAACCGATAAAACAATGTTGCATACTCATCGGGAGTGTGTAAGATCCTTAAACAAGGCTTAACGGGGTTTACGGACCTTGCATTGCGAAGTCGGACACTCAAAAAGGTCACAAATGAAACCTCTCTCAATCGTTTCCACTCTATCTCTCTTTATCGAGAATCTCTCCAAAATATCTCTTTGTATGTGAAATCTCTCCCGAATCTCTCTTTGTATGAGAAATCTCTCCAAGAATGTCAAATCTCTCCCAAATCTCTCCAAGAATGTGAAATCTCTCCCAAATATCTCTTTGTATGTGAAATCTCTCCAAGAATGTCAAATCTCTCCCAAATCTCTCCAAGAATGTGAAATCTCTCCCAAATCTCTCTCAAAAGTTTCCGTAACTTTTTGAAGTCATTCGGGTCATTCCGAACCTTAAACGGGTCAAAAACGGCTTAAAACGGGGCAAAAACGGACAAAAAGGGCTTAAGGACCCGAAACCCCTCTTAAGGACCCGAAACCCCTCTAGGGACCGAACCCTTCTGAGCCGAAGGCTGCTGACCCGAACCCGAAGGGTCCTCTCGGGCCCGAACCTCGCATACACCCACCCGAACCCGAGACTACTGTTCATTCGGTTCATTTCGGGTCTGACCACCTTCGCTTCTAAGACTTCGGACCGAGCCTTCGCCTTCGCCTCTCGCTTCTGGTTCGCCCCATTTCGCTTCCGGCTCGGCATCAGTAGGGACCGAACCTCGGCCTAGGACCGAGAGGTCTCGCTGGAAGTTCTTTTTCTCCCGGTTTTCGTCTAGTTTTGCGTTTAAGGCCCATTTTTAATTATTTTAACGCGGGATTTTCACCCAAAACTTTATTTTAACATATAAGGCCGCATAATTATTAATTATCCATGTTTTTGGGGATAAACCTTATCCAAGAAGAGTGGGTGAAGTACAAGAGGTGGAGTGTAGACTTTCCTTTATTTTATGACACAAGCAACCACCATACCTACTCCATGACTAACCCACACTCCTCCCCACCATACATTGTCACTTCTTTGTCCTTTTCACCTCACTCACAAGTCATTCCTACGTTTTGAGAGTTGGACATTCATCCTCTCTCCTCATTTTCTTTCACTTACTCTCATTTCACCAAAAATACAACACAACTTTTCTCTCAAACTTTTTCTCTCTATTTCAAGACTCCAAGGCTGATTTTCAAGCTTTAATCTTCTCTAGGTAAGCATAATTCATCCTCCTTGTGATTATTTCACTTCATTCTACTCAAAATCATAGATTGCTTACACAAACATCATCACATTCTTGTTAGATCTTCGAACCGTCAAGTGATTCTTCAAGTGTTCTTGAGTTGAACACTTCTTCTCTCCATCATCCATCTTCTGAAATCACTCAAGGTGAGTTCATACCCCTACATTTTCATGTTTTCTCACGTTTTTAGGGGGGGAATACAAGTTAAAACACCAAGAACATAACTAAACTTTTCTAACAGCCTTCATCAGAAAAGTTCAACTCCATTCACGGACTGTTTTGGACAACTTAAACATTTTAGTGTTCAAAACTGTTTTAGGTGCAAGTAGTTCTACTTCTTAGCTTTAAAAGTACTACTTGAACATCTCCACACGATTTGTCTACAATTTATGGTGATTTTTACAAAACAGCCTGTCTTTTCAAACACAAGTCCGGACCAATCTGTGAATATGAACATTTTAATACAAGTTAAAGGCTTCCAAAAATCATGATAAAATTTTTGAGTAAACTAGACACAATTTAGGAACTCTCAGAATTTGTTGATCTACTTTTCGACTTCGTATGATTTTTCTAAAATAGTGCAGAAAGGTTAAGAGTTAGTTAACAGCTTCTAACTTTCAAAACACTTTGTAACATGTTGAGCAAAGTGTTAAATCTTTGATGACTTCATATATTACATGTATTTCTTGTAATGATATATTTATATAATAGGAAAATTACTTACTGAATTTATAAGAATCCTCCATCATAACCATTAGTACAAAACAAAGCAAGATAAACTTAGCTATATTGTACTACACATTTGACTTACATAGAAAGGGTTCTTAAACACCACAAATGAACTTACTAAACTATAATAAGTATAGTTAGGTTGCATATACATTTGAAACATTTTGATAAACTATAATAGGTATAGTTTATGATCATTTACATTACAAAAAGGTTTTCACACGAATGGGGTACATTCCAAAGTACCGGGTTTTCATATAAAGGGCGTACATTCCAAAGTACCGGGTTTTCATATAAAGGGGGTACATTCCAAAGTACCGGGTTTTCATATAAATGGGCTACATTCCAAAGTACCGAGTTTTCATATGAGTGGGGTACATTCCAAAGTACCGGGTTTTCATACGAATGGGGTACATTCCAAAGTACCGTGTTTTCATACGAATGGGGTACATTCCAAAGTACCGGGTTTTCATATAAATGGGGTACATTCCAAAGTACCGGGTTTTCATATGAGTGGGGTACATTACAAAGTACCGGGTTCTCACAAAATAGTTATTATGATATTAAAACTATATTTCATCTAGAATTGTTAGACTTCAACTATAATCGCTGAGCGTATATGCTTGAGTCGTATAAGAATTTAGTCTCGATTGGCTTAGAATTGGTGGGCCCGCCTCATCTCCTGTTCCTCGTTGGGTTGTGGACCTAGGGCAGACCCATTATATTCAACGTTTTATCTAACTTAAATTTTATATAACTTATATACGTTGGACGATTATAGGGGAAATCTACGGGTCATTCTAGGGTTCATTAACTCATCATATAGGAATATTTTGTTCACACTTAACTAAGAAAATATTGGATTTTCTGGAAATCAAACTCTATCGATTTTACAAGGAAAACGGTTTCTACTTCAAACAAAACTCTTATGAACTCACCAACTTAATTGTTGACACTTTTTCAAAACTACTTGTATTCTCAGGAAATCAGTGAAACAGGAAAACTTCAGCGCTTTGAGGATGGGACGTTAAACCGTCAACAATTTATTTTTGTCATCATAATGTAATTGATTTTGGAACATGTAAACGTATACTTTGATGTAACTTTTTCAATTATATTTATGATGGTTGTGTTTACTTTGAGCACTATTATACACGTTGTTGTGATACTGTACATGAAGTCCTCCACCCCCGGACGTTTCCTCCATCCTTGGTTTAGGGGTGTGACATACATGATATATAACTAATATTTAAACGACCTTCGGACGAGTGCCCGATATCCTATTAGACCACATCCAAATCGAGGAAAAGGAAACAAGGTGGACAGCCTTCTTAAGTCTTTTAAACATTACTTATATAACTATACATATAGAGGCATGCAATTTATAATATAAAAGCATAAAATAAGTTTTGTAAAACCTTTGAACATAATTATTATCTAAGAAAAGATCGACTTGATTTCGATCTATAAAACGGTTTGAAGGCATGGGTTTGACAAAACAATTTAGTATAAAGAAACATTTGTTTGAATCACAATTGTGAATAAGTTTGAAATAAAACATACAGAGTAAAATGTACAGTGTAATAAGGAGTTTTAAACATATAAAATGTTTATGAAAATCATTTGAAGGAAACTGTTTGGTAAAACGGCTAATGAATAGCCAATCAGTTGAATGATACTTATTAATCACATATGATTGATATAATAATTAGCATAATTCTACTTGTATCCCCCCCCCCCATAAAAGATTTAAAAACTGTTAAAACATTGATTAAGAGGTATGAACTCACCTGTAGCAAGTGGATCGGAAGGAAGTGTCGGATAAGTGCTTGGTGTCAAGTGAAGACTTAGACATGCACAAAGATCCTAATAACATATAAGGATATATGTATATACACAATTAGTATTTAAACAACCAATAAACAAAGTTAAGACACTCTAGGACACGCTAAACACTTTATACAAGTGTTATAAGTCTCAAGGGTTGCATCTAAGTGTTGTAGGGAAAGGCTAGTGTGTTTGGGGTTCAAGGGTAAACTCCCTTGGAGTTTACGGTTTTAATGACCATTACCCAAGGAGTTTACGGCAGTAAACTCAAGTGTTTACGGTCATAAACTCTACACTTTATGACCATTTGTTGGTTTGAAGTCTTCTAAGCTATTCCAAGCATTCCTACTTCATGATTTAGCCTTAAGAAGTGTTGTGTGGCATCAAAACACTCCTAAATGGAGTTTACGGTCTAAGGACCAATTCTCCATGAGTTTACTACCTTAAACTCATGAGTTTACTACCTTAAACTCCTAAGTTTGGTATTTGGCGGTTTTCAAGTCCTTAGCTCAAACATGGCACTAGTCTAGGTTAGATTCTAGCCATAAGGAACAACCATGGGCCATTTATGGGACATTTACACCACATTTGAGGTGCTTACGGTTTTGGGAGATCGCCAAACCGTAAACACATAAAAATATATGATTCTACATGTTTGTTTTTTTTGTAAAAGTGTGTATCCTTCCCAAGTGTGACTATCATTAACAAAATATAGTTTATACATTACCGATTATGTGAGAAGATCACAAAATGAATGCAATGGGGGAAAATATTAAATTACTGTAGTACTGTATTATAGTAACCACTGCTGTACTTATTGTCTTAAATCGATTGTTTAAGGTATAATGTGATGGCTAGTTCCCGTACTAATGTTCTCCCTGTCAAAAGATTCTGGGAACCAAACACGACTTGGCAAACCGGTGGTTGCATCGTGTACATCCAAATTAAAGTTATATGATCATGTATACCCAATTTAACTATCACCTTTTTTTTAGAACAATGAGTTAGTGATTCATTGGTATAATTAGACCCTGTAGTTGTTGTATGCTATAGCATCTTAGTATGTATTGTTTCTCGATATAGTATTCTTTATCTGTTCCTCATCATAGTATAGTTGTATAGTTTCTCATAATAGTATCGTTGTATAGTTTCTCATCATAGTATAGTTGTATAGTTTCTCATCATAGTAAGTAGTGACTCATGAATGAACTGACTCTTTGTATGCTTCATTGGACTAGAAGTAGTAAGTAGTATAACCCTAAACTATACCTATTATAGTTTACTAGTAGACTTGTTTGTATGACTGAATGTATTGAAATGAGATAAAATTCATTATATCTATACATATATGCATAATACATAACTAAGGGTTCAACGACACTCGGACAAACAACCGGGTACTCTAAGTCCACAACCAAACAAGGAACAGGAAGTAAAGTGAGTTATCAGTCCTAAGTCCTTCAAACCTTATTTATATAACTATATATGTAATAGTAAACATGGTTTTTACAATATATAAGTTTGAAAACTGTAAAAGAAAGGTTTGGTATACAAAAGTGATTTTGATAAAGAGTTTGACATGTAAAATAGTTTGATAAGCAGTTTGAAGTCATATGTTTGGTAAAACAGTTTGAAAGTTTAATAAATCCATCGATTGATAGTTATTAATCACAAGTGATTGATATAATAACTATGATATTCAACTTATATCCCCCCATATAAACATTTAAAATCATTTAAAAGGTTGGTTAAGGGGTATGAACTCACCTGTAGTGAGTGGATTGGATGGAGGTGTCGGACATGGTGCTAGGTGTCAAGTGCAGACTTGAACACACACAATGATCCTAGTTAACATATAATAAAACATATATGTATCAATTATTCATTTAACTACTAATTAACTAAGTTAAGACACCCTAGGACATGGAAACACTTTGATTCAAGTGCTATAGGTACCAAAGGGTTGCATCTAAAGGTTGTATGGGATGACATTGGAGTTTATGGCCCAAGGACCACTCCTTATGGAGTTTACAGCCTAAGGTCATTTCCCCCATGAGTTTATGGCCATAAACGCATGGTACTAAGTTCCATTTGGTGTTTTGAGGTCTTATAAGTCAAGATTTAGCATCCAATTTTCAAGTCGAAGCCTTAGGAAGCATTAGGGGCACAATATCACCACATTATAGAGTTTACGGCCTAAGGACCATTTCCTTATGATTTTACGGCCGTAAACTCTATGGGGACTTGGTTTCTTTGATTTTTAAGGTCCTAAACACTTCAAGGAAGTGATCTAGACTAGTGTCCAAGGCTTAAGAAGGGACTAGGGTGCATTTTGCCCCACTTATAAGGGTTTACGGCCCAAGAACATTCCTTGGCCGTAAACACCTTTGATCTTGTGATTCATTGTGTTTTCTAGGTGAAAACAAGTCCTTTTCACGTGTATAACAAGCTAGGATAAGTGTACTTACAATCTAGAAACTTGATTGGGTTTAAGGTCCAAGAACACTAGTGTGTGTTCTTGGTGTTCTTGGTGAAACTTGAAGATCTATGAAAATATGATTTTTGCTGGATGAAATCATGAGAGAATGCTAGGTTAAGAGGTGTATCAACAATTCAAGGAAGAACACTTACTAGTTTTGAAGATCTAGGGATGGAATGTGGATGATACTTGAGAGCAAACCCGAGTTCTAGGCTTAAAATGGCAAGAATGAATCAAAATGGCTAAGTTTTTCTTATATAGGCATGGAGTTTACGGCCCCCATGCCATTTGGGCTGTAAAATCCAAACTCTTGGAGTTTTGGAACTTAAATGTTGCACACTTTACCCTAAAGTATCCTCTCTCCAGTTATCTCTTGCAGTACTAGGCTTTAGAACACTCAAACTGACTTTAAACCGACTAAAAATTAGCAGAAAGTATTTAACTTTTAATTGAAGTGCTTGACTGTACAGAATAGAAATTTTGGGTTGTCACAATTGTTTACTTGATACCATTTACATATGACAAAAATAAATGAGTGACGCCCCATCCTCAAAACCTTTTTGGTTACTTGTCTAATGATTTCCTGAGAATACAAGTGGTTTTGAAAAGTGTCAACAATTAAGTTGGTGAGTTCATAAGAGTTTTGTATGTGAAAAATCGATAAATTTTTCCTTGTAAAAATGATAGAGTGTGGTTTCAGAAAATCCAATATTTTCGTTAAAAATGAGCTGCAAGTCTTAAACCTAAAGACCAAAAATGTAAGTAATGCTATACTAGAAAATAGTATTATGTAGTTTTATCATTATATAAAACTGATTGAATGTATATTAGCCTTGTAAACCAATTATATTGTTAATACTCCATTTAAGTCATTATTACCATGCTAACAGCTAGATGGCCTGCTACAACGTCCTTCAGGTGTCGGAATGTTAGACATTTGTCACCCTAGCCGGCCCTTCCGGTCCAACTGTAGCTAACAGCTTGGGTGCGAGAGTTTTTGTCCTGTATAGATCTATACACAAGTGTCACACTCTCTTACCGAGATTCTGGTTATAATTCATGACTTTAGTGTGTAATCTGGTAGGTACGGTGAAGGCATGTCTCACAAATTTGTATTAACCGGTTTACATCTAGTGTAATGAAAACCCTTTTTCTTATAAATGAAAGTATTACTCCTCCATAGTGGTTACATAGTGTAAAAAATAACTATACCTTTAAATAATTATATGTTTCGTCCGAAATGATAAAGTAGTATTTGTGAATCCCAGAGTATACCAAGTATAGTTTATTATGATTGTGTTGAGTATTAAAGTTGCGTCATTGGGCTTAATGTTTGGTTTATTTTGTATACCCGATTTGGGTCTGTCCAACCGAGATTATTTTATTAGGGTTTAGTATTTAAGGTGCATGCATGCATCCTTAGGAAACAATGCTTTTGATAATTATTCTCATTGATTGTACTGAAACCCTAGCTCGACTCTATAGTGGAAGTTCTTGATCGAGCTCTACTGAGGCGTGACTACTTTAAATTATTAAGCAATATTTGATTCCATCTTGTATTTTATTGTTTGTTTGTTTGTTTGTTAATTTGTTTTACTGATTAACATTTTGAAGATCTAATCGATCTAAGAGTTTCTAAACTCATCAATTGGTATCAGAGCAGGAGACTGTGTAATTCATACACATCTCTTCTGTTTAAGAAGATATTAAGGTCTTTCCACTTTGATTGATTTTCCTAGAGCCGTCATTCTCAATTGACCTAGTTCTTTAAATCAATCTTACCCTAACGTTATTTACAAGTCTGATCTTAGACAGGTTTTTAATCAAACATCGTCATGTCCATAGATGATTCCCAGTCAACCTAATCAATATCTCAAACAGCATTGGATCTACGACGATAATTCCTATACTGTACACTCAAGGTTATGAGGTATGGACACATCACTTTGAAGACTACGTGATTGGTTCACAAGATAATGGATACTTGATTTGGGAGGCGATAACTTTTGGTCCATTTGCTCACTCAAACACTTCAAGAATTGTCAAAACTCAGAAGGAGTATAATCAACTCGTTAATGATGTGAAAGACATTCCTCATGATGAGAAAGAGAAGTTTCAGTGCAAAATCAAAGCTTTAAGGATGATTAGGTTTTCTTTACAATCGGACACGTTTCGATTAGTAAGTTCATGCACAACAGCAAAGGAGATTTGGGATAGGTTGAAGGAACTATATTCTACAAATGAAGATCTTGAACATTCCATTCAAATGTTATTGCTCTTGGAATTTGGTGACTTCAAGCAGAAGCCTGAAGAGAAGCTAATTCAAGCTTTTGATCGCTTTAATCATCTCCTCAGTAAGATGATAAAACATGGGATAGAAAGGAAAGTAATTGAACAAAAGGTCACATTTATGAATGGCCTTAGAACCAAATGGATGGTTGTGGTGTCTACTGTGAAGGCACACGAACAATTCAAGGCTTATTCTCTTTCAAAGCTAGTAGGAATATTAAATTCACATGAGAGTGCAGTGACTAAAGAAATGAACGTGGTTTCCAGCATGGGTTCACTAGCTCTAATCTCCAAAGGAAAGAATGCTATTGAAGAAGAAGAAGATTTGGATCTTACTGAGTATGATCTAACGAGTGAAGATTTTGCTTTAATGGTGTTCAATCCCAAGAATTTCGTCAAAAGAAGATTTCTAGCCAATAAGAACCGAAACTGGCAGGAAAGCTACAACGCCGAGAAGGTAAAGGAGGATCCGAAAGGTGTCTCTTCGACCGAAGAACCAAAGAAAGAAGCCAAACTTGGTGGCGACTCAGGTTTTAATTGTCAATACCGTGGAGGCAAAAACCATTTTGCCAAAGTTTGTATGTTGAGAAAGAAGTCTGAAAAGAATGACGAAGATGACGAGGAAGCGAAACTCGTACAATGTTTGGAGGAAATTAGGAAGAAGAAAGCTGAAACTACTAACGCTATGAATGCTCTAATTGTGCAGGGAAATACTGTTGATGACGAATTTGGCGGAGTTGAAGTTTGGTCAACCGATTATGAAGATGAAGAAGTAAGAAAGCCCACTCATGGTAGGGCTTTGTTGGTAAAAGAAGAGAAGGTTGCTAGAAAGTGTATGATGGTGACCTCTGAGGTATCACAAATGAGAGCATATACTACTAATGGGGAACTAAATGAAGCGAAAGAGACAGAAGATAGGTGTTTTGCAGCGAAACCTGTTAGTTTGTAGATCAACGAATGTGATGAGTTGATCAAGAAGGTACAATCTATTCTTGTTTCATTAAAAATACCCATCACAAACTATAAAAAGGAACTAAATGGATTAAAATATAAATTTTCTAGTATAAGTGGCAGTCTATCTCAAACTTGGGTCACAAACTCTAACATAACTGATCAAATCAACAGGATATCATCGAAAAGTGAGGAAAGGTGTATGTGGATAGAGAAAAAGGAGAAGGAGTTAATTAGGTATAGAGACGAAACAATTTATTTGCAAACAGATAATTTGAAGCTTTTGAAACAACGAAATGTTTTTTGTTTAATCGCTAAAAGACTATATTCCAACATTACTCAACTGCATCTTAATTGTGATATAGGAAAGAAGATACATCGTATGATTTTACCCTTCCTTTAGCTCAAGCAGGATGAAATCGATGCCGATGCATACAACTGTGAAAATGTTATTTCTTCTGACGATATCTCTCCCTCTTACAAAATTGGTCTGGACAAGATAGAGTCCTTCATAACGTCAAAAGACCATAAGGACATGCTTAAAAATTTGTTGGATGAAAATGACAAATTAAAAATCAAAACCGAAACTGTGCAGAAATTTGACTCTTTAAATGCCAGGTTGAGTTCAGAAAACAAAATTAATATTGAAAACACTTCTGAATTCAATGAGCATGATGATATGAGTGAAATATCTGGAGAAGATGAGGTGGACTGTTCTGAATTTGTCAAGAGCTAACCTGAAACCAATAAAAATCTTATTTCTGAAAACTCTATTGAGTTCGCTCGCTCATCAAAAGACAAGACTAAAGTCCTCAAGACAAAAGTTGTAGTATATCAAAAAGTCTAAACAACTCCAAATCAAGTTTATACAGTCAAAGGAGTCACACCACATCAGACAGCCGAACTAACAACATTAGCAGAAGAAGATAATGCAGTTGGTTGTGATGAGTGTTTCTGGTCGGCACCGATTGATAATGCTGATGAAACAAAAGGTTTATCTCAGAAAACATCATGGAGAGTGAAGGGCAGGTATGTGGCAGAATGTGACAACCCGATATTTCAACTCTTTGTAATGACCAAAAAGGGTCAAGTTTTGTAACCACTTTTGAGTAATAAAATTTACTTTCATAATAAAATGTACAAAAAGTTCTATTTAATTTCCTTCTATGTTTAAATGTCTTTGAACCATGATCGTACGTGAAAAGAACGCCCAAATCCGACTTCATATAGCGAAGTTATGATTTTTCCAAATTCGGCTTAGCAACAGACAGCTAAAAACTCGAATCGGAGATCGAGCGACTTTTGGCCGGAATGACCTAAACGAGAATCGAAGGTCTCGACAATGGTATTCCAGTGGTAAAAAGTCTGGCAAAAACCGACATCAGATAAAGAAGTTATGAATTTTCAAAGAAATTCCTTAAAAACGATGGGTTTAAAATAAATAATAAAAAAAATAATTTCGGAATTTGCCGTCGGAGTCTAAACGAAAGTTGTAGAGCGTAGTCTCACCTACGCGTGGATATAAAGACCATCGAAAACGGAGTTCGTATGAAGAAGATATGAATTTTTGAAGTTTATTAAATAAATTATATATTTATTTAAATCAAAATTTCGGACCTTATCCGAAGAGGAGTCAGCGTCCTCATCCGGGTACGCGCTGCGTACCCCTGTACGCCCTGCGTACCCGAGAGACTTGGCCTCTGATCGTCCACGTCGCCCTATCCGAGGCATCCGACCCGTCCGACCCGCTGTCCTGTCCGACCCGCCGTCCCATCCGACCCGCGTACCCAGCAACCCGTCCCATCCGAAGCCGAGGCAGTCGAGGCTTCGGTCATGCATGACGTACGCGTATGCGCTGCGTACGAGCGTACGCCCCGCGTTCGGAGGCGATTCAGCCTTCCTATAAATAGAATGCGAGGCTTTCCGAAAATTTTGCTCACTTCTCTCTTCTCTCTCACCATCTTGCCTTGATTCCCGTGCCCGTTCAAACCCGAAGCTCTGGTCTTTTTGCTCAAGTCCCGAGGGTCGATTTTACTCCCGAGATTCCCGAGAATCCCGAGAAAAATCCGTTTTCCGAGACGAAACTCTGCCCGGTTTTCCATCTCGCTTTCTTCAATCAATCAAGTGAGTTTCATACCCCTTAATCAACCTTTTTAAACATTCTAAATGCTTTTATATGCTTTCAAGGGGGGGGGGATACAAGCTAGATACTTATAGTTATTGCTTCAATCACATGTGATTGCATTAATCACGTGTGATTAATAACTAGGGGAAACCAGTGATTTTATCACTGTTCAAACTGTCTATCAAACCGTTTTTACTTCAAAATGTTTTACAAACCCATTTACTTTTCAAATTATATTACAACTGTGATTTAACCAAATGTTCCTAATACTTAAACTGTTTTAACCAACCCTACGCCTTCAATTTGTTCTATAGATCGACATCAAGTCGATCTTTCTTTAAAAATGATACTTATGTTTCAAATGTCTTATAAAAACTTATTTATGCTTTTATATTATAAATTGCATGCCCATATATGTATAGATGTATAAATAATGTTTAAAGGGCTTAGGAAGGCCAT
The DNA here is from genome assembly GCF_051521515.1 of Lactuca serriola. Classification (NCBI taxonomy): domain Eukaryota; kingdom Viridiplantae; phylum Streptophyta; class Magnoliopsida; order Asterales; family Asteraceae; genus Lactuca; species Lactuca serriola. The sequence continues at coordinate 256,488,325 of NC_136415.1, read as the reverse complement.
CCACCCTATTTCCTTTTCCTCGATTTGGATGTGGTCTGGTGGGATTTCGGGTGACCATCCGAAGGTCGTTTCCATATTAATTATATATCAAATATACATATATAGACATAAAAGTACTTCCATAATCATACGTACTAGACGCACCGTTAGCAAGTTACCATCGGGGTAACACAGAATCATACTATTACAACTGCTAGATCAATGAGTCAGTTCATTCATGAGTCTATACTAGGAAGAGAATATATACAACTATACTATGAGAATATATACAACTATACTATGAGAACATATGCAACTATACTAGAACGAGAAACATTTCATCACATATGCAAGAATATGATAACAAATGTGATCCACTATATCAGAGCATGCCTTAAATGTCATGGCCCGAGTTGTAGCCAGAATTCTCTTGGAGGGAGAGCGTTGAGTTTGCGTATAGATCTATACTGGATTGACTATCCTACACCTTGCTGCTAGCTACAGCCGGACCTGCAGGTCTGCGGGTGCCAAACGTCATTCTGTTATTACGACCGTTCTTTATGTCGTTGTTACCAGTCGATAGCATGGTGCAATTTATCACATTATACCTTAATATAAATCCGGTTTAAGGTAGTAGTATTTAGTACAGCAGTAGTCTTATTATACCAAGCTACAGTGCTACAATGATTTACCCATTACATATTTTAGTGATAACCTCACTTAAGCATTAATGTACAAACTAAATTTTAACAAATGATAGTTATACTTGGGTAATTACACACTTTTACAACAGACGAGTTTACAAAATAGTTTAGCCTTGGTAGAAGGTTACTTTTATAGAAAATATAGGATTTTCTGAGATATTCAAACTTTTACAAACTTATACATTGAGACAGGTTCAAACGTTTTTTTTATTGACACTAAAATACTTATGAATTCACCAGCTTAATGCTGATAAACTCTTTCAAAATAACTTGTATTCCCAGGTCATCAGTAGACAGGTACCGATGCCAGCTTTTGAGATGATGGAGCGCACTCAAGACTCATCATTTTATTATTTTGATTTACGTTATATTTTTGGTGTCTAAATCTGTACAGAACACGCATGCATTAAATTTATATATTTAATGCAATGGATGATGTTGTTTGCTTATTTACATTTACTGTGTTGTGATTACCTTACATGACGTCCTCCGCCCCAGAACGTTTCCGCCGTTCTTGGTTTTGGGGTGTGACAGATTGGTATCAGAGCATTGTTTATAGTGAATTGAGTATATCAACCTATAAAAGATATACTAAACTATAAACCCATTAGGGATTAAACTCTGACCAAGAGTCTATACTTTAAATATTAAAATATTTAATTAAGTATACTAGTCTGCATTCATACTAAAACCAGTGTCACAATGACAAGAACAAAAGTATTACGATTGTTAAATATCACAAGTGAGCTCGGGGATGTATGGTCAGTCCTGGGAATGGCATAGCCTGATCAACTATGCTGGTCCTAGGAGTGATTAGCACATGCCCTAGAACGGTTGTGATAGGTTAACAAGTCTAAAAACTTACCAACAATACCACAAGAAGATCAGAAAAACTTAAACTTAAAATACTATAGGTGTATTTTGTACTACTAGTTACACGTATACTATATTCGTATACCTCTCTTCTCGCGTAGATCTAATGGCTAGATTCCATCACGGCGACCAGTAATTTCCAAATGAAGGCAATGCCGGGTGGATCGATGAAGAGCCCGATGTTGAGCATCCAATCCCTTTGGATGATCACCTCGAAGAAGGCTTTTCTGATGGATCCGACTCCGAGCCTGAAGTCAACAACCTACCGCTAGTAGGTCAAGCCCCGAACAACAACCCTCGACCAGCGTTTCCAGGTCCTACTCCCTTGTGGGCAAACAACTTGAATCGTTGGAGTGATGAACAGGGTCAACCCTTACCATACTTGGGGAACTGAAGCTTTCATAACGTCAGCGATGGTGGCTCTACTGACCGAGCTCTGCCTGTCATTATCCGCAGAATAGCTCGTATGGTCGAGCAAGGTGGAGCAGCCGTCGACCGGGTCATAGAGATTGATGCCGACTCAGGTGTCAACACAGTCCGCATCCGCCGTCTTGAAGAAGACATGGAACGGACCCGGAGAACAAATAAAACCCTGCAGTAGCAGTTGGCTGCCTCACGAGCTGAAATCTTGGAACTTCGAGCTTGTCAGAGCACTCAGGATCGACACATTCAGGAGGTGTTTCGTCAAGTGCCCGACCGCAGTACTCGCCCGGGATTTTCCCATCGCCGTTGGTTGATGTCTAGTACATCTCCGTCTTTTAATTAAAGGATAGCCTTTAACATCTGTGCTCTAAGTAGCACTTGTCTGTAAAATATTTCTAGCTTTCAGTACTCAAATTTGAAATCTAGGAACTGTCAAACTTTTCTATATGGTATGATGTAAGACCTACTGTTAGGTCGATTTTCCCTGAACTTATTACATCAGTAATACCAGTATTTTTGAGATCTATCTATCTGTGGGAAAAATTTATACACTTGTGCTTCCTACTAATATTTCTTATTGTGGTTTCAAGCACTCTTTCAACTGTTGGACTATGTTTAGTTAGTCCATGTGTCACTCTCACGTTGCTTACAAATTGATTCTGACCGTTTTCTTATCTTTATAAAAAAAATAGCTGAAAGATGCCTCCTCGCAAATCTCCCAGGAATAATCCTGCACCACCACCTCCTCCGCCTCCAGTCATCGATACTGTAGCCCTGAATGCTGTCGTAGTTGCAGCAGTGGCAACTGCCATGGCTCAGTATCACTCAACAGATGCTAGCAGAGGTGGAACCCCTGTGGAGTCAACACCGGTTGAAACCCCTGTGCGCTCGAGAGAGTGCTCATACAAGGATTTCACAAATTGCAAACCGAAGCCTTTTTACGGCACCGGTGGAGTCATTGCCCTCTCGCAATGGCTCGAGAAGACTGAATCAGTCTTCGAAATATGTTCATGCCCTGCGGCGAGTAAAGTCAAGTACGCCGCATGCACCTTTGAAGGAAAGGCCCTGACATGGTGGAACGGCCATGTTAAGGCACTAACTCTCGTCGTAGCCAACGACATGGGCTGGGAAACAATGAAAGACCTCATGACTGAGGAATACTGCCCGAGGGGCGAGATCCAGAAACTGGAGTAGGAACTCTGGAACCTGTCGATGAAGGGCACCAATGTGGTCGCTTATACTGCCCGATTCAGCGAGCTGGTGGCCCTCTGCCCCAATATGGTTCCCACCGAGGGGAAGAAGATCAAGAGGTACATATGGGGGCTAGTGCCTCCGTATCAGGGGAATGTGCTAGCGTCAAACCTCGCTACCTTCGACAGTGCCAAACGACTGGCACAACGACTCATTGACCATGGAGTCAAAACCCCTGCAACCAAAACCACCCTAGCCATCCCGGAACCCTCCAAACCCGCCGATACTAAGCGGAAATTCTGGGATGAAAAGAAGAAGCAACAGGCTGCCAAAAAGCAGCAAATGATAGCAATTCATGCCGCAATAACCCCTACTGCTGCTACTACTGCTCCGGTGAGTCGGTATGCTGGAAGTTCGCCCAAGTGCAACAAATGCAACTACCACCACAACGGCCCCTTCCGTGAAATGCAGTGCTCTAACTGCAACAGGAAAGGACACACCGTCCGATTCTGTAAGTTCCCGGCACAACCTATCAACCAAGTCCCTGGCTCTGGCGCGAGCCCAACCTGTTATGGATGTGGCGAAGCAGGCCACTTTAAGAGGGACTACCCCAAAGCGAGGAATGCGGGAGGAACAGGGAGGGTACTAGCTATAAGCCATGGGGAAGCAGTTACTGACCCGACAGTGGTGACCGGTACGTTCCTCCTCGATAACTCCTATGCATGCATTATGTTCGATAGTGGAGCGGAGCGAAGCTTCGTAAACCATAATTTTGCTCGCATGCTTAATCAACCACCGCACGCACTCAAAGAACTATTCACAGTAGAAATGGCTAATGGAAAAACTGAAAATACGAGTAGCATATACTTAGGTTGTACCCTAACTCTAGATAACCATTCATTTCCAATCGACCTCATGCCAGTCTCAATAAAAAGTTTCGACGTTATCATTGGCATGGACTGGTTAAGCCTTCATCGTGCTGACATCATGTGCTTCGAGAAAGCAGTCCGTCTAAACCTTCCGTCTAGCGAAACTCTTATAGTCTATGGCGACAAACCCGGTGCAAGTCTTCGCATCATATCAAGTATTCAAGCACATAAATACCTGCGTAAGGAATACCATGCATTCCTTGCTCACGTCGTCGACACGAGCCTCGAAACGATAGAAATAAAGAACATCCCTGTAGTGAGCGACTTCCCCGACATTTTCCCAGAAGAACTACCCAGGTTACCTCCGCAACGACAAGTCGAGTTCAGAATCGACTTAGTCCCAGGAGCTACCCCAGTAGCCAAGTCGCCCTACCGCTTAACACCAGCTGAGATGCAGGAACTCTCTGGTCAACTTAACGAACTGCTCAGCAAGGGCTTTATAAGACCGAGTTTCTCACCTTGGGGAGCACCGGTCTTGTTCGTTAAGAAGAAGGACGGATCCTTCCGTATGTGTATTGACTACAGAGAACTCAACAAACTGACGGTCAAAAATCGTTACCCTCTGCCTCACATAGATGACCTATTCGATCAACTGCAAGGGGCGAACTATTTTTCTAAGATTGATCTGAGATCCGGATATCACCAGTTACGAGTGCTAGAGGAGGATGTGCCGAAGACCGCCTTCCGAACTCGTTACGGACATTACGAGTTCGTGGTGATGCCATTCGGATTGACCAATGTGCCCGCAGTCTTCATGGATCTGATGAATAGAGTATGCCGACCCTACTTGGATCAGTTCGTCATCGTTTTCATTGACGACATCCTGATCTACTCCCGAAGTAAGAAAGAACATGGCGATCATCTGCGACAAATTCTAGGGACTTTACGAAAAGAGAAGCTTTATGCGAAGTTCTCGAAATGTGAATTTTGGATCCGGAGAGTTGAATTCTTAGGACACGTGGTAAGCGAAGAGGGAATCCACGTGGACCCATCCAAAATTAAAGCCATTGAGAACTGGTCAGCACCGAAGACGCCTACAGAAATTCGTCAATTTCTAGGTCTCGCTGGCTACTACCGCAGATTCATTCAGAACTTCTCTCGAATAGCGAAACCTCTTACAACCCTAACCCAGAAAGGCGTGGCCTTTGACTGGGAAGAGAAACAAGAAAGAGCGTTCCAAACGCTCAAACGAGCCTTGTGCACCGCACCAATACTATCCCTTCCCGAAGGAATAGAAGACTTCGTAGTTTATTACGATGCATCGAATCAAGGGCTCGGATGTGTTCTGATGCAGCGAGGTAAGGTCATCGCCTACGCCTCGAGACAATTGAAGACACACGAGGTTAACTACACGACCCACGATCTTGAACTAGGAGCAGTGGTGTTTGCTCTAAAGATCTGGAGACATTACTTGTATGGAACGAAGAGCACTATCTTTACCGACCACAAGAGTTTACAACACATTTTCGATCAAAAGGAGCTCAACATGAGACAACGACGGTGGGTCGAGCTACTCAGTGATTACGAATGCGATATTCGTTATCATCTGGGTAAAGCCAACGTAGTAGCAGACGCCCTAAGTCGGAAGGAATATTCTGGACGCAAGATCAAGTCGTTGTCAATAACCATCCATTCACACTTGTCTAGACAAATTCAGGAGGCTCAACTTGAAGCCCTGAAACCTAAAAATGTGACGAATGAATCCCTTAGAGGAATGGACAAGAATTTAGAAGCCAAGGGTGACGAAGCCTTATATTTCATGAACCGGATCTGGACACCGAAACACGGTGGGTTCCGAGACTTGGTCATGACCGAGGCGCACAACACTCGGTATTCCGTCCACCCAGGTTCAGATAAGATGTATCTGGATCTGAAGAAGCTATACTGGTGGCCTAATATGAAAGCAGAAATTGCTACCTTCGTAAGTAAATGCCTTACTTGCGCAAAGGTTAAGGTCGAGTACCAGAAGCCCTCTGGCTTACTGCAACAACCAGAGATCCCAGAATGGAAGTGGGAGCGGATCACTATGGATTTCATAACCAAGTTGCCCAAGACGACAGGTGGACTTGACACCATATGGGTCATCGTTGATAGATTGACCAAGTCTGCACACTTCCTGCCTATCAAAGAAACCGACAAGATGGAGAAACTTACGAGAACATACATTAGGGAAATTGTACGGCTACATGGTGTACCTATTTCCATTATCTCCGATAGAGATAGTAGGTTCACCTCGAGATTTTGGCAATCACTACAACATTCCCTAGGGACGAGGCTAGACATGAGCACAGCCTACCATCCACAGACCGACGGACAGAGTGAGAGGACCATCCAAACTCTGGAAGATATGTTGCGAGCCTGCGTGATTGACTTTGGGAAGGCATGGGATACTCATTTACCCCTTGTCGAGTTTTCCTATAATAACAGTTATCACACGAGCATCAAGGCTGCTCCATTTGAAGTTCTCTACGGCCGTAAGTGTAGATCCCCTCTATGCTGGGCTGAGGTGGGTGATACCCAATTAGCCAGGGGGCAAACTTCCGACAGTACTCTCACCGGTCCGGAGATCATTCGGGAAACAATAGAGAAAATCGTTCAGATCCGTGAACGATTGAAAGCCTCTAGAGACTGACAGAAGAGCTACGCGGATAAACGAAGGAAACCTTTGGAATTTCAGGTGGGAGACCGAGTCCTCCTCAAAGTCTCACCCTGGAAGGGCTTGATACGCTTCGGCAAGCGTGGAAAGCTTAATCCGAGGTACATAGGGCCTTTCGAGATTCTTGCAAGAGTCGGCCCCGTAGCTTACAAACTCGAACTACCAGACGCATTTCGTTGCGTACATTCTACATTCCACGTATCTAACTTGAAAAAGTGTCTATCCGATGAGACTCTTGTAATCCCACTCGACGAGATCGAAATCAACGAGAGCCTCAACTTCGTGGAAGAACCTGTAGAGATCATGGACCGTGAGGTCAAGCAGACAAAGCAAAGCCGTATCCCTATCGTGAAGGTTCGCTGGAATGCCAAGCGAGGACCGGAATTCACTTGGGAACGTGAAGATCAGATGAAACTGAAATACCCTCACCTGTTTGCTTAGTTATTTGTAATTTCTAACTTGCTTAAAATTCTAATTTCGGGAAGAAATTCCTTCTAACGGGGGGATGATGTGACAACCTGATATTTCAACTCTTTGTAATGACCAAAAAGGGTCAAGTTTTGTAACCACTTTTGAGTAATAAAATTTACTTTCATAATAAAATGTACAAAAAGTTCTATTTAATTTCCTTCTATGTTTAAATGTCTTTGAACCATGATCGTACGTGAAAAGAACGCCCAAATCCGACTTCATATAGCGAAGTTATGATTTTTCCAAATTCGGCTTAACAACAGACAGCTAAAAACTCGAATCGGAGATCGAGCGACTTTTGGCCGGAATGACCTAAACGAGAATCGAAGGTCTCGACAATGGTATTCCAGCGGTAAAAAGTCTGGCAAAAACCGACATCAGATAAAGAAGTTATGAATTTTCAAAGAAATTCCTTAAAAACGATGGGTTTAAAATAAATAATAAAAAAAATAATTTCGGAATTTGCCGTCGGAGTCTAAACGAAAGTTGTAGAGCATAGTCTCACCTACGTGTGGCTATAAAGACCATCAAAAACGGAGTTCGTATGAATAAGATATGAATTTTTGAAGTTTATTAAATAAATTATATATTTATTTAAATCAAAATTTCGGACCTTATCCGAAGAGGAGTCAGCGTCCTCATCCGGGTACGCACTGCGTACCCCTGTACGCCCTGCGTACCCGAGAGACTTGGCCTCTAATCGTCCACGTCGCCCTATCCGAGGCATCCGACCCGTCCGACCCGTCCGACCCGCTGTCCCGTCCGACCCGCCGTCCCATCCGACCCGCGTACCCAGCAACCCATCCCATCCGAAGCCGAGGCAGTCGAGGCTTCGGTCATGCATGACGTACGCATACGCACTGCGTACGAGCGTACGCCCCGCGTTCGGAGGCGGTTCAGCCTTCCTATAAATAGAATGCGAGGCTTTCCGAAAATTTTGCTCACTTCTCTCTTCTCTCTCACCATCTTGCCTCGATTCCCGTGCCCGTTCAAACCCGAAGCTCTGGTCTTTTTGCTCAAGTCCCGAGGGTCGATTTTACTCCCGAGAATCCCGAGAAAAATCCGTTTTCCGAGACGAAACTCTGCCCGGTTTTCCATCTCGCTTTCTTCAATCAATCAAGTGAGTTTCATACCCCTTAATCAACCTTTTTAAACATTCTAAATGCTTTTATATGCTTTCAAGGGGGGGATACAAGCTAGATACTTATAGTTATTGCTTCAATCACATGTGATTGCATTAATCACGTGTGATTAATAACTAGGGGAAACCAGTGATTTTATCACTGTTCAAACTGTCTATCAAACCGTTTTTACTTCAAAATGTTTTACAAACCCATTTACTTTTCAAATTATATTACAACTGTGATTTAACCAAATGTTCCTAATACTTAAACTGTTTTAACCAACCCTACGCCTTCAATTTGTTCTATAGATCGACATCAAGTCGATCTTTCTTTAAAAATGATACTTATGTTTCAAATGTCTTATAAAAACTTATTTATGCTTTTATATTATAAATTGCATGCCCATATATGTATAGATGTATAAATAATGTTTAAAGGGCTTAGGAAGGCCATCCACCCTATTTCCTTTTCCTCGATTTGGATGTGGTCTGGTGGGATTTCGGGTGACCATCCGAAGGTCGTTTCCATATTAATTATATATCAAATATACATATATAGACATAAAAGTACTTCCATAATCATACGTACTAGACGCACCGTTAGCAAGTTACCATCGGGGTAACACAGAATCATACTATTACAACTGCTAGATCAATGAGTCAGTTCATTCATGAGTCTATACTAGGAAGAGAATATATACAACTATACTATGAGAATATATACAACTATACTATGAGAACATATGCAACTATACTAGAACGAGAAACATTTCATCACATATGCAAGAATACGATAACAAATGTGATCCACTATATCAGAGCATGCCTTAAATGTCATGGCCCGAGTTGTAGCCAGAATTCTCTTGGAGGGAGAGCGTTGAGTTTGCGTATAGATCTATACTGGATTGACTATCCTACACCTTGCTGCTAGCTACAGCCGGACCTGCAGGTCTGCGGGTGCCAAACGTCATTCCGTTATTACGACCGTTCTTTATGTCGTTGTTACCAGTCGATAGCATGGTGCAATTTATCACATTATACCTTAATATAAATCCGGTTTAAGGTAGTAGTATTTAGTACAGCAGTAGTCTTATTATACCAAGCTACAGTGCTACAATGATTTACCCATTACATATTTTAGTGATAACCTCACTTAAGCATTAATGTACAAACTAAATTTTAACAAATGATAGTTATACTTGGGTAATTACACACTTTTACAACAGACGAGTTTACAAAATAGTTTAGCCTTGGTAGAAGGTTACTTTTATAGAAAATATAGGATTTTCTGAGAGATTCAAACTTTTACAAACTTATACATTGAGACAGGTTCAAACGTTTTTTTTATTGACACTAAAATACTTATGAATTCACCAGCTTAATGCTGATAAACTCTTTCAAAATAACTTGTATTCCCAGGTCATCAGTAGACAGGTACCGATGCCAGCTTTTGAGATGATGGAGCGCACTCAAGACTCATCATTTTATTATTTTGATTTACGTTATATTTTTGGTGTCTAAATCTGTACAGAACACGCATGCATTAAATTTATATATTTAATGCAATGGATGATGTTGTTTGCTTATTTACATTTACTGTGTTGTGATTACCTTACATGACGTCCTCCGCCCCAGAACGTTTCCGCCGTTCTTGGTTTTGGGGTGTGACACAGAACCACTTAATGACCCTGATCGATTCGATGTTCCAAGTACATGTGGTATCAAAACATCTTCAGGTGAACCGATCATGACATCAAGCGAAACAGATTCACTAAAGAGCAAAACTCTTGCTAAGGAACCAAGGAAGAGGGCTAACATCCACAAAAATTCAAAACAAGTGTCAGAAAGAAAGTATCAACAGAATTTGAGATACAAGAAGAATCTGACAGAAAGGAAACACTTTTGGCGATCTCAAAATCCTAATTACATTTGCTATGATAAGTCCTTTAAGTCAAAGGAAGAAGCAAAGGCAAACTCAGTGTCTCAACACTATCATGACAACCAAAAAAGAAGTTCCAGTCCTCAAACTCAAGACAACCGAAAACAATGGTTCGGTTCTCAGAATCAAGACAACCGAAAGAAGAGTTTCGGTCTTTAAAATCAAGATAACCAAAAACAGAGCTTCGGTCCACAGAAGCACAACAACCAGAAGAGAAGGTTGAGTCATCAGACGGTCAACAATCGAAAAAGGAGTTCCGGTCCTCAAAAGGAGGGTTTCGGTCCTAAATCAACCGTTGAGAGGAACCGAAGGGAAGGTAGTTTCGGGTCTCAACTAAGTAAGGGCAATGATAAAAATTCTAATTCTACTCCCAAGTCTCATCCTTCTCACTCTCACTCACATAATGATCGAAAAGGTAAAGGAAAACTCTTTCCAGAAGACGAAAAGAAGACGATGTATGAATCCAAAGTGGAGAATGGAAAGGCTGCTAGCGTCGAATTAAAAGCTGAATCTGAAATTCTTAAAACCAATAAAATCAAAGTATTTACCATAAAAATAAAAGATGAAACAACACTAATAAAAAGAACCTTTTTGAGCGATGTTTCTCTTACCATTCCCTGTTATGTAAAAGGCTCACGAGGACCCAAGAAACTTTGGGTTCCTAAATCTGCTTAATTCTTGCAGGTTACGCGTGACGAGAAGTTCGATGATGAATGGTATATAGACAGTGGCTGCTCGCGTCACATGACAGGAAGAAAGGAAGAACTGAGGGAATTTCGGTCCCTTCAAGATGGTGGATGTGTCAAGTATGGAAATAATTCCTTTGGCACAATCAAAGGATATGGTATGATTACCAATGGTGCTTTCTCAATTCGAAAAGTGGTGTTTGTTGAGGGTCTTCAACATAACCTCATCAGTGTTTCACAACTGGTAGTTGGCATAGGGTTAAAGGTTTCATTCGATGACGAGGGCTCAGAAATCATTAAAAAGAATACGAACAACATTCTACTGAAGTCAAAGCGAAAATGAGAGATGTACCCTCTGAATCTCAATCCCATACGGGAAAAACCAGCAGTTTGCTTTCTAACGAAAGCTAATTCAGACGAAAGTTGGCTTTGGCACCGAAGGCTCTCCCATCTCAATTTCAAAGATATAAACAAGCTTGTACTTGGGGATCATGTTCGCGATCTTCTTGTTCTGAAGTTTGAAAAAGAACACTTGTGTGCAGCTTGTGAAATGGGAAAATAGAGTCGAAAGAGTCATCCTTCAAGAGTCAATACTAAAGTTATTAAACCACTAGAATTATTTCATGTGGATCTATGTGGTCCTTCAATCGAAAGCATTGGTGGTAGCAGGTATTTACTTGTTATAGTTGATGACTTCTCTCGGTTTACTTGGGTGTTCTTTTTGAGGCAGAAATCAAAGGCTACTCCAAAGCTTAGACTATTTATCAAACAGATAGAAGTTCAACTACAAAAGGTGGTCAGAAATGTCAGAAGTGATAACAGGTTGGAGTTCAAGAATAAAGCTCTTGAAGATTTTCTAACAGAAAATGGAACTACTCACAACTTCTCTGCTCCATATACTCCGCAACAGAATGGGATTGTCGAAAGGTGAAATCGTTCTTTATGTGAAGCAGCCCGAACAATGCTTAGCTTCGCTTCCCTACCTCTATATTTCTGGGCAGATGCTATTGCTGCTGCATGTTTCACGCAGAACAGATCTTATCTCAATAAACGTTTTTCTGTCACCCCATATGAGATATTAAACAACCGAAAGCCCAATGTAAAGTTCTTTCATGTGTTCGGTTCAAGATGCTTTATCTTTAATTCAAAGGAGAACCGAAACAAGTTTGATGTTAAAGCGGATGAAGGGATTTTCCTGGGTTATTCGTTAACATCCGAAGCATATAGAGTTCTTAACAAGCGTTCAAATAAAAGTGAAGAGACTTACTATGTCACCTTCGATGATAACTACGTCAAGAAACTATCAACAACCAAAAGTTATGTGGAGGAAATATTTCCAAAAACTGGTCAAGTTACGACACCAATATCAAATCTCTTCGACCAATACATGCTGCTATTCGATGAACCAGAAAAGGCTATTCACTCTGAATCCAAAGCTGCTAACAACAGGGTGGATAGCCTGAAGAAGATAATTGATGAGGCACCAAAGACAATGACAGATGATCAACCAACAGCAACCGAACAGCCTGAGTCATGCGGAACTCACAAATTAGTTCTTATGTTCAGGGGGACAACTTGTCTTCTCCAAATAACCAAGAATCACCATTCCAGGGGGAGAGTCCATCTGAAAGTGCAGTCCAAAAGGAGAATTTTGTGCCTGAAGTTGAAGAAGAATCATCATTTGAGGGGGAGAATGTGAATCTAAACGATGATGACATTCAATCCGAACTCGAGGAAGAAGTGAATGCTGAACTAGATCCCTCTTATGATCTTGATTACCCACAACTAATCAAATGGACTAAAGACCATCCTCAAAAGCAAATTATTGGTGGACCATCAGAAAAGGTTCTTACACGCTCTCAACTAAAAGCGAAACAAACTGCACTACTCTTTAAAGTAGAATTTTGCATGTTTAATTCGTTCGTCTCCAATGTTGAACCAAAAACGATTCAGAATGCACTAGATCTTTCTGATTGGGTACATGCCATGCATGACAAACTCGACGAATTCGAGCGAAACAAAGTGTGGAGATTAATTCCAACACCTAAGGATGCTTCGGTTGTTGGACTAAAATGGGTTTTTAGGAACAAGGTGGACTAGGAAGGGAATGTAATTCACAATAAAGCGAGACTTGTTGTGAAGGGTTACTATCAGGAAGAAGGGATAGATTATGAGGAGACCTTCGCTCCTATAGCAAGGTTGGAATCTGTAAGAATCTTTCTGGCATACGCTGCTCATAAAAACTTCGAAGTTTTTCAAATGGATGTAAAATGCACCTTCTTGAATGTAGAACTAGAAGAACCGGTGTATGTTGAGCAACCACCTGGGTTTGTGAACGAGAAATATCATGATCATTACTATGTTCTGGATAAAGCAGTATATGGTCTGAAGCAAGCGCCGCGAGCCTGGTATTAAGCTCTAACTCGCTTTCTCAAAATGTCGAAATTTAAGCAAGGTTCAGTTGACCCAACCTTCTTTCGCAAGAAAGAAGGCGAACATTTAATGATAGTTCAAATTTATGTCGATGAAGTAATCTTCGGCTCCACGAATCCTAGTCTAACGGTTGAATTCAGGACGTTGATGGAGACTAAATTTGAAATGAGCGCAATGGGTTCAATTAACTTTTTCCTTGGACTGAATATTAGACAGGGACCAAAAGGCATATTTATTAACCAGGAGGCTTACACCAAGACCCTGTTGGCAAAGTTTGGTATGATGGGAGACTCTAAGGTGAAAGTTCCCATGGCGTTTGGCACAAAGCTTACACCTACTCTGGATAAACCGGCTGTCGACATAACCTCTATCGTCAAATGATAGGATCTCTTATGTATCTAACAACTAGTAGACCAGATATTATGTTCTCTGTGTGTTATTGTGCCAAGTTTCAAGCTAATCCAAGAGAACCTCATATGATTGATGTGAAGAATATTTTCCGGTATCGGAAGTGAACCTCGTCTCTTGGTCTCTGCTATCCAGCAAAATTCGGAAGGTTCGTTCAAGCCTTTTCTGATGCAGACCTTGGTGGATGTGGTCTAGACTGAAAGAGCTCAACTGGTGGATGCCAATTTCTTGATGACAAACTTGTAAGTTGGCAGTCAAAGAAGCAAAGTTGTGTGTCTCTCTCAACAGCTGAAGCTGAATATATCACAGCAGCCTCCTGTACGTCACAAGTCATTTGGATTCAAAGCCAGCTTAGAGATTATGGATTGAATATGAAGAAAATTCCTCTTTACTGTGACTCAAAAAGTGCAATAAGAATATGTCACAATCCAGTGCAACACTCTAAGACCAAACATATTGCACTGCGATACCATTTCATTAAAGACCATGTTAAAGATGGTAATGTGGAAGTTCATTTCGTTCGGTCCTCTGATCAACTGGCTGATATTTTCACTAGGGCCTTACCAGAAGCAAGTTTTAACAGAATATTACAAGGTTTGGGAATGATGGAAGCCGAGTCGGTACGGAAACCCATTCCATCTCTCTAAAAATTAGATAAGCAAAATAGAGCGTTTGCTCGGTCTATTTCGTGTCCGTAATTTTTGGGAACTGAAATGAACCGAACGCTCGGTCTATTTTGGCTCTGACATTTTAGGGAATCGAAATGAACCAAAAGCTCGGTCTATTTCGCTTCATCTTCCCAAGGTTAGGTTTCGGTTGTCAATCTTGTATTTTTTGTTCAGTGTTTTTACTCATCTTTCCTTGGTCTTTCTCTTTAACTGAAATGTTTTATTTTATGTTTTTATTCTTTTTCATAAACTTCAAAAATACAAAAATATCTTTTATTTTCTATTTTTATTCTTTTTCAAAAACTTCAAAAATACAAAAATATCTTTTATTCCTTTATTCTCGTATGGTTTCTTTTCTTTCTTTAGATCACCGACACCACAGGCAGTGTAACAAGGGAAGGTACAAATTCTATTATCCATGAACTAATTAGGTGTCCCTAGAAGCATGCTGATGTATGTAGACCGAAGCCTCCAAGACTCTGAGTAAAGCCTTAATGATTCGATTCACACAAATCGTTTCTTCCCAATCAGGCTGCTAAATTTACTAAAGTCATGAGCTAACTTACTCTTCTCATATGAGTTAAGCGTTTTCTGCTTTGTCATCCTTTTATAGCAGAGGTACTTTCGGTTCTTTCACCATCTCTTCTTATTTCTCCATCACGTTTCATTCCACCAATGTAACCCCTGAGACTCTCAGCTATTACCACTGAGGTTTATTGTCACACAAAATCTGAGTTTATGATCTTAGATGTGTACACCACATGCTGAGTGAAACCCAAAATCCAGCACCCACACTGAATTGACGATGAATAATTTCTATTCAAGCTATTACTTGTTAGCTTATGAAGTCTCTTTTTATTTTTGAGTGGTCGTTATGAAATTGTCTGACACCAAGGCATTTCTTCGTACAAGATCCAGTTTAGTTTTTGTTTTTGAGACTTCTATTAAACATCATGTTACCACAAACAATATCCAACCTACTTGTTCAACAGACCACATTGGTCTCACAAGTCATCCAACTTTTGGACTTATATTAAGTCTTGTAGTTTGGTTGAAGATAAGCCACCTTTTAGCCGAATAGTTGAAAATAAGCCTTTCGATGTTTATTTACAGACACACGATCGTATTTTCTCGAGAAACCAGACAAGCACTTCAAGTCTCTCTTGACTTTGAAGGAAGCGATTCGTGCCCGGAATCATCTGCTTTATGCCTTAAGACATCACTCACGTCCCATATACTCTTTGCTTCATTTCTTTATCCTTGACACACTCTTGCACGAAACTGTTTTTATGATTTTCCATATCTCAAGGTGTTAGTCCTACTGGTTCGTTTACGTTTTATGTTTGAGGATTGTTTTGAAAAGAGGATATATATGGATAAGAATTTGAACTGAGTCATCAGATAAGCATTAAATTGGGCGCGTGAATTTGAAACGGTTCCTACACCCACACGTGATGACGTTTATCTGGGGAAACCAAGCTGTCAAATTGCGCTTTTTCAGGTGACGTTTCAGAAATCGTATCATCATTACGGAAGATTTTTTCTCTCTCCTGGCAATGGTATATGAAGGGTTTCTCACACCTCTTGTACCTCCCCATCTTCTTTGCTCTCTCTCGAATACAACATGCGCTTCTTTGTTCTTCATATTCTTTATATCAACAATGGCGGAATCATCTTCTTTGCAAGAACAGACAACTTCAATCCTTAACTTGTCGACTCAAAATACATTAAACACAACTTTTATTTAGGCATACAATTAAAAATGACATAAAAGCCCCTTAACTTTTATCTAAATCTATAATGTTTATTAAAAATTTATAAATTCATTTCGTATAACACTAAGGTCCCGTTTGATAGTTTCTGTCTGGGAAAGTGTTGTATGGGAAAGTTTTCTGATTGGGAAAGAAACCATGTTGTTTGATTATACATCTGATTGACTGTGCTAAATGATGAAAAATAAATAATAATTCAATAAAAAATAAATTTAAAAAAATTATTTAAAAAAAATTAATAGTCCAAGAAAGAAAGAAAGAGGCATGGTTTGGTGCATAATTGTTTTTCCAACCCATTCAGCCAGAAAGATATGATTTTGGGGCTTTCTGGGAAAGGCATATCTTACCGGGAAAGACCCATTTTTTTGTGCAAATCAAAGAGTTTTTCCGGTCCATTAAGCCAGAAAGATCTGGACCTGGAAAGATGCGTATCGAACGGGACCTAACCCAATGTTCTAGGCTTCTAGCTATGTCTTTAAATCAATCTTCAACAAAATCATTTCAGAAAAGAAAAAAAAATGTAATATTAAATTACTGTTATGATTATGATATTAATTATCACAACGTTTGCATTAGGTTAAAAAAGTAAATGACGTATGATTTTCTCGCTTTGATTAGTTATATTTTTTAGTTTTTGCTATTTATAAAAAAACGTCAATAATAAACTGAAAACATTGTATTAACTTTTTGAAAAGTAGGGCACTAGACAAACAGGAGGCGTCCCTCCATGGATTTAATTACTATGTGTACAAGAAAAATACTCGATGTAATCAGTTAGGAATAAACGTGGAAAAAAAAAGAAATACGTAAATTTCAAAAACTTCTGTGGGACCCTATTCCGTACGTGACTAGTTTTTTTTTTTTTTTTTTTTTTTTTTAAAAAAATCGGGAACGGCGAGGGGGCGAAATTAACCCCCGTTTATTTTTGGTATCGGGATCGGGGGTGACTATTTTCGTCCTGTACTCCTGCGGTGGGCTTGTTTATATATATATATATATATATATATATATATATATATATATATATATATATATATATATATATATATATATATATATATATATATATATATATATATATATAATGTAAAATACAAATGGCCAAAATGGAAAATAGATTATCTAATTTTAATTTTATTGTTTCCTCATTCAGCAGAGCCGAGTAGGGGTGAGCATCGGAACAGGGTACCCGCTTTAAGAACCGGAACTGCCATGGAACCGCTAGTTCTGGAACCGGAACCGCCTTAGGTGGTCCCGGTCCAGGTTCCCAAAGTTTTGGAACCACATTATATATATATATATATATATATATATATATATATATATATATATATATATATATATATATATATATATATATATATATATAATGTAAAATACAAATGGCCAAAATGGAAAATAGATTATCTAATTTTAATTTTATTGTTTCCTCATTCAGCAGAGCCGAGTAGGGGTGAGCATCGGAACAGGGTACCCGCTTTAAGAACCGGAACTGCCATGGAACTGCTGGTTCTGGAACCGGAACCGCCTTAGGTGGTCCCGGTCCTGGTTCCCAAAGTTTTGGAACCACCTTATGCGGTTCCGGTTTCGGTTATAAACTTGCTTCCCATCAAACCGAACCAGAATCTGATCATCCAACTCAATCCGTTTCTGTATGATCACTACATGCTACACGTGATAGCCCTTACTCAAATCGAATCAGTCCCAATGTCCTTGTTATCACAAGTTTATACTACTGCTTCCTATGACAAGAACAAGGAACGCATCTACTTCGAGATCTTTAATCACAAGACCTCCATCTCTAAAGCCCGCTTCGGTTATTTACTAGGGCTTGCTATTGATGCATCTGTTATTTCTCCTGATTTCATAACTACAACTCAGTTATTCTCGATGTTCTATGATATGGGTTATACTAATGTCCTCACTACCGTGACTAAATTCAAAAAGTCCTGTCTGCCACCGCAGTGGAATGGATTGCTAACTCTAATCAACAAGGGTTTGGCGGAACGTGTAGCTGGGTCGGATGGTACTAGCAAAGGTTTTATGACCATTCTCTATGGTCTCTATCATGTTATTAACCTGGATTATGGTTCTCTTATATGGTCACAACTCGTGCAAAGTATCAACTCCATCACCAGACATTCAAAGATTTCCTGTGGTCGATTCTGGACCATAGTGACTCGACGAGCTATTGAGCATTTTCAGATTCCGGTTATGACTGATGCTCTGCTTTCCTGTGTTGCTACTTTTCACACCAAGAAGATCATCTTCTCTAATGCAACTAAGTTTTCCTTCAATGGTTCGATACCAGAAACTATGTACCGATGTGTGACAAGCGAAAGTAAGGTCATGGCTGAGTACCGGAAGCTACCTCCAACGGGTCCAAGACAACTAACTCCTGAAATGCAAGAAGCATTAGATGTTGTTGAGAAGCCTGCCAAGTGAGGGAAAAAGGAAGATTCCAAGAAAGTGGGAACCGAAGGTCCATCTGCTAAGCCGGTCAAATCTAGGAAGCGAAAAGCTGAAAAAGCTACAGCTTCGGTTTCAAATAAAATTAAGAAGATGGCTAAGCATCGCAAGAATCCTTCTCCTTCTAGCTCTAATCATGACAATGAGCAGTCTGTTGATGAAGACGAAGAGGTTCAGCATGACGATACTTCAAGAGGTCACACCCCTCCTCGTTCTCCAACTCCCGCTGAACACAATAAAGGCAAGGTTCCAACTCCTCCTCTATGTCCACCAAAGTCTACTGCTCCCATTTCGGTTGCTCCTCTTCCACCGCTGGTTTCTTCTCAACCAATTTCACAAACTTCTTTATCTCAACCTGCTACTTCTGTTCCTCCACCTCCACCAGTTAGCACCATACCGATATCTACAACTCCACTCCCATCACCATTTATTTTTCAAGCCACCTCTACTTCTACCCCAATCACTACCACTTCACCTACCTCTCCGGTAATAGTCAACATATCTGATACGAGGGGTAATACTGAGACCGACACCCATGTTACAGCCAAACCTCTTTCACCCTAACCCTCAATTGATTCTGCTGCAACTCTTGGCGGTGATAATTTTGAGTTTGACTCAACCTGCTACAGTCCTTACCGACTTCCCTCTGATGATAATCATGAAGCTTCTATTCCAAAGCAACACCTACAGGGTATTTATGATAAGCTTGATCAACTGATTGCTTCTTCGGCAAAAACTAATGATGTGGTTATGACGGCTTTTTTGGACACAACTCTTGAGCAATACACATATTCTATTGATAAATCCACCAAAGCGGTTGATGACTCCACGTCTCTCTGCAACCAAGCAACATGAATGCAACTAAGATGGTTGCAGCGGTTGATTCCCTCTCCCAATCTCTTCAAGCAGAGACTGCAAAATTTGACCTTGTTAGGTCTGACATTCAAACCGAGAACCACTTTCTCATTAGCTCAGTTAATTCTAGTTTAGAGAAGCTTCAAGCTAACTTGGCAATGGAAAACAAACTCATGGATGATTTGGCTCGCAAATCTACTTAGATTGAGGTTCAGCGAGTTCAACTTTCTCAGGCGGATAAGGAAATTGTTTCCTTAAAAACAGAGCGTGCAGTTCTAAAAATTTGTGCCTCCGATGTTCTTAATCCTCTAAGTAATGTTCCTCATGATCATGATCAAATTCTTACTCTCACCATCAGGAATCATTTGACATCCAAACTTCTTCTGGCAATTGAAATTCTTAGCCAGATGAAGGGTATTACGGTGTCGATTGTCACTCCACAACAAGGGGGAGATGGTGTTGAGAAAATTGTGAAGACTATTCCTGTCCCACCCAAAGTTGTTATCAAAACAGAACCGAAGGGTAATGAAGCTTCGAGTTCTGGTGTTCAAGAAAAGAAGAATGGCATTTCTGGTGAAAGTGATGATGATAATGAAACGATAGCCGAAGTCCTGAAGCGACAGCAAAGGGACAAAGAGTTAGATGATAATCTTCGGATCACTAGAGAGACAGAAGAGAGAGAATGAAAGACGAAGTTTGTAAGAAGGCTCTGTTTCCTCCTTGGACTAGGGATGGACTGATCAATGAATCAATTGAGTTTTCAAGCATGTATTGGCTGGAACCTGTTGTCTCTTTTGACTGTGACAACATGAAGGACTCTCAATTCGATATGCCTATAACCAGAAAGGCATTTGTATTTCACTGTTTTGATTCAACAATTGAAGTTCCCTCTCCTCATCCTCAGGTTGATCGTGATCTTATTGACTACTATCTCAAGTTCGGTCAACATCAATATCTGACGTGGAGTACTCAAAAGATAACAACTGTCAAGGTGATGAAACCCTCACCTGCTGGAAAATTTTTCAATATTCAGTCTCGAATAACCAGAGGATCGCGCAACTCGGTCCATACAATTTCTTTGGCGGATCTTCCTAACCTAAATCCTCACGATTGGATTTTACTTTTTAATATTTTGCTCACAAATTCGAAGGAGTATGAGCTGATCCTTGGTCATCTTAAAAGGATGCTAGCCTCTTATATTCTTGAAGTTGAAAAAATGGATCAAGAGGTGGCTCATGTTATGAGGATGAGACCGACAGTGAAGCCTACTGGAAAGCCTGGAGATGTTAACAAAATGAAGCTGGGTCAAATTGACTATACTAATATTACTGTGATGTTCACGAGAGCCGAAGGTGAAAGGTTTTTGTTCGCTCTTGTTGATAAACACTTGTTCTCTACAGACTGCTTGGAGCATATTCTTGATATTATTCATCGATGTTAGCAGAACAGAGAGTCAGACAAGAAGAATTTCACGGACATGCTTCGGTGGTATATTACTTTTCATCAAACTCTGCTAGCCATAATACTGAACGTGTTCAAGACTGTAAGGAAATCTTCTGTTTCTCAACCGAACTAAGCTCTCGCCTCAATTGACGCAAAGGGGGAGATTGTTGAGTATTAAAGTTGCGTCATTAGGCTTAATGTTTGGTTTATTTTGTATACCCGGTTTGGGGTTGTCCAACTGTGATTATTTTATTAGGGTTTAGTATTTAAGGTGCATGCATGCATCCTTAGGAAACAACGCTTTTGATAATTATTCTCATTGATTGTACTGAAACCCTAGCTCGTCTCTACAGTGGAAGTTCTTGATCGAGCTCTGCTGAGGCGTGACTACTTTGAATCATTAAGCAATATTTGATTCCATCTTGCATTTTATTGTTTGCTTGTTTGTTTGTTAATTTGTTTTACTGATTAACCTGTTGAAGATCTAATCGATCTAAGAGTTTCTAAACTCATCACATTGTTTTGTTAAGTCTATTTATATAACTGTTTATATAAATACGTAATAGTTATCTTGTCTAGATGTTTTTAAAAGATTATATCATATAAACTTACATCTAACACAAGTATAAGAAATTGGTATGAAAAAGTCCATTTCTAGCTTTTGCCCATTTTTAAAGGTATTTACCGGTGACAAAACAAATATAAATTGATAAAACTTACTTTTACCCTTCTTGGCGTTTTTACTCAAGTCAATGTTATGTGTTTTTAAAACCATATATTTCTGGTTAAAACCCACAAAACGATATCATACTTGTAATAACCACTTTTGTTTAAAAATCCATTTTTACATGAAATACTAGATTTTTGAATTTTCTTGTTGTGTAACTAACACTTTGGTATTTTTGTCTAGTTTTAAAATGTAGGGTCAAAACAACATATTTTATATCCCATAAAAATGGTGAAATAACTAGGATCTAACCATTTTTGCTAGAAAAACCATATCTTGATCGTAAAAGTCTTAAGATCCTTGTAGTTTTGTCGTCTTTAACCCTTTTGTAAAGAGCATATAACATAGTTTATGTTTGTTTTTTTTAGGTTTGTATCATTAACCAAAATAACACAAATAATAACCATATTTCATGAAGAAAAATGCTTTAAACACAACATAGATTTGAAGCATGCAAACATTTGTATTACAAATCAAACTTTTCTTATATCCCCCCCCCGGCACACTAAAACATGAAAACCTTGAAAATATGGGGGTATGAACTCACCTTGAGTGTGTTTGTGGTTGGATAAGGAGGTGATGGTGAAGATCTTCAAGCCTAGAACACTTGAAGGTGGTTGAAGAACTCTTTGAAGATGGTATTATCCTATGAGTTATTAGATGATAATGTGTGTAAATGAGATGGAACTAGCATGAAAGTGTGTAGAAACACTAGATTATCAAGAAATGCTTACAAAATATTCTAAGAACCAACTTGAAGAAATAAATCCTTGGAAGGTTTGCACTTGTTTATTGAGAGAAAACTAAAGAAGTTTGAAGATGGTGGGGGTTGGGGAGTTCTCGGCTGAAGTAAAAGAGGGAGGGGGAGGTGATGTTTGCATTGTTTGTAGCACAATAGCCTTGATACATGCTAGATAATAATATGTATTAGAAAGGATGAAACCCTCATGTCACCAAGTCAAAAAAATTTCCCCTTCTTTTTTATCAACCGATGACCTCATTAAGCCACCAAAATCACATGGTGATTTCGATCCAGTACCACCGAGATCATAGAGTTTTCGGTCCCTAACTGGGAACTCTAAAAATGAGATCATAGAGTTTTCGGTCCTAAACTGAAAACTCTAGAAGCAAAGTATAACTCAAAATTTATGTCATAATCAGTTGACTTTAGTTGACTTGTTTGACTTTTACTGACGTGTTGACTTTGATTTACCCAGAACTGCCAGTTGTCATATGTTGATAGGGTGGAACTCGATGAGTTGTATTGCGGTTTCAGGGTTTTATGATTTATGGAACTCAGCGTGTTGAAGGCCAACTAGGCGAGTTGAGTCAACTCGGAATGTTGAGTTTGACCAGAATGTTGACTTTGACTTTGACCAAAGTTGACCCTTAAGGGTCATGAGCATGAAATGGTAATTAAGGAAATCTTTTATGTATTGGAGCTTGTGTTGGGTTGATTGTCAGAGCCGTGGATTTTCAGCTACTTTCCGATATTTGATGTGTGTTACCTTCAAGTAGAAGTGGGTCGAAAGCACCAATGTCAGCCCACTAGTAGCTGATTATAGTAGAGATGATTGTCTTTGTGATAATTGTCTGGTATGCCACTATCTGTTATGCTTTATGTGCTAGTATGCTATGATATTATGTGATACTGGTAGGAGGGAGTGGGATAGACCCCGTTATCGGTCGAAAGGACCGAAGCGGTAGGCCAGCACCCAAATATGCTAGGCAGTATGTGACTTATATGTTTATGTACTAGGATGATATGTGGTAATAATGGTGAAGTAGTCCCTGTTACCTGTTGAAAGAGACCGAAAGGATAGGCCAGCACCCAGATATGCTAGGCAGCTACCGGTTGAAAAAGAACAAAGGGGTAGGCCAGCACCCTGATATTCTAGGCGGTTACTGATTGAAATAGACCGAAGGGGTAGCCCAACACCCGAATATTCTAGGTAGTTTGTTATTGTATGGTATATGGTATGATGGGGGAACTCACTAAGCTTTGTGCTTACGATTTTTAGTTTTGGTTTTAGGTAATTCTTCTTCGAAAGGAAAAGAGTCAACATGATTGCAACATATCACACCATGATTTCCGCACATGAGATCTTTGGGGAGATATACTCTGATGTTGTTTTATCATGACATGTTTTGACTATTGATACATTGGTTTTGATATGAGTTGATACTAGGATGTTTTCTAAAAAATGGTTTTATAATTCTTAAGTTAAAAATAACATTTTTGGTTTTAAAATTTGGGATGTTACAAGTTGGTATCAGAGTCTTGGTTTGAGGGATTTGGACACACCTTCGGGGGTGTCTGGACTCAAATTGAGGGTTTGAGAAATTTTAACAATGAAAATAATTTTTTCTAAAAATTAAAATTAAGTGTTTTGAGAAAGAAGAAGGAGTGTGATGTGTGCAATCGGTCGGGCTCAAGTAAGTTTTCCCCAAGATATCCATACATGTTTGCTATGATATATGATATGATTATGTAAGGTCCTGAAACGGATCTTACCAGTGATCAAACAACAACAACAATCAATAACAATTAAGAACAGAGTAGAAAACAGAATATCAACAAGCTTGCACACGCTTCTATTAGCAAAAACGTCTGGTACAACTTGTGGAATGGCACACGAGACTCTGAGGCATCAACCACCAATAAACGACCTAGCAAACCCCTATTTATAATAGACCTGGGCCGGCCTTTGGGTTTACGGTCGTAAACAGGCTTACGGCAGTAAACTCTGACTTGGGCCGTAAACAAACACACATACTACCAAAATTGTATATTTAACCAAAAAACCCTATTACAGTGAAAGCCTAGACCAAACCTTTGATTAGACCCTTCAATCTCCCCCTTGGTTTGGTGCTAGCTTGAAGTTTATCTTTGTTCACGATCATCACATCTTCTAGCCCCATCGTTCCATTCCACATTCTTTTTATAATTTCAGCAACCATAGCAGTGTACTCTTTCGCGGCTGACTCAAATATCTCCTTAGCAACTTGGATCTGATAATGGCTCAAATAATGAATTAGAATCGACATGTAATTTTTCGGAGTGATAAAGAGAATAATGCGTCTAAAACGTAACTAAAACCTTTTCTATCATAATATACTTGTGATTTTGGTACCCTGAATGATTTTCCTAGTGTACAAAACGTCATGGTAAGAACTCATAGTGGGAGGGGAAATGGTAACAAAAACCGATAGCCTAAGCATGTGATTGGTCATGCACCAGTCATTGCACCTGCACCTAAACTTATCACAATGGCAGGGTTGTAAAAAATGATGTGAGCAGTGTTAGCTAAACTTATGGAGTATACTAGGAAACTACTCTTGGAAAATGGGAGAAATTCATGGCACTGATTGTTGAACTAGTGTTGAATGAAGCTCACCCCAATGAAGGTAGTTGCAATAAAGCTGAAAATCAAACTTAACTACGAAGGGTTTGGAGAAACAACATCGAAGAAGAGGTTGAATGAAATGGGTGAAAGTATGAGGACTTCATGGCATCTCAACTACCAAGTTTTTTTTTGGAGAACCAACACCAATGAATGTTATGGATTTGATTTGTTAAATGGAAATGGTATTTGAAATTTGCGACAATAGCAACAAACGGAAAATAATCTTTGCAGCCAGACAACTAAAGACTAGAGTATTGAGCTGGTGAAAATGGTTGGTTAATACAATGACAAAAGGAGAATCAAGGAAGATGTCATGGGAGGACTGCCTTGTACAGTTGAAAAGAGAATACTACTCAGAGAGAGACCTTTTGGAGATAAATAATGAATTCCAAAACATGAGGAAAAGGGAAATGAACGTCAGGTAGTACACTGTAGTTTTTACTAGGAAGATGGAATTAGTTCCTTACATGCTTCCAAATGAAATCTCCAAGATAGAATGATTTGCTAATAGATGATCAGTAGATTTCGGTCCAATGGTGAAATTAGAACCTACTTTGGAAGTAGCCATATGGGTTGCCAAATCACTTAAATACATAATCCAAGGAAAAGTCATTGACAAGCTGAAATCAGAGGATAAAAGAAGAGCAAAGGATCCTCAAAACACAATAAAATAGTAGGTTTTCAAAACCTAGCCCCAACAACAAGAAGCCCGGGGAAACAAAGAGGCGAAATGGTGTGAAAAATGGAAAATGAAGCATTTTGGCCAATGCAAGGAAGTGGTGACCTACTACAAATATGGAAGGAATGGTCATTATTCTAAAGACTGTATGTTCAATAAAAAGATATGTTATGAATGTGGAGGTAGTGGGAATATTTCAAAGTACTGGCCAATGATATAAGAACTTGTATGAGCGTCACAAACAACTATCTGGGTTGTAAAGGAGAGAACACATGTCGCTTTAAGGAGTTGATAGAAGGGAGCTGCTTATCAAGAGAATTCAAGACATGAAGTGGTCACCCCACATACATAGTCTTGTATTATGTAGCCTAATAGAGGCATAGAGTGTAATTGACTTTGAATATGATTGCAATCATTTTCAGAAGTTATAAGAATCCCTAATTATGGTGTACTATCCAACATGTTAAGTTTCTATGTGATTTTTCTTGGATAGTGACTTGGGAAATGCTAGACAATTCTTGGGATGAGTATAAGTTGGTGTGAAAAGGTAGTAGAGACATATACTACTTGAAGCACATGACTTGAAATTTGTTCAAGGAAGGTCACAAGGTTACTAAGTCACTAGTAATTGAGTTTGTTTTGTTTGTTTCCATCATTACCTTTGTTTTGGTGATGACTAAGAAGATAATTATATTCTGACCATTGTGGTCATCAAGTCTGATTTAAGAATAAATGTACGAAGTAAGTTACTTGGTTCTAAAAACCTTGTTCATTTTTGTGTCCGACTTTAGACAAGAGATTGATGGAAAAGATAATCGAAGTTATCGGCAACAGTGTCACAGCCGCCGCTAACAGTAAGTAGCGTGCAACTTAGAACTTGGAGAAATTGGAGTAATTGGAGCAACTTCGAGCAACATGTTGTTGGGTTTTGAGCACTATAACATCCCTATGATGCACATACAACCCTAATGCTTTGGATCTAAGTTTTCTCTAGTTATACATGCAAATTTTATTTTTCAAAAGCATGAAGCCTATCTAGCATAAAACTTGATATGTGAATCATAAAAAATTGGTTAGATGATTACCTCTTTATGTAGATTGCATTACTTGGCCTTTAAGAGCTTAGCACCTTAAGTGTGATGCCTCAAACACTTCACAAAACACCACAAACAATTGGAGGTCTTGAGAGAGAGGTAAAGAACACCCTAAAATCAGCTATACTCTTTCTATATAATTTATGCATCAAGTTACTGATGCGTTTTTGCACTATCAATGTACAACCAACTCATAGTCAACAACTCATACATCTTGGTTTGAGGACTATATGATATTATCGTCTCACAATCACTCGTGATAAATTCCATGAAGTGATTCATGTGAGCGTGGGTTTAATCCAATACTCAAATCTTATTTAAGGAGCACTCATGAATGTTGTAGCAAACTTTTGCTATGTGTAAACACTTTAGACAATCTACAAGCCAAATTCATGACAATCTTGCCTCAATATCTACTTCCAAAGTATGATCGACTGTGGATAGTTTGAATAATCTTAATATTCTAGAAGTTAAAACATGAAAAATGAAACAATAATAAATATTTGACACAAGATAGTAACTTTACTCATAAATAAAACTCCTTTTATTTAATCATCAAATGTTAATTACATTTTATCTATTACAAGTTTCTAAACAACTATCTAATCATTAAAACTAATATCATCCTTCATCCCAATGCTCCTCGCATGCTGCAAGTGCTTAGGCCTACTTAGCCCCATTGTAAATGGATCTGTTGGGTTCTCCTCTGATGATATCGTCTTTACTACGAGGAATCCTTATTCTATCTGATGTCTTATGAAGTTGTATTTTTTGTCGATGTGCCTGGATCAGCCATGATCCCTTGTTTCCTTGGTTAAGGCGACCGCACTCTTGCTGTCACAGAAAATATTTATAGGATCCTTTGCAGCTAGTACAACTCCAAGGTCTCCGATGAAGTTCTTCATCCATATCACATCCTTCGACGCTTCACCTGCTGCTATGTAGTTTGATTCGCACATTGAATCAGCTTTAGTCTGCTATTTGGAACTTCTCCAAATTATTGATCCTCCATTCAGGGTAAATATCCAGTCCGACTGAGAGCGAAAATTATCCATGTCGGTTTGAAAGTTGGCGTCACTATACCCTGTCACTCTTAAGTCATCACTCCCACCGAGGGTAAGGACCTAGTCCTTAGTCCTCTGCAGGTACATAAGAATGTTCTTTACCTCAGTGCAGTGAGCTTTACCAGGATTCCCTTCATATTTGTTGACCATGCTCAAAGCAAAGAACACATTAGGGTGAGTAGAAGTAATAGCATACACGCTCGAGCCAACTGCGGATGCATATTGTACTCGAATCATGTCTACTATCTTGGCCTCTCTACTCGGACTCTGAGTCTTACTCAGTTTGGTATTGCTTTGGGTAGGTAATTCACCTTTCTTGTAATTCTCAATGTTGAAACGCTTCAAAATCTTGTCCAAGTAGGTACTTTGAATAAGTCCTATTAGTCTTTTAATCCTGCTTCTCAGTATCCTTATCCCTTGAATATAAGCAGATTCCCCGAGGTCCTTCATAGCGAAAAACTTCCCAAGCCAGAACTTAACCTCCTACAAGGTTGGAATGTCATTTCCTATGAGAAGTATGTCATCCACATACAACACCAGAAAGCTAACTATACTCCCACTACCTTTGACATATACACAGGAATCATCCTCGCTTCTTGAGAATCCAAACTCTTTGACTTTATCATCGAAACAAAGATTCCATCTGCGAGATGCTTGTATCAGTCCATAAATGGATTTCTCAAGCTTAAATACTCTATTAGGGTACTTTTCATTGACTAAACCCTTTAGCTAACTCATGTAAACATCTTCAGCCAATTTCTCATTAAGGAAAGCAGTTTTGACATCCACTTGCCATATTTCATAATCATGAAATGCAGCTATGGTTAGCATAACCCTTATAGATTTAAGCTTCGCAACTGGTGAGAAGGTCTCATCATAGTCAACTCCATGAGTTTGAGTAAAGTCCTTTGTAACCAGTCGTGCCTTATATATGTGTACTTTCCCATCCATATCGGTCTTCTTATTGAAGATCCATTTGCACCCGACTGTCTTACGACCTGGTACATTGTCAACCAATTTCCAAACTGGATTTTCATACATGGACTGAATATCAATGTCCATTAGCTCTTTCCATTTTTAAGACTCAGGTCCTGCCATGGCTTCCTTGTTGTTATTAGGGTCATCCAAATTTATCAATGTACTATCACTGGTAAACGTATCATGTTATGAAAACCATATAACACAGGTGGAACACTAACTCTTCTGGAATGTCTCAGAGGTACGAACTCGTCGACTGGTTCACCAGGAGTTTCCTCCTCGAGTTGAGCACTAGTGGTTGAGGTTCCTTCATCACTTAACTCTTGAAGCTCTTCAAGGTCAATTTGCCTCCCACTATCCTATTGTCATAAGAGTTCTCTTTCGTGGAAAACCCCTATCCTCGCAACGAAGACAACAGTGTCACTTGGACTATATAAGTAATATCCAAAGGACTTTTGTAGGTAGCTGATGAAAATACATCGCTCACTACAAGGTTCGAGCTTTTTGTGAGTGTCTCATCTTACGAAAGCCTCGCAACCCCAAACCTTAAGGATATGGGATAGGTAATGAAGCTCGACTCATCATGGAACGAACAAAGTCCTACAAGCTTTCATTACACCTCTCAGCCACACCATCAAGCTATGATGTCCTAGGTGGTGTCAATTGTGAAAGAAATCCACATTCCTTAAGATAGTCATGGAACTCGATACTAAGATACTCACCACCTCGATCAGACCGGAGCATCCTTATCTTCCTTTCCAACTGATTCTCCACTTCTTGTTTAAATTCTTTGAACTTTTCAAAGGTTTCTGACTTATTCTTGACTAAGTAGACAAAGCCATATATGTTGTAATCATCAGTATAAGTCACATAGAAGCGGTTAGCTTCCTTTATGGCGGATCTAAAGGGTCCACACACATCGATGTGTATGAGATCCAACAGACCCTCACCCTTTCACAAGTATCAGTGAAGGGTGACTTGGTCATCTTTCCAAGCAAACAAGATTCGCATGTGTCATCCGACTTTAATTTGAATGACTCCAAGACTCCATTCATTTGGAGTTGAGCTATGCACTTCTTGTTGACATGTCCAAGATGACAATGCCACAAGGATGCCTTGTCCAAACCATTGGACGAATCGATGTGTGATACATTATTTCCTAAGTTGTCAACAACCATCACAGTTTCATATATACCATTACAAGGCAATGCTTTAAATAAAATACACCATTATAAAAAGAATTAATAGAACCAATTTCATTATCAAATGAAAATCTAAATCCTTGGTTATACAAACCATGAAAGAAAATAATGTTTCTTGCCATATCGGACGAGTAGCAACAATTATTCAAATCTAATTCTAACCCACTACTAAGCAATAAAGAATTAACTCCAATCTTGGTGACAAATGACACTTTCCTATTCCCCATGATTAAGTTTATCTTCCCGTGCTCCACATCGCTACTTCTTTTTAGTCCCTGCAAATCAGAACAAATGTGAAAACCACAACATGTATCAAGGACCCCAAGAGTTAGCATGTGATGAGTTATTAGACAGAATAGTGTAAATACCTGCATGGGTGGGCTTTATTTTCCCATCCTTAACATCCTGTAAGTATTTAGGGCAGCTTCATTTCCAGTGCCCTTTATCATTACAATAGAAGTATTATGGTTCTTTTGGATTGGTATAGGGAGTAGCAGAACCACCTTTGGTTCCACTAAAAGAGGATCCATCATGGGACTTTCCCTTGTGGATTTTAGCAGGAGCCTTCCTCTTCTTCCCTTTCCCATGTCCAATTATCAGAACAGGGGCAACTTCAGTAGTAGTAGGAGCAACAGATTTGCCTTTCAAACTACTATCAGCAGTTCTGAGTAGGCCTTGAAGCTTTCTTAGAGTGACCTCGTCCTTGTTCATATGATAATTCATACGAAACTGATCATAACAGGGAGGTAAAGAGTGTAGGATAATATCAATGGCCAACTCTTCATCGAAGTTGACATTCAACTTCAGCAACCGGTCCACAAACCTTTGTATCTTTTACAAGTGGGCGGTGATGGACACTCCATCCTTCATTTTTGTTGTAATCATGGAGGCAATGATTTCATACCTTTCCTACCGAGCACTTTGATGGTACCTTTCCATCAAGTCATGGTGCATCTTGAAAGGGTAGTAGTCCTCATAGGACTTTTGAAGTTCAGTTGTCATGGTGGTTAACATGATACATGTCACCTTTGTGGCGTCCTTCTCATGAGTTCTATATTCAGCAACTTCTTCAGGAGTAGCAGTTGCTTCATCAATCTCCTTAAGCTCTTTATCGAGGACATATTCATTGTCCTCGTAACAAGTAACTATCCTAATTTTCCGAATCCAATCATTTAAATTTGAACCATCAAATATGGCCCTCCCACACAAGTTCATGAGGGAGAAAGAGCCAAAAGGATTTGAGCCAGAAGTGGTGTTGGAAGACATTTGAAAAATAAAGACGATGTTTAGATTAGATAAGAATCCTTAATATAACACCCAAATGAAATATCAAGCTACATCAAGCTACCCTTTGCCACCCTTACTAGTCCAAGTTAATGTGTTGGTTAACCACACACGCTCCACTAACGACTTGGCAAGGTGCAAATACAATTTTATGGAATAACATCATTTTCACATTTTTCTAAAGTAACTAAGATTGGGAATTTTATGAAAAAAACATTTAGTTACTTTATAATTATCATTATACTTCTAATGAGAATTAATGTCCTATCCTACCCGTTCGGCTAACGACCCTCCACTAGTCAAGGAAGGGGTAGGTGAGAGTGGACACCAATTCAATCGCCATTTTATAGGCAATTTCTTTATACCCCCTTATAGACCAACTTCGTGAATGAGACTTACTAACGATAAGACTAATTTGCCTTATACATACATACATACATATATATATATATATATATATATATATATATATATAAGTATTAGCTGTTAGTATTATAATACTATAAGGGTTGAATTTTAAACTTTTAAAATTCTAAGTTTTGGAATTAAATGTTTCATAAGTGAGACTTTACAAATTCCAAAAGTTGAGGGCAAGTTTTGTAACTCTTCAAAACTTTTGGTTTCCATAACTTATGAGTTTAATGTTTAATGAAAGAGTCTTTTCATGTTCCATAACTTGAGGACAAGTTACGAAACTCTTCAAAAACATTTAGATCAAGTTTAACTAATAAAATTATCATATAATTTATCATTAACCTCATTTAACTCATAAAACAAGATAATATCAAATCAAAAATTTACAAACAATTAGCATATCATATAAACTAACAATAATCTTGAAATTTTGACAATTATCTTTTAATTAGATGAGGATAATCACTACCATATCAGAAAAATAGATTTTATGATACAAAACTGTTTGTGGTAATGATCCTAATCCAGTTTAGGCCAAAAAACCTAAAAATATGCCACCAAAGAGTACAACTTGTTGAGTCAGCTGATGGACTCGTCGAGTTCATCATGAACTCGTCGAGTTCCTCCTTGGAGTCTTCGAGTTCAGTCTAGCAGAAACAATTTTTCATTTTGCTTCAACTTTGAACAATCAACCATGCATCAATATGACAGCAAACTACGCTAGGCTCTGATACCACTATTAGGTTTTGAGCACTATAAAATCCCTATGGTGCACATACAACCCTAATAGTTTGGATCTAAGTTATCTCTAGTTATACATGAAAAATTCATTTTTCCAAAGCATGAATCCTATCTATTATACAACTTGCTATGTGAATCATAAAAATATTGGTTAGATGATTACCTCTTTATCTAGCTTGTATTACTTGGCCTTTAAGAGCTTAGCACCTCAAGTGTAATGCCACAAATTCTTCACAAAACACCACCAACAATTGGAGGACTTGAGAGAGAGGTTAGGAACACCCAAAAATCAGCTATACTCTTGCTATATAACTTGTGTATGCGATTTTAGGGTCTAAGGGGTTACATATATAATGTTAGAATTCCAAGAGTCATATGTAACACTAATTCTTACATTTAGGCTTATGATCCATGACTCATATGGACTAACTTTTCATGGACTCGAACATAAACTTAGCCTATCATGGATCAATATCAAAAACCATATGTATCACTAATTTACATAATCAGTCCCCGTTAATTTAATTAGTCTCTTTTGATCACTAAATTAATTTTTGATCAATACTAATTATATAATATGATTTCTCAATTAATATATTATATATATAATATATTAGTAGATCATAAATAACCTCTTTCTCAAATATCCATCCTATCAGATTGTTCTAGTGAATGCAACCCAAATGTATCATGCTAGTCTCAGGTCAAATACATACCAATTATAGTTATGGGCTTAGACAACTAATCCAACACATGTTGTACCATCCAAGTAGATATTGCGATAAGGATGTTGCGGCGAGTAGATAGAAGTTCTGCCATCCTTGGAGATGTTACGCCAAACAGAAGCATCTTACGCCATCACGACAGAAGTTACGCCATGAGGAAGGGTGTTGCAAAATGCAAGATGATGTTGCACCACATTGGAGAAGTTGTGCCATGTTGAAGAGGAGTTGTGTCATATAGGATCATATTGTGCCAAATGTGGAGATGTTGCACCATCTTTATTCCCTGATGAGCCACGATATCCCTGATGAGTCACAAAGTCCTCTGTGTTGCTCAAAAGTTTGTGATGCTCAAGGGATACACCTTGTTGTGCCACCATGATGGATGTTGGGTCATTCGTGTTCATGATGAGCTAGTCGTGCATCATGATACTCCACTATGGCAGAAGCTGCTCCATCATGTGCGTTGCTGATACGTATTTGTTGTATGTCGTAGGTGAATGTTCTAGAAGCTACTACATGGTAGATTATGATTCGTTGATACCATTCATGGGCCTATATGTCAATGAATTTGACCCATTAAGGTTTTAGGTTTGATCACTCAAGTATAAATAAAGATGCTTTCTAAGTCATTTGAAGTGTCTTATTTTTTAGAGTGATAGCCGAATCTCTGTGAAATTGTACTTGTAACCTCTGTTTGAGAACTCAGAAATAAAGAATATTCTTCTCCTTTCCATAAACGTAGGTCATCTTGACCAAACCATCTAAATATTATATCTTGTGTGTTTTTGGTTTTGCTAGTTATCTGGTTTACTTCCTAATAATATAGATAAAAAGAAAAAACAGGAAGATATTTATTTTTCAAATAGTAATATCTTAGTATAGTTGCACAACAAACCTCTCTTGTGAACCTTTTTTTGAAAAATTAAAAAAAAAATCAGGCGAAGCACAAAGGAAATTACATACCATAAGATAAGGTCTATTTTTATAGTTTACTTTTGAATCAATAAAAAAGGAAAGTTAAATGTTGACTGGGCAATGGATATTTGCCTGTTTGAAGGGGCGAAGACTTCACGGTTGACTTAAAGGAAGTCTATATCAAGAATCTTCCATATATAACGTTCCCTCATGACTTGGGCGTTAATCTACCTCTCTTACCAACCTTCTTCCTTGACCGTTCCACGAAGCTTCCCATTCTCACTTATTTTACTTTATATAGACCAAGACTTCAACAAATTTCGTCTTCCTTCTTTTATCAGTCCTTTAAATCTCCTTTCCCTTTGGAAACAATATAGATGCGGTGATCTTCATCTCTGATACCCAAAAAGATGACTGGAAAAAGGTTTGCCGACGAAGCCGAACCTGACCAGTACTGGCAGAATGAAAGACGACGGCGTGCTAGACCTTCTTTGGCTTCGTACGTCTTATATTTTGTTTTCCATATGTTCTTTACTTAATTTCTTCTATTCATCGTAAAAAATTCGCCTGCTTGGTTAAAACTGACAACATTTCTTGATTTTATCTTTAATTGGGGTCAGTGCAATCGGGGAAGTTGTGAAGATGAATTTTGTTCAAAATTTCTGCACAGTTTTAGAGCCAATGCTTCGAAGAGTGGTATGATACTTATACCACTTTTTTGAAATGGTTAATTCCTTTTTTCAGAGAAACCATTAATTTCTCCAGCTAAACTGTTAAATTATAATATTTTATTTTGTATAACTATTTGTGCTTTACCTAGGTAAACGAAGAGGTTGAAAATGGACTGCGAAGAAGAATACCATCATACTCTAGGTCGAATTCCCTGCGGATCAATGCACTCGTACCCTCGAGTACCATGCAACTCAAATTCAGAAAGCATCTTACACTCCCAATTTTCACAGGGACCAAAATATTGGATGAAGATGGCAACCCTCTTGAAATATATCTTGTTGACACCGACAACAGTCTAGAATCTAGCTTTTCTAGTGCTCTAAAATTACAGATTCACGTAGTAGATGGAGACTTCCCTTCTTCCAATAGTATTATATGGACCAGTGATGATTTCGAAAAGAGCATCGTGAAGGAAAGAAGAGGGAAAAGGCCATTGCTTGCTGGAGACGTGAGTGTTACTATGAGAGATGGCGTTGTTTCTATTGGTGATATTGAGTTAACAGATAATTCAAGCTGGATTAGAAGTAGAAAGTTCAGAATTGCAGCCCGAGTTGTTCATGGAGCGACTCCTGGAGTTGTAATACGTGAGGCCATGACTGAAGCCTTCGTGGTTAAAGATCATCGTGGTGAATGTATGTCCTCTCTCTCTCTCTCTCTCTCTCTCTCTCTCTCTCTCTGCATCACATAAATGCACGACACAGTATTTTACACGTTGACAAATGCACAGAAGAATTAAATATTATATTTGGATTATTTACTCGCGTAAATGTTTAGTGTACAAGAAGCATCATCCGCCAATGCTTGAAGACGATGTCTGGCGCTTAGAGAAGATTGGAAAAGATGGTGCGTTCCATAAGAAACTCGCTTCAAATGATATCAAAACCGTGCAAGAGTTCTTAAAGCTTTCGGTTGTCAATGAATCTAAGCTTAGAAGGGTAAGTCTTTACGTCCGTTTTCATTTTTGGTAGTACATATTGAGTCATTGTGAGGCGATACATATATTTGTAACCGAATTACATCTGTTTCTTGAACTTATGTCATTCTTTTTACAGATTTTAGGGCAAGGTATGTCCGATAAGATGTGGGAAGTAACTATAAAACATGCTAGGACTTGTATTCTTGTGAGCAAACTACATATATCACGAGGACCCAACCATACGATCTTCTTGAATCCTATATGTCAAGTAGTTAAAGCCGTGATCAATGGAGACGTTTTCACCGGCAAAGACCTTGCTACCCTAAACAAGGTCAGTTTATATCATTGTAAGATAACTTTGGTATTTTTGTTTAAAAATTATGCCGATACCAAATTTGGTTTATAGATATTCATTTTGTCAAATTATCCGAAATATAATACCACTAATTATTAAACCAACGATCATATGTGTGAACAATTGTTGTAACACTATCTATTCTGCCACATTTGACTATATGGATTTTCCTTAACTTCTCAGGTTTTTATTCATAAACTTGTTGGGGAGGCTTATCAAACTTGGGACTCTTTAGAAATAGTTGATGGTCTTTTGAATGACACTCCACGACTAACACAAGGTACAAAATTACCTCCTCTTTATATCTGCTTACAAAATAAAGGCAAACAATATCTACATGCATTTTTTTGGTTTCTACTTTGTTTCAAATAATTTAACTTCGTGAAAAATAGGTGATATGGTGGATCAGTACCCAAGGAGTCAGATAATGACGGTTGGGATGTATGGGGGACATGCTTATCCAATAGCCCAAGCCACTGACTTAGCATTCGTGTCGACCAATGACCACATTGGTGTTGTGGGTTCGACTTCATTTTACACCCCAGTGGAGGCTTACAACTTCTCGGAGTCTTCATCAGAAGGCGAATTTGCAGCACATCATAATTTCATCAAATGATTGATGTTGTTCATGAGATAGTCGTAGACTTCACTTGTAAATTTGTATATAGTTGCATCCAACAATAAAGTCCATAACCAAGAGAATTCCCCATCACAGACATCGCGAACAACGTTTTAATCTAAATCAACAGAGAAATAGCTTTCGTTTGGATGCATCGTATCAAGATTAAAACAAAAACACAAGACATTGAATAACTATCCAATATTATTGAGAAAATAGCTCTAAACTCAATTTGATCGTGTTACAACATTGATCCTAACTTGGTTATTATGCATGTATTTTTAGATCTATTCTACTGACATATAGGATTAGA
Source organism: Lactuca serriola (assembly GCF_051521515.1). Lineage (NCBI taxonomy): Eukaryota > Viridiplantae > Streptophyta > Magnoliopsida > Asterales > Asteraceae > Lactuca > Lactuca serriola. The sequence continues at coordinate 256,451,138 of NC_136415.1, read as the reverse complement.
TTAGGAGTCTTAAAATTAAAGCCTACTTGCTTAAGCCCCACACAACTGGATCCCAGAGTCCTATTCGACTTAGGAATTCCAACAATCACCCCCTAATTTTTAAGTCCTTCTTGAAACATCTTTGATCCCAATCAAGCTCTTCATTTCTTTGAACTTTTTTCGTGCTTGGGGTTTGTAAGAATGTCTGCCTTTTGTTCTTCACATGTATAAGTCCCTACATTCATTTGATGTATCAATCGGATCCACTTGATGGTGCGGAATCCCAATCAAGTGGATGATGCAAGATAGAATGGAGAAGAAGAAGAACAAGAACTCGATGAATCTTGAATGTATTGATAATATGAATGATGATCCAATATAAGATTAATGCCCACTCATACGTCTTCTCTCTAATTTCTCTCTCTAGAACATGATATGAAATGAATGAATGAATGCTCCTCTAGAATGCCCCTCCCCTCCTAGACACCCACTAAACACTCCCCTAATGACTATTAAAGCATATGGACCGAAAACCCAATTGCTTGACTGAAAACACATGAGTTTTCGGTCCAAGCTACAAATAAACTCAATAATATTTTTGCCAAAGACTAAAAACACTAAATGCTTAGAAAAACAAAGTATAAACCAATTTTTAGACCCAACAATCTCCCCATTGATTTATAGTTTTCTTTTCTTGTAACCCAACAAACTCCCCCAAGGTTTTGTAGCTTGCATTGCTTGTTAATCTTCAATATGAGCTTGGATTCGACATTAATCTTCAATTTCTTCACGACTTCAAGATGATCATATAAATCTTCTATGTGAGTGACTTCATCTTGAATATTTGGGCATTCCTTCAAAATTTGACTTTGAACGCACGTTGGGTGTGGAGGCTTCTTCAAAAGATTCTTGAAAATCAGCACTTTCAGCTTTGAGAATCTTCAGAGAGAATAACATTGAGAATGAATCTTCTACATCACTTCAGCAGGTACATAGATATCAGCAAATTGATTGATGAGGCTTCAATGCAATCCGTCACATAATCTTCAAGTACAACTTCACCTTGCTTCTGAGGTTGAAAGATTGAATGTCGAAAGAATAATCTCCATTTCTTGTTCCTTCGAATGAATATTCTTCGACAATCATGGATGAAGTCTTGGCTCAGAAAATCTTGATACAGTCTCCATGAGTCTCATACACATATAAATTAACTTTTCAAGAAAAAGAAAATTTTAAGATAAAAATAAAACTAAAAGAAAACTTAGCACACAATATTTTTGGATTTTTCATATTCTCAGAAAAAATTAAACAGAAACAAAAATATTTTTGGATTTTTTGATTTTTCCGAAAAAGAAATAAAACAAAAATAAAACTATTTTTGGATTTTTAATTTTTTTGATTTTTGTTTGATTTTTTTTAAAAAAAATTTAATTATCTCCCTTAAATTTGTGCATAGAGGAAAACTATGAACAAGTTTAACAAAAACAAAAATAATAGCTAACTTTAAGACTGATTTGGGATCATAGTATTCAGACAATTCAATATTCTTTATCAGCATACACCTGCATGCTTAGATGTCACACCCCCGAACTAGACGGCGAAAACGTCCACGGGCACATGTGACTAACAATTGAATTATCATCACAATGAATATATATATATATATATATATGAAACATAAAACATTCATCACCAACATTACATATAACAATCAGCATTGTTCACATCAAGTACATTGTTACAAAGTACATAAATTCAAAGTATTAATGGTACGATGAGTGATTTTACACAAAATAAATCCATACATACTTGTAAATCTTCTTGCTTAACGATTAACTGAGAATACAAGTTATTTTGAAAACGGTCAACATATATAATATTGATGAGTTCATAAGTATGTTTGAATAAAACTCTTTGCATCTTTCGAAAAACCAAGAAAATCCGATATTTTCTGTAAAATGTCTGAAATTAATGTGAAAATCAAGTATAAGTGCATGATTACTTTTATTTTTACTCATGGGCCGAGAATTTTGGGCTAGGAGAAGGGGTGGAATAGTTTGGGCCTTTACTTGTCTTTACTTGAAATTATGAGGTCCAAATGATTACTTTTCAGCCCAATAGGCTCATTAGATGGTTCACGACCCAAAATAGCATAAAAGAATGGGTTTATGGTTTACTATGGTTAATTGGATTAGTTATGGCCCAATAAGGCCCATTAGGTTTATAATGAATCATTCTAGGCCCAAATGGTCAAAAATGTTATAGATTTGTGAATTTTGTCCATTTAGAATCCAAATAGGATTTCCAAGCCCAAAATAGTTGAATTGAATGCTTATTGGTCCATTAGGCCCAATAAGGGAATCCTAGTCCAATATTGACTCAAACCGTGATTATTAGGGGTTTCCGACTCTTTGTTGAACATGAAAGGTGAATTTAAATAAGCACTGAGTGATATTTTCTTAGAGTATATGTTTTACAATAGTTGAATGATTACACAAGAATAGAATTTCCTAGCAAAAATGCTAGTTGTGACATCAGATCTGGTCAATCACCGGTATTGTGATCCACTTAAACACAAAGGATATGTGCCAAATTGGACAGATTATACGTGATAAGACATTTTGATCTATATTCTTAAATGGACCATTTGGCTAACGACAACCAAGGATATTGTTGTCCACTTGAATTCAGAAAGAAGATCTACACCAACCTATTAAATGATTCAATTTTAGACTTACTAGAACGTGTTTACACTTCCCGATATACCCCGATAATCAAGAACTTCTAAAGAACTCCTTACTTTAGGTGAGTATTCAATCATTAAGAAAGAAGTCAGATATAAAAGTGCATATGTTGAATCCATGGTCAGATGTTTTCCAATCACGCACAGGAAACAACATATGACTAACATAGATAGAGAGTTAAAAAGATAGTAGGGTGCATATGTTGTGTCCCAGGTCGGATCTTCCGATCACGCAGAGGGGACAACATATGACTGACAGATAGAAAGAATTTCATAGATAAGGATATGCATAGAGATAGATTTTCATATGTTGCATTCCAGGTCAGATATATTCCAATCACGCAAAGGAAGCAACATATGACTGACAGATAGAAAGCAAGAAAATAATTTCCTACAGACCTACTTAATCAGAATCCCCCAGTCTCCCTATCAATACTGGAATTGAGGACATGAGTCCATACATCGAGGAAATGTTAAGCCATAATTCTAGATACGTATGACTTTTAGTGAATCCCGCAAGTTCACATATTTATCTCACTGCTCAATCTACCCGAGCGTCGTATTATCAGTCCAAATAGAGCTATCTAAGTCCATACTATCAAGTCCTTTCAATTTTCAAACTAAGTCTAGTCCCTTTGAATCCTGTGTGCCTACCAACACATTGAACACAAAGTCTAAACAATTCGGCTTCAGTGCATTACACGATTTTCAAAATTCCCTTTAGCACTAAGGATCATAACACTTCCCAAACTATACCTACAAACCAAAAATATAAGAAAATAAAGGATTGTATTTAATATTTTAAGAAAAACTCGAGTAGCGAGAAGAAAACTCAAACTGTAATTCACCAATTGAATTTCCATCTAGAAGGTCTGAGAACAACACATATATTTTAATCTCAGAATAGATCCAAAAATTCTTCACATCGTTAAACAAAAACCCAATGTGTGATCCTTTCCCTTCTTCCTTTCCTTCAAAGGACACATACCCTCACTTAAAGTTCTAAGTGTTGTACAGTTGATAGATGTCCCCTATCATGTGCTCGGAACAGCCATTATCAACAAGCCGAAGTCTAATGATATGCCTCCATAGCTGCTCCAGCATAGAGTGCAGGATTAATTGGTCTTTGGAACCCAATCCATTTTGAAACTTGGTTGACCTTTGTCATCTGTGCAAGGTACTCTCTCCCATGACATATCTTGCTTATAACAAACAGAAGATGAAGAAATGTTAGAATCATTAGAGGATTTGGGAGTATGAACCTTTGGTACCCATCTGTAGTTGGGTTTAACCCATTTCTTATTCGATCAGATGGATGCCTTAGAACTTGTTTTTGAACTTGAAATGGTCCACTAAGATGGCTTTGACCTAACCGGTCTTAGTTTCACTGGAGCATCTCTTGAATTTGTCTTTTTGGAAGGCATTCCCATCTTGACCTTGGGAGTTTGATTCTTGGCCTTCTTGGCATTCCATTTATCATTATTTGAACATGGCCTCGAAGGTTTTCCTTTGAAAAATCTCCCACTTTGCGCGTTCTGCCATCCTTGTGTGTATTAAGGAACATATGCGTGATTCGGACAATTTCTAGCAATGTGTCCAGGTGTTCCACAGTGAAAACATGTCTATTTCTTCACGTAGGAATTGTTTCTGCCTGCCCCTGGTGGCATGCCCTTCCCTTGTCTCTACTTGTTCCCACAAGCACACTTGTAGCACATAGTATGTTTCGCTTGTTTTGGTGGCTTGTATTTACTAACAGCAGGTTGATTAGAAGCAACAGAGTTAGAAGCAACAAATTCATACTCCTGGCCATAAACTCTCCATTGGTCACCAAAAGGGGCTTAAAACTCTAAGGGCTTAAGTGGTTAAGTGCTCCAAAGCTTTAAACAAGTGTTTGGGTGGGTTTAAGGTACTAAAATGACCTTGTCTGATGTTCACGGCCCTGGGACCACTCCCCCATGCGTTTATGTCCTTGGGACCAATCCCCCATGAGTTTATGGCCATAAACTCATGGTAAGGAGTATGATTTCGTGAATCTTGATCCTTAGGTCGATGGGGTAAGGTTCTATGTCACTAACCAAAGCTTACTAAGGTGTTAGGGTGTCATTTGCACCCTTAAAAGGGGTTTACGGCCCAAGAACATGCCTTGGCCATAAACTCCTTGAATCCCATGATTTCTTATGTTTTCTAAGCTCTAAATATGATAAACATAGTGTACAGTGAGTTGGATCAAAAGTACTTACAATCTACGAGCTCAAATGGTCGATATTGGCCAAGAACACGAGTGTGTGTTCTTGGTGTTCTTGGTGAAACTTGAAGATCTACAAAATGGAATGATTTCACGGATGAAATCATGTAAGATTACTAGTTCATGCAAGGTATCAACTAGTTAAGACAATAAGCTTACGAGTTTTGAAGATCGGGGACGAAATCGGGATGATACTTGAGAGGATTTGGGCTAAATGGAAGGAAGGTATGAAGAAATGGCCACCTCTTCACCATATAAGCAAGATTTTACGGGCCACATGGAGTTTACGGCTGTAAACTCCCATGTGTTGGCCGTGAACTCCTTGCATGAGTGTTTGAGGTCATATCTTTTAGCTAAAACTTCAGCCGATTAACCCCGACACTTATTCCTTAAGTGTACACGGCTCAAAATGCTCAAATAAACTTCTAATTGTGCTAAAGTATAACAACAATGAGTTTGAATTTCAAAGAAGTGTTAGACTGAACTGGATGGAAATTACGGGTTGTCACATCATCCCCCCATTAGAGGGAATTTCATCCCAAAATTAGAATTTAGGTAAAGGGGTAGGCATGAATAATCGAGTAAGGAGGTGGGAAAACTTCCTAATCGATTGGTTCTCACGCTCATAAGTGAATTTGGGTCCTCGGTTGGTATTCCAACGAACCTTCACAAGTGGGCGACGACGTTTTCTTCGTCCGCTTGACCACTTAGGTCGAGGGTCACGACGGTTCTTCCACGAAGGTGAGCATCTCGTTGATCTCGATCTCGTCGAGTGGACTTACGAGAGTCCTGACAGAAAGGTATGTTTTCAAGTTCGAGACGTGAAGGGTAAAATGTATATTACTGAGTTCGTGGTGTAGGTTGGGTTTGTGAGTTACAGGACCGATTCTGGCAAGAATCTCGGAGGTCCTAACTATTCTGGATTTGGCTTACCATGCTTTCCGAAGCGTATCAAGCCTTCCCAGAGTGAGATTTCCAAAAGGATTTGGCCTCCCACCTAAAATTCCAAGGTTTCATTCTCTTGCTTGTCTTCCCAGTCAAGGGCCATTCCCTTCTGAGTCAAAGTCATAAGAGGTTTCGTAATCCGCGAGGAGTTTTGAATGAACTCTCGACAGTAGGTCAGCGAGACCTAGAATTTGGCGAATTCCTGTCGGCATCCTCGTTGTTTGACGAATTCCCAGCGGTTTTGATTTTTTTCGCAGGGTCCTCAAGAATTCCCACATTACTGGTAATGTGTCTTAGGAATTCGACTCTTCAAATCTAAAACTCTCATTTTAGAGAACTTCGCGTAAAGCTCCTCTGATCGTAATGTTTCCAGGGTTTGTTATAGATGCTCTTTATGATTTCCTTCTTACTACTAGAGTAGATAAGTAAGTCATTTAAAAAGACAATGACGAACTGATCCAAGTAAGAATGGCGTACCTTATTCATTATGTTCATGAATACTACGGATGTATTGGTCCTATCTGAGGGGTATCACTACGGACTCGTAGTTTCCGTGTCGAGTTTTGGAAGATTGTCCTTGGGACATCCTTTACTAACACTCGCAACTGGTTATATTCGGATCTTAGGTCCATTTCTGCAAGGTACATCATTCCTTGCGGTTGGTCAACTAATTCATCTATGCGGGGCATAGAGTAATGATTTCTAATGGAAGTCCTGTTGAGGTCTCTGAAGATGAGGTACTTCTGGCATGGGTACTTCAGAGTTCTGGAATGACGGCTTCGCTAGAAAGACGTTTTCGGAGAAAGAGATGTACGCACGAAACTGTTACTGTGTGGATCGATTTGACTCATGATGTATGATAATGTCGGACTTACTTAGAAGTAAAAGACATTTGATTTGGATATAAAAGTGTTACGGATAAAACACAATGGTGCCACTTTTAACAGGGTTACAGTACTTTAGAGTAACTATAGGAATACTGCTGCGAATAAACTATACTACAAAAGACAAATATACGCAGCATGAGGGTCCCTTAACTAACAGGATCTCGCAAAAGATAATACTCAAGTTGCACTAGTTTTAAGTAGTTTATAAGTCTGTTACAACGAAACGCCTTAATTACTTTAACGTGGGTCCGGAGTAGTTTCTCCTGCGGCAGTGATCCTTAGAATTTTGCCATCTGCGTCGGAGTTCTTTGTTATTGGACAATCCTTCTTGAGGTATCCAATCTCCCCGCACTAGAGACATATATGGCTAGTGCGAGCATTGGTATTGGATGTGAAGTGTTGAGTAGGAGTTATGGGGACGCGGGTGTTTTCATTTTTCTTCCTTTTTGGGCAATCCCTTTTATAGTGACCAGTCTCACCACAATTTTAGCAACCCTGGCCGGCTCTAGAGGTGGGGGTGGCTCCATAGGAACGTGCAACATGCCCCACACTGTTGCAATTGTTACATTGCAATATCCAACATGCTCCTTTATGATGACAACTACACTTGTTACACTTTCGAAGTGTTCCCTTATATTGCTTGCGTTCCTTTTGGGCTTGACACTTCCGTTTTTTGAACTCTGAGTTGTGACTTCGCGAGCCTGCGACTGTTATCGTTTGTTGGCTTCCTAGATTGATACTACGATCGGGATTTTCAACCCCTTTTCCAGCATTGCTTGCGTTGATAGCATTACGGTTTGGAAGGACTACTGTCACGGCATCCATCACGACACCTGTAACTGCGGCTTGGAAAGTAGCGGTGTCTATATTAAAGGCAGAGGTCTCGTTGTTCAGCTGACTGCTTCTGAACGACGACATGATTCTGTAACATGAAAGATAAAGATCTTGTGAGCGATTTTGGGTTGACCCTAGATGTACTTCGATCGCTCAAGTAAAGAGTAAGTGTAGGTTCTCTAAAGTTTGACCTACATCCCTATGATGCAGTCCTAGTAAAGAGTGGAAGTAATTTAGTACAATGGTCTCAAGACGTTTTTCGTTCAAGCCAAGGTATCGTTGGTTGGTGAATATCATGATCCAACCACTAAAAAAGACTTGGAATTGTCTCCGGAGTTAAATTACTATAGTCCAAATGGCTTGACTAAAGCATGTTCCTAATAGACTCCAATGAAAGTATGATGGGAGTATTTGAACAAAAACATGACACGGAAGTTAGCTGACTGTCAACATCATCGATTTTTAACATGTAATAAGTTCAGGGAAATTTGACCTTGAAGAAGGTCTTACATCATATCCGGAGTAGTAAATGTTTTGGCCGCATAAAGGCCTAACTAAAAGTACCTACAATACAAGGCAGTTCCATAGAAAATGCCACATAGGACATAGACAGGAACACAGTTCTTTAAAACAAGAAGGAAAATAAAGTATCTCCGACTGGTGACGATCATCCCTCTGGTGAACTCTTAGCTCAGCCAGTTGACGTTCCATATCAAGCAAGTGTCTTTCGTACACCCTTTGGCGTACTCGGAGTTCTATGACTTCGGCTCGTGATTCAGCCAGTGCTTGAAGCAGGGTTTCATGGTCTCTTTCAGATCTCTCACGAGCATCTTACAGACGAATGGTGCGAAGGTTATGCATTCTCGCATTGGTGCCAACTTCGGTGATCTGATGTAGGGTTGTCCTGCCTTGAATCTCATTTCGGGCCACTCTGTGGACCAGGATTGGCAAGATTCTGTCTGCTGAGACCCCATTGCTCAGGTCATAAAAGCTTTGGTCTCCATTAAATGGCATGGGCTGATCCTGTTCTTGGCTCCATGTTTCCAAGCATTCTACCCAAGGAGGCGTCGGGCCATGAAAAGCTAGAAGAGGGTCGGGATTTGGAAAGGGAGCTATCCGGGGTAGGTTCTCAACTTCGGGTTCGGAGTTATCATCATCCGTGAGGTCTTCAGCGTGGTGATCACTCAAAGGAATCAGATGATCATTCTCTGGTTCTTCTCTAAACCATCCAGCAATGACTTCGTTCGGAAGGTACGTGTTGTCGTGGGGATGGAGTCCAACCATGTTATCTATACGAGAATTGGGGTAAGGAAATAATTATTAGACGAACTGTCTAGATAATTATTAGAAAATCTTCATTAGTTACATCGCTATTTGCAAAGTGCATACCAGTCATATGTAATCAACACAGGATAGGCCTTCGAATAAGTGACCTTAACTCTAAATTCACAAGGAATAGGGGTAAAGCAAAATTTTACAGATTCTAAGTGTATAGCATCCTAGTTACATATAGCTTAGTGTATCCACTTGGAAACTATCAACTTAGTAATGAAGATCCTTCTTAGTTCTCAAGTAAGTAATTATAGTAATACAAAACACCCCTGTGGTATTTTAGACTTAGGTTCTGTTATAATGTTCTCATTGTAGTGGTGTTCGTAAGTTTTTAGACTTGTTGACACATCACAATCATTCTTGGGCATGTGCTAATCACTCCTCGGAATAGCATAGTTGATCAGGCTATGCAACTCCCAAGACTGACCGTACATCCCCGAGCTTACTTGTGATATTCAAAAATCGTAATACTTTTGTTCTTGTCATTGTGACACGGATATTAGTATGAATGCAGGCACGTATACATTGCTAAATATTTTATTATCTGAAAGTAAAAACTCTTAGACAGAGTGTTTTAATCCCAATGTATTTATATTTAGTATATCTTTTATGGGTTGATATACTATATTCACTATAAACAATGCTCTGATACCAATCTGTCACACCCCAAAACCGAGAATGGCGGAAATGTTCTGGGGTGGAGGACGTCATGTACAGTATCACAACAATGCAAAGTAGTAAACAAGCAACAACATCATCCATTGCATTAATAGTATAATTTTAATTACAAGTGTTCTTTCATAGTGTAAGACAACATAATGAATAATCAAAATAAAAGAGGAGTCTTGACTGCTCCGTCTTCACAAAACCTGGTCGTCGTACCTGTCTATTTGTGACATGAGAATACAAGTTATTTTGAAAGCAAGTATCAACCAAAAAGCTTGTGAATTAATAAGTATTAATGTGTCTTTGATTTGTAAAACTTGGAACGAAAGTCTTGACATTGTTTTGAAAGAAAGCTCGTATAAGTATGTAAACGTTGGTAAGTAATGGAAAGCGTTTGAATAACCCTAGAAATCCCTATGATCCCTATAAAATAAGTCATCTACCAAGGCCCTACTGTTTTGAAATTACGCATCTCTGTAAATGTGATGGTTTTTTCCTGTTTAACTATTAGTATAAAACTATAGTATACCTCATCGCTTATGTGTATGAGTCACAATATAAAGGTAATAAGGAAAATAGTTATCTATATCAAACATATCCTACCTCATCGTTCATGTGAATGTGTTACAAAGTAAAGGAAGAGAATAACATAATAACTTAAGTATTATACTTTTTGTACAAGGATAACTAACAGTGTTAACTTAAGACATCTGTAGATGTACATTTACCTTTGTTGCTAACAGTTGTGTGTAGGAATAGTTAGTCCCTTAAAGTATACCTGTAATGGTATCAACCGTAGATATCCGTAGATGGGCATTTACCTCTGTAGCTAACAGAGGTTCTAGGAATGGTTAGTCCCACAAAGTATCCTTTGGAACGAGGATATAAAGTCCAATCTATCTCGTCGATTATGTGATTGAATCACAAAATAAAGATAAGAAGGAGAATTATATAACAGTATCTACGCATATAATATGTAATAGTAACTCATCATATATTATCTACGTAAATGTATTCATGTAAAAGTATTCATATAAACATATCTATGTAAACGTACTCATGTAAGCGTATCTACGTAAACACACTCATGTAAGCGTAACTATGTAAACGTACTCATGTATCATGTAATGTACTAGTATAGACTCATGAATGAACTGACTCTTGTGTGATTCCTTGTTCTTGGAATGGTAAGTGGTATCTCCTAACTATACCTATAATAGTTACTAACCATGTACGTGTATAACCTAAAGTAATGCCTTTGCTACTCAAAGGTACTGAACTGACTGATGAAAACTTTTATGTCTCTATATGTATACATGATATATATATATATATATATATATATATATATATATATATATATATATATAACTGATAGTTAAACGACCTTCGGACGGATACCCGATGTCAGTTTATAAAACGGTTTGAAAGTATTTGTGTGATAATAACAGTTTCAATATAAAGGAACCTTTGTTTGTAACACAAATCTAACAAGGTTTGAAATGAAACCTACAGTGTTTAATAAACAGTTTAATTAAGTGTTGTAAACACTTAAAAACATTGAAGATTAACATTTGAAGAAATCTGATTGGTAAAACAGTTAACGTAAAGTAAAGCCATTTGCATGTTAATTATTAATCACATGTGATTGATATAATAACTAAACATGATTCAACTTGTATTCCCCCCACCCCTCCCCATAAATAATTTATTTATAAACATTTGAAAACATTTAAAAGGTTAATTCAAGGGGTATGAACTCACCTGTAGTGAGCGGATCGGAAGGAAGTGTCGGACAAGTGCTTGGTGTCAAGTGAAGACTTAGACACACACAATGATCCTAATTACATATGAAGACATATGTATATAAACAAATAGTGATTTTAACACTAATTAAACATGTATAAACATCCTATTGCGAGGACAACACTTTGGTCAAGTGCTAGGAGGTTATCGGGTTGCAACAAAGGAGTGCAAAGCCTCATACAGGAGTTAATGGTCCAATGACCATCTTTATTGGAGTTTACGGCCCAGGGGAGTTTACTCCTGGCCGTAAACTCTCCATCGGTCACCAAAAGGGGCTTAAAACTCTAAGGGCTTAAGTGGTTAAGTGCTCTAAAGCTTTAAAGAAGTGTTTGGGTGGGTTTAAGGTCCTAAAATGACCTTGTTTGATGTTCACGGCCCTGGGACCACTCCCCCATGAGTTTATGTCCTTGTGACCAATCCCCCATGAGTTTACGGCCATAAACTCATGTTAAGGAGTACGATTTCATGAATCTTGATCCTTAGGTCGATGGGGTAAGGTTATATGTCACTAACCAAAGCTTACTAAGGTGTTAAGGTGTCATTTGCACCCTTAAAAGGGGTTTACGGCCCAAGAACATGCCTTGGCTGTAAACTCCTTGAATCCCATGATTTCTTATGTTTTCTAAGCTCTAAATATGATAAACATCGTGTACAATGATTTGGATCAAGAGTACTTACAATATACGAGCTCAAATGGTCGATGTTGGCCAAGAACACAAGTATGTGTTCTTGGTGTTCTTGGTGAAACTTGAAGATCTACAAAATGGAATGATTTCACGGATGAAATCATGTAAGATTACTAGTTCATGCAAGATATCAACTAGTTAAGACAATAAGCTTACAAGTTTTGAAGATCGGGGACGAAAATCGGGATGATACTTGAGAGGATTTGGGCCAAATGGAAGGAAGGAATGAAGAAATTGCCACCTCTTCACCATATAAGAAAGAGTTTATGGCCGTAAACTCCCATGTGTTGGCCATGAACTTCTTGCATGAGTGTTTGAGGTCATATCTTTGAGCTAAAACTTCAGCCGATTAACCCCGACACTTATTCCTTAAGTGTACACGGCTCAAAATACTCAAATAAACTTCTAATTGTGCTAAAGGATAACAGAAATGAGTTTGACTTTCAAAGAAGTGTTAGACTGAACTGGATGGAAATTTCGGGTTGTCACAAAATCCTTCTAAGGCCTCGCTCCGCTCATCGAGTTAACCTCCCAACTCGATGGGTTACCACTAGTCACGAATCGCAGGGCAACTCGATCCGACTCGTCGAGTCATCTCTTGGACTCGACGAGTTTCCTACATGGAATTACTCATATGACCTTCTGAGGTTAGATCTATTTCCCTAACTTATAGATTTGGCCTCCTAGCACCCAAAAGTCACGTAAAGGTCCGACCTTTATGTTCATGCATCACACATTTAACTCTATTTGACAAAATAACCCTTATAATGATAACTTAGGCTCAAAACTCTTATGGAACTACATAAAGTTGGATGATTGGGACTCTCTAGACCTCTCAAGGTCTAGATTTGATGTCTATGCCTCAAAGGGAATTCGCATACTCCATAAGTCAATTAAAAAGGGGAAAAAGAAACCTTGGGTTCATGAGATCTAATACTCATACGAAAATGGGCATGGATCCGTACCTTAAGCAGAAACTTTGAATGAAATGGTAGAAGATCTAAGCCCCTCAAGAAAGCTTAACTTGAATTCCCTCCTTCTTCCTTGCAAGAGTTCACAAAAGTGAAGAAATTAGCCTCCCCCCTCTCTCTCTCTATGCTCTCTAGTTAGATTAGGGTCTCTCAAGGGCATGTGTGGCCGCAAATGAAGACAATAAGGGCCTTTAAATAGGTCTCAAACCCGGATAATTAGGGTTTTCCTCAGCAGCGCTGACTCGACGAGTCAGATATCTGACTCGTCTAGTCCATCCATTTAACACGTCACCAAGTCGCGACCATACTCGACGAGTTAAGGCACCAACTCGTCGAGTCACCCAAGAAAACTCATGCGTACATATCGAAATGTTATACATCGAAAATTTGGATGTTACAATTCTCCCCCACTTAAATTAGATTACGCCCTCGAAATCGATCCTTAACCACACATAAATTAAATCCAACAACCCGAAAGGCACCACCGAAAGGATCTCATACCATACTGATGTCTTTTCCATGGTCACTTGAATCCACACGGAATTTCCAATTCTGGAACAAGACCGACCCTTCTGCCACTAAGATACTTCTTCCTGGCATTCCCGAAATCTAGAAACTCCAGTGGCCTGGCTCGCTGGCAGCTCGCCGATTCAAAGTATCAACATGCTATTTGCTCCTTGCATCATCAAACCCTAATAAGCCACTGCTCCTCTGATTCTCATAAGACAAAATCCCACAATTAGCTACTGATTACTCGTATCAAATGTACAAAACGATCTGAAACACGTGCTAAGGGACGAAAGGATTCACATCTCACCAGGGCTCATCCACCGAACTATAATCAGAACCCATTCGAACAGTAACTTTCAACACCCTGTTCTCCAAAACAAGAACAAAATATAGTCATGCTCGCTCGGGAGTCCCTAGACATCTAAGAAATGTAATCCTTCACTTTCTACCAAATATCTCTTTTTAACATTTTGTTATACTCTCAACCCTATAGTTGGACCTCCAAAGGTCACCCACCACCTGCCCCCAACACGTCTCGGTCCATTGTGACACACAAGTCACGAAGTTATCTTTACCCCAAACGAACTAATACTACAATCCCAACTGAAAATTGACTCAACCCCGACCTCTGTCATCTACTGCTCATAGTTCCATGCATCTCGCGGTACTCCCCGTACCCGAGTACTGACCTACACAGGTCAAAGACGTCAAATGACAATCAATACCCTATAAAAGGGAACCCACCTCAAAATCCAGAATATCATCTCGCCTATCCAATGCACCACCAAAGCCAAACTCAAACTCGACAGTTTAGTCTGACCCAGACTTGGAACCACTCGTCCCAATGAAGCACTCAACTCTTGACTCATGATTCGCAACCCACGCGTACCTCACTTATCCACTTCTTTTTGGTAGCGGCAATACTACTCACTTTTGAATATAATTATTCCCGAAAAATATGGAGATATCAGTCTCTCCCTTGGTTCAACCAACAAGATCCTACGTACTCAATTGATGAGGCTACACACACTTAAGAACTTTTCTTCATCATGCTCTGGCTGGTGAAAACTACCCCCCCCCCCATAATTCCACAGTGCTCTCCCTCTGACCGTTAATATCTATGACACCCTGCAGTTCCATAATGTTTCCTCACTGCTCGACGAGTACCACAGCTCCCCACAGTATCGCCACACCATCTTGCTGCCTGGCGGATACTACGTCTCCTCGTAGTACCGCCACACCCTCTTGCTAACTGGTGAATTCAATGGCTCCCTGCAGTATCACCATAACCTTTTGCTAACTGATGAAGACTATGACTTCCCATAGTGGCACCACACCCTTTGGGTAACTGGTGAATACTACGGCTCCCCATAGTACCACCACAACCTTTTGCTGACTGGTGAAGACCACGGCTCCCCGTAGTGTCACCACACCCCTTTTGTACTGACTCACGAATGCTGCAACTCCCTGCAACTTTACAGTACTTTCTCTTACCATCTCACGATCTCATCCACAAGTCGACACCACTCTCTACATCCATTAACCCATGTTCCGCAGCTAATCATAGATAGATGATCACACACACACTCACCCACGAATAAACATCACTTCTCCTGACGGATACCGTCATGACAAAACTCCTTCTCCCACTGTAAATCACACTCTTAAATAATCTCGTTTGACATCAATTAGTCGAAGAGCTCCCACTGGAACCATAGATACTTGCTACACCTCTTTCCATCTCTTAACTCAGAACTCAAAATAATCTAGAATTAAGGACATCATACTCGGATACATCGGTACACCATCATAGAAACTCACGATGTCGTACCCCAACCACTGATCTCTTACGTAGGGCATCATACACAGACACAACCATGCATTCCTTCAGAATCTCGTATCTAATCTTTCTTTCCCCACAACACACAATTTTGGAATATTCCAACTCTCACGGACGAATCGTCAACGACTCAAAACGCGTTGACGAATATCCGAACCTTCCTCTTCTATTGCTCCCAACCCATGCAAGTATGCACATACGAAATCTGGAGTTGGTTACCCAATCCACTTCTACCCTTTCCAAAATGCACATAACAACCCGTACGCTAAGCTCGAAGTTCTTTACCGCCGAAGTTATCCTTTAGACCCAATCGTCTCAATTTTTACCATTACAACCTTATAGAATTTCTAATCACCACATGCTGTCTGTCCAATGGCCACCTGCTGTGGGGACACTCGTACTTTCCTGAACACGTACATCCTGCGTTGTCGTGCTCTACACTTCGCCTCAGCCACAAATAACCCTGGCCTCAAGCATTCAAACTGCAGGTGTCGGTAGCCGTTCTCCAACCGTACTTGAACAAATCGTTGATCCCCTTACTGAAAAACATGTTCTCCCCCACTCAGGGTTCTAACAATCACTAATTGGCACATCCACAATCTACTCAGTATACTGTTGGATAAGGTGTCCAAGTCCATAACTATTTCTGGTAAATACTTGACCCGACCCGACATGGTCCATTTGGGTTGCATGGCACCATGCAATTGGATAAACTAAATGAGAGAAATAACACATATGGTTTATTAATATATTATAAGTTCTAATATATTAATAATATTATTTAATTAGTTTGATCAAGAATTAATTTAGAATTAATTAAGTGATCAAAAGACAACTAATTAAATGTATGGATTGATTATGTAAATCATCCATAACTTATATAGTGCGCTAAGAGGCTCCATGGATAATCGAGATGGGTTATACCCATTGGATGGTCCATGGAGGCTCCATGGGAGTTACAAACCCATGTATCATGGAAACGAAGAGTCATGACACATTAGGGTGTAACCCTAGATGTGTCAACACTATATAAAGCTCATGTGTTCTCCCCAAAATCGGTTAGACAAGAAACAAGAGGGCTAGAGCCGATTTTGAGTTTTATACATTCTCTCCAAGTTTACTCCATAGCATTTGGTGTTGTGTGAAGCATTTGAGGCATCACACTTGGGGTGCTAGGCTCACAAGGTTTCAAGGAACACCTCCAACAACAAGGTATGTAGTTCTATCTATTATTTAAGTTAAAATTGTTCCCCATGTATGCTAGATAGGATCATAGCCTTGGAAATCAACTTTGCATGATAATTAGACAAACATAGATCCAAGGTTATTAGGGTTGCATGTACACTTATGAAGTGTTAGAATGCTCAAAACCCATCAGTGGTATCAGAGCCTAGGCTTTCTTGTTTGATTTTTGTGCAAACTTCTTGAAAAACTTGAGTTTTCTGCTTTCTGCCCGTATGAACTCGCCGAGTACATTGGGGGACTCGACGAGTCCATGACCAAATGCAAGCTACTCGCCGAGTCAGTTCATGCACTCGACGAGTAGAAGCTGCAGTTTCAGAATTTCGATTTTAGTTGCTGGAAATGGACTAGAAAGATTACACTAAATTGTTTTGGTTTGTCTAAACATGTTTTAGATGGTGTAATGTTTATGCTAATCCATTTACAACAACAAGTTATCAAAATTACAAGTTTTTAAGTGTAATTTTTGATTCATGAAAGTATTCATATTCATGTTCTTGATCTTATGATGTTTAGATGATCATAGGAATTATTTGTAACTTATGTGGTAGATTAATTAATGATCTTTATGTGTTTTAATGGAGTCGATAACTTGTCCTCAAGTTATGGAAAACCAAAAGTCACTTTGCTTTAAAACCATTAAAAGAACTCATGGGTTATAAAATGAAGAGTCTTTATTTTTAAATACCCTAATAAACTCATAAGTTACAAGAAATGAAAAGTTTTGAAAGTTTACAAAACTTTCCCTCAAGTTTTGGAACAAGTAAAGTCTTGATTAAAACTTTAGTTCCAACCCTTAGAATTTTAAAAAAATAAAATTCAACCCTTATACTTGTAGTATTATGATTTAATAATTATATATATGTATAAGAACAAAGTCGTCTTACCGCTAGTACGCCTCATTCACGAAGCCGGTCTATAAGGTTGGTATAAGGTTGTTGCCTATAAAATTGCAACTTAATGGGTGTCTACTCTCACCCACCGCTTGCTTGACTAGTGGAGGGTCGTTAGCCGAACGGGTAAGACAAAGACTTATAAATTATCATTAAAAGTATAATGATTATTATAAAGTAACTAAATGTTTTATAAATTCCCAATCTTATTTACTTTAGGAAAAATGTGAATAAGGTGCTAATCCATGAAATTACACTTTGCACCTTGTTTAAGTCGTTGGTGGAGCTTGTGTGCTTTACCGGCACACTAACTTGGAATTAACAAGGAAGGCAAAGGGTGTCTTAAGGTTTTTCATGAGGTCGGAAGGAGCGCATGTGGTTTACCGGCACAACGATTAAGTGAAAAACATTAAGGGTACCAAGTAATTTGCATGGTTACTTCACACCTTGTTTTGTGATCCTCGGTATCCCAGTCACAAAACATGAAGGGCACACTCGAGATTGAAACATGCCACTGAAAATTTCAATGAATATAGGAATTTCTAAAAGCCAAATAAAACCTAATAATGTATATTTCGTTTTCATGGTGGAATTTGGTGAATCGTCATTCACCTACCTTTCAAATATGTTATAACTTGGATTACGACATCCCTATTCTAGGTTATAATATATTGTGATTGGATCCTAGCCTTAATACTACATTGGGGTGTTTTATTAAGGACTATCCCTATATCTAAACTAAACTTACTTTCTTCCTTTCAGATGTCTTCCAACAATGTTACTCCTGGCTCAAACCCTACTGGCTCCTTCTCTCTCATGAACCTTTGTGGGAGACTTATCTTTGCTGGATCCAACTTTACTGACTGGATTAGAAACATCAGGATGGTCAGTTGTTATGAGAACAAGGAATATGTTCTTGATAAGGAGCTCAAGGGGCCTGAGCCAACCACTACTCCTGAGGAGTTTGCTGAATATGAGGCATATGAAAGAGATGCTAGCAAAGTGGCATGCATCATGATGGCCACCATGACAGTCGAGCTCCAAAAGTCCTATGAGGACTACTATCCTTTTGAGATGCACCAAGATTTGATGGACCGCTAGCATCAGAGTGCTCATCAAGAGCGATATGAAATCATCTCCTCTATGATCACAACCAGTATGAAAGATGGCGAACCCATCACAAACCACATGCAGAAAATGCAAAGGTATGTGGATAGATTGATGAAGTTGAATGTGAACTTCCCTGAGGAGTTAGCAATAGATATTATTTTGCACTCCTTACCTTCGTGTTATGATCAATTCCGCATGACATACCACATGAATAAGGAGGAAGTTACACTTAGCAAACTTCAGGGACTCCTAAAGACCGTAGAATCAGGTCTTAAAGGAAAGTCGGTTGTGACCACTCCTGCTACTACTCCAAACTCAACACCTGTCCATGCAATCGGGAAAGGTAGAGGGAAGAAGATAAAGAACCCTTCGAAGGGTACCAAGGGTAAGAACCTTGATGGTTCCTCTTCTAGCGGAGCCAAGAAAGGTTTCGTTATACCTTCTTCTGATCCCAAAGAGGCTGAATGCTTCTACTTCCATGAAAAGGAGCACTGGAAGCGTAACTACCCAAAGTACCAGCAAGACATGAAGGATGGGAAGGTTAAACCCAACCATGCAGGTACTTACACTATCTCATCTAATAATTCACTCTATTCTAACTCTTGGGTCCTTGATACCGGTTGCGGTATTCATATTTGTTCTGAGTTGCAGGGACTAAGAAGAAGTGAGAATGTGGAGCATGGAAAGATAAACTTGATCATGGAGAATAGGAAAGTTTCATCTGTCACCAAGATTGGAGTTTATACTTTATTGCTTAGTAGGGGATGTACTTTAGATTTGAATAAATGTTGTTATTCGCCAGAAATGGCAAGAAATGTTATTTCCTTTCATGCTTTGTATAAACAAGGTTTTACCTTTTCGTTTGATAATGAAACTGGTGGAATAAATGCTTTCTTTAATAATGTGTTTTATTTTAAAGCACTACCTTGTGATGGTGTGTATGAAGCTGTGTCTGTTGTAGATAACTTAGGAAATAATGTATTGTGTATTGATTCTACTACTAATAATAATTTGGATAAAGCATCATTATGGCATTGTCGTCTTGGACATGTAAGCAAGAAACGCATAGGCCAACTCCAAAAGGATGGAGTCTTGGAGTCATTTGACCTAAAGTCAGATGATAGCTGCGAATCATGATTACTTGGGAAAATGACAAAGTCACCCTTCACTGGTTCTTGTGAGAGGGGTGAAGGTTTGTTGGACCTTATACACACGGATGTGTGTGGACCCTTCAAACATGCCACAAGGGATGCTAATCGTTATTATGTGATTTTTACATATGATTATAGTAGATATCGATATGTCTACTTAATCAAGCATAAGTAAGAGACTTTTGAAAGGTTTAAAGAGTTTAAACAAGAAGTCGAGAATCAATTGGGCAGGAACATTAAGATGCTTCGATCCGATCGTGGTGGTGAGTATCTTAGTACTGAGTTCCTCGACTATCTAAGGGAATGTCGGATTGTCTCACAATTGACACCTCCTAGGACACCACAATTGAATGGTGTAGCTGAGAGGCGTAATCAAACCTTGTTGGACATGGTTCGTTCCATGATGAGTCGAGCTATGCTACCAATCTCATTTTGGGGGTATGCCTTAGAGACTGTCACCCATATCCTTAATCTAGTCCCTACAAAGAAGGTTGCCAAAACACCTCACGAGATGTGGACTGGAAAAGTTCTTAATCTAGCCCACATCAAGGTTTGGGGTTGCGAGGATTTTGTGAGATTCGAGACTCATGACAAGCTTGAACCTCGAAGCGAGAAGTGTACTTTCATCGGCTACCCACAAAAATCCTTTGGTTACCTCGTCTACAGACCTAGTGAGAATGTGGTCTTTGTAGCAAGGAGGGTTGTCTTTCGAGAGAGAGAGAGAGAGTTCATAAGCTAAGGAGACAGTGCGAGGCTAATTGACCTTGAAGAACTTCAAGAGTCAAGTGGTGAAGGAACCTCAAACCCCAGCAGTCAACTAGAGGAGGAATCTCCTGTTGACCCAACTATACCTCCAGTTGTACCTCTGAGGCATTCCACAGGGGTTAGGAATGTACCTGAGCATTACTATGGTTTCCATATTACTGCGGAAGGTGAGACACTTATTAGTGATGAAACACTAGTAGGTCTGGATGAACCTAACAGCTATGCGGAAGCCATGGCAGGCCCTGAGTCTGCTAAATGGAAAGAGGCAATGGATAGCGAGATACAATCCATGTATGACAATCAAGTTTGGAACTTGGTTGACAATGTACCAGGTCGTAAGACTGTAGGGTGCAAATGGATCTTCAAGAAGAAGACCGACATGGATGGTAAAGTACACACTTATAAGGAACGACTGGTTGCAAAGGGCTTCTCTCAAACTCCTGGAGTGGATTATGATGAGACCTTTTCTCCAGTAGCCAAGATTAAGTCTATTAGGGTATTGTTAGCCATAGCTGCATTTTATGACTATGAAATATGGCAAATGGATGTCAAAACCGCTTTCCTTAATGGAAAGTTGGCTGAGGATGTTTACATGAATCAGCCAGAGGGTTTTGTCAGCTCAGAGTACCCTAATAGAGTGTGTAATCTTGAGAAATCCATCTATGGATTAAAGCAAGCACCTCGCATATGGAATCTTTTCTTTGATGAGAAGGTCAAAGAGTTTGGCTTCTCTAGGAGTGAAGATGAATCTTGTGTACATGTCAAGGCTAGTGGGAGTATAGTTAGCTTTTTGGTACTGTATGTGGATGACATACTACTCATAGGAAATGACATCCCAACTCTGCAGGAAGTTAAGTCCTGGCTTGGGAAGAGTTTTGCTATGAAGGACCTAGGAGAAGCTGACTATATTCTAGGGATAAGGATCTTGAGAAACCGGAGTAAAAGACTAATTGGACTTAGTCAAAGTACCTACTTGGACAAGGTGTTGAAGAGATTCAGCATGCAAGATTCCAAGAAAGGAGAGTTACCCATCCAAAGTAACACTAGACTGAGTAAGACTCAGAGCCCGAGTACTGAGGATGAGATAGCATAAATGAGTCGGATACCGTATGCTTCGACAGTAGGCTCGATCATGTATGCTATGACTTGTACTCGTCTTGATGTAGCCTTTGCTTTAAGCATGGTTAGCAGGTATCAGGGGAATCCTGGTAAGGCTCACTGGATAGCGGTAAAGAACATTCTCAAGTACCTGCGGAGGACTAAGGACTGGGTCCTTACCCTTTGGTGGGAGTGATGACTTGAGAGTTGTAGGGTATAGTGATGCTAGCTTCCAGAATGATAGGGATAATTTCCGCTCTCATTCAGGCTGGGTCTTTACTTTAAATGGAGGAGCAATCTATTGGAAAAGTTCCAAGCAGGAGACAGCGGCTGATTCAACTTGCGAATCAGAGTATATAGCGGAAAGCGAGGCGGAAAAAGAGGCTATGTGGCTAAAGAACTTCATTGGAGACCTTGGAGTTGTACCAGCTATATTGGAGCCTATAGAGATTTTCTGTGATAGTGAAAGTGCAGTTGCCTTAGCAAAGGAACCAAGGGATCATGGGAGATCCAGACTCATCGATAGAAAATATCATTTCATCAGACATCGTATAGAAGGACTTCTCGTGGCAAAGAGAGTATCATCGGATGAGAACCCGGCAGATCCCCTCACGAAGGGACTTGGTAGGGTTAAGCATCTCCAGCATGCTAGGAGCATATGGCTGAAGGATGATATTAGTTTTAGTAGTTCGATAATTTTGAAATTTGTAAAATGTAATTGACATTTGATGATGAATAAAAGTTGTGTTTATTTATGATTAAAGTGTTGCTATCACTTGTCAATCTTTTACTATTATTTCTTTTGCATGTTTTGACTTCCAGAATATTTATGTTGGTTTACATATTATTCAAATTATCCACAATCGGTCATATGCTGGAAGTAGATGTGAAATAAGACTGTCATGAGTTGGTTGTAGAGGTCTAAGATGTTGGACATGGCCTCAACACTCATGAGTGCTCATAAGTTCCGAGTATTGGATTCAACCCACGCTCGCTGGCATCACTTCATCGAATTTATCTCGAGTGATCGCGAGACGGTAATATCATATAAATCTTCAAACCTAGAGATATGACTTGTTAACTATGAGTTAGTTATGCATTGAACGTGCAAAACCACATTGGTAACTCGATGTTATAAAACGTGTGTTTCTGTGTAATTTAACAAGTAGTAGAACAAGCATATGAGTCGAAGTTTATCTGTTCCTTCTTGAATTAGAGGCTGATATCTGGGCCCCTCGATGATTTTGTTTTGACCTATGTACCAGGCTCGGTCAGAACTAAGTTGATGTGCTCAATTAAGTTCTTTGTCAAACAAATCAGAAATCGGGAAACAAACTGCTGGACAATAAGCAAGACCATGTTCCATGTGTTTGTCCGGCTGATATCTAGAACAGAGGATTATATGATCACTTATCTGAAATGGCGTACAATCATCTTCTCAGTTTCGAGAGACCTTGAAAGAGCTACGAATGCCGATCGGTTCCTGAAGAATTGCAGTTATAGTTATTAGACTTATCCAAGTGGGAGATGGTTGGATAAGGTGTCTAAGTCCATAACTATTTCTGGTAAATACTTGACCCGACCCGGCATTGTCCATTTGGGTTGCATGGCACCATGCAATTAGATAAACTAAATGAGAGAAATAACACATATGGTTTATTAATATATTATAAGTTCTAATATATTAATAATATTATTTAATTAGTTTGATCAACAATTAATTTAGAATTAATTAAGTGATCAAAAGACAACTAATTAAATGTATGGATTGATTATGTAAATCATCCATAACTTATATAGCGGGCTAAGAGGCTCCATGGATAATCGAGATGGGTTATACCCATTGGATGGTCCATGGAGGCTCCATGGGAGTTACAAACCCATGGGTCATGGAAATGAAGAGTCATGACACATTAGGGTGTAACGCTAGATATGTCAAAACTATATAAAGCTCATGTGTTCTCCCCAAAATCGGTTAGACAAGAAACAAGAGGGCTAGAGCCGATTTTGAGTGTTATACATTCTCTCCAAGTTTACTCCATAGTATTTGGTGTTGTGTGAAGCATTTGAGGCATCACACTTGGGGTGCTAGGCTCACAAGGTTTCAAGGAACACCTACAACAACAAGGTATGTAGTTCTATCTATTATTTAAGTTAAAATTGTTCCCCATGTATGCTAGATAGGATCATAGCCTTGGAAATCAACTTTGCATGATAATTAGACAAACATAGATCCAAGGTTATTAGGGTTGCATTTACACTTAGGAAGTGTTAGAATGCTCAAACACCATCATATATTGTCTCACTAGTTATGTCACACTTTACTCTTGAACATATTACGCAATCATCCCCAGTACTTTCCCAAGGAAACCAAATGATTCCCAAAAATCTCGTCCCTTACAACATCTCGAAATACTACCTCTAGACACTTTGAGGCGTCAGACTGATACACCGTCGGAAACCACAAGTCTCCCGAATCTCAGATGAAATCCTCAAAAACATCTCATCATGATTGCCTCTAATCATAGAGAATATCTTTCCATCCCATTACCGGACATGTCAACTGTCTAGTAGTAACCCTGACTCATAATCTGACAATGATGAGCTATCATACCCGTCATCCTTGACTTCTCAACCAACGCTCCATCACACTAGTTATCATAAGAGCGGAGACCACATTACCACACTTGATACCCATCATAGACAATAAGAGCCACCGCCCCAATATCGTCCTCTTGATGCGTCTGATGCTGCAGTTGATACATGCCCTACTATACTCAAATAGAGTGCACCTTTGTCCTCAACTATCTTAGTCCCCACTAACAACCGGCTCATGTTATATCATTACCTTGCGGCAAGCATACTGCCCAGAAAATCTGGGGGAAGATCGCCATCAATGCTAACCCGCAAGGTTTATTCCCTAGCTCAGAAACTGAAATCTCAACACCTCTTATGTTTCCCACAGGAAACAGAAATAGCACCACTCAGGTCATAGAAGGTGACATCTCCATTATCGGCTGATCACCCAACTTAGGTCGCAATCCTCCATAAATGCCATCTCTACTCATCCTTGAGTCTTCCAACTTCATATGACATATCACTAAAAATACCTTGGAATTATCTCAACTTCCCTTACAAGGGATGCTTCGTTGGAACTTGTTCCACATGGCCCCTCTGACCTCATGCTCTATCGCACCCGATCTCGGTCTAACCAAACATAAAGAAACAATGGGTAGAATCAGTAACACTAACCACCACAATCATGGTACTCGAACCATGTGGCTACCTCTCGGTCTGCTATAAACCATGGTACTCAAACCATGTTATTTCTTCTCAATCTGCTACAAAGCATCGTACTCGAACCATGGCTTCACCAATCAATCTGCTACCAATCATGGTACTCGAACCATGACATCACCTCCCAACCTACTACTTAGAATCTCCAAAATACTCCATGTATTAATTATGGGTCCTTTGCTTTTAGTAGTACGGGCCCATACTACCTGCCGCATCACAAACCAGCCCAGACTCCTAAGTAGTTGCTCAACCTTCTCGTTCATCCATCATGTTACACGTGTTAGCTCTCCGATGAAATGCTCTACCCTGCCAGCGCACTCATCTGACCACGGTTACCCCTAGGCTTCTTCCTAGGTGCTCACACTTCTCTGCCATCAGCTTCTGAAGAACTCCTAATGATGTCAGCCATCTACCGCCTGAATATTGTCATATTCGCTTAATAGCTGACTCCCATCATCGACAGTTCCACAAAGCACGAAGCAAGCAGCATTCGGGCATCGAAAATCTCAACCAGCACGTAAACCACTCTAGGTTACAATCCTCTTGCAATACTCATACTAAAAAGGTATCACCGAGCTCAAGCAACTCCATCCCTCGCGGGAATCTGACTACTCTCTCAGTAGGCTCCTCAAATGCTCATCTAGGTATCTCTCCTAGATTACTCCTCTACTCAGATCCCTCTAAAAAGGATTCCTGCTGGATTCTCATACTCCGCAAGTACTCAAAAGCAAAACACAGATAGCAGTAGCTCCTAAACTAAGGCATCACAAATCAGGCCACTCTAGTCCTAAAATATGAAATACCTAGCCTACTCTCGATCATGCATAACATATCTTATAACATCTTATAACACATAAGTAAGTGTATTTTCGGAAATCACCATTCGGGCGCTGGCTGATTGTACACACTCGTCTTTTTCGATTTCTATTGAAATATTTTACTCGTTTCCATAAAAATCGTTTCTTTTGAAAACTTTTCTCAAATCCTTAGTTTGAGTCAAGACATACCCGAAAGTGTATCTGAATCCCTCAAACCAAGGCTCTAATACCAACTTGTAACAACGTAAATTTTCAAACAAAATTTTCATTTTAGAATCGTATAATTTTCATAACATATTGCATAAAATCTTGCTTATTCAAATTACAAAACACAACTCCATTAATAATCTAGGATCCTCAAAAATAAATATTTCTCTGGTGTGTAAAATCAAGTTGGTGCCGTCGCGCGATCTTGAGAAACCTGAAACACATAACACAAAACACGGCAAGCACAAAGCTTAGTGAGTTCCCCAAAATACCACATACAACATACTAGCCACTTGAGGCTGTTACTCAATGAAGCCTTCTGACCAATGTGTCTCAGTGGACCTTCCGACTCCACAGCTCTGGTAGACCTTCCGGTCCTACCATGATTTTCCTTCTGGCCCATAACTCTGATTGCCTTCTTGCCATAACTCTGATTGCCTTCCAGCCATATATCGTTGGTCCTTCCGGTCCGGTCTAAATAACTCATAGCAAAATATCACATAGATAAGATGCATAACTCAACCAAGTACATAAGACCTTCCGGTCACACATAAATATCACTCTAGATAACGTATAGTGACAAGACTCACCTCGTAAGATGTCTAGTAAAATCTCGTGTTTGATATCCTCGATCCAGCCTCCGCCTAGCACAATGATAATTACTCTAATCAATACTTTCTTTACATCCACATTCCTAGGGAATGGGTAGAAGACCATTCTACCCCTCCCTGACCCCCCTCTTAATCAGTTTGACCAAACTCTAAGGTCAACTGAAGTCAACTTCAGTCAACGTTCCAACTTTAAATAGACTCATCTAGTGCACTCGTGTGACTCGGCTAGTTCATGCGTATCCTCTGAATCCTTCTAAGGCCTCACTCGACTCTTCAAGTTAACCTCCCAACTCGACGGGTTACCACTAGTCACGAATTGTGGGGCAACTCGATCTGACTCGTCGAGTCATCTTATGGACTCAATGAGTTTCCTCCATGGCATTACTCATATGAACTTCTGAGGTCAAATATATTTCCCTAACTTATAAATCTAGCCTCCTAACACCCAAAAGTCACGTAAAGGTCTGACCTTTATGTTCATGCATCACACATTTAACTATTTTTGACAAAAAAAACCCTTATAATGATAACTTAGGCTCAAAACTCTTATGGAACTGCATAAAGCTGGATGATTGGGACTCTCTAGACCTCTCAAGGTCCAGATCTGATGTCTATGCCTCAAAGGGACTTTTCATACTCCATAACTCAACTAAAAAGGGAAAAAAATAAACCCTAGGTTCAAGAGATCTAATACTCATAAGAAAATGGGCATGGATCCATACCTTAAGCAGCAACTTTGAACGAAATGGTAGAAGATCTGAGCCCCTCAAGACAACTTAGCTTGAATTCCCTCCTTCTTCCTTGCAATAGTGCACAACAGTGAAGAAATTAGCCTCCTCTCTCTCTCTCTCTCTATGCTCACTAGTTCGATTAGG
Source organism: Lactuca serriola (assembly GCF_051521515.1). NCBI lineage: Eukaryota > Viridiplantae > Streptophyta > Magnoliopsida > Asterales > Asteraceae > Lactuca > Lactuca serriola. The sequence continues at coordinate 256,423,627 of NC_136415.1, read as the reverse complement.
ATCTCTCAAGGGCATGTATGGCCGCAAATGAAGGCTATAAGGGCCTTTAAATAGGTCTCAAACGTGGACAATTAGGGTTTTCCTCAGCAGCACTGTCTCGACGAGTCAGATACCCGACTCGTCGAGTCCATCGATTTAACACGTCACCAAGTCGCGACCCTACTCGACGAGTTAAGGCACCAACTCGTCGATTCAGCCAAGCAAACTCATGCTTACATATTGAAATGTTATACCTCAGAAATCAGGATATTACAATAGCACACTACTGCGTTAAAACTTCTAAAAATCATATGTAACACCCCTTTATTAAATTAATTAATTAATTAACGAACAACCCTAAAATCAATAATTATATAACAAGGATTGGTCTCGAGGAATTAGTTGTCATAATTTTAGAAGTTAGGGGCTAAAAGTGTAAGTTTTGGATTGTATTCGTAAATAATTATGAAGACATTGACTACTTGGTAAGTTATTGCGACTTAATTTGAAGAGATTTTGGAGGCTTAGGGGCTGAATGGTAACATGTGGACTTTAGTTGAAAAGAATTTGTAGAGGAGGGGTTGTTTGGTAAAATTTGGACTTAACTTGTAAAGGAATTCAGGTGGCAGGGTTTAAATGGTAAATTATAGACTTCTTTTGGAAAGATTTTATGGAAGAGGGACTGGAAGCATCATTTGGGAAAAGACGTGATATGGGACGGGGTATATAATCGTTCGCTTCTTAGTCTAAACTCTAACCATAGAGTTAGATAGAGTCACCACCTCTCCACCCTTATGCCTCCTGCTCCCTTCCAGCCGCCGGAGCCAAACCTTCTACGTTGGAAGTTGCTGATGTGGACCGCCGCTGCCGTTCGCCGGGCAGTTATGATCGCCACCTCTCTTCTCTTTTTCTTGCTACCGGTGTTGCCTCATTTCACGGTGGTCTCTTCTCTGTCACCACCACCACCTCCATTTGGCTTGGTTCTGTTTCTCATTACACTACTCCAGCCACTGCAAACTACCGCCATCTTGCGCCGCTGCCGCTTCTTCCGTTTTACATTCGTGGGTTCTCCAGCTACCACCTTCCTCCGACGGTGAGGCTGCTGCTACCTTAGTGGATGATTTCTGATGTGTGGGTGTTAATTTTAATCTACATCACGCTGTGAGTGTGTTTAGGTGGTCAGAAGACGCAATAATACCACCACGGCCGCCAACCATTGCGGTTTTCGCCGTGAATGCTCTTCTGCCGCCACCAGCCACCGTGAAAGATGGTTGTGTGTGTATGTGTCCAATTGTGTTTATGCATGTTATCCAAGTTGAAATTGTTTTGTTAGGTTTTTCTTGGACGGAATTCTCGAGAACAACCACCACCACCATGAGGTGGTGACTGCCATCACGTACAACCGCCGACCACCATTAGGGTGGTTGTGAGTGTGTGTGTGTGTGTGTTTGTTTGTTTTAGTGTTTATGTGTGTGTTATTGGGGATTTTTCTTTGTATACTATAATCGTGTCGGAATAATAGAAATAAAACTCAAAACCACCACAGTGAGGTGGTGGCTGCCGCCTATTGCGGGCACTAACTGCCGTGTTGGGCTATATTTGGGTTGGAAGCCCTAATGTGCTTAATGAACCCTAATGGATCCAAGGACTTAACTTTTGGGCCTATTGGGCTATGATTGGGTTGGAAGCCCTAATTTTGGATATATGGGCCTTGGACTTATCGGGACCCACATTTGGGCCATTGGAATGGAATTGTGAATTACACCCAATCACACCATATGACTTATCTAGTAGAGTGATGGACTTAATGGATTAAGTTCTTATTGGGTTAAGTGGGACACACTTAACCCTAATTGTCATTTTATGTGAAACTCTAATTTCACTTGGGCTTTTTGTTGGGCCTTTCCATTGGGCTTAAATATTCCTGATAAAATGAAAGATTTTGTGGTGATCGGGCATAATCATATGGACTAGAATAATTGGATGGGCTTTAGGGTAAGGCCCATAAGTGAGGTTTTGGGCCCAATTTCGAAAATTAGGCCATAGGTGGGCCATAATTCGGCCTACATGATTATGAGAAATTGGGCCATTAGAAATGCCAAATGTTGGACCGTACTAAATGGTTGGGCCTTTAAAAAAAACCATGTAAACGTTTGTGCCCAACTTGGAAAATTGGGCCATATGTTGCGCTTTGACTCCTAGTTTGACTTTTGGGCCTTTGGATTGGGCTTAGGCTTGAATCAAGCCAAGATGGGGTAATGTAGCCTATTACTCCAAGAACTTATGGTTATGTGTTGGCACCCAATTATTAATTGGGTGATGTTTTGATATTAACAGTTCAGGAAACTGTTATCCAACAACTAGGGTTGTGTCTGCGGGACTTCAACAGTGTGAGGTGAGTTGCCTTCCAGTAGAAGTGGGTATAAGGCCACAATGTCGGCCCACTATTAGAGTTTTTTATAGATGATTGTCTTTGTGACAATCATCTAGGTTTGCTACTACCTTATATGTTTATGTGTTAGCATTATATGATGGGGAAGAGTTATACGGAAAATGAATGATTAGGGCAACACATATTTGAACCAATGAAAAAATGACAACACATCACTTCCACAATAACTTCCACAATACATTACTTGTGAAGAAAAAAATGGACACGTGTCATTTGATTATTGGTTCCGGTAGATGTTGCCCTATTTATTTGTTTTCCATAGAACTCATTCCTTATATGATGTTATGTGATAGTAGGTAATAGGGGGAATAGTCCCCGATTACGATCGTAAGGACCAAAGGGTGGGTCGGGCACCCCAGATATGTCTGAAAATATGTATTTGTTATGTTGTTATGTGGTAGTCGTAGGGTTGAAATTGTCCCCGTAGCCGGTTGAGATAAACCGGAGTGTAGGTTAAGAACCCTAGAATTGCTTGATATGGGTAGGTCAGGTACCCCATAATTGCCTGGCAGGACAGGTCAAGCACCTCGAAATTCCCTGAAATGGGTAGGTTAGGCACCCCAAAATTCCCTGGCAGTATGTTTGTTATATGGTATGTGGTATGATGGGGAAATTCACTAAGCTTCGTGCTTACGATTTTCAGTTTTGGTTTCAAGTACTTTGTTTTCAAAGGAAATGAGCCAACTCGATCGCAGCGTATCACACTATGTTTTCCGCACATGAGATCTTTGGGATTACACTCTGATATTATTTCATGATAACATGTTTGACTATTGATACCTTGGTTTTTGACATTAGATGTTATTAGGGATGTCTTATTACTTATGGTTTTATAATAACTTATTTAAAAATGAAATTTTTGGCCTTGAATTTTGGGATGTTACATCATAACTTCCACATACGAAGTCAAATTTAGATGTTCTCTATATGCACGCTCTCTTTTATGACTGCTACGACTTTTGCTTATATTACTTAGGCTAATAAGCTATCTACATCCGATTCATATATTACAATGCGCTTTGCCGTATAAGGCTGAAGGCAAAACTTCAACCAATCATAATTTCTCCAAACAAAATCAGATTGAAGTGTTCCATATGTTTATGGAAATCATATTTATATTTTGTACGTGTTTATAATGATTACTTTGGATAAAAAGTAATATATTTCTATTTTCAATTTTATAAACAACAGTTTATATCTAGTTCTACTATAGAATGATAACGGTGTTATAACGCTCCCCTACTTACAGAGATTTTGTCCCAAAAATCCTACTCCTAGCACACCTTAGGATAATGCCTACACATTATCCTACTTGGGTTTCACGAGATCAAAATAGGATCTTGCCAAAGTTGTTGTAATGACTTGGCCTATATGTACTTATTTAGTCGTAGATGTTCGTTTTCTTCCTTACACGTACTCCTAAACCTCTCGCGAAATCTTCTAAAACCGGGAATTCATCGGTCTATACTTCCAAAATGTATGTTATACTACTAACGATCGCCTTTAGATGTACGATGTCGATTTTTCCCTTGACTAAGAACATTTCCGATTCATCTATAGAGTAGTTTAGCTATGAAAATTTATCTACGACATCCTAACGAAATCTAATTTTCGGGACATCCCTCCAAAAATGCTTATGTCATATCCTTAAAACACACATGAATCTAGATTTCAAGTGGTTTTTCTACCTAGTTCAGGTGTTTCGAGATCCTAAAATTTAACCAAAACCACTATAACAAGCTTGTTGGTTCGAAAAATATGAAACCAATACTCTACTATTAGTGACAGACTAATTATATGGCTTGCTCATCTTTCAATCTAATATATCATAATGAATACTAAGTTTCTAATAGCCTTCTTGTAAGGTCTTAACTACATTTCATATGTCAAAGTATGACTATTGATCGAGTAATTCATTCTTATGCATGATCATGACATGTTGTGATACTATCCAACTACTGGGTTTACGACGTTGTATTGTTCTTGTTCTCATCTCCATCGGTCCTAAAGACTCATGGCCAACCCAGTAGTCGTCTTAAAGACTAACAACCATTATCCGAATATCCTGAAGGAACCCAATCATCATCTTTCCTTGACCTCTCATGATCAAAATATATCTATTTTTTAAAATTTGAGACTATAACATCATTTAAATTGACATTTTCTCTCCAAGGCTGATTCGTTAGCACTTCATGCTTTCTATTGGTGAACTATGTAACCTACTGAGTTCCTTGTCTAGGAGCTCCTATACTGCATGGACAATTCTCACATCCTTGGGGGTACGAACCTATCGGGTTCTCTTTGCTATCTGAGCCATATCTGGGAATTCTGTCAAGTTCATGGATACTACATATCGCTTGGGATGGAGATCTAAACATTTATTGAGGTTCACATATGGGTACTCTTGTACAAGATTTCCTTCTCCTTTTACCCATATAGCGATATCAAATTAACAAATTTCGTCCACTGGTGTCACAACTCTCTTCGGCCTTCATATCGAAGTCGAAAGTTGAATTTCCCTTTGCACTTTTGCCTTAAGGGTTAGTTCTACCCTACTTGGATTCGACCGATAATCTGTTGTTACTTATAACCTATCAAGCGCAGGCTAGCTCTCCTTATGTGATTTGTAGCTCCTTTTTTACTATAAAGAAACTCTTGGTTGTCATATCCAATGACCTTCGATATTCTCATCATAATACTACTATTTGTGCCCAACACAAGTGGTTTTCACATATCACGACCGAAACAAGATAAGATCATGTAAAGCACAATGTTGTCTAGGAGTGCACTCCGCACATGTATAACTAAATATTATTGGAGAATCTTAGTACCTTGCTACTAACAACCTTTTATTAACATTCCATCTGTATTAAAATATCATTGTCATACATTTACTACATCTAATAAAGGACTTTAGCGAAAGTCTAAAAGCATTATTAATTTCCTTCGATGCGAGCACATTTATGATTGAGCTTTTCCTCAATCAGAAGAACAAGAAGCTATGACATTTGACGTCTCTATTAAGTGAAGAACTTAAGTGAAAAAGAGATTATAGTGTGGAATTTAAGTTAATACCATGGATCCTTTTAAATCTCATGAATAAAAGATAGTGGAATTATGAAGGAAACATAAAAACAACATAAATTATTAAATAGAAGAAAGATAAAGAGATACTTGTTGAATCTTAACTTGGTTTACATGCAAACACAAGTTATTAAATGATGAACAACAAAGTATGAACAAAGAGATATTAATGCTAACGAGACTTGTATTTGACAAGATAAAGTTACATGAAGAATGGAATTAGAAACACAATCAAACGATTACCAGATTGTTTATTTATAGTAAGAAATACTACTAGTCTATAAATAAGATAATATAAAAGCATTTTTTATCTAGAAGGCCATGCTGCCCATACTTGGGACTAGAAAAAATGACATAACACACAACATCAGAAAAGGTGATCATTACTTTTATGACACCGCGGTATCCACAAAAGACAAAAGCTTTGAACTCTTCGCATTTCCTTATCTCCAGTCTTAAAGTCTTTAGTCAAGACAATGCAATTAACTCCTCGCTATCACTTCGCTTCCAAACATTCCATTATCCATTCACACAAGTATTAGCTTCTAGGTACACTTCATAGTTTCTGACGATCACTTTCATCTATTAACGATTTCCCCTAAGTGACCTCGTAGTTGTCCTCTTCATTAATAAAGTTTAAGAAACATAATGATTATCCACCAAAACTTACTGACTTCAAAAATACATTTAATTCTTCTTGTTATTTAAAACTTTAGTGGTTAATGGTGAACTTGGATTTTTCAACATAAGAGATAGTGTCTTCATGTTGCATCTTTCAGCATCGATGAAACGCACTGGAAGGAATGAAGTGCTTTTCACTATCTCTATAAATTTTAAAGATGATGCCAAGCTCAAGAAATCTTGTGGCTCTGAGGCTTAGATCTTTAATTCCTTTGGTAATAAATGGATCATGCTCAAAAGGAAAAAAAAATCCATCTTTTCAGCATGGACAGGGTGTATCTCGGTATCAATCTTCGCGATGTCACATATTAGAACATTAAGGAAGGAAGTGGCTCTTGCATATGCTGGTTTCATATTGTGGTGTTTTTTATCTTGTTCTTGAATACCCTTTTGTCACACCCTGAAAACCGAAGGCGGAAACATTTCCGGGGTTGACTCCACATTGTGTATCAAATCCAATGCACATAGTAAGTAAAGTAAAACAACCATAACATTACATATAGAAAAGTTTACATTTGTTTCAAAAGTAAAGTTATACAAGTGATACATAGTATATATGAACAAAATGAAACGGGTCTTCTGAGCACTCCGTCTTCGAACAAAAGGATCTTCGGGTACCTGTCTAACACTGACCTAAGAATACAAGCGGTTTGAAAATCAGCATAACGCTGGTGAGTTCATAAGCGGTTTTGTTTTGGGAAAAATGTACAAGTTTCCTTTCCGTTACTGAAAATGTTACACACACCAAGAAAATCCCATATTTTCTTAAAAAGGTTGGTTATTGAATTCCCAAAATGTAATGTATGGTTGTACACTGAAAACATGTTTACTCTTATGAATGTAAAGTTATCTGGTTTGTTACACTTTTCTGGTTATGTACAATGTTCCCCAGGAAAATCCCATATTTTCCTGAATGTTGGTTACCAATGTGAAGATGTATACTAAAAACCTGGTTATCTTGTGAAATGTATTAGTTTTAACACGTATATAAAACTAATATTTACAAAGTAAACTAATTACATTATTCGTTATTACTATTAAGTAAATTTCTCTTATCCTAATTGCGAGTTCCATAACCATACAATAGACTAGATATGGCAATAAGTAGTCCACATCACCTTATGACTTTCGTCACCCTTGAGCCATTTCGGTTCGGCTGTAGCTAGCAGCCAGGTGTGGGGTAGTCAGCCCCGTATAGATCTATATACTCAAGTCACGCTCCTTATCTAAGAGATTCTGGTTACGGTTGCGGTCCTCCACTCGTGTACCTCTGTGGAGTGTTCGCCGAGGACATGTCTCCAATTATATAGGACTAACAAATTTACTAGTAATAATACGATAATCCTCCATGCGCGTATCTCTGTGGTGTTTTACCGAGGACAAAAATGTGTACAAAGTTTTATGTTCAAAGGTTCTAATGTCATGCTTTTAACTGATAATAATGTGGAAAACCATTTGTGAAATATATAAAGCATAATAGTTTATAACCCATTTCACAAACATATGATTACGTGTTCTGTAGGTTCAGTCAGTTATCAGTTATAACAATCAGTGTTAAAAGCATATGAAATATAAAACACACACATGAAAAACAAGTTTTGAGTACAAGTAATCCCTTGTACTTTGCTTGTATTCCCCGCTGAAAATAGTGAAAAACAGTGAAAAAGGGTAGGGGTATGAACTCACCAAACGAGAAGGCGCAACTGTTTCGGACACTAAACGTTGGTTCGGGGCTTGATTACACGTGAGGTTCCTATGTAATATGAAATAATATCCAAATATATCTAATTAGATTTAAGAATACTAATTAGATGAGATACTACACTCCAATGAACTAAAACACTTCGCAACAAGTGTTTGGAGAGACCCGGGTGACATCTACGGACGTGTAATGATGCGTGGGACTTGGGAAGTGAGTTTACTCTTCAAGAGTAAACTCCTTAGGGAGTTTTCGGCCACATACCCCATACATACATGATGATTGGGTGTTTTGGGGTGCTAAATGACTTAAATGCACATGGTAAATGTTGGAATGGATTTTTCTAAAGCCTATGCATTGTACTAGCATATATATTATTTATGGGAGTTCACAGCAATAAAATTGGAGTTTACGGCCATAAACTCCCCCAAGCTCAAACCATAATTATTTTGGAAGGCTAGGACAATCACATGTGATTCTAACTAATTTTCTAATCCTTGGTATGAACTTAGGGCACCTTTTAACATGTTTTTATGAGTTTACGTCCCTGGAACTATATCTTGGGAAGCTTTGGCCGTAAACTCCTAAATGGAGGGTGTTTGACATGTTTAAGGTCCCCAAACTATTTTTAGATGATTCTAGGATTTATTCCAAGGCTATTGGTGGAGTTATATGGCTTTTAAACATGTTTAAATGAGTTTACTCCCCATGTTTGAGGGGTTTAGGGCCGAAGCATATTCCTTGGCTGTAAAATCTTATTTGCTCCTCAAAATTCATGTTTAGGGTGCTCTAAGTCTGGATTTGTAAGCCATAAGATCGTATCTAAGTCCCATTGTTGGTTTGGAGGGGTTAAATTGCTCAAAAACCCATTTATTAAGTGTTTACGGCCCAAGCATGCTCCTTGGTCGTAAACACATGTTCCAGGTCCAAAATCACATTTTAAACACAGATTTGAAGTCCTAAGAGGTTGAATAACAAGTTAGGGAAGTTACCTCTATGATTTGGAGCCTTAATTTTGATGTTTTTGGACCTTAATGGAGAGAGGTTAGAGAGAGAGTAGTGAGATGAAGCAAAAGCTTCAAATGGAAGTTTGATTCACTTTAATGAAAAGGGGTTACAATTTATGAAATGAACTTCGGGTTGTCACATTAGCCCCCCGTTAGAGGTAATTTCGTCCCGAAATTCAGGATTAAGATACAAATCATGGATCAGGAAATAGGTGTGGATACTTCTGTTTCATTGAGTCTTCACGCTCCCAAGTGAACTCCGGTCCCCGCTTGGCATTCCAGCGAACCTTCACTATCGGGATGCGACTTTGTTTAGTGCTTTTGACCTCTCGATCCATGATTTCGATTGGTTCCTCCACGAAGTTCAAGTTTTCGTTGATCTCGATCTCGTCTACAGGAATCATTAGGGTTTCATCGGATAGGTACTTCTTGGGATTTGAGACATGGAAGACGGGATGGATGTTACTGAGTTCGTGAGGTAATCGAAGTTTATAGGCTACCGGACCGATCCTGGCGAGGATCTCGAAGGGTCCAATGTACCTCGGGTTAAGTTTCCCACGCTTTCTAAAGCGTACCATGCCTTTCCAAGGCGAGACCTTCAACAGGACACGGTCTCCAACCTGGAATTCTAGAGGTTTTCGTCGGTTATCAGCGTAACTCTTGTGTTGGTCTCGTGAAGCCTTCAGTCGTTCTCGGATCTGGATGATCTTTTCGGTGGTTTCACGGATGATTTCAGGACCATTGAGAGCACTGTTGGGGAATCGAACCTTGGCTAGCTGCGTGTCCCCTACCTCGGCCAAACACAGAGGGGATCTACACTTGCGACCGTAGAGGGCTTCGAATGGGGAAACCTTGATGCTGGCATGGTAGCTGTTGTTGTACGAGAATTCGATTAATAGCAAATGTGTGTGCCACGATTTGCCGAAATCGATGACACATGCCCTAAGCATGTCTTCCAGGGTTTGGATAGTTCTCTCACTCTGTCCATCGGTCTGAGGATGATAAGCTGTGCTCATGTCTTGTTTGGTTCCAAGAGACTTCTGAAGAGACTGCAAAAACCTTGAGGTAAACCCGCTATCTCGATCAGAGATAATGGATGCAGGCACACCGTGCGGTCGAACCACCTTTTGGATGTAGATCCGCACAAGTCTTTCCATCTTAAATGATTCTTTAATCGGAATGAAGTGAGCGGATTTGGTCAAACGATCGACAATTACCCAAATGGTGTCATACCCACTCGGGCTTTTGGGTAGCTTGGTGATGAAGTCCATGTTAATCATCTCCCATTTCCATTCGGGTATCCCGGGTTGCTGGAGCAGACCCGAGGGTTTCTGGTATTCGACTTTCACTTTGGCGCAAGTCAAGCACTTGCCCATGAATGTAGCGATCTCGACTTTCATGTTCGGCCACCAGTATTGTTTCTTGAGATCTAAGTACATCTTGTCCGAACCTGGGTGAACAGAGTATCTGGTCTTGTGAGCTTCTTCCATGATAATCTCCTTAAATCCTCCGGACTTTGATATCCAGATTTGGTCCATGAAACAGTAGACTCTGTTACCTCTGATCTAAAGCTTCTTATCCATTCCCCTTAGGGCTTCACTTGATTTGTTCTCGGGTTTGAGGGCTTCTATCTGGGCGTTTCGGATTTGCATCGATAAATTGGAATGGATAGTCATCGTCAGGGTCTTCACTTTTCGGCTCGAACTTTCCTTCCAGCTAGGGGCATCTGCTACCACATTAGCCTTGCCGGAATGGTAGCGGATCTCGCACTCATAATCACTGAGTAACTCTACCCATCGACATTGCCTCATATTTAGGTCCTTCTGATTGAGGATGTGTTGCAGGCTTTTATGGTCAGTGAAGATCGTACACTTGGTTCCGTAGAGATAATGTCTCCAAATCTTCAGTGCAAAGACTACGGCTCCTAACTCCAAGTCATGCATGGTATAGTTGACCTCATGTGCTTTCAACTTTCTTGAGGCATAAGCAATCACTTTTCCTCTTTGCATAAGCACACAGCCTAAGCCCTGATTAGACGCATCACAATAGACAACGAAGTCTTCTGTCACTTCGGGTAGGGACAGAACAGGTGAGCTAAACAAGGCTTGCTTTAACGTCTGGAACGCTGTTTCTTGTTTTTCACTCCATCAAAAGGGTACACCTTTCTGTGTTCGAGTGGTTAGGGGTTTTGCGATTTTGGAAAAATTCTGGATGAATCTCCGATAATAGCCGGCGAGACCTAAGAATTGACGGATTTCTATGGGTGTCTTCGGTGCCGACCAATTCTCTACCGCTTTAATCTTGGAAGGATCCACATGAATACCCTCCTCGCTTACCACGTGAACCAGGAAAGTTACCTTCCGTATCCATAACTCACACTTGGAAAATTTCGCGTACAACTGCTCGGATCTAAGGGTCTCCAACATTAACCTCAAGTGTTGCTTGTGGTATTCTTCGCTCCTAGAGTAGACGAGGATGTCGTCAATGAACACGATGATGAACTTGTCTAAGAAGTGACGGCACACCCAGTTCATCAGGTCCATCAACACAGCCGGTGCATTGGTTAAACCGAAGGGCATCACTACGAACTCGTAGTGTCCATACCGAGTCCTGAAAGCTATCTTGGAAACATCACTCTCAATAACTCATAATTGGTGGTACCCTGACCGAAGGTCTATCTTTGAGAAGTAGCTAGCTCCCTGAAGTTGATCAAAGAGGTCATCTATTCGCGGAAGAGGATATCGGTTTTTGATGGTCAACTTGTTCAACTCATGGTAGTCGATACACATCCGGAAGGATCCATCTTTCTTCTTTACAAATAAAACCGGAGCTCCCCAGGGTTAGGAACTCGGTCTGATGAACCCTTTACTGAGTAACTCGTTGAGTTGGCTGGATAACTCCTGCATTTCTGCTGGAGCTAGGCGATATGGAGACTTGGCTACAGGGGTAGCTTGAGGAATTAGGTCAATGCGAAATTCGACCTGACGTTCGGGAGGAATTCCTGGAAGCTCTTCTGGAAAGACATCAGGAAAGTTACAGACTTCGGGGATGCTCGCGAGGTCTTTAATTTCCTTTTTCTCATTAATGACATGGGCTAGGAATGCTTGGCACTCCTTTCGCAAGAGTTTCTGAGCTTTGATGCAGGAAATGATGCGAAGGTTGGAGCTGAGTTTATCGCCATAGATTATGAGAATTTGACCCGAAGGAAGGTTGAGACGGATGGCTTTTTCGTAGCAAAGGATATCAGCATGATTGGGACTCAACCAATCCATGCCAATGATAACATCAAAGCTCTTAATGGAGACTGGCATAAGATCGATGGGAAATGAGTGATCGTTCAGGATACGGGTACAACCTATGAATACATCGTTAGCGCTTTCTTTCTCACCGTTAGCCATCTCGTCGGTAAATGTTTCGGTTAGTGGTTGGGGGTTAGGTTTTAGATTATGTTTGAACGAATGACTAACAAAACTTCTTTCAGCACCCGAATCGAAAAGAATATTAGCATAAGAGTTGTCAAGAAGGAACGTACCCGAAACAACAGTGGGATCGGCGACTGCCTCCTCCAATCCCATGGCTAGAACTCTCCCGGTGTTATCAGCTGTCGCCTTCTTGGCGCAATTCCTCTTGTAATGCCTAACTTCTCCACAGTTGTAGTAGGCTTGACCAACACCTGCTCCAGAAGATTGGTTGGCTGACTGGGCTGGTGCCTTACAGAATCGGACCGTGTGCCCCTTTTTCCCACAGTTGGTGCATGTTAGGTCACGGCAGGGGCCAGGGTTATGGTAGTACTTGCACTTTTCACCTTGGGGTAGGTTACCAGCATACCTACTGGTAAGGGTCTGAGCTCTAGATCCCACAACAGAAGCAGCAGCAACGGGGGTAGTATCAGCATGGACTGCTACAGTCTGCTGTTTCTTTGAGGATCCTTGGGAAGGTTGGCCTTTCTTCTTCTTCCAGAACATTCTCTTTTCACCACTAGTTTTGGTCGGTTCGGGAGTGGCGGTTGTTTCCTCAACTTCATCAATGTGATCAATCAGGATCTGGGCTAAACTTTTGGCACTATCATAAGTATCCGGCCGTGCAGATAAGACGTGCCCCTTGGTTGGTTGGGTCAGCCCCCAAATAAACCTTTCTATTTTCTTACTCTCCGGGGTAACCATTCCCGGATAGAGCAGTGCTAGATCGTCAAACCTCGAGATGTATGCAGCAATATCGGAACCCTTCATCTTCAGGTTCAAGAGCTCGTGCTCTAACGTCTGTATTTCTCCCCAAGGGCAGTACTCAGACAAAAGGAGTTCTTTCATGGCTTCCCAACCCATAGCATTAGCTAATGGTAGGGTCAGGGATTTGACTCGGTTGTTCCACCAAGTCAGGGCTTTGTCGCTGAAGGTATAGGCTGCGAACTTTACTTTATCGGACTCTGAACAAGTACATATTTCGAAGATGGATTCGATTTTCTCGAACCATTGAGTGAGGGAAATGACACCTCCAGTGCCATCTAAAGAAGTTGGTTTTGCGCTCATGAAATCTTTATAAGAACACCCTTTTCGATGTCCTTGACTATCTTCTGGGTTTTGGGGCTGGGGATCACCTCCCGAATTTCTGGGTTTCATTTGTGACACGGTGGTTGTCACTGCGACCATAATAGTCGTTTGAAGTGTTGTGAGGTCAATTTGAGGAGAAGTTGGTGGCGGAGGGTTGTTGGTCTTTGAGCTGGGTCTCTTTCTTGGAGGCATCTTGATCTAATAAGACCAGGAAAGAAAGGATGATAAGTCCTTCGAAGTGAATCAAGAGATATGACAGTTATATATTCCGAATAAGCGATAAAGCAGGAAAGAGTTATCAAAATAGGTAATTTATTGCTAAGGAATGATCACGAAACAACGCACGATTGAGGATTTCTAAAAAGGATTGGCTCGAGAAATACTCCCATAGTATTTCATGGTTTGCTACGACACTGGTTCGATGTTTGGGATATTACGGTAAGTTTTAGGCATGCCGCACACCACAGACACTCCCAAGCACATGTTGGTCGTGTCTCGAATGAATATAGTTGGCCAGGCTATATTGATCCTTGACACGACTACATAACTGCCTAGGTTTAACCGCAACATACAACACCAATTTACTTATGTTTTGTTTTACTTGTAGTTACGGATCTCGATGGTAAGGTATATTTGTATACTTTTTGAAAATACTTATATTTTGAAGTATACTTTTAGTTCAGAGCACTTAGCCCCCCTAGTGTTTATAGTTTCATACCATGTAAGGTTTAGTATACTTCATTCACTATAAACAAGGGCTCTGATACCAATCTGTCACACCCCGAAAACCGGAGGCGGAAACATTTCTGGGGTTGAATCCACGTTGTGTATCAAATCCAATGCACATAGTAAGTAAAGTAAAACAACCATTACATTACATATAGAAAAGTTTACATTTGTTTCAAAAGTAAAGTTATACAAGTGATAAAATGAAACAAGTCTTCTAAGCACTCCGTCTTCGAACAAAAGGATCTTCGGGTACCTGTCTAACGCTGACCTAAGAATACAAGCGGTTTGAAAATCAGCATAACGCTGGTGAGTTCATAAGCGGTTCTGTTTTGTGAAAAATGTACAAGTTTCCTTTCCGTTACTGAAAATGTTACACACACCAAGAAAATCCCATATTTTCTTAAAACGGTTGGTTATTGAATTCCCAAAATGTAATGTAAGGTTGTACACTGAAAACATGTTTACTCTTATGAATGTAAAGTTATCTGGTTTGTTACACTTTTCTGGTTATGTACAATGTTCCCCAGGAAAATCCCATATTTTCCTGAATGTTGGTTACCAATGTGAAGATGTATACTAAAAACCTAGTTATCTTGTGAAATGTATTAGTTTTAACACGTATATAAAACTAATATTTACAAAGTAAATTAATTACTTTATTCATTATTACTATTAATTAAATTTCTGTTATACTAAATTGCGAGTTCCATAACCATACAATAGACTAGATATGGCAATAAGTAATCGACATTGTTGGGTTTTGAGCAATCTAACACTTCCTAAGTGTGCATGCAACCCTAATAAACCTTGGATCTATGTTTATCTAAATACATGCAAAATAATAATTTTCCAAGGTTCATAACCTATCTAACATGGCATGGGGTACTTTTAAACATAAAAGAGTTAGAAGAGATTACATACCTTTTTGATGAGTTTGATTCTTAAGGAGTTTGAGGGCCATGAACCAATAGTGTGAATGCCTCAAATGGAATCACAAATCACCACAAACTCTTGGAAAACTTTGAGAGAGTGTATACACACACTAATTTCGGCCACACACAAAAACACACTAGTGGCTATTTCATGCAACATAAGCATGCTTATATAGTGTACATAATTATGGTGAAACTCTAATAACCCATGACCTTTCCTTTTCCATGGATCCATCGGTTAAAAGCTCCATGGATCATCCATGGACTTCCATACAAGCCTAGCCCATTAACAGATGGGTGTTAGCCAACACCATATAAAATCAATAGCCCACAATCTAATTAGTCTTCCTTATAATCTCTAAATTAATTCATAATTTATTTAAGACTAAGACTAATTAAATAACATGACTTCATATTAATATATTATAACTTATAATATATTAATAATCATATGTGTCTAAGTCTCATAAAATTAACCATAAATAGTTGGATGAAATGCAACCCAAATGGACCATGCCGGGTCGGGTCAAGTATATACCAAATAAGTTATGGACTTAGACACCTTATCCAACAGACTCCCACTTGGATAAGTCTAATAACTGTATTTGCCTATTACTTCAGGAACCAACCAGCAATCGTAACTCTCGAAAACTCTGTTGAACTATGAAGCGCCATTTTAAGATAAGTGATCATATAATCCTCTGTTCTCATGATATCAGCCGGACAAACACATGGAACTATGTCTTGCTTATTGTCTGGCAGTTGTTTCTCGATTTCCGATTTGTTTGACAAAGAACTCAATTGAACACATCAATTTAGTTCTGACCGGGCCCGATACATGGGTCAACACAAAATCATCGAGGGGCCCAGATATCGCTTCTATTTCTACAAGGAACAGATAAACTTCGACTCATATACTTGTTCTACTACTTGTTGAATTGTACACAAAGGCATGTTTTATAACATCAAGTTACTGATGCGTTTACGTGCAATCAATGCACAACCAACTCATAGGTAACAACTCATATCTCTAGGTTTGAAGATTTATATGATATTACCGTCTCACGATCACTCGAGATAAATTCCATGAAGTGATACAAGTGAGCGTGGGTTTATTCCAATACTCATAACTTATGAGTACTCGTGAACGTTGTAGCAACCATTGCCATGTCTAAACACCTTTAGCCATCTACAAACCCAATTCATGACAATCTTGAGTCATACCTACTTCCAACGTATGACCGATTGTGGGGGTTTGAATAAATTAATTATTCTGGAAGTCAAAACATGCAAAGCCGAAACAATTGTAAATAATTGACAGTGATAGCAACTCCTTACTCATAAATAAATCACAATTTTATTCATCATCAAATGTCGATTACATTTTACAAGTTTCAGAGAATCTATCTAATCTGTAAAACTAATATCGTCCCTCAGCCCGATGCGCCTCGCATGCTGAAAATGCTTAGCCCTCGTCAGTCCCTTTGTAAGGGGATCCGCAGGGTTCTCATCTGAAGATATCCTCTTTGCCACGAGAAGTCCTTCTTCTATCTTGTGTCTTATGAAGTGATATTTTCTGTCAATGTGTCGGGATCTCCCATGATCTCTCGGTTCTTTAGCTAAAGCAACCGCACTATTGTTGTCACAGAAAATTTCCATAGGCTCCTTCATAGCTGGCACAACTCCAAGGTCTCCAATGAAGTTCTTCAGCCATATCGCCTCCTTCGCTGCTTCACTCGCTGCTATATACTCTGATTCACAAGTCGAATCAGCCACCGTCTCCTGCTTTGAACTCTTCCAAGAGATTGAGCCTCCATTTAAGGTAAAGACCCAGCCTGACTGAGAGCGAAAGTTATCCCTCTCAGTCTGAAAACTAGCATCATTATACCCTAATACTCTCAAGTCATCACTCCCACAAAGGGTAAGGATCCAATCCTTAGTCCTCCGCAGGTACTTGAGAATGTTCTTTACCGCAGTCCCATGAGCTTTACCAGGGTTCCCCTGATACCTGCTGACCATGCTCAAGGCAAAGGCCACATCAGGGCGGGTACAAGTCATAGCATACATGATCAAGCCAACAGCGGAAGCATATGGTAATTGGCTCATCTCAGGTATCGCGGCCTCTGTACTCGGTCTCTGAGTCTTACTCAGCTTGGTGTTGCTTTGGATCGGTAAATCTCCTTTCTTGGAATTCTGCATGTTGAACCTTTCAACACCTTATCCAAGTAGGTACTCTGACTAAGTCCAATTAGTCTTTTACTCCTTTCTCTTAATATCCTTATCCCTAGGATATAGGCAGCTTCCCCTAGGTCCTTCATAGCAAAGCACTTCCCAAGCCAGGACTTAACCTCCTGCAAGGTTGGGATGTCATTTCCTATAAGTAGTATGTCATCCACATACAGTACCAAGAAGCTAACTATACTCCCACTAGCTCTGACATACACACAAGACTCATCTTCACTTCTCGAGAAGCCAAACTCTTTGACCTTCTCATCGAAACAACGATTCCAACTACGAGATGCTTGTTTTAATCCATAAACGGATTTCTCAAGCTTGCATACTCTATTAGGGTACTCTGCACTGACAAAACCCTCTGGCTGATTCTTGTACACATCCTCAGCCAACTTTCCATTAAGAAAAGCAGTTTTGACATTCATTTTCCATATTTCATTATCATGAAATGCAGCAATGGCTAGCATAGCCCTAATAGACTTAATCTTTGCTACCGGCGAGAAGGTTTCATCATAATCAATACCCTGAGTCTGAGTAAAACCCTTTGCAACCAGTCAAGCCTTATAAGTATGCACTTTTCCTTTCATGTCAGTCTTCTTCTTGAAGATCCATTTGCACCCGACGGTTTTACGGCCTGGTACATTGTCAACCAAGTTCAGAACTTGATTGTCATACATGGACTGTATCTTGTTTTCCATAGCCTCTTTCCATTTAGCAGACTCCGGGACTGCCATGGCTTCCTTAACACTGCTAGGTTAATCCAAATTTACCAGTGTACTATCACTGATAAATGTATCACCCTCCGTAGTAATATGAAAACCATAATAAAACGCAGGTGTGTTCCTAACCCGTGTGGAACGCCACGGAGGTACAGACTCGTCAGCTAGCTCAACAGGAGTTTCCTCCTTAGGTTGATTGCTAGTGTCTGAGGTTTCTTCACCAATTGATTCTTGAATTTCTTCAAGATCAATTTGCCTCCCACTGTCTCCTTGGCTTATAAATTCTCTCTCACGAAAGACCCTTCTTCTTGCTACAAAGACCACATTCTCACTGGGTCTGTAGAAGAGGTAACCGAAGGATTTCTGTGGGTAGCAGATGAAAATACACCTTTCACTTCGGGGTTCAAGCTTATCATGAGTTTCACGTCTCACAAAAGCTTCGCAACCCCAAATTTTGATGTGGTCCAAATTGGGAACCTTCCCAGTCCACATCTCATGAGGTGTTTTGGTAACCTTCTTTGTAGGGACTAGATTGAGGATATGGGCGGCAGTCTCTAAGGCATACCTCCAACAAGAGATTGGTAGCGAAACTCGACTCATCATGGAGCGAACCATGTCTAACAAGGTTCGATTACGCCTCTCAGCTACACAATTTAGCTGTGGTGTCCTGGGAGGAGTCAATTGTGAGACAATCCCACACTCCTTAAGATAGTCAAGGAACAAGGCTCGATTACGCCTCTGAGCTACACAATTTAGTTGTGGTGTCCTGGGAGGAGTCAATTGTGATACAATCCCACACTCCTTAAGATAGTCAAGGAACTCGGTACTAAGATACTCACCACCTCGATCGGATTGAAGCATCTTAATGTTCCTGCCCAATTGCTTTTCTACTTCCTGTTTGAATTCCTTAAACCTTTCAAAGGTTTCTGACTTATGTTTGATTAAGTAGACATACCCATATCTACTAAAATCATCAATAAAAGTCACGTAATACCGATTAGCATCCCTTGTGGCGGTTTTGAATGGTCCACATACATCGGTGTGTATTAGGTCCAACAAACCCTCACCCCTTTCACAAGTTCCAGTGAAGGGTGATTTTGTCATCTTTCCAAGTAGACAAGATTCACAACTATCATCCGATTTAAGGTCGAATGATTCCAAGACTCCACTCTTTTGAAGTTGGTCTATGCATTTCTTATTTACATGTCCAAGACGGTAATGCCACAATGATGCTTTATCTAGACTAGTAGAAGAATCAATATACAACAAATTCTTTCCTAATTTGTCTAAAATCGACACAGTTTCATACACACCATCACAAGGTAATGCTTTAAAATAAAACACATTTTTAAAGAAAGCATTAATACCATCACATTCATTATTAAACGAAAAGGTAAAACCTTGTTTGTACAAAGCATGAAAGGAAATAATATTCCTCGCCATTTCAGACGAGTACACACATTTATTCAAATCTAATTTTAACCCATTATTCAGCAACAAAGTATAAACTCCAATCTTGGAAACAGGTGAAGCCTTCCTATTCCCCATGATCAAGTTTATCTTCTCGTGCTCCACATCCTCACTTCTTCTTAGGCCCTGCAAATCAGAACATATGTGAATACCACATCCTGTATCAAGCACCCAAGAGTTAGAATATGGTGAGTTATTAGACAATATTGTGTAAATACCTGCATGGGTGGGTTTCACTTTCCCATCCTTTAGATCCTGCAAGTATTTTGAGCAGTTTCACTTCCAGTGCCCCTTGTCCTGGCAATAGTAGCAATCAGCATCCTTGGGAATGGCAGAAGGAGTGGCAGAACCGCTCTTGGTCCTTGATGAGGAGTCTTCAAGAGACTTTTCCTTGGTACCCTTCGAAGGGTTCTTCCTCTTTTTCCCTTTGCCTTGCCCGATAGCCAAAACAGGGGTAGATGTTGGAGTAGGAGTAATAGAGGAAACAACCGACTTGCCCTTAAGACCGGTTTCAGCATTCTTCAAGAGTCCTTGAAGCTTGCTAAGGGTAACTTCCTCCTTGTTCATATGATATGTCATACGAAAATGGTCATAACAAGAAGGTAAGGAGTGCAAAATGATGTCAATTTCCAACTCCTCAGGGAAGTTTACATTCAGCTTCAGCAAACGGTCCATATACCTTTGCATCTTTTGCATGTGGGCCGTGACGGATTCACCGTCCTTCATGCGGGTTGTTATTAAGGAGGAGATTATTTCATACCGCTCTTGACGAGCACTCTGATGGTACCTTTCCATCAGGTCTCGGTGCATCTCAAAAGGGTAGAAGTCCTCAAAGGACTTTTGGAGCTCGACTGTCATCGTGTCCATCATGATGCATGCCACCTTAGTAGCATCTCTCTCATGTTTCCTGAATTCAACTATCTCCTCAAGAGTAGCAGTAGACTCATCAAGCTCTTTTAACTCCTTATCGAGGACATATTCCTTGTCCTCATAACGAGTTACCATCCTGATGTTCCTTATCCAGTCCATGAAGTTGGAACCATCAAAGATGACTCTCCCACAAAGATTCATGAGAGAGAAAGAACCAGTTGGGTTAGAGCCCGAAGCATTAGTGTTGGAAGACATCTGAAAGAAGAAAGTAAGTTTAGATTAGATATATAGAGTCCTTAATAAGACACCCAAATGTAATATTAAGGCTAGGATCCAATCACAATATAGTATACTTAGAAGAGGGATGTCGTAATCTAAGTAATAATATATTTGAAAGTTAGGTGAATGACGATTCACCAATTTCCACCACGAAAACGAAATGATTTATTAGGTTTTAATTGGATTTGAAATTCCTAGATTCTTTTGAGATTCATTGAACTTTTCAATGGCATGTTTCAATCTCGATTGTGCCCTTCAAGTTTTGTGACTGGGATGTCGAGGATCACAAAACAAGGTGTGGATAACCATGCCAACTCACTTGGTACGCTTAATATTATCATCTAATCAATGTGCCGATTAACCACACACGCTCCATTGATCTATGACAAACATTAAGTAACCCTTCGTGATCCTTACTAGTCCAAGTTAGTGTGCCGGTTAACCACACACGCTCCACCAACGACTTGGTAAGGTCCAAAGTCTAAATTCCATGGATTAGCACCATGTTCACATTTTTCCTAAAGTAACTAAGATTGGGAATTAAATAAAAGATTTAGTTACTTTATAATATTCATCATACTTAATGAGAATTTATAAGTCTTTATCTTACCCGTTCGGCTAACGACCCTCAACCAGTCAAGCAAGCGGTGGGTGAGAGTATACACCCATTAAGTCGCCATTTTATAGGCAACAACCTTATACCCACCTTATAGACCGACTTCGTGAATGAGGCCTACTAATGGTAAAACGACTTGTTCTTATACATATATATATATATATATATATATATATATATATAATTAACCATTAATGTTATAAATAGTATAAGTGTTGAATTTTAACTTTTAAAATTCTAAGTGTTGGAATTAAAGTTTATTAAAGTGTGTGAAACTTTTCCAAATTCCAAAACTTGAGGACAAGTTTTGTAACTCTTCAAAACTTATCATTTCATAACTTATGAATTAAAGGTTCATAAATTGAAGACTCTTCATTTTATGTAACTTATGTGTTTTTAATGTGTGTTAAAGAAAAGTGGCCTTTGGATATCCATAACCTAAGGACAAATTATGGACTCCATTAAAACACATAAATGATCAAGAATTAATCCTAAACAATTTAGCAAATAATTCCTATCATCTTCTAAAGTCATAAGAACATGAACATGATTATCAAAGTTTCAAAAATTATATGAACACATACAAAGCATGAAATTTTGATATATGCTATTGTAAATGGATTAGAAAAACCATTACACCAACCAAAATAAGTTAAAACATCAAAACAGTTTGGGGTAAAGTTTCTAGTCCATTTCCAGCAGCAAAAGTCGAAAATCTGCATTCTAAACCTTCTACTCGCCGACTGCACGAACCTACTCGCCAAGTAGGTTGAACTTTGCCTTGGACTCGTCGAGTCCCCCCATGGACTCAGCGAGTCCACCATGCAGACAGCAAAGATTTCGACTTTTTCACTATTTTGCATCAAGTATCAAACAAGCAAGCCTAGGCTCTGATACCACTGTTGGGTTTTGAGCAATCTAACACTTCCTAAGTGTGCATGCAACCCTAATAAACCTTGGATCTATGTTTTTCTAAATACATGCAAAATAATAATTTTCCAAGGTTCATAACCTATCTAACATGGCATGGGGTACTTTTAAACATAAAAGAGTTAGAAGAGATTACATACCTTTTTGATGAGTATGATTCTTAAAGAGTTTGAGGGCCAAGCACCAATAGTGTGAATGCCTCAAATGGAATCACAAATCACCACAAACTCTTGGAAAACTTTGAGAGAGTGTATACACACACTAATTTCGGCCACACACAAAAACACACTAGTGGCTATTTCATGCAACATAAGCATGTTTATATAGTGTACATAATTAGGGTGAAACCCTAATAACCCATGACATTTCCTTTTCCAAGGATCCATGGGTTAAAAGCTCCATGGATCATCCATGGACTTCCATACAAGCCTAGCCCATTAACAAATGGGTGTTAGCCCACACCATATAAAATCAATAGCCCACAATCTAATTAGTCTTCCTTTTAATCTCTAAATTAATTCATAATTAATTTAAGACTAAGACTAATTAAATAACATGACTTCATATTAATATATTATAACTTATAATATATTAATAATCATATGTGTATAACTCTCATAAAATTAACCATAAATAGTTGGATGAAATGCAACCCAAATGGACCATGCTGGGTCGGGTCAAGTATATACCAAATAAGTTATGGACTTAGACACCTTATCCAACACACATCAGCTTATGAATTTCGTCACCCTTGAACCATTTCGGTTCGGTTATAGCTAGCAGCCAGGTCTGGGGTAGTTAGCCTCGTATAGATCTATACACTCAAGTCACGCCCCCTATCTAAGATATTCTGGTTACGGTTGCAGTCCTCCACTCGCGTATCTCTGTGGAGTGTTCGCTGAGGACGTGTCTCCAATTATATAGGACTAACAAATTTACTAGTAATAATACGATAATCCTCCACTCGCATATCTCTGTGGAGTGTTACCGAGGACAAAACAGTGTACAAAGTTTTATGTTCAAAGGTTCTAATGTCATGCTTTTAACTGATAATAATGTGGAAAACCATTTGTGAAATATATAAAACATAATAGTTTATAACCCATTTCACAAACATATGATTATGTGTTTTGTAGGTTCAATCAGTTATCAGTTATAACAATCAGCGTTAAAAGCATATGAAATATAAAACACACACATGAAAAACAAGTTTTGAGTATAAGTAATCCCTTGTACTTTGCTTGTATTCCCCCCTGAAAACAGTGAAACACAGTGAAAAAGGGTAGGGGTATGAACTCACCAGATGAGAAGGGGCAACTGTTTCGGACACTAAACGTTGGTTCGGGGCTTGATTACACGTGAGGTTCCTATGTAGTATGAAATAATATCGAAATATATATAATTAGATTTAAGAATACTAATTAGATGAGATACTACACTCCAATGAACTAAAACACTTCGAAACAAGTGTTTGAAGCGACCCGGGTGACATCTACGGACGTGTAATGATGCGTGGGACTTGGGAAGTGAGTTTACTCTTCAAGAGTAAACTCCTTAGGGATTTTTTGGCCACATACCCATACATACATGAGTTCACGGCCGTGAACTCATGATTGGGTGTTTTGGGGTGCTAAATGCCTTTGAATGAGTGAGATTTTAATGTTTTGATTGCTTCGGGGGCATCATTTGACCATATTTCTTCAACTTTCTTTCCATGATTTTTTGTGAAACAAGTTCAATCTCTTGAACTCCATGGGAATCCTATATTCATATGGGATGCGAAGATCAAATGGTTCAAAGACTGGGAAGTACATAGCATTTGGAGATAAAGGAATATCCCAATATCCATCGATGGGAGGTTCAGTGTATGTTAAATGAGGGGCGCAGTTTGTATCTAAAAGTATTTGCATAGGGTTTACCTATGAATGGACTAATGACTCCTCCATTCAGATGTCAAATCCTTGGGTTGGGCACATGTATTCGACCATCTTGGCTACTCTCCACTCAGCCTTTTTCTTCCTGGTGTCGGGAGAGTCATCTGATTTATCCGAAGACATAGAGTGTAACATCCCAAAAATACGGACGAAAAATTTCATTTTAAGTTAAATATGCATAAAACCATTTGTTTGAAAATCACATAGTACTAATATATATCAGCCAATGTATCCATAGTCAGTACAAGTCATAACAAAAACATATCAGAGTATAAATCCCATAGATCTCTGGTGCAGAAAATTATATGTCTGTTGCGCTGCTACCATGTTGGCTCTTTTCCCTTTAAGGAAGAAGTACCTGAAACCAAAACGGAAAACCGTAAGCATAAAGCTTAGGTAGTTCCCTCATCATACCACATACCATATAAACACATAATGCCTAGTATATCTAGGTGTTGGCCTCCCCTTTGATCTCTTTTAACCAGTAACTACCTAGCATATTTGGGTTTTGGCCTCCCCTTCGGTCTATTTCAACCAGTAGCTGCCTAGCATATTTGGGTGTTGGCTTCCCCTTCGGTCTATTTCAACCGGTAACTGGGAACTATTTTACCCCTACTACTGCAACATAACACCCTAGCATATTGCCTAGCATATCTGGTTGCTGGAATCCCCTTCGGTCTCTTTCAACCAGTAATCGAGGACTATTTCACCCCTACCACTACCATATAATAACATAGCACACTAGCACATAAAACATAATAAATCGTGGAACACCATACAATTATCACAAAGACATTCATCTCAACTATAATCACTTGCTAGTGGGCCGGCATTGGTGCCTTCGACCCACTCCTACTGGAAGGTAACTCACCTCAATGTCGTGAAGTAGCTAAACTGTCCTCGGCTATGGGATCAACTCTCCTCAAGCTCCTACACAATAAATCTCCTTAATTAACCTTTTATGCTCATACCCCTTTAAGCATCAACTTAGGTCAAAGTCAAAGTCAAGGCCAACACCTTGGTCAAAGTCAACATCCTCGTCAAAGTCAACATTTGGTTAAAGTCAACATCTGGTTGACTCAACTCGTCGAGTTGGTCCATCAACTCACTGAGTTCCATAAATCAGAGAATCTCAAATCCTGATCCAACTCGTCGAGTTACCCTTTAACTCGTCGAGTTCTTCCTTATGATAGAATCGGGACTTTTCGTTTAAACTCGTCGAGTCCTTCCTTGGACTTGTCGAGTTCTCCTTCATATAGAGTCAGGGTATTTCACTCATAGCAGTTGGGACATTTTGCTTTCAACTCGTCGAGTAATGTATCTTCATATTGATACATACGATACAAATAAACTAAGTGGGTAAAGTTAGATAACATGTTGAGATAAATAGGGTTTTCAACCCACAATAATATAGTTAATTTGTTTATATGCTTATTTCATGTCAAACAATTAACGCAATTACCCATCCTTGTTTTTTTATTTATGCTTTCCTAAGGATTTATCCTAAGGGTCATCCCTTAAAACACATTTACCTATGATCGCCTTACATCGCATTTCCTTGTATGTTTGTTGTTAAATTCTTTTTCTAAGGATTGTCGCCTACATTGCATAGATAGTACTTTTTCGAGGATTACAACCTTAATATGTGTTTAGTATAGGTTAGAGTATCATCGCATGAATACGTAGTTACTACATCACATGAACTCGTAATTCATCACGTAAAGGTTATGAGTGTAACATCCAAAAATTAAAGATACAATTTTTGTTTTAAATTTATTTCAATGTTACGATAACCATATCAGAATAGTCAAGAGTATGTCATAGTAAAATGTCATCAAAGTACAAAATCCCAAAATCACGTGATGCGGAAAAACATAAGAGGATGCAGTGTCATCAGGTCGGGCCATTCCCTTTTGAGCTGGAAGTACCTGAAACATAAATTTAAAAAATAAGCGCAAACCTTAGTGAGTCCCCCCCCCAAAAAAAAAAATACCACGTACCATACATGTATAACATACAAAAACATATTGGATCTATTTCACCCTCTTCGGTATCTTTCAATTGGTATTGGGTTTATTTCACCCCCTTTGATATCTTTCAACCAATGTTGGGTCTATTTCACCCACTTCGGTATCTTTCAACCAGTATTGGGTCTATTTTACCCCCTTCGACATCTTTCAACCTGTATCTGGTGTATTTCACCCCTACCACTAACACATACAATCATAACACAAAGATTCATAGAGGCATCAAACAGATACATGCATAACAGGTAATTGTCATGAAGACAATCATGATACTACAAACATAATCTAATGGGCTGGAATTGGTGCCTTCCACCCACATATAAAATGAAGGAAACTCACCTTAGACCGCAGGTATCAAATCACACCCGATCTGCTAACTCGTGAAATACTCTTACTAAACAACAAGTATAAAACTATAATTAGAAATTACATCAATAATCCAACCTGAGAGTCCAAAACCTAAAAAGGCTGCTCAAGCCTTCCCTTATTTGTCCAGATCCACCAAGGCCCAAATATAAAACCAGCCTAAAGGACCTTCTAAGTCCACCTAAAAAGGACTCTAAGGCAAAACATAGGCCTAAGAGCTTCATGATGACCTAAAACACACAAATGACCTGATCCCATAAATAGGGCTAAGGCCCAAACACAATCAAGGTAAAAAGCCCATCTAATCCCGAGCCCAAAACTCCAAAGGTCCACTGAAGCTCATACGTGCGGGGTATTTGGCTCGTATGTCTAGCATACGTTGCTTGATCCGAAATCGGGGCGCTAGCTCAATACATGCAACGTATTCAGGAGTAAGCCCGATGTACTGGTCAAACAGCCAAACCACCCCAAAAGTCTTAACCCATTAAGTTGTTAATGTCCAAATTTTAGATCCAAGGTCATTAAGGTGTACTATGCCATAAAGTTGCAAATTTATGCTTTTGCATGACTTAATGGGACTCAATCCATGAATTAAACCTTCTATCTTCCCTAAGTGGCCACTAAATCATTCATGGTTGAGTTCTAACCTCTAAGATTTTATTTTTATGACTTTCAGCACCTCCAAGAGCCCAAAAGGATAGCTCAAATGGTCTGGAGTAGTCCATACTCCATGAGACCAAGTTATGGGACCAAAAGATGCTAAGTTTTTCCCCAAACCAAGATCTAGACTTAGAATGAACAAGTGTAAGACTTTATAGCTCTAATGAGCTAGAAATGATGAACAGCCCCTGGATCTACAAGCTGCATCTTGTCTATTACTTCTCCTTAAGCCTCATTCTTCTTCAAGATCATAAAATAACACCCAAAAACTCTTTGTAAGCCCAAGAATGCTCTCAAAATGACTAGGGTTTCGAGATTAGCTCAAAAAGGATATAGTGGTGATAAGGTGAAGTATTTAGGGACTTAATGAGATTAACTAGGGTGAAAACCCAATAAATAAGGGTTTGTCCATGGCTTGCGTATGCATAGCTATGCCCAACGTACTTGGAGATCCTTCCTGCCCCGCGTATGCATGGGAATATGTCGTGCATACCTTGTGTACGCCCAGCGTGCTCAGGGTCTAGTCCATGAGTAATAAAAGTAATTACAAAAGTTTTACCTCGAGATTCAGGCGTTACAAGGCTCCCGTACTTGAATCAGAATTCGTCCTCGAAGTATGTTGCCCAAATAACCCTGTTTCATGCTCCATCATCTCTTCTTCAAGCTCCCATGTCAACTCAAAACCCTTCCGGTGCTACCACTACACCTTGTTCCTTAAGGTTCTCATCCCCTGGTCAAGGATCATCTCCAGTCTCTCAATATAATTTCGGTGGTCATCCACCTGAATATCCTCCATTGGAACCACTAGGGAAACATCAATCAAAAACCTGAATAGCTGAGAGATGTGAAAAGTACTGTGAATACGTCTGAGCTCCTCTGGAAGATCTAATCGATATGCTACTCTACCCACTCAGGGTACAACCATGAAAGGACCAATATACATGGGGCGCAACTTGCCCCACTTCCTAAACTGGATAACACATTTCCAAGGTGACACCTTCAGGAGTACCATATCCCTGTCCTAGAACTCCAAGTCTATCCGACATCTATTTGCGTAACTCTTCTGCTGACTCTGCGCTGTGCGAAGTCTATCACGAACCTGCTGAATCATCTCGGTCATCTTGAGTACCACCTCGGTACTCCCCATGACCCGCTGACCAACCCCACCCCAACATATCGGGGTCCTACTCTTCTTCCCATAGAGCATCTCAAAAGGAGGTCGAACGGTGCTAGTATGATAAATGTTGTTATACGAAAATTCCACTAACAGAAATTAAGTATCTCAACTACTACCAAAATCCAGAATGCATGTCTACAGCATATCCTCCAATGTCTGGATGGTTCGCTCACTCTGACCATCTGTATATGGGTGAAAATTCGTTTTGAAGTGCAGATGAGTACCCAAATCCTCACGAAATCTCTTCCAGAACATGTAAGTGAATCGATCATCCCTATATGAGACCACAGAAACTGGCACCCATGGCGGGCCACAACCTCCCAAATGTAGATGTCTGCCAACTTCTTCGTAGAGATACTCTCCTGGATCAGGATAAAATGTGCGCTCTTGGTCAATCGATCCACGATGACCCATATCGAATCCACTATGCACATCATCCGAGACAATTTATTGACAAAATCCATCGTAATCTCTTCACATTTCCAAATGGGAATATCCTTATTGCTACAGGATCGTTGAATCTCAACCTTGACTTTCCTGCAAGTCAAGCACCTCTTTGCATATGATCCCACATCATGCTTCATGAACGGTCACCAATAATCAGGTCGGAGATCTCTATACATCTTGGTAACTCCAGGATGAATAGAGAATCTCAACTTGTACACCTTTTCCATCAAAATCTGCCACACACCACCACAGTACGGAACCCACACCCTCCAATGGAGGGTCAATAAGCTATCAAAGTCAAAGGAAGCCACCTACCCCCTGATACGCTCACTTTTCTGGTACTCTTCCTTCATAGCCCCAATCTGAGCCTCTTGAATCTACTCTAATAATAAGGTAATCATTGTTATCCTCAGACATAGCTCCAGGATCGGAGTCGTGACTGCCTTTTGGCTGAGAGCATCGGCCACCACGTTGGCCTTCCCCGGATGATAAAGGATCTCACAATCACAATCCTTCACGACATCTTACCATCTGTGTGACAACCCAAAATTTCCATTCTAATCAAACCATTTTAATCCAATAGAAGTAGAATAGTTACAGTGAAAATTCAGACTTAGAATATAAAGTTTGGCAGTTTCAGGGTTTTACACCTAAAGAGATATTAGGAGAGTGATTGCACTAGGATTTTGTGCAACACTGTAATTCCATCACCCTAGATCATTAGAATCCATTCCGAGAATAGAAATATTTTCTGCCAAAAATCTCAGGACTATAAATAGAATTCTGAACAAAATTGGTTCATTAGTTGAATTCCATTTAGAGAAAAGCCAATTTCTCTCTCACGGATCTTCGGGTTTTCATCCCAGATTGTGAGTCTACTTCCCTAGATGTGTTTTAATACTTGTTATATGCTTAATAACATTATTT
Organism: Lactuca serriola; assembly: GCF_051521515.1. Lineage (NCBI taxonomy): Eukaryota > Viridiplantae > Streptophyta > Magnoliopsida > Asterales > Asteraceae > Lactuca > Lactuca serriola. Next base: position 256,393,863 of record NC_136415.1, on the reverse strand, counting down.
ACATGTCCAAAACACAAGATCCGGGAGCTTACGACCCAAGAACGTTCTTGGGGTGTAAACTCCAAAACAAGGCCTAAAGGCCACCTAGTCCCATTTCCTTGTTAGACAACTAGTTAAGGACTTATTGTAGGATATTTTGAGGCTAGAAACCATCCAAGAACATAAAGCTTTTGGAGTTTACGGCCCAAGAGTTTCTTGGACCGTAAACACCATTTTCAAGGGCTTAAATGTGCCCTACTTTCCCCAAAGGCTTAGGCTTCATTTTAGACGTGTAGACTAATGTGTTTAGAACCTAGGAAACATAAGAAAAGCACAAGTATTGAAGAGTTTACGGCCAAGAGTGGTTCTTGGGCCGTAAACTCCCATAAAGGGGTCAAAGGACACCCTAAACACTTCCTTAGGCCATGAGACAATTTGGGCATGTACCTAGATGAGTTATGGACTAGCTAAAACATTTAGAACCCCATGTGTGAGGGATTTTACGGCCCAAAAGGTTCTATGGCCGTAAACTCCAATAAATGGTACCAAATGGTGCCATAAACTCTTCCAAAGCCAAGTACAAAAGCCTAGAATTGTTCCTAGTTATTATAGAGACTTGAAAGCACCATAATCACCCTCCCAAGGGAGTTTACGGCCGTAAACTCCAAGGGAAAAGGGTCTTTGGGCCATAAACTCCCCAAAGGAGTCAATATGGTGCCCAAACACTTGTATAAGCCTTGAATAAATTCCCGCTAGAGTTGTAGTAATTGTAAGCATCATTTCAAGACTTGGTTGAGAGTTTACGGCCAGGAGCTTACTCCCCTGGGCCGTAAACTCCAATGAATATGGTCTTTTGACCTTAAACTTCCATTAGGGGCATTGCACTCCTTTGTTGCAACCCATTAGCCTCCTAGCACTTGGCCAAAAGTGTTGTCCCCGCATTAAATGTTTATACTTGTATAATTAGTGATTAAATCTCTAATTATTTATATACATATATCTTCATATGTAATTAGGATCATTGTGTGTGTCTAAGCCTTCACTTGGCACCAAGCACTTGTCCGATCCTTCCGTACGATAACAGCCCGTTCAATTCCAGTCACTTACTGCAGGTGAGTTCATACCCCTTAACTAATGTTTTAAACTATTTTTAAATGTTTTATGGGGGGGATACAAGTAGAATCATGCTTTTTATTATGTCAATCACAAGTCATTAGTAAGTAGAATTATATACTTATTACGTTAATCACATGTGATTAACATACAGCATTCAAATGATTTGGCTACTCATTAGCCGTTTTACCAAACAGTTTCCTTCAAATGATTTTTATAAACATTTTATATGTTTTAAACTCCTTATTACACTGTACATCTTACTCCGTACATTACCTTTCAAACTTATTTACAACTGTGTTTCAAACAAATGTTTCCTTATACTTAAACTGTTTTATTAAACTTATGCCTGCAAATTGTTTTATAGATTGACATCAAGTCGATCTTTTCTTAAACTAATATTTATGTTTCAAATGTCTTACAGAATTTATTTATGCTTTTATATTATAAATTGCATGCCTCTATATGTATAGTTATATAAGAAATGTTTAAAAGACTTAGGAAGGCTATCCACCCTATTTCCTTTTCGCGCCTTGAGATGTGGTCTGGTGGGATATCGGGTAACTGTCCGACAATCGTTTAAATATTAGTTATATATCATGTGTACATATATAGTCATAAAAGGTCCTTCCAGTTCAACATATGCCCTTGGGTAGCAAGGGTATACATCCATGTCCATACTTACTAGATAGATTACTAGTAAGCTACCATCTGGGTAGTTTAGAAAGATACTAGAACCATTACTAGAACACGATATCATACAATGAGTCAGTTCATTCATGAGTCAATACTTGCTAGGTAGAGAGAGAACACATGTTACAGCTAGTACAATTACAAGAGTACATTTATATAAGTACATATACATGATTACTATTACATGATTAAACTTACACGAGTACACTTACATAAGTACACATACATGATTACTTTTACATGATTACCTTTACATGATCACGCTTACGTAGATAATATATGACGAGTTATCGTTACATTTTATATGTATAGATATTGTTATGAAATCCGCATTCTTACCTTTACCTTGTGATACAATCACATAATCGATGAGATAGAATGGATATAATATCCTAGTACCCAAGGATACAGTTGTGGGATTGACCATTCCTAAAATCTCTGTTAGCTACAGAGGTAAAAGTACATCCACGGATGTCAACGGTTGGTACCATTACAGGTATACGATTAAGGGATTAACTATTCCTATACCCAGCTGTTAGCAACAGAGGTAAGAGTACGTCTACGGATGTCTTAAAGTTAACAATGTTAGTTACCCTAGTACCAAAGGGTAATATTCAGGTTAGTTGTATTATTACCTTTATCTTGTGACTCATTCACATAACCAATGAGGTGAATTATATTTACGTATCCTAGTACCAAAGGATATAATTTCTTATAATGATAATAATAGTAACACAGTTAGGTCTTGGTAGAAGACTACATTCATAACAGTTAGGTCTTGGTAGAAGACTCCTTTTGTTACTAATAGGAATCATAGGGATTCTAGGGTTTTTCAAACATTTACGGTTGATCTACAAACATTTTCATACTTATACGAGCTTTCTTTCAAAACAATGTCAAGTCTTAAAAATTATAAGTTTTACAAATTAAGACACATTAATACTTATGATCTCACCAGCTTCAAAGTTGATACTCGCTTTCAAATTACTTGTATCCTCAGGTCATCATAGACAGGTACCAATGCAAGGAGAAAGGAAGATGGAGCTTGTTCAAGACTTATCTTTCATTTTGATTTACGCTTTAGTGTTTATCAAAATTTGACAGAACACATTTGTATAATAATGATATTATTAATGCAATGGATAATGTTGTTGCTTGTTTACTACTTTACATTGTTGTTGATATTATACATGACGTCCTCCGCCCCAGAACGTTTCCGCCGTTCCTGGTTTTGGGGTGTGACAATCTGCGCTGCCTCATGTTCAGATTTAGCTAATCCATTAAATACCTCAGGCTCTTGTGATCCATGTAAATAGTACAGTGGACCCTAAAAAGGTAATTTCACCAAATATTAAGGGTAAACACCACTGCCCCCAAACTCCAAATTGTGTGTAGGGTAATTCTATTGGGTTTTAGTATACTACAACATCCTATGGTGCACATATAACCCTAAAACCTTGGATCTTTGTTTTCACCAATTATCCATGCAAATGTGATGATAATATTATGGTATTAGATCGATAGATTCTAAACAGATTAAAAAGAATAGCATAGCAAAGAACACAAGAATGGATCAAAAGGTGTTGAATGATTAATATCTCACTCCTCAAAAGAGCTCGATGAAGAACTTCGATTGTAGAGGTGTGGTTAGGTTTACAATGCAATCGCTATTAATGAAAACCTTAACCTCAAAGCTATACACGCATGCATATTATATAAGCTAACCCTAATTCTTAAACCACGGTTAGATAGGCCCAAACCGGGTAATCAAAATATTAACAAATAAGTCCATATGACGCTACACTCTAATCCCAACAATCTCCCCCTTTGCATCAATAGAGGCGAGATCTTAGTTCGGTTGAGAAAGAGCTGACTTATTCACCGTCTTGAACACCTTCGGTATAATGGCCACAAGAGTGTTATGAAAATGTATATACCACCGAAGCATTTAAGAAAAGTTTTTCTTGTGCGAATAATTGTTGTATTTACATCTGTGAGTGATATCAAGTACGTGCTCCAAGCAGGAAGTGGAGAACAAATGTTTGTCAACAAGAGCGAAAAGGAATTTTTCACCTTCGCCTCTTGTGAACATGACAGTGAGATGTGACGGATCAATCTTACCCATCTTCATCTTTTTGAGATCACTTGGCTTTCCATTGGGCTTTACTGTTGGTTTCTTTCTCAAAACATTTGCCACTTCCTGATCCATATGGGCAACTTCATGGATATAGGAAGCCGATATTCTCTTTATGTGATCAAGGATCGGCTCATATTGTTCCTGACTAGTGAGCAGAATGTTGAAAAACCAAATCCAGTCATGTGGATTTGGATTTGGAAGATCAGCCAATGAGATCATATGTACCGAGTCATCAGAACCCCGGGTCACTCTGAACTTCACATTAATGAATTTCCTAGCAACAATTGGTTTAAAAACCTTGACAGAGGTTATCTTCTGAGCAATCCATGTCAAGTATTAAGGCTGACCAAACTCAAGATAATAATCAATTAAATCTTGATCAACCTTCGGATGAGGAGAAAGGACTTCAGCTGTAGGATCGAAACAATGGAACACAAATTCCCTACAAGTGATGAGCATGTCAAACTGCGAGTCCCTCGTATTGTCACAATCAAACAAGGAAACCGGTTCTAGCCAGTTGATACTAGGAGACTCAATCGCTTATTTTATTAGTCTTTCCCTAGTCCAGATAGGAAAGAGAGCCTATATGCAAACCATAGCATCATGAGCTTCTTTCTGTTTTCCCTATTTCTCTTCTCCCACTCTAGTTATCCTCAAATTTTCATCAATTTCATTATCCCTTTTCTTCCTCTTTAACGCCTCTACAATCGTCTCTTCCTCATCATCATCATCATTCACAATACCTTTCAACTTTTCATGACCAGAACCCGAAGCTACATTAACCTTCGGTTCGGTTTGCATAATGATTTTAGATAGAGTTAGAGGATTTTAAGCTTCTCGCCCTTGTTGCGGATCGACCACTGGTTCCATCACACCCTGAATCTAACTTAACATCTAAATAGCAGGAGGAAGTTTGGCAGTCAAGTGATTCCGGATAGTAAGGGTGAGGATAGGATCATGAGCATTCACAAGATTACTCAGAATAGAAACAACATCCCCAACACAGCTTTTAAGAACCGCCCGCTCAGTTTTAAGTGATGCAATCTCCTTTTGAGCATGAGCAAGATGAGCATATTGGACTTCAAGTTGTGTGGTTGTTTAATCAAGGTCATCCTTAATCTTGTTGTCAATGGCCAGGTCAGCCTGAAGTTTCTCAAGGTGAGAGTTGACCGAGGTGAGAAGAGAGTGGTGATCTGCATTGGAATCAACATGGCCCTTGAACGAGTCCAAAAATTTGTTGATTCTTGAACAAGTTCTATCACTTCTGATATCACTTTCTTATAAGTAGATGTGGAGGCTTTTACTACATCAGTTGATTTGTCAATAGAGGAGGTATATTATTGCAGAGTAGTATCAAGAAAATCCTTCAACACCACATCAGAGTAACTGGATGGGGAAGCAAGCAATTTATCAAGTTTTTCATGAAGACTATGTAAGTGTTGCGTTGTCATTGGAGCTTCATCGTCATCTTCATTGGGAAGGCGATAAGGATTGTAATAAGTGGAGTCAAACTTAAAGTTTGCACCTCCCAGAATAGGCTCAGAATCTGTTGAAGAGGATGGTGATGGAGGTTTGGTGGTAACAGGGGTTGAAATACCAACGGTATGTGCCCCCGTATCAGATACGTTGACACTCGCTGAAGTTCTAGTTGTAGTGGTTGTTGTTGTTGCTTGAGAGAGGTCTGGAGGTGATAGTGGAGCAGTAGAAATTGGTTGAGAAGTGACAGGCGGTGGAATTGGAGCAACTGAGATTGTTATTATGGTTTCTTTTGGAGAAGGAGGAGGAGTAGGAACATCATCTTGTACCTGAGGAGTTGGAGATCAAGGAGAAGTGTTTCCCCTTAGTGAGCCTTCATGTTGAACCTTCTCTTCTTCCTTAGTGGATTGCTCCTCTTCATTGGAATCAGTATGCAAAGGTACCTTCGGTCGCTTGACCATCTTCTTCAGCTTTTTCTTTTTGGGTGCCGAAGGTGCAGCTTTATCAGCCTTACGCTTTTTCGGAGATGAGGGACCTTCATTCTCGATTTTCTTAGATTATGGTTTCTTCCCCCTCTTAGCTGGTTTATCAGCAACATCCAAAGCGCTCTGATCTCAGGAGTGAGTTGGCGTGGACCTGAAGGTGTCAACTTCTTGTAATCAGCCATGACTTTGCTTTCGCTTGAGACACAACGACTCATCGATTTTGGAATAGAAACAACATAAAAAAAACTTCGTTCCATCAAAGAAAATGATTTTCATTGTGTGAAACATAGTGACAGAAGACAGAAGAGCATCCGCCATGACTAGAATTTGAAAAGTCTCAATGGCCCTGCGGGTGACATCTTTCAAAAATGTTTGCATGATATCTCAGAATGTTTAGAGGAGGAGTTGAGGCTCTGTACCAGCTGTGACCAGATTAAAGATCCATAATCCAAATGGATTCCATTATAGAGACCATAAAGAATGGTCATGAAGCCTTTACTCGCCCCATCAGATCCTGCAGCCCTTTCTGCTAACCCCTTGTAGATCAGTGTAAACAAACCACTCCATTATGGAGGTAAACACGACTTCTTGAATTTTTTCACGGTAGTAAGAACGTCTGTGTAACCCATCTCATAGAACATCGAAAACAGTTGTGATAAAATCCAGAGAGATTACAGAGGCATCAGTAGCAAGCCCTAGAAGGGAACAAAATCATGTCTTGGATACAAAGGTTTTGTGATTAAAGATATCAAAGAAGATCCGTTCTTTTTTTTTTGTCGTATGAAGTCGTTGAATAGACCTAAGAAATAAAGGACATTAGTACTGACTCGACCTGTGTAAGAGCAATCACCAACGGAGAATACTTGAGACATTCTACCACGTGAAGCATATATGAATCATAAACGAAAGGGTTCAGTTGAATGATCAGATTCTGATTGGGTTTTATCGAAAGGAAAGTGGATGAAGTTGTTTGTTCTTGAAGAGAGGATGATTCCACCATTGTTGCAGTGAAGAAGAAGATAAACAGTTGTATTGGGAGAGAGGTTGAAGAAGGGAAGAAGTTACAGCACGTGTGAGACCCCTTTTATACCATTGTCTGGAGAGAGAAAGTATCCATTGTGATGATGATACGATCTCTTAAACAGCGCCTGAAAAAGCACGATTTGACAGCTTGGAATTCCTAGATTCACGTCGGCAGGTGTGGGTATAGGAAATGTTTCAAATTCATGCGCTCAAATCTTATCCCATGTGGAATTCTTATCCGATTACCGTCTCCTCAATTCCTTAAAGTCATGTACAACCAGCTGTAAATGAGACTTAGTCATTCTCGTCATATTAAACAACCTTCACTCCTCCATAAGAAAGTAAACCACATTAGCCTTTAGATTGAAAGCACAAATCTGAAAAGTGCCATTAGTACCACAAACAAGAGTTCGAAAAATCATGAAGATATTCGTGTAAAAGTGTGCCAAAGAAAAATAAATAAAGCAAGACGTGTGTGGGATAAATGTGATGTCTTTGAAGACATGAAATGAATGATCCCGGGCATGAATCTCTTCCTTGAAAATAAAGAGAGATCGAGAAGTGTCTGTGTGGTTTCCCCTGAAATACGATCAAATGTTTGTTAAGAAACATTGAAATGCATCTTTTCAAGTATAGGACTTAGTAGGTGGGTTATCTTCAACTGAACTTCAATACTTAAAATAAGACCGAAAGTAGGATTAAGTACTTGTGAGACCAATGTGGCCTGTTGAACAAGTATGTTTGATAAATATAAAGTGACTAGGTGATTATGAGAAATCGCAAAAACAAAAATGAAACTAGATCTTATAGGAAGAAACGTCTTAGTTTTAGACAATTTCATAAAGACCACTAAAAAATAAAAAGAGATTTCATCAAGGTAACAAGTAATAGCTTGAATAATTTAGCGTTCACCGTTAATTCATTCAAGGTGTTGGATTTTGGGTCTCAGTCATCACGTGGTGAACATATCTAAGATCCTTAACACAGATGTTGTGTAACCATAAACCTCAGTAGTAATTGTTGAGAGTCACAAGGGTTACAATTGTGGAGCGAAATGTGATGGAGAAAAATGAGGTGGTTAAAGAACCGAAAGTACCTCTACTAATTAAGAATGAAAAACAAGAAAACTCTTAACTCAATGTGAGAAGAGTAAGGTGGACTTGAGTGAATTTAGCAGCCTATTTTGGAAGAAACGATAGGTGTAGATCGAATCATTAAGGCTTCACTTAGAGTCCAGGAGGCTTCGGTCCACATACAACAGCATGCTTCTAGGGACTCTTAACCAATACATAGATAAAAAGAGATATACCTACCTTAACTCCACATGATGTAACAGCTGTGATCATCAATCCTAAGTAAGAAAAGAAACAAACACAAAACGATACACAAAAAGAAAATGTTTTTGAAGTTTTGGATTTTTCTGAAGAATAATAAAAACAGAAGATATTTTTGGAGTTTTTGGAATTTCTGAAAAATAAAAGGGAAATAAATAGTAAGCGAAAAGATAGACAATATATAAAAAAATATACAACTGAAACCAAACTTCATAAAGATAAAGTGAATTAGGCCGAGCATTCGGGTCATTTCGGTCCCGGACAATTCCGGAACCAAAATAGATCGAGCGTTCGCTCTATTTCGCTTCTCCAATTTTCAGTGAAATTGAAGAGATTTTGGTACCGACTCAGCTTCCATCATTCCCAAGCCTTGTATAATTTTACTAATGCTCACTTCCGGTAGGGCCTTAGTGAAGATGTCCCCCAGTTGATCTGAGGACCGAACGAAGTGAATTTCAACATTTCGATCTTCAACGTGGTCCTTATTGAAGTGGTATATTAGTTCAATATGTTTAGTCTTTGAGTGTTGCACTGGATTGTGACATATTCGAATCTGACTTTCAGAGTCACAGTAGAGGGGAATCTTCTTCATACTTAAGCCATAATCTCTAAGTTGGCTTTGTATCCAAATGACTTGTGAGGTACATGATGTTGCACCTATCTACTCAGCTTCGGCCATGGAAAGAGACACACAGGTTTGTTTCTTTGATTTCCAGCTGACAATTTTGCCATCAAGGAACTGGCACCCACCAGTTGTGCTCTTTCGGTCTAATCCACACCCACCTAGATCAGTGTCAGAAAAGGATTGAACAAAGAAACCAGATTTAGCAGGATACCGGAGACCGAGAGACGAGGTTCACTTCAAATATCGGAAAATGTTTTTCACTGCGACCATATGAGGTTCTCTTGTATTTGCTTGAAACCTGGCTCAATAACATACAGAAAACATTATGTTCGATCTACTATCCATTAGATACATTAATGACCCTATCATTTGACAATAGAGAGTCATATCCAACAGTCGGTTTCTCAAGAGATGGAGTTAGCTTCGTGCTAAATGCCATTGGAGCATTTACTTTGGAATCTCCTATCATGCCGAACTTCGCCAATAGAGTCTTCGTGTAAGCTTCCTTATTAATGAAGATGCCTTATGGTCCCTGTCTAATATTCAGTCCAAGGAAAAAGGTAATTCGACTCATTGCACTCATTTCAAATTTAGTCTCCATCAACTTCCTGAATTAAGTCGTTAAGCTAGGATTTGTGGAGCCGAAGATGATGTCATCGACATAAATCTGAACTTTCATTAATTGTTCGCCCTCTTTCTTGCGAAAGAAGGTTGGGTCAACAGAACCTTGTTTGAATTTTGACATTTTGAGAAAGCGTGTTAGAGTTTCGTACCAGGCCCTTAGGGCTTGTTTCAAGTCGTAGACTGCTTTATCCAGAATGTAGCAATCATCAAGATACCTCTCATTCACAAATCTGGGTGGTTGTTCAACATAAACTGTTTCTTCTAGGTCTCCGTTCAAGAAAGCACATTTAACATCCATTTAGAAAACTTCGAAGTTTTTATGTGCAGCATATGCTAGAAAAATTCTCACTGATTCTAACCTTGCTACAGGAGCGAAGGTTTCCTCAGAATATATTCCTTCTTCCTGATAATATCCTTTCACCACAAGCCTCACTTTATTGTGAATTACATTACCCTCTTTATCGAACTTGTTCCTGAAAACCATTTTAAACCGATTACAGATGCATCCTTTAGTGTAGGAATCAGCCTCCAAACACGATTTCGTTCAAACTCATGAAGTTCGTCTTGCATAGCTTGCACCCAATCAGAGTGATCAAGAGCAACATTTACCTTTTCGGTTCAATTTTGGAGACAAGCGAATTAAACATGCAGAATTCTACTTGATAGAATAAAGCAGCTTGTTTCGCCTTCTGTTGATAGCGTGTGAGAACACCCTCAGATGATTCACCAATGATTTAAGTTTTAGGATGATCCTTTGTCCATTTTATGAGAGGAGGGTAATTTGGATCATAGGCAGGATCCAATTCAGCGTTGATATCTTCTTCAAGTTCTCATTGATCTTCTTCGTCATTTGTATTTTCATTCCCCCCCTCAAATGGCGAAGTGTATCCCATATTTCGATTAGAATCCTGCCTCTCGGTGGGACTTTCGTGAGTTGAGGTTTGTGATCGATTCTCCCCTTGGAAAGGCAATTCGGTTGGTTTTGGTGAAGAGGACCCCTCCCCCTGGAATGTAGAGCTTCCTGTTGGAGGGACAGTTGAAGCTGGACTTTTGCCTGATTTGATAGGTTCACTTGGTGTCTACTTTTTGACAGGAGATTCGCTTTCCATGTATTTTGCATCCTCGTCAATGATCTTCTACAAGTGATCAATTTTTTTATCTGCTACTCTCGCTTCCGAGTGGACTTCCTTCTCTGGTTCATCAAAGAGTTGCATATATTCCTCAAATAAATTTGAAATAGGAACCGAGACTTGACCTGATTCTTGAAAGATTTCCTTCGTTGGACTTTCGCTTATTTGAATCTTCTTCATGTAGTTATCATCAAAAGTTACATAGCAGGTTTCTTCAATCTTCTTTGAGTGTTTATTGAGAACCCTATATGCCTTTGAAGTAAGCGACTAACCAAGAAAGATCCCTTAGTCAGCTTTTACGTCGAACTTGTTTCGGTTCTCTTTTGAGTTGAAAATAAAGCATCTTGAAACGAACACGTGGAAAAACTTCACATTAGGCTTGCGATTATTTAAGATATTGTATGGTGTGATGGAAAACCACTTGTTGAGGAAGGATCGGTTCTGAGTGTAGCATGCAGAAGCTATTGCGTCCGCCTAGAAGTATATTGGAAGAGAAGCGAAAGTCAGCATGGTTCTAGCTGCTTCACTCAATGAACGGTTTCGCCTTTCAACAATTTCATTCTGTTTTGGAGTGTAAGGAGCAGATAAGTTTCGAGTCACTCCCTTTTCAGCCAGAAATTCTTAAAATTATTTATTGTTGAAATCCAGACCATTATCGCTCTTTATGTTTCTTACCACCTTTCGCAGTTGTACTTCAACTTGCTTGATAAAAACCTTTAGCTTGGGAGTTGCATCTAATTTCTGTTTAAGAAAGAAAACCCAGGTGAAGCGTGAAAAATCATCTATAATTACAAGTATAAACTTACTACCACCGATGCTTTCGATAGCCGAAGTGCAACATAGGTCGATGTGCAGTAGCTCAAGAGGTTCGATGATTTTTGTATTGATACGAGAGGGGTGAAATTTTCAGCTTTGCTTACCCATCTTGCATGCTGCGCACAGTTGTTCCTTGTCAAATTTAAGAACAGGAAGTCCATGCACATGATCCCCAAGCACCAGTTTATTAATATCTTTGAAGTTCAGGTGCGAGAGTCTTCGGTGCCACAACCAACTTTCATCTGAGTTCTCCTTTGATAGTAGGAACACAGCTGGCTTTCCTCTTATTGGGTTAAGATTCAGAGGATACATCTCGCCTTTACGCATGGATTTCAACACAACTTTCTTAGTTTTCTTCTCAATAATTTTTGAACCCTCTTCATCAAACGAAACTTTTAATCTAGTTCCCACAACTAGTTGAGAGACACTAATTAGATTATGTTGCAATCCTTCCACGTAAGCTACTTTACAAATCAAGAATTCTCCGTTTGTTATCATCCCATATCCTTTGATCGTGCCATATGAATTGTTTCCGTATTTTACACATCCACCATCCTTAAGGGACTGAAACTCCCTTAACTCTTCCCTCCTTCATGTCATGTGACGAGAGCAGCCACTGTCAATATACCACTCGTCATCGAATTGTTCATCACTGATAACCTGCAAACAAATTAAGCAGATTTAGGAACCCAATGTCTCGTAGGCCCTGGTGAGTCTTTTACAGAATAGGGAATTGCAACAGAAAGATCAACCAAATATGTTCTTTTTATCAATGTGGTTTCATCTTTTCGTTTGATGGTGAAAACTTTGATTTTAGTTTTATCTTGCTTCTGTTGGGGAGTATTATTGTTAGTTTGTTTTTCAGCTGAGTTTTTCTTTGGATTCCTAAGGTTAGCTGCCTTTTTCTCAACTTAAGACTGCCAAAAAAGTTTTCTCTCATTGAGATTCTTCATGTATCTCCTGTTCCTCTGGCGTTTCTATTCATCAAGTTTTTCTAGATATTTATGAATATTTGCTCTTGATTTTGGTTTCTCTTCTCTCACTTCGGTTGTGGTTGAAAATGCACCAGATACTTTCATTGGTTCGTTTGGTATTTCTTTCGTGCCACTTGAACTTCGCTTATCAAACTTGAAGGTTTGTTGATGGGTTCAACTGCGTATCTACCCTTGACTCTCCACGAGGTTAGCTCTGACAGACCAACTGTTTCGTCTGCATTGTCGATGGGTGCAGACCAGAAGTAGTTGTCACAACCTTCAGCGTTATCTTCATCAACCAAGGAGGTCAATTCTGCTGTTTGTTTCTTAGTTACACCTGTAACCGTATATACTTGGTTCGGCACTATTTGCAACTTTTGATAGACAACCGCCTTCTCCTTGAAAACCTTGGACTTGTCCTTGATGTTCGAGCGAACTCAATAGAATTTTCAGAAATGAGTGGTTTTGCTGACTCAGGTTCGCTCTTAAGAAATTCTAAACAATCGATCTCGTCTTCTACTAAGATTTCGCTCATCTCACCGTCGTCATCAAATTCAGAACTGTTTTCTATGCTCATCTTATGTTCTCAACTTAATTTCGCATGTGATGAGTCAAACTTTTGTATGGTCTCGGTCTTGATTTTTAATTTATCATTCTTTTCCAGCAAATTCTTTAACATACATTTATGTTCTTTGGACTCAATAAAAGACTCAATTTTGTGCAGTCCATATTTGTAGGTTACTGAAATCTCATCTGAGGACATTATAGATTCACATTCTGCAATGACTTCATCCTCCTTAAATTCAAGGAAGGCAAAATCATTTTGTGAATCTTTTTACCTATCTCACAATCTAGATGCAACTGGGTGATATTAGTGTACAAACGTTTAGCAATCAAACAGAAAACATTTATTTGTTTTAAAAACTTCAAATTGTCTCGTTGCACATAAATAAGTTCATCTCTAGCCCTAACTAACTCTGACTCCTTCTACTGTATCCACATCCTTCTCTCCTCACTCTTGGAAGACTCCCTGTTGAGTTGGTCAGTTAGGTTAGAATTTGCTAAGCGAGTTTGCATAAGGTTACCACTTAAGTTAGAAAACTTGAATTTTAATTCGTTTAATTATGTTTCATAGTTTGATACAGGTATCTTATGTAATTCAAGTATGGATTGTACCTTTTTGATCAACTAATCGCAATCACTGATCTTTCCACTTATAGGCTTGGCAGTGAAACATTTGTTTTCTGTAAGCTTCGCTTCCTCATGCTTCCCTTCAGTTGTATATCCTGACACTCCTGCTGTCACCATTAAGCATCTCCCAGTCGACTCAGGAACTCCTTCTCTTGCCACACAAGCTCTTCCATGCGAGGGTCTGCGTACCTCTTCATCCTCAGAGTATGTATACCAGACTTCTACTCCACCAAACTCATCATCAATAACATGTTCTTGCACAATTAAAGCATTCATATAAACATTAGTTGATTTCTTCTTCTTTATCTCCTACAACTTTCGCATGTGATATGGTTCGTCATCTTCACCCTCCTTTTTCTCAGACATCTTTCTAAGCATGCAATCCTTAGCAAAATGGTTCTTGCCGTGACAGAAGTTGCAGTCATATCCTGAATCTCCCACAAGCTTTCTCTCCTTCTTCTCATCATCCTTCTGATAGCTTCCCTGCCAATTTCGATTCTTGTTGACAGGGAACTTCTTACGAGCAAACTTCTTTGGGTTTGTAACCATCATTGCATATTCTTCATTAGTCAGATCACACTCTAACATGTCATATTCTTCTTCTTCTTCTACCACATTCTTGCTCTTAGAAACAAGGGCTAGAAAACCCACACCCGAAACTACGTTTGCTTCCTTAGTCACCACACTTTCATGAGATTTGAGTATAAACATTAGTTTTGCAAGCGAGTAGGACTTAAATTGTTCATGTGCCTTTACAGTCAAGACCACTGCCATCCATTCAGGTCTTAAACCATTCATAAAGGTAACCTTTTGTTTGATCACTTCCCTTCCAATTCCATGATTCATCATCTTGCTAAGCAGATGGTTGAAACAATCGAATGTCTGAATGAGTTTCTCTTCAGGTTTTTATTCGAAAGCACCAAACTCAGAGAGCAATAGGGTTTGGATCGAGTGCTCTAGATGCTCATCAGTTGAATATAATTCTTTCAACCTATCCCATATTTCTTTAGTTGTTGTGCATGAGCTCACCAAACGGAAATTATCGACTTGCAAATCGAATATGGTCATCCTCATGGATTTAATATTACATAACACCTTGTCTTTTTCGTTCTGAGGGATCTTTCTACGTCAATCAAGAGTTGATTGTACTCTTTTTGAGTCTTGACAGTTCTATTCGTTCCAGAGTGAACAAACGAACCAATCGTTATTGCCTCCCAGATAAGATAGTCATTATCTTCAGATCCAACGACGTTGTCCTCAAAGTGTTGCACCCACACTTCATAGTCTTCACTATAGAGAATGGGAATCCTACTAGTGGATCTAATATTGTTGGAGATGTTGATGGAATTGGATTGAGAATCATCGTGAGACATGATGAGCTTTTTCTTATCTCTGCTAGAATCAGACTTGTAAAGATGAACTTAGGGTTTTATCAAACACACGATACACCGTCGATCAGAAGAAGACGACTTCTCTATATTCGATAAAAGTGGAAACCCTAAAAGATTCTTCAAACAGAAGATATGCGTATTAATTACACAGTCTCCTATTCTAATACCAATTAATGAGAATTGCGCTATTACATCAATAGATTCTAAATAGATTAACAAGAATAAAAAAGCAAAGAACACGAGAACGGATCAAATGGTGTCGAATGATTAATATCTTACATCTTAGAAGAACTCGATGAAGAACTTTGTATGTAGAGGTGTGGTTAGGGATACAATGCAATCGCGATTAATGAAAACCTTAACCTCAAAGCTATACATGCATGCATATTATATAAGCTAACCCTAATGCTTAAACCACGGTTGGACAGGGCCAAACTGGGTAATCAAAATATTAACAAATAAGTCCATATGACGCAACACTATAATCCCAACAAAATGGTTTCCAAGGTATTAAACCTACAACTAGCATGCATTTGATATAAACCATATAAAATACTAGTTATGATAGCATACCTTTTGATGGAGCTTGAAGTCTTGATGTATTTAGCCTTAAAGAGCTTAGCCCCAATAGTGTGGAAGCCTCAAGTGGAATCACAACATACCATGGACAAAGGATGAACGTGAGAGAGAATTCCATGCACCCAAAAACACCATGAACTCCAAGAATACACTTGTGCCAATTTTGGGCAATGGAGTATGTATTTATATGTGAGATTTCAAGAGTCATAGATAAAACCCAAATCGTTACCCATGGGTTTTATGATCCATGGTTCATGTGGCCCAACTCTTTATGTATCCATACATAAACTTGGTCCAACATGGATTATAAACTCAATACATATAAATGTAACTAATTAACATAATTAGTCCCCATAGATTTAATTAGTCTCTTTTGATCACTAAATTAATTCTAAATTAATTCTTGATCAATACTAATCAACTCATATGATTTCATATTAATATATTATAACTTATAATATATTAATAAATCATATATAATGTCTTCTCTCACAAGTCTATCCTAACAAATTGTCCTGATGATATGCAACCCAAATGGACCATGATACTCTCGGGTCGAGTACATACCAATAATAGTTATGTGCTTACACATCTAATCCAAAAGTCTCCCAATTGGATAAGTCTAAAACTATTATTGCAAGTATGACTTCATAACCTGACTAGCAATCGTAGCTCTTAAAGCCGCTATCAAACTCTGAACAAATCAATGACGCGTCCATTAGATAAGTGACCATATATACCTCCATTCTAGATATCATGTGGACTGAGACATGGATGATAATCATTCTCTCTGTCCATTTGTTGTTTCTTGATTTTCAATTTATGATAACTGACTAATTGAACAAATCAAATCAGTCAAGGCTTGGCCAAGCACTTACGGGTGTCGTCACTAAATCATCGAGGAGCCCACAAATATCGCTTTTATCCTTATGAGGTAAAAGTAATGGATAAACTTTGACTCATATGCTTGTACTAACTACTTGTTGAATCATACACAAAGGCACATTTTATGACATCAAGTTACTGGTGCGTTTTCGTACAATCAATGTATAACCAACTCATAGTCAACAAATCCTATCTCTAGGTTTAAAGAATATAAGATATTATCGTCTCATGATTCACTCATGATAAAATCAATGAAGTGATTCAAATGAGTGTGGGTTTAATCCAATACTCGAATCTTATTTCAGAAGCACTCGTGAATATTGCAGCTAAGCCTAGCCACCTAGACAGACTACATACCCATTCATGGCAGTGTTGCCTCAATACCTACTTCCAAAGTATGATTGACTGTGGACGGTTTGAATAACCTAGTTATTCGGGAAGTCAAAACATGCAAAGTGAAACACAAGAATAATACTAATCCTATATGTCCCCAACACTTTGAGAGTAAATAAAAAACACCTTTTATCTAAGCACCATATTGATTAATCATTATTCATGTAATGTTTCAAATTATCAACTTAATACTTGAATTAAAACAATAGTCATACCATGCTTCAAGCATGCACACTATGTTTACCTATGGTCCTTTCTTTTGTGAAATAAATCAGTTGAACACGACTCCAATGATGCTCATTTCACAATCCCAATCCCTTTTGTAAATGTAAGAATACCAAACTCTTGTTATTTACTGTAATATGTTCGATTCTAAACTTATATGCAATGATTCTCTTGTAATGACTATGCACAAAAAGTCACAAAGACTTGGCAACATACATTACAAAGTATTCCAATGGAGATCATTTCCAAGGAATCGAAGTCTCATATTCAAAGTACATTCCTTTGAACATCCTTCTTACCATTAAGTTTTCTAATATTACACAGATTTAGAGAATAACTTCCACCTATGAAAACAATTCCATATTACCATTTTGACTATCACTTATGAACAAGAGTTGCCTCTTTTCAGAATATGTTAATATGGTCCAAAGTTTACATTATACTTCCAGTTGTACACGATCAACCAATCTTTGGTAAACCTCAGATCGTCCTTGACAATTGTTTAATCATTTTAGTCATATCCAGTTCTATTCCTTTTTATTTTCCATGTTCTCACAATTCGAACTATGAAGAGGGATGTCGTAATCATAATCGAAATTTAAGAACACAACATATATAAAATCTCCTTATGTTGAACCATTCCAACATAAAATTCATATATATCTTTGACTAAAGTTGATTAAAATCTCAATCTAAGATTGTAGAATTGGAATGAAGTATAAAATCCTCTCCCTTAATTATAGCAAAACAACTTTTCATAGCGAATTGAAATTTTTGTTTTCTATAACTAGCATTTCTAACCTACAACACGTAACATAATAATCATGCTCCCACAAACATGATAATTATAATTTAACTAGCATAACACTTTATGCTCCCACTAGCTTTGACATGTATCCAGAAATCAGCTAGACATCTAGAAATCAATACCTTATTGACTTTCTTACCAAATTTTAGTTTTCTGATACGAGATGCTTTTATAAGACTTTATCAAAATCATACACCTTTCCTTATATAGATTACATGTGTGTCTAAACAGTTTTAGAACTATGAAAAGGGATGTCGTAATTATAGTCTCAATTGTTTAGACCTTTTCCGTTTCTCACAAGTCTATGTTAGTGTGCCGGTTACCCACACACGCTCCACTAACGACTTTGAGAATGCAAATATCACATTTTCTATCTACTTAAAACCTACTTAGTGAAAGCGTTTCCTCACCATCGTTTTCATGAATCGGAGAGAAACCTTATGACACTTAGATTTTCTGGTGTATGTGTTCCTATCCATGTGAATTTGTCATAACCATAATCTCAAGACAAGGTTAGTGACAAATCCAAACTCATATGGACTGAACTTGCCCAATATCACTTTCTTGCCACCTGGCAGCACAAGGGCCTACCATTGCTTCCAGATTGTTATGAAAACAATTAAGAACTCATAAAACTCACATGCACAGTCAACTTTGAATGGAATGGGCATAGAAACAGTAATATGTCAACACGACAAGTTACAAACCTCGAGTTGTGTGCTAGTGATTAACAATACTCTTGATTAGTTCTTGAAACTATCTTAAGATCTTTTAAGACTCCCACTGTCCTATTGAAATATATGACTCTCTTGTCAAGAATCATTCCTTGACAAAACAGATATTCAAGAGTTAGTGCGGATTCTTATGAAGTTAAAACACTTCTCCCAATTGGCCTTAGTTATTCTTTGTCTTATTCAAAACATCACAACTTACCAATTTCAAATGTACAAGAGCAAGAAACATGTTACTCTACATTTGACAAATGCTATAAACTTTCTAAAGATTACGTCACTCAAGTTACAACCTTGGAGTATGACTCCAAGACTTATTTTTGGAATGAGGTATGATTTATTTTTTGATTTGACCATTTCCACAATTCATGATTCCTCTCCTTAGCCAAACAAATGCACTAAGGTGTCCTTAGAGGATAAATTGTGATATGGTTTTATAGTCACTAAGATAATCATAAACATGATACCAAAGTACTCTCCCATCTCTTCAGATTGGAGAAACTTTTATCTTTCTGCCTTATTTGACTCTTCTTATCCGTCCTGCCATACATTGAAACTTTTCCAGTGTTTCAGAATTTCACTTAAATTTGTAAGCATAACCATATTTAATAAATTTTAGTAAATCATAATGAATAACCTTATTAGCCATTGTGGTGGACCCGACCAGCCCACAACCTAGTGTACCAATCCTCCAATCATTTACTTGACTCACACATACATGTGAACAAGGACATAGTCTTAATTTCTAAATATGAAAATTCTCATTCATCACACAATACAACTTTCATGATTCCAAGTTTCTATCCAACTAAAACTTAGGTGATGAGAATCTTTCCTTATTTGGTAAATTATGACACTACCACAAATGAAAGAATCAAATCCATTTTTCAATATTGCTATCAATGAAATCATATAAACGACAATTTTTCAGAAATGCCATTGTAAGGATACTTAAAATAAATAAAATCAAAACTTTTATTTTATTTTAAAACTTGCGGAAAAAAATATCCTTACAATGCAAATACATATGTAACTTGTCACTATCTATTCCTAAGAAATATATTATAACTCCTAAGCAACAGCTCAAAATTTGGATCATCGACTCATGCGATCGAAATTCATCTTCGCGATTAGAATCAACTTACTCTTCTTTAAACTTCCTCTCTTTTCTTTGATTCTTAAAACTTCAACATGTGATCCAGTCACATCATGTAATATAAATCTCCAAATAGGAACTTAACAGAGTTAGATAGTGAATTTACCTGAAGTAGAGTCAAACTTTTTGACTTTACCATCCTTATGACCTTTCAGGTAAATTTGGTAGGTTCGCAACCAATTCACCATTCTTTCGCAATAGAACAAGTGGACCTTTTGGAAATGATACATGGGACAATCTCAGACTTAGCCTTTCTCTTAACCATTTGGTCAACCGAGATGACTATGGCTAATCCATTTCCATTGGGAAGAGAAAGCTTTTCTAGAATTCCAACGTTACCATTGTCAGTATCCATGGAAGTTTGGGAAGTTGATCTTCTAATCAAATTTGCTTTACCAGTCCTCCAAATCATTGTTGATTCAGTAGCACCAAGCAAATACATAAGACCATTAAGGGTCATGTCATAGTCTGTTCCATAGTAGTCCCAAAGGAAACTCACGATGTGACTTAGAAAGTGATTGAACAACCAACTTTCTTAAGACTTTGACACCCAACTCTCCCGGCTTGTCAACATGTGACTTCATCTCCAAGATGTGAGCACGCATAGACCTTGCTTGCCAATAGGGCTTGAGTGACTTTGAACTATTCAAGAACTTGTTGGTTAGGGAGAATAATTGGAGGAGGTGGAGGAAGTGAAGTATGATTTCCATGAGCCAACCACGGGATATCATCTTCATTAGGAAAGCTTGTTCCAAAAGGATGAGGAACACCATAGTTGTCTGAACTTAGACATCTATGAGGGAGAAATTCAAGTTTTGGTTGATTTAAGTCCTTAACATAACACCCAATATGAAATATTAAGGCTAGGACCCAACAAACTGTTTTATAACTTGGAAGTGGGATGTCGTAATCCAAGCAACAAAATATTTGAAGGTAGGTAAATGACGTTTTACCAATTTCCACCATGAAAAACAAAATAAATTATTAAGTTTTAATTGGCTTGAAACTCCTAGATCTTTTGAGATTCATTGAACTTTCAATGGCATGTTTAAAAATCGATTGTGCCCTCTCAAGTTTGTGACTAGGATGCCGAGGATCACAAACAAGGTGTGAATAACCATGAAAATTGACTTGGTATCCTTAATTTTATCATCCAATCGATGTGTCGGTTAAACACACGCGCTCCACTGATCTATGATAAAACTTAAGTCACCCTTTGCCACACATTTTCAATCCCATGTTAGTGTGTCGGTTAACCACACACGCTCCACTAACGACTTAACAAGGTGCAAAGTGTAATTTTATGGGTTAGCATCAAATTCACATTTTCCTAAGTAACTAAGATTGGGGATTTATAAGTGTTTAGTTACTTAGTATTTATCATTACACTTTTAATGAAGGGAGAATTATAGTCCTTTCCTACCCGTTCGGCTAACGACCCTCCACCAGTTAAAGAAGCGATGGGTGAGAGTGGACACCCATTAAACTGCCATTTTATAGGCAGTAACCTTATACCCCCTTATAGACTGGATTCGTGAATGAGTCCTACAAACGGTAAGACTGACTTTGTTCTTATACATACATACATATATATATATATATATATATATATATATATATATATATATACGTATTAACTTTTAATATTATAATAGTATAAGAGTGTATTTTACACATTGAAAATACTTGGTGGTTTAATCTTATTAATTAAACTATACTCTTAATTTAATTAAACTTAAACCATGTCTTTATGGAATTATTAACTCCTTTAATTAAACACTTTAATTAATTTAATGAAGTCCATAAAGTTTGAATTTTAACTTTTAAAATTCTAGGGTTTGAAATTAAAGTGTACATGGGGTGACTTTGCAAATTCCAAAACTTGAGGGAAAGTTTTGAAACTTTTCAAAACTCTTGGATTTTCATAACTCGTGAGTTTAATTATGGTTTAATGAAAAACTTTTCAAGTTTCATAACTTGAGGACAAGTTATGGAAGAAATAAAATTATTTTATGATGACATTAAAATAGAGACTCTTCCATTTTCATAACCTATGAGACTTGATGTGCTTTTAAATGAAAAACTCTTCATTTTCCATAACTTGAGGACAAGTTATGGAGTTCATAAAAAAAACATTAAGATCAAATTACCAATTAACACATTAATCAAGTAAGTTTTCTATGAACAAGATCAAACTCATAAGTAAAAACAATTCATATCAACATTTTTCAAGAATTTAGCTAATCACAAAAATTAACATAACTCTAGAAACTTTGACAATTATCCTTTATTTGGATGAGAGTAAACATTACCATAGTACCAAAAACAAATTTTGATGAACAAAAACACTTTGTGGTAATGATTCTAATCCAAAACAGGTCAAAAAAACACGAATATATGCAGTCAGGGGGTCGAACTCGTCTAGTGCATGAACAAACTCAACGAGTTGGATGCATTTGTACATGGACTCGTCAAGTCACACACTGGACTCGTCGAGTCTGCTGTCCAGACAGCAAAAATTCGGTTTTTTTCAGCTAGTTGCATCATGTATAATTGAAAACAACCCATGGCTCTGATACAACTGTTGGGTTTTAGTGTACTACAACATCCTATGGTGTAGATACAACCCTAAATACCTTGGATCTATGTTTTCACTAATTATACATGAAAATGGTTTCCAAGGTATTAAACCTACAACTAGCATGCATTTGATAAAAACCATATAAAATACTAGTTAGGATAACATACTTTTTGATGGAGCTTGAAGCCATGTTGTATTTGGCCTTAAAAAGCTTAGCCCCAATAATGTGGAAGCCTCAAGTGGAATCACAACACACCATGGACAAAGGAGGAACTTTAGAGAGAATCCCATGCACCCAAAAACACCATGAACTCCAAGAATACACTTGTGCCGATTTTGGGCAATGGAGTATGTATTTATATGTGGGATTTCAAGAGTCATGGATATAACCCAAATCCATACCCATGGGTTTTATGATTCATGGTTCATATGGCCCAACTCTTTATGTATCCATACATAAACTTGGTCCAACATGGATCATAAGCCCAATACATATAAATGTAACTAATTAACATAATTAGTCCCCATAGATTTAATTAGTCTCTTTTGATCACTTAATTAATTCCAAATTAATTCTTGATGAATACTAATTAACTCATATGATTTCATATTTATATATTATAACTTATAATATATTAATAAATCATATATAACCTCTTCTCTCAAAAGTCTATCCTAACAAATTGTCCTGATGATATGCAAACCAAATGGACCATGCTACTCTCGGGTTGGGTACATACCAATAATAGTTATGGGCTTAGACATCTAATCCAACAAATCGCCTCATGAGCCTTCATCTGCCTTGAAGCGTACACCATCACATGACCCCGCTTCATCAACACTGCACCTAAACCCATGATCAAAGCATCACAGTATACAAAATATGTAACGCCCTATTTGAAATTACTCGGTTGGGGCCTCGGAAACCAAAGGGGTAGGGGCGACTAGGTCTTTTATGGGTCCCAAGATTTATCCAAAAAATTTTAGGCTTGGAGGTGTCGAGGGGAGCCTAGGGCTTCCCGCTACCTTTGCTTTAATATAAAGTTCGTCGGAAACAGACTTGGAATAAAGGAGTTATGACACTTGGTATTTATTGTCGATCTTAGCACCTAATGGAAATTAGTGACAAGATGATCCCATGCATGCAAGGTGGCTAGCTCGAGAGTACGCCCAGCATAAGCTGGGGGTATGCCCAGTGTAGATGGAGAAAATGGTCGCAGGTGATTGGAGACGTACGCCCAGAGTCACAAAACCCTAAATTTTAGGGTATATCACTATATAAAGAACATTACACCCTCTAGGGCCAGCCTCCTTCTCATCCTTAAACCCCTCTTCGAAACCCTAACCCTAATAGTGAGAGTGGAAGCTTGTAAGCTTAGAGTGTATTTTGGTGTTCTTGAAGAGGAGTGATCATCTTGTTGTTTCATTGATCAGGGAAGAGCTTTTGGATCCAGGTTCTCCAGCTCATTTGCAAGTCTCAGAAGGTATAAAGTTCCTATGTTGTTATCTTATAGCTTGAGATCTAGATTAGGGTTTGTTTGGTGATTTTGTGAGCTTTTGGACTATCTCTTGGGAGTTGAGCAACTCCTGATCTTAGGGATAGTAGATATGAGGTCCTTTGGTTTATCTACTTCATAAAAATGCAATATTGATGAGTATTCTAACCTCATGCATGGATCAAGACCCTTGGAAAGGTATTAATGGGTTGTTGAGAGCATATGGAGCATGCAAAGGCATGAAGTTG
Source organism: Lactuca serriola (assembly GCF_051521515.1). Taxonomy (NCBI): domain Eukaryota; kingdom Viridiplantae; phylum Streptophyta; class Magnoliopsida; order Asterales; family Asteraceae; genus Lactuca; species Lactuca serriola. The sequence goes on along the minus strand of NC_136415.1, from coordinate 256,369,770 downwards.
CCAACTTTATGCCTTAATACGTCTTAATGGACCTCGATCTGATGTTTGATGTTGGAAATCCCGAGTATTAAGAACTTAATGGAAAATAGCTTAACAGAGGAGTACGTCGGGCGTACATTCAAGTACGTGCCGCTACACCACTTCCAGTTAGTACGCTTAGCGTACATAAGAAGTACGCCCCGCATACTCATTAGTTTTGGGCTTGTAGTGTTTTGGTCCTTGGGTTGGGCCAAGCAATGGACTTTAGGTCTTTGGACTTCAGTGGGCCATTAGGAGTGAGATGTTTTGGGTCGGGAATATATTTGGGCTTAGGGTAAGATCCATTAAAGGGATTGGGCCCAATTGAGCAAGTTGGGACATTGGTGGACCACTAGTGGGCTTGGAAAGCCTACCTAGTGTTGGGATTTATTTTGAGGATTGGGCCTTAGTTTTGGATCATACTGGACCAGGGGTAAAATGGTCATTTTACCCCCATGCATGGATTAAGGATTATGTATGGGCCCCATTTGCTAATTAGGTATATTGTTTCGGTATTGATGGTTAGGAAGTGGTCAGGGCAACAACTAAGGATTTCTTCAGGAAGCTTCTGTATTCGAGGTGAGTCTTCTCACTATACCAATGGGTCTAAGGCACCAAGGCCGCCCCATTTTATGATATTTGGTATACTTGCTATGTAGAGGTGTATGATATGTATGTATGCATGATATGTGGTAGAGATAGCCTTTTTGGCTAATGGTAGAGATAGTCTTATGGCTGATGGTAGATATAGCCTTGTGGCTGATGGTAGAGATAGCCTTTTGGCTGATGGTAGAGATAGCCTTCTGGCTGATGGTAGAGATAGCCATGTGGCTGATGGTAGAGATAACCTTTGTGGCTAATGGTAGAGATAGGTTTATAGTTATTTGATATATGTGTTATGTGGTAGAGGTAGCTTCATAGCTAATTGATATGTGTATGTGGTAGAGGTAGCTTTTATGGCTAGCATGTTTTGTGGTTTGTGTGTGGGGTATGCTCTGGGGAACTCACTAAGCTTCGTGCTTACATGTTTATTTATGGTTTCAGGTACCTCAGATTCCAGGATCAGGGGTGGGATGGCGCGGCGTGCACTCTCTCGCAGATTTTGGGACACTCTGATGTTTGGAATTAAAGTTGTATTGGACTTATGTTTTGAAAAGAATTATAACTGGATTTCTTAATGTATGAAATCATGGTTTCTTATTCAAAAAGTGAAAATTTTACTTTGAAATTTGGGTTGTTAGAACAAAGTCCTCAACACCCTCTAGCAGATTCAGAATTGATGTTTGGAATTAAAGTTGTATTGGACTTATGTTTTGAAAAGAATTATAACTGGATTTCTTAATGTATGAAATCATGATTTCTTATTCAAAAAGTGAAAATTTTACTTTGAAATTTGGGTTGTTAGAACAAAGTCCTCAACACCCTCTAGCAGATTCAGAATTTGTGCCTCACATAATTTCTGCCTCAAGGTATCAAAAGTTGCCTACTGATCAGGCCCCCAACGAAATCAGACAGTCTTCTTTGTCAGCATGGTCAAGGGAACCGCTATCTTGGAGAAATCCTGCATGAATCTCCAATAGTAACCTGCCAATACAAGGAGTCTTCGAATCTCAAATGGAAACCTCGGAACCTCCCACCTCATCACCGCCTTAACCTTGGCTAGATCGACCATAATACCGTTCTGTTTGACAAGGTACCCTAGAAACTGCACCTCGCATAACCAGTAGTTACACTTGGAGAACTTCACATATAATCTCTCCCTCATCAAAGTCTTAAATACCTCCCTCAGGAGCTCCTCATGTTGCTCCCGAGTCTTGGAATAGACCAAGTTATCATTAATAAACAAAATCATAGATCGATCCACACATGGGTCTGCATACGCGATTCATAAGATCCATGAATGCGGTTGGAGCATTGGTGAGCCTGAAAGGCATCGCCACGAATTCATAATGACCAGAATGAGTTCGGAAGGCTGTATTCTGCATGTCCTCCTCCCTAAACCTCATTTGATGATAACCCGAACACAGATCAATGTTGGAGAACCAATATGCACCCTGAAGCTGATCAAATAAATTGTCGATCCTTGGGAATGAGTAATGGTTCTTCATCGTTAGCTTATTCAGCTCTTGGTCGTCAATACACATCTAATGCATCCCATCATCTTTTTAACAAATACGATTGGCGCACCCCATGGTGAACTATATACCAAATAAATCTCTTGTCTAGAAGCTCCTGTAGTTGCATAGACAACTCCTACATCTCTTGAGGTGCTAACTGATAAAGTGCTTTGGCTATCGGAGTCGTACCTGGAACCTAATCAATTCGAAACTCCACTTGCATCTCTGGAGGCACCCCTTCCCAAACAATCGGTACATCATAAATGGTCACCTCACCCTTCTCCCGGGTGTCCATCACATAGGATACAAACGAAGAACATCCTTGCTGAAGAGAACGCCTGGCCTGGCTGCCAACTAGAGAGTCAACCCACACTGAGCACCCTCACTGTGAATCACCAAATCTCCCCCACTTGGAGTCCAAACAAGTACCAACTAAACCCCACAAACAATCATCACCCCATTGGGGCTCAATCAATCCATTCCCATAATGACCTTGCTCTCGCGTAATGGAATCAAAAACAAAACAATCGGATACGGCTCATTGAATAACTTCAAAGTGCATCCCCGGTGAACTATCGACTCTCGTGCCGGAGGATCATCAGCAATCTCAACCTCTAGTGGATAATCTAACTCCCCGGGAACATCGTCAAACCTCTTGCTAAGAGCAAGAGATACAAAAGATCGGGTAGCCCTCGAATCGAATAAGACCAATGCAGGAATACCATTCACAAGGAACGGTCCTAAGAATAAATACAAACATATAAGCATAACAAATAACATAAATAAGAAGGTAAAGAGAAGATACATACTAGTAAACACAATGGGTGCTACACAAGCCTCCTCAACTGTCATATGGAATGCCCTACTTCGAAAAACTGGGGCCTCCACGTTGACCTAGTGGCTAGCAGTGATCCTTAGAGTCTTTGGAGCAGGTACTCCTACTGGTCCTCCTGATGCTAAAATCATGCATTTGGCCTTCTAGTGTCCCCTCTGATTACAGTGGAAGCAAATCAAATTTGATCTTTGGATGGTGCTGGTAGTAACAGTGCAATTCCTACTGAAATGCACTATCTTATGGCACTTGTATCAGCTCGAACCATCGGATCTATGAACTCCATCATCTTCCCTAACGTACTTTCCACAACGGCTCCGACCCTATTGGCCCTTTGTTCTAGAATCGAAGCTATTAGGTTTCTTTGTCGAAATCCCAATCGCCTGCCCTTGTTCTGCCTTCCTCTTCCCTATGTGCTCCAAATCAATCTCCTGTTATCAGGTCTTAACATGTCATTTACAGTCGAGCAGGCAGAAAAACTAACAACTCCCTGATATCAGGTCTTAACATGTCATGGTATCGGGTCTTCCTAATCTCCTCATTTTTCACATACTGGGGTGCCAATAAAACTCTTTCTCGGAATTTGGTGGTGATCTCCGCTACGGTCTTAGTCGTCTGTCTCATATCCAGAAATTCCCTAGCTAGCTGTTGTACCTCAACAAATGGTGCAAACTCCGCTTAGAACCAGGTCACAAAATCTGACCAGGTCATGCCCTCAATGGTTGGGGCTCCCAAGGTATAACCAATATCCTCCCACCAATCCCGAGCTCGCTCCATAAGACTTCCTACAACGAACCTCACCTTCGACCCCTTCGGGCGGAAGCTCGTTATCTTGGCACACTCAATATCTGCTATCCAATTTTGGGTGCCAATAGGTCCTTTACCCCAAAGTATTATGGTGCCCCACATCCCCTAAAATCCTTGAAGGAGAGAGTATGGGCCAGATTGGCATGCGGCCAAATCAACTCTGAAGATACAAAGGTGATCCTCCATCAACTCCATGATACCCTTCTTGATCAACCCAAACATCACCGGGATAGCATCAACGATGCCTCTAATAACTTCTGACGCAATGAACTCGCGTAATCCTTCATCAATTGGTTTGATGTCCGTGCCCGAACTAGATCCAGATCTTGAACCACCCGCTCCATTGCGTGTCACCACCATACTGAAACATAAGCACGTAAACAATCAATAAATATAAAACTAGGTTCACACTCTCAAGCTTCGTAGATTCATCGTGGTCTTCCAAGTCCCATGTATAAATCATGTTGTCACAACTGGAAATTTTGTGTCATGTAATCTATACACTCAAGTTAATGTGAATCAAAAACTTAAGAACATGTGTGACACCTATGATTATGACATCAAAAACTTCAATCAAATACATCATACAAGTACTACAAATAGTCATCAAACAATTGGAAACCCTAGAAGTTCTTATTTAGGTCCACCTTGGACTAGAACTTCCTTATTGGATCCAAATGGACCAATAAGCTTCCAATTTGACTATCATGGGCTTAGAACCCTAATTGGGCTCTAATTGGACCCACACTAATTTATTTCAACATTATGGGCCATGTTAGGCCTAGAACGAAATGAATTAAAAGCTTTGATCCATGAATAACCTAAACTAGTCCAACAAAAATGTAAAAATCCTACCACATTCTTTTAGGCTTAAATCATACCCAAACAAACTCTAGTATTGGGCTTAGGGGCAAAAAGCCCAAATTTTTCCTTTTCCCTTCCAAACTCTCGGCCCAAGGCCCAAGTCCAAGAAGAAATGGAAGAGTTGACTATTTGCTTGCCACCTCACTATTAACCAAAGGACTTCCATGCAAGAGACCCATACTTCCATGCACCATCCTTTCATGCATCTCTCTTCTTCTCCCTCTCTCTCTTGCTCTCGGCCATATTCAAACACACACACAAAATTCACTCATTCTTCTCTCAAAGAAACTCTCTCATTTCTCCTCCATAATTTCGAGATTTAAGGAGCTTTCAAGGAGAATCCATCACCAAAATCATCATCTAAGGTAAGTTGATGACTAATCCATGATCTAGCTACTTCATTTCATCAAAAATCTCTTCTAAATCTATTCCAACTTGTGATCATGCACCTTAGAAGTCACCAAACTCGAGATCTACCAAGGAAAGGTGCTAGGGCCGAAAATCACTTCACTTCTCTCCCATCTTCTCTCCAAAACCGAAGCCACACCCAAGGTGAGCTTCATACCCTCTATTTTCTGTTTTTATGAGTTTTGTGGGTGGGGAATACAAGTGAAAGTGTAGATCTATATATGTTTTGTATGCCTTGTATGATTTCCATGCTTATATGTGTGTTTTTGTGTGTTATAATGTTGGATCTAGCCATAAAACCCCTCAAAACCGAGATATACCTTATGTTAAATGATACTAGCATCAAGTATATTCCTACATACAAAGTGTTCCAAGAAAAATAGCTAAATGGCTTAGTAACATTTTCTTTGGGCTAAAAACTCAATTTTTGGACATAAAATGCTAAAAATATAAAGTTAAAGGGCCCAAATTGAAATATTTCGAAATCTGATGGGGGAGATGAGCCAAAACAGTTTCCATAATGTATTTTCTGAAAATATGCTTGTTGGAGGATTAAAAACATAAATTTCAAGCTTAATGGGCTAAAAATGACATTTTCGGCCCAATAAGGCCCATTATGCAAAATTTTCTGTTTTGGAGGGCCAAAACTGTGTTTTTATGTAAAACAGTGGACTATTAGTGTTCCAAGTCCTTTTCAAAGGTTTAAAATGCTTTTTAAATTTAAAAAGGACCAAAGTTGCAAAAATTTTCCAATTTGGGCCAAAATTGTCAAAATTGCGAAAAAGAGGGGTTATAACCAAGAAAACTGCATTTTCAGGGACTTAAACTGTTTTCAATGAAAAATATGCTGAAAAATATTAATTTCAATAATTTTTGGTGTTAAAATGTCAAGAAAAATGATTTAAGGACCAAACCGGAAAGTTATTTAATTAAAGGGTTGAAACAGTAAATTTTACAAACAATGAGGTGCTGAAAACAGAAAACTTCCAAGGCTAATTCAATACACGCAATTTGATCAAATAATGGCACTGCGACTATCGACGAAATACAATACACAACAATACCAAAAGTCGTTGTTAAACGAATTGGTTCGGTCTCGAACCAATAAAAACCCGAAACTACTAACGCGACGATATCTCGATTCATACAAGTAACGTTTGGGAATTCAATATACATGCGAGTGTGCACAGACGTCTACGCACCATCTTTGGGCCCCAAAGTGTAAAATCTTGCTTGTTGGGCCTAGCTAGCCCAATGACCTGATCTTAAGGCCCGAAGACTTCTACCTTACGAGGTGTTGGGTTTTACCGATCTAACACAACGTAAAAGGACTTTCAATGGCTTGTATACTATCGGTCCCCAAGGGTCCTTTGGTATTGCTAGTAAAATCGATATTTCATGCGAGGCGGGTCAGGGACCCCTCGTACCTTTTTTTTTATCCCCAACCGGTTAATGGAGTCATCGGGGCCTTCGTGTCCTCTTTCTCTTCGGATGTGGGACTACACGTAGTCAGGGCGGTTGGATAACGTGATTAGTACGGACGACGCCTACGGGATCGTTAGTATAGCTATAAACTGGTCGTTTGTGTAACGCGTGTTTGTAGCAATTAATCATGCTCAAAAATAATCCAACGTCGCCTGGGATTGATAACTTCACGCGTTGCAATGGTTTCAATGTAAATTCATGGAATTCAAAGAATTAGGAAAACATCGGGTTTTCCTAGGGTTTTTCAATACATACGGATTCGAAATGTATACAAGTTTAATGAACAATTTTTACAAGTATAGAAACAAACAAGCATACCTATGGATCTTCACAAACGTTTTCAAAAGCTTTTCTTTTCAGAAAATATCGGATTTTCTGGTGGCTTTCAAACGACACGAAACATTGTTTTTCAAATACCGCTTATGAACTCACCAACATTTCACATGTTGACGTTTTTCAAAATACTTGTATTCTCAGGTAACCAGTGAATCAAAGGAAAATGTACTCAGTGATGGCTTGCAGTTTACTTATTAACGAACTGAACAATTTATTTTTGGGAATGTAATGTTTCGAGACAATGTACTTCATGTAAACTTTATTGGTTGTATTATATTAATGCATGGTGACGAATGTTGTTACGTTTCATATATATTCAATGTTATGGTATTCAATTGAGTCACGACAGCTCCCGAACGTTTCCGCCGCCTGGTTCGGGGGTGTGACAGGTTGGTATCAGAGCTTTGTTTATAGTGAACTAGCATGTCGAGCCACACATTGATATGCAACTATAAACCAAAAAGAGGGACTAACATGACTCTGAACAAAACAAGTAAATAAAACATGCTTGCTTGCATTAGGAATGAGAACATAATGCCGAATCAAACACAATAATGTTGGTATCTCGGTTAATTTGGGACTGTTCTTAGTAATACCAAGGAGTGAATGTAGCCTGATCAACTACATTCTCTCCAAAGTAAAACTAACACACGTCTTGATGAGATCGGGATAGCTAGGGAACCTAAAACCATACCCTTTATCACTAAAAAGAGAGCGTCTAGTTAGCATAAGTCATAGTCAGGAGAGTGACAATAGTTTATATTTTCCCTCAGTCGTCATGGAGGAAGAGCAGCAGGGTATCCAGTTTCATCAGGTCCTAGTAGCTCATGGGATGCTTGAGGATGAACCGGGAGAGAATCCAGGGGAAGCACATGACATCGGACCCGACGAATACGTAGACACCGACTACGAATTTGGAGAGATCGACGAAGACGACGAAGAAGGTCAGGTCGGAGACCAAGACCCCATCCCGCCATGCGAGAGTGAGGCACAACCAGATCACCCCGCTCCACCAGTGAACCCCCCAAGAGAGAACCGTTCCCTCGAAGCTGAGATCACCGCACTGCGACAACAGCTGTATGCTATGGAAGCTCGGGCAGTGCAAGCAGAGCATGAGAGGGATGAGGTTATTGGATACATGGCAGAGATGGCGCAGCTACTGGCGCAACATTTTGGCATATGACCTCGGCACCACCTCTCGACGCAGCTCGTCACGGTTAGGGATAGACTTATCATAGTAGGTCATCAGGAACTATGCTATGTACTCCGGCTCTATGTTTAAGTGACTACACTACTCATAGAGCCGTTATGTTGTCGAATTAGTGTCACTTATGTATGCTCTTACGAGCAAATTTTCTTGTATTAAATGCGGATAATATTAATGAACTTTTGTGTGTTCTGCTATGATATTACAAGTTGTTATGTGTGGAGACATTATGATTGTATGTCCGGTGGTAGCAATGTCTAAGTTCGTACCATACACCTAGTTAGTAGGATCACAACCTCACAGAAACCACATACACTCAACATCTTTCCGTTTCATGACAGAAAGATGGCTCGCCGAGCTACTCGCGGAAATCCCGAACCAACCCCGCCCGAAGTTGACACCACTGCTTTCCAGGCAGCCGTGTCTGCTACGGTCACAGCAGCTATGGCACAACTTCACCGAGGGAACAACGGCGGAGTCAACGGGCAAGGGTCCGGAAGTTCGAACAACGGGACCAACCAAGGACCCACTAAAACGTGCACCTACAAGGACTTCACAAACGCTAAACCACGAACTTTCAACGGCACTAGAGGGGTGATCACTCTGAAGCGATGGATCGAGAAGGTAGAGTCGGTATTCGAAATATGCGATTGCCCCGAGCAGATGAAGGTGAAGTTCGCGGCCTGCACTTTTGTGGACCAAGCACTCACTTGGTGGAACGGACACGTGGAAGCTATGACGCTCCCTGTCGCCAACTCTATCCCATGGGCAAAAATGAAGGAAATGTTAATGGCTGAGTACTGCCCCCGAGGCGAAATACAGAAGATGGAGCAAGAGCTATGGAATCTCACTGTGCAGAATGCGAACATCGATGCCTACATATCGAGATTTAGCGAACTATCTCTGCTGTGCCCGGGTATGATCACAACCAAAGGAAAGAAGATTGAGCGATTCATCTGGGGACTGACACCTCCCATTCAAGGGAATGTGATATTTGCGAACCCTGAAACGTTTGACAGTGCGCAGAGATTGGCGAAGAGGTTGTATGATCATAACAACAAAAAGGGCGAGAAGCCAGTGGAGGCTGAGAAGAAAAAGGAGGATGATGGCAAGAAAGGGAGGAACAACAAGAGAAAGGGGCGTCAGGGCCCCGAGACCTCTAAAAATCAGCAAACAGTGGCAGTTAACGCTGTCACCGCACCGGTTCCAGCCACACCACATGCTCCAGCCTCAGCTGCATCAAATGCTTCAAGACCCTATTCCGGTAATCTTCCCAAATGCAATAAGTGCGGTCTCCATCATCACGGCGAATGCAGGGAACTCCATTGCACCAGTTGCAACCGAAGGGGACACACTGCAAGGTTCTGCAGGACTTATCCTCCCCATAATCAAAATCAGGGAAACAACCACAACAACAACAACAACAACAACAACCACCGCAATAACAATAACACCAATGCCGGCGGCAGCAATGCAGGGCCTAGCCACACCTGCTTCGGGTGTGGAAGGACGGGGCATTTCTGCCGAGATTGCCCTAACAACAACTCAGGAAACAGAGGAGCAGGAAGGATGCTGACCATGGGTCAGGGTGAGGCAGTTCAGGACCCCGCAGTTGTGACCGGTACGTTTCTCCTAAACCACACTTATGCATGCATCTTATTTGACACCGGAGCGGAGCGAAGTTTCGTAAGCGAGAAGTTTAAACATTTATTAAAACAACAACCCCAGAAGCTAAATGAAACCTATACGGTGGAAATGGCCAACGGGAAAACCGAATCCACTGGGGAGATCTACATCGGATGTACCCTAACCCTTAACCAACACGTCTTTCGAATAGACCTAATGCCAGTATCAATTAGGAGTTTCGATGTGATTATCGGCATGGATTGGTTAAGCCCCCACCATGCTGAGATTATGTGCCACGAGAAGGCCGTTCGCCTTCGTCTCCTAAATCACGAAACCCTAGTAATTTACGGAGACAAACCCAGAACGAATCTTCGTCTCATCTCGTGCATCAAGGCACAAAAACATCTGCGAAAGAACGAATTGGCGTTCTTGGCTCACATAGTGTACAAGACCAAAGAAGAAACTAACATTCAAGATATTCCGGTAGCGTGTGAATTTCCCGACGTGTTTCCTGAAGATCTTCCAGGAGTACCCCCAGAGAGACAGGTTGAATTCCGAATCGACCTCGTTCCAGGAGCAACTCCTCTCGCTAAATCACCATATCGGTTGGCTCCTGCTGAAATGCAGGAATTGTCCAGCCAACTCAGTGAGCTTCTAGACAAGGGATTTATCCGACCTAGCTACTCGCCATGGGGAGCTCCGGTGCTCTTTGTCAAAAAGAAGGACGGATCTTTCAGAATGTGCATCGATTACAGAGAGTTAAATAAACTCACTGTTAAAAACCGCTACCCACTCCCACGAATCGATGATCTATTCGACCAGCTCCAAGGAGCTAGTTATTTTTCTAAAATAGATCTACGGTCCGGATACCACCAACTCAAAGTCCGGGAAGAGGATATTCCAAAAACCGCTTTCCGAACCCGCTACGGACATTATGAATTTGTCGTAATGCCCTTCGGTCTAACAAATGCACCTGCCGCATTTATGGACCTAATGAATCGAATCTGTCGACCGTTCCTTGACAACTTCGTCATTGTGTTTATCGATGACATCCTTGTCTATTCTCGAAGCAAAGAGGAGCATGGCCAGCATCTCCGACAAGTCTTAGACACTCTGCGATCGGAAAAGCTTTATGCCAAACTCTCCAAGTGCGAGTTCTGGCTCCGGAGTGTGAATTTCCTAGGCCACGTAGTTAGCCAAGACGGAATTCATGTGGATCCCTCTAAGGTCAAAGCGGTGGAAGGATGGGCAACTCCGACCACGCCCACAGAAATTCGTCAGTTCTTAGGCCTAGCAGGCTACTATAGGAGATTCATCCAAAACTTCTCTAAGATCGCCAAGCCGCTTACCTCACTTACGCAAAAGCGTGTACCATTCAAATGGACAGACCGACAAGAGATTGCGTTTCGAACCTTGAAGCAAGCTCTCTGTAGCGCTCCTGTACTATCTCTACCTAAAGGAACTGAAGATTTTGTGGTCTACTGTGACGCGTCGAATCAGGGCTTAGGTTGCGTTCTCATGCAACGTGGAAGAGTGATAGCATATGCGTCCCGCCAACTAAAGACGCACGAAGTAAATTACACGACCCATGACCTAGAACTGGGAGCCGTGGTCTTCGCTCTGAAAATTTGGAGGCACTACCTGTACGGTACAAAGTGCACCATCTTCACGGACCACAAGAGCCTCCAACACATCTTGAATCAGAAGGAGCTGAACATGAGACAACGAAGATGGGTGGAATTGCTAAATGACTATGAATGTGAGATCAAGTACCACCCAGGCAAGGCCAACGTGGTAGCTGATGCATTAAGTCGGAAGGAGTACTCTAGTCGCCATACGAAAACTCTCTCGATAACCATTCAATCTCATCTGGCCACTCAAATTGCATCAATCCAGTCAGAGGCTATGAAAACGGAAAATAGAGCTAGCGAGGCATTGCGCGGGATGGAAAAGAACCTAGAAACAAGGGAGAATGGGGTATACTACTTCATGAAACGTATTTGGGTCCCAAAAATCGGAGGATTTAGGGAGGCCGTTATGAAGGAAGCCCACAAAACACGATACTCCATTCATCCCGGTTCAGACAAGATGTATTTGGACATTAAACAACACTATTGGTGGCCTAACATGAAGGCGGAAATCGCGACCTATGTTAGTAAGTGCCTTACGTGCGCCAAAGTAAAGGTGGAATACCAGAAACCTTCAAGATTGTTACAGCAACTGGCAATCCCTGAGTGGAAATGGGAGGGGATTTCTATGGATTTCGTGACCAAGTTACCCAAGACATCGGACGGACTGGACACCATATGGGTAATAATCGACCGACTGACGAAATCTGCCCATTTCCTGCCAATCAAAGAATCCTACAAGATGGAGAGACTGACGCGGTTGTACCTACGAGAAATCGTGAGACTCCATGGAGTGCCAAAATCTATTATCTCGGATAGGGACAGTAGGTTCACATCGCGCTTTTGGCAATCACTCCACAAGGCAATGAGAACTCATCTCGACATGAGCACCGCGTATCACCCACAAACGGACGGTCAAAGTGAACGAACCATTCAAACGCTTGAAGACATGCTTTGTGCATGTGTGATAGACTTTGGGAAGTCTTGGGATACCCACCTACCGTTGATCGAGTTCTCATATAACAACAGTTATCATTCGAGCATCAAGGTGGCTCCTTTCGAAGCACTGTACGGGTGTAAATGTAGATCACCGTTATGTTGGGCCGAAGTAGGTGATACCCAGCTAGCAAGAACACATACGTCGGACAGGGCACTAACGGGACCGGAGATCATTCGCGAAACCACAGAAAAGATCGTCCAGATCAGAGCTCGATTACAAGCATCGCGTGACCGGAAAAAGAGCTACGCCGACAAACGGCGAAATCCCTTAGAATTTCAGGTCGGTGATCGAGTACTGTTGAAAGTCTCACCCTGGAAAGGGGTTATACGTTTCGGAAAACGGGGAAAGCTGAACCCGCGATACATTGGACCTTTCGAAATCGTCGCCCGAATAGGTCCAGTAGCCTACAGACTACAACTACCCGCGGAGCTAAACGGTGTACACCCCGTGTTTCATGTCTCTAACCTGAAGAAGTGCCTATCAGATGAAACCCTTGTCATTCCTCTTGACGAAATCGAAATCAATGAGAATCTCTTGTTTATTGAAGAACCAATCGAAATCATGGACAGGGAGGTGAAGCGTACTAAGCAGAGTCGCATCCCGATCGTGAAAGTACGGTGGAACGCAAAGCATGGGCCAGAATTCACGTGGGAACGCGAAGATCAAATAAAGCAAAAGTACCCTCACCTATTCTAGCATTCTCAAATCTAGCTTTCAAACAGAATTTCGGGACGAAATTCCCTCTAACGGGGGGATGATGTCACAACTGGAAATTTTGTGTCATGTAATCTATACACTCAAGTTAATGTGAATCAAAAACTTAAGAACATGTGTGACACCTATGATTATGACATCAAAAACTTCAATCAAATACATCATACAAGTACTACAAATAGTCATCAAACAATTGGAAACCCTAGAAGTTCTTATTTAGGTCCACCTTGGACTAGAACTTCCATATTGGATCCAAATGGACCAATAAGCTTCCAATTTGACTATCATGGGCTTAGAACCCTAATTGGGCTCTAATTGGACCCACACTAATTTATTTCAACATTATGGGCCATGTTGGGCCTAGAACGAAATGAATTAAAAGCTTTGATCCATGAATAACCTAAGCTAGTCCAATAAAAATGTAAAAATCCTACCACATTCTTTTAGGCTTAAATCATACCCAAACAAACTCTAGTATTGGGCTTAGGGGCAAAAAGCCCAAATTTTTCCTTTTCCCTTCCAAACTCTCGGCCCAAGGCCCAAGTCCAAGAAGAAATGGAAGAGTTGACTATTTGCTTGCCACCTCACTATTAACCAAAGGACTTCCATGCAAGAGACCCATACTTCCATGCACCATCCTTTCATGCATCTCTCTTCTTCTCTCTCTCTCTCTCTTGCTCTCGGCCATATTCAAACACACACACAAAATTCACTCATTCTTCTCTCAAAGAAACTCTCTCATTTCTCCTCCATAATTTCGAGATTTAAGGAGCTTTCAAGGAGAATCCATCACCAAAATCATCATCTAAGGTAAGTTGATGACTAATCCATGATCTAGCTACTTCATTTCATCAAAAATCTCTTCTAAATCTATTCCAACTTGTGATCATGCACCTTAGAAGTCACCAAACTCGAGATCTACCAAGGAAAGGTGCTAGGGCCGAAAATCACTTCACTTCTCTCCCATCTTCTCTCCAAAACCGAAGCCACACCCAAGGTGAGCTTCATACCCCCTATTTTCTGTTTTTATGAGTTTTGTGGGGGGGGGGGGAATACAAGTGAAAGTGTAGATCTATATATGTTTTGTATGCCTTGTATGATTTCCATGCTTATATGTGTGTTTTTGTGTGTTATAATGTTGGATCTAGCCATAAAACCCCTCAAAACCGAGATATACCTTATGTTAAATGATACTAGCATCAAGTATATTCCTACATACAAAGTGTTCCAAGAAAAATAGCTAAATGGCTTAGTAACATTTTCTTTGGGCTAAAAACTCAATTTTTGGACATAAAATGCTAAAAATATAAAGTTAAAGGGCCCAAATTGAAATATTTCGAAATCTGATGGGGGAGATGAGCCAAAACAGTTTCCATAATGTATTTTCTGAAAATATGCTTGTTGGAGGATTAAAAACATAAATTTCAAGCTTAATGGGCTAAAAATGACATTTTCGGCCCAATAAGGCCCATTATGCAAAATTTTCTGTTTTGGAGGGCCAAAACTGTGTTTTTCTGTAAAACAGTGGACTATTAGTGTTCCAAGTCCTTTTCAAAGGTTTAAAATGCTTTTTAAATTTAAAAAGGACCAAAGTTGCAAAAATTTTCCAATTTGGGCCAAAATTGTCAAAATTGCGAAAAAGAGGGGTTATAACCAAGAAAACTGCATTTTCAGGGACTTAAACTGTTTTCAATGAAAAATATGCTGAAAAATATTAATTTCAATAATTTTTGGTGTTAAAATGTCAAGAAAAATGATTTAAGGACCAAACCGGAAAGTTATTTAATTAAAGGGTTGAAACAGTAAATTTTACAAACAATGAGGGGCTGAAAACAGAAAACTTCCAAGGCTAATTCAATACACGCAATTTGATCAAATAATGGCACTGCGACTATCGACGAAATACAATACACAACAATACCAAAAGTCGTTGCTAAACGAATTGGTTCGGTCTCGAACCAATAAAAACTCGAAACTACTAACGCGACAATATCTCGATTCATACATGTAACGTTTGGGAATTCAATATACATGCGAGTGTGCACAGACGTCTACGCACCATCTTTGGGCCCCAAAGTGTAAAATCTTGCTTGTTGGGCCTAGCTAGCCCAATGACCTGATCTTAAGGCCCGAAGACTTCTACCTTACGAGGTGTTGGGTTTTACCGATCTAACACAACGTAAAAGGACTTTCAATGGCTTGTATACTATCAGTCCCCAAGGGTCCTTTGGTATTGCTAGTAAAATCGATATTTCATGCGAGGCGGGTCAGGGACCCCTCGTACCTTTTTTTTTATCCCCAACCGGTTAATGGAGTCATCGGGGCCTTCGTGTCCTCTTTCTCTTCGGATGTGGGACTACACGTAGTCAGGGCGGTTGGATAACGTGATTAGTACGGACGACGCCTACGGGATCGTTAGTATAGCTATAAACTGGTCGTTTGTGTAACGCGTGTTTGTAGCAATTAATCATGCTCAAAAATAATCCAACGTCGCCTGGGATTGATAACTTCACGCGTTGCAATGGTTTCAATGTAAATTCATGGAATTCAAAGAATTAGGAAAACATCGGGTTTTCCTAGGGTTTTTCAATACATACGGATTCGAAATGTATACAAGTTTAATGAACAATTTTTACAAGTATAGAAACAAACAAGCATACCTATGGATCTTCACAAACGTTTTCAAAAGCTTTTCTTTTCAGAAAATATCGGATTTTCTGGTGGCTTTCAAACGACACGAAACATTGTTTTTCAAATACCGTTTATGAACTCACCAACATTTCACATGTTGACGTTTTTCAAAATACTTGTATTATCAGGTAACCAGTGAATCAAAGGAAAATGTACTCAGTGATGGCTTGCAGTTTACTTATTAACGAACTGAACAATTTATTTTTGGGAATGTAATGTTTCGAGACAATGTACTTCATGTAAACTTTATTGGTTGTATTATATTAATGCATGGTGACGAATGTTGTTACGTTTCATATATATTCAATGTTATGGTATTCAATTGAGTCACGACAGCTCCCGAACGTTTCCGCCGCCTGGTTCGGGGGTGTGACACATGTGCTTTCAGTAGTACAGGCCCAATACTACCTTCCACACCTATTTATACCTTCCTCAAGGACTACCTCGACTCCTCCAAGTCACTCCTTCCCATCTAATACTCTCCTCATATTATAAGGTATCAAACTCGCAAATACATATTTAGGGACTTCCTTGGGTTGCTTTCCTCACCGCTCTCTGCTATCAGTTGTAGAAGCAACTCTTAATAATAACATCTAAATACCACACGAATTTAATTACATACTATCGGTACTAGATAATTCTTTGAATGAAAGGTCCCACACTACAACGGTTAGACTCAAACAGAGTTGCACAATATAGTTAAATATATCCTTCTAAACTTATCTAATCTAAATAATATGTAACCAAACGCACTCTTCCACTAGTTAGCTGGTACTAATAAAATTACTAAAAGGGCGAAGCTTACAACATTCGAGCATTAAGTCATTCAAATTAGAACACAACCTAAAAATAGCATCCTATTGAGTGACTGATCTTATATTAGCATGCAAATATATAAGCTCACACAATAGACACATAAAGGCATATCTCTCCTAGCATCCTATCATGGAATCCTTAGCATATCCTTAGCCCCAATCTTGCATGCAATTCTTATATCATAGCATAAAACATACAACATGTATGGGTATTTTGGAAAGACTTACTTGAGCTCAGCAGATTGCACGCATCGCACCCTTTCTTTTATTATAATTCCTTAAATAAAATTTTCCTTTTTATGGAAAATCTACCAAATCCTCAATTTCATTTCAGGCACACCCGAGAGTATGCTTGAATCCCTCAAACCAAGGCTCTGATACCAACTTGTAACATCCAAAATTTTCTTTTTAAATTCATTCCAATCATACGATAACCATATCAAAACAGTCAATAGTATGTCCATGGTAATATTTTATGAGAGTACAAAAATCCCAAAATCACGTGATGAGGAATAACGTAGGAAGATGTAGTGCGATCAGGCTAGGCCCTTCCCTTTCGAGCTGGAAGTACCTGAAACATAAACTAAAAACCGTTAGCACAAAGCTTAGTAAATTCCCCCAAATACCCATACCATATATATATAACAAAAAAACAAATTTGGTCTATTTCACCCCTCCCCCTTCAATATCTTTCAACCGGTACCAGGTCTATTTCATCCCCTTCGGTATCTTTCAACCACTATCAGGTCTATTTCACCCCTACCACTAACACATATAATCATAACACTAAGAGTTATAGATACATCAAACATATACATGCATAATATGTAATTGTCATGAAGACAATCATCATACTACAAACATAATCTAGTGGGCTGATATTAGTGCCTTCGACCCCTCGTATACAGTGAAGGAAACTCACCTCAAACTGAAGGTATAAAATCACACTCAAGCTACTAACTCGCGGAATCCACTCACTAAATTGCAAGTATAAAACCCTAATTATAAATTAGGTCAATAATCCAACACGAGAGTCCAAACCCTAAAAAGGTTGCTTAACCCTTGTCTTATCGGGCCTAAATCACCAAGACCCAAATCCAAACTAGCCTAAAAGACATTCTAAGTCTAACTAAAAAGGACCCTAAGGTCCAACATAGGCCCTAGAGCTCCATGATGGCCTAAAGCCTACAAATGACCTGATACCAAAAGTAGGCCTAAGGCCCAAAATCAAACAAGGAAACACAACCCATCTAATCCCGAGCCCAAAATCCAAAGGGCTACATAAGCTCGTACTTACGGTGTACCTGACTCTTACGCCCGACGTACGTTTCTTGATCCGAATTCGGGGTGCTAGCCTAGTAAGCGCAGTGTACTCAGGAGTACGTCCGACATACTGGTCGGACAGCCAAACCACCCCAAAAGGCTTAACCCATTAAGCTTTTAACATCCAAAATTTAGATCCAAGTTCATTAAGGTGTATTAAGACATAAAGTTGCAAACTTTAAGCTTTTAAAAGACTTAATGGGACTCAAACCATGAATCAAACCTTCTATCTCCCTTAAATGGTCACCAACTTATGCATGGTTAAGTTCTACCCTCCAAGATTTAATTTTTATGACTTCATGCACCCCTAAGAGCCCAAAAGGACAATTCAAATGGTCTGGAGTAGTCCATACTCCACGAGACCAAGTTATGGGACCAAAAAATGCTAAGTTTTTCCCCAAACCAAGATCTAGACATAGAATGAACAAGTTTCAGACTTTATACCTCCAATGAGCTAGAAATGATGTCACACCCCAAAACCAAAGAACGGTGGAAACGTTCCGGGGTGGAGGACGTCATGTGAAGTATCGTATCAGTGTAAAGTAGTAAACAAGCAACAAAATCATCCATTGCATTAATAGTAAAGTTTTAATACATGTGTGTTCTTTCATAATGTACAAAAATAACATGAATAATCAAAGTAAGACGAGTCTTGTCTGTGCTTCGTCTTCTCAAAAGCCTGGCCACCGTACCTGTCTAACTGGTGACCTGAGAATACAAGTTATTTTGAAAGCGAGTATCAGCCTAAAGCTGGTGAATTCATAATTATTTAAGTGTAATTGCCTTGTTTTTGAAAGCTATAATGAATGTCATGTAAATCTTTAAATGAAACAGTTGATATAAGTATGAAAAACCCTAGAAATCCCATGTTTCCTATAAGTATGAAATGTAGTCTTCTACCAAGACCCGAATGTTTTATTATGACAATGTAGTCTTCTACCAAGACCCGAATGTTTTTTTATGACAATGTAGTCTTCTACCAAGACCCGAATGTTTTGTAAGTAAAATGATAGTTTTTCCTTGCTAATGACTAATACTTAAAGTACTTAGTCTAACTCCTCATTTATGTGAATGTATCACAAAATAAAGTAAATAGGAAAAATATAATCATGTAAGTGTTATCCTTAGGTACTAGGACTAACACGCCATCGCGATTAGCGAAATGTATAACCTAATGAACATCCGAAGATTGTCCAATTGTCCTGTGTAGCACCAGCAGGGCGGAGGAAGGGTTAGTCCCGTAAACGTTTTCCTAATATAAGTATTAACCATAGACATCCGTAGATGTTCATCAGCCTCTGTAGCGAACAGTAGGCTCGAGGAATGGTTAGGCCTGTAATTGACTCCATATATATGTAGTAACCTTAGGCATCCATAGATGTTCATCACCCACAGGTGCTAACAGCTAGGCTCCTGAATGGTTAGTCCCGTCTAGACATCCCGTTGACTGGGATAGGCAGGAAAATTTACACAGAAGGTACTAATAAATCTTCCTCATGTATGGTATTCATGTAAGCGTATTCAGGTAAATGTATCTATGTAAACGTACCCATGTATCATGTAAGCCTAGGTAAATGTGTTCATGTATCATGTAAGCATATGTAAGTGTACTTATGTATCAAGTAATGTACTGGTATAGACTCATGAATGAACTGACTCTTGTGTGATTCCTTGTAATAGGAATAATGTTTTGTATCTTCTAACTATCCCTATGATAATTAACTGAAAGGTAATTGGTTGTTCAAGTAAGTTTATACACCCTTGCTACACAAGAGTGTGGGAAACTGAATGTAGGATGAAACTTATAACATCAATACATATATAAGATCATATGTGTATAAGTATAGTTTTGTTCAAGAAGGTAAAAATGGTTTTGTAAGATATCTAAGAGTTTTGAACAACAGTAAGGAGCGACTTGATGTCATTTTAAATAAACATTTCAAAAG
Organism: Lactuca serriola; assembly: GCF_051521515.1. NCBI lineage: Eukaryota > Viridiplantae > Streptophyta > Magnoliopsida > Asterales > Asteraceae > Lactuca > Lactuca serriola. The sequence continues at coordinate 256,349,953 of NC_136415.1, read as the reverse complement.
TAATACATTTGATAACAAATTATTTTTAAGATAGAAAACCATTTCGTGCATCACATTTTGTAGTATGTGAAATCTGCTGGATGAAAACACAGTTATAAAATACATATGAATGATTTAATAACATGTTGTTTTCTACTTGTATCCCCCCCCCCATTAAAGCATTTAAAATCATTTAAAACATTGATTAAGGGGTATGAACTCACATGTTGTAAGTGATTGGAATGAACTAAAGAGGTAGGACTGCTAGGTGTCAAGTGAAGACTTAGACACACACAAAGATACTAATAACATATAAGGATATATGTATATGAACAATTAGTCTTTAAACAACTAATAAACAAACTCAAGACACTCTAAGGCATGACAAACACTTTGTATAAGTGTTATAAGTGTTCAGGAGTGCATCTAAGTGTTGTACGGAAAGGCTAGTATGATTGGGGTTCAAGGAACACTCTTAAAATGAGTTTACTCCCTAAGGACCAACACCCCTTGAGTTTACGGTTGTAAACTCTTGAGTTTACGGTCGCAAACTCCTAACCTTTTGACCATTTGTTGGTTTGAAGTCTTCTAAGCTATTCCAAGCATTCCTACTTCATGATTTATCCTTAGGAAGTGTTGTGTGGCATCAAAACACTCCTAAATGGAGTTTACGGTCTAAGGACCATTTCTCCATGAGTTTACTACCTTAAACGCATGAGTTTATTACCTTAAAATCATGAGTTTACTACCTTAAACTCCTAAGTTTGGTATATGGCAGTTTTCAAGTCCTTAGCTCAAACATGGCACTAGTCTAGGTTAGATTCTAAGCATAAGGAACATCCATGGGACATTTATGGGACTTTTACACCACATTTGAGGTGTTTACCATTTTGGGAGCTCCCTAAACCGTAAACACATAAATATATATGATTTTGGTGCTTTTTGCGTGATACACTCATCAAGGATGGATCTAGACAAGTCCCTAAGGCATTGTGAAGCACCTAGACACCCTAAAGCACCCTAAGGCACTATATTTGGTGTTTACGGTTTTGGGAGCCTCCCAAAACCGTGAACACCTTGTTCTTGGTGTTCTTGGGACTTTTCCTTGGTATAAACATGTATAGCTAGCTTTGAATGGCTCTAGGATAGAAGTACTTACATTGTGGAAGCTTGAATTGAACTTTAAGTCCAAGAACACTAGTGTGTGTTCTTGGTGTTTTGGAAAAACTAATCAAAACACATAAATGAATGGATTAAAGGATGTACAATCACTAGATTAAGTGATATACTAACTTGAAAGGGTTAGAACACTTACTAGTTTGAAGATCTAGAACAAAATCAATGATGATACTTGAAAGAGTTTGGAGTTTACTCTTTTGGAGTTTACTTTTTTAGTAAATGGGGAGTAAACACAAATGACTAGTCTTAGGGAGTAAACTCATGGATAAGCACGAGTTTACGGATTTTTGGGATGATTTTTCGACCCAAACATAAAAGTTTGGTCGGGAATTTCTAAGACGCGAGGTGTTTGCGGTTTCTAAAAATCAAAACCCGAGACGACACTTTCTTTCACCCGTTCATTTAAAAATAATATTAAAATAATCAAACGAACTTTATATTTCTTAAAAATAAGAAATAATGACATTGACTTATGATACGAAGTGGTTGACTTTTAGGGTTTGACCGAATGGAAATTTTGAGTTGTCACAAATGATGAACAACCTCTAGATCTACAAGCTCCTTCTTCTCCAATGTTTCTCCTCAAGCCTTCTTCTTCATGATCACAAAACGACACCCAAAAACTCTTTGTAAACTCAAGAATGCTCTCAAGATGGCTAGGACTTTGAGATTTGGTCAAAAAGACAATGTGTGCTGATAAGGTGAAGAACTTAGGGACTTAATGAGCTTAAATAAGTTGAAAACCTTTTTATTATCACATATCTACCATCACATACTTATCATCTCCTATCTACCATGACCTACTACTAACCAATACACATTTATAAGTGTATAATAATCATATGATTAAATAAGTTAAACATCATCTCATAACATCTTATTTAACACATAAAATTCTCAGAACAGATAATAAGCACATAAGCATGTAATTATCTAGATACTTCATATCTATATGTAAAATGAAAGTAAGTGCGCACTCACTAGTTGAAGTGACAACTGGTAAGTTGGGCAACGCTTCGATTCAAAACTTATCCTTTCCTTTTATGTAATCTAGGTTCAATTATCACTAAGTTTTAGTTTATTATTTCGTGTGACTACTTATTAGTTTAGATTCGTCGTTAATTCAAAGTCTACTAATCTATAGCTGATAAGGGACAACCAGGTAGGATCATGTCGGTGGTAGGTTTTGTTTGATATATAAAGTATACTATTTGGAAATCCCACTTTAAACACCTCACAAAATATGGGTTTGTCATCATCCTCGTAAGTACATCAATCAGTATAACGACTTGGAATCACTGATAAATCTTGTTTATGTGTTCATAATAATGATAATGAATTTAAACATATGTTACACTGAAACCACAATAAGTGCAACTTAATTTATAGAGTTTCTAACGAAAAGTCGGAAATTGTGCTGGCAGAATCTAGACCCTAAAGCTCCTTTTGGACGGGCTCTTTGATGTCTTGAGCCTTTCTAAACACCCCTAAGGACTAGAAGAACTTGGACTCAAGAGGAAAGAAGTGTTGGAGCAAATGGGTTTGCAAGATGTGAGCAAATGAGCGATTTTCACCACTTATATACAGGTTTCCAGGTCGGAGTATGCCCAACGTACTTTCAAGTTACGCCCAACGTACTTTAGCGCTACGCCCAACGTATTGGTGTGGGAAGCAAGCAAAACACATGTAAAACTTCAATCTTAAAAAATTCATAACTTTCGCATACAAGCTCCTTTTAGACATTTTCTATATACACGCATAGGTATTTCTGAGTACTGCAACTTTCCTTTTGACCCTATCAGCTAATTTTCGATCGATCTTAAATTTAACAGTCTGAGAAGATTACATTGTTAATTATTGTGTAAAATTCATAACTTGTACATATAAACTCCGTTTTGTACTGTCTTTTTATCGTTGAACTCCTACTAATGAGATCTTCAACTCTTGTTTTGATCTATTTGGCTAAAATCGACCGATCTAAAATTCGATTTCTGAGTTGTATAGTATTAGGTTGAATCTTAGAAAAATCACAACTTCCTCTAACGAAGTCAGATATAGACTTTCTTTATATGTACGCTCTCGGTTTAATGACTACTATGATTTTCATTTATACCACTTAGGCTAAAAGTAGTTTATCAAAAAGTTACTTTTTACGATATACAAAATCGTGCCGGTTTAATCAGGAAACTTCGACGAAGCATAACTTTTTCATACGAAGTCGGATTTTAAGGTTCTTTATATGTATGGAGTCATTGTCACATATACCATAACATTTGTTAAGATTATTTGTCATAAATAATCTTCTATCAAACAATCATTTTTAATACTTATTATCTCTAAATTGACTAGCCCGAATCTGCAGGTGTTACAGATACTTTGGGGAAACTCGCTAAGCTTTGGATTGCAATTTGGTTTTATGGTTTCAGGTACATATGAGGATAGGGGCAAGGCGAATGCATGATTGTGCACACCATCCTCGATATTTATTACCTATAAGTTTTAGATACTCTGATTGATGATTATAACTCTTGGAAACAATGTCTTGTATGATTTATGGATTCATATATTGTTTTAAAATGAAAATTTTTGTCATGCTTTTTAGGTTGGTACATTTTTGCTCACAAATTGTTTTGCAGTTTTCCCTTTTCATCTTCTATGATATCGGTGTTAGCAATGATATCATTCAACTACTCTTGAGTTTTGACAACTTCCTTTGTTTTTTAGTATGAATAAGGACCATTAGCAATAACATGCCAAATGTTATATCTATGATTTCCGGTTCTAAGAATGTAGTCATCAAAATGAAACCCAACCCTCATAAGACACTGGGAAAAGAATTTGATACCTAGTATTAGCTACAATGATGCTAGGGAGATTGAAAGAAATTGAAGGAGAATTGTCTTATGACATATTTATCAGAAGAATTTAAAGAAAAAAGTTTTCTTGATTAGAATCAAATCTATGAGTGAAGAATAAATTCCAAACAATCAAATTGCAAACAAATTTTGCAAAATGAAAGATCGATCGAAGATTTAAAGTAAAAATCTAAAAACTCGAAGAAATTCAAACAAATAGGGGATTAGAAAAATAGTTCACAAAAGTCATGCTCCGCTCTGATACAACTTGATAGGAACGATAAGATTCTAAACCAAAGAATTTATGTTTTGCAAAGATCAAATTAGATTAGATGAACACATGAAAGTAAATAAGATATTCAATTTCATTAGAGAGCAAAGATAAGTTTGATATAATGAACAAAGAACAAATCTAGCAAAAATTACTCTTTCTATCTAACTAACTCTCTTATATATATTGTGTGAGAAGAAAAACAGTTATTCACCGATCAATGCAGCTATTCACTAACCAATGAGGTTTGGACACCTAAGCTAACGATGGCTTGTCACATACTAACAAAGTGCGAAGCATAAGATTACAAAACCGCAAGACCTATACAAAGTTAAATTTCAATACATGACCACAACACATTTAAGCTCCGAATCCCAACACGGACACACATTTTCTTCCATGAATAATAGTCCACTCGTTAGAAATCATTGGATGGAGCCTAGAAAACCCAGGGAAATAAGACAGTCGTAGGCGTTTGAACCCGCCGAAGCGATTGCTGATCATCCAATTTCGAATTCACCGCAGCCTTCTTCGGGTGTTTTATCAACTTTTATATTTTGTGTTGTTAATATAATAGGGATATAGTAATATTTTATATTTGACCACAAAAATACTATTATTTGTTTTTTTAGATTGGACATGGTATTCAATAATTTTATATTGCTTGTATCTAGTGGCTGCATAGAAAACAGCGTGGAAGAATTTTGGAGAAGACTTGTTTGTAACCCGTGACTTCCGAGAAACCAATAAGGTTGATTTTTTCAATGGAAGATTTATAATTCAATATACTTCTTGATAGGGGTGAGCGCGGTGCGGTTCGGTGCGGTTATTAGCCAAAACCTCACCACTAACCGCAAATGCGGTTAATCCATTTTCAAAACCGCATGGTGCGGTTATTTTTGCGGTGCGGTTAAGCGGTTATTTTTGCGGTGCGGTTTATTTTTTCTATGTTGCGGTTATTAACCGCATGGATTTGATGCGGTTATTTTGTGTGGTTTTTAACCACAGTTTAGAGCTCAAATAGTTTTAAGAGTTCAAACATATTACTTGTAATAATAATAAAAACCATAAGGTATAAGACAATTAACTATTTAACTTAAACCACAAACAACTAATATCTTAAAAACGTTAAATCAATAGTAATTAACAATAAATATCATAAAATTGTCTAATTTCATCTTTTTTTCAAAGTTAAACATAAGAAAAAACCAACACTTTTGTCTTCTAGTATTTTATCTGTTTTTCATTCATGAAATTTGTCTTATTTTTAATATTTAATAAACTAATTATTGATAAAAAACTGTATATAATATATGCGGTGCGGTGCGGTTTTTTTGCGGTTTTTGGAAATTAATAACCGTACCGCACCGCAAATTTGCGGTTTTTGAAAAACAGATAACCTCACCATCGGTTTTTATTGCGGTTGCGGTTTTTCGGTTGCGGTTTATGTGGTTTTTGCGGTTATTTTTAGTTGCGGTGCGGTTTTTGCTCACCCCTACTTCTTGACTTGCCTAATATACAATGTATGTCGAAGATTTTTTCTGTGGAAGATTTATACATTCTTCGTTGTAATTTTTTTTATATACAATGTATGTCGAATTTATAATCGTTAAAACAAAGGTTCAACTTTTAATTGTTAAAATATAGTATATATAAATCACGGGGTTACTAAGAAATGATGTTTAAACACCAATATTTATGTTTGCTGAGAGTCTACGTATAGTCGTATAGAATTCAGTTAAAAAAGTTATTTATATATGATCATCGTACAATCCAAAATATAATAATTTAAATAAAATGATTTTATTTTTTAAAACGAGTGTTTTTATTATTATTTTTTTTATCTAGTAAAGTTATCATGCGACTTTTTTTTCCTTTGTCGTAACCCTAAAATAAAAAATTTAGAGGATGGAATATCAGTTATATCATTTGTTATAAATACAATAAAAGTTTTTTTTAGTTATATCATTTGTTATAAATACAATAAGAGTTTTTTTAATCAGTTGTTGTTTTAAAATTCCAAAAAACCACATGTCGAAAAGAAAATTGAATCGGTGAATTCAAATAAATACTTAGTAATACTTGCCGATATAAAAGTATCAGTGCAGTCTGAAGAACAATTCAATGACAATTAAGTCTAAACATCAAATATGGTGCATAAATAAATGTTGTACGATTAATAATACACAATCAATCATCTATTAATGTACAATTATAAACAATCCTAACTTTTTATTTTAATTTTTATTTATTTTGTCACTGCTATCATGACTCTTACTGATTATTGTTTAAATGTAATAAACTATTTGCGCAAAAAAACTAATCGCCTCTAGAAACTAATTTATGAAAGAAATTACTCACACCTGTCGCTTGGCGCGGGTAAACGACTAGTATATATATATATATATATATATATATATATATATATATATATATATATATATATATATATATATATATATATATATACTACTTATAAAAGAAATCTAACTATTTCTATAAATAGATTGAATATAATAATATAATTTTTTTTAAGACGTCCAAACTATTAAGCTTGAAGTACAACCCATTTATAATATAATAATATTAAAACTTTAACTCTATTCTTTATCCCCTAAAAATCTCGTATCAAATTAATAAAAGAATTCATTTGCAAATTGAACCCGTCAATCTCAACACTTCAGTCATTTGAAGCGGTCAATGTCAACAATTTATAGAGTATCTCTTCTCTCACATTGGTAACAAGCCATCTCATAATATCTATCTTCGTAATCCCTTCAAAGTAAGAAATATACACACACTCTCTCGAAGAACCCTAACCAGTAATCAAGACAGTATAACCACCACCACCATGGCCGCTCTGCCTCCTTCCGCCTTCAACCAACCACTATCACAACTGTCGTCCTTCCTCTCACCCACGATATGAACTTTCTTTTGGAACATAACATTCTTCTTTAAAAAAAATATCGTTGAAAGAAGCTATTTGTCTCCGCCGCTGTGCGCGGGTAACGGCTAGTATATATATATATATATATATATATATATATATATATATATATATATATATATATATATATATATATATATGAAGTGTGGTACCATTACTATCAGGAGGGAAAATATAAAGAAAAATAATATGGGGGTGACATATTACCACACCCAGTGATCTTTTCATTGACTAAATTCAATATACTAGAAATAATAAATTGACAATTTTAGAACAAATATGACCACGCAAACCACATGAACCAAAAACTCCAAAAAGTGTGTATCAATTTTTCAGTAGACTAATCAAATTTGTGGAAACTCTCTCTCCGAAAGTAAAAGCCTAGTCTTGTATGAAATTTACGAGAAACCCTCAAATCTAAAATCTTATCTTGTGTTATAAATACAATCGAGTGTTTTATAGTTACTGTTCAACATTCCAAAAACCATGTCGGACCTTCTCCTCTCTCTTTCCCTTTATCTCTTCCTCTCCCTCCTTTTCTTCATCTCCATTGATGCTCAATCCAGTAACTCAATTTACCCCAACTGCCCTTCATACAACTGCGGGAACATCAATATCAGCTACCCTTTTTGGAGGATCGGCAGTGAAACCTCCAACCAGTTCTGCGGTTACCCTGGTTTTGGAATCAATTGCTCCAACAACGGTGATCGATGGGATATTCCAATTCTTAATTTGGAATTCGAATCTTACTATATCCAAAATATAACCTACGAAAGAAGAAGTATCGTCCTCCAAGATTACGACTTTTTTACTGCCGTCGATTGCCCGAGGATGAACCATAACATCACCATCGAACGTTTGCCTTTCATTTTCTCGGATCAGAACGTGAACCTAAGTATACACTTTAATTGTAACCGAGTTCCTCATTTTGCTCATGAAATACCGTGTCTGAGTTCCCGGACTAATAAGTCGTGCGTTAATAGTGTGCATTCCGAGCCGGCGGATTTCAATTGGGATGAGTACTCATGCGATGACGATGTTATCGTAACGACGGTGTTGGATGTATTTCGTTCAATAAATGAGCTGGGGATAGAGTTCATCAGAGCATTGAGGGGAGGATTCGAGCTAAGATGGTGGGAAATAGAGGATTGCGAAATGTGTGAAAATTCCGATGGCCGGTGCGGTTACAATAATGAAACAAGAGAGTTCATGTGTTTTTGCTCCGGTGGGACAACCATGACGGGTCACTGTAAGAATGGTACGTGTAAGTTAAATCCCACATTTAACCCTGTTTTGGGAATAATTACAAAGTTTGGCAAAATTAGGATTTTAAATCGGAAGGATTTTGGATTTGCAAAATCAGAATCACAAACAAAGGGTGCGATTGGTTGTGAAAATTTTTCTAAGAAAATCAAAGAAAAACTGAAATTTTGAAAACGCGTTTGGTTCGTTTAGTTTTCCAAAGTTTTCTAAAAAATGAAAATTTTCAATTTTCCAAATTGTATGTAAGTTAGAAAAGTGAGTTTTACAGTATTCCAAATTTCTAAGATGGAGAATGAAAATTCTACCGTTTACAATCAAACGTGTTGTCATTAAAAACTGAAAATGAAAATTCAACTTTATTTTCTAAAAACATTTTCTTAGGAAATCAAAACAGTTTTTAACAACCAAACGTACTCTTTATCCATAAGTTGATTGTCAATGAGTTCTGAATGCCATTAAAAACTGAAAATGAAAATTCAACTTTATTTTATGAAAAAAGTTTCTAAGGAAATAAAAACAGTTTTTAACAGCCAAACGTACTCTTTATCCATAAGTTGATTGTCAATGAGTTCTAAAATGTTCAAAGCATTTTGCTTTGCAATAGCTAATACATATATTTCAATCTAATCTTACATAACAAACCAGGCATCCACAAGTTCTAAAATGTTTAAAACTTTAGTATTAAAAGTAAAAATATTCTAGTCTTTTGCCAAATTGGACCTAACAACAATACGAATTCGTTGAACAAAGATCATTAAAATTCGACTATATATGAAAAAGTTATGGTCGTTTAAAATTGGAAGGTAAAGTACATCGCTCAAATGAGAAAAAAAAAAGCGGAAATGTAGGTGCGGAACCATTCTATGCCTTGATTATATGATTCCGCTACGATTCTAACGAAAAACAAGTTTAATGAGATCGGAACCGATATTCACGTGTGGGATCGTAAAGTCGTATGAATTTACAATTGAAAACACCATTTTAACAACTAGGTAATTTACATCTTTCTAATTCTCACACATAGAAATAGTTAGTGACTACACATTTGTAAGTCGTGCTGTGGTCAATACGTCTTACTAAAATATAAAAAAGTTTACTTAATATGCCAAAATATTAATTATTATAGTTAGAAAAAAGTTATATTCTATTAATATTTTATTTATATAACCATATTTCAATTATTTAAATGTGTTATAACTGAAATTGTGCACGGTTTTGTGATACGAATTAACCGTGGGTGTATATTTTGTTAAAAACAAGCGTTTTACAGTAAAAGAAAAAAAAATCACTTTCGTAGAACTTATTAAATGATACGAATTTGATAACAATGTTATTTTATATAAAGGTTAAATAACTAAATAAGTTATGGCACGAACTAAATAAGTTGCGACTAAATCGTTATACATTAAGGTCCTCAAGTGAAAACTGATTTTATATTTCTTCTGAAACTTTATTCTATAAATTGGAATATGAAACGTTGTTACATAAAGAAACAACAATGTTTTATTTGCTTAGAAATCTATGAGATGCTTCAAGCAATTAAACATGTACAAATGATCATCGGTTATACCTTCAAACAATTATAGTGGAGGGTGATATAATCACCACTAACTACCACTAAGGTTGAGATACTCACCATTATCTTTTTTATTTTTTATTAATAAAATAAATTATATATATTTTTAATTAGTTAAATTATAGAGAGAGATGGAGAAAGATAAAGAAAGATACAGAAAATTAGAGAGTGAAACAGATTGATTGAGTGCGATGGTTCGTGCTTCCCACCACCAGAGCGTATCTAACATTGTAGAAGGTAGGTCCTAAGAAAGATACAGAAAATTAGAGAGTGAAACAGATTGATTGAGTGCGATGGTTCGTGCTTCCCACCACCAGGGCGTATCTAACATTGTAGAAGGTAGGTCCTAGGACCTACCTTTTATTTTTTAATACAAGAAATATATATATATATATATATATATATATATATATATATATATATATATATATATATATATATATATATATATAGAAAATATGTAGGAAATATATTATTTTTTGCTAAAAGACCTATCTATTTTTGCTAAAAGACCAACCTATTTCAGTTTTATTTACATAAGGAGCCATATGGTTTTTGATTCTAGATTCACCACTACCCACCACTATTGACCACGAAAGTTGTTTACCGGTAGCCACCACTAACATCTTGAGATGGTATTCATATTTGTGGTTTGTGGCTACATATACTTCGAGAGGTCTCATGATGACCATACAAGATGGTCTAATGCTAGAACTAAATGTGTACTCTAATCAATATTATTCTGTAAATTTTAAAAGAACGAAACATCATTATCTAAATCGCATTTAATTAATTGTAGTATTAACAATTAATAGTTAGTAATGTACACTTTTCATATTATCGTTTCTGTTTGCAACCACATACTATTATCTCTTATAATCTTATATAATCAAAGATTTCAATAACGAATCGAAATCTCGTTTTCAATCAATTATCTCTTAACTAGTGTTATACCTGTCCAGTGGACACTGTGACGGATGTAATAAAAAAAATTGTTTTTGTTTTATTGTATATCACCATTCTACTAATTTGGTCTCATATTAGCATTATATAATAACTAATCTACCCATTTAAACAACATATGAATGAACAAAATAATAACAGTAGATTAAAAGACAATAAAACAAAAGAATAACAATAGATGAAAACATAATAAATGAAATCAAGTTCAAAACAGAAAAAGTCAAAGTTATTGTTAAATTACATCCCAAATTCATTCATACATTGTTCATTGTCGTAAATATCGTAACAAAGTAAATTGATATTTACGTTGGTCTCACAAAGTATATTGCTATTTTAGTTAACAAATGTATGATATAAGAGAAAAATATAATGAAACAAAAGTTTATTAGAAAATAATTGATTTATAATGCTTTTTATAACATAAGAAATTTGTTATAACTTACTTAATTGTCTTCCTCATCTTTTGAATCAGTTATAAAATTGTTATGATGTTGTCAGAAACATTGTATCCCCGGCACAAATAGATTAAATGTAAAAGTAAAAAACAACAATCGTATGAAAATTACATAACGCAAACCATATGTTATAACTTACATCATCATATTATCCTTAATAGTTGTGAGACCCATGTATTACATGGGTTAATTTAAAAAAAAATGTTAAATATAAAGGTCAAAATATTTGAGAACTCTGGATTTATAAGAAAATAAGAAAAATAATGATTTATTATAATGAAAATCTTTTTTATGTTTTAAATTTAAACAAATAATTTAAATAAAGAAAATAAACTTTAATTTTGGGAATTTTGAAATTAAAAGGTAAGTTTATTAGGGAAATCAATATCCATTTATTACTACATTTATTGTAGTTATTATATTAAAATATTATGTGAAATTTAATAAAATAGAAAAACTCATAAAATGACATGTGGCAAAATAAAAATTAATTCAAAATAACCACAAAATGACACAAGGCAAATTGAATGGGAGTGTAACAAGTGGCAAAAAAACATTCATTTATTAGAGAGGATTTGAAATGCAACTGCTATTTGAATAATCAATAATCCAAAAAGTCAAAACTAGCAGCGAGACGTTCTTTCATTCGCATCCCTTCCCACCATGGAAATTCCAGCTACCATACTTTTATTGACCATTCATACCTTCATTTCATCCCCTAAATATCCATCTGTATCTCCATTACTTCCTCTTCACAACAATGTTTCATTACACATCATCTTAATTCTGCTCCCAAGTCTTTTTCTAACAAACATCCAACAATTTAACGAATGTTCAACCACGTTATACATTTGTGGTCAGTCGATCACATATATCCATTTTGGGGAAACTGTCGTCCTTCTTACTGTGGACTCGAGGGATTCGAACATACTTGCAGAGAAGACAACATCACTACTCTCATTAATTTGGGTCGTTGGGCCACAGAAACCAACGGGTACAAAATTGTGGACCGACCCAAGGCCAGGGAAGTTATGGGAGGTGCCACTGATTTTGGAATCATGTGCTCTGTATTCTCGTTAAAGCAATTTTGGGTTCCAATGTATAGATTTTGGTAGCGCGTCGAAATACCCGATATCCGTATTATCCATCCGATTTTTTGGGTATCAGGTAAATCGAGTATTGAGTTAATTTTTTTGGGTATTCGGGTAACCTGATTTTTTTAGGTCGGGTATATAGGGTACGTTTGTTGGGTTTCAGGTATACCCGAATTATTTAAAAAAAAATCTTTCGTAGAGCTTATACCCTGTAACAGCAAGTATTTGATCACGCTTAAATTAATTATCATAATTGTAAAACATGAATCTCTTTTATTATGGCAATATGGCACCAACAATATTAAAAACAATTGTTTATATGTTAGTATGTTCTTTAAAACTTAACTGTTTTCTAAATTTTACTTTTTTTTTGCAACTAACAAACTCATTATCTTGACGAAACTTCAGAACATAACAAAACTTATGGCTACAATTATCTTAAACATTTTAAACTTTTAAACTAAGATTTTTAAGTATTTTTGTTTTTTTAACATCTTATTAGTATCTTATTAGATTAGATTAAGTAATTAAAAGATTACTTGATATCTCAAGTATTATTGACTAAGAACTCTTAATGTTCAAAGTTTGAGTAACTTCGTTTATGTCACGTTTGTTTATATAAACAAGACTAATAGAGCACGACATATTTATTTCATTAAATTTATTTTTTAGGTGTCATTCATATATATATATATATATATATATATATATATATATATATATATATCGAGTAATACCCGAATTACCCAAACTCGACCTACTACCCGAATTTAATTTGGGTCGGATAACGGGTATTTTTTTTAAATGAAAACCCCGAATTACCCGAAACCTGAAAAAATTACCCAAGGAATTTCAATCAGCGCCACTGATATGGGAAGAGGAGCCTTGCCATTAATGTTGTCATCGTCGATCTGTCGGTTGTTCTGTTGTCCGCGGGTTGACTTCGTCCGCCCCTGTATTATCCGGATTTCCAATCATGCCTTCACTACCGTCGATAGCCATCGGTGATGACATTCCTACTTGAAGCCAAAATAATATGAGTTGAAAAGTCGAAAAGTCAATACTTTCAGAAACTCAAAATTAATTTCGATTTGAATAATCAACAATTCGAAAAGCCAATACTAGCAGCTCTACGTTTTTGCCCTTCATACTTTATAGAAATTTCAAGCTTCCATTAGCCATCCAATTTATTCTCATTTTATCTGCTGAATCTCCATCTGTATGTCTTCAACCGATGTTTCCTTTAGTAGTATATTCGTCTTTCTATTCCCAATTCTTTCCTTCGCAACCATCCAACAATTTAACGAGTGTTCAACCACGTTCTATACTTGTGGTCAGGCAATCACGTATATGAGCTATCCCTTTTGGGGAAACGGTCGTCCATCTTATTGTGGACTCGAGGGATTCGAACTTACTTGCAGAGAAGACAACATCACCACTCTCCAAATCACCAACACAACGTTCCGTGTTATACGAATCGATCAAAACAATAATAAACTCACCCTCGCCCTTGATGATCTCTGGGAGGGTGATCAACCTAATGCTTGTTTGTTGAGACCAAATGAATCAATTGACCTGACCACGTTTCAGTACACTTTTTTTAGTTACGTTCCCGACGGATCTATTTTTCAAGGGCTATACTTTTCCTGTCTGGAGGATTTGGTTAGTTCGATTCCGAATAGGAGCAGGTTTAATTGTTCCGGTGATGAAGAAGGGAGAGCTAATTTCATTGGGAATCGATCGATTGCTGTAGGGGATGCATGTGAGCGTGTGATTGGAGTACCGGTTTTGAGGACGGCGTTTGAGGATATTAACCGGAGTGAAACGATGCCGTTGCAGGAGTTGTTGTGGATGGGTTTTCAGATGGAGTACAGGGTGGACGGCGGCGGAATTTGCTCCCGGTGTCAGAGATCTGGTGGGTCGTGTTGGTCCAATTTGAATTGGGAAAATGACTTATTAAGGTAACTAACTATTTCAATTGTCCATATATAGGTAATGTTCTTTTTTTTGTACACATTAAGGTAACTAACTTGTTTGGTTTGTTCACATTTAGGTAATATGACCGGCTATAACCTGTTTTTGCTTATGTGGCATCCACCTGGCATATGACTTGAATACGTTGCACCTACTTGGCATGGTGCATATAAGGGAAAATGACTTATTAAGGTAACTAACTATTTCAGTTGTCCATATATAGGTAATGTTCTTTTTTTTGTACACATTAAGGTAACTAACTTGTTCTGTTTGTTCACATTTAGGTAATCTGACCGGCTATCAACTGTTTTTGCTTATGTGGCATCCACCTGGCATATGACTTGAATACGTTGTACTTACGTGGCATGGTGCATATATTGTCTTCATTCGATTACACTATAATTGTGTCATACGATTCCAACCCTAATTCTAAACCCTAGATCGATCGACGATGGCTTCTTCTTCCTCATCTTATTCTTCAAAATGATAAGATGAATTTCAAGCTGATCATCCATGTGATTGCGGTTTACCATCTCGTGTGAAGATTTCAAGAACTCCTGCAACATATTCAACAATATTGATTTACAATCGAGTTTTGACAAACTCTAAATTTTCTTCCTGGGTTGTCAGGAGTTCTTGAAATCTTCACACGAGATGGTAAGCCACAATCACAAGGATGATCAGCTTGAAATTGATCTTGTCGTTTTGAAGAATAAGATGAGGAAGAAGAACCAAAACAAGTCATATTCCAGGTGGATGCCACGTAGGTGCAACGTATTCAAGTCATATGCCAGATGGATGCCACATAAGCAAAAACAGTTGATAGCCGGTCATATTACCTAAATGTGAACAAACAGAACAAGTTAGTTACCTTAATGTGTACAAAAAAAAGAACATTACCTATATATGGACAACTGAAATAGTTAGTTACCTTAATAAGTCATTTTCCCATATATGCACCATGCCACGTAGGTGCAACGTATTCAAGTCATATGCCAGGTGGATGCCACATAAGCACAAACAGGTGATAGCCGGTCATATTACCTAAATGTGAACAAACAAAACAAGTTAGTTACCTTAATGTGTACAAAAAAAAGAACATTACCTATATATGAACAATTGAAATAGTTAGTTACCTTAACAAGTCATTTTCCCAATTTGAATTCCTCCACCACTTCTTGCATTTGCCCGGATGGTGTTTCCAGTTTGGTATGCGGCTCAGGTTTGTGGATTAGCTCAAATTTCTTTATTATTTATTTGGATTATTTAATTAGCTCAAATTTCTTTAATATTTATTTGGATTATTTAATTGAAAACTACAATAAAGTAATATATATTGGTTTTATAATAGATTTAGTTTTTATATATGTTTTTATTCAATTAAATCCAAAATATCGGTAAACTTATTCAATTTAACAAATTAACCCGGTTAACAGGTCATTTAATTTTCAAAAATTATATTTCTGACTCAGATTTCAAAATTTATTACAAATTTGATCAAAAATTTACAATTTTGGTTCAGATTTTAAATTTTTTTACAAATTTTGTCCAAATTTTAGAATTTTATTATGAATTCATCATAACTTTAGTTTTTTTTTACAACTTTTTCTTCTCAAAAATTTGTTTCTAATATGTTTTTTTTTATAATCTCATATTTATACAGAAAAAACATATTTTCACATAAAAATCTTATTTTTGCTATATAAAAACTTTTTTTAAAAAGTATTTTGTATAAAAAAATATCTAGTTATAAAAATAGGTTTGGATTGTTTGTTTGATATCTCTTAAAAAATCAATTAAGAAATTAAAAGTAACCCTAACTTATAAAAACAGGTTTGGATTATTTGTTCTTTAATCACATTTATATGAAAGTTTAAACTAGTTACATTATATATGAAAATTTAAAATATATATAATATAACAATATTATATTTTATTCGTAAGAATTTTTTTAAGAAATAAGTTAAAATCATAATTTTGATATATTTTTTATAACTTTTTAATAAATATATTATCTAAATAAAACATATTCATTCATGGCACGTGTCCAATCTAGGTTGTGAATTTTTATTGTCAATCAACCTCTTCTTACTTGGATTATTTATAATCTTGTATTTCCTTTATTTTTTATGTCTGTTATATGGAATACTGATTGCAATTTATTATCGATAAACATGTTTTTAGGGGAGTGAGAAATGACCAAATACAATAGCGACATAAATATATAAAATATTATGACTATCAATAATACAATAGAATACTTTAACTAAAATTTTAAAGAATTTACACATGAGTTTGGTAAAAAAAAAATTACTCAAACACCTGAAACATGCTTGAGTTGAGCTTCACAAAGAAAGTATCACAACCTACTCAAAAACATGATGTCAAAATTTTTTAATAAAATGTTTTTTTTTCTATGAACTACAATTAAGAACTGACATTATTTGTCTTATAAATATGATTAAAGAGCAAATAAATAATATTAAAATGAGTCTAACTAGTTTTCGACAAACTATAATTTGATAGTATATTTTGGGTTACTTTTAATTTCTTAATTGATTTTTTAATAAAAATCACACAAATAATCCAAACCTATTTTTATAAGTAGATATTTCATATACAAAAACTTTTTAAAAAAAGTTTTTATATAGAAAAAATAAGATTTTTATGTGAAAATATGTTTTTTTTTTATAAATATGAGTTTATAAAGAAAAAAAAACATATTAGAAACAAAATTTTGAGAAAAAAATTTGTTAAAAAAACTAAAGTTAGGATGAATTCATAATAAAATTCTAAAATTTGGGCAAAAAGGATAAATTTTGGACCAAATTTGTAAAAAAATTATAAAATCTGGGCCAAAAGTGTAAATTTTGGACCAAATTTGTAATAAATTTTGAAATCTGGGCTAAAAATGTAATTTTTGAAAGTTGGATAACCTGTCGACCAGGTTAAATGGTTAAATTGAATACGATTACCAGTATTAGGGACTTAATTGAATAAAAAAAATATATAATGACTAAATCGATTATAAGACCAATATGTATGGACTTTATTGCAGTCTTCCCTTATTTAATTAGCTGTTGACAAAAAATAACAATGACTAATAGCTTACCAACTAACTCCTCTAAGGGTGGAGGGAGTCATTCTCTCCCAACTCACTATCACATTAATTTTTGTCTCTTCTTTTTCTTTATCTTTCCCAACCCACAACACACGAAAATCATATTTTTCTCAACTGATTCAACTCACTCAATTAAAAAAATAATAAAAAAAGTAAGGTGCAAGTTTTAAAACACATGATACAAGAGAAAATGAGAGAGAAAGTAGAGAGAGATGATGATATGAGTTAGTGAAACCAATTAAACAACTCGTTGAAGCGGGAGAGGTACCGACAGTAACTCTATTGCTAATTAAGATTTTATCTTGTTTGTTTTGTATTTTTTTTAATTGAATGGGTTGAGTGAGTTCAAAAAGATAGGGTTTCCGTGTGTTGTCGGTTGGAAAAGATGAAAAAAAAATGATGTAGCAGTGGGTTCAGTGGGTTGGGAGGGAATGACTCCCTCCTCCCTAAGGGTTATATAAAAAGTAGTTATAACGAAGAATGTTAAACAACAACTAGAATAAATATGAACAAGACGATGCGTTAGATCTCCACAAAAACCTTTTATATTATTTTAGCAACTGGGTATATGTACATGTTTTACTAGTTTTTTTAGAGCAACTAATCCATAAACTTAGTTTGTTGCCTATTAGATATAAAATAATTTACAATGGATGGTTAAAGCATCCACAAATCGAGTTTAACGAGAGAATTGAACGATATTACAAGTTTAGTTTTCATTTAATGAATGAAATTCTATCGTTATGAGATGTCACAATGATATTGAATGGATTTGAAGTTCAATGACCATTGAATTCTTCAATTGGAAAAAAAAATTAACTCTTGAATAAATATTTAAAGTATGTTTTATTGAATTTTATAGAGTTTAATGGATTGTTAAAATATTGATAAAGTTGTATGAAATATAAAATGATAATGTAAAAATTTATTGAACTCTATGGAGTTGTATGCATTATTGATGCCCTAAATAGATAAGAAGAAATGTTAGCGAATATGATGGTTTCAGTTTGTGATTAGTAATAGGATCTCTACTAGAATATAATTTACAGTTACAAAAATGAGTAATAAATTACAATTAGACCATTCAAAGTATTCACCATTAACAATAATTGTGGTTGATGTAGCAATGTGATAAAAGATGAAAGTCACTCATAATGTTGCGTTGAAATGTGTTCACCACCACAAATGACCACATATATCATATTTTTTTTCTCTCTCTATCACTCTATCTCTATCTCTATATTTAACTAATTAAAAAAATATTTTTTTTAAATAATCAAAAAATAAATTAAATACGGTGGTGTGTAATGGTGGGATGCCAACTTAATGTGGTTACATTTGGTGATGAAGTCATACACACCACATTACTTTTTAGTGATAAGTACTCTAGATGGCATTGAGTTATTTAATACACACCACCCATCACTAACTTGGTGGGTATCAAATCATACTAAACACTTTATATACCTTTGACTCTATATCATTATATCCTTTTTGATTTTTATTATTTAAGTAAATAAATATATTTTTTAATTATTTAAAATCTCTCTCTCTATCTCTCTCTCTCTCTCTCTCTATATATATATATATATATATATATATATATATATATATATAGAGAGAGAGAGAGAGAGAGAGAGAAAAAAAGAATGAAAATCATTGAACGATATCCATCATTCTTCCCGCCATAAAGGACTACAACCACTAAGAACCACTAACCACACTGTAACCACCACCCGAGGTGGTGTTCAATTGTTCATGAATAATATATATATATATGGAAGGGTTATTTGGAAAACAAAAAACCTTAAAAAAATTCTAAAAATCATAAAAATGCATAAAAAATACTTAGAGATTACAAAAAATAAATTAATTTTTTTATAAAAAATTACAGGTTTTTAATAAATTCGCTGAAAAAAAATTAAAAATAATTAAAAAAATATATATTTTTTTTCAAAACCTTGTCTACCTTTAGTATCTCATCTCATTTAAAAGAAATTGTATTTCTCTTCCAAATCGTTAGTTATACTAATGAATTGTTGTCTATTAAAACAAAACTATAGTATGGATGATCCTAAGACAAATTAATCATACACAATTAGTTTTTTTTTTTTTTTTTTTTTTGTTTAATATAAAGTTTGTATATACAAAAAGGTGTTAATGATCCTAAGACATTACTTATATTTTTTTTTATATAAATTAAGTTTGATCTTTGGTATTAAAGTTTATACTAAATTTGACTTACATCGTATTATCGACAATCCGACCTGATAAAATAAATATTTCGACTAGTTTTCGTCACCTTATTTAAACTGGAAACATGTGAGTTCAAATCCTTAATCCGCACTGGGTCCATTCTAATTTTCTAATTAAATAAAACATTAAATAATTGGTTAGAGATTATTGAATATATATATATATATATATATATATATATATATATATATATATATGGTGAGGTTCAATAGAGAACTATAATTAACCAAGGAACCAATCTTTTTTTCAACTTTTAAAACTTATTTTTTATCAAAAAAAAAATAAATAAATAAATAAAAATAAAAATACAGAAATTCATAACATTTTATCATTTTTCCAATGCTATAAAACTCGATTTTATTTATTTATTTATTTATTTACGTCAAATTCACAATGTGAATCTTCGAAAATTCACAACGTGAATCCGGATTCACACGGTGAATCCGAAAAATATTTTCACATTCACAATGTTAATATATGAATTTAGATATTTTTAGATTTTTTTTCGATAAAGAATAAGCTCTAGAAATTAAAAAAAAGATTTGGTTCTTTGAATAACCTATAATTATAGTTCTCTATTGAACTTTTTGTTATATATATATATATATATATATATATATATATATATATATATATATATATATATATATATCAAGGTTGTAAAAAACGCTCGACGTTAGCTAGTCGGTGGACTGGAGTCAAGGGATTAATCGGCTAGGCGGAGATTAATCGGGTACCATTAATTGCTAATTTGTTGAATTTTTAAAAAATAAATATGACTAATATCATATTAAAGTTCGTAAATACCACTAATATGATAACAAAATAGGTTAATATGATTAATACAATGCCAATCATGCCTCAAATAATTTCCATTGAGATAAAACTTCTTCAAATTGTTATAATTTCATCGTTTTATAATGTTTCACTCATTATGTATGCAGGGATTAATCGCTAGGCGCCCTCTAATCGTTTGAGTAGCGCCTAGAGATTAATCGGGACCTAGTCGGGATTTTTACAACAGTGACATATATATATATATATATATATATATATATATATATATATATATATATATATATATATATATATATATATATATATAAAATACTCATTTCAAGTTTATTAAGAGACAAAAACCACAACCCAACCCTACCAAAAAGACGATTTTTACAAGTTGCAACATTTTTTATCCTTAGCCGCTAAAAATGCAAACCACAATAAAGTCACAAAAATGTGAATTATTTCATTATACAAAACAGTTCATAGAACAAAAAGGTAGGGATGAGCAAAAGGACCGAACCGGCCCGAACCGGACCGGAACCGGGAACCGGCTTCGGCTAAAATCAAGAACCGAACCGGCCCGGCGGTTCTACCGGTTCCCGGTTCCTACCGGTTCTTGTCGTGTCTTCAAATATTGGAACCGATCCTTAAAAAATAGCATCATACGGTTCCGGTTCTTGCCGGTTCTACCGGTTTTTGCCGGTTCTACTGGTTCCGGTTCCTACCGGTTCCCGGTTCCAAAAATCCACAAAAATAACGTCCCGGTCCCGGCCCGACCGGTTCCATCGGGTTCCGGTTCCGATGCCGGTTCCGGTTCCGGTACCGGTTCCGGCTGGTTCCTCGGTCCATATGCTCATCCCTACAAAAAGGTATTAACCAAACATGTCATGAAAGTATCCTAAATAAATTCAAAAAGTACACGTCATCTGTAGTAAAGAAGAATTACTGCAACAAGTAATTTGAGTTTCATACATAATTTAATAAGTGATAGAGTATAAATAGCTTAAATGGAACTAAAGCCATGAATATTTCTCGTTTCTTTAATTTCTTCTAAAACTCCTATGGATGGACTTTGCTATTAACATTTCTCACAATGTTTTTGTAGGGTCCCCAACTTCGTTGAGAATAAAACTTGGTAAGTCTATTTAATTACTTTATATGATAAATTTCAATTATGTAGCCCATATTAAAAGTAGTCTGTATTGCATGCAAAAAGCAAAACTGAACGAAGGGTTTGCCGACAATTTAATTCGCGGCTGGCCTGCCCTTAAAGTTATAATATGATTATTAGATTTTCAAGGTGTTTTAACTGAAATTGTAAACTTTACTTTGTCACAGCTTTCGGAATTGGATCTGCACTTCTCTTGATTGTGTTGATATTCATAATATATTGCATTCGGAAATCCTCAACAAGCAGTTGTGTTGCGCTATTTAAGCATCAAACTGAGGACGACAAAAGTGTTGAGACCTTTGTTATACAATATGGATCCTTAAGTACAAAAAGATACACATATGCTGATATCAAGAAAATGACAAACTCATTTCAAGTTAAATTAGGACAAGGAGGTTTTGGTACTGTGTTTAAAGGAAAACTATCAGATGGGCGTCTTGTGGCACTAAAACTTTTAAACTCATCGAAAGCAAGCGGACGAGAATTTATAAACGAAGTTGCAAGCATCGGTAGGACTTCTCATGTTAATATTGTTACTCTCTTGGGATTTTGTTTTGACAATCAAAAAAGAGCTCTGATATATGAGTTCATGCCAAATGGATCATTAGAGAAGTTTAAATATGGCCATGTTTCTCAATGTACAAGTGAACACATAGGAGTAGACAAGTTATATGAGATAGCACTTGGAATTGCACGGGGTCTTGACTAATCGTGGCTGCAACACTCGTATTTTGCATCTTGACATAAAGCCACATAACATCCTCCTTGATGAAGACTTTTGCCCAAAGATAGCAGATTTTGGCCTTGCTAAATTGTACTCGAGAAAAGATAGTATTGTTTCTATGTTGGAGGCTAGAGGCACTATCGGGTATATTGCCCCTGAAGTTTTTAACAGAAACTTCGGTGGAGTGTCCCATAAATCTGACGTATATAGTTATGGGAT
This sequence comes from Lactuca serriola, assembly GCF_051521515.1. NCBI lineage: Eukaryota > Viridiplantae > Streptophyta > Magnoliopsida > Asterales > Asteraceae > Lactuca > Lactuca serriola. The sequence goes on along the minus strand of NC_136415.1, from coordinate 256,327,123 downwards.
GCTCATACTAGAAATGGTTGGAGGAAGGAACAATGTTTATAATGGTGTTGGATCTGGGGATACGAGTGAAATCATGTATTTTCCAAATTGGATTTATAGCCGTCTTAAGACAAATGAATTCTTATTTGATGGTGTGACATCTTCTACAGAAAATGAATATGTTAGAAAGATGACTATAGTCAGCTTATGGTGCATACAAACTAATCCCAAGAAAAGACCATCAATTAATGAAGTGATTGAAATGTTAGAGGGAAGCATTGAGGCATTGGAAATTCCACCAAAACCTTTCTTCTCTTCTCCACCACGATCACCAACCACCGTGTTTAACATATCGCAAGAAGTGACCGATGAGCACTCATGTATTTCACAAAGGACATGATATATTAACGAAATCAAACTGCATTTTTATGATGGTTTCATGTTTCCTATGGATGAAAAGATTGATGTAAAATTTATAATTTTTTAACTGTTGGTGATATCTTCATATACTCTAATTTTGTTCAAATGTTTTTTGGGGTCCGATACAACATCTTCAACTGTGAAAATAGCCTGCATCGGTTGTATTGTAAAACATGTCATTACCGTATTATAGGATAGCAAAACCGCGGAACACTATACGTATCAAATAGAACAAAAGAAAGCTCAATTTTGAAATCTGTATACAGATTTATACAACATGCTATATGATAAGAATGGAAATTCCTTGAACCACCTGTCATTATGCATGTTGGAATTAAACCAAAGAAACATTGAATTAAAGTGATAACATGGACATTCGTATCAGAGAGGAGAGATGTTTATATATGCACTAAATAGAGTCTTTATTGATGACACATCAATTACAAAGGGTTTATGAAGTCTTTTAGGTATACGTAAAAGATAAATAGGTTATGGTTAAAGAGTAAATGATTGAGTCAAAGTCAAAATGTCAATAAAAATAATCAAAATTAATTTGTCTCATGGATCTTTCTAACAATATAACTTCCTTTCTAGCTGCATTAGTTACTTCTTAAAATTACTAAAATAACCCTAAGTCTAGATTCATTATATTTCAATAATGCGCACATTTGTGAAAGATGAACTCCATATTTTCTGATAATGATTGGTTTGTGTACAGCGATTCTTGAAAGTTATTGCGAATAATCAATTTTAGTTGGTTAAAAGTAGGAAAATTGGTTTTCTATGTAGTACAACTTACATATATTACTTCAAGTGTAATAACACCTCATTCTTCCTTCTATGGCTCTTGTTGACTTTTTCCCATTTGCAATAACATCTTCCATCCGATGTTGGGAAATTTATTATCGAAATGTGAGGGTCAATGCAAAAGTGGAATAAGATGTCTTAAAGGGAAGAGGGGCAACACCAACAAGTTCATATTGACATTTTGCAGCAGGTTTGCAGATTGCCAACAAATATACGAAAAAAATATAATTTTTTTTTTTTTACAAAATGAGTATCATAATAACATTTTCAATTAGAACTTCATTAAGTTTAACTTTCGTCTAACGCACTAATTGACAAGTCTAAAATATTTTCATAGAGTTCCAAATTATGGGATTGGGTAGAAATATATAGATGGCAAACCATACAAATTGATACATTAGTAATTTCCTCGTGTACAACCCATGTAAATGCCATATAGCTGCGAATTTAATCAATTATCTGTTAGCCAAATGATTTTAAAAAGTGCCAGAAGCAAGGTTGTAAAAATCGTTTAACGATACCTAGTCGGTGGACTGGGGTTAAGGGATTAATCGGCTAGATAGAGATTAATCGGGGGATTAATCGGGGACCATTAATTGCTAATTTGTTAGATTTTAAAAAATTAAATATGACTAATATCATATAAAAGTTAATAAATACCACTAATATCATAACAAAATAGGTTAATATGAAAAATACAACACTAATCATACCTCAAATAGTTTTTATTGAGATATAACTTTTTTAAGGTGTTAAAATTTCATCGTGTTCTACTGTTTCAGTCATTTTGTATGCATGGATAAATCGCTAGGCGCTCTCTAATCGGTCGAGTAGCGTCTAGGGATTAATCGGAGATTAATCGGGGCCTAATCGGGATTTTTACAACACTGAACCAAAAACCATACCTTATGAGGGTGGGACTAGATGTATGCAAGATCAAGTGTCCTTCCCCAGGTCTATAAGAAATTAACGCCCACTAAACAATAAATGAAACTTATTAACCCTAGTTAGAACATCAATGTATGCGGTTAACTTTACATTAATGGATGTCTATGCTAGTCAAGAAACAAGATAATGGCTGTCTTGGAAAGTAAGGGGGAAAGTTAACAAATATTGTATCAATTTTACAATAATTTTGGGGAAAACCACAAAAAAGCAGGGGAATATTGTTGATCCTTTTAAGGTCCCAAGAATCAATGATTTCGACAATGCAGTCGACCAAGATAAATGTTGAAAGCGAATAGGGTAATATTACTTCCCCTTGCACTTCAATTTTCAGCAAAAGGTCTCAGACATACTCATCAAAATGAAGTAGAAAGATCATATAATTCCAAAGTTGGTATGAACTTATTGGATTTTTTTTGGGGTAAATTAACTTATAACTACATTAAACTTTACAACAATCAAGTCAATAGCAAAACCCCATTCAAGTTCGAATTCCATGTATTATTTTGCAATCACATGTCAAAGTGAAAAAGAGAAATGTAGATCAAAGGAGGCATGATCGACAAACAATTACAAAGCTATCGAATTTTATTCAAACATTTTTTGGGGTCCGATACAACATCTTCAACTGTGAAAATAGCCTGCATCGGTTGTATTGTAAAACATGTCATTACCGTATTATATGATAGCAAAACTGCGGAACACTATACGTATCAGATGGAACAAAAGAAAGCTCAATTTTGAAATATGTATACAGATTTACACAACATGCTATATGATAAGAATGGAAATTCCTTGAACCACCTGTCATTATGCATGTTGGAATTAAACCAAAGAAACATTGAATTAAAGTGGTAACATGGACATTCGTATCAGAGAGGAGAGATGTTTATATATGCACTAAATAGAGTCTTTATTGATGACACATCAATTACAAAGGGTTTATGAAGTCTTTTAGGTATACGTAAAGATAAATAGGTTATGGTTAAAGAGTAAATGATTGAGTCAAAGTCAAAATGTCAATAAAAATAATCAAAATTAATTTGTCTCATGGATCTTTCTAACAATATAACTTCCTTTCTAGCTGCATTAGTTACTTCTTAAAATTACTAAAATAACCCTAAGTCTAGACTATATTTCAATAATGCGCACATTTGTGTAAGATGAACTCCATATTTTCTGATAATGATTGGTTTGTGTACAGAGATTCTTGAAAGTTATTGCGAATAATCAATCACTACAAGAAAAAAGGCCTTTTACGACGCGCAAAACACGACGCTCTTTGATTTATGTTACGCATTAGAGAGCGACATTAAAAAAGTGTCATCTCTTCAAAAATTTTAAGGATTTAGGTCGCGCATTACTGAGTGCCCTTAAATTAGTGTCTCATGTAAAAATATTAAAAACACGGAGGGCACCTATAATAAAAAGGGCGTCCTCTACAAATGTCGCTTTATAATTTTAAAAACGCGCGTTTCTGGGACTCAGGGGGGAAACTAAATCCCCCAAAATTTTGAACACCCGCTTCCTCTTCCTCTCTACTCTCTACACCCGCCAAATCGACTTCATTCTCTCCCTTCTTTCTCTCTGCAAACCCCTTCTTCTCCGATCGACTTTCACTTCCTTCTATTTGCAAACCCTAATCAAACATAACACATTTGAAATAGTAATATCTTCTTTCATTTTCTCCCCTGCTACTCTCTGTAAAACCTAGCAGCCGCCACCACTAGAAACATGGAAAATCCCCCAAAATTTTGAAGTACCCCGCTCACTCCTCTTCACCTCTACCCTACTCCATCTACAATGACTCCCCACGTTACAAACCCTAGCCTAGTTGTGCTTCTATCCTTGGTCCTATTTCTTCATCCATTCAGCAAATTAGGGGAACACGACTTCTCATTCATCCCTCAACTTCATCTTCTCAATCAAGAAAAAAGGATTCTGGTTTTTTTCGTGCATCTGCATCATCTTGGTGGCGATAAACTCTCTAAGGTTCGTTAATTGGTTCAATATTGTTTATTCTCAAAGTGTTGGATGTGGGGGTAAATTTGTTATATGTGAACAAACACAACATCACCAACATCCGATTGACGGGTTCGATTCTCCTCTTCTGGTTACACAAAGGTATGTTGTGCTTACCATCGTTCTTCTCCCTGTTACCTAATATGCGACTCCCATGAAACCGAGTTGCTCAACAGGATGAAACTCAACATCTCCGATCCGATCTTTATCTGATTTCGATTATTAAAAGCCAACTATAAACATCACACCACATGGTCGACAATCGACATACTCTCTTTCTCCATGTTGACTCCCTTTCTATCTCTATCAAGTTTCTGTCTCTATCAAGTTTTAAGGGCGTACAAAAGGGATATCAATATTGATTTTTTTTTAACATTCACTTGATTCTTGGAGCTTTTTCACTAAAATATAGGAGAAGATGAGTAATCTATTTCGAAGGGCTGCATCACAGGTTAGGCCCTCTTATTAGTTATTCCTCCCATTCATGCACACAATCAGAATCAAAATCAGTTTAATACACGAATTAAATCAGGAATATATGTTATTGAACTATATATGATCCTTGTTAAAATTAGTATTCTGCTAATATGATATCGGCTAGATTTATATTCTCCATCATAATTAAACCTAATAGCTTATGAAACATTGAAATTTCCTTGGGGCGCAGGACCTGTTTATCTAAATAAATAGAGAAGCTATTAAATTTTTAGCATTGCAAAAGTATGAAAGTTTATAACTTGTTTGTTTTCATAATTCATAGCGTATTTTCCACTTACTTTTTTTTTCCATTGCTTCATGTGACTTGTAGTTACTGACACTCAGATGAAAACAGGCTTTATGATTACAACTCTAATGATTTGAATTTAATAAGATGTTATATGTTATAGATTGGTTCACATAGAAAAAATGTTGGAGGTTCTAGAAGTGTGATGGTGAGGTGGACTAGTATAGAAGCTGTACAAACTGATGATTCTGCAGTTGATCGTAAGGGGTATGTTATAGCAATGCATCTTTAATACTATGCCTCAAAATATTGGATTTCTTTTAAAAAAATCGTTTTCTGATTGCTTCTATTCCAATATTAGGTATAAGGGACATGACATGTTGGCTCCTTTCACTGCTAGATGGCAGCCTGATGAATTGCATCCATTGGTAACAGATAAATCTGAGGTAAAGATTATTAACATTTATAAGTATTGGAATTTTGTATATTCTATGTCTATTGTGAAAAAGGTTTGATTCTTGTTATGATAGGGTTCATATGTGTATGACATAAATGGGAAAAAGTATCTTGATTCTCTTGCTGGTTTATGTTGCACAACTTTAGTATACACAAAACCCTTTTCTAGATTAAACAGTTTCTGAAAAATGTTTGTTTTTTATATTTCTTTTTGTAACTTTTAGGGGGGAGTGAATCAAGGCTTGTTGATGCTGCAACTAAACAGCTAAATATTACAGAGGTGGGACCTTATCTAGCTTCAATCGTCAATAATACATGACTTGTAACACTCTCTTGTTGTCATCCAGCTTTTGCATCTTTCCACCATCTTGAGGTCTTGGATTTGAGTTCTAACAGTCTTGTTGGGAGCATCCCTTCAGCAATACATGCATTATCTTCCCTAAGAGCTGTCCCATTCGCTCACAATAATCTTAATGGCTCATTATCAAATCATGGTAAGTTATATATCTAAAGCATGCACATTTCATTTTTGTGAGTATTTTGTAACATTACCTTTGGTCCTTTCCTTGATGCTTAATCTTTTTGAACTTGTATGACCATGAAAATGCAAGTAATATATTTCTTGAAGGTTAATCTTTTATAACTTAATTACCTTTTGAGTTTCATGGCTTACGCATATTTTTTTATTTTTATTTTTGTCGTTTGACAGGGTTCTGTGAGTCGAAGAATCTCGGTGAATTGGATCTTAGTAACAACATCTCTTAAGTTGTTTGATATTTCTTCAAACAATTTTTGTGAGTACATTGATTTTAGTCATAACATATTTGAAGGTTCATTCTCCTTTAGCTCCTTCTCCAATCATATAAAGCTTCAATTTGTTCGAATCAGAAGCGACAATGACAAGTTTAAGGTGGAAACAGAAGATCCTATAGGTTGTATTCCAATGTTCCAGTTCCTGCTGTTCCCCTGTTCCTACTGGTGTAACTCTTTTAGTATGTCAAGCACCAATATTACCACTGTGGCATGCTGAAATAACTCGGTAAACCTCAACTACTATTACTATTGATTGATTTAGCTTTATTGTATATATATGCATGCTAATTAGTAATTATTATCTAATTATTTATAGAATCCAGGGACTTTTGAGTTTTGAGGTTACACTGTTTCAGTTTTCACTGCACAAAACTTAGATATTGCAATAGCCACATCTGATGGAATTAAGTGGTATTTACTTTTTACTAATTAGTAATTACTAGATTATTCTTTCTCCCATGTTTTTGTACAAAAGCTTCTAGGTCGTTACAGCTTTATTGATGAGATGTCAGCATTAGATCCCAAACTTTATAATTCATTCTTCTTTTCTTGATATATTATTGCAGCATTATGATAGTGATGTGAAGGATATGTGTCTAGATTTTACAGTTAATGAAGAGTTATCTGGAAAACGACATGTTGTTTAACTTAAAACTGGGGGTAAAGATGTCATTGTCACAAATGATAATAAGTTGCAGTATATATATGCTATGGTAGATTATAAACTTAACCGACAGGTATAATCATCTCTCTAAAATGACCTTTTTACCCTTTCATTTCGGAAAAAGAAACAAAATTTGCTATATTTGATGCCACTAATTATTTACAGGTATTGCCACTTTCAAATGCGTTTTATAGAGGATTAACATATCTTATATCCCCATCTTGATTGAAATTGTTTAATGCCAGTGAATTTAATCAGGTATTAAGTATTGCTTAAATTGATTTATCTTAATTTTTTTAATTAAATCAACTAAAGTTTTTAATATTAAAAAAAAGCTTCTTTCTGGTGGAAACCATGACATTTGATGTTGATGATTTGAGGAATAACACACGGTACACTGGTGGTTACACTGAAGGAAGCTGGACAGTTAAGCTCTTTTGGGAGGTATGCATAAATTACATTTATGGTCCCTGTAATTTTAATTTTCCGGAATTACACATTTGGTCCTTTCACTTTTTAATTTACAAAAAGGAAATCACAAAATTTTAATTTATTTTAAATAGTTTATGGGTAATTTGGTAATTTGATGATACATATAGGTTCAGGAAGTTTTCGATGAAATTGGTGCTCCTTCTATTCTTATTTATAATAATTCACTCTTGTATTTTTTTTGTCTAGTACTTTATCTAATCTGTTAACTTTACTTGCTTTCTTTTTTTAGAGTTTATACAGGGTCATTCATGACTTCTCTTGATTTGCAGGTTTGTTAAGTTCATTTTGTTTTCTGATGCAAAAAAAGTGGCTAATATCTTTGTGTTAGTTGTGTTGTGGTTTAGTTGATATTGATTATTGATTAGTTAATATTGTACAACTGAAATGATTATTGATTAGTTGATATTGATTTGAATATGGTTGATTCCACTCTCATACATACCATGTGTATTATTAATTAGTTGATATTGATATTGTACAACTGACATGATTATTGTGTAGGATTTCCGTGTTGTTCTTGATAAAGAGTTGGGATTGATATTGAAGCTAAGAGACATGATGAAGGGTTTTAGAGCTTCTTCAGACACCTTAATGACAAGTTACTGAAACAAGAAGGTGCCCCTTTATTATAGCAATGTAGTATTAGGTTATATTGTTAGGGAAAACCTCTTAATAACAATGTAAATTTAATTTATATATTGTAAGAAAATAGAATTGTATGACATTAAATTTTATGCAATGTATTGTATTTTTTGTATATGGTATTTTATTTTTATTATGAGATATTAAATGAAAATTTAATTTAAAAACTAATAAATATATAAATATTTTTTTAAACATTTAAATTTACGATACGCAAAAATGTGTGTCGTCTTCATTTATGACATGGCCTTTCTTGACAGGGGCTTTCTTGATACGCATTGCGTGTCATTAACACGCGCGTCGTAAGGTCACGACACGAGAATGCGTGTCGTCTTTCTTTATGACAGTGCTTTCCTTGATACGCATTGCGTGTCGTAAACGCGCGTCGTAATTGCGCGTCGTAAATGAGCGTCGTAAATGCGCGTCGTCTCTCTTTATGACAGGGCCTTCCTTGACGCGCATTTGCGCGTCGTCTGAGCCTTTTACGACGCGCAATGAGCGTCGTAAAAGGCCTTTTTTCTAGTAGTGAATTTTAGTTGGTTAAAAATAGGAAAATTGGTTTTCTATGTAGTACAACTTATATATAGTACTTCAAGTGTAATAACACCTCATTCCTCCTTCTATGGCTCTTGTTGACTTTTTCCCATTTCTACTTCAATTTTCAGCAAAAGGTCTCGGACATACTCATCAAAATGAAGTAGAAAGATCATATAATTCCAAAGTTGGTATGAACTTATTGGATTTTTTGGGGGTAAATTAACTTATAACTACATTAAACTTTACAACGATCAAGTCAATAGCAAAACCCCATGCAAGTTCGAATTCCATGTATTATTTTGCAATCACATGTCAAAGTGAAAAAGAGAAATGTAGATCAAAGGAGGCATGATCGACAAACAATTACGAATCTCTCGAACTAATTATAGGAGATTACCAGGGCACTAACTAAGATTTAGTGGAAGGTTTGATATCAGTAAAGATTAACCGCTGTTGATGGAATGATGAACTCCGCATAAACATCAAGCCCCATTAGTTTCTTCAATTCGCCATGTCTCAATCCATCTATCAACTTCACGTCCCACCCCTGACCGGTTGCAGCCATTGAGACTACAACAATGTCATGGCCCACATCGTGGTTATAGGACCTGGAATCTCTCTTACTATACTTCTTGCCAGAAAATGGAAGAAAAACCGATAAGAAAGGAACCGTTTGGGAAGAAATTGGTGAAAAACCTATATGGAATTTGAGTCTTGATCTCCAACGAATGCTCTTTTAGTTAAAAACCCAGAAGAAATTGAATGTGATGGATTATGTCTCGTCTTTAAAGCCACTGTCCCATATAAAGTTGCTATTAAACGGTTGTCCGGCGAGACCGGTCAAGTCATAGCGAATTCCAAATGGAAGTAATGGTTGGTGACAGTGAGGGAGCGGAAGGAGGTAAACAATGGGAAATGAACGACGACAGTTCCGGGTGTTTGGGAGTTTAAAAATAAAAAATGTTTGACATTTTCAAAAGTCTTTTCCAATTAACTTTTTGGCAAGAAAGAATTAGTTTTATATCCTATGGACGGTTAACCGGTATAATAAATAAAATATTAATTTTATTTTGTTTTATGTTATTATGTAATTTGTTACCATGCATTGTATAATGACAAAGCTACTAATGTAAACAACATATGAATGAAAAAAAAACATTAAAAGACAATAAAATAAAAAGCATAGCAATTAATTATAACACAATTAAATGAAGTTAAGTTAAAAACAAAAAAATAAAATCTGTTATTTAATTACTTTAAAGTCGGTTAGCAGTATCATCATTAGTAGACTCCTCACACAATTATGCAAGCCGACACTTCTTTAGTGTTATTGATGATATACCGTAAAAGAATAGCTAACAATAACAGTTGAAGCAAAAATATTTCCACATTGTAAGAAAAATATAAAATTTAAACAATATCTTGTAACTTACTTGAATGTCTTCACCATCTTGAAAGTAGAGATATAGATAGGCTTTTTAAAAATATGATCTTCAATATTATCATGACCAACCTAATTCTAAATATTGATCGCAATAATAAGAAGCATACCAAAAAAACATAATCTAACTTTATAGAAATAATATAAATTAACCCATACATTCTCACTTCCTTCTTCATCTTTTGCTTCTTTGACATCATATATACGTTTTTGAAGACCATCAATTTCTTTATTATCACAAACATCTTATGTATATTAAGACAAATCAAGTTTAATACATATAAAGTATAACTTTTACATAACTTACCACAATATGAATTAATAATTACCATTATTGACATTGTTGATGATATCAAATAAATATGTGGTCCCCATAACGCTTGTTTTGAGAGCTCTCATTCATACTCAGGGACTTTAGACAACCATTCATCTTCATCATCGATTATAACTATATAATGATCTTCATCATTTGTTAAACCACCGTATTGCTCTTAATCGTGGGAGTAATCTTATATCCCTTATCAATATGTTTTTTGTCACTTAGTATTTAGTTACAATAAAACGACACATGTAATTTGGTGACATATTAAATTTGTCAACGTTAATAGTAAAAATGACCTTATGACCACATAAGGTTTCGATAAGAAAATTTTGTACCCAATTAGGATAATTGTCACCTTAAGAAAACATGACAAACATATTAATATACATACAAACAACCCCCGTACACACATATTAGATAAATAGTTAATATACCTATGTATATTAGTATATAAAAGATAAAAATGTATATAGAATCAAACCCGATAAACTCTTATTAACTAACTCATCAACAATAAAACCAATAAGAGGAGTATCACTTATTTTTTGGCCGTTAACCTAACTGTAAATTCAAGTACAAACACATTAGAGAGTTAACTAAACAAATAACAATGCACTTCCATTACTAATTCTTGAAATAAGCCCAAATATGGCTAAATGTGTTAAAAAGCAATGAACATCCATTTTTTTTTTACTAAAATAACATATTTCTCACATTTGTGTTAGTTTCTTTTATATAATTTATTAATATTTAAGTTTTATTTTTATATATCATGACTCTTGAAAACCGAATTGCAAAAATCGGTCCAACTGAATAATGATTTGGTTATAATAGATTGGATTTGAATGTAGTTTGAATTATTCAAATCGATACTTTGAAACTAAAATCAATTTAGATTTAGTTGATCGTTTGGATCGAGCCATCCATCCAAACGATCATCCATACTTTTCTGTCAAAAGTTTGTTTCGACATAAAAATAAAACTATGATTTTGTTTTGCTTTAAAAATGAAACGACATTTTTTTTTGGAGTTACGATCATATTTATGTTGATGTTTGGTTTCAAAATATTATTTCCGGTTAAAAATAAAATTAATATAAATAAAATTTACATTACCTCCCTTCCATAATGAAATTTTAACAATTTATTTTTCAATTTTAATAACTATTAGCAAAACATAAAGTTATTTATGCGTATTTTTATAATAAATAAATAAATTTTATCAATGTATTTTTGTTTTAAACATGCTTTTACTTTTAATATATAAACAACAAAATATTTTTATTTTAACACAAAATAAAAACCATTATTATTTATATATTTCAGTAGCTTTTGCTGATGTCAATTTTTCTTTGGTTGACATATGTTAATTAGGGGTGTGCAAAAACCGAACCGCAAACCAAAAAAACCGCATAAACCGAAACCGAAATGAAAACTGATGGTGCGGTTTTTAGTTTTGTAAAAACCGAAAATACTCGGTGCGGTGCGGTTTCTAGTCACGCAAAAACCGCAAAAAACCGAACCGCACCGCATATATATATATATATATATATATATATAAAATGTTGATATTCGTAAGAACAAATAACTTATGACAATTAAAATTTTTATAAATATAAATATTTGTTTTATCTATCGAATGATGATTGTATATTTTTAAGCATAAATTCAGTGGTATTTACAATAACAAATAATGTTTATGACATTTTTTAACATTTAAATATGAAGAGTACTAGTGATAAGTATCATTTTTATGAATACATTAATTGATATTATCGTATGTATTTGTGAAACAAATATTATATTAAATTCGTATTATATTCAAACATTACAAACATGTTGGATGAGTGGTTATGTAATTTGATTTCAAACCAAGAGGTGGTGGTATCGGTTTATCTCCAATAAATGATTAGCACTCCTTATTTGAGTCAAAGTAACTCACAGAGTTACTTGAGTTTTAGTAAAAAGGAAAAACAAAAACAAAAAAAACTAACAAAAAACCGAACCGCAATAAAAAATCGCAAAAACCGAACCGCATAAAACCAAACGGTACGATTTCTAAATTTCAAAAAACCGAAGTTGCGGTTTTCGGTTCGGTTTTGGCCAAAAACCGCACCGAACCGCACCATGCTCACCTCTAATTTTAATGGAACAATGTAAATAAATAGGAAGTTTTTGGTCCACATTCAATGTTTGACATATATTAATTGGAACAATATAAATAGTGTTATATCTATCCGATGTTTATACAATCTTATTCTTTAAAAAGTATATTTTGCTATTTTGGGTTAAAAATTATATTTTTATTGGACAGATTTTTCAATGTACACTATTTATAATAGAAAATGAAAAACACTTTTGAATTCTAAAATATTTAGAAACAAAAATATGTAAGAACTAAGAAACATTGACTTTTTTTTTTCTTAAGTCTATCACTTTATCAATAAATAATACATCAAACGGTTCAAAAACGTTAACAATGTTATTTAACTCGTGATTAATGGTAAAATCATGACATACCATGATATAAATTTTGATACACTTGAAATAATAACATCGATCATAAATCGTAATATCATGTCTTTTTTTTTTAAATCCTAACAAATAAGATAATTTTGCAAAACCTACATATACACAAACTGAAAAACTAACTCACAAATCAATGTTATGAATAAGTATGTATTGTAATCAATAATAAATATTTTATAAAAAAAAAATATTAAATAGAAAGGATTAAAACAATAAAGAAGATGGGGACATATTGGTTATTATACATGGACTTAAAAGACCAATTATAAAGTCATAAGTACCCAAAAAATGACAAGAGTTTAGAGAGAAGATGAATATTCACATTAAAAAAAACATATGTTGATTCAGTTGCATACTCTATCAAACCAATAAACAAAACAAATCAATGCAATTAAAAGTTCACATAAAAAACATAAGAAAATTTTAAAGTTCGACATCTATAAAATGTCATATTTGAGATTCCTCAAACACTTAAAGAGAGTAGTTTGTATAGTTTAACATCATTAAAGTCACTCTGCGTTTATTGCATTATTAAAGTCAAACTTCACTTCTTCCCCCCACTTTTTCTATAGTTTAAGAAAGTTCATATACACAAAAGAGCAACAAATTAGAACCCAAATGATGATTATTGGATTTAAGTAGAAACGATAAATCCCAATTTATATTTGTTATTCACTATCAAAAGTCACAAATGACGAACCTTTTTTTCATGTAATAACTAATAAGAGAAGCAAAACAGTAATCTAATCAAGACCATAATCATTGGTTGCTTAAACCAAAGTTGTTAAATCATATTCGATGTAATTTTCATCAACTTCACAGAAAAGTTCATTCCCACATATATTGCAAAAGCACTAAATCCAAGATGTACCCTCGCTATCATGCCCACTCACATTTGATTCATCGCTATTTGTCATCAACAAAAAAGTAAGAAAAATTAAAATTCCATATCCAGGTTTATGTCTAATTTCAAATTTAGTATTGATCAAAGGACTAAAGATCATAAATGGAATAAGCATGGTATTTTGTCAAATAGTTAATATGCATAATATTTTACCAGATATTGATCCATATGGGTCGTGTGGCAAACCATTATGTCCATCAATTTTGGAAGAGGTTGAAAAAAAACAAAGCATTATCAGTAAAAAGAATCAAACTTGAGATAAAAAAAAAAATAAATAAAATAAAAAAAACCCATTCAAGTAAAACGAATTGGTTTATGGCTAAAACAGATCTAGCCAACACATGATTCAAAACAAAACAAACCTAGTTCAAGCAACACAAATTGATTTAGGGCTAAAACCGAAAAACAAACAGAAAATCAAACCTGGTTCAAGATTATAAACTAATGACAACAAAAAAATTACCAGCTTAAAGCCATCCAATATAGAGTGAAAAGCAGAGAAAAACATAACCCTAATTTTGTGTGAATTCGTTTGGAAATGCAATCAACATCCTCAATTATAGACATTTGTGATAAAGGGGGAAAATTACAAATCAAGATTACTGATTTCTTGCTATGAATCATAAAAGTTTCTTAGAAAGTTTTTAATTAAGACTTTAGAAAGCGTTAAATTGATTTTGCATCAATAGGGATGGAGATGGATTTTGAGAAACTTACAGATGTCAAACGGAATCTGCTATTTTTCTTCTGGTAAAGTTCAAGCCGGAATCCAAAATTGAACGTCAAAACCAGCAGTGGCAGGTGGCCTCGAATGAGACAATAGTCGTCGTTCTCCCTCAATAGCATCTCTATTATCAGTATCAGTTGACAAATAAAAAACCTGAAATTGAAACTTACTGAGTAAGTGAGTGGACGTCCAATGAGATTTACATATAGAAAAGTGTATATGGAAGTAAGAGGCCATCGTTGTCTGGGATCTTCCAAGTGCATTCAAAGAAAAAATAAAAATCCTGCAGATGATGGAGAAGAACTAGTGAGTTTTGTTGTTGAAAAGCCCAATCCAAAGTGGAAGTAAACCTAGAAATTTGTGAAAACAGAAATTAAAACATACATTGGATGGCTTTTATTCAAAGGGGAAAATGTTCTCAGTTGATTTGTGGTCCATGATTATGAGAAGCTTGAAGCAATTTGAAGCAAATGTTGAAACAATTGAAGCAATTAGGTTGAGATTGAACTCTTATGTAGACGGGACAGTTACACAATGAAGAAGGATATGCGATGAAGGAAGAACGTGGGGTGGATATGGCGGTTTCTATGGTTGACGAAGAAGATGGAGCCGGGAGCAGTTGAAGTTCAAGGAGCAGGAATACATGAATAGTGGAACGAAAAAAGACAAAACTGAACAAATGGTCCTGTGGTTAACCTTACACTACTACGATACGTGTTTGGCTTACCTTTTTAAATGATTTTTGACGTTATTTTTTAGAAAAAGTCCCAAAAGATGTTTGGCAAAGGGAAAATGACTTTTGTAAATGACTTTTTCCATAGAGTAATTTAAGTCTTTTTAAAAAGTCATGATTACTTGATTTTTCCTAACTTTTCACCAGCTAAAAATATTAAATTACCAATATACCCCTCATCTACCCTAAACATGTCTTTTTTTTGTCATTTTACATGTAAAAATTAAACCAAACACTTTAATTTTTGACTTTTTCCCTTCAAAAGCTAATCCAAACACATTTTAAAAAATAACTTTTGTAAAAAGTTCTTTTACAAAAAGTCCTTTTACAAAAAGGACTTTTGCTCCACAAAAGTTAAGCCAAACACCCCCGTACATGTCCAAAATTTTTATTTTGTTGAGTATTTGATCTAATTTGTTATGAACATCTTTATAATGACAATTTTGCCCCCCCCCCTTCTCCTCCTTTTTTTTCTTTTTCAGTTTTCTTATTCATTCTATTATTTTTTTGATGAAATAAATAAATAACAAAATAAAAAACCAACTAACCCCTCCATCTCTCTCTATCTCTCCCTCTTTCTCCCTCTCCACCATGTTACCGGATTTGAAAGGTCTGTGTGTACACGTCTTCGAGATGAAGTCACACATTGACAGGTTGGGAATGTTAGGAGTCGTTGTGTCGAGGAAGTTAGTTGTTCACTTGGTTTTTCAATCACTTCCTAAGTCTTATAATGAGTTCATTAAATATTACTATATGACAGACCGCGACATGACCCTTATTGATTTTAACTATTTGCTAATGGATGCTGAATCAGCAATGATTTGGCACGCTGGTAATGCAAATTTGATTGGAAGATCTACTTCCCCAACTTCCATGGACATTGACAATGGAAACATTGGAAGTCTAGAAAAGTCTTCTCTTCCCAATGAAAAGGGAAAGACTCAGAGATTCTCCCGTGTGCCATTCCGAAAGAGTCTATTTGTTTCTATTGCCAAGAGAAGGGGCATTGGATGAGATGCTGCCGTATCTACCAGAAGGATCACGAGGATGGAAAGGTGAAAATGTATAACTCTGCTTCAGGTAAGTCCACTATCCAACTCTATTAAGTTCCCATTTGTAGATTTTTAATACATTATGTGATAAGATCACATTTTGATGTTTTTTCGGATCGATGAAAAGAAAGGAAGCTTAAAGGAAAAGCATGTTGAAAATAATTGTTTTGGTTTCAATATACAATGATTGAACACATGTAAATATTATACTTTTAAATACAATGGTTGTTTGTACTTTGATTACTATGATGCATGTGTTGTGATACTACAAATGAAGTCCTCCACCCCCGGACGTTTCCGCCGTTTGGTTTAGGGGTGTGACAGATTTGTATAAGCTTAACATTCTTAAATCAAAATTCAAAAAAATCTATACTGATATGGATCTAGAAAGACGAACACGACGCTGATATGGATCTAGAAAGACCAAGACAAAAAAAAAATCTGGCAGCGAATACATGGCCTGAGTCGTTCGAAGGTGTTGAAACCCTTTCATCAAAGCTTCCACCATCTTTAGATCTTGAAAAAAGGACGATAGGTTTTTCTTTCAAAATTGTAAAGGTCAAAGCTTGGATTTTTTTTTAGTTTCTCTTTTTCTCCGCCACCCTTCCCATATAGATTAGGGTTTTTGTCCTGAAAATCGAGCTACCACTGTGGGATGGGTTTTCAGATATGAAGAGGAAGAGGGCTTTCAGATCGATAGATCTGAAGAGAGTTTTTAGACTTCACCGGCGTAGATCTGTTCTCTTCTGAGGATATCGGAGACCTGAGCTCGTGACTGAAGACTCTCGAGGCAAAGAGGCGGATTTTGATTCAAGGTTTTGTCCTCCGTCGCTTCGTCTTTAGATCACCATGTGTGTGTTCAGATGAAGAACCCGAGAACCGATGACCTCGATTTGATTCCGTCTTCTAATTTCATTTTCTTATTTCTCTATTATCCGATCTTCCCTCTATTTTCCTTTCCTTGAGTGTTTAGGGAGAAAATTCTAAAGAAGAAACATATCTCAGATCTTGTTTTGGTTTGACGAGAGAGAGAGAGAGAGAGAGAGAGAGAATTTTATTTTTGTTTTATTTTTAAATGTTTTCTAATTACTTTAATAAAAGAAAAATGTAAAATAAAATAATAAAGGGCAAATCCGTCATTATAAAATGAATCAAAATTTTTGGATCAAACTCACAATAAAATGATAAGTTTGGACCTGTGGTGCTAGTCCAAACTTTTTTGGACCAAAGTGGCAATTTTGAGCTAACCACGGGGACCAATTGTGTAGTTTTGTCAAGAAAAAAACTGTAAAAAAAGTGTAAATAGGGAGTTTATGCGGTTGAGATAAAAAATTGAAGAAATCCAAGGGCTCAAAATCCTCATACCGTTATTGGTGACCAGAGCTTACTAATAATAATAATAATAATAATTGGTAAGTCTTTTGGAATTAACTTTGGTGGTTTTTCAAAAGATAAGAAATTGGGATTTTTTGTAACTTTTGTCTTCTTATAAGGTAAATTATCTTCAACAGTCCAAAAATATTTAGACAAACATTTTTTTTAGAACTAATTTTTGACTTTTGTCTTCTTAAAAGTTAAAATCAAAAAGTTCTTTTGTAAAAAAACTTTTCACTTTAAAAAACAATCTCAAACACCCCCAAGTGGTTTGTGGCTTAGGTAGGGTTGTTATTCAATCGGATTTACTTCTGTTTAGACCTGTCAATGGAGCAGATATTAACCATAATCTGATCCAAACCCTTAAGAATTATATGGGTTGGATCATAGTTTTTGATTCGTTTACCCGCTAGCGACCCATACCTAGTAACTCTTATATTAAAAGGGTCAGGTATGGATCATCACTGATCTGCTCCATTTATAACCCGCCCCTGAAACATCCCAAAATTTAAGACTAAAATTTTCATTTTAGTTAAGTTATTACTTAAAACCAACAGTATACAAAACATTCATAATAATATCTCATGTCAAAACCAAAGTGCCATCAATCAAATATAGTATCATAAAACCATATCAGAGTGTAATCCCAAAGATCTCATGTGCAGAAAACATAGTGCGATCCTGCGATCGAGATCAGCTCATTTCATTTGAGAACGAAGTACCTGAAACCAAAACTGAAAACCGTAAGCACGAAGCTTAGTGAGTTCCCCCAAACTACTACATACCATACAATAACACATATATCACATATTGGGCCTTGCCCACTGCATCGGGCCCCGCTCGGCATCGGACCGAAGTCCGGCATAACTTGGGCCTCGCTCACTACATCGGACCCCACCCGACATCAGACTGAAGTCTGGAATAACTTGGGCCCCGCCCGGCATCGGACCGATGTACAGAATAAATAAATTGAACATAACATAAACATAAACATATAAAATAATCATATATCCTGCATCAGGCTTGCCCGACATCGGACCGAAGCCTGGAACATATAACACATAACATAAACATGCATGAATCACAAAGACATCAAGCATACATAACTACTCCTCAGGATCGCCTTGGCATCAGACCGAGGTCCAGAAACATATAAACTGCATCGGGCTAACCCCGGCATCGGGCTTATCCCGACATATTGCAACTACATATACGGGCCGACATTGGTGCCTTAGACCCGTTCCTACTGGAGGAAAACTCACCTCACACTGTTGAAGTCCTGCTAACAAAACCCTAGCTACTGGTTAACAGATTCCTGAATCTGTCAATCATCAAAATAACACCCAATTAATAATTAGGTTCTAACACATATACCTATAAGTCCATGCTTGGGGTAAAAGACTGCTTTACCCCATTCAAGCTCAAGGCCCAAAAGTCTAATAATGAACCAAGGCCTAACTATGGCCCAATTTTCCAATTTGGGCCCAAACCTCTACATGGTCTTGCCTTAAGGCCCAACCATTTATTCTTGGTCCCACACTTGACATTCTGATGGCCCAAAATCTCGTAATCATCAAGGCCCAAACTATGGCCCATATATGGCTCAATTTTCCAAAGGGCCCAAACCCCTTACATGGGATTTACCCTAAGTCCATTTGCTTGCTCTTGGATGGTCCATTATTATCCTAATAACCAAGGCCCAATAAGAAGGCCCAACTCAAAGTGCAAGTGAAATTATTGTTTCACATAAAATGATAATTAGGGTTAAGTGTCACTACTTAACCCATTAAGGAATTAATCCATTAAGTCTCACATGGACTTAGGTTAATTGCAAATGGGTATTAATTAATATTTTAATTTAATAAACGATTCTAGTGTGGTCCCGATTGATCCAAAGTCCATATATCCAAAATCAGGGTTTTCTAAACCCTAAGTAGGGTTTCCAACCCATTAATAGCCTAATAGGCCCAAAACCAAGTCCTTAAGCCCATTAGGGTTTTGCTAGTGGGGCACCGCCCACTACCACCTCGGGTAGTGATGGTCAATGGTAGCTCACAGCAGCAGCCACCACCTTACGGTGGTGGTTTTGAGTTTCTTTCATTATTCTTTTTGCTAATTACATTTTACAACCCAAATCTCAATAACATACACATACATACTAACATAAACATACATACACACAGCCACCCTAGTGGTGGCCGATGGTGGTACACGGCGGCAGAAAAGTTATAACCGGTGGCAACCACCATGGTTGGCTGCCATGGTGGTGCTCTTGCTTTCCGGTTACACATTGGTAAGTTTTTAGAGTTGTTGCAACACCACAACCATTCCCAGGCACATGCTAATCACCTCTCGGAAAGATATAGTTAATCAGGCTATATCACTCCCAGATCTGATTATATGTCCCCAAGCCGACTAATACTGTCCAACAATCACAATACTTTTTTTTGTCCTAGTATGACACTGATTTTAGTATGAATGTAGGTATGTATACTTTAGTTAAATATTTTCTTATTTAAAAGTATAAACTCTTTGTTAGAGTATTTTAATCCCGATGTGTTTATAATTTGTATATCTTTTATGGTTTGATATACTTAATTCACTATAAACAATGCTCTGATACCAATCTGTCACACCCCTAAACCGAATTGGCGGAAACATTCGGGGGTGGAGGACGTCATGTACAGTATCATAACAATGCATAATAGTAAAAAAAGTAACAACATCATCCATTGCATTAATAGTATAATTTATACATGTGTGTTCTGAATGTAAATGTAAGACACCAAATATATATATATATATATATATATATATATATATATATATATATATATATAAAAGACGAATCTGAAAGTGCTCCGTCTTCTCAAAACCTATCATTTGTACCTGTCTACTGGTGACCTGAGAATACAAGTTATTTTGAAAGAGAGGATCAACATTTAAGTTGGTCAGTTCATAAGTATTTTAATGTCAGATGTTTGTATAAGTATGAAGAAAGTGTTTGCAAATGTTTTTTGTAAATGTTTGTAAGTGTTTGTAGTAAATGTTTGTATGACCTAGAAAATCTTATATTTTCTACTAGAAATGTAGCCTTCTACCAAGACCTGAATGTTTTGTATGTTGTTTGTTTGTAAAAGTGAGTGTTTTTCCCAAGTATGACTATCATTATCAAAATATAGTTTACATTACCGTTATTTGAGAAGATCACAATGTGAATGCAATGAGAAAATTGATGATGTACTGTAGTATTGTATATATAGTAATTAGTGTTGTACTAACTACCTTAAACCAATTGTTAATTAAGGTATAATGTGATATTGTTGTAACCATGCTTGATTGACTAGTAAAGCACGACGCTCGAAGATGTCGAAATGGTATGACATTTGTCACCCATAGACCTGCAGGTCCCACTGTAGCTAGCAACAAGGTGTAGGATGGTCAATCTAGTATAGGTCTATACACAAGTTATGAGCCAATGATTTCAACATTTATTGGAATTGTTCTTCCAAAGCTCAAATTCTTTGTTCCATTCCCCAGGATTTTTCATCCACTTCAATAGCCTTGGCCATTGTCATCCACATCAGTCCCTTAGATTCATGTCGGAGTGCCTCTTGGGTATTTATATAGTTATAGGTGGCCATGACTATATCACGATCTCCCCTTATGACATTATAGTCTTGGGTTCTTAGAGTTCTCAGTTGTTAAATCCATCGGGTGAGCCTCTCATTATTGTTTTCCACGATACTTATGTCATCACTCCCATCTTAAGTTGGTTACCTAAATGGATGGTGCGATCAAATAGTAGTGACAGAGATTCAATCTATGTAGGGTCCTGGGGCTTGGTTCCTGAGGGCTGTCTGATCTCAGAACCTTTCTTCCTTTCTTTTTTACGATTTTCCAATAGTGGTTTGTTTTATATTTCCGGAAGGGGTTGTATGGAACTTTTTTTCCTTGGGCATGGGAAATTGATCTGGAGTCTTCTTGGTGATGTTCTTGCAAGGTTGAATGGATTTTCAAACGATCCCCCTAGTGCGATGCATCCCAAAGCCAAGGCGATTTCTCATGAGTGGTGGGGACACATCGGGTGCGGCAATAGAGTGGATGTCGCATGGGTTACTGGTTCTTTTTTCTATGTTTCTTCTTTAGACTCTGAATCCTCGTCCATGTATTCCTTCGATCCTTCCTCAAAATCTTTTTCCGGATCTTCCTATGGTTCGTCATCGGAGATAATTGTTAACGTTTGATAGTTTTGAGTGTCCGGAGGCTGTCCTATTTGTTCAGTTGGGAAGTAGGGATCTGCTCCAATGGAATGTTGGATTATATGTCTATTCCCATAACTATAATTAGTATGTACTTGACCCGATAGTAGCATGGTTCATTTCAGGTTGCCTTCATCAGAATAATTTAATAGGATGGATATTTGCATAAGAGGTTATTTGTGATTTATTAATATATTATAAGTATAATATATTAATTGGGTAATCATATTATTTATTTAGTATTGATCAAGAATTAATTTGGAATTAATTTAGTGATCAAAAGAGACTAATTAAATTAACGGGGATTGATTAAGTAAATCAGTGATACTTATAGTTTGGGCTAATGACCCATGTTGATTATTTGGACTAAATCTTTGTGGAGTCCATGAAGATTTAGTCCAAAGGGTTTATTATATGGATTATTGGATTAAAGGCCCAACCAAGTGAATTACGGTTTACAAGTTGAAACCCTAGGAATTCCAAACTATATATTGAACCCCTAAGCTTGCAAATTTGGCCACTAGTATTCCAAGGTTAAACCCTAGCCGATTTTGTATGCTTCATAGCCTCTCTCTCATTATCCTCCACTTATTCATGGTGTTTATGACTTGTTTAAGGCATCACACTTGAGGTGCTAAGCTCTTGAAAGGCCAAAATTCTACAAGCTTCAACTAAAAGGTAATCTTTTAACTAGTTTTTATGTTTCAAATATCTATGTTGTATGCTAGTTATAGGTTTCATGCTTTGGATAATTTTTGGTTCATGTATAACTAGTGAAAAATTAGATCCAAAGGATTTAGGGTTGTATGTGCTATCAGAGCCATGAGTGTTTTATGTTATATTTATGCATTGGTTAATTGTTCAAAGTTGAAAAAACTAAAAAATTGATGTCTGGACAGTAGACTCGACGAGTCCCATGAGTGGGCTCGATGAGTTGAGTCATTTGGTGATGAACTCGACGAGTCCAGTATCCGACTCGACGAGTTAGATAATCAGATGACACATTTTTTGAGTTTTTGGCCAGTTTTGGATTAGGATCATTAGCGCAAACTGTTTTGGCTCATAAAATTTGATTTTGCTAATATGGTAATGATTATCGCCATCCAATAACATAGTGATTGTCAAATTTTAAGATAATTACTTGATTTTATGAAAAAACTAATTATTTGGAGAATTTGAAATTATTTTGCCATATGAGTGGAATTAGGCCAAATTAGTAAAAGATAAAATTATATGATTTTTTTATTCGTTTAATGTGACAACCGTCAATTTTCAGTCAAGTCAAAGTCAACGAAAGTCAACAAGTCAAACCGGTCCACTCATTTTGCCGTAAGTGCTAGAGCTTATGATAAGTAACTCCTAAACAACTCTCTATTCTAACGAGAGATCCTAAATCAAAAAGTGCGTACACCTAGATCTCCTTAACCTAAAACGATGGTACGTGGAGAGCCAAACCGATAAAACAATGTTACATACTCATCGGGAGTATGCAAGATCCCTAAACAGGGCTTAACGGGGTTTACGGACCTTGCAGTGCGTAGCCGGACACTCAAAAAGGACACCAATGAAACCTCTCTCAATCGTTTTCACTCTATCTCTTCTTATGTCAAATCTCTCCCAAATCTCTCTAAGTATGTGAAATCTCTCCCACATATCTCTTTGTATGTGAAATCTCTCCAAGTATGTCAAATCTCTCCCAAATCTCTCTAAGTATGTGAAATCTCTCCCACATATCTCTTTGTATGTGAAATCTCTCCAAGTATGTCAAATCTCTCCCAAATCTCTCTAAGTATGTGAAATCTCTCCCACATATCTCTTTGTATGTGAAATCTCTCCAAGAATGTCAAATCTCTCCCAAATCTCTCTGAGTATGTGGAATCTCTCTCAAATCTCTCTCGAAATCTCTCCCAACTTTCTATAATCACTCGGGGCATCCCGACCCTCGGATTTGGCGAAAATAGCCCAAAAACAGAAGTCTACGCGAAAAACGGACTTAAGGAAACGAACCCTCCGAACCGAAAGTACTATTCATGAACCGAACCGAAAGTACTATTCATGAAGGTCCGAACCGAGAGTACTGTTCATAATCCGAACCAAGGTGTTGACTTATGAGCCGAACCGAGACTACTGTTCATCCGAGCCGAACATCGCATAAGAGGAAGAACCGAACCCGAAGGTACTGTTCATTACTGTTCACAACAGTTCCTTCAGTTCTGGCTTCCCTTCGGACTGAACCGCCTGACTTCGCTTCTGACTTTTCTTCGGACCGAGCCTCGGACCAATCCTTGCTTCGCTTCTCGCTTCTGGCTCGCGTCTCTCTCCTCCGAACCCTGCACCCGTCTGACCGAACTTCGGCCTAGGGACCGAACCTCGGCCTAGGTCCGAAGGGTCTCGCTGGAAAGCTCATTTTTCACCCGGTTTCGCGTAATTTTGCGTTTAAGACCCATTTTTAATTGTTTTAACATGAGATTTTCACCCAAAACTTTATTTTAAAATATAAGACCCCTAAATTAATAATTTAATCATATTTTAAGGGTAAAATCTTATCCAAATAAGAGTAGGTAAAGTATCCAAATAAGAGTAGGTAAAGTACAAAGGTAGAGTGTTGACTTTACCTTATTTTATGACGCAAGCAACCCCCATACCCACTCCATGACAACCCATACTCCTTTCCACCATACCTTGTACCTTTTACCTCCCTCACAAGCCATCCCCACGTTTTTGAGAGCTGGATAATCATCCTGTCTCCTCATTTTCTCTCATTTGCTCTCATTTCACAAGAAGATCAAACTCTTTTTCTCTCTCACTTTCTCTCTCTAGAAATTCGAGATTCAAGGGCTGATCTTGAGTCTTTCCTCCACATTTGGTAAGCATAATCCATTCTCTTTATGATTATCTCAATTATTTCCACTCAAATCATGGATATCTTACACAAACTCCAATATATTTGTGTTAGAGCTTCGAATCTTCAAGTGATTCTTCAAGTGTTCTTGGGTTGAACACTTCTCTTCTTCAACACTTACCTACTGAAAACACTTAAGGTGAGTTCATACCCCTACATTTTCATGTTTTCTCAAGTTTTTAGGGGGGGAATACAAGTTAAAACACTAAGAACATAACTACATTTTTCTAACAGCTTTCATCAGAAAAGTTCAACTCCATTCACGGACTGTTTTGGACATCTTAAACATTTTTGTTTTCAAAACTGTTTTAGGTGCATGTAGATCCACTTCTTAGCTTTAAAATGACTACTTGCACATCTCCATACGATTTTTCTACAATTTATGGTGATTTTTACAAAACTGCCTATCATTTCAAACATCAATCCGGACCAGTCTGTGATTATGGACTCTTTCACATAAGTAAGAAGTCATTAAAAATTATAATAAAAATTATGAACAAACTAGACTCATTTTCCAAACTCTCAGAAGTTACAGAACTTGAATTGGACATTTTATGATTTTTCTACAATTTTTCCAATAACAGTTACAGAAAATGTTATTAACAGAAAAACTCTATAAATTTCATTTCACCTTGTAACATGTTGAGCAAGGCATACATCGTTATGTGATTATGTGTAGTTGCAATATATGACAAATTTTATATCCTTACATAGACATACATCAGAAAACAAATGGATTTACACCTCCACAAGTATGACAAATATATATATATATATATATATATATATATATATATATATATATATATATATATATATATATATATGATATTACGAGGCTATATCCATTAAAATATAAACATTGGTAAATTATGACAAGTAAGGCCTATGCTCACTACCCACACAAACAATTGATAAACTATAATAAGTATAGTTTAGGGTTACTTATATAACAAACACATTATTAAAGGTTTTACACATACAAAAGATTTACTGCCACTATGGACAATTAAGATAAACTATAATAAGTATAGTTAAGCCATTATACCGCCGTAAACGAACGCACTAGTTATAGTCGGTATAGTTATGGTAAATACATATCACAAACAAAGTAATAAACTATAATAGTTATAGTTTATGTTTCATCTACCCTAGGAACTTAATTACAAGAAAGGAATTCACCATCACTTTGATAAGCTATTCATATGCATAGTTCAGGTTCACTAATCTCTATCACTCCCCGGTGAACTATGATATGTATAGGTTACACTCACCATCACCATCACTTTGATAAGCTATTCATATGCATAGTTCAGGTTCACTAATCTCTATCACTCCCCGGTGAACTATGATATGTATAGGTTACATTCACCATCACCACCACTTTGATAAGCTATCATATGCATAGTTCAGGTTCACTAATCTCTATCACTCCCCGGTGAACTATGATATGTATAGGTTATATTCACAATCACCACCACTTTGATAAGCTATCATATGCATAGTTCAGGTCCACTAATCTCTATCACTCCCCGGTGAACTATGATATGTATAGGTTATATTCACATTAAAGGTTCGCATTGTTAGACTTCAACTATAATCATTGAGCGTATATGCTTGAGTCATACAAGAATTTAGTCTGGATTGGCTTAGAATTGGTGGTGCCCGCCTCATCTCCTGTTCCTCGTTGGGTTGTAGACCTAGGGCAGACCCACTACATTCAACGTTTTATCTAACTTAAATCTTATATAACTTATATACGCTGGATGATTATAGAGGAAATCTACGGGTCAATCTAGGGTTCATCAACACATCATATAGGAATATTCTGTTTACACTTAACTAAGAAAATATTGGATTTTCTGGAGATCAAACTCTATCGATTTTAAAAAGAAAAACGGTTTCTACTCCAAACAAAACTCTTATGAACTCACCAACTTAATTGTTGACACTTTTCAAAACTACTTGTATTCTCAGGAAATCAGTGAAACAGGAAAACTTCAGCGCTTTGAGGATGGGACGTTAAACCGTCAACAATTTATTTTTGTCATCACAATGTAATTGATTTTGAAACATGTGAACATATACTTTGGTGTAACTTTTTTTCAATTATATTTATGATGGTTGTATTTACTTTGAGCACTATTATACATGTTGTTGTGATACTGTACATGAAGTCCTCCACCCCTGGACGTTTCCGCCATCCTTGGTTTGGGGGTGTGACATTTAACATTTGATCTAAATGACTTTGAAACGTTTCATAACTTGCCATCAAGTTATGGAACGTGGAAAATCTCTTTTATAACTAAACAGAGTTACAAAACTTGTCATCAAATTCAAAAGTTTTTTAAGGAGTTACAAAACTTGTAATCAAGTTTTGGAATTCAAAAGTTTTTGAAGAGTTACAAAACATGTCATCAAGTTTTGGAATTTGGAAAGTCTCTTTTATGAAACATTGGATTCTAAAACATCTAGTAATTTGAAAAGATTTCAAAAGTTTCAACTCTTGGTTTCATAACTTAAAAAAATTAATTAAATAGTTTTAATTTTGAATTTTTATATTTAGAACCTTTTCGCTTCATAACCTAAATTTAGAATTAAAAGCTTTTTAATTACGGCTTTGTTAATAGTTAATTAAAAGATTAATTAAAAGTGTATTAATAAATCTATAATTAAATGGTTTAAGTTCAATTAAATTAACAGTCTACTTTATTTAAAAGGCTAAACCTCCTAGTGTTTTAAATGTGTAAAATACACCTTTATACTAGATAAAATTGTAAGTTTAATATATTATGTATGTATAAGTAAAAGGTTAGTCTTACCGTTAGTAGGCCTCATTTACGAAGCTGGTCTATAAGATGTGTTTAAGAAAATTGCCTATAAAATGGAGATTGAATGTGTATCCACTCTTACCCACCGCACTCTTGACTAGTGGAGGGTTGTTAGCCGAATAGGTAGGAAAGGACACTAAACCCTCACTAAAAGTATAATGAATTATAAAGTAACTAAACCCTTATGAATTCCTAATCTTAGTTACTTAGTAAAAATGTGAATTTGATGCTAATCCATGAAATTGCACATTGCACCTTATTGGTCGTTAGTGGAGCGTGTGTGGTTAGCCGACACACTAATATGGGCCTAATAAAGGACGGTAATGGGTAGCTCGTAGTTTGTCATACGTCAATGGAGCGTGTATGGTTAACCGACACATTGATTAGGTGATAAATGACTTCGAGAGTACCAAGCTAATTCACATGGTTACTCACACCTTGTTTATGATCATCGATATCCCAGTCACAAACTTGAAGGGCATAATCGAGATTAAACATGTCATTGAAAATTTAAATGAATCTCAAAAGATCTAGGAGTTTCATTTAAAGCTTAATACGTTTAAAAATTTCGTTTTCATGGTGGAATTAGTATATCATCATTTACCTACTGACAAATAGTTTGCAATTGGATTATGACATCCCTCTTCTGAATTGTAAATTATTGTGGAGGGTCCTAGCCTTAAGATTTCATTTGGGTGTTATATTAAGGATTTAAATAAACTAAACTTGAAATTCTCCCTTGTAGATGTCTAGTTCAGACAACTATGGTCTTACTGAATCTTATGGAAAAAGCTTTCTTCATGAAGATGATGTTCCTAGAAATCATACTTCACTTCCTCTACCTCCTCCAATAGTTCTCCCTGACCAAAATGTTCGTCGACTTGAGAAGTTCAAGGTCACTCAAGCCCTATTGGCAAGCAAACAACAAGATGGAAGGTCTGTGTGTACACATGTCTTCGAGATGAAGTCACACATTGACAGGTTGGGAATGTTAGGAGTCGTTGTGTCGAGGAAGTTAGTTGTTCACTTGGTTTTTCAACCACTTCCTAAGTCTTATAATGAGTTCATTAAATATTACTATATGACAGACTGCGACATGACCCTTATTGATCTTAACTATTTGCTAATTGATGCTGAATCAGCAATGATTTGGCACGCTGGTAATGCAAATTTGATTGGAAGATCTACTTCCCCAACTTCCATGGACATTGACAATGGAAACATTGGAAGTCTAGAAAAGTCTTCTCTTCCCAATGAAAAGGGAAAGACTCAGAGATTCTCCCGTGTGCCATTCCGAAAGAGTCTATTTGTTTCTATTGCCAAGAGAAGGGGCATTGGATGAGATGCTGCCGTATCTACCTGAAGGATCACGAAAGGTGAAAATGTATAACTCTGCTTCAGGTAAGTCCACTATCCAACTCTATTAAGTTCCCATTTGTAGATTTTTAATACATTATGTGATAAGATCACATTTTGATGTTTTTTCGGATCGATGAAAAGAAAGGAAGCTTAAAGGAAAAGCATGTTGAGTTTGATCGCGAAAAGATAGATTTCGATCGCATGGTTCGATGATCGGATTTTTGACCTACTACTTAGGAGTTATGATAGATTGCTTAGAAATATGTAGTAACATAGTTTTCATTTGTAATTGCATTGTAAAGGGCAAGTTTTTCCGCTCAATTTAATAAATAAAGAAACTTTTGATTTTATCTTATTTTATATTTCCTTGCAATGGCATTTGTGAAAATTGATGTTTGTACGTTTCTATTTTTAGCAATATGGATTTGATTCTTTCGTTTGTGTAGTGTCATAATTTACCAAATAAGGAAGGATTCTCATCAACCAAGTTTGTGACAACCCGAAATTTATCCCGTCATTTTAACCCCTCCTTCCGTTAATAAAACCCGCTTTATTAAATTATCCATTAACCTTTTGGAATAGGTTAATTAAATTGGGACTTTTTATGACTTCATAAGGGTTGGAACAAATTAGAAACACTCTCAATATTCCCTGGAAAATTTTAGTTACAACCAAGTCAGTTACGACCATTTAATCGGGTGCGACCTAAAGCCCCATTTAACGTCAGTATCGGGTAGATTTTCACCGAGCCACAAACTCAACCCCTATATAAGGGTGAGTGGACTCCATTTGAAAACTTTCCACCCTTTCTCTACAAGTTGCCTTCGATCTGAAAACGCCTCTTTCAAGCCCCAAACTAGTAAGTGATCTACCCTAACTTGTTGTTTAGCTCATTTAACATGCAAATTCGTGTTTAAGACATCCAAAAGTGGCAAAATCATGTGTTTACGGCCCAAGAAAACTCTTGGACCGCAAACACCCATAAGTGGGGTTTTGAAGCCCCAAAAACCTTCTAAATCACTCCTAGGGCTTAGATGCGACTTGTGGACTTGCATATATGAGCTTAGAACACCAAAACCTTATCATACGGAGAGTAAACATGAGTTTATGGCCCAAGAACACTCTTGGACTGTAAACCCCTTTTCATGAGCCGTGAACACCTTTTAAGGTGTTAAAATTTCCCTTAAACACCTCCAAAGGCTTGGGTAAATGTCTAGAACCAACCACAAATGAAGTAGGTGCTTTAAACATCAAAGAAACTAAGGACCTAGGAGTTTACGACCGTAAACCCCCCAAGGATTGGTCCATGGGCCGTAAACTCCCATAATGAGGCCAAATGATGCCCTAACTTCTTCATTTGATTTGGAAAAATGTATAGAACTTTATACTCTTTCATTTAAGACCTTAATTCATGAAGGGAATGACCAAGAGAGAGTTTAGGGCCGTAAATCTAGTTTTACAGCCGTGAACTCCCTTAAATGGCCCATTTGGAGCCTTAAACCCTTCTTATGCCCTAAAAGTGAACCTAGCCTAATTCTACAAGTGATATAAGACCTTTTAGCATCCAAGAGCACACCACCCATGAGTTTACGGCTGTAAACTCATGGGGATATGGTCTTAGGGCCGAAATCTCCATAAAGAGTTTACTCTTGAAGAGTAAACTCCCTAACTAGGCCATACACCCCCCTTATTTCAATCCTATAGCCTCCTAACACTTGACCAAAGTGTTTTCCGCACACTAGGATGCTTATACGTGTTTAATTAGTATTATAATTACTAATTGTGTATAAACATATGTCATCATATGTTAATAGGTCACTAAGTGTGTTCAAGTCTTTACTTGACACCGAGCACCCAACCGGCACCTCCATCCGATCCACTTACAACAGGTGAGTTCATACCCCTGAATTAACCTTTTAAATGATTTTGACTGCTTTTATAGGGGGAATACAAGTTGAACTGTATAGTTATTAGATAAATCTCGTGTGATTAATAACTGTAGCAAAATAGATTTTGCTGATGTTCCAATCTCGCTTTCAACTCTTGTTAAAGGTTTTTCCAAAGGTTTTTCAAAGGATTCCAAAGGTTTTCAAAACTTGTTTTACAAACTAACACCAAGTCGTAAATCTTCTTATGTGTAAAGGTTTTCCAAGGTTTTCATCAGAGTTTTCTTCTATATTTTTATTTCGTTAAAATGTTTAAAAGACTTAGGAAGGCTAGTTCGCCCTATTTCCTTTTCCTCGTTGGGATGTGGTCTGGTGGGTATCTGTTATCCATCCGAAGGTCGTTTAAACATTAGTTATATATCATGTATACACGTATAGACATAAAGGTTTCTATCGACCAGTTCACTTCCCTTGGGTAGCAAGGGCATTCTTCCATTCATCATTCATAGATCTTTCGTTAAATGCATGCCTGTATTTGTATATTTATATAAATAATGTTTGAAAGACTTAGGAAGGATAGTTCGCCCTATTTCCATTTCCTCATTGGGATGTGGTCTGGTGGGTAATAGTTATCCATCCAAAGGTCATTCAAACATTAGTTATATATTATGTATACATTTATAGACATAAAGGTTTCTATCGACCAGTTCATTTCCCTTGGGTAGCAAGGGCATCCTTCCAGTCACCGTTCATAGACTAGAGACACTAGTAACTATTATAGGAATAGTTAGGAGACGCTATTTACTCTTTCTAGTACGAGAATTCCAAAGTAGTCAGTTCATTCGTAAGTCTGTATCATTATTCCAGTACTTACAATAGATTTCAGAATACGAGATGCATCTTCGAGACACGGATCTCCCCGTTGTTGAGTTGGTAACCAGAGTCTCCTGGAGGGAGAGCGGGCATTGTGTGTATAGATCTATACGGGACTGACACTCCCACACCCTGACTGCTAGCTACAGTCCCCGACCTACTAAGCCAATGGGTGACAAATGTTACATTCATTCCAACGCTTGCAGGGCGTCAAGTTCTCTACTGTCAATCAGTATGGTTACGAGTATCTTCATGTTTACCTTATAATTCATGGCCTTAAGGTAACAAGATTTATCATTGTATTTCCTTGTTTTAGACTTTGCTAGCTGTGTCGTTCATTTGACACTGTCTGGAGTCTGTATTTCCTTGTTTTAGACTTTGCTAGCTGTGTCGTTAATTTGACACTGTCTGGAATCTGTATTTCCTTGTTTAAGACTTTGCTAGTTGTGTCGTTCATTTGACACTGTCTAGAGTCTGTATTTCCTTGTTTTAGACTTTGCTAGCTGTGTCGTTCATTTGACACTGTCTGGAGTCTGTATTTCCTTGTTTAAGACTTTGCTAGCCGTGTCTGTATTTCCTTGTTTTAGACTTTGCTAGTTGTGTCGTTCATTTGACATTGTCTGGAGTCTGTATTCTCTTGTTTTAGACTTTGCTAGCTGTATCATTCATTCTATACTGTCTGGAGTCTGTGCTTCCTTTTGTTAGACTGAGCCAGGCGTATCGTTCATTCGATATTCTCCTGGAGTCTATGATTTCTTTTGCCTTCATCAGCAGTATTACTGCTGAGGCATATGTTATTTTTCCCCTGGTATTTTTACTTGTGATTTTCTGATTATTATTTAAAGTAAATACTGTTTTCTGATAATGATAGTATTTTGGGGAAAATTACTCCTTATAGCATGAGTCTGTCGGGTCTTGGTAGAAGATTGGTTTTATTTAGAAAATATAGGATTTTCTGGAAAGGACGCTAATACACCGCATATTCTAAACTACTACTTTTCATAAAGTTATTTTGAATAAAAATGCTTACTTACACAAATGACACTAAATACTTATGAACTCACCAGCATTTATAAAAATGCTGATACTCGCTTTCAAAATAACTTGTATTCTCAGGTCAACGATAGACAGGTACACCCGGGAGCTTTTGCGAAGTCAGCCTAGAACCGAGCTGCATCTATACTAGTTTCTGTATTACTTTGATGTCTCTATATAATGTAACTTATGTAAAACTATTACTATTAATGCAATGGTTGTTGTACTTTGATTACTATACTGCATATGTTGTGATACTTGACATGACATCATCCACCCCAGAACGTTTCTGTCGTTCCGGTTTTGGAGTGTGACAAAGTTTCAATTGGACAGAAACTTGGAATCATGCAACTTGTATTGTATGATGAATGATAATTTTCATTTTTTGGAAATTAAGACTAATTCCTTTTTCACATATAGATGTGAGTCAAGTGAAGGACTAGGGGTTCTAATATACATTGTTGTGCACTGATCAGATCCACTACAAAGAAAAATAACACTATTTGTCATGACTTACTAAGAGTTTAGTGAATATGATTATGCTTACAAGTTTAAGTATAATTTTGATACCTTGAAAAGTTTCATAGTACAAGCAGAACGAATAAGAAGAATCAAGATGGCGGAAAAATAAAAGGTTCTCCAATCTGGAAGGAAAGGAGAGTACTTGAGTAG
The DNA here is from genome assembly GCF_051521515.1 of Lactuca serriola. Classification (NCBI taxonomy): domain Eukaryota; kingdom Viridiplantae; phylum Streptophyta; class Magnoliopsida; order Asterales; family Asteraceae; genus Lactuca; species Lactuca serriola. The sequence goes on along the minus strand of NC_136415.1, from coordinate 256,293,721 downwards.
CATTTTTTATGATCATCTTAATGATTATGAAAACCATATCACAATTGATCCTCATAGGACACCTTAGTACATTTGCATGTCTAAGAAGAGGAATTGAGAATTGTTGAAATGGTTATATCGAGAAGATGAATCATACTTCGTTCCAAAATCGAGTCTTAGAGTCATACTCCAAGATTGTGACTTGAGTGAAATATATTAAGTAGGTTTATAACACATTTCAAATTAGTAGTTGTGATATTTTGGTTAAGACAAAGACCAACTAGGACCAATTGTATGAAGTGTCATTCTTGATAAGAATCTGCACTAACTCTTGGATATTTCTTTGTCAAGGAATGGTTCTTGACAAGAAAATCTTATATGTCAATAGGTCAGTAAGAGTCATAAAGATCTTGATAAGTTTCAAGAACTAATCAAAAATAAAACTATCGTTTATCACTAGCACACGACTTGAGGTTTGTAACCTATCGTGTTGACATATTCTTGTTTCTGTGTTCATTCCAGTTAAAGTTGACTATGCATTTAAGTTCTATGAGTTCTTAATTGTTTGCATACGGAAAAGCACATGGATCACTAAAAGTTCATTGATCAGTTTGGGTGAGCTGCTCAACAACTTGGAAGACATGGTAGGCCCCTGTGTTGCCATGTGACAAGAAATTAAGATTGAGTAAGTTCAGCCCATATGAGTTTGATTTTTTCAAAGACCTTGTCTTATGATAATGAAAAATTCCCATGGATAGGAACACATACACCATAAAATCTAAGTGACATAAGGTTTCTCTCTACTTCATGAAAATGATTGTGAGGAAATACATTCACTAAGTAGATTATGAGAAGATAGAAGTTGTATTAATTGCGTTCTCAAATTTGATTATGATTACGACATCCCTCTTCATAGTTTGAATTGTGAGAAATGGCAAATAGTCTGAACATCCAGAACTTATTGCTGTAAGTTTTGAAATAGTTTAGACACACAAATAAGCTTTCTAATAAAAGGTGTATGAGCTTAGATAAAGGCATATCAAAACATATCGTACCAGAAATCTAAACTTTTGTAAGAAATTCAATAAGTATTTATTTCTGGAAGTGCAGCTGATTTCTGGGTACATGTCAAAGCTAGTTGGAGCATAAGGGTTATGTTGGTAAGAATATAATTATCATGATAGTGTGAGCATGATTATTATGTTAAGTGTTGCAAGTTAGCAATACTGGTTATAGGAAACAAAGGTTAAGAATTTTGTAAATTTGCAGAATTTGAAAAATTGTTTCGCTATAGTAAGGGGGAGGATACTCATACTTTATTTCGAATCTAAAAGCTTAGATTGAAATATTAATTAGAATTAGTTATGGACATATATTATTACCATGGTGGAATGTTTCAACATGGGAAATCTATATATGGAAATGTTATAGCAAAAGACTGGTAAAATATCATGTCTTTATGTAAGACATTTTGAATTGTATCCCATATACTCTAAGTATAGGATCGATTGCGTGTGCTGTAATATTTGCATGTTCTGTTTTTTCCAAATGCCTAGCGAATTAAGAGGGAAAAAGGATCAGAACCGGATATGACAAAAGAATTAAACAACTATCAAGAACGATCTAAGGTTCGCTAAGGATTGGTCGCTTGTGGGCAGTTGGAAGTATAGTAATGGATGGACCATATTGATATTATTATGAATAGACAAGATTTTATTAATAATAAGTTGTCATATGGCGAATATGGAAATGTTTCCATAATGGGAGTTGGATATTAAGAATCTATGTGTAGGTTAGAAAAATTTTGTGCAAGAAGGATGTTCAAAGGAATGTACTTTGAATTTGAAACTTCACTTCCATGGAATTGTTCTTGAGACAATCTCCAAAGGAATACTTTATAATATCGTTCGTAAAGTCTCTTTGACTTTTGTACCTCGATATTACAAAAGGAATCATTGCATGATAGTTTAGAATCTAACACACTCTTATAGTGGCAAGAATTAGGTAAGGATTTGAAATTGTGAAATAAGCATCATTGAAATGTTTTCAATTGATCTATTTCACAAAGTAAGGACCATAGGTAAACATAGTTTGCATGCTTAGAGAATGGGATAACTATTTTTTTAGTTCAAGTATTAGGTTGATTAATCGAAACATTATACAATGAGTAATGTATAATCAATATGGTGATTAAATAATAAGCGTTTTATTTATATTCAAAAGTTTTGAAACCATATTGGATTAAATTATTCTTGTGCTTCAATTTGCACGTTTTGACTTCGCGAATAATAAGATTATTCAAACGTCCACAGTCAATCATACTTTGGAAGTAGGTAATGAGGTAAGACTATCATGAATGAGTTTTTGTAAGATTGTCTAAGGTGTTAGACATAACAAAAGTTTGCTACAACATTTTTGAGTACTCTTGAAATAAGATTTGAGTATTGGATTAAACCCACACTCATTTAATCACTTCATGGATTTTATCATGAGTAATTGTGAGATAATAATATCTTATATTCTTGCAACAGAGACATATAGTCGTAGTTTACAAGTCGGTTGCACATTGATGATATGTAAACGCACTGGTAACTTGGTGTTTACTTATGGTCCTTACTTTGATGAGTAAATAGAGCAAGTATATGAGTCGAAGTTTATCCGTTCCATTTACCCTAAGAGGGATACAAGCGATATTTGTGGGCCCCTCGATGATTTAGTGATAAGAACCCTAAGCGCTTGGCGAAGCCTGGACTGATTTGATTTGTTGAATTAGTCAGTCGTCATATATCGGAAATCGGGAAACAACACATGAACAGAGAGAATGATTATAATCCATGTCTCAATTCATACGATATCTAGAATGGAGGAAGATATGATCCCTTATCTAATGGACACGTCATTGACTAGGTCAGAGTTCGACAACGACTTTTTGAGAGCTACGATTGCTAATCGGATTTTGAAGTTACATTGGCAATTATAGTTGTTAGACTTGTCTAAGTGGGAGACTGTTACTCCACGGTTAAACCCTAGCTGATTTTTGGATTAAAGGCCCAACCAAGTGAATTAGGGTTTACAAGTTGAAACCCTAGGAATTCAAAACTATATATTGAACCCCTAAGCTTGCAAAATTGGCCACTAGTACTCCACGGTTAAACCCTAGCCGATTTTGTATGCTTCATAGCCTCTCTCTCATTATCCTTCACTTGTTCATGGTGTTTGTAACTTGTTTGAGGCATCACACTTGAGGTGCTAAGCTCTTGAAAGGCCAAAATTCCACAAGCTACAACTAAGAGGTAATCTTTTAACTAGTTTTTATGTTTCAAATATCTATGTTGTATGCTAGTTATAGGTTTCATGCTTTGGATAATTTTCGTTGCATGTATAACTAGGGAAAACTTAGATCCAAAGCATGTAGGGTTTAATGTTCACCATAAGAGTGTTATAGTACATAAAACTCAACAGGGAACATGTAAGTTTACCTCTTCCTCGCCTCCCTCCCATCCCTGTGATTTCATCATATATTAAAATTCAAGGTTTTATTAGTATGTTGAACTATTCTTGTCATTTGTTTGTTTATTTTTTTTTATTTTTTTAACTTCATCAACAACTCCTTATGCAGAAGATATAGTAGAATGTGGATCAAACCCACCTCAACTAGAAACTACTAATCCACTGATTCAAGATGCAAATTCTCCAAGATCAACGTCTCCTTCCCCTTAAGCTGCAACTGTTCCCCAAATGCCAATTCATATGCCTACTTATGCTACCTTTCAGGGGAAGTCTAATTCCAACTTAAAACTATTGTGCTCTCCCAGCTATCCTTATTGGTTCAGATGACTCAATTTATTGGAGAAAGACTGATCAAAGTACCAAAGATATGGCTGACATCAAATGTATAATGGCTCTGGTAAATGATGATTATATGATGATTGAAGACACTCCTCCTAGCTCTCCAGGTGATGATCAACACCCTCCTCTTCGTAGGAATAATCCATACCCATCACCATCTGGAAGTAATCAGTTACATCCACTTATTCCAATAAATAAACCTCCACCACCTCCAATGAATCCTCCTCCTTGCTCAATCATTTTTTTTCTCTTGTTCCTCCTTCATGTCATCGCTACCTCCTACCTTGTTGCTGTCGGACGTCGAGCACCATATATGATAACGATCATGTGTGGGCTTCAACCTGTACGCTGCATTGCCCCTTTTTTGGCTTTGCCTTTGATGCGCGACACAACCCCAAAGACTTTAGGCCGATTACCTTTGACCGTGGGAGCCAAGGAAAACAAACGCAAGGAAAGCCTAATCGATCAAACTCAAGACTGTTACATTCCATTTTTACAACTAAACCCCTCACATACCCAACTTTGTATTCCATTCTCCCTAACTCTAGATTATTGGCAAATTAAATTTCTTTTATTGAGAACTTAGCCCCTCCATACCATTTACACCTTTTATAACTAGAAGTTACCCTAAATTAATTTAATTAACTTACATTCCTCTTAAATATAGAATAATTCATATAGATATTAAATAACACCATTTTTTATTAAATTTATTTCATTCTACACTCTTAGAATCGAACTAACTTTACTTCGCTTAATAATCTTGTAACAAAACACTAACATCGTTAAAGAAAGACCTTTTGGGTCGTTACACAAGTTGATGCCAACGTTTTCAGCTTAGCTCAAGCTCATTATCTATTCGTCCGTCGTCTGCTGCAATTTATAAATGTTTGATGTGTCATTCATCTTCGTAGGGCGAGCATTGGTCAAAATTGCAAGAGTTAAGATTTCATTCTTACTCTCAGTGGGAGCACGAGCCAAAAACTTTCATTGAAGATTAGTTTTGATATCATCGGATAGGGGGAGATTGTAAGGTCACATATTATGATCTGATGAGTCAAACATAATTACACGCTGACCAACGCAAACGTTAGCATCAGTTCCAGAATGATCAGCATCAGCGTGATCTCATGATCTTAGTGATCTTTGTATATTATAGGAAGATATTGTTTGAATATTAGGTAGTTATACTCTGTAAATATAGAATAGATAACATAACCGATATCTTGGTGATAAGGATTTGTTTATATGTAGATTATATACAATTATTTTAATCAAGGGATTCACTAGATTAGTTTGGTATATATACTTAGGGTGAAACCCAAATGTAAAACAGCCTTGAGTCGTCATGTCTTGGTGACCGTCTTTGTGACAACCCGTTTTCTTGGTGAAAGACAATTTGGAGAAATTTCTGTGTTCTTTACTTTTTCTATTTAATTTTTACTTCGTTTGTTTGTTTGTTGTTTCTTATACTTGATTGTGTCTGATTAATACAAACCTTCAAACACCTTAGTACAATCTACCTAACAATAAGTTAAAGGAAAACCAACAGTTATGTTCATATAAGAAACAATTGACTAATAACAAACCAATCAATATAATAATAGGTTAGGTGAAATTATACAAATTATAAAAAGAATATGAGTTTCATCGTTAAATCTTAAGCATATACGAATAATTCCTGCATGGATCAATTACTTTACATGTCAATAAGTTTAAATTTCGGAGCTCCAAAACACTATGTTATCTAGGTGTTTAGGAGCTTCAAAATACAAACTTATCGACATGTAAGGTAATTGATCAATAGAGGAATTTTTCATATATGCTTAAAATTTATTGATAAAACTCATATTATTCTTTATAATCCGTACAGCCTCACCTATCCTACTATTATATTGATTGGTTTTGTCTTTAGTCAATGGTAGATTGTATTAAGGTGTTCAAACGATAACTTGAATATTTTATAATGTGTAACATAAATTTGTATGAAAATAGATTATATGGACGATGATTAATTTAAAATGATGCTAACGTCATTGTTTTATGGAAAATAATTGGTTATAGAGCTTTTTAATTCTTAGTTGATGTTTATTTTTATTCATAATTTCAACTAAAAAATTTTCAGATTCTAAGGAAAGAGTAAAAGAGTTTAAATAAAAAAATAATTTACCTAAACTGCTTGTAAACAGTGGTCGTACAGAAAACAGCAAGGAAGAATTTGGGAGAAAGACTTATTATTCACACTCTTTATCTTGTTTGTAACATGTGGTTTCCGAGAAACCAATAAGAATTTGGGAGAAGACTTATTATTCAGTCTTTGGTCTTGTCTGTAACACGTGGCTTCCGATAAGGTTGATTTCTTATAGGAAATACTTCTAATTCAAAATACTTTATTATATGTAGTAAAGAATACGGCTTCATTTGCCTAATACGAGTGAGATATTTATTATGCATCCAATTTTTTGGTCAAATATTATTTAGCATGGTTCTCACTGGCACACTCTTCGTTGTAATTTTTTTTGTATACAATCTACGTCAACTTATAAACTTGAAAAAAATAAGGTTCCACTTTTTAAAATTAAATTATAGTATATATAAATCATGGATTTATTTAAAAATAATGTTAAAACAGCCAAGGCCTACTACATGACGCCCATATAAATCTCATCTAGTTGTAACGATAAAAAGTTTTTAAAAAAACCATATTCATAACGTAAACGAAGCTTATGACTACCATGTTTGCTGAGAGTACATATACTATAATTCACAAAATAAAGTTATTCATGATCATTATACAATTCAAAATATAATATTTTAAGTTAAATGAGTTTTTTTTTTTTTTTTTTTTTTTTTTTTTTTTTTTTTTTTAAACGATGGAGCGTTTTCTTTTTATCTAGTAAAGTTATTATGCGACTACTTTTATTTTGTGTTTTGTCGAACGCCAATTACGTATATGATTTGTTATAAATATAATCCAGTGTTTTTTTTAGTTATTGTTACAACATTCCAATAACCATGTCCGACCTTTTCCACTCTCTTTCACTGTCTCTCCTCCTCTTACCCTTCTTGTTCATTTCCATGGCTGCTCAGTTCAATTATTCAACTTACCCCAGCTGCCCTTCATACAACTGCGGGAACATCAATATCAGCTACCCTTTTTGGAGGATCGGCAGTGAAACCTCCACCCAGTTCTGCGGTTACCCTGGTTTTGGAATCAATTGCTCTAAAGACGGTGATCAACAGGATATTCCAACTATTAATTTGGGAAACGATTCTTACTATATCCAAAATATATTTTACGGTGATCAAATACTGGAATTCCCTTATATACTCTACGAACCAAAGACTATTGTCCTTGTAGACTACGACGTTTCTGCCACCGTCCCGATCGTCGACTGCCCCATGGTGCGCCATAACATTTCAATCGGAACTTTGCCTTTCCTTTTTACGGATCAGAATGTTAACCTACGTGTTCACTTTAATTGTACCGGAGTTCCGCCTTTTGCACATGAAATCCCGTGTCTGAGTTCCGCGAGTAGTAAGTCGTGCGTTAATAAAGTAAACTCCGAGCCAGCGAATTTCAGTTGGGATGAGTACTCATGTGATGACGATGCTGTTGTAGCGACGGTGTTGGATGAACTTGGCCCAGAAAGATTGCTGGGGATAGAGTTCATCGAAGCCTTGAGGGGAGGATTCGAGCTCGCATGGGAGAGAATGGGGAATTGCAAAAAGTGTGAAACTTCCTTTGGGCGGTGCGGTTACAATAGCAATACGACGGAGTTAATGTGTTTTTGCTCCGGCGGCACGACTACTTTGGGTCATTGTGAAGGTACGATTTTTAAGACTACTATCTTCAAGTTAAATATCACATTTGCCCCTCTTTTTAGCAAATTTACAACTATTGGAAAGTTAAAATAGTGAAGGGGTGGCACATTAGAAGTCGTGGATAACTGGTTGCCTTCATAAGTAAAAAAAAAAAAAATAGTTGCTTAGTATAATATTTTTTAAGAAAATTAAATAAATTAACCAATTCGTTTCGACAAAAGTAACTTTTATTTTATTTATTTATTTTTGTAAAATGAACAACTTAATATAAGCTAAGATTTCAGAGCACACTTTGAAATGGGGATAGTCAATAGCCTATTTTAAAAGGTCAATATATAGTTCACATTAAATGATTTTATTATCGTTTCTTTTCGTTTTCATGGTCGTTTATTTATAATTTTATGTTTTCATGGTCGTTTATTTATAATTTTATGTTTATTTGGTTATTTTGTGTTTATGTTTTTATTCTAATTTCAATTAATGGTTGGTTTTATTGTTATTTATAATTATTATAATTAAAATTTTCTTTTTGAAACGAGAAACTATTTCTAACAACGTCTATGTCTCCTAATGAGACTTTATACCATGACCTCTTATTTAAGATGATTATTTCTTACCACTAGGCCTAAGATCATTTTGATAACTTAAATGACAATGTATTTTCCATATGAAACAAAACTTGTATTGCAAAAACAAATAACTTTGGAATGTCATGAAACAAAATATACACTACAAAAAATAATAATTATAAAAATTCAGATGTGTTCAAATAATAATAAATGTGCAAATAGACACTTACTTTTGACATATACTCTATGGAATATTTGCAAATTGCCTTCGATATGAGTTGGTCCAGGTCTTGGTGCAACCATCTATGCTCACGTGATGTGACCAGTGATCAACCTCTCCAAACACCAACATAAGAAAACTTCACAATCACTTTATCGTTAGACTATTGTGGTTAGTCATTGACATTCACAAGGGTGAGTATAAAACTCTTGAGGGGGATTACATCGATTAGTTTAGTACCCCAATAGTTGATAGCCACTAGGAGTTTGTGGATACAGGATCACATATCTATAAATGAAATAAATATTTTGAAAATAGCAGGTAGATAAGTAATTATCGTACATAGTGATAGTGATCATCCGGAAATCCAAAACCCCTAAAAACTAGTGTGTAATCGTTATACTAATGGGGATGTATAGTTGCACAAAAGATCAAAAATAACAAATCATCATGTAACATTTTGTTATAAGTGACTATTACGTACGTAAATGCATATATCATCCAAGTCATACCAATCCTTTACATCCATGTTGAAAGTTTGAAGAAATGTCCATCGAGCATGATATGTCCTTCACTCTAGAAGCATCGAAATCCAGAGCATGATGTGTTGCTGATCAACACATGTAATTAATAGAGTAACATAACTAAATGTTTAGTATGTAATGATAGCATACATATAAAACTACAACACATTTCAACCTACTGTTGTCAAATTCCTCATATTTATCCATCTAAAACTCCATCATCGATTCATATATGAGAAATCGGTGAACAAAAAATAACGAAGCATCATGGTTTAATGTTATCATCTTTACAATCGAATAGTGGTGTGCATACAAATGTGACGTCTTTCCTTTGTATCTAAATCTATACATACTTCAACCATATCGAGAAAAATATGTCGCTTGTTGCATATGCCTATATGCTAATGGTGGCTTTTGGTAATCAGACATGGACGTACACTTAGGTCCTTCATCATGTAGTTTCTCTGGATTAACAATGACACCCTACATAAGGATAAGGTTATCTACAATTTAACATTCAACAATAGAACAATCAATATATATCACATATCTTATTAAATATGTACCTTAAACCTGTGTGACCAACAGTCATCCTTTGACATACCATGGCCATCTATGGAAATCCAATATATACGAGCACTGTGTCGCCTTTAATAAGGTAACCGTTTCATACTATTAAATAATCAATGATGCAATAATCAGTATATGATAAATAAAATTAAAAATGTACCTCTAACCTATGGAATGTGTCATCATCATCTGTGGTAACCTTATTATAGGGTGTATCATACTTCCCTATGAAAGTGTCTACAAGTAGCCCTAATTGTTTTTTCATGCCATATATACGCATGACATGTGCGAGCAACATCCTCTTATATTCTTGAAGTTGTTTTTGCAACTCTAGTATCATTTTATCCTTATTAATAGCGCGTCATGTTTCTGGTGGTGGTTGTGGGACTGATGGATATGAACTTTTGTTATCATCTCATTGTGTCTTCCTTTGTAGCGCTTATAATGAGGTGACCTATGATGTGATGGTATAAAAGATGGTGTCGTGGGAATGGGTGACCGATGTAAATCGTCACATTAAATCAAAACGAAGATATAAGACCACCAGGAAGAACGACTCTTATCTAGCGTCGACTCTATCTTTTCTATAGGGTGATTACCCCTAATATAATTTTAAATTAATTATTAACATGATGATACATAGTGCTGAAAATGGAAAATTTATATACTTGATGCACTGATTATTTTGTAACTGAGTAAGCTTAGACCATGCAATGGCTTGGGGTATCAGATTTGGTTGTCGGGTATGTAACAAAATCTAACTGGAAAAATTCTTTAACTCTATATTTGACAAAATTATGTATCATAGTATTAGAAAAAAAATAAAATTTTAAGAAGATAATATTGCTATAAAAAGCACTACCACCTTAAAGGAAAATAAAAATCCGCTTAGTCTATATGTTAACTTTTGTGGTTTGGATTTTTTACTTTGACAAGATAAAGAAGTTAATGAAGAGTTCCAGTTACTGTGTTTATTTGCAGTACAAGTGTTCCCAAAGTTATCCTGCCCCAAGAATCTCTGCAAAACTAATAAAAAAATACATAATTCCATACATAAAAGGATTAATAATTATATTTAAAAAATAACAAGATGATACCTATGGAATTCATCAAACTTGGGCACCAATCCTAAAAACTCCTCCTTCATAGGCCGTCGAGGCAATCGACCGTTAAAAACCCCGTCCAAGTGATGTAGTGGACACACATGAAATGCATCCTTGTTTGATTAATTACAAAGAGATGTATCAAAAAATGTTTATAACATGTTCACATAGGTCATGTTCATTGATGCCAATAGATTTCTTCGTTAATGTCATGGTGAGGGGAGTGGATTAGAAATATTAAATAAGATCTTCGAATAAGGTGCCAACAACTGTTGAAAGTATTTCAACGTTTGGAGTTTCGTTGGAATTCTTGATGGTGACTGGAGCAAGAGGTGTTATTGAAGCAGGGATTAAGATTGACTTTGTAAGATAAGAGAAGGATGCCATGTAGAAGTTCGCTTAGGGGTTATTGCGAAGATTGCCAAACATTCTTTAAGGAATTGTGAAAATTTTGATACTTCAAAAAACTTAAATTAAAGGAGACGGAGAGATTAGGGTTCCCAATAAGATAAGTTTAATCTCATTCGTTGATTAAGTTGTAGCTGCCCAAGTAGTTAATGAGTACAAAAATGGTGTGATAGCTTTCAAGGGGCTATTTTAAACTATGTGTTGATAATTCAAGAGTCATATCGGTCTATAGCACAACTTCAGTGTTAAATAAAACGTCGTCAGTGGTTGTAGAGATCAGTGGAGAAGAAATGATGTTGCCACTGTCATTGTTAGTGGTTCGTAAGGTGATGAAACTTATCATAGCCACTGATTCTCATTAGTAGTAATGAGATTGGATAACCATCGATAATATATATATATATATATATATATATACTAAACGAAAAAAATAACCCTTTCTAGAAACACAAACCTGACAATATATATATGAGTCAACCATAAACATTGTTATAAGTATTAGCTTACGGGTTATGCTCAAATGATTTAGCGGATCATGAGATATAGGACACTGATGGAATTTAGGTAAACAAACAAAATTAAAACCCTTAAGTTTGCATGTAACCTAAATAGGATCTATGTTTTCTCTATTAAACCTATAACTAAGAACATCAAAAAGAAACCTGGAAAACCTAGGGTATTTTCGAAGTTGACATGAGAGGGTTTTAGAATTACATACCTTTTAGTTGTTATAACAAACAACTAGAATTCCTCTTTGTTGATCTCTTAGACGCAAGCACAACAAGTGTTGTGCCTCTAATGAAATCACACCCAAGCTAGCAAGAGGATAATATAAAAGAGAGGAGAGGGGAGGCAAGATTTCGTCCAAGCCTTAGGAATAAAGGGAGTCACGAAATCAAGGGGATAGGAGGCTCTTTATATAGTTGAGGAAACTTGTTGTCAAAGTTAGGGTTTATGGGATATTCCCTAGATCCCTTTGCTTGGTGACCAAGCGGCCCAATCCCTTATACTAGGACATTGGACAAAATCCCCTAGGCTTTCTCTAAATATTTTCGTCCACCTCATTCCATGAGGTTCTAGAGCCTTCCTTTCTCAACTATCAATAAATAATCAAACAATTCTGTACATTTAATTAATCAAATTAATCCCAAAATTAATTCCAATTAATTTATGATTAATTATTAATTAAATAATATGATTTCTAATTAATATATTATTTTCATAACACATTAATAAACTATTTATTTAATTTATTATTCACATAATAAATTAATTTCTCTCTGTCTCTCTCTCTCTCTCTCTTTATATATATATATATATATATATATATATATATATATATATATATATAATCATACTGTTCAATTACTAGGTTTGAGGGCAACTCAAAAGGACTATGCTACTATCAATTCAAGTATATATGATTTTTAGTTATTGGCTTAGACACCTAATCTAATAGTCTCCCACTTAGATAAGTCTATAACTATAATTGCTAGTATAACTTTTGAATCGATCAGCAAATTGTAGTTTCCAAAAGTTATTGCCGAACTCTGACACGGTCAGTTACGAGCCCTAAGATAAGTGATCATATAATCTTCTGTTCAACTATATATCATTCGGACATGAGACATGGAATATAATCAATCTCATTGTCCAAGACTTTGTTTCCCGATTTCTGATTTGTGATGCTATAGGACTTGTAATCTAACACATCAATTTAGTCCTTGCTGGGCCCAATACTATAAGTCAACACCAAAACTACGAGGAGCCCAAAGATATCAGTTTTCGTGTTAGGGCAAAAGGAACGAATAAACTTTGACTTATATGCTTGCACCATTTACTTATCAGATTATGCATGACAATATGTTTTAGAACATCAAGGTACTAATGCACTTACGTATTATCAATGCACAATCAACTTGTAAACTACAACTCATATATCTCTCTATTTTAAGATTATAAGATATTACCGTCTCAGAATTATTCGTGATAAATTCCATAAAGAAATTCTTTGAGCATAGGTTTATCCAATACATAAATCTTAATTTCAAAGTACTCATGAATATTGTAGAAATACCATTGTTATGTCTAAAACTCTTTAGACAATCTACAATTCAATTCATGACAGTCTTAATTCACTACTTACTTCCAAAAGTATGAGTGACTGTGGAATTTCGAATAATCGAATTATTCCGGAAGTAAAACATGCAAAGTGAAACACAATAATAAATTAATTAACTATGGTCTAAAAACTTATTGAATATAAATAAAACTCTTACTATTTAATCATCATAAGAATTAAGACTTTATTCATTGTATAATGTTTCGAATAATCAACTAACCACTTGAATTAAATAACATCAGTCATGCCATGTTATAAACATGCATACCATGTCTCTCTATGGTCCTTCCTTTGTGAACATATCAACTAGACACTATTGCAAAGATGCTCATTTCACAATTCTAAATTATTGTCACTGTCTAAAATGTATTAGAATTCCAACCTTACATGCACTGACCTCCTATGATGTCGAGGCTTCAAAGTCACAGAGACTGAGCCAACCATATTACAGACATTACAGATTGTCCCATTGGAACTTTGTTACTAGAAAGAATTCAATGATAATGAAGGTTCAAGTTCAAGGTACACTCCTTGAACAATTCTCTTGCAATTAAGTTTCCAACTCACATGTTGATTTAATAATCAACCCTTATTATGGAAACATTTCCATATTCCCATATGATGATCAATTCTAATCAAGAATCATCTTAATCCAGAATCATGTCATTATGGTCCATCCAAATTAATACCATACTTCTAACTATCCACACGCAACCGATCTTTAGTGAACCTCAGAATGTTCTTGACAATTCTTTAACAAATCTAGTCATACAAAAATTCCAATCCTTTTTCCTCTCAATGCTCAAGGCATTTGGAAAAATCAGAATAAGTGAATATTACAACATATGTAATTGATCTTATATCTGAAGCGTATGGGACTCGATTCAGTATATCCGATGTCTATTCAATCTCTTACTATAATATTTTCATATATGGAATTTCCTATGTTGAACTATTTCAACATGGCATTCATATATATCTATGACTAAGTTATATACAATCTAATCCTTTAGATTCGAAAAAAAATTATGAGTGCTCTCTCCCTTATGTCTATCATAGCGAAAAAATTCCCAAACTTTGTGATTTGCAAATTGAGAACTTTGTTCCCTATGAACAATATTGTAAACATGCAATACTAGCATAACAATTATGCTCCCACTAGCTCTGACATGTACCCATAAATCAAATGGACTTCTAGAAATCAATACCCTTGACTTTCTTACTAAAGTACATATTTTTGTTATGCGATGCTTCGATAAGTCTCCAACTAGACTACTTAAGCTTATACACCTTCATTAGATAGAATATGTGTATGTTCAAACCCTTTCATAACTCATAATTATAAGTATGGAAATTTCAAACAATTCCTTTCCATTCCTCACAATTCAAAATATGAAAGGGATGTTGTAATCATATTATGAATTTGAGAATGTAATTAACACATTAATACCCATGTTGATCCTTATCAGATCTTTAAAATCTACTGGCGCAAGTGATTCCTCATAATCATTTTCATGAATTAGAGTGAATCTTTACCACATATATTTCAAGGTGATATGTTCCCATCCATGTGAATCTATCATCTGCAACGTACAATCACAAAATAAAGTTTAGGACATAAACAAATTGGAATTTAACTTTCCATCATGGATTGAACTTTGCATTTCTAAATTTCTTGCCCTCTGGTGGCTCAAGGGCCTACCAATGCTTCCATATTGTTAGCGGCCTACCCATTTTGATCAATGTACTTTTACTGACCAACGAGCTCTTGCTTTTGCAGTTAAATGAAAACATAGAACTCATAAGCATTTCCAACTCAACTGGAAGGTGCATAGAAATAAGAATGGCTCAACCAAACACGATAGGTTATCAATCTCAGGTCGTGTGCTAGTGATAACTAAAATGTTGGTTGTTTGTTGACTCTTAAAATTCTCAAGATCAATACGACTCCTACTAACTTCTTGACATATGATTTTTCTCTCAAGGAACATTCCTTGATGATCTAAAACAAATATTCAAAAGTTTGTGTGGGTCCTCGACAAGAAAACACTTCATAGAATAGGGCTCAGTTTATCCTTTGTTTCTTAGTTAACAAAAACATCATAGCTACAATTCTATATGTAAGAAGAGCATTTTTTACTCCACATATTTTGAGGTGCTTTTCAACCTTCTTAGTTTAAAATGAGTTTCAAGATACGATTCGTAGTTACTAGAGCATGGCTCTACAACTTGATTTGAAACGAAGTATGACTCATCTCTTGATTGAACCATTTCAACAAAATCCGATTCCTCTTCTTAGTCATACAATTTCACTAAGATGTTATTCGAGGATCAATTCTGATATAATTCCCTAATCATTAGGATGATCATAAAACATGATGCTAAAGTACTCTCCTTCCCTTTCACAGATTAGAAAAACTTTTAACTTTCTGCCTAATTGATTATTCTATTCGTTCTGCTATTCTCTGAAGCTTTTAAAAGTATCAGAATTATGCTTAATCTTATAAACACAACCGTATTTACTGAAACATCAGTAATCATGACGAATATAGTTATTGTCCTTTATGGTGGATCTGAATAGTCCATATAAATATGTACTAGATCTATTAGTTCTTCATTTGGCTCACATAAACATGTGATCAATGAATTAGTCATAATTTTCCAATGAACAAAATTCTCATATACTATACAATATAACTTATACAACATCAGGTATCTGTCCTAGTTGGTGATAAGATTTCTTTTCACTTAGTTAATTATGACAATACCACACGCAATATTATAAGAATCCAATCCACAATTAATATTTCTAATATTAAAAATCTAACCAACACTTTCGTAAATGTCATTGCAAGGAAATGTAAATAAAATGAGGCAACCAGATAAACCCAAAATTTCACTTTTATTAAAAGTAAACGAAAAATTGGAACTTGTCCTTACAACGCATAAAATGAAAAACAATGTTTCTGGACATCTCCAAAGAGTAATAGCAATCTATTAAATTATCCTAACAGCTAAGTAGTAGCTCCAAATTCAGATCACGGAGTATCTGATAGAAGTCCATCTCTGATGATCAGATTTAGCTCACTCTTCTTAATCTTCCTTCTTTCTCTTAGATCCTGCAATAATATCAAAATATGATTATCAGATCATGTATTAAGAGTCCATGAATAGGAACTTATTAAAACAATGGAGTTACGTAATGGATGTACCTGAAGTAGAGTTACACAGCTTGGCTTCACTATCTATGAGATCTTTTAGGTACTTTGGGCAGCTTCGAAACCAATGTCCCTTCAATTGTCAATAGAAACATATGGACTCCTTGGGTTTAACACATGGATCTATCCTATAACTAGTTTTCTTTACCATATGATCAAACTACTTGATCTTGGCCGACCCCTTTCCATTGAGATGAGGAATCTTTTATGGACCACCATTGTCATTATTGTCAATGTCCATGAAAACCTTGGAATTAGACCTAATAAGCATTTCTGCTTTAGATGTGCTTTTAAGCATTTCAGCTTCAGCAACAATCAACATTTGGGTCAGATAAATTAGGGTCATGTCGATGTTTATCATAAGAAAGTTCTCAATGAATTGTTCATATGACTTTGTAAGCGAAAGAAGAACAAAATCAATGGCTTGCTCCCATGGGAAAACGACACCCATTCTATCCAACTTGTCAATGTACGATTTCATTTCCATAACATATGCACACATAGAATTTCCATCTAGATGTCTATATGCCAAGAGGGCTTGAGTAGCTTCATACTTTTAAACTTGAGGAAAACATGACGTTGGGAGAGTCACTGGAGGAGGAGGTGGAAGAGTTGAAGAAGCATGATGTCAAGCTCCACCATTTCCCGAAGAGGAGAAAACATTTTAACCTTGATTAGAAAGTGGAAGATCATCTTCAGAAGGAAGAGGAAAACAATTTACAAAAGAATGAGGAAGACCATTATTGTCTTGTCTTGACATCTATAATGGGAGAAAAGAGAATTCAAGTTAGTTAATTTTAATCCTTAATTATTAACCCATAATTTTTTAAATTTAGGCTAAGATCCATATTTTCATTTCGTACTTTGAAGAGGGATGTCGTAATCAACTTCGAATCTATTTTAGGTAGGTAAGGCTTTTACCAATTTTAGTATTATGAAACTCCTAGATCTTTTGAGATTCATTGATTCTTATCAAATGGCATGTTTAATCTTTAATTAATTACCATCACACATTGATGAGACGCTTAACCACACATGCTCCAAAACTCCTAGGGTTTTAGGGTTTTAGGATTGCATAATTAAAATTAAAATATGAAACTCCTAGTTTTTTAAAACCCTAGTATTGTGACTGGGATGTTGTGGATCAAAAAAACAAGATGTGAATAACCATGCAAACCCTCTTGACACCTATGATGTCATTTACCATCTCACATTGATGAGCCGCTTAACCACACATGCTCCATTAGCAATGATAATTTTCAAGATGTCCGTCATATC
This sequence comes from Lactuca serriola, assembly GCF_051521515.1. Taxonomy (NCBI): domain Eukaryota; kingdom Viridiplantae; phylum Streptophyta; class Magnoliopsida; order Asterales; family Asteraceae; genus Lactuca; species Lactuca serriola. The sequence continues at coordinate 256,276,056 of NC_136415.1, read as the reverse complement.
TCTTTATAGTCCCTTTTAGTGTGCCGATTAACCACACACGCTCCACTAATGACATATAAAGCATGATGTGAGTTTTCATGGATTAGCATACTTTTCACATTTTTCCTAATGTAACTAGATTTGGGATTTAAAAGCTTCTAGTACTTTTAATAGCATTATATTTTTAATGATAATTAGTGTCCTATCAAATCCATTCGGCTAACGACCCTCTTCCATACAAGAGAGTGGTGGGTAAGTATGGATACCCAATGGTGGTCATTGTATAGAGTCGTGGGTAAGAATGGATACCCAATGGCTTCATGAATGAGGCGTACTAGCGATTTGACTGACTTTAGTTATATACATATATTAATAATTATCTTTTAATTTTACATATAGTATAAGGTGTATTTTAAACTTTTCAAAATACTAGGGTTTATATTTTAATTTCAAAATTAATATTTAATTAATTAAATTTAAAATAAATTAATAATGATTTAATTATTAGCATTTACATAAATTAAATCAATTTAGGAATATCTAATTAAACTTGTCAAATAATTTAATCTTAATCATTACCCTCTAATTTTCGAAAATAAGGGTAAAGGATTCCAATTTTATAATGATCCTTTTTAAATGAATTAAACTAACAATTATCAAAATATAGAAACCCTATAAGCCTGCCATTTTCGAAATTACTTGGGGAGGAAAGCTAGGGTTTCAAAATCCTAGTCCTTAATTTCGAAATCCAAGGGGTGGAAGCTAGGGTTTCTAAAACCCTAGCCCTAGTCGAAATTATGGCCTTTTAGGGGTTAATTTCAATAAATCCGGATTGATCTATACTTTTATTATATCTATTCAATAGAAAAAAAACCAAGTGCTCTGATATCACTGATAGAATTTAGGAAACAAACAAAATTAAAACCCTTAAGTTTGCATGGGACCTAAATATGATCTATGTTTTCTCTATTGAACCTATAACAAAGAACATCAAAAAGAAACCTGGAAACCCTAGGTTATTTTTGAAATTAACATGAGAGGGTTTTAGGATTACATACCTTTTGGTTGTTATAACAAACAACTAGAATTACTCTTTGTTGATCTCTTCGAAGGTAGCACCACAAGTGTCGTGCCTCTAATAGAATCGCACCCAAGATAGCAAGAGGATAATATAAAAGAGAGGGGAGGGGAGGCAAGATTTTTTCCAAGCCTTGGGAAGACAAGGAGTCACGAAATTAAGGGGCTAGGAGGCTCCTTATATAGTTGAGGAAACTTGGTGCCAAAGCTAGGGTTTAAGGGATATGACTTAGAACCCTTTGCTTGGTGACCAAGAAGCCCAATCCCTAATACAAGGGCCCTGGACGAAATCTCCTGGGCTTACCCTATAGATTTTCGTCCACCTCATTCCATGAGGTTCTAGAGACTTTCTTTCTCAACTATCATTAAATAACCAAACAGTCCATATACTTTTAATTAATCAAATTTATCACAAAATTAGTTCCAATTAATTTTTGATTAAATATTAATTAAATAATATGATTTCTAATTAATATATTATTTTCATAACACATTAATAAAGCATTTATTTAATTTATTATCCATATAATAAATTAATTTCTCTCTCTCTAAAAATCATCGTGGTCCAATTGCTAGGTTTCAGAGAAACTCAAAAGGACTATGCTACTATCAATTCAAATATATACATATTTTAGTTATGAGCTTAGACACCTAATCCAACATACACATTCGTCACCATGCTTCTAGCGCATTTATTCGTTCATGAAAAAATAAATATGAAAGAGTATTGGTGTCTCACATAAACTATGTTGATAATTAATAGTAAAGATCAATGACATTAGGGAATGTTATGTTTTACATAGACTATGTTTCTGAAAGATAAGATTGTTGACACTTGGGAAATGGATTTTGCTATCTCACAAAAATTATGTTACCAATTGTAAAGATCATTCATATAGAGATTTGAATCTATATAGCATGTTGTTTTAAACTTGAGATATTGAGAATTTGTGCAAGAGAAGGAAAAAATTTGGGTATTAAAAATATGTGATTAAGGATAACGCTAGTTGTTTTGCACCCTTTTCTTTTTGTAATTTTTTCAATGGGAACTAGATAGAATTCTTCTAACTAAACAATAAGCTTTGTTATTGGATAAATTGTTTGAAAAGGGTGGCTAATGATGTTTCAACTGATAAGAGTGACTAATGTTTGGGAGATTTGTGAGAAGAGATCTCATTAGTAACAATCTAGAACTTGAAGGTTCACCATCAATTCAAGTAATATACTATAAGTGAATGGTATTTGGTCATTAGTGGATATTCACATTGATGCTCAATATTTAATGGAATTTAATTTTAAAATGAAAGCACTTACACTGAATGGTTTATTGGAATTCAAAGGGATGTTGAGTTTTGTTTTCAATGATAGAAGGATTTCTTTACCTAAGATGCAATTACCTTTTAGGATTCACTTTTTGTGAGTATTGGAGAATAGGTTGATGGATCATCTATAACAAATGTCATTTTCACAAGGCAAAGCTCATTTTTCATACAATACGTTCTTTAGAAAAATGGAGTTTCAAGTTAGAGATCAAGTGGAGGTCATAAGCAATGATGCGTGATTCAGAGGTTTGTACTCTGCGGCTCGCATCACAGTTACATTTCATGGAAGATATCATGTACCATATGAGACATTGATTAAGAATAACGAATATACAATGGATGAGACTTTACCCATGTAGAAGATTCATTGTTTTCCTTTATCTGTAGAAGTGGATCTTCCTTAGGAGGCTATATAGCAACATTGGCACCATCCGTAATAACCATACAAATAAATTAGCAAACCTCGTGCCCTTCATTAGACTCACCTTTTAGTTCGATTAGTGTAATCCCAGTGTTCACCCCAAATACAACAACAACACCAACCACCACACCACTGAAGATAACCCCATCTCTACCAACAACACATAACCCTGCTCAGACAAATGTGCAGACTGCAGAATGGTTGAACGGACAATCACCCGCAAAAGGAAGGAAAACAAGGCAAGAAAGGTCTGTCACCATAGAAACAACAAGAAGTTCTAGAATGAGAGAGCCAAACATATGCAATAGGTAATCCAAATCAACCCATAAGAACAACAAACTAACTGTGCAAGTCCTATCACCATTGTTACAACAACATTTATGAACAACAACAACATCGTCACAACAAAATGTACAGCCGTAAGTACTAATGCCACCACCATTACCATATGCACAATATCAAGCATTTTGGCTAGCACAGTCCTAGCCAACATACATGCCTCATACCATTTTTGGAAACCAAATGCTGTTACAAATCTAGTGGGTGCCTATGACAACAAATAAAGAAGAACATGTGGAAAGAAACATAAATGTTTAACCATTGACGTGTCCTATGGTCAGATAAATTACCCTCATAAAATGTATAAGGGAATACCAGTTTTCTATAGGAATGAACCTACCTGAAATTTTGAAATACGACGGGTCAAGTGACCCAGATGATCACTTCGGAAATTACAAATGGACAATGGATGCCTATTATTTGGACAAGAGTTATTGGTGAGTCTTTTTTCCAACTACCTTGTCCGGACCACCGAGATTATGGTACAAAAGCTTGCCGGTGGAAAGTATACATGATTTTAACCAGTTGTGAATAGAATTTGTGGGTCACTTCATACATAAAAGAAAGTACACAGCGGATACCCAAGCTATCTTGGGATGTAGGTAGCAAGAAGATGAATCATTGCACGCTTTCTTATACCAATTTAATAAAGTGAATCTCAATGCCTCAGAAGGGACAGACAATATGGTCATTTCCACTTTCACTTATAGATTATGTCAAAGAGTTTTGTTCAAAAAACTAGTTCGCAAGCAGCCCAAGGCAAGGAAAGACATGATGGAAAGGGTCCACCATTTTATGGGGCAAGAAGAGGTAGCATCTGAGAAGATTGAAAGTGATTAGGGAGAAAGGATTTACATCAATAAGGATAATCATATGCCTTACATAAACACTCCGACTCAAGAGAATCAAAGATATGGCAACACTAGGACACAAAGACAAACCCGTTTTGTACAGCGAAGCCAAAGCTACTTACCAACAAGAAATAGGGCAAGGAATGAAATGGAAGTAATAGGTGAGGGAAAAAGGAGCAGTGGGACAAAAGTGGGGTACCATTCAAGTGGTAGATAACATAGCAAATATTTCAAGTTCCATGACTCCACTAGGCAAGATACAATTAAATGCACCAAGCTCAAGAGAGTGTTGGAAAACAAAATGCAAGATGTGTAGTTAAGTGACCTAATAAAAGAACTCTGGTCTAAGCAACTATAAAGCATTTCCCCTAGAGAACCCAAAGTCAGGAGTTCCAAGAAAAGAAAAATTTTCATGTTTTGATAACCAGAACATCTAGAAGTTATCTAGGAGTAGGATGAGACAAATTCATATTTGATTAATGGGATTGCCACATCGGAAATCATTGAGGAGATGAACCACTGGTAATTGGGGGCGTTAATAGGAAGGAAGTACATAAACTTCATATACATGGATAGTGGTAGTTCTACAAATGTCATGTATAAAAACTTCTATAGACAACCCCTAAGTCAGTTGCAAAGGAAAATGGAACCACCAGAGACTCACCTATTAAGTTTCGTAGGCAATAACGTATTGCCATAAGGTACAATCAGATTGTCGCTAACGCTAGTGGACTACAACAACTTTAAAATTGGTACCTAATTAATAAGGTTTGTAATCATACTTGGGTCGTCACCATACAACATCATATTTGGGAGGTCGGAAATGAACAAGTTTAGGGTCATAACGTCTTTAACATATTGAGTGGTCAAATTTCACACCATGTCGGGAGTGGGCACAATACCTATGCAGAAGAAAGCAAGGAAAATAGAGCAAGATCACAATCATGAAAGCAAAGTTGGTAATCCTTATAGCATCGCATGCCACCAAAGATACACAACACCAACTCCTACGCAGGAAATCATGCAAGAAAATGAAGATTGGAAAAAAGAGAAAAACAAGCAAGTAGATGGAAAAGCAACAATTTCAGAGGCAAATAGCAATTTACGCAAGGAAATCGAGATGATGGGAAGAAAAAAACTTTCCCAATACAAGTGCAAGATGTTTTAATCACCATAGGAGAATTCACATGGTCCATGAAAATGAAAGTAAACAAAAAACATGATAACACAAAGATGTTGAAGATAAAAGAGGGATGAAGTAGCAGGCATTCAAAAGAGAATAGAAATATCGCTGCTCATTAAGGATAACAAGGTAGTACAAAACCCTATAATAGTAGAGAGAGATGAGCTAGTAATCAAAATTGATAAGAGGAAAAGCAAACGAAAGCATAAGCCATAAAAAAAACCGTCTAAGGGCCATCTATAGCATGGCCGTCAAGCAAGGCACCAAAGGAGATGTCGATGGCAGGAAACAGGGAAAGGAAGTACCATGCTAAGGCGCCTTGTTTCATGGGTAAACAAGAAAAGGCAGACTAATAGGACCTAAGTAACCAGGACAATCACATGAACTTGAGCCTCAAAAGCAAAGCATGTATGCCTAGGTAGGAACAACCTCAATTATATGCAATACATTGTGGAAACATCCCAAAGTAAGCTTGAAGCGTTGAACAATACCTATGCGGACATGTATAAGCAAAGTGAATGTCCTTTTAATCATTGTAATGATGGTTCGTTGAAGAAATGATTAGTGCACCATTCATTCTAAAATGTAGCTCGGTCATCCGACTACTTAGAAATTTTGGTCATTGCAACATATTGACTACGGCTACCCGTTTAGGGAACTAAGCAACAATAAGTGTCTAATCGTAGCTAGGTCAACCGACTACATAGAAATAGTGGTCATTTCAACATATTAACCAAGGCTACTCGTTTAGCCAACTAAGCAACAATAATTGTCTAATCGTAGCTTGGTCAGCCGACTACTTAGAAATTTTAGTCATTACAACATATTGACCAACGCTACCCGTTTAGCCAACTAAGCAAAATAATTGTCTAAACGCAACTCGGTCAGTCGACTACTTAGAAATTTTGGTCATTAAAACATATTGACCAAGGCTACCCATTTAGCCAACTAAGCAACAATAATTGTCTAAATGTAGCTCGGTCAAATGACTACTTAGAAATTTTGGTAGTTACAACATATTGACCAAGGCTACCCGTTTAGCCAACAATGCAACAATAATTGTCTAATCGTATCTCGGTCAGTCGACTAATTAGAAATTTTGGTCATTGCAACATATTGAAAAGGGTACCTGTTTAGCCAACTAAGAAACAATAATTGTCTATTTGTAGCTCGTTCAACCGACTACTTAAAATTTTTGGTCAGTGGAACATATTAACCAAGGCTACCTGTTTAGCCAACTAAGTAGCAATAATTGTCTAATTGTAGCTCGGTCAGCTGATATCATATAAATTTTGGTCATTTCAATATATTGACCAAGGGCACACGGTTAGCTAACTAAGCAACAATAATTTTCTAATCATAGCTCGGTTAGCCGAAAACTTAGAAATTTTGGTCATTCAATATTTTGACCAAGGGTACCTGGTTAGCCAACTAAGTGATAACAATTTTGTAGTTGTATCTCGATCAGCCGACTACTTAGAAATTTTGATAATTGCAAATTGATCAAAGCAACCCGGTTACCAATAAAGACGCAATAGTTATCTAACTATAGCTTGATTAACTGACTGTTTTGCAGTTTTGGTTTGCAACAACTAATAACCACAGTTACTCGGTTAATTAGACACACAAATGTTCGTAACCAACACATTCACAAATTCTAGTAATAGCCACATGCTAATCATAATCGCAACGCTCGATACAAGAAGAAACAAGTGTTATGCAAAATGACTTAAAAAGAAAACCACTCGGCTATGACGGAAAAAAGATAGTGAACCACATATTCTACCACCTCCACCAGATAGGCGTGTTAAATCCTAGAGAATAAAAACCCAAAACCATATTTTCACTAAAGAAAATAATCAAAAGACTAGAGCAACAAAGCAAAACCAAAAAGGAAGAAAAACAAGAAACTTTACATTGAAAAGGAAAAGAAAACATCAAGAAACATCAGTTCATAATTCAACAAAAAACAAAGCAACCGGACAAGGTGGAAAAAGTCGATCTCTAAAAAAATCAACACCACTACCATCATAACAATACCAATGCTAATTAACCGTAATAACCTATGACACACCCTCATTACCACAACCACTTATAGACGTGTCACCCCCAGTACATCCGGAAATAAAAGATCTTAAATAGGAAATCAAATCAACGGGATAACCAAACTCCAAAAAGAAATCCCCACAAAATAAATTTGAAAAAGCTTCTTCCATCCTCTATAAGCGGGTAGGCATAAAAGGCTACCCCAACTTCAGCAAGACCAAAAGAGTGTTCATGGTTCATTATCTCACAACCTTGTCTCTTTACAAAGTGAATACATATTAACTTAAATGTCTGGTTTGCATTATAAAATGACAAATCAGGAAATACCTTATCAACCACCTTACATATCTCTTCAGACAATACCCACATCACATCCTCTTCAAACTTCTGAACTCTTTTGGTTAACACAGCCAAACTAGCTTGTAAATCGGTGTTCTGAAACACTACAACCCTGAGATCACCCTTGAGCTTTCGGACACCCATGTCCAATATTGATATCTTATCCACATTACCAATCTTCTCCAATTCCAGTGAAGATAGTTTACCCTGCAAGAGCATAACTTGTTCCTCGAAACAATGATTCTCAGCCAACTTGCTTTCCAATATCATCTTATCCCCCTTAAACATTCTTGCATCACTCGTCACAACTGTGACAACTCGAATAATTTGGATCAAGCAAGGTCTAAATTGTAACCATATGCAAGTAACTTCACAACATAATTTGATGCAATAAAATATTACAAACCAAGAAGGCATTGTTTGTATAAGTTAATATAATATGTACTTAGAAAACCTTGTTATAATTAACCTTGAGGATCAACAAACTAGAAATGAAAGCACACTTTAAGGAATAACTCCAAAAATCAAAATACTATGCCAAGTAACCTACAAAGACCGAAAACCCTTCCATGAGTGACCCCAAGATCGAAATCAATACAATACAAGCCCACTAAGACCGAAAACACATGCTAGGGATCCATTAAGGCAAAAAACAACACTTAGTGGAGGTGTAGGACTGAAATCACCAAGGGAACAAGGTGATTTCGGTCATGTATGGTGGAAAACACCCATTTGACTTCTTTTCCTTAGTGATTTTGGTCTAGGGAAGGAAACAGATAAGAATAGTTGACTTTGGTGATAAGATACATCATTAGTTTCCCATGCAGTTTATTAACCAACAAATATCCATGCTTTAACCAATATGTAACTAGACAAACTTCCTATCACACTTCCCTCCTATAATATATACGAGATCATTATCCACAAACTCCCCACCATTTTTCATTCCTTCATTCTACTCTAAACTATCTCAAGATTAAGTACAAAGCCTCAAAGGGTTTATTTCTCAAGTTTTGTTCTTAGTAATTTGGTAAGATTTTCTTATTAATCTAGAGTATTCATATATTTTTCTGTAAGTTTCATCCTAGTTACACACAATATTATGTGTTAAACACTTAGGATAATATCACCTCCAAAGAAGTTCATCAACTCCATACAAGAGTTTAGGCTTGTAATCTTCACATCATCTTCTCAAACAATCCACAAATCCACTCAAGGTGAGTTCATACCCCCACATTTTCAAGCTTTTTCATGTTTTTAGTGGGTGGGGGGGGGGGGGATACAAGTAAAACTTTGTTTATAACACAAATATTTACATGTTTTCATCTTTATGTTAAAGATAAGATATTATTTGCATAATATATGGTTAATACTAGTTTTGTATAATTATTTGTGATATATACTAGTTTGAAATGCAAAACTAACAAAACAAACATAATTTATGTTATAAAATCATAAGAAAATTTATGATTTGTAAAACTACATGGTTTTTGAAGCTTTTTACTAAAATATAACTTTTATAACCAAGGGAGTACATTCTAGTTAGTTCACTAATTTGTGGGTTACAACCCAAAATATAGTGTTTTGACCTTACATTTTGAAACTAGACAAGATAATTACTACATATTTATATAAATGATTATATAAATGTTCTTGAAAAACAAACATAATAAATTATAATTGGTATAGTTTGTGAATTCACAAAACTACACTTTCATTTTAGAAGAATCATATAATTATTTAATGATATAATTATTTCATTTACAAGAAAACGATTTTTCAGTACAATAGACGTAAACGAGTTCAAACAAACTTGTGAGACATTTAGTTTCACCATACCAACCAGAGTACACACATAAGTCCTGAATTATAACTAGTGTCTCCTGTAAGGAGAGCGTGACACTTGTGTATCGATCTATACGGGATTGACAACCCCATACCTCAGCTTTTTTCTATAGTTAGACCAGCCAGTCTAGGGTGACCAATGTCTTCCAGTTCCGACGCCTGAAGAATGTCGTAGCAGACCAACTAGTCGTTAGCATGCTTATGATAACTCACATTAGAGTATTTACAGAACATATTGGTTTATGGGCTAGAGTACACTTAATAGTTTCACAAAAAGATAAATCTTACTAAAACTATTTTCCAAAAGCGCATCACTTACATTTTAGTTTTAGGTTGGAGACTTACAACAAGGTTCATATAAACACAAGTAGTTTTATTTGTAGATACACATACTAATTTGCAGAACAATATTACTTACATAACACATGCAAGATTCACATAGACAACTAGTGTCCAAAACATAACCACCATGGGCCGACATTGGTGCCTTCGACCCACTATACACACTAAGGAAACTCACTTCAAGATGTAGAATCTCTCAGATAAAATCTCAGTCTGCTAGTATGGAAAATCCCCACGCTAACATCATGAAATAGTATCCAATTAATTATTAGATCTCAACCCATCATCAAGAATCTAAGTTACTTGTCCAATATCCATGGTAAAAAGACCATTTTACCTTTTTTCTTACTTGGCCCAAAACAAGGCCCAACCCATTTACTCAAAAGGCCCAAAATCCTTAATGACATCCTAAGGTGCATCATGGCCCAACTTCAAAATTGGGCCCAAAACAATCATGGAACTAAACCCAAGAAAGCCCTTAGTCTATCCTTGGCGCAAGTTCAGATATCCAATAGCCTTACATGGCCAAACCCTAAACGCGCAAAATAAACCCGAGTCCAAAAGCCCAAACGTCAAAGCCCACTATACCGAGTACACTCAACGTACTCCCGTACGCGTGGCGTACAAGCGTTAACTTGGAGACAAGAATATAACCTAGTATGCGCAACGTACCAGGGATTATGCCCCACACGCTGGTCAGAGTCGCTTTTGGCCAACTTTGACTTAACCACTTAAGCTCTTAACCTCAGATCTACTTCATTTCAAAGCCTTGTTGCATAAAGATGGAAACTTCATCATCTTGCATCTCTTAATGGGACCTTAAAACCCAATGTTTTCCATTAAGATCCATAATAAGGGCTCTAACTCATGCATGGACCTCTATCTCTCATAAAGATTACATTTGTAAGGACAAGGGACCTCAATGGAGCTAAGATCTAACATCCATGGTGTCTGGGGTGGATCATAAAATCAACATTAGCTCAAAAGACCCTAAAATGCATAAATAACGCCCTAAGTTGGGTCTAGCATAAAGAACATCAAGATGGGAGCTTTTTACCTCAAATGACTTGCTAAGATGAAGATGACTTTGGATCTACAAGCTCAAGCTACTCCCAAGAAACTTCGAAGTTGTAACAACGTAAATTTTCAAAACAATTTTTCATTTTTAAAACATACATTTTCTCATAAAATAATGTCAAAACATATTGTATCAAATGTTATCATCACAAAACGTCTCCTCAGAATCTCAAACATAAACTCCAATGCGTGTGTGTGTACGAATCATGTCGTCACCTTCCCGCGCTCATCACTAGTACCTGAAACACATAACACAACAACTGTAAGCATAAATGCTTAGTGAGTTCCCGAAAATGCCGCATACAACATATACGCCACTCGAGGTTATAATACGACCTTCCGGTCGATGTGTCTCAGCGGGACCCTCCAGTCCCGTAGCTCATTGGACCCTTTGGTCCGATCATAGCTCGTTGGGCCCTCCGGCCCGGTCTGTATCGTTGGACCCTTCGGTCCGGTCTATAACATCATACAACATACATATAACACATAGCACATAATCTCATACATAACACATAAGACCTTCTGGTCCACACAATATACCACTCTAGGTAACTTATAGTGAGAAGACTCACCTCGGTGTCTCAGTAAGTGTCTGACTCGGTAGAAATGTGATCTAGCCTCCACCTAATCACATAAAGTAAATACTCTCATAAATACAACTGTACTCAACCCTAAAAGTCAACAAGGTCAACGGTCAAACTTCGACCCGACTCGTCGAGTGCACTAGGGCGACTCGGCGAGTCTACACGTGTCCACTGACTCTCTTAGACCCTCTCTTGGCACGTCGAGTACTTCCCCTGACTCGACGAGTTCCACCTGGCATGAATCGCGGGGCCACCTCGACTCAACTCGCCGAGTCTCAAGAACAACTCGGCGAGTTCCATCTTGAACTCAGCCCCCCTGACTCTCCCTGACTCACCGAGTTATTCCCCAACTCGGTAAATCCACTCACTGAGTGATTTACGAAAAACCTTCATACTACTCACCGAGTCTGTTCTTCGGACTCGGCGAGTTCATGCCATGCACAAACTCCATACAACTCCTGAGATTAGATCTGTTCCATACATTCATAGATCAGGCCTTCCCAAGCATGATAATCATGTAAAGTTCAGACCTTGACACTCATACAACGTCAAAATGGTCTAACTTGGTGATTTAGCCCCAAAAATGACATCCCAAGCTCATGGCTCCCAAAATGACTCATAAAGCTCCAAGGATTAAGGTCTCTGGACCTCTTTGGGTCCAGATCCAAGACACAAACTCGAGAAGGGACCAAATGCTCCACTTAATCAACCTCTAAAAGGGTTAGAAAACCCTAACACTAAGAATCAACACCAAAACTGAAGAAGGTCCGAGAAAAATACCTCAATACAATCTCTATGAACTCAAAAACCACCAAAATCGCACCTCCTTCAGCCTTTTCTTGCCTTGGTCACTTCCTTCTTGCAAAAACACCCACAAAAGGATCAAGAATGGCCTCTCCTTCCTCACAAACGCTCTAGATCTCTTAGGGTTTCTCTCTGGGGGGTTGGTGGCCGCAAATGACGGCCCTAAGGGCCTTTAAATAGGTCCCAAACCCTAGAAATTAGGGTTTCATTAAACAGCGTGGACTCGCCGAGTCCACTCGTGAACTCGCCGAGTCCAGCTATGAACTCGCATACGAATCCGCGACCATACTTGGCGAGTTTAGACACCAACTCGCCGAGTCTCCTCACAACTTACAAAAATAAGAGAATAAAATATAATACCTGGGAATCCGGATGTTACAATTCTCCCCCACTAGAATCAGACTTCACCTTCGAAGTCTCACTCTGCAAACAACTCTGGATGCTGCTCCCGCATCTCACGCTCCGGTTCCCAAGTCAACTCTGACCCTTTCCGATGCTGCCACTGGACCTGTACCAGAGGCACCTCCTTGTTCCTCAAAACCTTGATCTTCCGATTCCTGATCGCCACCGGTCTCTCAACATAATTCAAGCTCGCATCCACCTGAATATTCTCTAATGGCACCACTGCCGACCCGTCGGCTATACACTTTTGTAGCTGCGACACGTGGAAAGTGTCATGAATCTGACCCAACTCTGTTGGCAACTCCAAACGATAGGCTACTCTGCCTACCCTCGCGATCACCCTGAAAGGTCCAATATATCGGGGTCCCAACTTGCCCCTCTTCCTGAATCGGATCACTCCTTTCCAAGGAGAGACCTTCAGGAGCACGAAGTCGCCGACCTGAAACTCGAGCTCGGACCGGCGTCTGTCCCCATAACTCTTCTGACGAATCTGAGCGGTCAACAACCTCTGTCTGACCTGCTAGATCTGCTCTGTCGTCTGAAGCACAATCTCGGTGCTACCCTACTTCTCCCCAACAAATAGGGGTTTGACACCTCCTCCCATACAACAGCTCAAAGGGCGGCATGCCAATGCTCGAATGATGGTTGTTGTTATAATAAAACTCCGCCAAGGGCAAATACGTGTCCCAACTCCCGCCGAAATCCAACACACATGCTCAGAGCATGTCCTCGAGCGTCTGAATCGTCCGATCACTCTGCCCATCAGTCTGTGGGTGGTATGCGGTACTAAAATGCAGTTTCGTACCCAATTCCTCATGAAACTTCTTCCAGAATCTGGAAGTGAAACGTACATCTCGATCTGATACAATCGAGATCGGCAATCCATGCCACGATACCACCTCTCTCACGTACATCTCTACCAACTTCTCCACGGAAAAGCTCTCACTGATGGCCAGGAAGTGAGCACTCTTCGTCAACCTGTCCACAATCACCCAGATTGCATCGACACCCCTCGCGGTCCTTGGCAATTTGGTGATGAAGTCCATGGTAATCTGTTCCCATTTCCACTCGGGAATCTCTAATGGCTGCAACTTACCATGTGGATGCTGGTGCTCGGCCTTCACCCTGCGATAGGTCAAGCATCTCTCTACAAACCATGCGACATCCCTCTTCATACAGGCCACCAATATTCCTTTTTCAGGTCCACATACATCTTAGTGGCCCTGGGATGGATCGAGAATTTCGATCGATGAGCCTCTTCCATCAAAATGGTACGCATTCCGCCCACGAACGGTACCCATATCCGACCCTGAAATGTCATAAGCCCCCGACTATCGGTAACTAATTCTGATACCAGCCCGACAACTCGCTCTCTCTTCTGGCTTTTTGGCTTCACAGCCTCAGCCTGGGCCTCACGAATAGCATCTAACACCGGGTCATCAATGTCAATCTCAAATAAACACCTTGTATTGGGGCGCCCTCCGCCCTACGGCTCAGTGCATCGGCTACAACATTAGCCTTGCGCGGGTGGTACATGATCTCACAATCATAATCCTTGACCACGTCCAACCACCTCCTCTGGCGCATATTCAGGTTAGGCTGATCCATCAAATGCTTCAAGCTCTTGTGGTCCGTGTATATCGTACACCGAACCCCATACAGATAATGTCGCCAGATCTTGAGAGTGAACACTACCGCTCCCAACTCCAAATCATGAGTGAGATATCTCGACTCATGAGGCTTAAGCTGCCTCGATGCATATGCTATCACATGCCCCCTCTGCATAAGCACCGCTCCCAATCCGGATATCGATGCATCACAATATACTACAAAATCCTCCATCCCTTCCGGAAGGGCTAACACTGGGGCTTCGCATAATTTCTGGCGAAGTGTCTCGAACGAGGTCTGCTGCTCCGGACCCCAAGAAAACGCAACACCCTTCCGGGTCAACTTGGTGAGTGGCACGGCGATCTTGGAGAAATCCTTAATAAATCTCCGATAATAGCCGGCCAAACCCAGAAAACTCCTGATCTCGGCACCTCCCACCTCATGACCGCCTCAATCTTGGCCGGATCGACCAATATCCCATTCTGGTTAACAAGATGCCCTAAAAACTGAACCTCTCGCAACCAGAACTCACATTTGGAGAACTTGGCATAAAGCCTCTCCGATCTCAGAACTCTGAGGATCTCCCTCAAAAGCTCCTCATGCTACTCTCTGGATCTCGAATACACCAATATGTCGTCGATGAACACGATTACTGAGCGATCCAACATCGGTCTGCACACCCTATTCATGAGATCCATGAACACCGCCAGTGCGTTGGTGAGTCCGAAAGGCATCACCACGAACTTGTAATGCCTATAACGAGTCCGGAATGCTGTCTTCTGGACGTCCTCCTCCCGCACCCTCACCTGATGATACCCAGACCTCAAATCGATCTTGGAGAACCAAGATGCTCCCTGCAACTGATCGAATAAATCATCAATCCTTGGCAATGCGTAATGGTTCTTGACTGTTAGCTTATTCAACTCACGATAATCAATGCACATCCGGTGCGAACCATCCTTCTTTTTGACAAAAAGAATAGGCGCCCCCCATGGCGAACTGCTCGGCCTGATAAACCCCTTCCCCAGCAGCTCCTGGAGCTGCGAGGATAACTCCTGCATCTCCAGAGGCGCAAGGCGATAAGGCGCCTTGGCGATAGGCGCAGCTCCCGGAACTAATTAAATACCGAACTCTACCTGCCTCTCCAGAGGCACACCCGGCAACTCCTCTGGAAACACATCCGGAAACTCACACACTATCAGGACCTCATCAACTGACTTCGGTCTCTCTGAATCAACCCTCGCATCCATCACATATGCCTCAAATCCCCTACAGCCCTGCTGTAGACTCTGTCTCGCTCTGGCGGCCGAGCAAAATGCTGACCCCGTACGTGTACCCTCGCCGTACACCGTAAGAACTCCCCCACTAGGGTCTCGAATCGTCACCAATTGACATTCGCAGTCTATCACAGCTCCATATCAGCTCAACCAATCCATACCCACTATAACACACACGTCCCCCATCGTGATCGGAACCAGATCTATCGGGAACTCCACGCCGAAGATCTCAAGGACACATCCTCGAATCACATCTGAAACATACACTGCTCGCTCATCAGCTATAGAAACTTGCAGAGGTCGATCCAACGCCTCTCGACGGATACTAATGTGTTGACTAAAAGCTACAGAAACGAACGACCGACTCGCACCTGAGTCAAATAAAACCAGAGCAGGCATAGAACTCACAAGAAAAGTACCTACTCATATCATCATATAAACATAAAAACTCAACTCAAATAAAAGATGAAAAGAGAATACATACCAGCCACAACATCGGGCGCTGCACGGACCTCCTCCGCAGTCAAATGAAATGCTCTCCCACGAGCCTTCGGGGCCTCGGCCTTCACTGGCCAAACCTCGGTAGCCCTAGCAGCAGGCGCAGATCCCTGCAATGACCCCTGAAGAAGCTGAGGGCACTCGGCCTTCCGATGGCCGGTCTGGTTGCAGTGAAAGCAAACCGAAAATCCCTTGGGGCAATCCCTCGCGATATGCCCCTCCTTCCCACACTTGTAGCATACCCCAACCCTACACGACCCCTCGTGTCTCTGGTCGCACTTCCCACAAGTGCGGCCCTTCGCGCCCCCAGATCTCGAATCAGCGGGTCTAGCCCGCTTGGCTGCCGGCTGAGACTGAGCCGGTCGCCGATCCGCCCTCTGTGACTCGGCCTCCTCCCTGGCATGAGTCTCCAACTCAATCTCCCTCTTCCGGACATTTTCCTGGAGCTCAGCAAATGTCCGGTAAGTCGAGTTCGCCATGAACTCCCGAATATCTCTACTCAGAACACTTAGATAACGGCTCATACGAGCCTGCTCAGAAGACACCTGCTCAGGGCAAAACATCGCCCTCTCATGAAACTTCCTGGTGATCACTGCCACAGAATTAATACCCTGCTTGAGGGTCAAGAACTCCTGAATCAACCGTTCCCTCTCCACCGGGGGAACATACTCCTCTCTGAACATAGTGGTGAACCTCTCCCAGTTCACCTCGGAAATCTCAGCCGAAGTGAAGTTCGCTATCACGAACTTCCACCAATCCTTCGCTCCCAGGCGGAGCTGGTTCAAGGCGAACCGAACCCTCAAGTGCTCTGGACAAGAACATGTATAGAAACATCCCTTGATGTTAGAGATCTATCTCATAACGGCAATCGGGTCCTGCGCTCCGTCGAACTCTGGTGGCTTCGTGTTGCTGAACTCCCGGAACAACAACGAGTCACCTCCCTAAGGTCTGGCAGCAGCAATAGCAGCAGTAGCTGCAGCTGCAGCAGCCTCAGTCAACGCTGCGTACTGCTCATCAAAAGTCTCAATCAAAGTGGTCTTGATGTTCCCAAACATCTCAGGAATCTCAGCCCGGATGGCAGCAGCCACCTCCTCGTGAATCAATCGACGGATCTCCTCGTCGCTGACACCACTGCTCTCAGGTGTGTGTCGAGTCCCAACCATGATGCCTCTCAAATACAACAAAAATTATCATAGACTCGATCGAGCATACTCATACTCGATGACGCAACCCTAATTGTCCTCCGTTGTCCAAAAGATTCTTACTTGGAATGCCTACTGATTCGGTGTCTTTAGTAGTACGGGCCCATTACTACTGACCACACCGCATCAACATTCACTCCAAGTCCTCCTCCTTGGATCTTGGATTACAAGTACTCTATTCTCATGTGCTCTTAACTGCTATCTACTCGCTCTCAAAGCATCTCAGTAGCAGAAATCTCCTAGGCTAAGGCATCACAAATCAGGCCACTCTAGTCCTAATATGTATACCTAGCCTACTCTAGCATGCATAATGTAACATAACATATCTCATAACACATAATGTAAGGGTACTATTGGGGGATTCACCGTTCGGGTGCTGGCTGATCGTACACATGACTCTGCTCTGCTTGTCTCAAAACTCTTTTTACTCTTTTCAAAAATTTTACTTCATTATCAAAATTTTCCTCAAATCCTCAGTTTTAGTTCAGATACGCCCAAAGATGCATCCGAATCCCTCAAACCAAGGCTCTGATACCAACTTCTAACAACGTAAATTTTCAAAACAATTTTTCATTTTTAAAACATACATTTTCTCATAAAATAATGTCAAAACATATTGTATCAAATGTTATCATCACAAAACGTCTCCCCAGAATCTCAAACATAAACTCCAATGCGTGTGTGTGTACAAATCATGTCGGCGCCTTCCTGCACACATCACTAGTACCTGAAACACATAACACAACAACTGTAAGCATAAATGCTTAGTGAGTTCCCGAAAATGCCGCATACAACATATACGCCACTCGAGGCTATAATACGACCTTCCGGTCGATGTGTCTCAGCGGGACCCTCCAGTCCCGTAGCTCGTTGGACCCTTTGGTCCGGTCATAGCTCGTTGGGCCCTCCGGCCCGGTCTGTATCGTTGGACCCTTCGGTCCGGTCTATAACATCATACAACATACATATAACACATAGCACATAATCTCATACATAACACATAAGACCTTCTGGTCCACACAATATACCACTCTAGGTAACTTATAGTGAGAAGACTCACCTCGGTGTCTCAGTAAGTGTCTGACTCGGTAGAAATGTGATCTAGCCTCCACCTAATCACATAAAGTAAATACTCTCATAAATACAACTGTACTCAACCCTAAAAGTCAACAAGGTCAACGGTCAAACTTCGACCCGACTCGTCGAGTGCACTAGGGCGACTCGGCGAGTCTACACGTGTCCACTGACTCTCTTAGACCCTCTCTTGGCACGTCGAGTACTTCCCCTGACTCGACGAGTTCCACCTGGCATGAATCGCGGGGCCACCTCGACTCAACTCGCCGAGTCTCAAGAACAACTCGGCGAGTTCCATCTTGAACTCAGCCCCCCTGACTCTCCCTGACTCACCGAGTTATTCCCCAACTCGGTAAATCCACTCACTGAGTGATTTACGAAAAACCTTCATACTACTCACCGAGTCTGTTCTTCGGACTCGGCGAGTTCATGCCATGCACAAACTCCATACAACTCCTGAGATTAGATCTGTTCCATACATTCATAGATCAGGCCTTCCCAAGCATGATAATCATGTAAAGTTCAGACCTTGACACTCATACAACGTCAAAATGGTCTAACTTGGTGATTTAGCCCCAAAAATGACATCCCAAGCTCATGGCTCCCAAAATGACTCATAAAGCTCCAAGGATTAAGGTCTCTGGACCTCTTTGGGTCCAGATCCAAGACACAAACTCGAGAAGGGACCAAATGCTCCACTTAATCAACCTCTAAAAGGGTTAGAAAACCCTAACACTAAGAATCAACACCAAAACTGAAGAAGGTCCGAGAAAAATACCTCAATACAATCTCTATGAACTCAAAAACCACCAAAATCGCACCTCCTTCAGCCTTTTCTTGCCTTGGTCACTTCCTTCTTGCAAAAACACCCACAAAAGGATCAAGAATGGCCTCTCCTTCCTCACAAACGCTCTAGATCTCTTAGGGTTTCTCTCTGGGGGGTTGGTGGCCGCAAATGACGGCCCTAAGGGCCTTTAAATAGGTCCCAAACCCTAGAAATTAGGGTTTCATTAAACAGCGTGGACTCGCCGAGTCCACTCGTGAACTCGCCGAGTCCAGCTATGAACTCGCATACGAATCCGCGACCATACTTGGCGAGTTTAGACACCAACTCGCCGAGTCTCCTCACAACTTACAAAAATAAGAGAATAAAATATAATACCTGGGAATCCGGATGTTACACAAGTGTTCTTCTTCTTTATCACTAAAAACAACACAAAATCTCACATGCAAGCTCAAACATAGAAAAGGCACTTAGGGTTTCGTACTTAGGGTATTATGGAGTAAAGGTTGGCTAAAAGATGCAATCAAGGCAACATAAGTTGCTTAAATAGGGCACAAACCCTAAAAATTAGGGTTTTCCCCCGGTTACCATACGCCCAACATACTCCCACGTACGCCCATCGTATGTGGGTGAATCCCGCGTCCAGAAATGTGCTAGCACGCTTAGCGTACTCATAGAGTATATCTCGCGTACTAGGTGGGGACCAAAAAGATAGAAATTTGCATTAAGGGGTTAAGACGGAAACATACCAAATTTAGAATGTTACAACCTAGTTCATCACCCTAGGGAGCTCCAGTACTATACGTAAAGAAGAGAAATGGTACTATGAGAATATGTATTGACATCGGGAGATAAATAAAGCTACGATCAAGAATAAGTATCCTTTATCTAGGATATATGACTTGTTCAATCAATTGCAAGGAGCAACTGTTTACTCCAAAATTGATCTCAGGTCAGGTTAACACCAGTTAAGGATTAGAGAGCAGATATCGACAAGACAGCCTTTAGAACCTGATATGGACACTATGAATTCCTTATTTTGTTGTTCAGATTAACAAATGCCCTAGCAACATTTGATGGATTTGACGCATCGAGTTTGCAAATATTTTTTATGATAATTTAGCAATAGTGCTCAAAGAAGACATCTTGATTTACTCCAAGAACAATCAAGATCATAGAAAACATCTTCAAGAAATACTGGAAGTCCTTAAGAGGGAGAAACTTTATGGAAAGTTCTCAAAGTGCGACTTCTGGATATTGGAGATTCAGTTCTTGGGTCATGTAATTAACAAGGAAGGTATTATGGTTGACCTAGCAAAGAAAGAAGTTGTAAGGAAGTGGGAGAAACCAAAGAATCCCACATCGAATATTTATCCAAAATTTCTCTTCTATTACGGCTCTATTTGTTGCTTTGGCAAAAAAAAGGAGTTGTCTATACTTGGAGCAAGAAGCAAGAAAGAGATTTTGGTGAATTATAGAAGAGATTGTGCGAGGCACCAATCCTCGTCCTACTAGAAGGATCTGAAGATTTTGTAGTTTTCAGTGTTGCTTCTAAGATTGGATTAGGATGTGTTCTTACCCAATGGGAAAAAGTAGTAGCTTATGCCTCAAGACAGCAAAAGTCCCACGAGTAAATTTATCGGACTCATGATCTAGAGCTTGCATTAGTGGTTTTTTTCCCTAAACATATAGAGGCATCATCTTTACAGAATCAAATGCAAACTCTATATGGGTCATAAGAGCCTCCAATATCTCTTTGCTTAGAAGTAGTTGAATATGAGACAAAGGCGATGTATGGAGCTACTCAAGGACTACAATTGTGAGATAGTTTACCACTCGGGAAAAGCAAATACTGTAGCCTATTCCCTGAGTAGAAAGGTGATTCCTGAAAGAAAGAGAGCTACATCGTTGAAGCTTGAAGTAATCTGAATGATTATAGAGAAGATCAAAAAAGCTCAGACGAGGGCTCTAGCTGAGAGTGATCTATAAGAAGAATGCCTAGGCAAGACATTCATGTTTTAAGAAGACAAAAAAAGGTTTAAGAAGTTTAAGAATCTCATTTGGGTGCCAAAGATAGGTGGGATACGGGATCTTCTCAAGAAAGAATCTCATAAGACTGTGTATTCTATACACCCAGCCAACACCAAAATGTACTTAGACATGAAGCCTTGTTATTAGTGGCCGATAATGAAGGTCGAGGTAACAACTTACGTAATGGAATGCATAACTTGTCAGAGAGTGAAGGCACAACATCAGAAGCCATATGGGAGTCTAGAACCCTTACCAGCACCCATAGGGAAATAGGATGTTGTTACCACATAATTCATAACAAAGTTTCCGAAGAAAAAGAGAGGTCATGACATGACATGAGTTGTAGTAAGCCGACTTACAAAGAGTGAAAATTTTATAACAGCACGGGAGGATTGGTCTATGTAGAAGTTGGCAGGTAAGGGAAATCATAAGGATTCATGGAGAGTCCTTATCTTTCATGTCAGATAGGGACGGTAGATTCACCTCCAAAATTTGGAAAAATCTGCATGAGGAGTTAGGCACGAAGTTGTGTTTGAATACTGCCTATCATCCGTAAACAGACAGACAGAGAGAGAGAAAGAGAGAGAGAGAGAGAAAGAAAGAAAGAACTATCCAAACCTTGGAGGATATGTTGCAGACATTCGCCTTAGAGTTTCTAGGTAGTTGGGATAACCATCTATCCTTGGCTGAATTTCCTACAACAATAGTTATCACTCAAGCATCATGACGCCTCCCTACAAAGCACTATATGAAAGGAAGTGTCGAACACCGTCGTGTTGGCCAGAAGTGGGAAAGAAAAATTTTGTGGGTCCGGATATAGTACATGAAACCGCCGAGAAGCATAAAGTCATTAGGGAAAGGAAGTTAGCTGGCAAAAGTCATCAAAAGACCTACACAAAAAAGAATGACGACCAATAACATTTGATTTGGGTGATCAAGTGTTACTTAACGTCTTATCATGGAAAAGACTGATTAGATTCGGAAAGCATGGGAAGTTGGGTCCTCATTTAATAGGACCATTCAAGGTACTTCAAAGGGTAGGGAATCAAGCTTACAAGCTTGAATTGCCATCCAAACTGGAAGGTATCCATAATACCTTTCACATTTGTTATTTGAGGAACTAATCGGGAGAAGAATTGGATATGCTTTCACTTTCAGAGTTAAGGATTGACGAAGATAGGCAGCTGGTTTAAGAGCCTATAGAAATTGTCGACCGTAAGACAAAGAAGTTATGTCGTAAGATGATGGACTTAGTGCTAGTGCGATGGAAACACCGAAGATGTTCAAATCTCACCTGGGAAACAGAAAGTGAAATGAAGAGTCACTATCCACATCAATTTGCTGACACATGATTCTGGAGACGGAATCATCCTAAGGGGAGAGAAATGTAACACCCGTGTTTCCAGATAGTCTTAGTAATCAAGCATGTAACCTTTATGGTCAAGTCATGTAGTTATTTTGTGAATGAATAAGACATGATTATTAATATATTATGTGCTTATGTGTTTTAATATGATATTAAGATATATTATACAATAAAATAAATAAGATTTAAAATACACGTAAAAAAACAAAAGATCGCTTAGGGAAAATAATCTCAACCTAGTTATAGTAATCGTAATTAGGATCATGTACCATATTTAGAGCGCTTCGGTACGACTTAGAACAAAGAAGTTAAGAAGCGCCAATGTCTCGCGATAAAACCGACACGACTACAGATAGCGTAAAAAATGAATCTCGGTTAGAGTGCTTCTTAGCTTAGGAAGTATAAAGGTAATTCATAGATATCTTAAAAGTGAATTTGTGTGTATATGTATTGTCTAAATCTGAATTCACTAGAGGAAGTTATGATTTTTCTAAAATTTGGCGTAACAGTGTGGACACCGAAATCAGATTTTAGATCGATAGATTGTTAGAAAAAAACAATCTAAATGAGAGTTGAAGATCTCGTTGTTAAGATTCCAATGATATAAAACCCATCGGAAATGGACGTCGGATGTTAGAGTTATGCATTTTATATGGGATTTAATAGGCGAAGCCTATATAAATAAAATAAATCAGAATTAGCTGATGAAGTGTGAAGGAAAGTTGTCGATCTCGTTGAGAGCTTTCCGTGGATATAAATAAGGTTAAAAACAATGCTCTTATGAAGGTGTTATGCAATTTTGAAAATCTAGAAAACGTCATACGTATACGCAAATCATGCTTAGCTTGCACGTGAAGTCAACCATGTAGCCCCTCCCAGATCCTTCCACGTGTCGGCAGCCTAATGGATCAACGTCACCCTTATGCACGGTGCGCCTCCTATTGCACAATGCACAAAACTCCAAACTCACCTATAAATACCAGCTCATTCTTTCACTCCTCCCCACACACTCGGTATTTCTCTGAAAATTTTGATAGCCCATTTTTCTTCATTCTAGCTGCATCGAAGCCCTACGACACCCTCAAGTGCTCAACTTTCCATAATCTTCATGTAGGAAGGACGTAAGTCGGTATTCTGACTGTTTAGATCCTGATTCTCATCTATTTTACTTTTTAAGTGAGCTACGATTCCACGTTGTCATGTTTATTAATCTACTATATGATATGTGTCTACAATGGTCATGTCGGCTTAGTTGTTGGATTTCAGAAAGACTATATGTTGAAATGGTCTTGCATCCTGACTGTCCCGCCTGACCGATCCTTACTTGTTTGATCTTGAAGTAGACTTTGGAATTGTTGAGGAATCTAAACTCTTAAGATAATAGTTCCACATAGTATAAAACTAGACTACGACATAGTATTATGTACATCTTAGTCTTTCGAGAAAGGTGTAAGGCGTAGCTTTGCCCGATTCACCAATCACCAGACACTTTTCAAGTGAGTGTGTAGTTATTATCAAGAACATAATCTTAACTTAAAAAAGCCATATAGTAAATGTTTTTTTGTATTATATGTGTTATGTGCTATTTATAAAGATAATATAGTAACATTTGGATTAGGAATTGTTGTAAAAATCAATTATCTTTAGATATAGGTCTTGCCTTAGGTTAGGAATAATACTTATAACGAATTTGTTAGTTTCGAATAGGCTTGAAATCGATTAGGTCTCGTAGTTGGGTTAGGGATGGGACTAGATTGGATTGTAATCCTCCCCATATTAGGATGATTAGAAATGGTGGGTCCCGATCAGACAACCGAACGATTTTGTCATGGTCATCGACCAGAGTAGATCACCAACACTTGACTATTTTTGGCGGTCTTGTGAATTACATTGCTAGCATGAGTTTACAACCCATGGACGTAGTTGAAATGAGAAGTCATATTCATCAGAATGTGTGAACATTGGTTGCCTTATATGACATACACTAGCCAAGGACTCCTTAGCAGATGTAGTAAAAAAGTTGCTTAGATAGTTCATCCGGTAAGGTGATTCTTCCAATTGATGTCAAATTAGGATATGTGAGGATCGGTTAGGACTGGGTAGATGGTTTTAGGATAGGTTGTATATTTACACCTGATATATGTCTTAGAGGAATGATACTTTATCATTAAAATGTATGGGCTTAAAAACGCTACGTATCTCACCAAGTTTCCCAAACCTAACCCACTCATTTTATTGCATCATAGGTAGTGGAGCCAAAGTTGAAATTGCCTAGTTAGGATGCTGAGTGAAATAAAGGATATGCTTGAATTATTAACTTTAGGACCTTTTTATCTATGTTGTAACGTATGTTCGGATATAAATGAATGAAATCCCAAAGGTTTTAATACAATGGCATTTGTTATTTGAAAGATGTTTATTTAACTAGGAACTTCCGCATTTTCAATACTTAAAAGCGTAAACAAAATTGTTAAATTGGTTTTGAAAAATAGGGGATGTTACAATAGCAAAAGCAACTGAGGTTTTGCTCGCTAGCCCTCTACCGGGAAAGCAGACTAGTATCATTTTCCTCGTTATCAACATCATTATCATCAATAATCATCCTAACAACATCTCCAAAGTTTTATTAATACTACCCAAGTGTGAATCATATGAGTCGTGGACATGAATAGAAGACTGAGACTCTTCACCATGCTCCTCGTTATGATCCTCACTATTGCATGCTTCTTCATCATTACTCGCGTTGTCATCCATTATAGGTAAATCAAAAGCAAATGAGGCAATACCTCGATCATAATTCTTGCCTTCAAGAAAGTGACACAACAAAAAAGAAATCAGGCATCATCTATATAGACAAAGATGCACACAACATTAAAAAAATTGGCGGGCAATATAGACAAGCATTAAAAGTTCAACAAGGGTTTAAGAACAAAAGGAAATACCTGGCCCCCGAACATACAAGGAAGGAGCAGTGCTCATACGAGTCCAATGCCACCTTAGGAAATTTTTTCGTAACCGAACACAATCTAGATATTTTGGATATATCTTGACCAAGATTAGAAGATCACTTAGTTTTTTATTCTTAAATGATACCAGGGGATGAAAAAAAAATTAGGATAAGTAAAAAGTGAAGCAGTGATCCATATAAACTCGTTTTCCACCCTTTGATGGATTTAGGAAGGCCCTCTATGAAGCTCTTTCCACTGGAACAAAAATAGATACATGCACCACTACTTCATATACGCAAGAAATACTATAACAAATCCACGGTCGAAAAAACAAGACACGCATGGCACAATAACTCAAAACAAATTATCTTAGAATGAAATTATGTTTCAATTGACAAGTATGGATTCTATAATCCTGAATCACTTGACCAAAGAGGGCGACGAAGGAACCCTTAAATTTGATTCAAGATAATAAAGATAAAAGCTCTTCTTACCAGCATATGGATTATCGATAGTGGCACCCACACAAGAAATTTTGGCACCATCCTACTCAATGAGATGATATTTATGAGAAACTTCGGCTAGCCGATCACGAGACACTGTAGAATGTAAGATGGACATGGTAAGTCAAGACTTTATCTCTAATATGACAAAAAAAATAATGGCGAAATAGAATAACTAGAAAGAAATAGAAGAATAGTTGATATCATAGATATTTATAAGGGAAAAGAGGCAGGAGTGCCAATTTTCTGAGGAACCAATGACATCAACAATTATGCGAGTGTGCAAGCGAGTGTAACCAACATCAGGCAATTCATTACCTAGGTAATTAAAGGATATTTAAATTCCAAATATTAAAAACGGTTGAGCACCAGCCTTTAGCAATTAAGTTGGGAGGATTAATGGTGTATGGGAGTTAGCCCATACATAAAGTCGAAAAAAAAACATTAAAGAATGCCTAACCAGCACCGTAAGCCCATAGCTTACCAGGTCGGTTACCTTTAGCAGCCCAAATCAACTGTACAGTCGGTAAAGGGAATATTTTATTGCAATAAATTCATCTATGCAACATCCTAGGAAACACAAAAAAGGCAATACTATTATATTAAAGGTTACCCTTGTAACCCTTGGGAAAAAGTGTAAACCGGTCAATGAAACATGAACTCGGACTTTTTTATTTGTATATAAAGACCATGATACACACTGAAAAAGGTAGAAATTTTCCCTGGATAATAAATTTTGCAAAAGTCACAATTGACATCTAATTTAGGCATCAGAGAGCAATATTGGGGTCCATTCATCAGTATCTCTTCCTAACCTAGCATGTGTCTACTTTTTCAACATCCCTTATTGTTTGTGCATAAGGAAAAGAGACGACATGGTTACTACCAGACATCCAAGAGGCTACATAGCAACATTGTGACTCAAGAACATGTCAGGAACATTGCAAGTTATTTTAAAGATATTTTTTTTGCTCCTAGAGAATAACAAGAGCATATTCTTGGTAGGTAAAACTGAAGCAACATATAAACAACCCATCTTATTTATTAAATAAATAGTGTCATACTTAATGTGTTCTTATTGATAATGCCATAACTATGAAGAGGCTTGAATTCATTTTCTTTTTAATGATGCCATGAATGTTAGAAAATAAGGTAGAAATAGAATATGATAATCATTGGATTCTCCAAGGAGCTTGTTGGTTCACTTTCCATATCGATATTTTCCCATATGCCTGGGTTACGAGAAATTCAACACAGGACAATCCTCAAAGGGATAATCAGTATTCTAGGCACAGAAGATAGTCATGAACTAGATAAAATATGGTGTGTCAATTTCGTATGTTTAAAAAAAGGAGCGAGACCATTCTAATATCCAGAAATCGAAATTAACTACCTTTATAAGGTAGTTTGGGTTGAAAGGTGTGACATCCCCATTTTCACGGCCAGAAAAGACTAATTTGTTTATGCTTATTTAAAATTAAGAGTATCCTTTTTGAAGAATAGTATTGCGGAATTTGTTCCCAGTAAAGCATGATAATGGTATTATCAAAGAATTTCCGAAGAAATGTATTTTATTTATATTAAAACATTGGGATGTCATCGTCAATACAGAAACATAAGCATAACGGAATATTACAAGCCTTACATTAACTAAACTAGTTGACTAATAATCCTTGAATCTCTCAGCAGTATGTATCTTTCATATAGTCACATGTGATACAACAAACTGAGTGGGTCAGCTTGGGGAACCTGGTGAATATATAGGGATATCAATCCCACAATGTGATAATAATGTATATCTCAAACCTGTAAATCCAACTATTATCAATAACACAAATATATCATATCTCTACAACAATTTATCCCATCCTGTCGATTTCCACGTATAGATCCTATACAATGATCTCTTAAGATCTAGCCTAAAGGATCAATATGAATAACAATCTGACGATGCTGCTTCAGAAATTCCTTGGCAGCAAACGAGGATCAATAAATACATCAAATGAGGGGAATGGAACAAGTTTTACCACGCACCTCCGTTCATAAAAACAACATGACAATTAAGTCAGGGATGATTATCTAGATAACTATGCCTAGAAGTGGTCTGACACCGTGAGGTATTTTACTCCCAGACTCACCCTATCCGGCAATATAACATCAAACTTTACCTAGCAATGGTCTGAAACTGTGAGGTATTTTACCCCCAGACTTACCCTATCCGGCAATACAACATCATACATACCTGGTAGTGGTCTATTGTTGACACACTCTATTCGGCACTCTATGAAGTTCCCTCAATTACTTCGTGAAAGGAAACTCTGTTACATGAAGCTCGTCTGATCACTTCATAAAGGAAACGATGACTCCAAAGCTCTTCAACATAAAAAGTATGGGGAAATACTAATAAAGTAATCCCGTACCCCGACACGCCATAGTGTAAAAAAGGACTTTGTACATGATATTACTGCTGGCACATTATAGTACCCTGGTATGAGTAGGATTCGTACCCTAGAACATAATAATACCTCGACACAAGAAACACCTAAGACATAGAGCTTTGAAAAAAGATTTGGTACTTAGAAAGTACTTTTATACGTAGGAGATACTCCATCGATCATAAATCTCCTCGAACAGAGTTTCTACACTCTATTCTGATCATACATGTACCCTTAATAAGGTACTACCCAATATCCAAACTTAATTAAACTAAGCATCTCTTTTAAGTCTTATTTCATCACTAAGTGAGCCTAGCGTGCTTATAATCAATTTTCAATACTAACTATGTTATGGCAACATTATCTTTATTTAATTTAATATTTTATATAGAGTATTAAGCATTAACATACATTTATCTTCACATTTATAATAATTATATTATTATTATCATGTAAATACATCTCAACACATATAAAACCATGTCTGGTTCGTATAACGTATATCATTAAGTATACATATAACACATATTTCCATATAATAAGCATATAACTCACATATAGACTTTCAACATATACTTAATACTTTTATTAATACTTGTATTAAAATCATGTTCATGAAAGGGACTATGCACTCACTTATTAAAGTGATGACTTGAAATTTGGGCAGCGCTTCGCTTCTAGCAACTGTCTTTTCCTTTGACGTAAATAACATTATTATCGCTATGTTTTAATCTAATATGTATTCTGATTATTAGTCTAGATTCATCATTAACTCAAAGTCTTCTTTCAAGATCTATCAAGTAAGGAACAACCATGTAGGATCATATCGGAGGTAGAGTCCGTTTGGTATACGAAGTATACTGTTTGGAAGTCCCACTTTAAACACCTCACTAAATTATAGCATAGACATCATCCATGTACGTATATCAATTAGTATAACAACTTGGAATCACTAATAAATCTTTTTTATAGGTTCATAATAACGATAATGAACTTAAACATAAGTTATACTTAAAGTAGGGTAAGCATAACTCACTTACAAAGGAGTTTAGCGAGGAACCGGGCTCTGCGTGGGCAAAACTTATGAGCCGAAAGCTCTTCTTCTCAAGGCCTTATGGCTCTCTGGGACTCGCTTCTAAAACCTAGGAGGTGCTAGGGAAAAGCCTTGAGGGTTTAGGGGTGTTGGGAGAGAAGTGGATGAGAATTGTTGTGGAGAAATGAGTTAAAACGAGTGCTATTTATAGGCTACCAACACCCATGTATGTTGGGCATAATGGCCAAAACAGAAGTACGTTGGGCGTACTCCGTCCAGGTTTCGTTATCTCGTTCCAAGCCGTCGGGAGGAAGGTGTGGCCCAGATCTTGCGACGTGTCACTCACTGGTTAATCCTAAACATTAATTATCCTCTAAATTTTGTAACGAGCTCCGTTTTTGACGTTCTTCATATCCACGCGTAGGTAGCAACGTGATCTACAACTTTCGTTTAGACACCATCGGCTAATTTTGAATTTATTTTTAAAGTTATATTTTAACAGGCTTAGACAGTTAAAATCCATTAAAAATTCATAACTTTGTCATCTGAAGTCAATTTTCGTCTGTCTTTATACAGCTGAGCTCCTATTAATGAGAACTTCGATTCTCATTTAGGTTGTGTCGGCTAAAAATCGATTGATCTAAAATTCAATTTCCGGGCTGCATACTACTGTGTCAAATCTTAGAAAAATCATAACTTCCTCTAATGAAGTCAGATTTGTATGTTCTCTATATGCATGCTCTCGGTTTAACATATACTATGACTTTCATTTAGATCGCTAATGCTAAAAAGTATTTTATCGCAAACTCACTTTTTACGATACACAACGTCGTACCGGTTTAGTCGCGAAACTTCGATGGGTCATAACTTCTTTGTTATAAGTCAGATTTTAGCATTCTTTATATGTATGAAATCTTGTGACATATACTATAACTTGTTTAAGATTATTTACTCTAAATAATCTTCTATCAATAGTCGTTTTTGACGCTTATTGTCTCTAAATTGAGTAGCCCGAATCTGTGAGCGTTACAGTTATCTCCCCTTAGGATGATTACGTCCCTGAGTCATCAACAAGACAGGGCTTGCATAATTACTCCATACGTTATCTTTTCATCCTAGGTAATAATTGTAACTCTTATATCCTTTCAAATGAGTATCTAACTCATGGAGTTCTTAACTACTGGCGGTGCTCAATCTTGCACCAGCTCTCTTCGTACTATGTTGTACTTTCAAGCATAACCTTCAAGCTACAATCTAACCCTATTTAACTTAAGCTAATTTTTTTTTGCTTCGATTACCATAATAAACCGATGGGTTATGTTCTAATGACCTCATGTCGCATGATGCAACTCTTAGACTTAGGGGTTTTAGAGTCAAAATCCAGAACGAAATATACCTTCCTTTATGTTCTAATGTGATATAATCACATTCTAGCATGAAGCACTTCTAGCTACAAGCTTCTTACCTTAACAATTTTTGAGATACTTCTATTGATCGCTTCGATTGTCTTTTACTTCAATCTTCTGGATTAAGTCGAATGTTACATCGAACTTGGTTCTCTGAACCACGTAACACACTCATCTTAACCGGACTTGATTTGATATGACCACAAGGGTCGGAAAAACAATCATCTTCTTAGTCATTACCGAAATGATGGTAATGACATACATGAATAAAACAGAATCAATTACTAGTGCCTTGGTAACCTTATGACTTTTCATGATCTAAGTGTGAGTCATGTAGTATAGGCCTCTACTACCTTTCACACCTACTCATACGTTTCCTTAGTATTGACTCGCAGTCCCCAAGTTCTTATTTCCTAAAATCACAAAATGATTTAACACATATGAATGTGTCCAAATAATCATAAAAATTCCCTAGACTCTACCAGGACTTCTTCTATGCATATCTTTAATCATCAATTCTACTTCAACTCAGTTGGTAGTGGAAATGCCAGACGATGGGATAACTACATGGATTACACCAATCATTCTATTATCCTACCAATCAAATGTTTACATTTGGATGTACCGTACTCCTCTATACATGATGTATTATAAAAACAATATACCACTCTTACGATATCTTCCAATAGGTATCATTCGTTATCGTAAGCCTTCTCATTTCCTCCATTTACTCAATTCGCTACGAGTCTTCACCATGACGTTCCATGCACTGTAATAGTTGTTCGAGATGAGAAATTTAATAGAGAAGGTTTAGATGTGTAAAACCTCCTTATTACTCCGAAAATTTAGATGCCAGTTTAATGTCATAATTAAATGCTTAGAAATCTGAACACATAAAATTTCCAGATCTAGTCAGCAATAAGGCATAGATCCGATCAAACGATAGAATCATAAAACATATAAGGCATCTTATAGCATAAATAATTTAGCGCATAAAACAAATTTAGGCATCTTCCCCTAAATAAGCTAGTGCTCGTGTCTATTCAGGCATACATCCTAAATATACCAGAGACTCATCTCACAATCATCGCTTAGCATTCTAAGTTTAAGTGTAGAAATTTCCTACAAGTACCTAGTTCACTTAAACTAATGCCCTAATACCAACTGTGGCATCTCCATTTTCACGGCCAGAAAAGACCGATTTGTTTATGCTTATTTAAAAATCAGAGTATCCTTTTTAAAGAATAGTATTGCAAAATTTGTTCCCCGTAAAACATGATAATGATCTTATCAAAGAATTTCCGAAGAAATGTATTTTATTTATATTAAAACATTGGGATGTCATCATCAATACAGAAACATAAGCACAACAAAATATTACAAGCCTTATAGTAATTAAACTTGTGGCCTAATACTCCTTGTATCTCTCAGCAGCATGTATCTTTCATATAGTCGCCTGTGATACAATAAACCGAGTGGGTCAGGTTGGGAAACCTGGTGAGTACATAGGGATTTTAATCCCACAATGTGATAATAATGTATATCTGAAACCTGCGAATCCAACTATTATCATTAACACAAATATATCATATCTGTACAACAACTTATCCCATCCCGTCGATTTCCACGTATAGATCCTATACAACGATCTTACAAGATCTAGCCTAAAGGATCAATATGAATAACAATCTGACAATGCTGCTTCGGAAATTCTGTGGCAGCAAACAAGGATCAATAAATACATCAAATATGGGGAATGGAAAAAGTTTCACCATGAACCTTCGTTCGTAAAAACATGACAATTTAGGCAAGGATGGTTATCTAGATACCTATGCCTAGCAATGGTCTGACACTGTGAGGTATTTTACCCCCAGACTCACCCTATCCGACAATACAACATCAAACTTTGCCTAACAGTGGTCTGAAACCATGATGTATTTTACCCACAGACTCACCGTATCTGGCAATATAACATCAGACATACCTGGTAGTGGTCTATTGTTGAACCACTTTATTAGGCAATCTATGAAGTTCCCTCAATTACTTCGTGAAAGGAAATGCTGACACATGAAGCTCGTCTGATCACTTCATAAAGGAAATGATGACTCCAAAGCTCTTCAAAATAAAATGTTAGAGGAAATACTAACAAAGTACTCTTGTACCCCGACACACAATAGTGTAAAAAAAGAAGGACTTTGTACATGATAGTACTTCGAGCACATTATAGTACCCTGGTATGAGTAGGACTCATACCCAAGAACGTAATAATACCCCGATACAAGCAGCACCTAAGACACAGAGCTTTGAAAATGACTTGGTACTTAGAAAGTACTTTTGTACATAGGAGATACTCCACCGATCATCAATCTCGCCGAACAAAGTTTCTATTATCTATTACGATCACACACATACCCTTAATAAGATACTACCCAATATCCAAACTTAATTGAACTAAGTATCTCTTTTAAGTCTTATTTCATCACTAAGCGAGACTACAATGCTTATAATCAACTTTGAATACTAACTTCGTTAAGAAAACATTATCTTAACTTAGTGTAATATTTTATACAGAGTATTAAGCATTAACATACATTTAAATTCTCTTTTATAATACTTCCATTATTATTATCATTTAAATATATTTCAACACATATAGAACCATGTCTGGTTCGCATAACGTATATCATCAAATATACATATAACACATATTTCCAGATAAGAAGCATATAACTCACATATAAAATTTCAACATATATTTAATACTTTTATTAATATTGGTGTTAAAATCATGTTCATCAAAGGGAATATGTACTGACCTGTTAAAGTGGTGACTTGAAATTTGGGCAGCGCTTCGCTTCTAGCAACTGTCTTTTTCATTGATGTAACCTAGCATTATTATCACTAAGTTTTAGTCTAATATTTATTGCGGCTAATTGTTAGTATAGATTCCTTATTAACTCAAAGTCTACTATTAAGATCAATCAAGTAAAGAACAACCAGGTAGTATCATATTGGAGGTAGAGTCCGTTTGGTATACGTAGTGTACTATTTGGAAATACCACTTTAAACACCTCACTAAATCACAACTTATATATCATCCCTGTAAGTAGATCAATCAATATAACGACTTGGAATCACGGATAAATATTGTTTCTAGGTTCATAATAACGATAATGAACATTAAACTGGGCTCTGCGCGGGCAGAACTTATGAGTCGGAATCTCTTCTTCTCGGAGCCTTCTGGCACTCAGGGACTCGCATATAACACCTAGGAGGTGCTAAGGAAAAGCCTTGAGGGTTTGGGGGTGTTGAGAGAGAAGTGGATGATAATTGGTATGGAGAAATGAGGAAAAACGAGTGCTACTTATAGGCTGCTAGCACCTGCGTACGATGAGCGTACATAAGGATACATTGGGCGTAATAGCCAAAACAGCAGTATGTTGGGCGTACTTTGAATTACGATGGGCGTACTCTGTCTAGGTGTCGCAATCTTGTTCCAAGCCGTGGGGAGGAAGGGTTGGCCCAAATCTTAACACGTATCACTCGTTGGTTAATCCTAAACATTAGTTAACTTCTAAATTCCATAACTTTCACATACGAGATCAAGTTTTTGACGTTCTTTATATCCACACGTAGGTAGCGACGTGCTCTACAACTTTTTTTTAGACTCTGTCGGCTAATTTTGACTTTCTTTTTAAAGTTATATTTTAACAGGCTTAGATAAAATCCGTTAAAAATTCATAACTTTGTCATCCGACGTTCGTTTTTGTCTATTTTTATACCTCCGAGCTCCTATTAACGAGATCTTCGGTTCTCATTTAAGTTGTGTCGGCTAAAAATTGATCGATCAAAAATTCAATTTCCGGGCTGCATACTGCTATGCCAAATCTTAGAAAAACCATAACTTCGTCTAACAAAGTCAGATCTGAACGTTCTCTATATGCATGCTCTCGATTTAACGTATACTAAGACTCACATTTAGATCGCTAAGGTTAAAAAGTATTTTATCGCAAACTCGCTTTTTACGATACACAGCGTCGTGCCGGTTTAGTCGCAAAACTTCGACGCTTCATAATTTCTTCGTTACAAGTTAGATTTCAGCATTCTTTATATGTATGGAATCCTTGTGACATATGCTATAACTTGGTTAAGATTATTTACTATAAATAACCTTCTATCAAAAGTCGTTTTTGACGTTTATTGTCTCTAAATTGACTAGCCCGAATCTGCGGCATTACAAAAAAGCATACATAATTTTTTTAGAACCCCCAAAAATTCAATAATTTCTACCAAGGTACCCTTAGTAATTTAGAATTTTTTTCCCTAGCCAGCCACGGGGTGCTGTCCTTTGGAACCTTACAAGGGTGGCACAATCTCCTTGACCCCAACTATTTTGGTCATAACGAAATCAATCTATATTAATACAAGTGTGCACTCCACACCTCCAACATTGTATTAAAACTACGATATAATCCCCTTTGAAATATGTATAAAGTCCAATACATAAAATGATTAAGTGTCGCTAAAATCGCCCCCAATGAATGCCTTGTTACCTATCTCAAACACATATAATCATTTTATACCATCAACCTACAACTACCAATGTAAGACATAATTTTGTAAAGCAACAATATAAAAACGTTTTTATCTAAAAAAATATTTATACAACTAATTTGAGTTTAATATATTATGGATAACTAGGTTAGAAGTAGTATTAATGTTTCCTTTGTGTGTTTATATGTGTAGGAGACCTCATGCACGATGCCCCTTGGTGTCATGCTCAAGAAAAAAAAACAATTTTTGGTTACATTAGTTTACTTTCAACATTTAACTGAGATGAATTAAAAAAACTTCAGAAATACAAATATATGTAGAGCCCATATTAACTTTATAAAAGAGCCCTTGTAGAGAGATGAGAGACTCCAACATATATATAGCCACTTATAAGACCATGTCACACCAATGTAGGATACAATAACACTTCTATCTTGATTCGGAGGATCGACGAGGATAAAAAGGGATGTGCTGAGGCACGGGGGTGCTATACACCGACTCTGATACCATGTAAATATATGTGGAGCCCATATTAACTCTCTAAAAGATCCTTTGCAGAGAAGAGAGACTCCAACATATATATATATATATATATATATATATATATATATATATATATATATCCACTTATAAGACCTTATCACACCTATGTGGGATACACTAACAAGAAACATGATAATTATTGATGGGTTATCGAGATTACTTCTATGTACTTGTAGAATTTCACATAACAATTATAGGCACATGCAACCTAGAAATTCTATGGATTTTCAAATAATAGCAACGTACTTTGAAAACCTAAATAACCCTAGCTAAAATAAAAAATTACAAAGTTTAGGTTACATACCTTTTGTTATAATCGAAAATAAGAACCAACTTTGAAGAACCCTTCTTTGGAATGCTAGCCCCAATAATGTGGAAGCCTCTAATGTATCACTCCTAAACCCTAGGAAACCCTAAGATCGAAATAAGAGAGAGGGGAAAGGGGAGAAAAATGATTTCTCTATGTGAGAAGGATGGATTGATTTTGGCTTAGGGTTAAGACCATTTATATAGCTGTCAGATAACACTAAAACCCTAGATTTGAATAATAAATTAATATTATTTTATACCTATTCAAATCTTGTTTCATTAATATTATTTTATACCTATTCAAATCTTTTTTTTAAAAACGTCCATAAGATGGAGGGTTCTAGAATTGCCTTCCTTTTTTAATTATTAAACAATTGCAATTCAAGCATTGCACCATTTATTATTTCTAAAATATTAATTCCAATTAATTATGTTTAATTATTAATTAATTATTACTATTTGTAATTAATATATTAATAAATCTTTTACCTCTCTCTTACTAGCAACCCAAGAAGGCCTTTACTTTTTTCATTATACTAATTTAGTTAGGACCTTAGAAATCTTAATCTAACAATCTCCCACTTGGATAAGTCATCAAGTAGAATTGCAAGTATAAATCTCTAACTAACAAGTAGATAGTGCATTCCAAAGCCATTGTCGAACTCTGATTAAAATAGACGTTGGCCCTAATATAATCGATCAACTATTCCTTCTATCTATAAGATATCATATGGACATGATACATGAATATAAATCAATCTCATAGCCCAAGATTTTATTTCCCGATTTCTGATTTATGACGACTAGATTCAGACCACTAATTAAACACATCAATTTAGTATGGGCATGGCCAAACACTTCAGATATCAGCAACAAATCATTGAGATGCCCAAAGATATAGCTTTTCTGTTGAGGTAAAAGGAACGAATAAACTTTGACTATACAATCATACCTTTCACTCATCATGTCATACATGGAATTACACTTTATGACATCTTGTTACGAATGCGTTGATGCAGAACAGTGTACAACAGACTTGGAAACTATGACTTATATATCTTCGTTTGAAGAATAAAATATATTATCGTCTTATAATTACTCGTGATTGAATACATGAAGTAATATCTAAGCGTGAGTTTAACCAGCAATCAATTCATATTTTCTAAGTACTCATGAATCTTGCAGCAATCCCTATGCAATGTCCAATCATCATGGACAATCTACAAATATTTCATCACAATCTTAAATCAATACGGACTCCCAAAAATATGAATAACTATGAAATTTTGAATAAATTAATATTCAGGAAGTAACACACAAAATGAAACAAAATGATATACTAATTGTCTATGTTATACTCTTTGAATATAAATAATTCCCTATTATCTAATCACTACACAGTTACACATTTATTGTTTGTATAAATGTTTCGGGGTCATCGACTCAATGACTAAACAATAGGAAAGATGTGACATTTGGGTTTTTTTTTTCCATGATACTCCTATAATTAAATTAAAAGAGCATCGTTTGGTAAAAAAATTATAGGTTAATTCTTAATATTTTATGTTTCTAAAAAGCTTTCAATGGAGATGCTTATAGGCTAAACTTAGGCCCGATCAGTCCATGAGGCCACAAGCTGTTGCACACGCCACACATAGTTTAGGCGTCAATGAGAGAGGATAGACTAGTCGTACATGAAACCTATCTAAAAATTTAACCTCTGAAAGGTAAGTTAAAACCATCTAAAATGAATCAAGAAACTTACATTTAAGAGAAATTGAGGAATCTAACAATAATTTAATGTGTATTTGAAAACAAATAACCAAAAAAATTGTTTTCGACAAAAATAACCACTTAATCCAGAATGAGTACTCCATACCGAGATAAAAAATATTTTTCTGACAAAAATGTACATTTTGAACTAACATTTTGGAACTTCGAACCAACATTCTGGATTCCGAACCAACATTTTGGCTTCCGAACAGAAATTTCGGAGTTCGAAAAAAAAACTTTATAATTTCAAAAACAAGTTTGAAATCCAATGGTCAATTCCGAAAATTCGAGAAAAAAAATTGTGTTTTACTTAAATACAACCCAAAAGTTAAACAGATAATAGTAAATGTGAATTATATTCAATATTAGAGGAGTAAAATCATAAATTTGATTGAAAAACGGTGATATTAAACACTTCGAAATTGATATTTCAGATATAAGTATAGAGTTTTCTTTGGAAAGAAAAAAAAAAAAAACCCTCTTGGAATTTGAAAATCAAATCCAAAATAGAGCATTTTGGAGTAAGTGATCGTTGAACTGAATAAAATGGTTATTTTTTTTCAAAAGCTCATTAGAAGGTTAGTGTACTCAAGATTCCTATATTTCATGGCTATCGTAGTAAGCAAGATTTAATACAAGTTTTTGTTGGTATTGCAGGGTCCGGCGTTTGGGTTAAGATAATGAGTACGTTTATCCTCTTATCTGTTATAATTTGATTTGAATTTCCAAAGGTTGTGGTGATTGGAGGTTTCCTTTAATTAAATGCGATAAGGAAAACGAAGACAATGGTTGCATTTTGTGATAAATATTAATATTAGAATTTTTTTTCAAGGCTATTTCTGTGGCAGTAACTTTTTCTTTGTTTGCAGTTCTAGGAATTCTATCGGCAATATCACTATCAATTGTGTTGATGTGCATTTGCAGTATGAAATCCTCACTAAGAAGCAATTGTGTTGTCTTATCTAATCATCCAACTGCGGACGAGAATAGCATTGAGGCCTTTGTCATACAATATGGATCGTTGAGTGCAAAAAGATACACATATGCTGATATTAACGACATGACAAACTCATTTGAAGTTAAATTAGGACAAGGAGGTTTCGGTACTGTGTTTAAAGGGAAACTTTCAGATGGACGTCTTGTGGCTGTAAAAGTTTTGAACTCATCAAAAGCATCTGGGCAAGAATTCATAAACGAAGTTGCAAGCATTGGTAGGACATCTCATGTTAACATTGTTACTCTTCTGGGATTTTGTTTTGAGCATCAAAAAGGAGCTCTCCTATATGAGTTCATGCCAAATGGATCGTTAGAAAAGTTTATATATGGTCGTGTCTGTCCAAATACAAGCAAACCCATAGGTGTAGACAAGTTATATGAGATAGCCCTTGGAATTGCACGAGGCCTTGACTACTTGCATCGTGGCTGCAACACTCGAATTTTGCATCTTGACATAAAGCCACATAATATCCTCCTGGATGAAGACTTTTGTCCCAAGATAGCAGATTTTGGGCTTGCAAAATTATACTCTAGGAAAGACAGTATCGTATCTATGTTAGAGGCTAGAGGCACTATTGGGTATATTGCCCCTGAAGTTGTTAATAGAAACTTCGGAGGTGTCTCCCATAAATCGGATGTCTATAGTTATGGGATGTTAATACTAGAAATAGTTGGGGGAAGGAAAAATGTTGATGCTGGTGTTGGTTCTGGGCATACGAGTGAGATATATTTCCCTCATTGGATTTACAACCGTCTGAAGAAAGATGAAATCTTATTAGATGGTTTGACAACTATAGAGGAAAATGATTATGCTAGAAAAATGACAATAGTCGGCTTATGGTGCATACAAACTGATCCGAAACAAAGGCCATCCATCAATGGAGTGATAGAAATGTTAGAAGGAAACATGGAGTCACTGGAAATTCCACCAAAACCATTCTTTTCTTCTCTTCCACGATCACAAGCCACCACATGTAACACATCAGAGGACGTCAGTATGGATCACTGTAGTATAAAAGAAGTATGAAATACTAACGCACTCATTGCATGCATGATGGTTTCATATTTTTCGAAGATATAAAGTTTGATGAAAAATTTCTTATTTTTAGGTATTGATATATCTTCTGACAATGTAAGCTTTTGTTCAAAGACTTTTTGAGAGGTTATTAAGCCATTTATCTTTGGTTCTTTTTAATTTTATTCTCTAGTCCAATTTGTAGACTTGGTGGTTATAAAACATATTTTATCCTTCTCAGTTTTATACTTTTATGTAAGGATCGGCTTTTAATGAAGAAAAAAAGTAGGACGTTATATTTAATTTTATTTAGCATGCTTTAATTAAATCTATAATTAATCGTTGTAATCCTAAGAACCCAATTTTATAAGTAAATAAACATGTTAAAATCCGGATTTTTTTTTTGTATTTTTGGTATGTAAAGGGTGAAATTATAATTTTTGCATTCTAATATTTTAATTCATACATTCATGTTTTAACACAAAAATTATACAAAATATAAAATTTAATACAATCCATTCATAGTTTAGTAAACAAAATTCACAATTTAACACAATCATAATATCACTAATTCATTAATTTAGAAAAGCCAACCCCAAACTCTACCACCACTACCAACTACCACATATCAGCACCATCCATCTATGTCAACGTTGTAACCATCATTTCTTTCAAACCAAATTTGTATATAAAATCATGCATTGTTAGCTTAATACTATATTCATAATTTAATAAACATATTAATTCACTAATTTAGAGTTTAATGCAACAATTATAAAAACTAATACATTCTTACATATTTACTTTACAAAAAAAATACTCACAAGAAAATCAATACAAATATTTATATTTTAACATAAAATTCATAAAAAAAAAAAAAATCACAATTTAATTTAATCAAATTACAGCTTAACACAATCAATACACAAAATTAACAGCTTAATATATTAAATTCAAAGTTTAATACACAATAACTATATATTCACATCCATATTATGTACTTAGTAGTTATATTTACACATTCAGATATGTAGGCATGTTTTTCTTTCAAATTTTAATTTATATAATATCCACAATTAAAATTTTACATGTTATTCAAAATTAGAGAAAATAAAATCTATATATAATGCTTCTTTCATCTTATATTTTAGAAGAAAAAATAAAATCCATAAAAAAAATTAACAGCTTAATATACTCATTTCACAACTTAATACATTTAATTCATAATTTAATACACAAATTCACAGTTTAATAGAATATATTTATAGGTTTAAAATTACATCTGATGATGTTTGGGGCTTGGAGGTTATATTAGATTATAGTTCACACACTCACGTCACACATTCATCACAATTCATAACTTAAAAAACATAAATTCGTATTATTTGAGAAAATACTAATATAATAAAAAAAACATTTAAATTCACATTAAAACTTATAAAAATTCATACATATACTGCTTAAAACTTATAAAAAATTCATTTAATCACAACTAAAACTCATAAAAAATCATACATTCACAAATTAATACTTACAAAAAATCATGTATTCACAACTTAAGACTTATAAAAAATCATGCATTTACACCTTAATTTTTTTTTCTAGTTGAAACAATCATATATGTATAAAATCCATGCATTAACAACTTAACAATTATAAATAAATAAATAAATTAAAAAAAACGCTTATTCCCAGCTTAAGAAACTAGTTCAGAAACTTATTCATATTATTCAATGTTTAAAAACATACCTTGTTTTTGATGAAGCGTTTCATCAAACACCTTCAATGCATCATATATCCAGAGATTGTTCCCTTGCTTTAG
This sequence comes from Lactuca serriola, assembly GCF_051521515.1. Lineage (NCBI taxonomy): Eukaryota > Viridiplantae > Streptophyta > Magnoliopsida > Asterales > Asteraceae > Lactuca > Lactuca serriola. Next base: position 256,234,268 of record NC_136415.1, on the reverse strand, counting down.
ATCCATGAGCATTGATGGTAGGCAACAAAAACAATGGTGCGACGTCAGTTGTTGTAGAGGTAGAGTCACATCGATGGTGGTAATATGAGATATGGATGTCATATTTGTTGGCGGTAATTTCCGTCAGATCTATTGTTTCGGCGAAGCAAATCGGAGAAGTTTTCTTATATTCCATCAAATCTGGATGTCGAAGACCTGGAGATGAACTAGATCTGGACTTCAGAGCAGAGTGTGACGTTTTTCGTTGTTCCAACGAAGCACAATAGCTGATATTAGGTGGTGGTCGGTAGTGATAAGGTCGACTATCAGATCTAACCAAATTGCACCAGATTTGATATGCTTTGTGTTTTAGATAGAGAAAGTGAAGCTGAAACAACTTCTTAACTTCAGGTCTGAAACCAAATGGCGATCGACAATGATGGAGGAAGGTGGTGGTTATCACCGGTTGCCGGAGCTCATAATTCGGAGGAGAAAATCGAAGATCTGAAGTCGAAAATAGTAGATCTGAAGACGAAAATTGTAGATCTGAAGAGAGAAATCATAGATCTGAAGCTGAAATTGTAGATCCGAAGAGGAAAATCGTAGATCTGAAGCTGAAATTGTAGATCTGGTGCCAACTGGAACTTATGGATCTGAGGGCGGTGGTTCGTCGGAGGTAGGAGGCGGCGGCGGTTCGCCGACGGTAGGAGGCAAAGGCAGTCAAGGGTGGTTGCAAGTGGCTAACTGGTAGTAATGTTTGTGTGTTCTTCAAGTTTGAGATGAGAAAGAAAATAACCATGGAAGAATGTATGTAGTGTGAGTAGATCTGGATATATATATATATATATATATATATATATATGTGTGTGTGTGTGTGTGTGTGTATGTGTGTGTGTAGCGTTCAATCGAGAACATTTCTTATTGCGAGAACATTTGAGAACAATTTGGACCACACACTTTTTAAATTAAAATCATCAAATAATATTAATATAAATAAAAATAATAAGTAAAAAAAATTAAAAAAACCCACTAACCAACACCACTCACCATATGAACAACAACACCACCACCACCCATCACCGCCATCTATCTCCACCACCCATCACCACCACCCCCACCTACTATCCAGAAAAACCACCACCCAACATCATCACCACTAACCATGGCGACCAACCACCACCACTACCAATCTCTTTAAACCACCACCACCACCCGCCATAATCACTATCAACCACCACCACCCATCACCACCACCACCTACTAAAACCACCAACCACCACAATCACCACCACCCACTACCATCCCATACCACTCACCACAACCACCACCCACCCACCTCCACTACCACCCACTGCCCGCCACCACCACCCGCCTCCACCACCCAACACCACCATCCATGACCACCACCGGCCACCATCACCTCTACCCACGACCCACCAAAGCCACGACCTAATACCCACCACTAGCACCCCCACCACATACCTCAACCATCACTCACCCACCTTTACCACCCACTCACAACAATCACCACCACCCGCCACTACCACCACCCACCCACACCACCTATTACAACCAACCCTACGCACCTACCCCCATCACTACCATCCACCTCCACTACCTATTATTACCACAACACCACCACCACCACCAACCTCACCCATCCACCCCACCACCACCCATCACCACCAGCCGCCTTGACCACCCATCTCCGCCACCCACCACAACCATCCCCACCCATAACCCAACAAGACTTCCACTACCTACCACCAACCACCACCACCCACCTATACTACCTATCACTAAAACCTACCAACACCACCCCATCACCCACCAAAACACCATACACTACCACCACCCCATCACCACCAGCTATTTGTTGGATTAGGTGTTTAAGCCCATAACTATAATTGGTATGTACTTTAATTGATAGTAGCAATGTCGTTTTGGGTTGCCTTCAAACCTGACAATTGAATAGGATAATTGTTGGAGAGAGAAGAATGAATTATTAATTTATTACTTGGTTAATAAATTAATTTGAAATCAAGATAAATGATTTATTAATATATTATGGTAGCCCTGTCGAAAATACCCGATACTCGAATTACCCGCCCGATTTTTTCGGGTATCGGGTAAATCGGGTATCGGGTAAATTTTTCCGGGTAATCGGGTTACCCGATTTTTTTTCGGCTCGGTAAAGGCTACATTTTTTGGGTTTCGAGTATACCCAAATTATTATTATTTTTTTTTTGTAGAGCTTGTACTATATAGCAGGTATTTGATCACGCTTAAACTAACTATCATTATTGTAAAACATAAATATATTTATTATGACAATACAACACTAACAATATTAAAAGTAATTTTTATATATCATCACGTTCTTTAAAACTTAACTGTTTTCTAGATTATAGTTTTTATTATAACTAACAAACTCATTATCTTGACGAAACTTTAAAACATGGAAAAACTTATGGCTACATTTATCTTAAATATTTTAAACTTTTAAATTAAGATCTTTAGGTATTTGTTTTTTTAACATCTTATTAGATTAGATTAAGTCGTTAAAAAATTACTTGATATCTCATGTATTATTGACTAGAAAATCTCAATGTTCAAAGCTTGAGTAACTTCGTTTATGTCTCGTTTGTTTATATAAACAAGACTAATAAAGCACGACGTATTTATTTCATTAAATTTATTTTTAGGTGAAATTAAAAAAAAATCATATATTTCGGGTAATACCCGAATTATCCAAACCCGACCCGATACCCGAATTATCCAAACCCGAATTACCCGAATTTAGTTTGGGTAGGGTAATGGGTAATTTTTCTAACATGAAAAACCTGAATTACCCGACCCGAATTACCCGAAACCCGAAAAAATTACTCGTTCAACACCCCTATATTATGGATATAATATATTAATTAGAAATGATATTGTTTAATAAATATTTAATCTCAAATTAATTTGGAATTAATTTTAGTATTAAAGGAAGTAATTGAACCTGGAGGGACTAAAGGTGACGATGTTCAAAAGTTGAGCATTGATTATTATAGAACCTCCCTTAGAGGTTCGGAACAAAATCTAGAGTGTCCTAGGGTTTCCTTGGGCTCTAAGGGTGCCATGGAAGCCTTAGGAAGGAAGTTAAAGAATTAGGGTTTTCTAAGATACACCTGCTTGTCCTAAACCTTCCTTATCAACCATATAAACCCCTATAGGGTTAAATTTCGTCCCATGCACTCCAATAAAGGCTTAGAGCCGAATTTTCACTTCTCCTCTCTCTCTCTCTCTCTCTCTCTCTATAGTGATCCTTGGTTGCTAGGTTTGTTTGTGAACTATTAGAGGCGCGACACTTGTGGCGCTTGCTACCAAAGTTCAAGGTCTTCAAGGATTTGATTGTTATTACAATATAACAATAAATGTATGTCTCGTAATCCTAATTATATGTTAATTTCGAAAATTACATGTGTATCCTAAGGTTTCTATTTTTGTGTCCAATGCTTCTATATCTAATAGTGAAAACATAGATCCTCAAATTAGGATTGCATGCGCACATATGATTATTTGTTATGTATAAAACCCAACAGTGGTATCAGAGCTTTGGGTTGTTTTTTTCAATTTGATTTGATACAAAAGTATGAATTTGAAAAATTAGGGTTTATGGAAAATAAACCCTAGGCATTGGATTTTTTAAATTAGGGTTTTAAAACCCTAGTTTTCGAAATTTGTTAGGGTTTCTTGAACCTTTTCCTTGGCCCCATATTTTCGATTTTAGGGTTGGTAAACCCTAGGGTTTTTGAAACTACCTTCCTCACCAAGATTAGATTTGAAAATTTTAGGGATTAGGATAATGTTATCTTTGGAAATTATTTTATTAATTGTTTAAATGGATAATTAAAGATTTTGAAATATCCCTTCCCAAAATTTTCGAAATCTAGGGGATAAACGGATTAGGTTAAATTAATTATTTAATTTAATGAATAATCCTTTAAGATTTAATAATTTAAATTAATTGTTTAATTTTTTGAATAATTATTAAAGCAAAAGTTTTTTTTTTATTTTAAAATTTTAAATTAAATGGTTTTAATTTTTGAAAATTTTAATAAAATTAAAAAAAAACCCTAGTATTTTAATTGTTTAACATACACTCTTATACTATATAAAATTAAAAGTTTAATATATTATATGTATAAGTAAAAGGTCAGTCTTACTGTTAGTAGGTCTCATTCATGAAGCTGGTCTATAAGGGGTGTTTAAGAAAGCGGCCTGTAAAATGACCGTCATTGGGTATCCACTCTTACCCATCGCACTCTTGACTAGTGGAGGGTCGTTAGCCGAATGGGTAGGATAGGACACAACCTTCCATTATAAGTATAATCAAGTACGAAGTAACTAAACAGTTTTATAAATTCCCAAATCTTAGTTACTTTAGGAAAAATTTGAATTTGGTGTTAGTCCATGAAATTACACATTGCACCTTATTGGTCATTGGTGGAGCGTGTGTGGTTAACTGTGATGGGTTTTGAGCAATACATCAATCCTATGGTGTACATGCAAACCCTAATAGCTTTAGATCTAGTTTGTCTAATGAACATGCAATTGATTACCCAAAGCCATAAACCCTAGATCTAAGAAGCTATAACTGAAATTAGGGTTTAGATCTTACCTTTGATTGTTATGTAGCAATAACAATCAATCCTTGGCTTCAGAAAGTTTGGTGCTTCAAGTGTCGCACCTCTAATGGAGTCATAAACACCACTAAGAAACTTGGATGATGAGAGAAGAGAGAGGAACACCCAAAATCGTCTAGAAACCCTAAGGAAATCATTCTCCACGTTTTTGGGGCTTAAGGGCTCCTTAAATAGGTAGGCAATTAGGGTTATCTAACAAGGAAAACCCTAATTTGATTGCTTAAGCCCTAAGCAGCCCATGGACTCCTTCTTTAGAAGCCTTGGACGATTTCTAATGGGTTTCCCCATAGAATTCGTCCACTCCACCTTCTATGGAGTCCATAAGCCCATCTATGTAATTATCTTATAATTACACAATAATTCCCTTAAGTTTAATTAATCTCTTTTAGCCACAAAATTAATTCTTAATTAATTATTGACTAATATTAATTAAACATTATGATTTCTCCTTTAATATATTATTCTTATAATATATTAATAAATCATAATTAAACCTTTCCCTCCTTAATTCATCCTACATATTGCTATGGTGAAGGCAACCCAAAAGGACCATGCTCATAATCGGGTCAAGTACACACCAAATAGTTGCAGAATATTTGAAGGTAGGTAAATGACGATTTACCAATTTCCACCATAAAGAGGATGTCGTAATCTACAACCTAGAAGAGGGATGCCGTAATCTAGTTGCAGAATATTTGAAGGTAGGTAAATGATGATTTACCAATTTCCACCATGATAAATGAAAATGAAGTTTAAGTTTTAAATAAATTTTTCAATGACATGTTTAATCTTGATTATTACCTTCAAGTTTGCGACTGGGATACCGAGGATCACAAACAAGGTGTGAATAACCATACGAATTTACGTGGTGCACTCAATGCTACTATCACCTAATCAATGTGCCAGTTAGCCACACACGCTCCATTGATCTACGACAAACATCGAGCCACCCTTCGCACCAATGCCAAACCCAAGTTAGTGTTCCGGTTAACCACACACGCTCCACTAACGTCTCGGCAAGGGTACAAATTGTCATTCCATGGATTAGCATACAATTTCACATTTTGCCTAAAGTAACTAGATTTGGGAATTTGTAAAAGCATGTAGTTACTTTGTACTTCATTATACTTATAATGGAAGGTTTCTGTCCTATCCTACCCGTTCGGCTAACGACCCTCCACTTGTCAAGAATGCGATGGGTAAGAGTGGATACCCATTCAATCGCCATTTTATAGGCAATTTCCTTAAACACCCTTTATAGACCAGCTTCGTGAATGAGGCCTACTAACGGTAAGACTGACTGTTTGCTCATACATATATATATATATATATATATATATATATATATATATAATATTAGACTTTTAATGTTATATATAATATAGGGTGTATTTTACACTTTTAAAATATAAGGTGATCTAATTTAATAAATTATACTTTTAATTTAGTTAATATAAACCAAAAGTTTATGGGTTTACTGAATCTCTATTAATTATACACTTTAATTAATTAATAAAACCATAAGGGTGTGATTTGAACTTTTTAAATTACTAGGGTTTTAGAATTTAATATTTCAAAATTAAACTTTTTAATCAAATTTTAAATTCCAAAACTTGAGGGCAAGTTTTGAAACTTTTCAAAACTATCTAGACCAAATTACAAATAATTAATTTAAACAAATAATTGGTAATTATCTAAAATTGACCTAATTAAATTTCTTGCAAGATAATTCATCAAATAACTCAAATAATGAAAGGTTATCTTATAAGGCAATAACTATTTGATTAATTGATAATTATCTTCTATTTTAGTAAAGATATTCACCAAAAATCAATAAAAATCGGATTTTATTAATTAAAAACGTTTATGGTAAGTATCCCAAGCCAAAAAAGCAAGAAAATCGCCAAAAATCGCTGCTAGATCCTTGGACTCACCGAGTCAGAGACTGGACTCGCCGAGTCAGCCTAACTCGTCGAGTTCACCTACAGATTCGCCGAGTCAGTCAAGCAGAAGGTGCAAAAAATGATATTTTAGCCAATAAACTATCAAATAAGCATCAATTCATCAACAACCAGCCCTAGGCTCTGATACCACTGATGGGTTTTGAGCAATACATCAATCCTATGGTGTACATACAAACCCTAATAGCTTTGGATCTAGTTTATCTAATGAACATGCAATTGATTATCCAAAGCCATAAACCCTAGATCTAAGAAACTATAACTGAAATTAGGTTTTAGATCTTACCTTTGATTGTTATATAGCAATAACAATCAATCCTTGGCTTTAGAAAGTTTGGTGCTTCAAGTGTTGCACCTCTAATGGAGTCACAAACACCACTAAGCAACTTGGATGATGAGAGACGAGAGAGGAGCACCCAAAATCGTCCAGAAACCCTAAGGAAATCATTCTCCACGTTTTTGGGGTTTAGGGGATCCTTAAATAGGTAGGCAATTTGTAACGCCCAAAATTTCAAAACAATTAAAACTTTTCAAAAACCACTCATTTTAATAACGTTGTTACAAAAAGGTTTTCAATACATATTTAAACAGAGTATTTTCCCAGGTTCATATCATAAAACACCAACGCGAGGAACGGTACGATCACGCCTTTGCCTTGTCACAGACTCCTGAGAACCTGAAAACATAAAACCACAACTGTAAGCCCGAAAGCTTAGTGAGATACCCCCAATATACCAACCACATATACGCCCTTCCAGGCCACGACCTTCCGGTCCATACATATTGCCTTTCGGCCCATAACATATTGCCTTCCGGCCCATAACATATTGCCTTCCGGCCCATAGCATAAAACGCATACATAACATAACAAATCATAGAACGACCCTGCATACCGGGTCACACCCCAGATCTAGCAATCATACGCATAACACATAATCATATAACAGTTCACAGTTAGCAATTGATCAACAGATCACATAACGTAGCATTACTCTAATCAAGATACCGGTCTAGCCGGTCACTAGCATAACATTACCCTACGAATCAGTCAACATACTGAATGCATACATACGCCTTTCCAGGCCATGACCTTCCGGTCCACATAGCAATGCCTTCCAGCCCATAACATGCAATGACAACTACCCGGATTTCCATCCGACAAAAGGGTCAGCCTTGGTGCCATAAACCCTAGCGATATAGTGAGGATAACTCACCTCGAAACTGCCGACTGAACAGGTAGCTCAAGCTGCTCCGATCACTGATACGATCTCCACCTCTGGACAGCCACCAATGCACTGAACTCAAACAGTAATCAACAATTACCAAAATACCCCTGGAACCACTGGTCAACCCTTGGTCAAAGACAAGGTCAAAGTCAACCCTTGACTGACCCTACTCGCCGAGTCAACCCTATGACTCGCCGAGTCCCCATACTCAGAACTTCACTCAATCCGCGATCTAACTCGCCGAGTATCCCCCCTTGACTCGACGAGTTCCTCCTGGAAGAGTCACGGGGCCACCCCGACTCAACTCGCCGAGTCTGAAGAACAACTCGACGAGTCCCAGTTATTCTTCAAGCTACTCGCCGAGTCTGTTCATCGGACTCGGCGAGTCCATGCCATGCAACCGCTCAAACTGCTTCCTAAGGTCAGAACTGCTCCGACCATTCATATGTCTGGCCTTCCTAGACTGGTCCATCACGTAAGGTCCTTATTTTGGTGCTCATGATACACCCCAAGACTTATAATTTACATATTGACCTAAGGCATAAGGATTCCAATCCAAAACCTTCATCAATTCCCGAAATGCACAGGCATGGGACATTCTGGACCTCCAAAGGTCCCAATACAGGGTTACAATCGCTTGGGGGACCAGGGTAACATTCAATCTAGCCACAAAAGGGGTTCCATAAACCCTAATTCTCTAAACACATCACCATAGCAGAGTATACTCGAATTCTTACCTGGATGATGTACTCTCTGTGTCCCCAATCCTCAGAACGTGACTCTCTTGCTGTTCCTTTAGCCAAGCCCTTCTCTTCCTTGCACAACCACTCCTTCAAAATCACCAATGGCCTTTAAACCTTGCTCCAGATGCACACAATCGATTTAGGGTTCCTCTCAGAAGGCTAAAATGAACAATGACGGCCAATAAGTCCCTTTTATACGTCCCAAACCTGAACGGTTAGGGTTTTCGCTAAACAGCGCCGACTCGCCGAGTCCATATCCGGACTCGTCGAGTCCAGTCGCGAACCCGCGACCCGATCTGCGATCCTACTCGGCGAGTCTGAGCTCCAACTCGCCGAGTCCCCTCTTAAAACATCCAAAATCATAATTATAGCAATATCTGGAATTCCGGGCTGTTACAACTCTCCCCCACTAGGACTAGACTTCGCCCTCGAAGTCTCACTTTGAAAATAGCTCCGGATGCTGCTCCCACATCTCACGCTCCGGCTCCCAGGTCATTTCCGATCCCTTCCGGTGCTGCCACTGAACTAACACCAGAGGTATCTCTTTATTCCTCAGAACCTTGGTCTTCCGATCTCTGATGGCCACTGGTCTCTCGGCATAATTCAGGCTCGTATCCACCTGAATGTCTTCTAATGGGACCACTGCCGACTCATCAGCTATACACTTTCTCAATTGTGACACATGAAAAATGTCGTGGGTTTGTCTCAAATCCGCTGGCAATTCCAAACGGTAGGCCACTCGGCCTACCCTCGCAATCACATGAAAAGGCCCAATATACCGGGGCCCCAACTTGCCCCTCTTCCTGAATCGAATCACTCCTTTCCAAGGAGAGACCTTCAGGAGTACGAAGTCGCCGACCTGAAACTCAAGCTCAGACCGGCGTCTATCTGCATAACTTCTCTGTCGGCTCTGGGCGGTCAATAACCTCTGTCTAACTTGCTGAATCTGCTCTGTCGACTGAAGCACGATCTCTGTACCGCCCATCACTCTCTGGAACCGAGAGTTACCCAAGATGCAACTCTGCTCTAAATCTCAACGATCACTTGACCCATAAGGGTTAGGAAACCATGAACCACCGGATCCCTGATCCAAAGCCCACTTTGTCCATTCCGGACCGACTGAGAGACCCATTCTTACTCTCAGAGAAACTCTCACGAGTTCTCCTCTTGCAATCACATACACATGCTGAACTAGCCCCAACGCCCGCAGGTTGGAAGACCCGATACACTGATGATATCCTCGGACATCTCCCAAGATGAACCACTACATCCACCCTATAATCTGATCAGAATCACACTAAGAATTTAAGATTCTCTCTCCCCCTGCATCCCTTCTGAGCCTCAACAGACATCCCAAACCGGATGGGTTCCTACTTCGCTGTCGCGAACACGATGCTCAAGGCCATACTCGAAATACTCTAACCATAACTCTGCTCTGCAGCTTTCACTTTCGTGAACTTGCACTCCCTTCGGAGTTACACACCTTTCTCTTTTCCTTTTCCAAGGAACCCTCTTGGCCATAATGCCACTCCAACCGGTGCCACGGTGCTCGCCCCGAGCGACACCACCCTTTTTGCGTAACCGCTATTCACATACTCTGGCTCTTATTGCAGGGCTCTCAAGCCCATGCACTCTCTCCACTCCACCAAATCACTACCTCAACTAAACAAAATCACTAACCCGGGGCCAGACCTTCCAATGTAATCACACTGCAACATATCAAATCCGAAATCTCAAACTGATCCAACAATACCATCAGAGTCCCCAGCATGACTGGACCAACTCTCATAACACACACTAGCCACTCGAGGCTATATCCCTGTGGGTCCGTACACCCAAACTCTGTGAACCCTCAGGTTCTAACTCTGGGAACCTTCCGGTTCCAACTCTAGAAACATGCACAACATAAATCCCGTGGGATTAATGCAGTACAACCCATCACGTACATCAAGCATATAAATACTCTAATCGCATAATCCCGATTACCTACTCAACTTGATCCCGGTCTGCTCCCAGGCCTCTACAATCAAATGCCCTAGGTCTGTATCCCGCCCGCATACCCGACACTCGCTCTTGTCAGCCTATACTCTGAGCTGACAGAACACTGTTGAATCCCAACAGCTAAGCACCCTCACATACTCATCGATCTCCCGGAGAATTCTCCAATTCTCCCCCACTTAAAGCACTGACTAACAGCCACCGATCGCCATTAACAACCTTCAAGAACAACCCCGCACAAAGAGAACGCTTACACACTGACTGCTTCCCGCAAGCATAAGCAACCCTCAGCAAAACACATCTTCCCCTTGATCAATCCGCTCAAAAGAATCCGGTCTTTCAATCATCCACTCCACGACTGCAGATGCTACCCGACATTCAACTCAGTGCCGCATCTCCACTATCAATCCTCACGAATGATAACCAACGGAATTCCCAAACAATAACCCATAACCAAACCCACAACCTGCAAAAGGATGAATATCGCATCGAAAACCTCACAAGGATACCGGCACCAAAACACCAACTGTAACCATACCAAACCATCAGGGAACAACGAATGCCAAAGCGAAAACCTGAAACACCAATCCATAACCATGCCAAACCCGCGAAATAACGAATACCGCATCGAAATCCACACAAGATACCAGCACAAACAATACGCCACAATCAACGCGAGATAATCAAGACATCAAGAAGGCATCATACCCGCAGCTGCCTCCGGCACTGTTCCGTCTCCCTCTGCCGCAAGCTGATAAGCACGACTCTGAGCCCTTGGGGCTCCGCTCCATCCTGTCCTCCTCCTGAACTCCTCAAGGTGGCCGGTGCTAGAGCCTACACCGGTCCTACAGAAAGCCGTGGACAGTTGACCCTCAAATGTCCAACCTGCCGACAATGATAACAAATCCTCACATCCCGAATCGGCACTGACTGCCGACAATCCCGCGCATAGTGCCCCTCCTTTCCGCACTTGCGGCATGCACCACCGGACCAGCAAACTCCGGTGTGACCCCTCCCACACTTTCCACAAGTGTGGCCGCTCCGATCCCCCACTCTAACATCAACGGTCCTGGACCGTTTCGGCGCCGGCTGCGACTGCATCGGGGCCTGCCTCAGCTCACGCAACTGCAACTCAACCTCAAACTCACGCCACATGGCGGCCTCCTGCAACTCCAACAAGGTCTCGCACCTCTGCGCAGACACGAACTGTCTGATATCCCCCTTGAGCATACTCAGATATCGGGACATCTGAGCCTGCTCCGAAGCGAACCCAGGGCAAAACATCGCCCTCTCAATAAACATCCTGGTGATCTCAGTCACCGACTCCGAATCCTGCTTCAGCCCAAGGAACTCCCGATCCAATCTCCCCCTCTCATCTCGCGGAACATAGCGAGTACTGAACATCTCTCTGAACCGATCCCCTGAAACCGCAGCCCCCTGCGCATCGAAATATGACCCCGTGGTCAATCTCCACCAATCCTTCGCCCCGAGCCTCAATAGGTTCAGAGCACACCTCACCCTCTGATCAGCAGGGCATAAACTCGTGGAGAAACACCCCTCCATGTCTGATAACCATCTCATAGCAACAATCGGGTCCTGAACTCCATCGAATGTGGGAGGCTTCGTATAATAGAAGTCCCGATACTGAAAACCCCGGTTAGGTCTTCCCTTTGTCGCTGCTACAGCCGTTGTAGCCGCCGCGGAAGCCGTCTCTGCGAGAGCCGCATATCGCTCATCAAACTACTCAACCATGGCGGTCCTGATCGACCCAAACAATTCCGGCAACTCAGCCCGTAACAATGCAGCAACCTCATCACGCAGGATCTCGCGAACCTTCGCGTCCAACTCGTTCGTGCTCGTCTGATCGATAACCTCAGACGGTACCGATCCACCCGGAACTCGCTCTCCAGCTCCCGATCCTGATCCGGATCCACTATCATCATGCCTCGAAATCTCCATACCGAAAACACCATACCAAATCCCAAACACTTCCTACAATCCTGGGATCCAACTCTCGCAACCCTACCCTAGAGATCATGGTTTCCCTGATACGCGTATGGGTCCTGTGCTTTCAGTAGTACGGGCCCATACTACCTTCCACACCTACCCATATTTGTATGAAGTACTACCACAATACCCTAGAGAACATGCATAACAACTATCAACCCTCACCACTAAAGAAACACTGAGAATCTCCCATAAGGGACCCTAGGCTACAGGCATCACAAATCAGGCAACAATATCATGAATTCCTGAAGATCCCTAGCCTAACTCTAGCATGCTGTTCCATCAAGCTCAAATAAAACAAATATCATGTATGGTATCTTGGGGTTACTTACTGGCTCTGGCTGATCGTACCTCCGCATCCTCCTTTTACTTAATTTGAAAACCATTTTAATTTCTCTTTTTAAAATCCTCCTCGATTTGAGACTGGGGTCACACGAATGTTTCCCCAATTCACTCAAACCAAGGCTCTGATACCAACTTGTAACGCCCAAAATTTCAAAACAATTAAAACTTTTCAAAAACCACTCATTTTAATAACGTTGTTACAAAAAGGTTTTCAATACATATTTAAACAGAGTATTTTCCCAGGTTCATATCATAAAACACCAACGCGGGGAACGGTACGATCACGCCTTTGCCTTGTCACAGACTCCTGAGAACCTGAAAACATAAAACCACAACTGTAAGCCCGAAAGCTTAGTGAGATACCCCCAATATACCAACCACATATACGCCCTTCCAGGCCACGACCTTCCGGTCCATACATATTGCCTTTCGGCCCATAACATATTGCCTTCCGGCCCATAACATATTGCCTTCCGGCCCATAACATATTGCCTTCCGGCCCATAGCATAAAACGCATACATAACATAACAAATCATAGAACGACCCTGCATACCGGGTCACACCCCAGATCTAGCAATCATACGCATAACACATAATCATATAACAGTTCACAGTTAGCAATTGATCAACAGATCACATAACGTAGCATTACTCTAATCAAGATACCGGTCTAGCCGGTCACTAGCATAACATTACCCTACGAATCAGTCAACATACTGAATGCATACATACGCCTTTCCAGGCCATGACCTTCCGGTCCACATAGCAATGCCTTCCAGCCCATAACATGCAATGACAACTACCCGGATTTCCATCCGACAAAAGGGTCAGCCTTGGTGCCATAAACCCTAGCGATATAGTGAGGATAACTCACCTCGAAACTGCCGACTGAACAGGTAGCTCAAGCTGCTCCGATCACTGATACGATCTCCACCTCTGGACAGCCACCAATGCATTGAACTCAAACAGTAATCAACAATTACCAAAATACCCCTGGAACCACTGGTCAACCCTTGGTCAAAGACAAGGTCAAAGTCAACCCTTGACTGACCCTACTCGCCGAGTCAACCCTATGACTCGCCGAGTCCCCATACTCAGAACTTCACTCAATCCGCGATCTAACTCGCCGAGTATCCCCCCTTGACTCGACGAGTTCCTCCTGGAAGAGTCACGGGGCCACCCCGACTCAACTCGCCGAGTCTGAAGAACAACTCGACGAGTCCCAGTTATTCTTCAAGCTACTCGCCGAGTCTGTTCATCGGACTCGGCGAGTCCATGCCATGCAACCGCTCAAACTGCTTCCTAAGGTCAGAACTGCTCCGACCATTCATAGGTCTGGCCTTCCTAGACTGGTCCATCATGTAAGGTCCTCATTTTGGTGCTCATGATACACCCCAAGACTTATAATTTACATATTGACCTAAGGCATAAGGATTGCAATACAAAACCTTCATCAATTCCCGAAATGCACAGGCATGGGACATTCTGGACCTCCAAAGGTCCCAATACAGGGTTACAATCGCTTGGGGGACGAGGGTAACATTCAATCTAGCCACAAAAGGGGTTCCATAAACCCTAATTCTCTAAACACATCACCATAGCAGAGTATACTCGAATTCTTACCTGGATGATGTACTCTCTGTGTCCCCAATCCTCAGAACGTGACTCTCTTGCTGTTCCTTTAGCCAAGCCCTTCTCTTCCTTGCACAACCACTCCTTCAAAATCACCAATGGCCTTTAAACCTTGCTCCAGATGCACATAATCGATTTAGGGTTCCTCTCAGAAGGCTAAAATGAACAATGACGGCCAATAAGTCCCTTTTATACGTCCCAAACCTGAACGGTTAGGGTTTTCGCTAAACAGCGCCGACTCGCCGAGTCCAGTCGCGAACCCGCGACCCGATCTGCGATCCTACTCGGCGAGTCTGAGCTCCAACTCGCCGAGTCCCCTCTTAAAACACCCAAAATGATAATTATAGCAATATCTGGAATTCCGGGCTGTTACACAATTAGGGTTATCTAAAAAGGAAACCCTAATTTGACTGCTTAAGCCCTAAGCAGCCCATGGACTCCTTCTTTAGAAGCGTTGGATGATTTCTAATGGGTTTCCCCATAGAATTCAACCACTCCACCTTCTATGGAGTCCATAAGCCCATCTATGTAATTATCTTATAATTACACAATAAGTCCCTTAACTTTAATTAATCTCTTTTAGCCACAAAATTAATTCTTAATTAATGTTTGATTAATATTAATTAAACGTTATGGTTTCTCCTTTAATATATTATTCTTTTAATATATTAATAAATCATAATTAAACCTTTCCCTCCTTAATTCATCCTACATATTGCTATGGTGAAGACAACCTAAAAGGACCATGCTCATAATCGGGTCAAGTGCATACCAAAATAGTTATGGACTTTGACACTAATCTAACAACCCGACACACAAATATGGGACCAATGAAGGATGGAAATAGGAAGCTCAAAGATTATCATTGATCAATGGAGCATGTGTGGTTAACCGACACATTCATCAGGTGATAAACGTCTTCGAGAGTACTAATCTAATTTGCATGGTTACGCACACCTTGTTTGTGATCCTCGGTATCCCAATCACAAACTTGAAGGGTATAATCGAGACTAAACATGCCATTGAAAAGTTCAATGAATGTCAAAAGATCTAGGAGTTTCAATTATTTAAAACCTAATTTTTTTCAAATTTTGTGTTAATGGTAAAAATTGGTAAATTGTCATTTACCTACCTTCAAATATTCTGTAGCTGGATTACGACATCCCTCTTCTGAGTTGTTGAATATTGTGTTGGGTTGTAGCCTTAATATTTCCTTTGGGTGTTATATTAAGGGTTGAATCAACTAACTTGAATTTCTCCCGTTTTGTAGATGTCAAAATCTAACAACTATGGTCTTCCCGAATCCTTTAGAAAAACTTTCCACATGAATATGATGTTCTGCGATTGGATCATGGAAACGAAAATCATGCTTCACTTCCTCCACATTCTCCAATAGTTCTCCCTGACCCACATGTTTGAAGACTTGAAAAGTTCAAGGTCACTCAAGCCCTATTGGAAAGCAAATACGAAGAAAGAAATTCTATATGTGCTCACGTCTTGGATATGAAGTTGCATACTGACAAGTTGGGGATGTTAGGTGTCGATGTATCAAGAAAGCTGGCTGTTGACTTGGTTCTTCAATCACTTTCCGAATCATATAGTGAGTTCATTAAAGATTACTATATGATGGACCACGATTTGACCCTCATTGATCTTACCTATTTGCTTATTGCTGCTGAATCAACAATGATTTAGCGTACTGGTAAAGCAAATTTGACTGGTAGATCAACCTCCCAAACTTCCATGTACATTGACAATGGCAACATTGGAAGTCCAGAAAAGTCTTCTCTTCCCAATGGAAAGGGATTGGCCATGGTCAAACTGTTTGACAGGATGGTAAAGAGAAATGATGAATCTTAGATTGCCCCATGTATTGTTCCAAAAGAGTCCATTTGTATCTACTGCCAAGAGAAGGGGCATTGGATGCTAAGCTTCCATATTTACCTGAAAGATCACAAGGATGGAAAAGTCAAGATGTCTGACTCTACTTCAGGTAAATTCACTATCTAACTCTATTAAGTTCCTATATGAAGATTCTTAATACATGATGTGATAAGATTGCATTTTTATGTTTTGTAGGATCGAAGAAAAGAAAGGAAGCTTAAAGGAAAGGTATGTTGAGTCTGATCGCGAAGAGATGGATTTCGATCGCATGGTTCAATGATCAGATTTTTGAGCTGCTGCATAGGAGTTATGATAGATTGCTTAGGACCATTTCAATAACATAGTTTTCATATGTAATTGTGTTATAATGACAAGTATTTTACACGTTTTTATAAATAAAATAAATTTTCATTTTTGTCTTATTTATATATATCCTTGCAATGAATTTTGTGAAAATTGATGTTTGTATGTTTCTATTGTTAGCAATATTGAAAATAGATGTGATTCTTAGTATGTTATTTATGGTAGTGTCAAAAATTTACCAATTAGGGAATGATTCTCATCACCCAAGTTTCAATTGGACAGAAACTTGGAATCGTGTGACTTGTGTTGTGTTATGAATGAGAACCTTCATAATTGGTAAATTGAGACTAATTCCTTGTTCACAAATGTATGTGAGTCAAGTGAAGGACTAGGGGATCTAGTATACATTGTTGTGCACTAGGTCAAGTCCACCACAAAGAACGATAAGAATATTCATCATGATTTGCTAATGGTTTAGTAAATATGGTTATTCTTACAAGATTAAGTGCAATTTTGAATCATTGAAAAGGTCCCAATGTAAAGCAGAACGAATAAGAAGAATCAATTAGGCAGAAAGATAAAAGTTTCTCCAATCTGAAAAGAAGGGAGACTACTTAAGTATCGTGTTTTATGACTAACTTATGATTATGAAACCATGTCATAAGTGATCCTCTAAGAACACCTTAGTGCACTACTATGGCTAAGAAGAGGAATCGAAAATTATTGAATGATTAAATCAAAAGGTGAATCATATTTCGTTCCAAAATCAAGTCTTAGAGTCGTACTCGAAGATTGTGATTTGAGTGACATCATCTTAAGAAGATTTATAACACTCATCAAATGTGGAGTAGAAAAGGTTCTTACTTTTGTACATTTGAAATTGGTAAGTTGTGATGTCTTGGATAAGTCAAAGACCAACTAAGACCAATTGTGTGAAGTGTTTGTCTTGATAAGAACCCGTACTAACTATTGAATATTTGTTTGTCAAGGAATATTTCTTGACAAGAGAATCTTATATGTCAAGAGGTCTGTGGGAGTCTGAATGAACTTGAAAAGCTTCAAGAACTAATCAAGAGTAAACCTATTGTTTATCACTAGCACACGAATTGAGGTTTGTAACCTATTGTGTTAACATATTCTTGTTTCTATGTCATTCCAGTAGAGTTGACAATGCATGGGAGTCCTAAGAGTTCTCATTCAAATGCATAAAGGCAATGCACCTAGATCAATGAAAGTTCACTGATCTGTATTGATGAGTTGTCTGACTGGTCTAGAAGACATGGTAAGCCCTTGTGCTGCCAGGCAGCAAGAAATAAAGATTGAACAAGTTCAGTCCATATGAGTTTGGATTTATCACAAACATTGTCTTGCGATCATGGTTATGACAAATTCACATGGATAGGAACATATACACCATAAAATCTTAGTGTCATAAGGTTTCTCTCTGCTTCATGAAAATGATTGTGAGGAAACTCTTTCACTAAGAAGATTTTAAGGAAACATCATTATGTAAATTGCATTCTTAAATTCGATTATGATTACAGCATCCCTCTTCATAGTTCGAATTATGAGATTTGGCAATTAGTCTAAACATTTGGTACTTATTGTTTTAAGTTCTGAATTAGTTCAGATACACATATAAGTTATCTAAGGATATGTGTATGAGTTTAAGAAACTTAGATAAAGACTTATCAAAGCATCTCGTATCAGAAATATGAACTTTGGTAATGAAAGTCAATAAGTATTGATTTCTAGAAGTCCAATTGATTTCTGAATACATGTCAAATCTAGTGGGAGCATAAGTGTTATGCTAGTAAGGAAATAATTATCATGTTAGTAGGAGCATGATTATTATGTATTGTGAGTTAGGAATATTAATTATAGAAAAAAAAAAGTTTCAATTCGCCAAGTTGCAGAGGTTAAGAAGTTGTTTTACTATATTTATGGGAGAGGAACTTACACTTCAGTTCAAGTCTAAGAGCTTAGATCAAGAAATTTTAATCAAACTTAGTCATGGATATATATGAATGTTATATTGAAAAGGTTCAACATAAGGGAATTGTATATATATGGCAATATTATAGCAAGAGACTGGTAAAATATCATCTCTTTATGAAAGACATTATGTATCGTATCTCATACGCTTCGGGTATAGGATCAATTACATATGATGTAAAATTCGACAGTTCTTATTTTCCAAATGCCTAGGGTATTAAGAGGGAAAAAAGGACCAGAACCGGATACGACTAAAATAATTAAACAACTATCAAGGACAATCTAAGGTTCGCTAAGGATTTGTCGCTAGATGGCAGTTGGAAGTAAAGTATTGAATGGAACATATTGGCATTATTATAAATAGATAGGATTCTATTAAGAATGAGTTGTCATACGGCACATATGGAAATGTTTTCATAATGTGTGACAACCCTATAGTTTTCCAAAGCAATGTAACACTCAAAAGTCAAATACAACGAAACTATTTGGAATCAACGGAATTAACCTCAAAAATAAAATGTTCAAAAATCTAAATTTGGGATGCATCAAATGATAGATATCGTGCCAAGGTTTCCAAAAACATAAAGAACATTCAAAACCGAGTTATAATGAAAAGATTATGACCACTCAAATATTCATGACACACCCGGTAAGACATTATTAAACGTAAAAAGAGAAATTTCAATAAAATGCATTTTAGCCTTAAGTATCTAAACAAAAATCGTAGATTACGTTAAAGTGTGAACGTGCATAAAAACATCACCCAAATTGGACCTCGTATGAATAAGTTACGAATTTTCTAAGTTTCGTAACAACAGTAGAGAGCTAAAAACCCGAATTGAAGATCGAACGATATTTAGCTAACACAACCTAAACAAGAGTTGAAGGTCTCCACAACAGGAGTAAGATGATAAAAAGACAAACGAAAACAGACATCGGATAAAGAAACTATGAATTTTTAACGGACTTTAGCAGTCCCGGTCTATTAAAAACATAGTATTAAAAATGAATTCAAAACTAGCCGACGGAGTCTAAATGAAAGTTGTAGAGCATAGTCTCACCTACGCATGAATATAAAGAACCCGAAAAACAGAGCCCGTACGCAAAAGTTACGGAATGTAGAAGATTGAAGTCGGGATTACGCCCAACGTAATTCAAGAGTACGCCCAGCGTACTCAGGTGCAGGGTCGAGTCCCATCGGCTGCAAGCTCTATGCCTAGCTAGACCCGAGTCGTAAGCCATGACGCAAAGTTACGCCCAGCGTAACCGAAGTACGCCCAGCGTACTCCGGTGGTACGCCCAGCATACTCACGCCTTCAGCCCTATAAATAGAGAGCATGAACTCTGGATTTTGGCACACTTTTCTCAAACTCTCACTCACTCTCACACACTTGTAAGCACCAGAGGCCATCCTGACACCCTCGGTTCCACACCCGAGCCCCTGACAAAGGTTCTACGCTACCGAGATCCCCGAGTAGCTCGAAGACGCAACTTTCTGCAGTTGAAGTTCTGCTCGACTCTAGTCCCGCTCTCTCCAAACTGAACAAGTGAGTTCATACCCCTACTTTTCAAGTCTTTTCATGCTTTAGGGGGGGATACAAGTACAATACAAGAAAACGTATCGATTTATATAGATATAAAAATACAACTTCTATCTTATCATTATTCAATATCAGCATTTTACTTTATGTAAAAGGTTAGTATTTCACCAAGTTGTTTTCACCAAATGGAACATATTTTCAGAAAAACTATAATGGGTATAGTTTTGCGAGTTATTCACACATTCTTACGTAAACATCATGAAAAACGAAATACTTTCATCTGAAGCGATACAAAGACTTCAATATCGTAAATCAATTTATACTAAGTGTTATGAGATATTCAACTTCAACGTACTCTCTAGTATGCATTTCAAGTCCTGTATTATAAACCATAATCTCTTGGAGGGAAAGCGTGATACTTGTGTATAGATCTATACGAGATTGACAATCCTGCACCTAAACTGTTAGCTACAGTTATACCGGCAGGTCTGGGGTGACAAGTTTTGTGTTTTATGGATTAATTTATGTTGGTTTTTACTTGTGTTTGATAGATCGATATCTTAGCATGTTAAAGTTCTAATCTTTATTACTTATTCTACAAGTTTTGTGTAGTTAGATGACCATTCTAATCGCATGAACTTGGTATCTAGTTATTTATGATCGTTGAAGTACTAGATCTAGTGATTAAACAAATCCTAGAATTAGGTGGTAATAGTTAGTAATTATGATTGTGTTAGAGAGCATTAATTATCCATATTATGTGATTCATAGATAGTTAATCATTAGATCTTTTCATTCATAGTACAAATATTTTTAAAATCAATTTAGTGTCCACTAGTTGCATGACTATTATAATAGTAGTTCATGAATTGATCAAACACTACGAAATCGGAACAAGATGACTAATAAATTCATAATTTCATAACCACATAAATAATCAATTGTATTAGAAATCAACCATACGGTAAAGGTGACTCAGAGCTAAACGAAAGTGCTTTTTAATCCTAGTTTAAAATGGTTTTCTGTTTGCTTGCTTTAGTTTAAAATAACCTTAGTTAAATGTTTAGTTGATATTTAAGTTTTTCTGAACTTGCTAAAATAGATAAAAACTCTCATTTCATAGTTTATTTTCTTTAGTTTAATTACTAGTAGTTATTTTCTTGTTGAAATTTTCGTTTCCTGAGTTCGACACCCTACTTACTTTACTTTATTATTACGTGACTAGGTACACTGCCTATTTGTGTTTTAGTAGGTTAAATTAGTTAGGTTTTATTAATATTAAAACTAGTGCCTAGTTGTGTTTTAGTAGGTCAAAGTAGTGGTTGGTAATGTCATAGAAAAGATTCAAGGGTGTTAAGATTTTGGGTTCTTTATATGTTTTGGTTTTTGGATAAGATTTGCGGTCAGTGTGTCTCGAGGATCATTCTTCATGGTTCTGGTCATGCCCCTGTTAGGAACTAGAGGTAGATTCAAATGGATGGTTCTGCGTTTGTGAAGGTTGGGCTAGTAATGAGGTTCCAGGCTCCTAGCATCAGTGTTTTGAGCAGTATCAGTGTTTCGGGTTGTATTAGTGACGTGGGATTTCGTGCATGCGTGGAGAGTTTGGGTGTTTCATAAATGATAAGTCAGTCGTAATGGGATTAGATAATCTCAGAATAATTGATTTGACCCTATTGCGCAGCTCTCATCTAGGTCTAACCATTCCAGGAATGAATCTTCTACTCGAAGGATTATATGAGCCTTCTATCAAGTATGAGTGAACTATCTTTATATATGGTTAGTGACTTTGCTTCCCTTTAAAGCAACAATGTGATCAGGTGTTGGAAGCATTTTTTTTTGGTGTGAGAGTCTATGAGGTTGGCTTGGTGACAGTTTGGTGGGGGAGGTGTGTCAGGGAGTCAGACCATTAAGACTTTAGGTTGCGGATCTCAAGAGAAGTAAGATTGGTTAGTATTCAAAGGATTGAGGATTCGTTCTTCATCGAGCTTGAAGAACTATTTTAGGAAAGGTTTAGGTAGATTAGGATAGACCATTGTATGATCAGAGTTGGAAGTGTTATGGTTGGTATGTTATTCGTCGAGAGCTTGGCATGGAGTTGCTTCAGTGTGGGTGGTCTGTTGGGGAGTCAGACCATTACAGATTTCAGGTCTTAGAAGGGTAAAAGCGGTTTGCATGGGCTGAGGTTTTGACTGTTGTCTTCGGGATGGAAGTTTCGGTTCGGGTTCCGGTTGCCATGGGAAGATTGTCTTAGGCGTAGAATTTCCATTTATGATCATTAGGTTGGTCATTTTGATATGAGTATTAATAAGGAGTGATTTCGAGGATGGGATCTAATTTAAGTAGGGAGAGTTGTAACACCCGTAATCTAGAAGGTTAATTGTGGAATTATGCTAATTTCAAGTTAAACTCGGCGAGTTGGTGAATCCAACTCGATGAGTTGAAGATGAAGAATCATAGGATTTAATGGGTCTACACGACAAGTTGAGGAGCCTTAACGCGATGAGTAGAAGTAGGATTGACAGTGAAATTTAATGAGACTCGACGAGTTGAGGATCCTCAACTCGGTGAGTTAGCCTCCCAGAAGGAAACCCTAATTTTAGGGTATTGCACCCTATTTAAACACCTTAAGTCCCAGGTGTTGGCCTTATTTCCAGGCTCCATAGCCCTAACCCTAATCTTGAAACCCTAGATCCTCCTTGAGTGTTGTGAGCTCATGGTGGGTATGTTTTAGTGTGTTTGAAGATTATTAAAGGAAGAAAAGCATGGTGCAAAGTGGTGGTTCGTGTAGGAGCGTTCAGATCTAGGTTCGTTGCTCCATTTCTAGTACAAATTGGGTATAAAGTCCTAACCTTGCTTAATATTTGATTACATCTCCTTATTTTGGGTTTTTTTTGGTGTTTTGGCCTATTTTGGGGGATGATGATGGAGTAAAGTCATTTTGGGGGTTGTTCTTCTAGATTTGGGTTGGTTTTGGTGCCTTTGAGCTTAATGGTGCAAACATTGTGAGAATTTTGGTGTCATGCATGCATTAAATAAATTATTAAGTCCATTCAAAGCTTAAGAGCTTCATTTAGACATGTATGAACGTAAAGTTGGCAACTTTACGTGGTTTTCCAGCTCAAGGAAGTCAGAACTATGTTTTGGAGTCATGTTCCAACCGATTTAGTGCTTACTGTGTTAAGAGGTAGGTTTCTGGTGAACTCGGCAAGTTTGTTGGATAAACTCGGCGAGTTGGCTCAGTTTTCCCGACATTTTCAGATTGATAGAGGAACTCAGCGAGTTGACTTGGTTTTTCTCGATCTGTGCAGATTGATGGAGAACTCGACGAGTCAAAGGACAACTCGACGAGTTGGGTCAATTTGGACCATTGAATTTGACTTTTGATTTATGTCTTTGACCAAGTTTGTCCCGAGGGGTGTTTGTGATAACTTGATTTGGATTTAAGGAAATATGGGCTTAGGATAAGACCCATATGGGGTTGGGCCCAATTCTGAAATTTTGGCCATTAGTGGGCCTTTATGGATCTTTTGGTTTTGGGCCTCAGTTTTGGTGTATGTTGGGTCAGGGGTAAAATGGTCATTTTACCCCAAGTATGGATTATAGATTATGGTGTAGGATCCAATTTCTGATTGGGTGTGTTATTGGTTTTGATAGCTCGGATGTCGGCAGGGCAGCAGTTAAGGACCTTCTTTCGTGGAGCTTCTGCATTTGAGGTGAGTCTTTCTCACTGTGCTTATGGGTCGAAGGCACTAATGCCAGCCATTTTGTATTATTATCATGTTTATCATATGCTTACATGTTGTAGTGATTTGTTAGATCGGTATCCTGGTAGATAGGATGTTGCCATGTTGTGGTGATCTGTTAAATCGGTATCCTGGTAGATATGATGTTGCTATGATGTTATGATCTGTTAGATCTGTATCATGGTAGATAGGATGATGTCATGCTTAGTGATCTATAAGATTTTGTTTGTTTGCCTGATGATTGGTTATGTGTTTAATTGTTATGTATATGTTGACATGTGTGTGCTTGTGGTTGGGTTGAGGCGGTCCTGCTTTGTGCTAAAGGCCAATAGACCCAGGGCGGCCCAGATAGACTGAAGGCATGCGAGGTGGTCCAATCAGGCCAAAGGCCCGACGAGTAGTCTAGATAGGTTGTAGGCCCAACGAGGCGGTCTAGTCATAATAAAGGCTCGGGAGTAGTCTGGATAGGTTGTAGGCCCGGTAAGGCGGTCCAGACATGCTGAAGGCTTTGTATGCATATTGTTATTTGTATATGTTTTTTGTTTGGGTATTGGTACTTTGGGGGAACTCACTAAACTTTGTGCTTATAGTTTTGGTTTATGGTTTTAGGTACTTCAGTGGATCGAGGAAAGGTGAAGGCGTGACAGTACACATCCTCGCATTTTGGACTTATGATTTTTGGGAAACTCTGATAATGTGAATGTTTTGAAAAACTATGTTGAAAGAGATTCTGATTTTTAAATAATGTTTTGGGAACAACAGTTTTTGTAAACACTTCTATAGAAAAAGGGTTGTTTTGAGAAGTTTAAATTTTATGAAATTTTATGGATGTTATAGTAGGATCATAGGATCGGGATCCAATCTGATCCTACCTTCGCTTGATTTATTATTATTTTCTTTTGCACATGAATTTTTTTTTTACTATTTTACGTCTTTTGAAAGAAAATTCGAATGTTTGAAATATTTTTGTTGGGTCGTGTTTTGTATGTTGCGTCTATTGGGCTCATTAGTTAGTCTGTTTTTGTATCTCCGGTATGGGCCTGTCCATCCGTGATTATAGTAGGGTTTATTATAAATATAGGTGTTTGCATGCATCTTAGGTTAACGATAGTAACGATAGAACAGATTGATCAGAGCATTATTCAAAAGTTTATTATCGTTCTTGTAACCCTAAATCCTCTACAACGGAAGTTCTTAGTCGAGCTCTGCTGAGGATTGTTTGATTTAATCATTCGACACATTGTGATTCAATCTTGTTTTGTTTATTGTTTTATGTTCTTCGCACTACCTGTTACAAAGATCTAATCGATCTTCTAGTTTATTTTAAAACTTATCAATTGGTATCAGAGCTGGAGGCTGTTTAATTTATACACATCTTTTCTGTGAAAAAGGTTGCGATTAGGGTTATTCCGCATTAATCAATATTTATTGAGCCGTCATCCCATAATTGATGTAACTCAGCATTTATTCGTTTTTCCCTAATTTAATACATTACAAGTCTGATCTTTTAAACAGGTTATTCGATCTAGCATGGACGAGTCACAATCAAATCCCATTAACATCTCAAACAGCATTGGATCAACGACGAAGATTACCATCCTTTACGCCCAGGATTACGAAGTCTGGGCACATCACTTTGAAGATTATGTTATTGGATCTGAGGACAACGGATATCTCATCTGGGAAGCCATCGTGTCTGGACCATTCGCTCATTCAGCAACTTCAAGGATCATTAAAACTCAGAAAGAGTATAATGATCTATTGAAAGACGTTAAAGATATTGCCCAAGACGAAAAAGATAAGTTTCAGTGCAATATTAAAGCATTGAGACTGATCAGATTCGCTCTTCAATCTGATACTTTCAGGTTGGTGAGTTCGTTCAGCACTGCTAAAGAAATATGGGATAGGCTGCGAGAGTTATATTCCACAGACAAAGATCTCGAGCATTCCATTCAAACCTTACTCTTGTCCGAGTTTGGTGAATTCAAGCAGGGTCTCGAAGAAACTGTAACTCAAACGTTCGATCGCTTCAATCATCTTCTTAGCAAGATGATTAAACATGATATTGAAAGGAAGTTGATTGAACAAAAGGTTATGTTTTTAAACGGTCTTAGATCTGAGTGGAGAGCTGTTGTGTCCACTGTTAAAGCACATGAGCAATTCAAATCTTACTCATTGGCAAAACTGGTAGGGATTTTGAAATCCCAAGAAAAGATTGTCTTGCAGGAGAAAAATGTGGTTTCTAGCTTGGGATCATTGGCTCTTCTGTCTAAAAGCAAAGGGGTGATGGAAGATGAAGACCTCAACTTGGAGGACTATGACCTTACCTCTTAAGACTATGCAATGATGGTGTCAAACCCCAAGAGGTTCATCAAGAAAAGGTTTCCTACCAATAAGAACCGAAATTGGCAGGGAAATTATAGTTCTGAAAAGGTCAGGGAAGAACCGAAGGCAGAAGAACCAAAGAAGGAACCGAAAGCTGAAGGAGATTCAGGTGTGAGCTGCTATTATTGTGGAGGAAAGAACTACTATGCAAAAGATTATGTCCTCAAGAAAATGGCAGAAAAGGATGAGGAGAAAGATGAAGAAGCTGTGTTGTTGAAAAAGCTGGAAGAGATCAAGAGAAAGAAATCTACTGCTAACCCTTCTATGAATGCTTTAATTGTGCAGGGTTCGGTAGCGGATGATGAGTTCGGTGGCGTGGAGGTCTGGTCAACCGATTCTGAGGATGATGAAGTCAGGAAGGCATCTCATGGAAAGGCTTATGTTGCGAAAGGTGAAGGGAGCGGTGGAAAGTGTTTGATGGTGTCAGATGTATCTCAGTTGAGGGGATACAACACAGATGGTGGGAATGAAGACACAAAGGAGCGAGAGGACTTGTGCTTCACAGCAAAACCTCTCAGCGTGCAGTTCAACGAGCTTGATGAACTGATCAAGAAGGTACAATCCGTTTTTGTTTCATTCAAAGTCCCACAATGCTCATACGAAAAAGAATTAAAAAGTGTTAATTCAAGAATCTCTCATCTAGACAGTAGTTTAACTCAAACTCGAGTCACCAATTCTAACCTAACTGACCAATTAAGCAGGGTGTCTTCGAAGAGTGAGGAACGGAGGATGTGGATCGAACTGAAGGAGTCGGAGTTAATCAAAACAAAAGATGAAAACATTTATTTGCAAAGAGACAATTTAAAGCTTTTAAAACAGAGAAATGTTTTTTGTTTGATTGCTAAACGTCTTTACACTAATATCACTCAGCTTCATTTGGATTGTGAAATAGGACAAACGATTCATCGTATGATTTTACCCTTCCTTGAGTTTAAGGAGGATGAAATTGACGCTGAAGCATATAATTGTGAAAGTGTAGTTTCGTCTGAGGATGTTAATCCGACATATATGTATGGTCTAGACAAAATCGAATCTTTCATAAAGTCCAAGGACCATAAGGACATACTGAAAAATCTTTTGGATGAAAATGATAAACTAAAACTAAGAACCGAAACCATACAAAAGTTTGACTCATTGAATGCCAACTTGAGCTCAGAAAATAAAATTGATGTTGAAAATGCATCTGAGCTTAATGAGGACGATGATATGAGTGAAATTTCTGTAGAGGACATAGTTGACTGCTCAGAGTTTTTCAAGAGCGAACCCAAAAACCACAAAAATCTTATTTCAGAAAATTCTGTGGTGTTTGTTCGTCTGTCCCAACAAAAGTCCCCGATCCTTGAAGAAAAGACTGTTGTATACCAAAAAGTGAGAACAACTCCAAATCAGGTGTATAAGGTCACAGGCATAACAGAACATCAGACAGCCGAACTCACAGCCATTGTAAACGAAGATAATGCTGATGGTTGTGATGAGTTCTTCTGGTCAGCCCCTATCGACAATGCTGACGAAACTGTTGGTCTATCAGAAAGGACATCATGGAAAACCAAAGGCAGATATGTGCCAGAGCCTTTGAACAAGCCTGGTAGCTTCGACGTGCCAAGTACCAGTGGTACGAAAGATGTTCCTGAAGAAAAACCCGTTTCTGCAAAAGAAGTCACCCCTTCAACCGATACATCATTGATTCAAAGTGAACCAGCTGACAGAAAACAAAAACAAAAAGCGAATATCCATCGTCAGCCGAAGCAGGTGAAAAACCAAAAACAGCAAAGGAATCAGAGATACAAGAAGAATCTCTCTGAAAGAAAACAGTTTTGGCAATCTCAAAACGCCCATTTCTCTTATCATGACAGAAATTTAAAGTCAAAGAGAAGTATTGTTAGATCACAAGAGAGTAATAACAACCGAAGGGAGAAGTTCGATTCTGAAGGTCATAACAACCGAAAGGATACGTTCGGTTCTAAAAATTATGACAACCGAAGGCAAAGGTTCGGTTCAGAAAACACAAGCTACCGAAAGCATAAGTTCGGTTCTGAGAGCAAAAGCAACCAAAGTTCTAGGTTCGGTCCCACTAATGATCAAAAACAAAAGGGTCACTTAGAACCTCAAGTCAAGAAAACATCTCAGTCTAAATTCTCTCGTTCTTCTTCTACTAATTCTTCTAATTCCTCTCAACCACATTCTAAATTCAATTCTGTTCGCACTCAAAAACCTAAATCATCAACAGATCTGAAAGGAAAATCAAAGGTTTCATCAGTTGAAACAAATCAAAATCATCCCAAAGTCCAAATACCTAAACCAGAATCCAAACTGAAAGCAACAAATCCCAATAAAATTAAGGTTTTCACCATTAAAAGGAAAGATGAAACAACGTTAACAAAAAGAACATATCTTGTTGACATCTCTCTTACTACTCTTGTTCCTGTGAAAGGCTCACGTGGACCCAAGAAACTTTGGGTTCCTAAATCTGCTTAATTTTTGCAGGTTATCAGTGACGAGCAGTTTGACGAAGAATGGTATATTGACAGTGGCTGCTCACGTCACATGACA
The DNA here is from genome assembly GCF_051521515.1 of Lactuca serriola. Taxonomy (NCBI): domain Eukaryota; kingdom Viridiplantae; phylum Streptophyta; class Magnoliopsida; order Asterales; family Asteraceae; genus Lactuca; species Lactuca serriola. Next base: position 256,205,284 of record NC_136415.1, on the reverse strand, counting down.
GGAAGGAAGGAAGAGCTGAGGGAATTTCGGTCTCTTTCAAATGGTGGAAATGTCAAGTTCGGGAACAACTCATTCGGCACAATAAAAGGCTATGGAATGATAACAAATGGTATTTTACGATTAGGAAGGTTGCATACGTTGAAGGACTACAGCACAACCTCATCAGTGTATCTCAGCTTGTTGGAGGTACTGGTCTCAAGGTCTCATTCGATGATGAGGGTTCGGAAATAATTGAGAAGAAAACGAAAAGATTTATTCTCAAATCAGAGTGCAAAGGCGAAATGTTTCCCCTAAACCTCAAACCCATCAAAGGGAATCCAGCTATCTGCCTGTTATCCAAAGCACAATCTGACGAAAGCTGGCTGTGGCACTGAAGGCTCTCTCATCTCAACTTTAAGGACATCAACAAACTTTTCACTGGAGGTCATGTTCGAGGTCTTCCATTTCTCAAGTACAATCAAGAACATTTGTGTGTTGCATGTGAAATGGGGAAGCAGAGTCGTCAAAGTCACCCATCAATTATAAACACTAAAGTTGTTGAACCACTAGAGTTAATTCACATTGATTTGTGTGGTCCATCATCTATCGAAAGCATTGGCGGTAGCAAGTACATTCTTGTCATTGTTGATGACTTTTCGCGTTTTACATGGGTGTTCTTTCTGAAACATAAATCTGAAGCGACTCTCAAGCTAAAGGTGTTCATCAAGCAGGTTGAAGTACAGCTGAAGAAAGTTGTTCGCAACATCAGGAGCGACAATGGTCTGGAGTTCAAAAATAAAGAATTCGAAGAATTCTTAGCTCCCTACACCCCTCACCAAAACGGAATTGTCGAAAGACGAAACCGATCTTTGTGTGAGGCGGCCCGAACCATGCTAAGTTTTGCTTCTTTACCTTTATATTTTTGGGCTGATGCTATTGCTGCAGCTTGTTTTACGCAGAACAGGTCATATCTCAATAAGCGATTCACTCTCACTTCTTATGAGATCATCAACAACAGGAAGCCAAATGTCAAATTTTTCCATGTGTTCGGATCACGGTGCTTCATCTTCAATTCCAAAGAACATCGTAACAAGTTCGATGTCAAAGCCGACAAAGGGATATTTCTGGGCTATTCTCTCACTTCTAAAGCGTACAGGGTATTAAACAAGTGCTCGAGGAAAATAAAAGAGACTTATTACGTGACTTTTGATGATAGCTATGTCAAAAAGCTAAAGGCCAACGAAGACACAGTTGGAGAAATCTTTTCTCAAACAAGCCAAGTCACATCCTCGATCGCAAACCTATTTGAGAAGTTTGTCGAGTTATTCGATGAACCAGAGAAGGCTACTCTCTCGGAAGTCAGTGCAGCAGACAACAAAGTAGATCAACTGAAACAACTCTTCGAAGATGCTGCCAATCGAATGAACGAAGGAGGATCAAGTTCCAACGTACCTCCACAGCACGATGCTTCAGTTGAGGGGGAGGATCCATCTTCTTCATCACAGCCGAGCTCACATGTTGAGGGGGAGAACAGTTCTCAAGCTAATCCCGAACGAACAGCAGCAGCCGAAGGTACTTCAACACCCGAAAGTGCTACAACACCTGAAGGTACTTCAACACCCGAAAGTGCTACAACACCCGAAGGTGCATCAACACCCGAACACTCGACACCGCCCAAAACCCCTGTAGCTCCGGAAACTCAAGACACACCTGAAAGCTTATCTATCGAGGGGGAGAATGTCGATATGCTTTATGACGATGACAGTCAATCCGAACTAGAAGAGATGGTAAACGCTGAATTGGATCCATCCTATGATCCAAATTACCCTCCTCTTGTCAAATGGACCAGAGATCATCCTGTCTCCCAGGTTGTCGGTAATATCTCTGAAAAGGTTCTGACCCGATCACAACTTAAGGCAAAACAAACTTCCTTATTTTCAAAAGTAGAATTCTGTATGTTTAACTCCTTCGTCTCAAAAGTTGAACCAAAGACAGTTAACACTGCTCTTGATCACTCTGATTGGGTTCAAGCTATGCAAGACGAACTGAATGAATTCGAAAGGAATAAAGTTTGGTGCCTCATTCCAACTCCTCAAGATGCCTCAGTTGTTGGTCTCAAATGGGTCTTCAGAAATAAGATGGACAAGGAAGCCAACGTGATACGAAACAAAGCCCGTCTGGTTGTGAAAGGATACTGTCAGGAGGAAGGCATTGACTATGAAGAAACTTTTGCTCCTATAGCCAGGCTGGAATCCGTTAGAATATTTCTTGCCTATGCTGCACACAAAAACTTTGAGGTCTACCAAATGGATGTCAAGTGCGCATTTCTAAATGGAGAACTTGAAGAAACGGTGTACGTGGAGCAACCTCCTGGATTCGTAAATGAAAGGTACCCCAATCATTGTTACATTTTGGACAAAGCCGTATATGGACTGAAACAAGCTTCGAGAGCCTGGTATGAAACGCTAACCAAGTTTTTAAAGATGTCCAAATTCAAACAAGGCTCGGTTGACCCAACCTTCTTTCGTAAGAAGGAAGGTAACCACCTTATGATTGTTCAAATATATGTCGATGATATCATCTTTGGCTCAACGAATCCTAGCTTAACGGCTGAATTCAGAAAGCTGATGGAGACTAAATTTGAAATGAGCTCAATGGGTCCAATTAACTTTTTCCTTGGTTTAAATACCAGACAGGGACCAGAAGGCATCTTTATTAAACAGGAAGCTTACACGAAGACTCTCCTTGCAAAATTTGGCATGATGGGAGATTCAAAGGTTAAAGTTCCAATGGCGTTCGGCACCAAGCTCACTCCATCCTTGGATAAGCCAGCAGTTGATATTACGCTATATCGCCAGATGATCGGTTCTCTGATGTATCTCACTGCTAGCAGGCCTGATATAATGTTCTCTGTTTGTTACTGTGCTAGATTTCAGGCGAATCCACGTGAACCTCATATGCTTGCAGTGAAGAACATACTCCGATATCTCAAGCGAACTACCTCTTTAGGCCTATGGTATCCATCCAACTCAGGCTTCTTCGTTCAAGCCTACTCAGATGCAGACCTTGGAGGTTGTGGACTAGACAGGAAAAGCACCACAGGAGGCTGCCAATTCCTTGACGGGAAGTTGGTCAGCTGGCAATCAAAGAAACAAACTTGTGTGTCTTTGTCTACAGCTGAAGCAGAATATATTGCAGCTGCCTCTTGTACTTCTCAAGTGATTTGGATCCAAAGTCAACTCAGGGACTATGGACTCAATATGAAAAAGATCCCACTATATTGTGACTCTGAAAGTGCAATTAGGATCTGTCATAACCCAGTGCAACACTCCAAAACTAAGCACATAGCACTGAGGTATCACTTCATTAAAGATCATGTGGAAGATGAGAACGTCGAAATTCATTTTGTTCGAACCACTGATCAACTGGCTGACATCTTCACTAAAGCTCTTCCTGAAGCATCGTTCAACAAAATTCTACAAGGGCTAGGTATGATGGAATCGGAGTCAGTACCAAAAATTACCTCTCAAACTCAAAAGTAAGAAGCGAAATAGACCGAACGTTCGGGTTCGGGTCTTGTACTAGTGTACCGAAATGAACCGAACGCTCGGGTTCGGTTGAATAATCTGCTTTTCGCTCATCAATCAAAGGTAGTTTTCTTGGTTGTAGATCTTATGTATATTTGTTCTAAATTCATTTATCTTATTGTCAAAGTTATTCTCTTTTTAAACCTATTTTCTTTGGTAACCGAAATATACCGAACGCTCGGGTTCGGTTCCAAAAAAATTTCTCACCCGAAATAGACCAAACGCTCGGGTTCGGTTCCAAAGTTTTTCACAACCGAAATAAACCGAACGCTCGGGTTCGGTTCCAAGTTTTTTTTAGTATTTTTTTTATTATGTCTTATTTTTAATTATTTCTTTTTTATTTTTTTTATTATCAAAAATTCCAAAAATATTTTCTTTATAACTTCAAAAACTCCAAAAATATTTTGTTCTTTATTTACTTTTTGGCTTTAATTTTATTTGTATGCTCGTTTATGGGGAAATTTTTGAATTAGCTAAGTGTCCCTAGAAGCATACTGTTGTATGTGTCCAAAGCCTCACCTGATTCTGAATAATAGCCTTAATGACTTGGTATACACAAACCTTGTCTTCCCAATTAGGATATCACATTTATTCTAATCATGAGCTACCTAACTCTCTTCTCACATGAGATAAGAGTTTTCTGCTTCGTCCTATTTTTCACAGCAGAGGTACTTTGATTTCTTACACCATCTACATTACATTTCTCCATCACACTCGTTTCACAAACGTAACCCTTGAGACTCTCAGAAATTACCACTGACGTTTATGGTTACACAATTACTGTGTTCATGATCTTAGTTTCGTGCCACTACGAGCTAAGTGAAACCCAAAATTCAATACCCAATACGAATTGACGGTGAACAATTAATTTGCTCTAGTTTTCACTATTGAATTGACGGACGTATCTTCATGAAATCTCAAAGTTTTCTTTTGTGTGATTCCTATGAAATTGTTAAAACCAATAACATTTCTTCCCTTGGGATCCAGTTTTAAATTTTTTTTTTTTGAGATTTCATATTCCTAGCCAAATTAAATTATTCCCAACCTACTTGTTCAACAGACTACACCGGTCTCACAAGTACTTCGTTCACTTTCTATCTTATGTCAAGATTAGGACTTTTGAATCGAAGCGCAAGCCACCCTAATAAGCCTAGTTAAAAGAAGCCTTTCAACACTTCTTAATAAGTGTTTGATCGTTATTCAAAGGGAAACCACAGAAACACTTTAAGGTCTCTCTTGACTTTGAAGAAAGAGATTCGTGCCCGGGATCATTTGTTTCGTGTCTTTATTGACATCACATTTTTTTCCCTAAAAGTATTGCTTTATTTCTTTTCTTTTACACCCTTAGCACGAAAATCTTTGATTTTCCAAAATTCAGGATCTATTAATTACAGGCATTTTCATTGGATTAATGGTTGATTAAAGGTTGTGGTTGATTTTAATCCACGTGGGAGTATTCTTCAAAAGATGTCGTTACAATTTAAAGGGATAAGGTGACGACTTGCTGACTCAGGCGGGAGTCTAATCGATTTGATTTCAAACGGCGCTAAAAGGGAAAGCGTGCGAATCGGAACCGTCTCATCTCCAAATGGCGCAAGAGGGGCGCGTGTGAATCTGAACCGGTTCGTATCCAAATGGCGCATGATGGGAGGCGTGTTCTTAGGGGTCTGACATTCTCTCTCATGTGTGATCATCGGCAACCTCAACTGTCACGCATCAGTCAACTCCGAAAAACCCTTCGATTTTCAATCGAAGATTTGGGAAGATCTTTCTCTCTCCTTAACCCCCAGTATAAAAGGCAACATAATCCTTTGTTTACCTCTTTACCGCAATTAAAATTCCTAGAGAGCAAAAATTCCTTAAACCTTTCCTGTTCATCATCTTCTCCACTTTCTTCAAACAATGGCAGATTCATCTTCCGTTCATGCAACATCCCACATTTTGCCCATTCGCCCACAACAAAGCCTAATCATCGACTTAACCCCTCAGTCTTACGACTCCTTCATGTTCGCCATTATCGAGTGCTTGAAGTTTTCTCCGATCGCTCCTGCACTTACAAGAGCTGAATCTGTTCCGATGGAGTTCTTGTCGCAAATCTTTGCGACTACTCACTATGACAAGGTCGTTGACAGAATCTTCTTTGATGTTTTTCAGCACAAGGCATCAATTTCAAAGCAAAGGTTTTGCTCGCTGTTAGGGTTTGAACCTGATTCTACGAGGGTTAACCCTGAAACGATTCCAATGGGGCACTTGTTCAACATGTTTTATAACATGGGTTATACGGAGGTGCTTACTACAGTCACGAAGTTCAAAAAGTCGTGCCTACCTCCACAGTGGAAAGGGATGTTCACTGTTCTATTCAAAGGGTTATCTGAAAGAAGTGCTGGATCTGATGGTGCCAGTCGGTTATTTTTATCCATAATGTATGGTATCTACAATGGCATCAACGTAGATTATTGGTCTGTTCTATGGCAACAACTCATCCAGAGTCTCTCCTCTACTTCCAGGTATTCAGAGATTTCATACGCTAGGTTCTGGACTCTGATCACGAAATGGGTGATGGACAATTACCACGTCCCCATTGTCACTGGTGCTCCAATGTCTTCAATTTGTACATTCCATACCACGAAGATCATTGTCTAGGACGCTTCCAAGTTTCCGTTCAACGGTTCCATTCCGGAAACTATGTATGGCGATGTTCCTGCTGATAGTCGGATTATCAGGACATACAAAGAATTCAAGCGTTCTGGTCCGAGGGATCTCACTCCGAATATGTTGAAGTCCATTCATGACGCCGACAAGCCTGCTCCAAGAGGCAAGAAGGCTGATAAGGGGAAACAGGTGGCAAAAGGAGCTAAAGGCCCATCTCCAAAGAAGAGGAAACCAACCAAGGCTGCTCAGTCTCCGCAACAAAAGCGACGAAAAACTCAGCCGAAGCGAAAACTGATCATCGCTTCCTCCTCAAGTGAGTCTGAGGGTGAGAGTTCGGATTCTGACGACTCTCCACGAGGCAACACTCCACCCAGATCTCCTACCCCAGAAGTTCATGCTTCTACTTCTCCAATTCTCTCTCCACCTAAAACCATTCCTTTTTCTATTCCCCCCATAACTTCCACTACTTCAATACCACCCACTTCAATCCCAATACCACCACCAATATTCACCGACGCAACCACAACATCCACTGCAAATGTTAGAGCCAACGTATCTGATACGGGGGTTCATACTGATGCACCCAAAACCACTCAAGCACCCGAAACCACAAAAGCACCCGAACCTACCCCCACACCAACACCCGAAACAACCCAACCCGAACCTACCCATACTACTGCACCACCAGCTTCACCACCACCACCTTCTCCTAGTCATGCTTCAGAGGGAGAAGAACCACTCCTTGGTGGGGAGAATATGACGTTTGACTCGGTCTACTATAGTCCGTTTCAAGTACAGAGCGATGATGATAATGACGCTCCGGTTACAAAGAAACATCTCAAGGAGCTCCATGACAAGATTGACTTGCTCATCGCTTCCTCTTCCACTTCTCAGTCATCACTTTCTGAAGATGCAGTTCAAAAGATTGTTGATGCTTTCTCCAAGGCTCAGCAAGATTCCATTGCTTCTGCAACCTACGCTATCGAAGCCTCAACAAAAGCCTGTCAGGCTGCGACCGAAAAAGTCGATAAACTATTTTCTGATGCCTCTGCCCTGTTAAAGTCTTTACAGGAGAGTGCAAATGTTGCTAAGACTACGTTGGAACCAATTGTTCAACAGTTGACAACATCTGTCTCCATTGAGTTGAAGTCCTTCGCTTCATTTCGTCAAACGTTTTCAGACGACAACTCAGCATTTCGCGCAACCATTGACGAGCGTCTCTCGAAGCTACAAGAAGATTTGGTTGCCGAGAACTCTCTCATGGATGTTCTAGCCAGGAAGACCACCGCTCTGAAGGTCAAGAGTGTTCAACTCTCCAACTCTCAACAAGAGATTGACTCTCTTCGGTCCGAAAGGGAGGTGATAAATTCGTGTGTTTCGGATGTCCACTCTGCCATCTCCAACATCCTCGAAGCACATGATCCCATCCTAAACTACACTGTGAGACGCGACCTTGCAGAGAAGCTCGCTCCCGCCCTTGCCCTGCTGAGCAAAATCGAAGGGCTACTTGATTTCGTGTCCATTCCGAAACAAGGGGGAGAGAAGGAGTCAATGTCTCAACCACCTCCTTCCTCAAAGGCAACTCACACAACCGAACCTCCTCCAGCAGGCCAAGCCTCCGGTTCTGGTGTGAAAGATAAAGGCAAGAAGATTGCTGAGGAGGATGAAGATGAAGACAAAGAGACTATCGCTGAGCTGTTGAAGCGAAAAAGTCGAAACAATGCGGCTGATATCAGTGCTCGTGTGGCTAGAGAAGCTGAAGAAGCTGAAAGAAAACAGAAGGAAGCCCACAACCTTCTTGAGAGTAGGAAAACTCTTTTTCCTACCTGGACTCTCGAGAGGATGATAAAAGAAGCCATCGAAACTCCGAGTATCTTATGGATGGAACCTGTAATCTCACTTGATTGTTCCAACACTGTCGACTCTCAGTTCGACATGCCTCTGACCCGAAAGGCGTTCATCTTGCACGCCTTCTCCAACGTTGCAGAGTTCCCTCATCCTCATCCACAGGTTGATCGGGACTTGATCAATTTTTATCTGAAGGCCGCTCAACCTCAGTATCAGACTTGCAGAGCTCAGAAAATTGTCAACGTCCGGGTCTTGAAGTCGTACAGTGAAGGGAACTTCATCAATATTCGGTTCAAGATACTTCGGGGATCTGCCAAAACCGAACATGCCATTTCTCTTGCAGATCTTCCGAACCTCAATCCCCATGATTGGATAACCTTGCACAACATCCTACTCACTAACGAAGCTGAATACGGTCCGATAATTGACCATTTCAAAAGGATGCTCGTGTGCTACATCATGGAAGTTGCACTGATAGATCAGGAGATAGCGAGCGTATTTAAGAAGAAACCAACAATATCTCCTGTTGGCTCAGCCAGTGATCTCAACAAATGCAGATGGGGAAAATTGACTCGAGAAGGAATTCGGTCATGTTCACCAGGAACGAAGGACAGAAATGTCTTTTTGCCTTGGCTGACAAACATCTATACACTACTGCTTGCTTAGAGCATGTTTTGGGGATCATCCACAGATGCAAGCAAAACACAGCGGATGATGTCAAGTACTTCGATGACATGATACATTGGTACATTCGGTTCAGACAGACGATACTTGCGCTAATCTCTCGTCTGTTTGATACCACGAAGAAAGTTCCCGCTGCTGGCCCAAGCAAGAAGAAGAAGTAGTCTCGCTCCAATTTGACGCAAAGGGGGAGATTATTGGGTCGTGTTTTGTATGTTGCGTCTATTGGGCTCGTTAGTTAGTCCAGTTTTGTATCTCCGGTATGGGCCTGTCCATCCGTGAGTATAGTAGGGTTTATTATAAATATAGGTGCTTGCATGCATCTTAGGTTAACGATAGTAACGATAGAACAGATTGATCAGAGCATTATTTAGAAGTTTATTATCGTTCTTGTAACCCTAAATCCTCTACAACGGAAGTTCTTAGTCGAGCTCTGCTGAGGATTGTTTGATTTAATCATTCGACACATTGTGATTCAATCTTGTTTTGTTTATTGTTTTATGTTCTTCGCACTACCTATTACAAAGATCTAATCGATCTTCTAGTTTATTTTAAAACTTATCAATTTTTTTATGCTTTAAAATTATAAATTATAATTATGTTTTATTTTGTGGATCTTACGATCCTGATCTTGATATTACGATCCCAATCTTTCAAACCCAAAAAGGATGCTACGTCGAATCTCGATCTTGACAACCTTGTAAAAAAGTATGGTAGCAAAGAATGTGGTTCGAAAAGAACCAAAATTTCCAAGACAAGTTACACTACTTCATCAAATGCACATTTTGGGCTTGTTTTGAATGAAGAGGGTGAACTCGAACTTGAAGAGGTAGTTCGCCAGATGGATCGAGATAAGGTGAAAAATAGAGGGTTTTCGATGAATACATCGGGAATCGGATGAGGAGATGAAATTCAAAATTTACCTAGTAGTTTTGAATTTATAATTTGAATTTCAAAAATCGTTTGAATTTTGAAAATGAGAAATTGGAGAAGAAAAAGCAAGCTCGAGGAGAAGCAAAGAGCATGAAAAAAAAACAAAAAGTCGCAATATAAAATTTTTAACAAAAAACATCGATTTTCTCTTTGGAAACAAGCTCAATATGTTTTTGAGGACTACATCGGATAACATAAAAAATATTACAACTAGTCTTATTTTGTGTTGTTTTCATTTAATATGGTTTTTAGCTATGTAATTGCTTTTAATTAAATTAATGGAATATTTCTTATATATATATATATATATATATATATATATATATATATATATCCCTATTCTAATAAAAGAATACGTTTAATCTCCTATTGACAAGTGTCATATAATTAGAGTTCCTCATTAATGTTATATATCACAAATTATGTCATTTGTCAACCTATTAATTATCCAATTTAAATTTCAATTTTTAATTTCCACTATAATTACACTAATTAATAATTGGTTATCCATTTTAAATTTTAAATTTTATATTTTAAATTTTCCACTCTAATTATATTCAATTCATAACATTAGATTGAAAAATAAAATAAAATTAATACAGATTATAAGGTGATATAACTTCAAGTATTTATTTAAATCAACAATTATAATTTTATATAACAAAAAAATATCTCTTAAGTAATAATTTATTTAAAATAACTGATTAATAATTTTAATTTTTTAATATGAAAATTTAATTAATTTTATAACCGTGTTTCTCACGGGTTATAAACTAGTGTGTGTATATATATATATATATATATATATATATATATATATATATATATATATATATATATATATATATATATATAGGCTTAGGTTATTGTATTCTAACTAATTAATTTATGAATGTAGTAATGATTGTGGGCCAATCATTTTACTTATTTTAAGAAAGTGATTAATACATATTATTGAATTAAATATAATTGAAAAATACCATCTAATTTAATTACAATGGTATTTTAGTCAATTAATATAGATTTAATAAAGGAAAATTGCATGTTTTAAGGGATCATAGATTCTGTTAATTTAAAAAATCCGATTTTATCATATAATTCGTTTAATTTGGACATTCTGACCGAATATGTTTATGAGTATATTCAAAAATAAAAATATTCTTGAACCATAAAATAATATAAATATTCTTGAACCTATTTTTTGATCGTGACTTTAAAAACTTCATGTAGAATAACAAATTCTTGAACCATCAATTGAAGAATAAAAACAAAAATTACATTAATTCTTATAGAATATGGGAAACAATTGTTAGGAATTACATTTATTGTTAAAGAATAAAACTAAAAAAAACTTTCAAATTGGGAAAAAAATATCAAAATCTAACAAAGACACTAATACATTCTAAAAGAAGAATGTTGTTAAGAATCAATTTCAATTTTGTAGTCCGTTTGTCAAGCATCAACTTCTGTGAAAACAAATCAAATTATAGTTTAGAATCTAATAATGCATTAGCAAATGAAAAATAAAAAACTAAATTCCTTTGGAAAAATATGCGGACTTGTGAATTGCACAAAAACCAATAACCAAGAATTGTAAAACATGCATAAATCAGTGAGAAAATATCCATATTCCATTCCAACAGAATTGGAATGCGTGACTCCATTCCAATAGAATTGGAATTCAAGATTAAATTACCATATGCAATTGGGATATAAAAATGAATTAGCACAAACAAGTATATTAGAAATAAAATACTCTTGCTTCTTGATTCTTGCATACAACATAGGATATAAAAATAGAACCAGACATTACAATATGGATTCAGTAGGAAAATTAACTTGGGTGGCTGAAAAAATCACTAAAGCAAAACAAATGGATGAAATTGATCGATATAGTAATATGAAGACCTAAATTCATGTATATATTATCGATCAATTGGATGAAAAAATAAAGGTAAACAAAAGAATTCATACCTAATGATGATAAACAGAACTTCAACGCCTGCTTCATGAAAATCAGTAGCTTCAACAAGGTCCTACTTCTCTTACAGAAATTGATAGCATCAATAATGCCCAACTTTATAGAAATCGGTGGTGGAGAGAAAATTTTCTTGTGATTTGGAAGGAAATTGATCTTACATGATGATGATAAAGACTTCAACCATCCCTCCCACATTGCGCCTTTGACCATACCCAGAGATCTTCTCACAAACTAAATTTACAAGATAATATACTAAAAATAATAAATTTACAATTTTAGAACAAATGAAACCACGCAAAATGCATGAACCAAAAACTCCCAAAAGTGTGTATCTTTTTTCGAATCAAATTTGTGGAAACTCTCTAAAAGTAAAAGCCTGGTCTTGTATGATATTTTATGATAAACCCCTAAATCTAAAATTTTATGTCGTTTTATAAATACAATCGAGTGTTTTATCTTGTGTTATCAATTGATTTAAGTTACCCCAACTTCCCTACAAACAACAGCGGGAACATCAATATCAGCTACCCTTTTTGGAGGATCGACAGTGAAACCTCCACCCAGTTCTGCGGTTACCCTTGTTTTGGAATCCATTGCTCCAACGATGGTGTAAGTCCCCAAAATGCTTGAGTATCAATCAGATCCGTTTGATGGTGCGGAATCCCAATCAATTGGATGATGTCAGATCAAATAGAAGAGAAGAAGAAGAAGAAGAATTAAGATGAATCTAATGATGTATTCAATAATATGAATGATGCTCCTTACAATAGATTCTCTCACACACACTATTCTTCTCTCTAACTTTCTCACTTTCTCCTCCCATAACATCCTTCATTTGGGCAAGATGTGCATTTTCAGTTCCCGAAATGTTTAGGGCCTAAATTTGATCTTCCTAACAAAAGGATTGGGCCACCATCGCCAAGTTAGCAGACTTATTGCTTGAAGATGATCCTTTGTTAACATAAGTCACTGGCACCATGGTTCGCTCAGAGTTCTCTCTTCGATCTGGTTTTGAACATTCCCTTGCAAAATGTCCAGGCTCATGACAATTGTAACATCGCAATTTTCCCTTACTAAATCCCATTTTCTTGTCGGAATTTACACTCCAAATGTTCTTTCCTGTTTGCTTGGCCTTGAAAACCGTCATGGCCATTTGCCAAGTAATGTCCATCTCTTCCACATCCTCAGGATGGATCTGATCAAGGTCATTAAATGAGCGTTGTGCTGAGAGTTCTCCAGCCAGAAAAGCATTCTAGCAGTTTACTAAGCCATTAGCTAAAGCCAGATTTTCTTCCTTTTCGTTTGCAGATGAACCTTGAATACTGATTCCAAGAGATTGAACTGATGCAACTGTGGATGAACCAACACTAGGACCAACTTGTTGAGTTAAGGTTTGAGATTGAGGGACTTGAGTTTGTTGCATTTGAGGTATAACGTATGGGATGGACTGATGAGTTACATAAGGTTGAACTTGAGAAGTAAAGCTTGAGAAGGCGTTGTTGTTTTTGTTTTGAATTCCAAGATTAGTTGTGGAGTATGAATTGACATGGTTGATCTCCCTTTGTTTATCATCAAGATCACAAGCCTTGATGATTGCCATTATTTCGGCCAAACTCAATCGGTTCAGGTCTTTCGTTTTCTTAATCACTGAGACATTCATATCCCATGATTTTGGAAGAGAGTTTAGTAGCTTTTTGTTGATCTCCAATCTTGTAACAATTACACCGGCAGAGCTCATTTCTGTAGTGAGTGTGATAAACCTTTGCAATTGATTTTCCAGTGTTTCTCCCAAGACATAGTTAAACATATTGAATTTCTGTCGCAGCATGTCTTGGCGACTTTGTTTCATGTCTTCGTTGCCTTCATAGACTTCTATCAGTGCTTCCCACAGAGCCTTTGCTGATGTATACTCACGAAATCCTTGAGCAATATCTGGAGAATATGCCATGGTAAGTGTAGCAAGTGCCTTTTCTTGTTCCTTGACTCTTTCAAAATCGTCATCAGTGTAGTTTTCAACTTGTTTGTCAGCTACAGTGCCATCTTCTAGAGTTGTTGTAATACGAATCGGACCTCTCAAAATACTTATCTAAATTTTGAAATCCTTCATCTTGATATATTTTTCAATACGATATTTCCATTTAGGAAATCGTTCTGCTGATAGCAATCGGGGAATTCGATTTGTGGTCCCCATAATTGCATCCAATTCTTGATGAGCACTCATGCTTTGAGATTCCATGTTTAAAGATTTGAATAAGTGTAACCGTACACACTACAACCGCACACTGCAACAGCACACTTTAAACACACACACTGACTGCACACTACAACCGCACACACTGGCTGCACACTCCAACCGCATACACTAGCCGCACTCCTGATCGCACACCTGACCACACACCTGACCTCACACCTGACCTCACACCTGACCGCACACCTGACCGTACATCTTCAAACTACTTCAACCGCACACCTTCAAACAATTTCAACCGCACACCTTCAAACTACCTCAGCCGCACACCCAACAATCCCAGTTTTTAAATGAATTTTGATTTCAAACTATCAAAAACAGTGATTAGCAACAGTTCCTTGATTAATGAGTATGAATTCACTACAGAAATGGCAAAATTTCTCAACCGCACACTCCAAAATGCTTCAAATTGATACCGAATTGGCTCTGATACCAATTGTAAGTCCCAAACTATGGATCCAAATCAGTAATCAATAAGATAATATCAATCAAATAGAGTGTTAGAAGGAGTAGAAGAAGAATCAAAGCAAGCATGCACACATTTATATCATATAAATGTCAAGCACACCCTGTCACACATACATTGTTCATCCGTACCACTGACAAACTTACACAACCATTTATATACAACCCACACCAACACATATGAGTGCAGCTGCACACACATGTACGGCCGCACACACGTGTGTGGCTGCACACACACAGACAGTTCTATCAATCTACCATCAAACCACTACACTATTACTCTATCAACCTACCAAGCTCTATACAAAAGAATGCCTAGCAAACCACTCCAGAACCTGTCAAACCTGAGGTTAGTGAATTTGGTTGTTCTCAATCTTGTATTAAAACTGTTAAATTTTTGCGAGATCAAATTGAAATAATCAAAAGAGAGAACAAGGACCTTAAATGTGAGGGATACACACTTAGAAAAATCAAAAGCCCTTAAAAACTCAATTAGAAAATAAAACAAAGGACTTTAAGAAATTGCAAGAGGATTACAGAAACAAATGTGAGAACTATGATCATCTCAAAAGAAAATTTGTTGCTGTAACCGTAGAACTTGACACATTGAAAAATCGTTTTGAAAATGTTGAATTTAATTTTAAAAAATACGATGGGTCAAGTGAAACTATTGCAAAAATGATCGAAGGACAAATGCACTAGAGAGATATTACTCATGGAAATCAGATCAAAGTTGGACTAGGATTTGAGAGTATCCACCCTCCCTTCAATCATAATTACACTGCTATTCCCTTGTCTCAAGAAGAAATTAACAGAGAACCTTACATGGTATATGGAAAGTCAGCTTCTGAGCAATCAATACAATCAAATAATAAGATTTTGGATACTAACATTTCTACCTTAAGTGCAGATGTGTCAGTAGTTCAGGGGGAGCAAGAAGCTGAAAAGTTTGAGTCAAATAATCTTGTGTCTAAGTTTGGTGTTGAATTCTGTGACGAGTCTGTGATAAATTCAAACACTAACGTTTTTATTTCTGGTGGTGTGTTGTTTCAGACTGATAATTCTAAAAATAATGGTGTTGTTTCTGATAAAATATCTAAATCTGATTTGAATGCTTCTACATCTTCCATGTTTGCTACACCGTCTAGTACATGTTCCTGCAAATGTGAAAATGCTAGAAAACATAATAAACACTAGAAATTTGACAAGAGTAGTACTCAATCCAATGATAATAAATAGATTTGTTTCAATTGTGGTACTGCTGGTCACATTGCCAGAAATTGCTTAAATCGAATGTTTGTGCATCACTTGTCAAAAAGGGGAGAGAATGTGTCTCGAGGACGATCTTTAATTAGAAAGTACTCAAGAACTCGATCTCGTGATGATGACTGGAAAGCAAAACAAAATACGAATTTGGCAGTTTTTCAAAAGAACAAACAGGTTTTTCATAAATTCACAAACAGTTTGTCAAAATCGACCCAAGCCAAATCTAAGTCGATTTCGTCAACAAGAAGCCTTGGATCTTCTAACTCTTCAAGTAGAAAATCTGTCTTCTCAAAGCAAACTGAAAAGAAAATTGTTTCAAAACCTAAATATAAATGGATGCCAAAATTAAAATATGCTCAGTCATCATCCTCCTCTGCATCTGCTGAAAAAGAAAACTTGAAAAATGAATCTGTGAAAGTGAAGGGTCAACCCAGGACTGTGATGACCTGGGGCCCCAAATCAAAATGATTCCGCTCATTGTTCAGGAACAGTTGCGGATGAATGTCGTCAGACCCTGGTATGTCGACAGTGGCTGCTCCCGGCACATGACTGGAGATATATCCCAACTACGCGACATTCCGACATTTAATGGGGGATATATCTCCTTCGCGGGCGGTGAAAGCGGAAAGATAACTCTTAAGGGAACAATTTCAAATGGAGTGCTAAGTTTTGAGAATGTTAACTATGCCCCTGAATTAAAGCATAGTTTTTTAAGCGTATCCCAGATTTGCGACAAAGGCTACTCAACTCACTTCACAGATAAAGAATGTCTGATCTTAAAGTCGGGCATTGTCATTCCGTAGGAATGGATTCTCGTTAAATCAAAGCAGGATGGGAGTGCCTATATTATCGACATGAACAGCAATGTACCTGATGAAGTCACTTGTCTCTTTTCCAAAGTCTCCGAACAAAATGCAATGTTGTGGCATCGTCGACTTGGTCATGCAAATGCAAATAATCTGAATTGTCTTGCTAAGAACAAAATGGTCCATGGTCTTCCTGTCAGAGATTTCATTACTTTTGAAAAATATGTTTTCTGTGCTCAAGGAAAACACCATCGGAAACCACATTTGCCAAAGCAGGTCAACTCCATCAGTCAGGTGCTCCAATTGTTGCATATGGACTTGTTTGATCCGGTTAACGTCCTTAGCATCAATCGAAATTCATATTGTCTCGTTGTGATAGATGATTTCTTTCGTTTCACGTGGGTCTTCTTTCTGTCCAACAAAGTTGCGATCACCGATCTTATCAAGAAGTTCGTTGTGATGATAGAGAACCAAACCAACCACCAAGTGAAAGCGCTTCGTACAGATAATGGAACCGAATTCAAGAACACTGAAACCGAATTCAATAACACTGTTCTTGACCATTTTTGCGCTAAGAAAGGGATCGTGCGTCAATTTAGCTCTGTCCGGACACCACAACAAAACGGTGTTGCTGAACGAAGAAATCGAACATTGCAAGACGCTATAAGGACGATGCTTTGTGATGCTAAACTTCCAGTTTTCTTTTGGGCAGAGGCGATCAACACAACTTGCAATGTTCAAAATCGTGTCCTGATCAACAAAGCCCAGATGAAGACACCATATGAGATCCTCTATGGAGACAAGCAATCTGTCATCCATTTCCAAGTATTTGGGTGCCCTTGCACCCTTGTTCACTTGGAATCCAACCCTAAATTAAATGCCAAAGCTGATGATTGTTATTTTATTGCTTACGCTGCTCGTACTGCTTACCGGGTATACAACAAGAAGACGAAACAAATTATGGAGTCTTTCGATGTTCGTTGGCTTGAAGAGAATGAGACAGACGCTAGGGTGGGTCCTGATTGGCTATTTGACTACACATCTCTATTCAAATCTTTTTGTGTGTCGTCTGATAACTAGTATGTGTCTACCTCTGGCTCGAAGACTACAATTGAAGATAATGAGGAAGAAGTTGTCTACAGTCTGCCATTGGTTTCTACTACTGATCTCCCGGTGGAGTCATTTGTTTCAACTGTTTCTCCAAAGTATCCAACACGACAAGCTGCTCCAGATGATGATGCTACTCCTCTAACTCCAGTTGAAAGAGAATTCATGAACCATGATCCTTCTGCTATCACTCAAAATCTAATGGAACCAAGATCCTCTATGGACACAAGCCATCTAATGCTTCCGCCGGTACATCTACCGTGGATTCTTCAGCACATGATGGAGCCATTAATATCCATAATCTTCCTGTCACTTTCAATGAAATCAGTCACGAAATTCCCTCTCGCATACAGCGCGATCATCCAATAGACAACGTCATTGGCCAGCTTAGCAACGGTGTTCGAACGAGAAGCCAAAGTGGAGATGTCAACACATGTCTCTATTCTTGTTTTATTTCTCAAATAGAGCCCAAGAAAGTCGAAATGACTTTGAATGTGCCCAGTTGGGCTGATGCCATGCATGACAAACTTAATCAATTCGAAAGGATTGGGGTTTAGAAGTTGGTGGAGCTCCCTAAAGGCAAGAAATCTATCGACACTAGATGGGTGTTTCGGAACAAGCAAGATGATTCAGGTGTAATTGTAAGAAATAAGTCGAGATTGGTGGTTTGTGGCTTCAGACAAATTGAGGGTCTTGATTATACAGAGGTTTTTGCTCCAGTTGTGCGCTTAGAGGCTATCCATATCTTCCTCGCTTACGCTTCTCACATGAACTTTATTATATACCAAAAGGACGTCAAGACAGCTTTCGTGTATGGCAAGGGGAAGGAGGAGATTTATGTTGACCAACCACCTGGGTTTGTTAACTCCAAACTTCCTAATCATGTCTACAAGTTAGACAAGGCTTTCTATGGATTGCATCAAGCATCCAGAGACTGGTATGCTACACTCACACAGCACTTGCACGACCATGACTACTCCCGCGGCACTATCGATCAAACCCTATTCATCAAGCATGTTGGTTCAGACCAGATTCTTGTCCAAATATACGTGGACGATATCATCTTCAGGTCGACGAGTCCTCAGTTTTGCAAAGAATTCGAGCACGTCATGAAAAAGCAGTTCGAGATGAGTTCATTGGGGGAGATGACCACGTTTTTGGGGCTTCAGGTCAAACAGTATTCAGACAGGATCCTTATTCATCAAGCCAAATATGTGGACGATATGCTCGAGAAGTTCGGGTTCAGAGATGCTAAAACTGCTTTGACGCCCATAGCGGAGAGACCATTGCTAACTCCAGATAATCTGTAGATCACACGTGATTGGATCGTTGATGTATCTGACTACGAGTCGCCCAGACATTATGTTTGCGGTCTGTCAATGCGTGCGCTACCAGGCTAATCCTAAATTGTCTCATCTTACTGTTGTTAAAAGAATTTTTCAGTATATCAAAGGCAGCCCAAAATTGGGTCTTTGGTATCCGAAAAGTTCCGAATTTGACCTTTACGCTTTTGCAGACAGCAATTATGGTGGTTACAAACTTGACAGGAAATCGACTTCAGGCGGATGTCAATTTCTTGGAGATAGGATGGTGTCTTGGCAATGCAAGAAGCAGCATACTGTTTCGACCTCAACAGCAGAAGCAAAATATGTAGCTGCGTCTGCCTGCTGTTCTCAAGACATATGGATCCAACATCAGCTGTTGGATTACGGTTTGAATTTTCAAGAAACCCCTATATTATGTGATAACGAGGCTGTGATCCAAATTGCTAAAAATCCAGTCCAGCACTCAAAAACCAAGCACATCGACATCAAAATTCATTTTATTAGAGAATTTTATGAGCGCTCGCTCATTCGGCTAGAACAGGTTCGCTCTGAAAATAATGTAGTGGATCTGTTCACCAAGCCGTTTAACAAAGCTCGATTCGATGTGCTGGTCAATATTTTAAAAATGATTCGCTTTGAGGATTCATTTTTGTTTAGGATAGTTTAAATTTGCGCATTTTATTTTTATTCTCTTCCATGCACAAATTTAGGGGGAGAAATAAACAAAAACCAAACAAAAATTAGAAAATTAAAAATCCAAAAACATTAGAAAATTAAAAATCCAAAAAAATAGAAAATTAAAAATCCAAAAACAATAGAACGTCAGAAAATCCAAAAACAAAAATATTTGTGAGTAATGATGTGTTGGGAAGTGATATCAAAAGATGATAACAGGAAATCTGGATCTATGTAAAGTACCAAAGTTGAATTGTCTAGGCTCTGTGTTTGATGCGCTGGTAGGCACGAAGAATTTAATGGACTTGACTAGGAAAAGATGAACCTAAGAAATCAAATGACTTGACAAATATTGACCTAGATAGATCCATTTAGCCTAACAATACGATGATCGGATAGGTTGAGCAGGGAGATATACATGAGAATCCACCAATCACACTAAAGAACCCGTATATAGAACTATGGTTTTACTTTTCCTCGATGTACGGATTGTGTCCTTAATTCCGGTATTGACAGAGCGACTGGGGAATTCTGATAAAGTAGGTTTGTAGAAAATTATTTTCTTTCTTTCTTACTATTAGTCATATGTTGCCTCCTTTAACTGATTGGAAGAGATCCGACCTGGACTGCAACATATGCAAATCTATTTCTCTGCATATTATATCTATGAAATTCTTCCTATCTGTTAGCCATATGTTGTCTTCTTTGTGTGATTAACAATCCGATCTGCTACACAGCATATGCAACCTTCTACTTCTCAATCCCTCTAAAAACTATAATTAATAATAATCTAAATCTATCATCTCTATGAATAATAGTCTGCTCACCTAAAGTAAGGAGTATCTCGAAAGTTCTTGATTATTGGGGTATATCAGGAAGCGGGAAACATGTTCTAGTACATCTAAAATTGAACAATTCTAGATTTTCTGTAGATCTCGCTGCTCAACTTAGGTGGACAACAATATCCTTGGTCGTCGTCAGATGAATGATCCTTAGGAAGTTTTATCTAGGAACATAGGATCAACTTGTCTTGTCACTTATAGCATGTCCAAAATGTGTCACAATTTTTCGTGTTTAAGTGGACCACAATACTGGCGATCGACCAGATTTATTCATGAAAGGGGAATTACTGATAAATTAAAAACGATTTTTAACAACTTTCATCCCACATCACAAAAGGTTAATCAATTTCCAGTTAGAGGATTAAAGTTAGTTTAGAATTGAATTTTTATTATTATTATCCTTTTATTTAGTGTCATCTTATTTTATTTTTATTTTTTTATTTTTATTTTTCATTTTTAGGAGTGATATAAAAATGTTCGTTTAAAATTTTAATCCTCAAAATGATTTATTTTTGAAATTTTTTTGAGTGTTGGGCTTGGGATTTTATTTTAATAAAGAAGGGAAAAAAAAGCCCAAGCATTAAGAAGTATATAAAGGGGTGTGCGGTTCATGCTTGGTCACTGTTTATTGATTTCAAAAAGCAACCGCACACACCTCTCATCTTCTCTCTCTCTCGAAAATCAACTCAAATCCTTCATTTTTTCAGAAATTGAAGCTTGATAACTATAAGAACTACAAAATTGACACCCTCAACATGATTTTTATGCAAAATCGATCAAGAAAAGATGGTTAATCGAGGGTTTTTATTCCAGACTGTGTGTGTGCGACCGCACACGCCATGTGCGACCACACACGCGTGTGCGGCTGGACCGTGTGCGGCTGCACACTTCCTTGTGTGCAGCTTCATACATCCTTTAAGTTCTAAATCGTGTGTGCGGCTGCATACTTCCTTGTGTGCGGCTGCATACATCCTTTGAGTTATAAATCGCGTGTGCGACTGCACACTTCCTTGTGTGCGGCTGTACATATCCTTTGAGTTATAAACCGCGTGTGCGGCTGAACACTTCTATATGTGCGGTTGCACACATCTACGTGTGCGGTTGCACATTTCAATGTGTGTGGATGACCATGAACAGTTGGTCATATGTTGCCTCCTTTAACTGATTGGAAGAGATCCGACCTGGACTGCAACATATGCAAATCTATTTCTCTGCATATTATATCTATGAAATTCTTCCTATCTGTTAGCCATATGCTGTCTTCTTTGTGTGATTAACAATCCGATCTGCTACACAGCATATGCAACCTTCTACTTCTCAATCCCTCTAAAAACTATAATTAATAATAATCTAAATCTATCATCTCTATGAATAATAGTCTGCTCACCTAAAGTAAGGAGTATCTCGAAAGTTCTTGATTATTGGGGTATATCAGGAAGCGGGAAACATGTTCTAGTACATCTAAAATTGAACAATTCTAGATTTTCTGTAGATCTCGCTGCTCAACTTAGGTGGACAACAATATCCTTGGTCGTCGTCAGATGAATGATCCTTAGGAAGTTTTATCTAGGAACATAGGATCAACTTGTCTTGTCACTTATAGCATGTCCAAAATGTGTCACAATTTTTCGTGTTTAAGTGGACCACAATACTGGCGATCGACCAGATTTATTCATGAAAGGGGAATTACTGATAAATTAAAAACGATTTTTAACAACTTTCATCCCACATCACAAAAGGTTAATCAATTTCCAGTTAGAGGATTAAAGTTAGTTTAGAATTGAATTTTTATTATTATTATCCTTTTATTTAGTGTCATCTTATTTTATTTTTATTTTTTTATTTTTATTTTTCATTTTTAGGAGTGATATAAAAATGTTCGTTTAAAATTTTAATCCTCAAAATGATTTATTTTTGAAATTTTTTTGAGTGTTGGGCTTGGGATTTTATTTTAATAAAGAAGGGAAAAAAAGCCCAAGCATTAAGAAGTATATAAAGGGGTGTGCGGTTCATGCTTGGTCACTGTTTATTGATTTCAAAAAGCAACCGCACACACCTCTCATCTTCTCTCTCTCTCGAAAATCAACTCAAATCCTTCATTTTTTCAGAAATTGAAGCTTGATAACTATAAGAACTACAAAATTGACACCCTCAACATGATTTTTATGCAAAATCGATCAAGAAAAGATGGTTAATCGAGGGTTTTTATTCCAGACTGTGTGTGTGCGACCGCACACGCCATGTGCGACCACACACGCGTGTGCGGCTGGACCGTGTGCGGCTGCACACTTCCTTGTGTGCAGCTTCATACATCCTTTAAGTTCTAAATCGTGTGTGCGGCTGCATACTTCCTTGTGTGCGGCTGCATACATCCTTTGAGTTATAAATCGCGTGTGCGACTGCACACTTCCTTGTGTGCGGCTGTACATATCCTTTGAGTTATAAACCGCGTGTGCGGCTGAACACTTCTATATGTGCGGTTGCACACATCTACGTGTGCGGTTGCACATTTCAATGTGTGTGGATGACCATGAACAGTTGGAATAATTGTATGACTGTACACTGTGTGCAGCTGCACACTCTGTGTGTGGATGGATATAGGTGTATGGTTGTATACCCAAAATTGATAATTTTTTTGCCCTAATGTATGCTTGTGTTTTTTCAGATTAACATGGGAGATCTTGAATTTGCAAAGGTGCACAACTCAGCAATCTTTCTTGAAAATCCTCCAGCTGCTCACAATGATCTAAAATTCATTGTTGAAGGTCTTAAGAAATGTTGTCTGGTTCATGCTTTGACGACTAGTCCGGTGATTTATCAGAATTTGATCAAATACTTTTAGAGAAGTGCAATCATCAAGAAAGATGACAAGGAAGAAAAGTATCTTGAAGCAACTATATAAGGAAAGAAGATTCTGATCTCAGAAAGTGTTATTCGAAAATCACTTCAAATCAATGACAAGCTTGAGTATTCTATGAAATTGACGTGTATCAAACCCAAGACGTTCTGGACCACATGGGGTATGAAGGATCATTTCCTCCTACCATCAAGAAACTACTTCCTCCTTGCTGGAAATATTTAGCTCATGTATTTGTGAGCTGTATTTCCGGAAGGAGATTAGGACCAAACAAAATTTATCTGTTCAACACAGGTGCCATTACAGCCTTGGGTTCACGGATCGAGTTTAATTTTTCAAAATTTATCTTGCACAAATTGATTCTAAATGTTGAAGGAAACAAGAGAGACAAGTTTTTGATGTACCCGATATTTCTTCAAATTATCTTCAATGTCATGCATTCTGAGCTCAAAAGAGGAAATGAGACACTGGATCTTAAGTCTGTTGGTCCAAGTGCTCTTGGATTGATGAAGCAGAAAAGGGAAGGAAAGTTCGTTTTTGAAGGGAAATTCCCTTTAATAAGATTTGGAATTTTTGCTGAAGATAGTAATCAATCAGATTCAGAAAATCACTCTAAACCTACAGAGACTAATGATGTTTTGATTTCAACTTCAGAGCCAGAGATTGAAGAAGTTCATGATTCTCCTATAACAATGGTGGCATAGGAACATAATCGTCTACACAATATGGAAGTTGAAGCACAGTTTGTTCATGAAGAAGGCGATGAGGATCTTCATGAAGATGTTGATTTTCTGAAAGAGATAGATTTTACTCGGATCAGTGATGATCTCCCTTCGAGCATTGAACTCAATCTTGACGATGATGATTTTGGTCCATTTCCAGGGTTTGACAGCAGGTGCTTTAAAAAGGTCAATGAAGTTGCTCAACTAGCAACCAAGACTGGGGAAGACGTTAATGCTCTCAAAATTTTGCTCTCCTCTTCCAAGCCTATGGAGGTCTCTTCAAGTCAAAGAGATGTGATTTCAGAGATTCCTCCCTCTGATTCAACTGTCTCTACTTATGCTCCGCCTTTGAGTGAATCAACACAGACACAAACCTCCCAGTCTCCTTCGAAAAGAAGTCGATCAGATTCAAGACTGGGAGTGCCCTCTATAAGCCAAGCACCACCAATCTTATCCACTTCTACCACCACTACTGTCACTACTACCACTACTACAGTCTCTATTCCACCACTACAGTCAAAAGAAGGCCCGAGCACAATATTTGAAGCAGCTGGTTCATCCTCTATTCCAGAGTATTCTCCTACACGACCCTCACTGGATGAAGCCTCGATCAGATTGGCCAAACACCTTGCTCAAAACAGTCCAACTTCTTCCTCCCGGGGAAAAGGCATATCTTTCGGGGAAGAGCATTCAGGTGATGACAAGACTTTAGTGTCAATACTTTAGGAAGAAATTGGTATTCTCAGGCAAGAACTTACAGAGAAGAGCATTCTACTGGAACAACACACTTCTTATATAGAAGAACTCAAAGAAAGAGATTAAATGAAGACAAAACAGATTAAGGATTTGCAGAAAAATCTTGGCTCTATAACAGCTTTTTACTTCAATTTGAAGAATATTTTGTATGATGCCTTCGGTGATAAGGTTAAAGCTTTGTTTCAACAGCCGCACGGAATTGAAGATCCTCCCATGGATCCCACCCAATCTACTCATGATGATTTTCCAGTTGATCCACCTCCTCTAAGAACAACTACCACTGTTGATCAGTTTGATAAAGAACCTAAAAACAGCAGATCTCGCATTACAATCAAGCAAGGAAAAGGACCGTCACTGCCAGCAAAAGCGATGGGTTACTTTTCATGAAAAACTAGAATGAAAATCGCAAAGCTAAAGATCCTGTGCTGACTGTGACAGATCTCATAAAGCGAAAGTTTGGTGACGAGTATGGAGATCGATCCGGAATCCGAATATGGGCTTTTGATCCTGAGTCGAACATGTGGGTTGTAAAGAGGAATTCTGGTGTCCCTGAGTATTACAAAAGTGTTCATGATTTTAACTCGTGGACTAAAGTGGATCTTGCTGAACATTCAAGAGCCCCATTCCATAATCCTTCAGAAGATCCAAGCGCGACAAATTTCAAAAGATTTCTTGACAGGCAGGTCAAGGAAAACTTCTCAAAAATGAAAACTGAAAGAGCCTTATACAGAAAAGATAAGGAAATTTTGGATCCTGAATCAGGCGAGCCCATGAAGATTATACTATGGCCAGCAATGAAACAGTAGAAGGAAATTCCTATCCCTCAACACTTTCATGAGCGATACCTTGATAATATGGAATTCTGAGCGTACGATGATGAAACTACCATTGCAGCCATAAAATTCAAGGATCGAGAAGAAGTTTTAAGGATGATAAGTGCTAAGGATTTTCTAAGATTCATATAAAGAGATATATATGTACTCTGTCTCGTCACCAAATCATATGTCGAAAGGATGTCATGGAGGCTGCTGCCAAAGAATATACTGGAATGGTCGACACAATCATTAATGGGAGACTTTAGATGGGATCCATGGAAAAGTCAGATCTGTAGCTGTTTGAAAAACCCTCAGAATGAAGACCAAGTCTATGCTAGCCTCAAACCAAGGGGGAGATTGAAAGGCTATAGTTTTGTGGTTTGGGCTAGGCATTCTTTTGTATAGAGCTTGATAGGTTGATAGAGTAATAGTGTAGTGGTTTGATGGTAGATTGATAGAACTGTCTGTGTGTGTGCGGCCGCACATGCCGTGTGCGGTCGTACATGTGTGTGCGTGTTAGAGTCGAAATGTTGTAATAAGTCGAAATTTGTCTTTAGTATCTTTGAACATTTTTGTAATGTATTTTACTAGGGCATAATATTCGAAGCATCATGTTTAGTCCTTCGTATATTTTTTTGTATGCTTTCATCTCCTATAAATAGGAGTAGTTACTAGTGTCTTAGTAACGAAGTCTTTACAGAATTTTCACTTGTACTCTATAAAACTGAAAAAGCGTAATAGAGTCAAACAGATCATATTTACATCAATGTTCAAATCTTTCAATCTTACTTTGAATTTACATTCTAATTCAATCAACACTTGATTCTTTGTCTCATCAATTGGTATCAGAGCAGGAATCATATCTCTGATCTGATTTTCACATTGTTCAAAAGGTTTTTGAATCAACTTTTTGATTCAAAAGTTTCCGCACTTTTTGAAAGTGAAAAATTGTTTAGATCTAAGTCTGTGATTCGATTCTACACTTAATTCATTGAATCGAGTGTTCTAAGAGTGATTTTGATTTGAATCATATAGTTTGTTGTCAAATTCTCAAAGTTTCATCAAAAATTCTCAAGGATTTATTCCGTACATCAATGGCTTCTTTCAATCTGAATTCCATGACTTCATTTTCTCATCTCCTTGGGTCATCCACCAAAATCCTTATGCTCATCCCTGAGTATTATGATCAGTGGGCTGATCGTATGGAGGATTATCTCAACGGATTGGATGAAGAACTGTGGACTTGCATTTCTGGCAATCTCAAACCACCGTCAAATGTTCAACCAATTGGTTCTTCCTCTGGAAATTCTGAAGTTGAGAATCAATCTGATCATCTGAAAAAGCTGGAGAAGAGGTGTGTAAGAGAGCTAACAGGAGATTTGCCTCCAGTTGTTTACAACTATATGAGGAGTTGTACAACTACAAAGGAAATTTGGAACAATCTCAAGGAAAAATTTCATGGAAGTGAGAAGACAAGAGTTAACTCTGTGAAACAATGCTTAGTGGAACTGAAGGACTTTAGACAAAAAGATGGTGAGACTATTGAAGTTTATTACGATCGTTTTAATGAATTGATCTATCGATGCAATCGATATGGAATCACTAGATCTGCCATGGAGTTCAATCTTATTTTTGTTATGGGACTTCGTAAGGAGTGACGTAGTGTGAGCATGATGGTTAAGAATCAACAGAGCTTTGATACATCAACCTTGAATGATTTGTACAATCAACTGAAGACACATGAAAGCGAAGTGATCGAAATAGCTGAAGAATCAAAGGCTATTTTGGGAGGTCCACTAGCTTTGGTTTCGAAGATCTCTGAAAGGGATGCTGAGAAAGATGCTTCTGATGAAGATGAAGGGTTCATCATGAACTCAGATGATGAGGCAATTGCTTTTTATTCAAACAATTGTGTGAAAAAGTTTTTCAAAAAGCCTTTTAATTCGAAGGTAAAGTCATCTTAGACAAAAGGGAACTTTCTGAATAAAAGTGTTGGGGAAGAGAAAAAGAAGGAAAAGATGAAAGATACGAAGCCTGTTGAGGGAAAGACTGAAAAGAAGCTAAAGGGAGATGATGGGATTGATTGTCATTATTGCAATGGTGCCAATCACCTTGCTAATGATTGCATGCTTCGAAAGAAGGATGAAAGAAAGAATAAAGTCAAGGATGAGGCGTACTATGCTGAGAAGTTGGAGGTGGTTCGTGAGAAAGCCAAAAATTTGTCTCTAGTTGCAAGGGGTGCAAATGAGGATGAAGAAGGTACTTATCAAATCTGGTCATATGGATCAGATGATGAGGAAATGTGAAATCCAACCCATGGAGCAATGTTTGCAAAAATGGAGGAGGAATCTGAGGAGGAGGCATACGAAGTGCATGGGAGATGCTTCGTAGCAAAAGCAACTGACAAATCTCCAATGACCACAAAGGCACGAAATATTCTTGAATCTTTCAATATTCCAGTACATGCTTATAATTCTGAATTAGTATCCTTTGATGAAACGGTTACTTATTTTGATTCGATTGTGGTATCTGCTAGCAATGAGGCTAAGAAGCTATCTATGCAGTTGATAGAGACACAGAAGAAATTAGATTCGAAAATCACTAAGATAGATTGTTTAGAACTTCAAATAACTAATATCATGGTTGATAGAGACAATTTGTCTAGTGATAATAAATTGTTATTAGCACAGAGGAACATTTACTGTAACGCTGCTAAAAGATTGTATGGAAAAATAACTGAACTTCATCATTCATGCGAAATCAGTAAAGAACAACATAGAAAATTGTTGCCATTTTTAGCTTATGAAAGACCTAAGGTAGATAACATTTCATATGACAGTGAAAAGGAAATAGTTGACTTTAACAAAGTTTCGAATGATAAGTATAGATATGGAATAGTCAAAGTTGATGAATGTCTTGATTCAGATGATTTAGTTAACATTGTAAATGATACTTTGACTAAATCTGAACAAATTCACATTTTGAAAAAGACTGAGAATTCAACATCTGATTCTCAATCTAATTTTGCTGATATTGAAGATAATTCTGACAATGTTAGTGAAATTAGTGAGCTTGAAGATGTTGATTGTTCTCAGTTGTCTATTGTTAATGTTGCTTCGAATTCTAAAGGGAAAGAAAAAGTTAAGGATTTGATGGTTGAGAATGAAACTGATATACCCTCAACTTCGAAAGTTAGTGAAATGAATTTCGTGGATCTCAAAGATTACCAAACTGATGATAGTAATGATGAAGATGTTGAGAAAGTTTCGAAAGAAAAGGAATCCTGTTGAGTCTAGCGGATTACGTCATGGGCTCGGTCCATAGCCTAGTTTGAATGCCAGTATTGGGCCTGTCCAGCCGTGCATAATTTCGTATTAGGGTTTAAGTATATAATCTGCAAGCATGCAGACTTAGAAGATAGCGCTTTTATTGTTTTCGCTTCATTGCTTGTAAACCCTAGCTCGCCTCTACAGCGGTAGTTCTTCACCGAGCTCTGCTGAGGCGTGACTCAGTTTTGAATCATAAGCTCATATTTGATTCTGTTCTGTGTTCGTTCTTATTTTGTTCTTAAACTGTTAGATTTCTTTTGTCGTACTTGTTAAAGATCTAAACGATCAAAGAGTTTTGAACTCATCAATTGGTATCAGAGCAGGAGACTGTGTAATCCATACACACCTCTTCTGTCGAAGAAGTTCATAGGGTTTTTATTCCGCATTGATTGATATTTATTTAGCCGTCATCCTTTATTGGCGTATCTCATTAATTGTTAATCTAACCCTAATCGAAACATTACAAGTCTGATCTTTTACAGGTTTTCGATCAAAAGTATTCACAATGTCTATGGATGATTCTCAAACCAATCCGATAAATATCTCCAACAGCATAGGGTCTACAACAAGAATACCGATCTTGTACACGCAAGACTATGAAGTCTGGACACATCATTTTGAAGATTACATGATTGGATCGGAGGACAATGGGTATCTTATCTAGGAAGCAATCACTTCAGGCCCATTCGCTCATTCTAGCACATCAAAGATTGTTAAAACGCAGAAAGAATACAATCAGCTTGTCAATGACGTCAAAGACTTTCCTCAGGATGAAAAAGAGATGTTTCAGTGCAACATCAAAGCTCTAAGGATGATAAGGTTTGAGCTGCAATCAGATACGTTTCGTTTGGTAAGTTCCTGTACCACAGCTAAGGAGATCTGGGATAGATTGAAGGAGTTATATTCCACATATGAAGATCTAGAACACTCTATTCAAACCCTCTTGTTATCAGAGTTTGGCAATTTTAAGCAAAAGCCTGAAGAAAAACTTATCCAAACTTTCGATTGTTTCAATCATCTTTTGAGCAAGATGATAAAGCATGGAATTGAAAGAAAGGTGATTGAACAAAAGTTCACTTTCATGAATGGTCTCAGACCTGAATGGATGGCTGTTGTGTCAACTGTCAAAGCTCATGAACAGTTCAAGTCATATTCTCTGGCAAAACTTGTGGGTATTCTAAAATCCCATGAGAATGCCTTATAGAAGGAAACGAATGTAGTTTCGGGTCTAGGTTCCTTAGCTCTTGTCTCCAAAGGAAAGAGTTCGGTTGAAGAAGAAGAGGAATTAGATCTTGTAGATTTTGATCTAACTGGCAAAGAATATGCAATGATGGTGTCAAACCCCAGAAAATTTATCAAGAAGAAATTCCCAGCCAACAAGAACCGAAACTGGCAGGGAAGCTATAGCGCTGAACGGATCAAGGAGGAACCGAATATGGGATCAAAATCTGAAGAGTCGGAGAAGGAAGCTAAAATTGGAGGTGATTCAGGATTTGACTGTCATTACTGTGGAGGCAAAAATCATTTTGCTAAAGATTGCATGCTGAAAAAGAAAGAAGAGAAGACAAGCGAAGATGATGAGGAAAGCGAGCCTCCTGAGAAGATTAGAGGAGATCAAGAAAAGAAAGTCTGTTGTTAATAACTCTATTATGAATGCTTTAATTGTGCAGGGTTCTAACAACAGTGATGAGTTTGGAGGTGTGGAGATCTGATCCAAAGATTCAGAGGAAGATGAAGTTAGGAAGCCTACTCACGGGAAAGCTATGATGGCAAAAGCAGAGCAGTCAATGGGAAGATGCTTTGCAGTGACCGAGGGTGTGTCCCATATGAGAGGATACACAACTGATGGGGGAGTTGAAGAAGAAAGAGAGCGAGATGACAGATGTTTTGCCTCCAAGCCTGTCAGTGTTCAGATCAACGAATGTGATGAGTTGATCAAAAAGGTACAAGATATTCTTGCTTCTCTAAAATTACCTGCTAATAATTATAAAAAGGAATTGAATAATTTGAAGTCAAAATTCTCTAGCATAAGTAGCAGTCTCACCCAAACCCGTGTCACGAATTCTAACCTAACTGATCAAATCAGCAGGATTTCATCAAAGAGAGAGGAACGAAGAATGTGGATCAAGCAAAAGGAAAAGGAATTAATTAGATCTAAAGATGATTCTATTTATTTGCAGAGAGACAATCTTAAACTTCTCAAGCAGAGAAATGTTTTTTGTTTAATTGCTAAGAGACTCTATTTTAACATCACTCAGTTGCATCTTGATTGTGAAATAGGGAAGAAAATCCATCGTATGATTTTACCTTTCCTTGAATTAAAGGAGGATGAAATCGATGCAGAAGCATACAACCGTGAAAGCGTTGTATCATCTGACGAAGTGTCTCCAGCATATAAGATAGGCCTGGACAAAATTGAATCTTACATAAAGTCCAAGGACCACAAGGACATGCTCAAAAATCTACTAGATGAAAATGATAGATTGAAACTAAGAGCCGAAACTATACAAAATTTTGACTCATTGAATGCCAACTTAAGTTCAGAAAACAAAATTGATGTTGAAAATACATTTGAACTTAATGAGAATGGTGATATGAGTGAAATTTCTGTAGAAGATTTGGTAGACTGTTCTGAATTAGCCAAAAATGAACCAAAGTCCAATAAGAACCTTATCTCTAAAAACTATGTTGAGTTTGCTCGTTCCTCTACTAACAATTCCAAAGCTCTCAAAGCTAAAGTTGTTGTGTACCAAAAGGTAAAAACCACTCTAAACCAAGTCTACACAGTGCAAGGTAACACTCCACAACAAACTGCAGAACTGACTGCTATGGTAGAAGAAGATAATGTTGGTGGATGTGATGAATTCTTCTGGTCGGCCCCAATAGACAACACAGACGAGACGAAGGTTCTTTCTCAGAAAACCTCATGGAGAGTAAAAGGTAGATACATACCTGAACGGCTAAATGAGCCTACTAAGTATGATGTGTCGAGCACAAGCAGAACTAAAACTACTTTGGATAAACTTGTTCAAACCACTACTAATACTTCTTCAGCAAATAGTGCATGTTGTGCCCATGCATCAAAGCGAAAAGCCAACATTCACAGAAATCCAAAACAGGTGGCTGATCGTAAGCATCAAAGAAATCTGAGATACAAGAAGAACCTCTCAGAGAGAAAACGGTTTTGGAAGTCTCAAAATCCTGATTTTGTAAGGATTGAAAAGAAGCAAAAATCACACGAATACACAAGGAACCGAAAGGGAGGTTTCGGTCCTTCGACCAACAGGAACCGAAAGGATGATTTCGGTCTTTCACAAATAGCAACCGAAAGGGTGGTTTCGGTCCCTCGACTGAAAACAACCGAAAGGGCAGTTTCGGTCCATCACCCATCAACAACCAAAAGGGCAGTTTCGGTCCATCACCCATCAACAACCGAAAGGGCGGTTTCGGTTCATCTTCTAACTACAACCGAAAGGAGAGTTTCGGTCCATCATCCTTGAACAACCGAAAGGACAGTTTCAGTTCCTCATCCAACTCCAACCAAAAGAACAATTTTGGTCCCACATCCTACAACAACTGAAAGGAGAGTTTCGGTCCCTCATCCAATGGCAAACGGAATAGCACTTTCCGTCCTCCTGCCTGCAAGTTTGATCAAAAAAACCAGGAACCTAATGTCTCTCCTAATTCCAAATCTCTAAATTCCAGTTCTTCTGTAAAAAACCCTAGTCCCCCTAAGTCAACAAAAATTAAAGTTTTCACCATTAAAAGAAAAGATGAAACAACTTTAATTAAACGCACATATATGGTTGATATTTATCTTACCATACCATGTCCTGTAAAAGGCTCACAAGGACCCAAGAAACTTTAGGTTCCTAAATCTGGTTAATTTTTGCAGGTTATTCGTGATGAGCAGTTTGACGAACAATGGTACATCGATAGTGGCTGCTCGCGTCACATGACAGGAAGGAAGGAGGAACTAAGAGAGTTTCGTTCTCTCAAAGATGGCGGTATTGTAAAGTATGGCAACAACTCTTTTGGACCTATTAATGGCTACGGAATGATCACTAATGGCGAATTCTCTATAAGGAAGGTTGCATATGTTGAAGGGCTCCAACACAATCTCATCAGTGTATCACAGTTGGTGGTTGGTACTGGGTTAAAAGTATCATTCGACGATGAAGGCTCAAAAATTGTTGAGAAGAAGTCAAGCAACGTTCTATTAAAATCCAAGCGAAAAGGAGAAATGTATCCACTGAACCTCAATCCGATAAGAGGTAAACCAACAGTCTGTTTGCTCACAAAGGCTCACTCCGATGAAAGTTGGTTATGGCACAGAAGACTCTCGCACCTGAACTTCAAGGACATCAACAAATTAGTTTTAGGTGATCATGTTCGAGTGCTGCCAGTTCTGAAATTCGATAAAGAATATCTCTGTGCAGCGTGTGAAATGGGAAAGCAGAGTCGGCAAAGCCATCCTTCAATAATCAACACTAAGGTAATAGAACCATTGGAGATACTGCATATTGATCTATGTGGTCCATCGTCCATCGAAAGCATTGGAGGAAACAAATATATTCTGGTTATTGTAGACGATTTTTCAAGGTTCACATGGACCTTCTTTCTCAAGCAAAAGTCTGAAGCTGCACCAAAGCTCAAGCTCTTCATTAAACAGATAGAAACGCAACTCTAAAAGGTTGTTCGTAATATAAGGAGCGATAATGGCCTGGAATTCAAAAATAAAGATTTTGAATGTTTTCTTGCTGAAAAGGGGATGACTCACAATTTCTCAGCTCCCTATACTCCACAACAAAACGGCATTGTTGAAAGGAGAAATCGATCCTTGTGTGAAACTGCTCGCACCATGTTATGCTTCGCATCCTTGCCATTATACTTCTGGGTTGATGCAATTGCGGCTGCATGATATACTCAGAATAGATCTTACTTGAATAAATGGTTCTCCATTACTCCTTACGAGATCATGAACAATCGAAAACCGAACATGAAATTCTTTCATGTGTTCGGTTCTAGATGCTTCATTTTCAACTCCAAAGAGAATCGAAACAAGTTCGATGCTAAGGCGGACGAAGGAATTTTCTTAGGCTATTCCCTAAACTCCAAGGCATATAGAGTTCTCAATAAACACTCGAAGAAAATTGAGGAAACATACTATGTCACTTTTGACGATAGTTATGTTAAGAAATTAAGAACAACCAAAGCTGCATCACATGACATATTTCCAAAGAATGGTCAGGTTACTATCTCCATCTCGAATCTTTTCGACCAATTCATGCTCTTGTTTAATGATCCTCAGAAATCAATTGACTCAGAATCAACTGCAAAAGACAACAAAGTTGAAAATATGAAACAAGTTATAGGTGATGCTGCTAGAAAAATGGCGGATGATCAATCCAAAGGAACCGAAAGTGCAGATAGAAGCGAACCTTCAAGTGACCATCCTACTGTCGAGGGGGAGGGTTCTTCTCCTTATCATGATCAAGGTTCTTCTTTCCAGGGGGAGAACTCATCACCAAATACAACAGGATCAACTGAAATTCTAACCAATGAAGAAGGTGCAAATGCTGGTCCTGAACAGGAAACATTCTTCGAGGGGGAGAAAACAATTAGTGAAGATGACAATCTGTCTGAACTCGAAGAAGAAATCAATGCTAAATTGGATCCTATCTATGATCCAAAGTTTCCTCCACTTGTGAAATGGACCAAAGATCACCCCCAGACTCAAATCATTGGGGAATCCTCTGAAAAGGTGTTGACCCGCTCTCAAATCAAAGCGAAACAGGCTGTTTTATTTTTAAAACTAGTTTTGTATGTTCAATTCATTCGTGTCCAAAATTGAGCCAAAGACTGTTAATTCAGCTCTTGATCATTCAGACTGGGTTCAAGCCATGCAGGATGAACTAAATGAGTTTGAACGAAACAAGGTTTGGCGTCTTATTCAAACTCCTAAGGATGCTTCGGTTGTCGGTCTCAAATGGGTATTCAGAAACAAGATGGACAAAGAGGGGAATGTCATTCGTAACAAAGCAAGGCTTGTCGTAAAAGGATATTGTCAGGAAGTGGGAATCGATTATGAAGAAACCTTCGCTCCAGTGGCTAGATTGGAATCTGTTCGTATCTTTCTTGCATATGCTGCTCACAAAAACTTTGAAGTCTATCAGATGGACATCAAATGTGCCTTCCTAAACGGTGAACTTGAAGAAACCGTATATGTTGAGCAACCTCCAGGATTCGTTAATGAGAAGTATCCAGATCATTGCTATATCCTTGACAAAGTTGTCTATGGCCTGAAACAAGCTCCCAGAGCATGGTAAGAAACTCTCACTCGTTTCTTAAAAATGTCTAAATTCAAACAAGGTTCGGTTGACCCAACCTTCTTCCGTAAGCGAGAAGGTAACCACCTTATGATAGTCCAAATTTACGTTGATGACATCATCTTTGGCTCCACGAATCCTAGCTTAACAGCTGAATTCAGAAAGTTGATGGAAACTAAATTTGAGATGAGCTCAATGGGTCCAATTAACTTTTTCCTTGGTTTAAACATTAGACAAGGACCCGAAGGCATTTTTATTAATCAGGAAGCATATACCAAGACTTTGCTCACCAAGTTTGGGATGACGGGAGACTCCAAAGTAAAAGTGCCAATGGCTTTTGGAACGAAACTCACACCATCATTGGAGAAAGCAGCCGCTGATATAACGCTTTATCGACAGATAATCGGGTCTTTAATGTATCTTACAGCCAGTAGACCTGACATCATGTTCTCTTTCTGTTACTATGCACGATTTCAAGCCAACCCACGAGAACCCCATCTTCAAGTAGTGAAGAACATCTTTCGCTATCTAAAGCGAACCTCCTCTCTCGGTCTATGGTATCCAGCCAACTCCGGATTCTTCGTGCAAGCATTTTCAGATGCCGATCTAGGTGGTTGTGGATTGGATCGTAAAAGCACCAAAGGAGGATGTCAATTTCTAGATGGAAAATTAGTCAGTTAGCAATCAAAGAAACAAACTTGTGTTTCGTTATCCACTTCAGAAGCCGAATACATTGCTGCAGCATCCTGTACATCTCAAGTCGTATGGATACAGAGTCAACTCCGGGATTATGGCTTAAATATGAAGAAAATCCCATTATATTGTGACTCTGAAAGTGCAATCAGAATCTGTCACAACCCAGTGGAACACTCGAAGACTAAGCATATCGCACTGAGGTACCATTTCATCAAGGATCACGTCGAAGATGGCAACGTCGAAATACACTTCGTCAGAACGAATGATCAACTGGCAGACATATTCACAAAGGCCTTACCTGAAGCAAGCTTCAATAAGATTTTACAAGGCCTAGGAATGATGCAAGTCGAGGCAGTACTGACATCGCCTTCGCTCTCGTAAAGGTAACAAGCGAAATTGAGCGAACCGAAATGAACCGAACGTTCGGTCCATTTCGGGTTCGGTCTATTTCGGGTGAAGTTGGTCCATGAACCGAACGTTCGGTCTATTTCGGGTTCGGTCCTTCTGAACTTGTTCTATTTTTTTAAGGCGTTTTCAAGTGTTCACTTATGTACATCTTTTCTTTATTTTTATTTTTTTTTCTTCTTTTTTTTTATAAAAATTCCAAAAATATTTTTTTTTCTTTAAAAACTCTTAAGAAATCGAAAAATATTTTTCTTTTTCTCTTTCAATGGCATTGCTAAGGCAAGTAAATAGTTTTCATAGTTAGGAGTCCCTAGAAGCATGTTGTTGTATGTTGACTAAAGCCTTGATAGATTTTGAGTGAAGCCTTAATAACATGATATATACCTATCATGTTTTCCCAATCCAGGCTATGTGATTCACTCTAATCCTGAGCTACCTTACTCTACTCACATTGAGTTTAGAGTTTTCTGCTTGATCCTTCTTTTCTTTAATGCAGAGGTACTTTCGCTTCTTATACCATCTCTATCATCTTTCTCCATTATAATTCGTTTCATCAATATAACCCCTGAGACTCTCAGTCTTAACCACTGAAGTTTATGGTTATACAACATCTGTGTTCATGATCTTAGTCTCATGCTACTATGTACTAAGTGAAACCCAAAGTTCAACACCACTAATGAATTGACGGTGAATCTAACGATTTAAGATCTTACTTGTTACCCTATGAAATCTCTTTTTCTTTTGAGTGATCTTTATAAGTTTGCCTTTCACCAAGGATTCTTTAACCCTAAAAGATCCAGTTTTTTTTTTTTTTTAGATTTCCTTTTTCCCTCGCTACTATAAAATTTATCATACCAACTTGTTCAATAGATCACAATGATCTCACAAGTACTTCATTCAGTTTCGGTCTTATGTTAAGTATCGAAATTGTTAGGATTAAAACCCTAATTGGGATTTGACGAACAAGATGCGGAAAATAAGAACAAACACAAATATGAAGATTATGTCGAATGATCACTCGATTTATTGAATTGTGAGGAACAAATTACACTTAAGAAATAAGAATCTAACTCTACAAGAAACCTCACAACGTGGCGGCTACATTTTTCCTAACTTTTAACCCTAATAATGAATAATACATGACTCTTTATAGGGAAAATACAAGTCTTGGGCTTTTAACCTACACTTCATCAAGGGGCCCATTGCCAACATCCATGGAGTGCTTTGAAACCCTACAATCTCCCCCTCAAAGTATGGAATGGATGACAATGCTTTAACTTCCAAAACAAGCATCTAGCAAATAAAAAGATCTGCAACAAGGAATATATGAAGCAATCCACGAATCTTGATTCTTCAATAGTCTTCAAACACGGGCTCTAGGATATCTAAATCAAGCACTGAAGTAATGTCTTTAAACTTCATTTTCGAATGTAATCCCAAAGAATCTTCATGAAAACCAAACCCGCCATAAAAACCCATTTCAGAACAAAGAAACCGAATCACTTCTTGTCTTTGAAGAGCTCCCCCTCCAATTCACAATGATCTTCAAATAAGCTAATGATATAAGTCATCAAAAAATATCATGTAACAACCCAAGCTTTAAGATTCGTAACGCCACTTGATCGAGAAAATACAAGAATTCAGAGATATAACAAGTCCTTAGTAGAGCTCGATAAAGAACTTCCGCTGTAAAGGATACTTCTCTGTAAAACCGTTAGCAGAGCTCGATGAAGAACTTCCGCTGTAAAAGCTACCTTCATAATCTACCACAAGCTTTATCAAAAATCTTCAAATTTGAAAAGTTACAAATCCAATTTCGTATGACCATACCAAATTCTCCCCCGATTTATAATCAAAAACATGATTATAAAGCCTTCAAATGGTCATGAGAATGATCTTGAATGGATAAAAAATTTACTAAGCTCCCCCGCGACAAAATGATATATACAATGAAGTATAAAATCCGAAAAAGTTGTGAAAATTTGATGTTATCACGAAAAACGACTTTTCGAACCGCCAAGACTTGATGGAATCTTTATTTTTCTGTTCACGAAAAAATATGAGCGTTGAAAAATCCAAAACTGTTCACCGGCCCTTAAAATTGCAAATTTTTCGAAAAATGGGCAGAAATTGTCACTTGCTGAAAAACAGGGACTGAAATTGTAATTCTGCATCAATACTCCCCTTTATTTCTGAAAAAATCTGGAAATCGTCCATAATCGCCAAGTTGTGAAAACAATAGGGACCAGAAGTGTCATTTCGTTGAAGTTTCAGGGACCATTAATGTAACTTGATATCTTCTTCCCCAATTTATGCGTGATAAACGAATGTGACTGGAACGTGATTACAAGCGAATGTTCACAAGCGAAACTACAGATACGATTCCAATATCTACATTCGTTCCAAGCTCAAATAAACGAATCCAAGTTCGTTCCAAGTTCATTGATATAAAACCGAAACCATACTTCCGATTTAAGCCCCAACATTCCAAGCACAGTCTCGTTTTTCATTTCTAGCACAAACACGCGACCAATAAATCATTCCAGGTTCGTCGATTATACCCCAAAGAGAATCCAGAAAAACGAATCTAATATTCTAATCAGAGGCGAATGTTCGCAGTTTTAGCGTTCGCTCATTATTCACCCTGAACCACGGTCAATTTTGACTTTATCCTTTGACCCATCTAGTTTGAATCGGAAGCCAGAGTCCAGAATCATGATAAAAAACAAAGAGACCGACTAACATTAGCAAATCGATTCACCCTTCATATCCGATTACACTCATAAATGAGTGCAACACTCATAAATCTATAACTCCAATTTTGACTTTTCTATTTGACCATTGTTCGTTCCAATTGAAGAAGATAATCACACTACCACAGTCAGAGAACGTTCGTGGGAGAAGAACGAGTGGTTAGCAGTGAAACCTTCCAACCCAAATTAACCTTTTGAATTGCCGATGTGAATCATAGGTTCCTTGTGTGCGAGCAATACAAGCTCCGAATCCGACTCCAACCAATTCATCTTTTCATCACTGGTGGACGAAATAGCAAAATATAACATCCATCCAATCGCTCTTTCAAAATCGATTTGCAGGTTCAGATAGTTAGAAAAACTTGATACAATCATCGAATGTATGTTCTTGATGTTCGTCAAAGCACTCATGATCAATGACCCACGCAATTAGGTTTTCAAATCAATCGATTGTAACAAATACGACTTTCAACCATAAGATTGTACAACAACTAACTCGATTTATCAAGTATTGATGACAAAATGAATCGAAAACGATAAACACTCTATAACACGTACTCAATAATTAAATCGATTGCAAGAGTTTGTAATCGAACCTATAGAAAACGCAAACTTAATTCTGAATCGATTAAAATATAGGAACATTTAATCGACATGTAGATGAACACATCGTTTGAATAAAGAGATTGATTTTTGAATCCAGACTTTGCGATATCGACACTTACATAATTTCTAGACGATGAATAGTGGACGAAAGATTGGGCTAATAGAGAGAAAAGAATGAACAGAAAAGAATCAGATCTAAGGCCCAAAAACTAATGAATTTAATTTACAAAGCAAACAATTTATTTTAGACAAGCAATGATCAGATGCGGCTAAGAGAATGAATAGACACACCAAAAAAAACAAACATCCCAGATGAACAGAGAGATACCATAAAACTTGATGAACAGCAGAACGAACAAGAACTTTGATTCCATACCACAAAAACACTAATAATCTTCAATAACTCGTGCAAAAAATCGTCAAATCAAGAACCGATACTTCAAAAATCAATAAATCTTCAAAGACCCGCTCTGATACCACTTGTTAGGATTAAAACCCTAATTGGGATTTGACGAACAAGATGCGGAAAATAAGAACAAACACAAATATGAAGATTATGTCGAATGATCACTCGATTTATTGAATTGTGAGGAACAAATTACACTTAAGAAATAAGAATCTAACTCTACAAGAAACCTCACAACGTGGCGGCTACATTTTTCCTAACTCTTAACCCTAATAATGAATAATACATGACTATTTATAGGGAAAATACAAGTCTTGGGCTTTTAACCTACACTTCATCAAGGGGCCCATTGCCATCATCCATGGAGTGCTTTGAAACCCTACAGAAATTATGAATTGAAGCGATAGCCACCCACTTTAACCTTTAAAAGATGCCTTTCAAAACTTCTCAACAAGTTATTGATCGTTATTTCATGGGAAACCAAGCAAGCACTTCAATGTCTCTCTTGACTTTGAAGGAAGTGATTTTTGCCCAGAATCAATTGTTTTATGTCTAAATACGACATCAAAGATAATCCTAAAATACTAGTTTTATTTCTTTATCTTTTACGCCCTTTGCACGAAAATTTTTAATTTTTCAAAATTCTAAGTTTCACACAGATTCATGATTCAAAAGCTCAAGGCACAAACACTCAAGCATCGTCAGGTGAAACGATTAGGATAAAAAGGTCGCTGACTCAGCAGAAATCCAAACGGTTTGGCGATTTGAAAAAGGTGATTTTTATGAAAAGGCGTGAAAAAGGGGAAACATTTTTTCTCTCCTGCGTCATCTTCGGCACGCCAACTGTTCACACATCAACTCAGGCGCTATTTTTGAGATAATCCAAGATTCCATCCGGATTCTTCTCTCTCTTCCTTGTACGTATAAAAGGATTTGAACAGTACTCTCTCACCCTTTATCACTTCCAAAAAGCTCTCAAAGAACCCCGACTATTTTCTGCAACTGTTCATCGTCATTCTCAAGCTCCTACAATGGCAGATTCTTCATCTGTTCATGATACCTCAGTTCGTCAACCCTTACTCACCATAAAACCCCAACAAAACCTAATCATTGATCTCACTCCCTTCGTTTATGAGCCGTACATGTTGTATGTGGTTGAGTGTCTCAAATACTCACCACTCGTCGATGCACTGACAAAGGTTGAAGTAGTTCCTATGTCGTTCTTGTCACTTGTTTACTCTACGGCGTTCTACAACAAGACTAATGAGCGTATCCACTTTGAGCTACACGATGAGAAGGTCTCTATCTCCAAGAGTCGATTTTGTGCCCTAATAGGTCGTTCTCAAGATCAGTCTCTGGTAAACCCTGATTCCATTACAACTGGCCAATTGTTTACAATGTTTTATCAGATGGGATATTCTGAAACCCTAACAACCGTCACCAAGTTCAAGAAGTCCTGCCTTCCTCCTCAATGGAATGGCCTTTTCACACTCTTATTCAAGGGATTGTCTGAGCGGAGCGCTGGTTCTGACGGTGCTAGCAAGGCTTTCATGACGGTGTTGTATGGGTTGTACAATGGGCTTAACCTTGACTATGGGACCATTATTTGGCAGCAGTTGGTTCAGAGTCTAGTCTCTTCGTCCAAGCACTCGGAGATTTCATGTGGGCGTTTCTGGACTATCATCACTAAGTGGGCAATGGATCGTAATCGTGTTCCAATTATGGCGGATTCCTTGCTTTCTTCCATCGCCACCTTTCATACGACGAAGATCATTGTCACTGATCCCACAAAGTTCACCTACATTGGCTCTATTCCTGAAACCATGCTCGGTTGTATCTCAGTATCAAGCAAACTTCTTCAACAGTACAGGAAGCGTAAGCCTGTTGGTCCACGTGATCTCATTCCCTCAATGCTTCGCTCCATTGAAGAAGGTGACAAACCAGCCAAAAGGGGCAAGAAGCCTGAGTCGCAGAAGGAGGGACCGGTAACAAAACCATCCAAGGGGCAGACCCCCAAGAAGAGGAAAACTGATAAAGCTGCTTGTAATAGCCCGGAATTTCAAATATTGATATAATTATGATTTGGGGGTGTTTTAAGAAGGGACTCGGCGAGTTGGAGCCTAGACTCGCCGAGTAGGACCGCAGACTTGGTCGCGGGTTCACGACTGGACTCGACGAGTCCAGATATGGACTCGGCGAGTCGACGCTGTTCAGCAGAAACCCTAGCCGTTTGGTTTTGGAGCGTATATAACGCCTCTTAGGCCGTCATTGTCCGTCTTTTGGCCGATTGAGAAGGACCCTAATCGTTGTGGACGTCTAGAGCAGGAGAGAAAGCTATTGGAACTTGGAGGAACTTGTTAGACAAGAAGAAGAAGAGTTTGGCCAAAGGAATATCAAGGAGGATCGAGTCCTGAGGTTTGGGGACACAGAGAGTGCGTTTTCAGGTAATACTCGGACCGTTTGTGTTATTTTGATGTGTATACGAATCTAGGGTTTATGAAACCCATTTAGTGATTAGATGGGTTATTATGTTATTACCCAGACGTTTATACCCCAGTAATAAGATGTTTAGAAGTCCAGAAAGTCCCATGATTGTATATCTCGGGACCATACGTATTTCAGGAAGCAGTTGCTCGTCTGCATGGCATGGACTCGCCGAGTTGTTCTTCAGACTCGGCGAGTAGCTTGAAG
This sequence comes from Lactuca serriola, assembly GCF_051521515.1. Lineage (NCBI taxonomy): Eukaryota > Viridiplantae > Streptophyta > Magnoliopsida > Asterales > Asteraceae > Lactuca > Lactuca serriola. The sequence continues at coordinate 256,162,524 of NC_136415.1, read as the reverse complement.
ATTTACTGGGACTCGCCGAGTTGTTCTACAGACTCGGCGAGTAGCTTGGAGATTGACGGGGACTCGTCGAGTTGTTCTTCAGACTCGGCGAGTTGAGTCGGGGTGGCCCCGCGATTCTTCCAGGAGGAACTCGTCGAGTAAAAAGGGGATACCCGACGTGTAGAAAGGGAATCTTAAGGAATCGGTGAGTTAAGGGCGAGTGGACTCAGAGTCGTTGAACTCGGCGAGTCTTGGGGTGACTCGGCGAGTTAGGTCGCGGGTTAAGTGAAGTTCTGAGTATGGGGACTCGGCGAGTCACAGGGTTGACTCGACGAGTAGGGTCAGTCAGGGGTTGACTTCGACCTTGTCTTTGACCAAGGATTTACCGGTGGTTCCAGGGATATTTTGGTAATTGTTGTTTATCGTTTGAGTTCAGTGCATTGGTGGCTATCCAGAGGTGGAGATCGTATCAGTGATCGGAGCAGCTGGAGCTATCTGTTCAGTCGGCAGTTTCGAGGTGAGTTATCCTCACTATATCGATAGGGTTTATGGCACCAAGGCCAACCTTTTTATCGGATGGAAATCAGGGTAATTGCCAGTTGATATGTTATGGGTCGGAAGGCAATACATGTTTTGGGCCGGAAGGCATTACTATGTGGACCGAAAGGTCATGGCCTGGAAAGGCGTATGTTTGTAATTAGTATGTTGACTGATTCCTATGATTATGTTATGCTAGTGACTGGTTAGTCCGGTATCTTGATTAGAGTAATGCTATGTTATGTGATCTGTTGATCAATTGCTAACTGTGAACTGTTATATGATTATGCGTTATGCGTATGATTGCTAGATCTGGGGTGTGACCCGGTATGCAGGGTCGTTCTATGATTTGTTATGTTATGTATGCATTTTATGCTATGGGCCGGAAGGCAATATGTTATGGGCCGGAAGGCGATATGTATGGACCGGAAGGTCGTGGCCTGGAAGGGCGTATATGTGGTTGGTATATTGGGGGTATCTCACTAAGCTTCCGGGCTTACAGTTGTGGTTTTATGTTTCAGGTTCTCAAGAGTCTGTGGCAAGGCAAAGGCGTGATCGTACCGTTCCCCGCGTTGGTGTTTTATGATATGAACCTGGGAAATTACTCTGCTTAATAATGTATTGAAAACCTTTTTGCAACGATGTTAATAAAATGGGCGATTTTGAAAAGTTTAAATTGTTTTGAAATTTTGGACGTTACACTGCTCCTTCTCAACCTCAACCCAAAAGGCAGAAGAAGCCTGCTAGGAGACTTATTCTTCAATCCTCAAGCGATTCGGATTCAGAATATGTTCCTCCTAAGCAGAAGAACGCTCCATCTTCAGATTCTGAGAATGAAAGTTCTGATGAAGAGGCTTCGGGCCGAGGGGATACTCCGCCTCGCTCCCCTACTCCAGAAATTCCGGTTCGATCTTTGCCTTCTTCACCTCCATCTGTTACAATTCCTGCTTCTATCCCTCCTATCTCTCAAACAACCGCCTCTCAACCCTTCACTTAAATACCTATTCTCACTCCCATTTTCACAAATACTACGTCTACCACCACTACAAAACCTACATTCACTATTCCCAAACCACCTGCAACCGAACCTACTTTTACAACCGAACCTCCTCACACAACCGAACCTCCGTGAACAACCGAAACTCCAGTAACAACCGAACCTCCACCTTCTTCAAAACCTCTATCCCAAACACCTTCTACAGAAACAACCCTGATTTTGGGCGGTGAGGACTTGGAGTTCGACTCCACATACTTCAGTCCTTATCGAGTACAAAGTGAGGATGATGACGATGAGCCTATCACCAAATGTCATCTCAAAGCGATCAACGACAAGCTTGATCAACTGCTTTCCTCATCTTCCTCAGGAGCCTATTCAAATGTTGCGTTAAAGGCCCTATTCTCTTCACTTGTTGCTGAACATTCAGCATCTTTATCTGATGCAGCCAAGGCTATTGAAGCCTCCACTTCTCAGTGTCAACAGGCCTCTTGTGCTGTTGATGCCTCTACTCAGGAGTGCAAGGAAGCGACCGCAAAAGTCGATAAACTAGTCTCTGACGCTCATATCTTTTTAGATTCTTTACAGGCTGTTGCTGCCAAGAATGCTGCCACTGTCAATTCTTCTGTAGAAACTCTTCAGTCTGATTGCTCGAAGGTTGAAGCGGCACGCCTTGCTATTGAACAGGCAAATGACAAGTTCCATGCTAATGTCAACGAACGCTTAACTCAACTGCAAGCGGACTTAGCTATGGAAAATGGGATTATGGATGAGCTTGCCAAACGCACAACTCAGCTCAAATTGCAAACACACAAGCTGCAAACTGCTACTGCTAAGATTGATGACCTCAAGTCAGAACGGGAGGTTATATGAAGTTCTGCTGCTGATATTCACTCCATCCTTCTTCATCTTATTGAAGGTCAGATAAGCTCAGATAAGCTCAGATAAGCTCAGACCGACACTGGACGTTCTCAGCCGTATCGAGGGTGTTCTGGTGACCGGGGTCCAACCGCAACAAGGGGGAGAAGAAGTGTCTAAGCCAAAAGAGAAAGTGCAACCTCCTCCCTCTACCTCAAAACCATCTGCTAAACCGAAGGATAATGTAGCTTCGGTAAGTAACAAAGAGAAGAAGAAGAAGAAAATCGGTGATGACGACACAGATCATGAAGATGATGATGTCTATGTCGAAAATCCAAAGAATCCCTTCCAGAAGGTTAAGACTTCTGAGAAAGATCTGGAAGAAAGTGTCAAGAAACACCAGGCTGAGCTAGAACAGAAGCGAAAGGAGGTGGAGCTTCTAGAAAAGACAAAGGCTTTGTTCCTTGTATGGACAAAGGATTCGCTTCAGAGGTGTGCAATTGACGAGCCTGCTATTCTATGGCTCGAGCCAATAATGTCATTTAGCCTTGACAACTCCAAGGATGCGCAGTTCGATATGCCAATCACCCGAAAGGCATTCATCTTCCACTGTTTCAATTCGACTGCTGCCATTCCATCTCCAGACCCGAAGGTAGATAGGGATCTATTAGAGTTCTACTTAGAGTTTGCTCAACCCCAGTATCAGACCTGGAGCTCGAAGAAGATAACCACCGTCAAGGTGATGAAGCCCTACTCAGCAGGAAAATTTATCAATGTCAAATTCAGGGTGACTAGAGGAACCGAAGGCTCAGTTCACCATTTTTCCCTTGCTGATCTACCGAACCTCAACCCCCATGAATGGATACTTCTCAACATCATTCTTTTGTCAAATCCTCAGGAGTACCAGCCAATAATCGATCATGTCAAGCGTATGCTTGTTTGCTACATACATGAGGTAGCGAAGATGGGCCAGGAAATTGCCTCTGCCATACACAAGTGACCAACGATCAAACCTATGGGCAGAGCTGGCAATGTCAATTCCATGATCAAGGGGAAGATAGATTCGACGTATCACACAGTTATGTTTATCAGGGGCGAAAGTCAAAAATGTATGTTCGCTCTTGTTGACAAACACCTCTTCTCGACGTCCTGTCTTGAGCATGTCTTGGAAATCATATAGAGGTGCGACCAGAACAGTACTGCAGATAAAAAGCTATTCGTCGACATGCTGAGGTGGTACATTCTATTCCGACAGACTCTTCTCGCCATTATTCCTAAACTGTTTAAAGTTATCAAGATGGTGAGACCTGCTCAGAAGAAATAATCCCTCGCCTCATTTGACGCAAAGGGGGAGATTGTTGAGTCTAGTGGATTGCGTCATGGGCTCGGTCCATAGCCTAGTTTGAATGTCGGTATTGGGCCTGTCCAGCCGTGCATAATTTTGTATTAGGGTTTAAGTATATAAGTTGCATGCATGCAGACTTAAAAGATAGTGTTTTTATTGTTTTCGTTTTCATTGCTTCTAAACCCTAGCTCACCTCTACAACGGTAGTTCTTCATCGAGCTCTGCTGAGGCGTGACTCAGTTTTAAATCATAAGCTCATATTTGATTTTGTTCTGTGTTCGTTCTTATTTTGTTCTTAAACTGTTAGATTTCTTTTGTCGTACTTGTTAAAGATCTAAACGATCAAAGAGTTTTGAACTCATCACATCCTCAAAGGAAGAAGAAATTCCACGAATAGTTGTTGATCAAGTGTTTGGTGATACATAAAAGTTCGAAAAAGTAACGAATGAAAAAGGCGAACGTTATCTTGAAACTAACACGGTGGTTTATCCAAATTTCAAATGCACAGATGATGTCATTTTTCCAAATCAAGTTTTTGTAACTACAGGTAATATTGAGAATATTAAACCAGAGTTAAAGAAGACGGTTGAAGAGGATAATTCAAAAACAACTGAGGAAGGTTTTTTCGCAAATCAAAACACGGTTGAAAACAACTTAACAAAGAATTCATATGTTTTTCAAAGACAAAAACCACAAAAACAATCGGTTGAAAAATCAAAAGTTGAAAAAGAGAAAATAATATGTGTTGAAAAGGAAAAAGAAAAAGTTGTCAAATTAAACTCTAAGGAATTTAAAGATCAAATTGACAAGTCAAGGGATATGGGAAAATCACAAATGGACAATTCACAGTGAATCGTGTTACATATGTTGAAGGTCTTCAACATAACTTGATTAGTGTTTCTCAACTTGTGGTGGGCACTGGCAATCAAGTTCTCTTTAACGAAGAAGGAAATGTTATTTCGAATGTTAACACAAAAGAAATATTACTAAAATCTAAAAGAAAAGGTGACATGTTCACTCTAGACATCAATCCAATTGTAGGCAAACCAGCAGTATGTCTTCTTTCGAAAGCTACATCTGATTTAAGCTGGTTATGGCATCGAAGACTTACACATCTCAACTTTCGAAACATCAATAAACTTGTGGTACAAGATCTGGTAAGAGGCTTACCTGTACTTAAATTTGACAATGATTCTTTATGTGCAGCTTGTGAATTTCGCAAGCAACATAAACAAGGTCATCCAATCACAATTGATTCGAAAATTGTTGCACCTCTGCAGCTGTTACATATTGATTTGTATGGTCCTTTGACTGTTTCAACTCTCAACAATAAACAGTACATTTTAGTTATTGTTGACAATTTTTCCAGATTTACGTGGGTTTATTTTTTCAGGCTCAAATCTGAAGTTCCACAAAACATGATTGACTTCATCAAAAAGATGGAAACCACGTTGAAGAAAACTGTTCGAAAAATCAAGAGTGATCATGGAACTGAATTTAAGAACAATGTTCTTGATTCATTTTTGGTAGACAAAGGGATTTCGCATAATTTTTCATCTCCATACACACCACAACAAAATGGTGTTGTAGAACGAAGGAATCACTCATTATGCGAAGCAACAAAAACCATGTTGGCATATGCGAATTCACCTCAATATCTATGGGCTCAAGCTGTTTCAACTGCATGTTTTACTCAAAACAGATCATTTATTCATCGTCGGTTTAATATTACACCATACGAAATTCTGAATAATCATAAACCTAATGTGAAGTACTTTCATGTTTTCGGATGTAGGTGCTTTATTATGAATCTCAAGGATCATCTTTCGAAATTTCAAGCAAAAGCTGATGAAGGGATTTTTCTTGGATATTCGCACAATTCTATTGCATATCGAGTGTTAAATAAGTGAACACAAAAAGTGGAAGAAACTTTCAATCTCACATTCGATGATTACTATATTAAACAAAATGAGCATACATCTGCAAATCATCCAATTTTGCAAGAAACTCAAGTTGAAACTGAAACTATACAAATGGATGATACTGATTATGATTTGATTTTTGGTATTTCAGATCATGCAGTTGATGCTGAAGTTCATGCTCCTGATAATCACATACCATAATTTGCAAAGTTAACTGATGAATCTACATCAACTTCACAACAAAGCGAAAGTATGCAAAATAGTCCAGTGGAGGGGGAGCAATTGGATTCGAATACTTTAAATAATGAAGAGCATTCTTTAGAGGGGGAGAAAGATCAAATGAATGCTAAAGTTGAGGGGGAGCATGTTGTTGAGGGGGAGCATAATTTTGATGATGCTTGTTCGAATGCAGGCTCAGAAAATGAAGAAATATATGAAGATGCACCTTTGGAATTTGATCCATCATATCCACCAACCGAAAAATGGACAAGAGATTATCCGAAGGATCAAGTAATTGAGAATCCACAAGAGGGAGTTATGACAAGAGCTCAAATTCGTGCAAAGAATGAGGTATTGAATATTCATCAAGAATTTTGCATGTTTAATGTTTTCATATCTAAAATTGAACCAAAAACAGTTAAGAATGCAATGGAACACTCAGATTGGGTTGTTGCAATGCAATCTGAATTGTCAAAATTTGAACGAAACAAGGTTTGGAGATTAATTCCTAAACCTGCATATATTTTGATTGTTGGGTTAAAATGGATTTTCAAAAATAAAATTGAAAAAGATGGAAACATTGTTCGAAACAAAGCCAGACTTGTTGTAAAAGGATATTCACAACAAGAAAGAATCGACTATGAAGAAACTTTTGCCCCTGTCGCAAGACTCGAGACGGTTCGAATATTTATGACTTATGCAGCTCACAAAGATCTTGATGTTTATCAAATGGACGTGAAGTGTGCATTTTTAAATGGAGAGCTTGAAGAAACTGTTTATGTGGAACAACCTCCAGGTTTTATTAACGAAGAATATCCTAATCATGTTTATGTTTTAGATAAGGCGGTTTATGGTCTGAAACAAGCACCATGAGCATGGTATGCAACTCTTACATCATTTTTGAAACAATCAAAATTTAAACAAGGATATGTTGATCCCACTTTATTTCGAAAGAAATTAGGGAATCATCTTATGCTTGTTCAAATTTATGTTGATGATATTATTTTTGGCTCGATTGGCCCTGCTTTGTCTAGAGAATTCGAAGATTTGATGAAAAACAAGTTTGAAATGAGCATGATGGGAAAAATCAATAATTTTCTTGGCTTGAATATTCGTCAAAACAGAGAAGGGATTTTCATTAATCAGGAAAAACATACGAAAAATTTGCTAGAAAAGTTTGGATTGACGAATAGCACAGAGCTTCGTGTACCAATGGCAACGGGCATAAAGCTAACACCATCGTTAGACAAACCTGTTGTTGATATAACATTGTATAGGAACATGATTGGTTCATTACTTTATCTTACAGCAAGTAGACCTAATATCATGTTTTCTGTGTGTAATTGTGCAAGGTATCAGTCTAATCCACGCAAACCACATCTATTTGTTGTGAAGAATATTTTTCATTATCTTAAATGAACAATTTCGTTAGGATTGTGGTATCCTTCGAAAACCAGATTCTTCGTTCAAGCATACTCAGATGCAGACTTGGGTGGCTGCAATATTGATCGAAAAAGCACAAGTGGAGGGTGTCAATTTCTTGATGGCAAATTAGTCAGTTGGCAGTCGAAAAAGCAAACGTGTGTGTCAATTTCCACAGCTGAAGCAGAATATGTGGCTGCTGTTGCTTGCACTTCGCAAATAATATGGGTCCAAACTCAATTACATGATTATGCAATTAATATGAAAAAGATTCCATTATATTGTGATTCTCAAATTGCAATCAGAATTTGTCATAATCCTGTGCAGCATTCGAAGACTAAGCACATAGCTCTTTTTTATCATTTTATTAAAGATCACGTGGAGGATGGGAACATTGAAGTACATTTCGTGAAAACATCTGATCAGTTAGCTGATATTTTCACGAAACCGTTGGATGAAAAGTCATTTGTGAGAATAATAGAAGGGCTTGGAATGATCGATGGAAATTTTGTTCCATGCGAAAAAGAAGAATGATGGGTGACAAAGAATGAATAAGAGGGTTGTATAAAACATAAAGCAAAGTCATTCAGTATTCAGCGGTTACTGTTCATGGTCAACGCTTCGACCGCTTCGAATTCGTACGTTTGTAACTTATTTTCAGCGTTGAGGTAGTGGTTATTGTTCATTGTCAACGCTTCAAACGCTTCGAATTCGTATATTTGTCACTCTTAAAGGAATGTCAAACATTCGTCTATTTGCAACAAATTCAGTCTCCTTGTCAATTTTTCGAAAACTCAAAAATCCAAAAAGATTTTCTTTTGTTTTGTTTTTTATATTTTCGAAAAATCAAAAATCCAAAAAGATTTTCATTTGTTTTGTTTTTTATATTTTCAAAAAATCAAAAATCAAAAAAGATTTTATTTTGTTATGTCTTTATTTTCGAAAAATTCGAAAACAACAAAAATGTTTTTACTTCTTTTTAGAATTTTATTGCAGATTATGATGATGATTCAGAGGGGACAATGCAAGCAGTATAAGGGTCAGGTAAAAAAAATTCGTATGAATCGATATGTTTCTCATTATTCAAACTAGTTAGGATGTCCCTAGAAGCATGCTGCTGCATGTTGTCCAAAGCCTCCATGACTCAATGTGTGTGTACGAAAGCCTTAATGAAATTTTTCATACGAAAATTTCTTCCCAATCAGGCTTATATTCACATTAGTCTCTGAGCTACCTTACTCTTCTCAAACACATGTGATTGAGCCAATGGTGGAAGAGACTCAAGAGAATGTCATTATTCCTTCGAAAACTGGGATGTTTCGAAGAATCAAGATGAAGTCTACTCACAAACGAAAGTCATCATCACAGAAGCTGGTTCGCAAACCTCAAATTACTCACCAAGGAGTTTTAATTCGTGATGTACCTGTTCTTGTTTCTCCCGGGTCCAAGAAACGAGTAGCAAAAGATATGGCAAAACACTTGTCACAACCGAAGAAGAAGAAGACGAAGAAGACTCAAAAGCTTGTTTTATCTACTGAGTCTACAGAAGAAGATGAATGAATACCAGAAACTCCAGAGTTCACTCTTATCATTACAAGTTCCATTCCTGAGAAGAATGTTATCATACCACCCGAAGTTTCAATTGCCGAGTCAATTTTTGAGTAGGTTCGAACTTCAGACATCCCTGCACACGTATCTGATACAGATGCAAATGTCAACATGGGTGAAGGAGGTTCGAAAGATGCAGATCAAGGTCTAATTATCTTTACTGTTACACCAACATCTACTATTCCTCTGACATCAACCACTATTTCGCCAACCTTCGAACATATCATCAATCAACCATTCACTTCCATTTTTCCTTCTCAATCCACTGATACACCCAGACCATCTTCACCAATTGAAACTGATAATGAAGGGTTTGGCGGTACGTTCGAAAATTTGGAATTTAACGAAGATGAAGAAGAATTTCCTGATCACATGTTGATGACAATGAAGCAATACAAAATTCTTAATCAAAAGTTGAACTCCATCATTCAATCCCAAGTTGATCTTGTAGGAAGTTCATCTATTTCAAGTTTGGAGGTTGATTCCATGCTCAAGATGTTCGAATCAAGAGTAATCAACAAAGTTTCTGGAATGTTGAAAGCCTCAGAGTCTGCTATTTTAGAGAAGGTTGATTACACAGATCAGAATTCTGAGCTTCGTGTTAAAACTCTCAGATCTGATTTTATGGGAGAAGTTAAGAATTTGAAAAGCATAACAAAAGAACGTCATGTTCTTTTTGTTCAGGAGGTGAAGAAGGTGAAGGAGGACGTTAACTCACAAATTCACAAACTTCGTGAAGATATGAAAAAGGAAATTCTTTATGTTCAACATGATTATGCGTCCTTATATCAGAAGGTCGATATCATTTGTGATGTTGTAACTCGTTTTGTCAAGCTATATGAAGGTTTGAGTCCTCAAATAAATCAACTCTCCAAATCCGAAAGTGAAAATTTTGAAGGTGTGATGAAGTTGCTAAAGGAATTGAAGGAGATCTCAACGAAAACGGTTTCGTCCCCGTTGATTACTCCAGAATTTTTATCCCAGAAGTTTGTGCAATTCAAAGCCATACTTAACAAGCAACTTGCCCCACTATTTCGCATATCCAGTCTTCTTCCCTCAACTACTGCTCCTCCTGTTTTCACAGGGGTGCAAGGGGGAGAAAGGAAGTCAGCAGAAGAAGAAGCGAAAGTGGTGGGCAAGGTATTCTCTTCAAACATCCCTTCAACTAAACCAGTGATAGTGTCTGCTGAACCAGTGACCTCAACAACCATAACAACATTGCCAATTACAAGAACAATTTCGAAAGGAATTGTAATTGGTAAACCTTTGGAATCTGGAGGAAGTGGTTCGAAGCCAAAAGAGGTAACTACAGACAAAGGAAAATCAATTCTTGTGGAAAAATCTAAAGAAGAAAAGAAGGTTGAGGCTGAAGCTGAGATTTAAAAGCTTAGAATCGTTCAAAGTATAATGGCTTAGAGGGCTAATGATCCGAAGGGGATGGATAAAGGTGATCCGGCAAAACACTATAACAATGAAACAATCGAAGCCAAGGTTGCTTTCAATCACATGTATACATTCGAAAAGAAGCCTAAGAAAAGTTATGTGATCACAAATTCTGATGTTTGCCAGCTGGATTCCCTATAAATGAGATCATGTTTATCATGCCTCAATTCAAAGCTGAAGGGAATTTCAAAGAGAAAGATGAAGGGACTCATATGAAAATTCTTTTTCATGTGGTACTTGGCAAAGCTCCTAAGGATGTTTGGTCACTGATCAAGATTAAGAAGGTGATAAGCATGAAAAAGGATGTGGTTTTTGAAAACACAGTCCAAAATATCAAGTATGTGGTTTCTAGGGCGAATGGAAAAACATGCGAATTCACGATTGCAGATTTTCCTCTGATGAACTTGTATGACCTTATACAAGTTGCATTGCTTTTGAAAGACAAATCTTTTTCTTTTCTTCAAAACACAGATCCAGAGGAATTCAAACTTGGAGTTTCTCACATCAAGATCTTCATTGAGAATTACTATGAGTGTCTAGCTCTAACTGATGTGGAGTTGGCAACTGCCAAGGGAATGGAGATAAATGCTCCAATGGCACCTTCAAAGACACATGCTGAGTTAAAGAAATATGCTGATGGAGAAATCTGTCTTAAGCCATTTGGGATAGTTTTTGTTGGAAAGGATAAAGCTGGAAAAGCGAAGCGGTTTTTATTGCATACTATCGAAGTGGAGAGATATTCTACATCTCAATATACGAACTTGATTGTTCGTATGAACCACTGCAAGAAGAACGATGAAGGAGACAAGAAGGAGTTGAAGAAAATTATTTCTTGGTATACTGAGGTTCGAAGAGTTTTGCTATACTCCATTACACTTCTCATAAATTGAAGACTTCGAAACATCATGTTTAGTCCTTAGTATATTTTTTGTACGAAATCTTTACAGAATTTTCACTTGTGCTCTGTAAAACTGAAAAAGCGTAATAGAGCCAAATAGATCATATTTACATCGGTGTTCAAATCTTTCAATCTTACTTTGAATTTACATTCTAATTCAATCAACACTTGATTCTTTGTCTCATCAGTGCGGCTGCACTCATATGTATTGGTGTGGGTTGTATATAAATGGTTGTGTCGGTTTGTCAATGGTACAGATGAACAGTGTATGTGTGACAGGGTGTACTTGGCATTTATATGATATAAATGTGTGCATGCTTGCTTTGATTCTTCTTCTACTCCTTCTAACACTCTATTTGATTGCTATTATCTTATTGATTACTGATTTGGATCCATAGTTTGGGACTTACAGATCAGGATATTCATTCTATTAATTTGGAATACGGTTGTTAATATATCCTAATATGACCTACAAAAGGAGTATCTTCCTCATAGACTACGACGTTTATACTGCTATCGGCCCAACCTCCGATTACCCGAGGGTGAACCATAACATCTCCATTGAAAGTTTGCCTCTAAATTTCTCGGATCAGAATGTGAACCTAAGTATACACTTTAATTGTAATAGAGTTCCTGATTTTGCTCATGAAATACAGTGTCTGATTTCCCGGACTAATAAGTCGTGCATTAATGGTGTACATACCGAGCCGGCTAATTTCAATTGGGATGACTACTCATGCGATGACGAAGTTATCGTAACGACGGTGTTGGATGTATTTCATTTAATAAATGAGCTGGGGAGAGAACTCATCAAAGCATTGAGGGGAGGATTCGAGCTAAGATGGTTGGAAATAAAGGATTGCAAAAATGTGTGAAAATTCAGATGGTCGGTGCGGTTACAATAATGATACGAGAGAGTTCATGTGTTTTTGCTCCAACGGTACATCCTAAAGGTAGGTCCTTTATAGACATGTATGTCTAATGCATGACTTGAACCCAAAACAGGTCAAAATAGGGATTTATGACCTACTCTTCATGAATGACATCAAAACTCGACTATAAGCCAGATCCAAGACTCTACAAGGTCACCTAAACCTAGAGATTCATAAAGTTACTAACTTTATGAGATCCAAACATTCCCTCACTCAAGAACAACAAGTAAAAGGGACAAAGCTCAAGATCTAGCAACATAGAGGAATAATAATCGGATCTTGGACATTTAAAAAGGTCCAGAAGAGTGTCAAACTGAAAGATGAGAGCTTGCTTGTTGGATCCTTCTTCCGTCTTCCAACTTCTTTCTTCTTTGGCTCCAAAAACACCACACTAGCTCACAAATAAGAGGGAAAGATGATTTGGATTCTCAAGGGTCGATATAGGGAATTGGAGGTTGATAAAAGACCAACCCTTCATAATTAAGGAGATTATATAGGGTGCAAAACCCTAAAATTTAGGGTTTTCTCAACCAGCCGCTAACATGTCGTGTTTGCCCACCAACACGTCATGGTGGTCCATAAAAACACACGACCCAGAAGTTCCTCAACATGTCATGGTGAGGCTTCACCACGCCGTGTTCCAAAGGAAAATCATGAATAAATGGAATAAATCTCATACCAAGAAATCGGGATGTTACATGTAGTATGGATGATGTCTTAGTGAGGATGAGAACTTTTTAGGTAGCTTTATCTTAGATGTTATATGAGCGATGATATCATCTTAGATATGTCTCGAGCTCTCTTCTACTTTTGGTTTTTGCGAACTTATACTTTGGTGTGGGTTGTTTTTTAAAGATTTTTAAGTAACGTTTGTGATGTTTTAAATAAACTAAAAATAAGACTTTTGTTGCATTATCTTGTTAAAAGGTGTATATATATATATATATATATATATATATATATATATATATATATATAAAGTGAAAAATCATGGCATTACACCCGCCTCCCTAAAATGGGTAAAAAAAAAGTATATTAGTGAAGAAGGTGGTTCGAAAATAACCAAAATTTCAAAGACAAGTTACACTACTTCATCAGATGCACATTTTGGGCTTGATTTGAATGAAGATGATGAACTCGAGCTTGAAGAGGTAGTCGCCCGATGAGTGGAAATAAGGTGAAAAACAGAGGGTTTTTGGTGAATACATCAGAAATCAAAAGTGGAAATAATATTCAAAAGGTAGCTAGTAGTTTCGAATTTATAATTTGAATTTCGAAAATCATTTAAATTTTGAAAATGAGAATTTGGAGGGGAAAAAGAAAGCTCGAGATGAAGCGGAGAGCGCGAAAAGAAAAACAAAAAGGTACGACGTGAATTTTTTAACAAAAAAACATCGATTATGTCACTGGAAAAAAGCTCGATATATTTTTGAGGACTAAAGTGGAAATCATGAAAAAATATTACGACTAGTCTTATTTTGCAGTGATTTAATATCGTTTTTAGCTATGTAATCGTTTTTAATTAAATTAATGGAATATATATATATATATATATATATATATATATATATATATATATATATATATATATAGAGAGAGAGAGAGAGAGAGAGGTTCAAATGTGGATGGACAATTATTATGTGGTTGTAGGAACCAATCACAATTTAGTAAAAATTAAACCATTAATTAAATCAATAAGGGTGGATTAGTAATATTACATAAATATTAAATAAATTCCAAAATTAAAATCTAATCATATCCCTATAAATCTATAAGCAGTTTCTTATATACTCGTTGACATAGCATCGTCTTCACCCCACTAGCACCATTGTTTCATTCCAATCGTCGTCGATTAGAGGTTTCTCATTCATGAAGATGTTAACAACAGCCGACAAGCAATTTCTTATGCACTCTTTATATTAACAGCCGCCAACAATAAAGGTGGATTGTGATGTTCGTTCTTCACTCTCATTCTCGAAGATGTTCACATTAGTATTTTTTTCTTTCATGTAATTACATTTTCATAATGCATTCATATTTGCATTTAGAAATAGTATTACCTTTTTTGTGGATATGTAATCTCCGTAAGATACTAGTTTCTTCCAATTAATTGTGCTATTATCGTAAGTAATATTTTTCCCAAATTTTTTAATTCAAATGAAAAGTTATTCGTGTTTATGCAGTCTTAATGAATAGACTATGAAATAAATAAATGATTTTTTTTCTTGATTTTATGGGCCAAGGGCTCCATAGGATAGCTAAAGTGTAAGTTATCAAATTTTGTCAATTTTTTCATTTTGTTCTTGTGGATTGGAGTTGGTTTTTATGTATATTACTACTTACATCAAAAAATTTCAGGAATAAGGTTACATTAATTGCTTTATGAATCAAACGAACAAGGTTGAATAGGTAATAGAATTGAAAAAAGTTTGTATCTTATTTTTTATAGTTATTCAACTTTTAATATCGTCATTAGTTTTGCTAAAAGAACATATACCTATTATGTTAGAATATACATCATTCAATTAGAATTTACATCATTATTTTAGAATAGTATTGTAGGTTAACGATCTATTAATGGTGAAAACAAAAATTAAACATGGTCATTCTGTTAGAATATAAAGCAAATCATTTTATTAGAATATATCTTATAACAAAAACAATATGGTATGCATTATGTTTAGGAAGATTTGAGTAGTAATTCGTGAATTTTGTTTTTTTGGATTGTCATATGAACTTGGTTGCAATATAAAATGTTGAATAAAGTTGATGTTGATATTTTTGATATTTGTTTGGCAGTTTCATAAAGCCAAGAATGATAAAAGAATCCAAGATTGTTTCAAAAATACCAAATATTTTGACATTCAAGAAGCCAAAATAATTTCATACATAACAACAGTTCGACATTCAAGAATCAAAGAACAAATGTGTTTTGATGCTCTCAATGAACATGTGAGATCAGAAGAAGAAGAAGACCATGAAATTTGTTGCTCTCAACTTCATGAAAAATCAGCATATTCTTATTTTTTCATGTATTTTACTTAAGAATGATTTTTTGTATATCATTCTTCAAGAATGCAAAGTAGAAATTGTTATTCGTTGTAAGATTTTTAGCCTTTTGGTGTAGAATAATTCATAAAATGTAATCATATGACGTCACTACTACAAAAATGGCTAAAAAACCCGGTTAAAAGCTTAATATATCCCGGTTTGCAACCGGGTCTTTTATGGGGCAAGTCTTATGTGAAAATCCGAATAAAACCCGGTTTACCAACCGAGTCATATTTATGTAATATATCTCAGTTTCTATAAGCAAAACGGGTCCTTTCATGCTAAACATGCAGGCTTTGTGCAATCATATTGCCCGGTTTACAAGCAAACCAGGTTCTTTTAGACTAAGAAGAGTGGTGGCATTCTTGGCACCTTGCCACATAAGTATTTTTAATGTCACATCATTTTTTTTATTTAACACTTACACTTAATATTTTGTAAGAAGTGGTAACACTCTTAGCACTCAATTTTTTGTATTTTCTTTTTTCTAATTTAATTTAATTACTATATTTTAATAAATATGTTTTTTCTATTTATTTTATGTAATTTAATTTATTTACTTTATTTTAATAAACAAATAATTTTTATTGGGATAGATATGAGTTTTGTTATATATATATATATATATATATATATATATATATATATATATATATATATATATATATATATTGTGATAGATATGAGTTTTGTTTTTTATTGTCATGCAAATAAAGCTGTAACCAAATAAAGCCGTTCAAAAAAAGAAATAAAACTGTAGCATTTTGCATGAAACCAATCAATGAATTTCAATGAATTTCTTTAAGCTCGCTAACACCATAACGACTCAAAGATGGCGAGCCCCCTAGCGAGAGCTAGGAGGCGGCGTTTCAATATACTTGGCATTCTTGGCACTTGGCTTGGCACCTTCCACCCCGCATAGCCTTATACAACTTGGATGCTATGTTGACTGATTAAATAATCCGGTGCTTATGCATACAACCAGGTCTTTTACTGTTTTTTTTCTATTATTTTTATCTGATTTATAGTCCACGTACCAACAAATAAGATTTATAATCATGAGTGTAACAAAGACAGAAAAATGAGAGTCATCCCTTGATGTCAATTTAAAATGATATCTATAAGCAAAGGGAAAATGACTTGTAAGGTTAACAAAGTATTAGACTCTTACAAAAAATACCATTGAACTTTTTTTTGTATACACATCACTAATCAACTATAACTTTTGTACATATATGACCATTAAACTTCACATTTGTTCAAAAAATACCATTATATTACCGGTAATAACAGGTCATCAGCCACGTAGCATCCCACGTGGCATGCCATGTGGCTGCTGACGTGGATTTTACTGTTTATTATGTATACATTATACCATTAAACTATTTTTTGTACACATTATACTATTAAACTTTTTTTTTGTACACATTTTACCATTAAACTTTTTTATATACATTTTACCATTAATGTTATATAATTTATTGAAAAAAAATATCATTTCAAAAAATACAAATTATTACATAAAAGTAGGTTTCCCATCACCTGATGTGGATTTTACTGATTTTCTAAATTTTATTAAACTTATCATTATAAGTCATTTTCCTATCGGTAAACAACGACATAATTTCAATGCACTTTTTTAATCATCGACCATAATCAAGAAGAAGGGGGATTATAATAAGGTAACATGTACAAAATATTTCATGAGTTTATAAGTGTGCCTCAAACGTAGTTTCCTAAGAAAATGACTTATAAGAATATGTTTATTAGACATTAGTTAAAATAATGAACAATTGTGTATTTCTTCGCCACTCCAGATAGAATTCTAAAGTTCAAACTTTGTGGGTTTCATTCGATGTATGACCAATATAAATTCACAATGTAGTTGTAAAAGAAAATGCTTAGTATCATTGTCAAAAACAAACACTTTCCCCCAAACCTTACAAAATCAGGGGGTCACAATAGGTGATGGAAAACCCATTTTATGTAAAAATATGTATTTTTTGAAATGATATTTTTTGAATAAATTATATAAGATTAATGGTAAAATGTGTACAAAAAGTTTGATAGTAAAATGTAAACAAAAAATAGTTTAATGGTATAATGTGTATATAATATACAATAAAATCCACGTCAGTAACCACATGGCATGCCACGTGGCAGGTGACCTACTATTACCGGTAACATAATGGTATTTGTTGAACATATGGGAAGTTTAATGATCATATGTGTAAACAAGCTATAGTTGATTGGTAATATGTGTACAAAAAAAAGTTCAATGGTATTTTTTTACAAGTCTAATACTTAGTTACTCTTACAAGTCATTTTCCCATAAGCAAACAACAAAGATGACAACCCCAAATGAAAAATGAATCATCAAAAGAAAATCAGTGATGAACAACAAAAGCAAAAATATATGAATTATGATTGCTTCAAAATGAGCATGAAAACATCCAAGAAAGGTAAATGACTTTTGCAACTATGTGGGATTACACTTGAAAGCAAAGAAAAAAGTAACAATTAGTGTAATTTTCCTTAGAAACTAGAGAACGAGAGAGAAATTGAGAGGTCCAAGCGCCATTAATATAGAGATAGCCAACGATTGTTTATTGATGCATATTGGTGTTCTCGAATCCCACAGTAGTTGAATGTCTAGATGAACGGACAGCCCCAAAAAGATTCCAAACAACACCAAATCCCACCTTCATATTAGTTGGCCCTGAAACCCCAAATGTTGATGCATTGAAAATACTTCGAAGGCTGTTCCTAGAATAAATACACAAGATACCACAAGTAAATAAGTCTAGCACATTGCATAAATCAATAATAAAATCGTAAGATGCAACTCTGAGCAAACAAACTAAACCACATTAGATTAGAACAAATAAACATTTATGATGCTGTTTGACTAAAAAACACTATTACTATATGTCCAAAACCCTGCAAAAAATATCAAATGAATCGATTCCAGTCGACATGGGTGAGATTTTGGGGTCACTAAAAAAGGTTCTGAATTCGCTTTTTCTATGTGCTGTGATGGTTAGCGGCGGCGGGTAAGGGAGTGGATGTGGGCGTTAGGTGATGGCAAAGAACTGCCGCAAGGAACCGCCGTCAATGGTGAGGTGGTTGATTTGGGCGTTCGGAGGTGGGTTTTCACTTTTCACTGATATTTATAATTATTTGGGGAAACCTAAACGGGGAAAGAGGGAGAATTTGGGGGGGAATTCAAATTATTTGGCGCAATTCAATTTTTTTTTTGGAGGGTGTTGAAAATAATTAAAGTTTTAAAAACGTTATTTTTTTGACATAAAATTTTCATAGTTTAATTGTATAAACTTTTATTAAAATATGAATTTTTTATAACTTTCGAGTTCCGAGATATTAGTCTAGGTACACTAATTTTTTTTTATTTACACAATTTTATTTAGAGCAATTTTTATAATTTTTAAGCTAGAAGCTTTTATCAAAATTTTAACCTTAATTTTTTTAATTCAATGTATATTACATATTGTGATTACATAGCCATTTTGTAGTTATTCTTAATTTAGATACGAAATTTCATTAGTAAATTATGTATGCAAATTTATTTTGAAGCATTTTTTCATAATTATTTATCTGATTTCGTGTAGCGAATACTTATTTTTGCATCACATCAAACAAATTGAATAAATCCTCATGTTAAATTCCTCTTATTGTTACATATAAACACTATAACTCGAATTTGCCAATATGATCTCATATGTAGTCTTGATTGAAGGATTTAACAACTTATTTGCCACTTTCTAGGAAGCATCAATCTATATGTAATAATTAGTTGTTCACCTTGATGGTTTGGATGGATGGATCTATACACTTGGCAACTTTATGGATCCTTGAGGTCCCTTTGTATTATATGTTACGGATCTATTGTTTCATGGAGTCCTTGATCTTGTGCATAAGCTTTGAGCTAATTTCTTTCATTTTTAACTTAGCTTGGAAAAGACATGCATTGGATATACATGTCCAAAAAATAACAGTTTTTATGATGCATTTGATGGTTTTGAGCAAAACATCAATCCTCTGGTGTACATGAAAACCCTAATAGCTTTGGATCTAGTTTGTCTAATGAACATGTAATTGATTATCCAAAGCCATAAACCCTAGATCTAGCATACAAGTAATCATATTAACATAAAATAGGGTTTAAATCTAACCTTTGATTATTATATAGCAATAACAATCAATCCTTGGCTTCAGAAAGCTTAGTGCCTCAAGTACTGCACCTCTAATGGAGTCACAAACACCACTAAGCAACTTGGATGAAGAGGGAGGAGGGAGGAGGCACCAAAAACGGATGGAAACCCTAACGGAACTCTTAGCCACGTTTTTGGGGCATAGGGGACCTTTATATACATGTAGGCTATTAGGGTTTACAACAAGGAAACTCTAATCTGGCTGCTTAAGCCCTAAGCAGTAGGCCTGTCGAAAAAACCCGAAACCCGTTCTACCTACCCGACCCGTTCCGAATTCGGGTAGAATGGTTCGGGTAAAACGGGTAACGGGTATGAACATTCGGGTAATAGGTTAACCCGATAATAATATAGGTCAGGTTTTAGGTATGAATATATATTTTTGGGTATACCCGAATACCCGAATTCATTTTTTAAATAATACTAAATATACAATGCAGTCACTTACGCACACTTCAAATAAAACAAAACCTTTCGTTTCCTTCTTATGAACGACGGCTGGACAGTCGACGCAAACTTGCAAAGGGAATACGACGTTGAAACTGAAGTCCTGAACCGTCATCACAATTCTCAGTTTCTCACTATCGCACGGAATGGAATTAAAAAAGTACATAACATATTATAATGATTTGTATTGTTAATTGTATGAAGTATTTTCCTACCCAATTCTTTATTGAACCAACCAACATGTAAAAATAAAAAAAATAAAAATAAAAAAATAAAAATTATCAATAAGTGTCATTTAAGAAATTTTCGGGTATACCCGATAATTACCCGACCCGACCTGAAACCCGAATACCCGAAACTCGAAAACTCGAATTACAATATAGGTCGGGTATCGGGTATTATTTTCTTAAGGAAATACCCGTTCTATCCGACCCGTTCTACCCGAAACCCGAAAATTTTACCCGTTCGACACCCCTACTAAGCAGCCCATAGACTCCTTTAACATATTCCTTGGACGAATTCTTTATGGGCTTACCATAGAATTCGTCAAACCTATATATTATTAGGTAATCCATAGCCCAATTGTAATTATCTCATAATTACAATTTCAGTCCCCTAAGTTTAATTAATCTCTTTTAGCCACAAAATTAATTCTTAATTAATTCTTGACTAATATTAATTAAACATTATGATTTCTTCTTTAATATATTACTAGATTATGACCCGCGTAAAACGTGGGGAACATATAAAAATGTACATGTAAATGTATAAAAAAAGTTGGCACTGTAAAAAAATAAAATAACATAAACAGACTTAGCATTATTGCTAACATTTAATGTTTGAAAAAAAACAAAGAAACACTTGAATATCTATAATAGTTGAAGGATTTCTTTGTAAACACAACTTTTTGTTTTGTTAGTTGGAAAACCTTCATCGTAATATATGAGTACCTTCAATCCCTTTTCACTTGTGACGCGAGAAAAAATATATATACAACTGAAAAAGAGTGAAGACGAGCTTATACAAGTATAATCCAACATTTGATAATTATTGTCATTGACTTTTGTTAATGGCGATAGCAAAATAAACTACTATGGGGAATTGTCTCCGCTGAAAATGGAATGTGATTCTTTTATTAGGTGGAGTTAAATTCATGCAAGGTACATAAGTAGTCTCGATAAAAAAATCTAGCATATATGATTCAGGCTTCAATGACGTTTCTTCCAAGCCTAACAATCTATAATCTAGTACCATTGCATGATCCTTTGGTTTGGTCGATATTACAAAGTAATATGACTGGAATACGTATTTTTAGTGTAAGTTTATGGTTGGAAATTCTAAATGCCTTAAAATCATTCAACACAACTGAAGAGTAGATTGATTCCTCAAACAAACCTGGTAACTCTGTATCATGTAAAGAATTTGAACTCATATATGTTTTCTCTTCATCTTTCATAAATCCTAAAATGTAATCATTGATAGCATCAAAATCTTCATTTGTAGGGACCAAAATAGCTTTATCTTGAAAATATGATTAATCATCAAGATGGTTTTCAAAGGATGGATAAATGGTGGATACAAAAGAATGAATATGGTCACCTATAGAGCGAACAATAACGTCTTCTAGAAATTCAATTTCAGTTTCACCATCATTAGGGCCGCCAGTATTACCTTCACCAATTTAAGAATCTACTCATCAAATGCTTTTGTCTCATCCAAATCATTAGTTAGATAACCAAAATAAATATCATGTTTACGGTTAAACGAAAAAATGTACATCACACTGGAATTTAGATGAATATGATGCATGCACAATATCCGAACAATTGCCTCTTTGTATTGCTAGAAGAATTTGTCTAAAGCCATCTCCAAATAAAATGGTCTTGCCTCCAAACGATTCTTAAAGATAAATACCTACAGAGCAATGAAATCCTCTTTGTTGACCATATTTGATGTATAAACTACACTGTCGTTGAACTGTTCGTCAAAGTTTACTAATACTTTTGTATTGGCACGTGATATCCCTCTAGACAATGTCACATAAAGTTGGCCATGCGTGAAACCGATTCTGGGAAATAAATACCTACATTTGGAATTGTTTCTCCGTAAGCTTTATTGATTGTCATTGCGAAACATAATCTAATTAGAAATTGTTTTCTTATCAGCTTGAATTGTAACATGTCATCTTCATGCGGACATAGAGGAAGTCTTGGACCAAATCTCTAGATAGTTTATTTTGACTATTAGTGATGCAATGGTACCAAATAGTTTCTTTTGACGATCAGTTTCAGACGACTATTTAGGGGCTTAAGGTTTAGTGGGAGGGTGTGTTGCAATAAATATTAGCAAATTGTTAAAAAATGAGACTTATTTATGAATGCGAATTTTCATACGTTCTTAGTAGGAACATTCTATACTTTAAAGAACACGTAATATATTGTTCTTGTATCATCTCCTATTCATATATAAGTACATATTAATCCTAAAAAAATAGTTATTTTCTCAAAATATATGTTTAAAAACTAAAATAACATGTGAAGTTTATTTTAAAACGGGTAGATGCTAGTACTCTGGTTCGTAATATGATTTTCATATATGAAAAACATAAACCATGATTACTTTTATAATTTGAAATATTAAAACATGATTACTTTTATATATTTGATAAAATTTCTGTATAACAAAACTTTAGAACATAATTAATCGTTTAAAGATAATAATGAAATATTGAAATAGAGAATCAATTAATTGGTTGCTATCTTATTTTTAGTTTTATAAGGTGGTAATCTCGTTATGTCTTATTTAAAAACTTATATTATAATATAACTTTTATATATATATATATATATATATATATATATATACACACACACACATACATATATATATATATATATATATATGTATATATATATATATATATGTATATATATATATATATACAAAAAAAATTAATATATTGTTATCATTCTACTTTTTTTTTTGCAAATTTCAATACTAAAAACAAATTTCCCCTGGAAATTGTCATATTAATGACCTACTAATTAACAATTAAATTTATGTACTACATAAATGGTCCAGTTGTGAACAAAAGTACACAAATGGTTCATATTTGAAATGTTTTTCTTACATAAATGGTCTATTACGCGAAAGAAAATGAAAATGTACTTTCCATTGACAAAATATTTTCAAAAAAATCCTATTAATGAGCTCTAATGTAGAAAAAAGTAAAAATTTTCTAGATTGGCCAAAAAGAATACGGAAAAGTCATTTTTTTTGAAACTATGATGCTATTAATGAACTTTTTTGCAAAGTTTAATGCTATTAATGAAATTTTTTTCCAAAAAACAATTGTTTAAATGAGCTTCAATATACAAAAAAAGTAACTTTCCATACCAACTAATAATAATCCTAAAAAGTCATTTTTTTAAGAGAATGATGCTATATATGAATTTTTTTTTTCAAAGTTCAATATTAAAAACAATTTTTTTCTAAAAAAAGGTCATAATATAAGGTTAAAAGAACATATTCTAAAATATTTATCGATCTACATGAGCAAGAATTAAACGTTTCCATCAATACCCAATCAGGTATATAAATCATGCCTCATTCTGTAATTAATTCCAACACCCCACAATGTGGAATCCCCTCAGTCGCAGCATTTCATAACTTAAACCACATCCGATAATCAATACGAAGAGAAGCTACAATAAAAAATAATAATTGTCACCATCTTATACAAATATTAGAGATTATTGGGGTGCTAGATAATGTAATAACTTGCAATTAAATATAATTTTCAAAGAAAACTTAGTATGAGAAACTAACCAAGGTGATCAAGGGTCAAAGAAGGCATTATAACTAAAACATAAACAAAGAAATATTACGGACGAAACATGAAACTTTAAGGAAAAACATACAAATTTAAACCATGAATGATAACAAAAATCGACAAGTATATTTTTTAAGTAATTTAAACCAATATCTTTTAAAGTAATTTAAACCGGGCGGTAGGTTTATCCCAATATTGTTCCCTTAAGCATTTCATTGAACAGGTAGTAGACAGGTAGACCAAACAAATTTCCAAGTATCCAAATCAAGGTCTCAAATCCTAACACATCCAAAAAAACGAAAAAAAAAACAGATTTGTGATTTTAACAACCAAAAGCAAAGGATATGACATACATTGTGTATGAGTCTATCATTTATAATTTGATTGCTCAACTTATTGAACAATTCGTCAAAAGTAAGAAAAAAAAATGGGAAATTCCATAGAAAGGTCTGATTCAAATTTTTAAAGAACACAACAGTGACAATTAATTTTCAAACCATAAAATTTGACACCCTCATAACATAAAATCAAAATATAATTTACTTACATTCACAAGAACTCAGATGAATTTGACTATTTTTGTTGTTCATCAACTCCAATTTCGACCTACAAAAAATCCAAAAAAAATCAAGCAACTTGAGTAACAATCATTTTCATGTTGTCACAACTTTAGCACAAATATCGATAAATAGTACAAATATTAGTTATAAAGAAATAAACATATATGAGATG
Source organism: Lactuca serriola (assembly GCF_051521515.1). Classification (NCBI taxonomy): domain Eukaryota; kingdom Viridiplantae; phylum Streptophyta; class Magnoliopsida; order Asterales; family Asteraceae; genus Lactuca; species Lactuca serriola. The sequence continues at coordinate 256,138,076 of NC_136415.1, read as the reverse complement.
ACTAAAAAGTTGTCAAGTGGAATTTGAGTTACTTGTTTTCTTACCTTTCTCAGATATATTTATAATTTTAGTCGTCCGACAATAAATCTAAATCGTTAAGTAAAAATCAAAACTAACCTGTTTTCCCTCATTTTCTTCTCCACTACAAAACTTAGGTTAGATATATTATGTAAATAATTGAGGGAGGCTCGGTATTTTTTATTTTATTTTTGTGAGATTTAGTTGTCATTAATAGAATTTCTAATTCAATTCATTTTATTTTTGGCGATATTTAATTGTCATTAATAGAATTTCTAATTTAATTCATTTTATTTTTGGTGAGATTTAAGTGTCATTAATGGAATTCTATTTTAAAACGTGATATATGTTTTATAAAACTGCTGGACAAAAATAAAGAGGTTGACAAAGATGATGTCATCAAATAATCTAACGGTGGAAAATATATGATTGAAATGCAATCAATGGTCCAGATTTCTTCAGTTTAGAATTAAAGGTTATCTTTTAATAATATTTAGAGATTCTCATAATATTTTAATAAATCATAATTAAACTTTTCTCTCCTTAATTCATCCTACATATTGCTTTGGTGAAGGCAACCCAAAAGGACCATGCTCATGATCGGGTCAAGTACATACTAAAATAGTTATGGACTTAGACACTAATCCAATAGTCTCCCACTTGGATAAGTCTAATAACTATTTTGTATAACTCCAGAACCTGATCAGCAATCGTAGCTTTCAAAAGCCGTTGTCAACTCTGATCTTATCAGATACGCATGTCCTTTAGATAAGGGATCATATATTCCTCCATTCTCAAGATATCGTATAGACATAAGACATGAATTTCAATCATTCTCTCTATATTGTTTCCCGACTTCCGATTTAGGACGACTGACAACATACTACAATTGAACACATCAACTTAGTCTCGGCTTGGCCAAGCGCTTAGGTGTCATCACTAAATCATCAAGAGGCCCACAGATATCGCTTTTATCCTACTTTGGGTAAAAGGAATGGATAAACTTCAACTCAAATACTCGCTTTCATTTACTGATTGAATCACACACAACAATAAGTTTTATAACACCAAGTTACTGGTGCGTTTACTTATTATCAATGTGCAACCGACCAACAATTAACAACTCACACGTCTCGGTTTCAAGAATATACAATATTATTGACTCAAAATCACTCGTGATATAATCCATGAAGTGATTCACATGAGCGTGGTTTAATCTAATACTTTAATATTATCAAAGCACTCATGAACCCTGTAGCAAACTTGTGCTATGTCTAAACTCTTTAGACAATCTACAGACTCTTCGTGACAGTCTTCCTTCATACATACTTCCAACGTATGACCGACTGTGGAGGTTCGAATAACCCAGTTATTCTGGAAGTCAAAACATGCAAAATGAAACACAATAATAATACGTAATCCTATATGGCCCCAAACTTGTGGGAGTAAATAAAACACTTTTGTTTAAACGCCATATTGATTACTCATTATTCATCATTTACTGTTTCAGAAAATCAACTTATTGCTCAAATTACAACAATAGTTGTCCCATGCACAAAGCATGCACACTATGTTTCCTATGGTCCTTACTTTATGAAATAGATCAATTGAAAAACTTTTCCAATGATGCTCATTTCATAATTCTCAATCCTTATCATTAGTGTTAGAACACAAGGTTCTTTCCACTACTAGAATATGCTAGATTCTAACATTTTATGCAACGATCCTTTCTCAAAGTCATAGCACAAAAGTCACCAAGACTTGGCCAATGAAAATTACAAAGTACTCTATCAGAAATTGTTACAAGACAACTCCATAGACGTGAAGTCTCACATTCAAAGTACATTCCTTTGAACATCCTTCTTGCATAAAATTTTCTAATCTAGACATAGACTCTCAATATACAACTCCAAATATGGAAACATTTCCACATTTTCCATATGACAACTCATTCTTAATAGAATCTTATCTATTCATAATAATGTCGATATGGTCCATCCAATATGATATTTCCAACTACTCAGAAGCGACCAATCCTCAGCGAACTTTGGATACTCCTTTGATAGTTGTTTAATTATTTTAGTCAAAACCGATTCTAGTCCTTTTTCCCTCTTAATGCGCTAGACATTTGGAAAATTTTAGAATGGTCAAATATTATAGCATTTGCAATCGATCCTATACCCAAAGTGTATGGGACACGATGCATAATGTCTTACATAAAGATATGATACTTTATCAATCTTCTGCCATAATATTTTATGTGTCATGTTCTCCCAATTCGAACTATGAAGAGGGATGTCGTAATCATAATCGAAATTTAAGAACACACTTTGTATCCTTTGACTAAATTTATTAAAAATTTTCAATCTAAGCTTTAGATTTTGAAACGAAGTATAATATTCTCTCCCTTAATTATAGCAAAACAACCTTTCAACCCATGCAACTTTGCAAATTGAATCTTTGTTTTTCTATAATTAATATTGCTAACTTGCAATACTTGCCATAATAACCATACAAACATAACACTTATGCTCCCACTATCATGATGATTATTATCAAATAAGCATAACACTTATGCTCCCACTAGCTTTGACATGTATTCAGAAAACAGTTGAACTTCTAGAAAACAATGCCTATTGAATTTCTGAAGTTCATATTTCCAATACCAGATGCTTCGATAAGCCTTTATCTAAGCTTCTTAAACTTATACACCTTTGCCTCAGATAGCTCATATGTGTGTCTAAACAATTCAGAACTTATATCAATAAGTCCCAAATGTTAGACTAATTGCCAAATCTCACAATTCGAACTATGGAAAGGGATGATGTAACCATAATCGAATTTGAGAATACAAATTTCACAATTGCTGTCTTCTTAAAATCTCTCTTAGTGAAAGCATTTCCTCACAGTCATTTTCATGAAGGAGGGAATCTTATGACACTTAGATTTTATGGTGTATGAGTTCCTATCCATGTGAATTTGCCAAAACCAAGCTTGCGACAAATCCAAAATTATATGGATTGAACTTTCTTGATTTCTAGCTTTATGGTAACACGAGTGCCCACCATGTCTTCCAAGTAGTTTAGCAACTTATCCTTACATATCAATGTACTTTCCATCGATCAAGGCCCTTTTTCTTTATGCATTTAAATGAGAACTCATAGAACTCACATACATAGTTAACTTAATTGGAATGGCACAGAAACAAAATAATGTGAACACGATAGGTTGTAAACCTCAAGTCGTGTGCTAGTGATGATCCATAAGGTTTATTATTGATTTGTTCTTGAAACCTTTTTCAAGATCATTAAAACTCTCACTGACCTCTTGACATATATGATTCTCTTGTTGGGAATCTTTCCTAGACAAAACAAATATTCAAGAGTTAGTGTAGTTCTTATCAAGACAAAACACTTCACATAATTGGTCCTAGTTGGTCTTTATCTTATCCAAGACATCACAACTTACCAATTTCAAATGAACAAGGATAAGAAACTTTCTTACTCTACATTTGATAAGTGTTACAAACCTACTTAATGTCACACCCCAAAACCGAGAACGGCGTAATACGTTCTGGGGTGGAGGACGTCATGTACAGTATCATTACAATTGCATAATAGTGAAAACAAGAAACAACAACCATTCCATTAATATAGTGATAATAATTACAAATGTGTTCTGTAAAGTTTAATAGACATAAAAAGTATAACAAAAATAAAAGATGGGTCTTGTATGTGCTCCATCTTCTCCAAAAGCTGCACCTGTATCTGTTTATCTTTGCCCTGAGGATACAAGTTATTTTGAAAACGAGTATCAGCATAAAGCTGGTGAGTTCATAAGATTTTGGTGTCGTTGTTTGTGTAAAAGAGTTTTACGAACATGTAATATAAAACTAAAACTTATATATTTATGAGTAGTAGAAATCCCTAGAAAATCCTATATTTTCCAGAAATGTACATTTGTAAGTCAAATCCTTTGAGTGTATAGAAGTATTATCTTTGAAACCTTCAATTGTAAAAGTAAGGTAATAGATCTCATGTGAGTAACATAGCTGAAGAAAGGTTATGTCTGTTAACAGTAGTAGTGGCGTAACTTTAGTTAGTGTTAGATCTTTAATTAGTTCGGGATATCAGCTTAGACTTTAAGTCTTAGTGTATTTATTTGGATATAAGTGTAATCCCTCATGTGACCAGCTGTATGATAGTAGAGTGTCCGATGACCTTCCCAGTCATGCGTAGTGGAGTGATGTAGTGCCATCCCTGGGCCTAGTCGGCTCGGACTGTAGTTAATAGTCGGGATGTAATAGCGTCAGTTCCGTATAGATCTATACATGTAGTGTTGCTTTCCTTTCGGGAAGCCCTGGTCACATGGTGTAAGCACGGTAGAGTGACTTATAGAGGGATAGTGTGTTTTACTTTGTATTAGTGTGTTCTCTTATGCTTTAGTATGGTAAACTTTTAGTATAGTAGGTAGAGTGTTCTCTTATACTTGTATTAACTTGAAATATTGACAGTTATAGTGAGTATAGTAGTAGTAGAGGTAACAAGCAGTAGCCTTAACTATACCTATTATAGTTAACTAGAGTGTGTGAATTCCTGCCCTCGATCAGCAAAAGTATTAAATAAGATGAAAACTTTCATATCTAACACAAATATATATGATGTATAACTAAGAAATCAACGACAGTCGGACGGACAACCAATACCCTAAGACCACATCAAACAAGAACAGGAAATAAGGCGAGCTATCGGTCCTAAGTCCTTCAAGTCTTACTTATATAAATATATTAATGTAGATATATTTTAAAAGAAAAGTAGTTTATACAGGGGTTTTAAAAATATTTTAATCAACAATTTAACTTTAAAGAAAACGCATTAGATAATTTGTAAAAACAGTTTTATTGATAAGCATCTAAAAGTGTGGAGAAATCTCTTTTTGATGATAAATTGTAAATCACATATGATTTGATAATAAAATCTTGTAGCATTATACGTGTATTCCCCCCCACCTATAACATGTAAAAACATTTAAAAGGTTCATTAAGGGGTATGAACTCACCTGCAATGAGTTGATCGGGTGGATGTGTCGGATGAGCGTTTAGTGTCAAGTAAAGACTTGAACACCCTTTATGACCCTAGTAACATATGGAGACATATGTTTACAAGTAATTAGTGATTTAAACTCTAATTAAACACATATAGACATCCTAATGTGATTAGAGGTCTTATGGTTGGGTGCTAGTAGGCTAATGAGTTGTAAAAAAGGAGTATAAGACCTCACCATGGAGTTTGCTCTCCTAAAACTCACCCTAAGTGAGTTTACGGTTGGGAGACCACATCCCCCATGAGTTTACGGCCGTAAACTCATGGGAGGGGTGAATTTGAGTGTTTTCAAGCCTCATGTTGTTCTAGAAGTGATTCTAAGGTAATATACAAGGCTATAGGGGTGTTTAAGGTTCCAAAAGTGTACTCCCTTGGAGTTTACGATCCAAGGAACACTCCTTGGGAGTTTACGGCCGTAAACCCCTTGGTTTACGGTAGTAAACTCTTGGATACCTCTATTCTTTGATTACAAGGCCCTTGGTTCATTCCAAACAAGTTCTAGTGAAGGTTATAAGGCTTTCTAGGGGTTTAAAGGGTCCTTTGACATGGTTTAGGGGAGTTTACAGTCTAAGCATATGCTTGGGCCGTAAACTCTAGTTTACCCCTCAAATTACAAGATTTAGGTGCTCCAAGGCCGAAATAGCAAGTCCCTAAGTCATATCAAAGCCTAAAATGGGGTTTGGAAGTGTTGTTGGGCTTGTTTGCATGTTTAGAGGGTGTTAACGGTCTAAGAATGTGCTTGGACCGTAAACCCTATTTCAAGCCCTAAAAATTGATGAATCAAGGTTTAAACACTTCTAGATTAAGTCCATAACTAGTTTCTAAGCTTAAAGGGAAGAAATTTGGCACTTTTGACAACTTTTAGGGGTTTACGGCCTAAGGATGTTCTTAGGTCGTAAACTCCTCTTTTTCAGCCTTCAAGAATGATTTTTGAGTTAAAGCAACAATCAATGATGTCTAGAACAAGTTAGGGTAAGAGAACTTACATTTTGGAGGCGGAAACTCGCGGTTTTGAAGTGAAATTGGATTTTAGGAGAGAGAGTAGAGAGGGAAAATGGGTCTAGTGTGGTAAAAGGTTTCTATGGAGTGTTCACCCTCCTTTATATAAGGCTTGGGTGTTGTACCTGGTATACGACTACCCGATACCTATGTTTAACGAGGTTTAAACTTTTACCTGGTTAAATGGTCGTAATTAAAAATAAACCTTTTCCAATAAAATGGAAAGATAAATTTACTTGTTTTTATTTATTTTATTACGACGATATTGACATAAAACATAAATAAATAAAACATTTATTTATTTGTCGACCCCAATTTAACAGAACTTTTATAAAATAGAATATTTTATTAACGGAAACGGGTTATAACGACGGACTAAATTTTGGGTTGTCACACTTAAGACTTTTTCACCCAAGTTACAATCTTGACTCTAAGACTTGATATTGGAACGAAGTATGATTGACTTCTTGATTTTAACCATTTCTACAATTCTAGATTCCTCTTCTTAGGCATGCAATTTCACTAAGACTTGCTTAGAGGATCAACTGAGACATGATTCTTAATCATTAAGACTGATCATAAAACACAATAAAAGTTACTCTCCCTTCTTCTTAGAATAGAGAAACTTTTATCTTTCTGCCTACTAGATTCTTTTTATTCATTCTGCTATTGATTGAAACTCTTTTAATCAACTCAAAATTATACTCAATCTTATAAGTATAACCATATTTACTAAACTTTAGTAAATCATGACGAATATATTTATCACTCTTGTGGTGGACTTGATCAACGCACAACCTAGTGTACTCGATCTCCTAGTCCTTCAATTGACACTTTGTCAAAGAATTAGTCTAAATTTCCCAAATGTGAAAGTTTTTCATTCATCATACAATACACGTTGTATGATTCCAAGTTTCTATCCACTTGAAACTTGGGCGATGAGAAACTCTCCCTAATTGATAAATTCTCGACACTTCCACAAATAACCTAATTAAGAATCAAATCCATTTTGCTAATAATAGAAACCTTCAAACATCAATTTTTCATACATGCCATTGCAAGGATAAATAAATGAGATAAAATCAAAATTTATTTTATTGCGGAAAAACTTGTCCTTACAATGCAATTCAACTGAAAAACTATGTTATTACATATTTCTCAGCAATCTACCCTAGCTCTAAAGTAGCAGCTCAAAAAATCTGATCTTTAAATACATGTGATCGAAATCCATTTCTTCGTGATCAGATTCAGCAGCTTCTTCCTTAAGCCTCCTTTCTTTTCTTCGTTCTTGCAAAACATCAAAATGTAATCTTATCACATCATGAATCAAGAATCAAGAATAGGAACTTAAAGAGTTAGTTAATGGATTTTACCTATAGTAGAGCCATACGTCCTGACTCCCCCATCTCTTAGATCTCTCAGGTAAACAGGGCAGCTTCATCTCCAATGCCCCTTCTCTTGGCAATAAAAGCAAATGGACTCCTTTGGAATGACACAAGGGACTATCTCAGAGTTCACCTTTTCTGGATCTCCAATGTCATCATTTTCAATGTCCATTGAAGTTTGGGAGTTTGATTCACCAGACAAATTTGCTTGACCAGCACGCCAAATCATTGTTGATTCAGCAGCTATAAGCAAATAGGTGAGATCAATGAGGGTCACGTCGTGGTCCATCATATAGTACTCTCTAACGAACTCGCCATATGATTCAGGAAGTGACTGAAGAACCCAGTCAGCAGCCAAATCACTTGAAATCTCGAAACCCAACATGCTTAGCCTATCAATGTGTGACTTCATCTCTAAGACGTGTGCACACACATGTTTCCCATCCTCGTGTTTACTTGCCAAAAGGGCTTGAGTGAGTTTGAACTTTTCAAGCCTTTGAACTTGTGGGTCAGGGAGAACAATTGGAGGAGGTGGAGGAAGTGAAACATGACTCTCATTTCCTTGATCGTATCTCGGAATGTCATCTTCATTTGGAAAGCTTGTTCCAAAGGATTTGGGAAGACCATGGTAAGATTCATACATCTATAAAACGGGAGAAAATTCAAGTTAAATTGATTGAGTCCTTAATAAAACACCCAAATGAGTTATTAAGGCTAGGATTCAACACAATATTCTACAACCTAGAAGAGGGATGTCGTAATCTAGTTGCGGAATATTTGAAGGTAGGTAAATGACGATTTACCAATTTCTACCATGAAAAACGAAAAGGAAGTTTAAGTTTTAAATGAATTGAAACTCCTAGATCTTTTGAGGTTCATTGAACTTTTAAATGGCATGTTTAACTATCGATTATGCCCTTCTATTTGTGACTGGGATGCTGAGGATCACAAATAAGGTGTGAATAACCATACAAATCACGTGGTGCACTCAATGCTACTATCACCTAATCAATGTGTCGGTTAGCCACACATATATGCTCCATTGATCTATGACAAACATCGAGTCACCCTTCGCCACTAATGTCATCCCCAAATTAGTGTGCCGGTTAACCACACACACTCCACTAACGTTTGACAAGGGTACGAAGTGTAATTCCATGGATTAGCATACAATTTCACATTTTGCCTAAAGTAACTATGATTTGGGAATTTATAAAAGCATTTAGTTACTTTGAACTTCATTATACTTATAATGGAAGGTTTCTGTCCTATCCTACCCGTTCGGCTAACGACCCTCCACTAGTCAAGAGTGCGGTGGGCAAGAGTGGATACCCATTCAATCGCCATTTTATAGGCAATTTCCTTAAACACCCCATATACACCAGCTTTGTGAATGAGACCTACTAACTAGGGGTGAGCATGGTGCGGTTTTTGGTCAAAACCAAACCGTAAACCTCAACTTCGGTTTTTTGAAATTTAGAAACCGCACCGTTCGGTTTTATGCGGTTCGGTTTTTGCGGTTTTTTATTGAGGTCTTTTGCGGTTCGGTTTTTTTTGCTGTTTTTTGTTACTTTTTTTTTTCGTTTTGCCTTTTTACTCAATCTCAAGTAACTCAGCGAGTTATTTTGACTCAGATGAGGAGTGCTAATCATTAATTGGAGATAAACCGATACCACCATCTCTTGATTTGAAAACAAAGTACATAACCACTCATCCAACATGTTTCTAATGCTTCAATATAATATGAATTTAGTATAACATTTATTTCACAAGTACATACAATAATATCAATTAATGTATTCATAAAAATGATACTATATCACTAGTACTTTTCATATTTGAATGTTAAAAAAAATGTCATAAACATTATTTGTTATTGTAAATACCACTGAATGTATGCTTAAAATTATAAAATCATCCTCCGATAGATAAGATAGATATTTACATTTATAGAAATTGTAATTGTCATAAGTTCTTGAGTATTACAAATATCAACACTTTATATATATATATATATATATATATATATATATATATATATATATATATATATATATATATATATATGGGTAAAATGAATATACCTAACAACCTTATATAAGCTTAGGTACCTAACCACATTATACTACGTCGTTTTGCATTATATTTTCATTGCAATCATCCAAGGTTCTAAAACTTCAACCTTAACTTGATTTACTTCCAAGATTTTCAGACATTCACCATTATATTCCTCTTACATCATTTTAATTGTAGCGGTAGTATATGAAGCCCACCAGAAGGTATTCGACAGAAAGACGTCATTTGAAGGAAGATAATGGTGAAAGTCCAAAGATTTTGGAAGTAATCAAGTTAAAAGGTTGAATTTTAAGAACTTTTGGCGATTACAATGTAAATATGATATAAAATTGCATAGTATGATGTGGTTAGGTACCTAAGTTTATATAAGGTTGTTAGGTATATTCACTTTACCTTATATATATATATATATATATATATATATATATATATATATATATGCGTTGCGGTTCGGTTTTTTGCGGTTTTTGCAAGACTAGAAACCGCACCGCACCGAGTATTTTCGGTTTTTGCAAAACTAAAAACCGCACCATCGGTTTTCATTTCGGTTTCGGTTTATGCGGTTTTTTCAGTTTTTTTGGTTTGCGGTTTGGTTTCTGCCCACCCCTACTACTAACGGTAAGACTGACTGTTTACTCATACATACATATATATATATATATATATATATATATAATATTATACTTTTAATGTTATATATATAATATAGGGTGTATTTTACACTTTTAAAATACTAGGTGGTCTAATTTAATAAATTATACTTTTAATTTAATTAAATGAAAACCAAAACTTTATGTTTTATTAAATCTCTTTTAATTATACACTTTAATTAATTAATAAAACATAAGGGTGTAATTTGAATTTTTCAAAGTACTAGGGTTTTAGAATTTAACATTTCAAAATTAAACTTTTAATTAAATTTTAAATTCCAAAACTTGAGGGCAAGTTTTGAACATTTCAAAACATTTTGGTTCAACTATTTAAATTTCAAAAACTAAAACTATTAAGCTCAACTTTAAACTATGAAACCTAAAGGGTTAATTTGAAACTTTTTCAAACTTTATCAAGAACATTTTAGATCAAAAATTCAAATAAGGCAATTACCAATTAATTGGTAGTTATCTAATTTTGACCTAGTCAAATTTCTTGCAAGATAATTCACCAAATAATTCAAATAATTAAATTTAATCATATAAGGAAATAATTATTCAATTAATAGGAAATTATCTTTTATTTTGTCAAGGATAATCACCTAATATCATAAAAATCCGAATTTTATCAATCAAAAACGTTTTGGTAACTATCCCATAGCAAAAAGGCAAGAAAATCACGAAATTTGCTCAATATGCGACTCTGACTCGCTGAGTAAGGCTTGGACTGGTAGAGTTCACTATGGACTCAGCGAGTTCAACCATGAACTCGACGAGTTCAGCCCCCATAAATCAATACTTTTCGATTTTAAGCAAGAATAATCAACAATAGCATCAAATACATCAAACAAACAGCCTTAGGCTCTGATACCATTGATGGGTTTTGAGCAAAACATCAATCCTATGGTGTACATGCAAACCCTAATAGATTGGCTCTAGTTTGTCTAATGAACATGCAATTGATTATCCAAATCCATAAACCCTAGATCTAGCATACAAGTAATCATATTAACATAAAATAGGGTTTATATCTAACCTTTGATTGTTATATAGCAATAACAATCAATCCTTGGCTTCAGAAAGCTTAGTGCCTCAAGTGTTGCACCTCTAATGGAGTCACAAACACCACTAAGCAACTTGGATGAAGAAGGAGGAGGGAGGAGGCACCAAAAATGGCTGGAAACCCTAAAGGAACTCTTAGCCACGTTTTTTGGGCATAGGGGACCTTTATATACATGTAGGCTATTAGGGTTTACAACTAGGAAACCCTAATCTGGCTGCTTAAGCCCTAAGCAGCCCATGGACTCCTTTAACATATTTCTTGGACGAATTCTTTATGGGCTTACCATAGAATTCATCCAACCTATATATTATTAGGTAATCCATAGCCCAATTGTAATTATCTCATAATTACAATTTCAGTACCCTAAGTTTAATTAATCTCTTTTAGCCACAAAATTAATTCTTATTTAATTCTTGACTAATATTAATTAAACATCATGATTTCTCCTTTAATATATTATTCTCATAATATATTAATAAAACATAATTAAACTTTTATCTCCTTAATTCATCCTACATATTGCTATGGTGAAGGCAACCCAAAAGGACCATGCTCATGATCGGGTCAAGTACATACTAAAATAGTTATGGACTTAGACACTAATCCAACAACATTTGGATGTAAGAAAGCCACCCAGAAAGTATGGGCAAGTAGCTTGAGGGATTAAGAGATTAATCAATTAAGTTGGCCACAACATGTGTCATGACATGGTGGTTTGATCACCATGACGTGGTGATACGCAGTCTTGCAACTGTTTTGTATGCTAGGTGCCATGACATGGGGTTGACTTTGATTGTTGATTTTGATCGTTGACTTTTTGACCAAGTTGACTTTTGGTCAACTTGAAGGGTTTTGGTTATAAATTCAGGATTTGCTTTTAATTGATGAGTAGGTGGTTCGTAGCATGGAGAGGCCCTTAAGGAGTTAGAGCAATTAAATAGGGCTTACAATCCCTCAATTAGGGTTTAGATGTTGCGCTCCTATGCTCAAACGTAAATTTCTCTACTCTCAACGTAGGGCATTAAACTCACGTATGGAATCTTTTACCTATGCTCATCGTAAGAGGCTATTGTATGCTCAGCATAAGGCACCCAAAATGCACATTGGCAAAATTAGCCTTAAGAATTATCCATAAGGATAAGGGTGTTACATAAGGATCATGTGTGCATGCTTGTATGTGTATTGTTGTGTGAGATATTTTGGGAAACTAACCAATCTCTGGCTTATAGTTGTGGATTTAAATCTTTAAGGTATTTCAGAGTATCAGGGGAAGGCGAGGGCATGATTGTACACATCATCTACGGATTTATGTTTGAGATGTTTTATTTGATACTTTGATGTTATGATTACGTTTTAAAACAGTGAAATTATGATATCTATGAAAATGTCTTTTAAAATGAAAAAAAAATTGCTATGGTTTTGGGACGTTATTTGCTCATTATATGGATCATCATACTTGTAAAATATCATCACAAAATACATATATGATTTACCAAACAATCTACTAGCTATGAAATAACTGGTTGGCTTTATTGTGCAAGGCCCTTAACGATAAAGTAAAGCTTTACAAACATTGTTTTACTGGAGAGGGAATGCTCATTCCATCAATAAGAGGATCAGATTTATTCCATTAAAGATGGAAATTTAAAGATTACCAAATTACCCTTGCTCCTTTCATCATCATCACTAACGCCATCTCCGCCACCACCACTACCCGCACCACCTTTGCAACCACCATCACCATCGTCACTACCACCACCACTACCTCCATCAGCATCCACTACCATTACCACCCACCACCACCGCCACCATAATCATCATCTTCATAATCACCACTATCCATCACCATCGACAACACCACTATCTCCTCCGTTACCAACCACCGCCACCATTCATTGACACAACTACCTTCACATCCACCGCATTCATCATTACCCATCACCAACGCTACCTCCATTACCATCCACCAACCACTACGATCGTCACTATTGCCACTACCACCACCCCTTCCTTCATCACTCGCCACTAATGCTACCACCAAAATTTACTATTTTTATAAAGTATATAATATATGTACCACTTGAAATTCTGGTATGTTTATTATGGCCCCTTGTGTATTTGATAATTGCAATTTGGTCCTTATATTGTACGTAGGGAGTACCACATGCTACTCTTAGCGTATAAGTTACAAAGCGAGTATGCAGGGTGTGCACATGGTACACTTAGCGTACTCATACGATGTTTTGACGGGCATCCGGACACGTATGCAGGGCGTATGTGGCATATATTAAAAACCCTAATTTCAAGGTTGGGCACTATATATTTATCACTATGGCTGAAGAAAATCTCATTTCTCAGCCTCCTCTGACCCTTAAGCCTCAAATTCGAAACCCTAGGCCCCTTATTGTGTTTTTAAGCTCATTGTGTCCATTTGGTGTGTTTTCATCTATATCCAAGAAGAAAAAGCTTGGAGCAAGGTGTGGATCAAGGAAGAGCTAGTGGATCTTGATCGTTTGCTTCATTTCTAGCTTGTTTGAGGTACAAAGCTATGAACTTTCTCATTAGTGGCTTAGATCTATCATTTATGAGTTTTGGTCACTTTTTAGCCCCAAGGATGTGATCTAGTGGTTTGATGCCACTCCAGGAGCTATGATTTCCACTCTTGATGTTCTGAGGTTCTAGATGCATAAAGTTGTCACCTTTAGGGTTTTGATTTATCCATGCAAGATTTTATGTTCATTTGTTAATAGCATGGTGCTATATTTTAAATTAGGTCTTTATAGGGCATGCAAAGTCACCATATCAGTGACTTTATGGATATAGACACTTATTAGGACTCATATTTGTGATATGTACTTCTAGGCATAAGCATTAAGAGCTTAATGGAGGATTTGGTTTAATGGATGAGTATGTTAGGCGTATAAGTTTGTACACACAACGTACAAGCCAAACAACATGTACGCTTAGCATACAGCTGCGTACGCATCGCGTACTCAGTCAGGGGGATTGTTCATTTTGGGCTTCAGTTTGAGCCTTCCTTTTAGGTTGGGAGTTTGGGTTCTTGTTGGGACATCTGAGAAAAGGAATTTTTGGACTAGGAAAATGTTTGGGCTTTAGGGTAAGGCCCATGTAAAGGGTTAGAGACCAATTTGGAAAATTGGGCTAAGTATGAGCCTTGAATGATTATTTAGTTTTGGGCCTTTTTAGATTTTAAGTTTGGGCCTTAGTCTTGGGCGAAACTAGGTGAGGGGTAAAATGGTGTTTTACCCCAATAATAGATTGTTGGACTTATGGTTATGTTTTGGAACCTAAATGTTAATTGGGTGTTATTTTGGTATTGATTAGCTTAGAGATTCGTTGGACCAACAGCCATGGATTTTTTCAGTGAGATTCAGCATTCGAGGTGAGTTTCCTCACTGGGTTTAGTAGATCTAAGGCACCAATGTCGACCCTTATCATTATTTTAGAATGCTAGGAGTTTGCGTAATGTATTAGGTGCTGCTATGTAGACCGGGCGAGGCCCGATGAATGAATTATATGCTATTGTTTTGATCAATGTATGTGCTAGCATGATTATGTGATATGCTAATTTGTATGTGTATAGTGGGAGGGGCCCGACGTCATGCGGGACCTAAGAATAACATATATGTATACCGAGCGGGGTTCGATGCCAGATGAGGTCCGATGGAGGGCGGGGGCCTAGTGTGTGATTTATTATGTATGATATGGGGTAGTTTGAGGAACTCACTAAGCTTTGTGCATACGATTTTCAATTTATGTTTCAGATACTTCCAGTTCCAAGGGGGAAGAGCTCGGGTTAACTGCATCACACACACCATATGGATTCCGCTATTGAGATATCACTCTGATTGTTATGATGTTGAGATACTTATTTTCATTTAAGTTGTATGGATAATGTTATTGGAATACTATTTTATTTAAATTAAAAATGAAAATTTTAGATCATATTTTTGGGACGTTACAATATATTTACATATAAGTTATAAAAAAAAGTAAAATTAAGCAAAAAGAAAAAAAAATGAAATTATGTTATTTTACATTATTCCAATTTCATTTCATACCAACCAAAGAAAAAATGATATTGCATTCTAAATTTTGACAAATTCCAATTCCTTTATATCTCAAAAAGCCTCAAGTGTTGTTTGGTTCGCATAACGTTTCTAAAGGAATTAGAAAATGAATATGTCAGAAATTTGAATCTAAATCCATATATTGTTTGGTTGGTAGGTTATAGAATTGGAATTTATTTCAGATTATGTTTGGTTGGCAGGAAATGGAGTTGTAATCCACGTAAAATGGCATAATTGTCATTTTACGTTTGTTTTGCTTAAGTTTACTTTGTTTTCTATCTTACATGTAAAATATATTATATAAACTATAAAAATAGTAAATTTTAATTTAATTAATTGAACATTCATGTCGACGACGACAGTGGTGGTAGGTAGTGATGTTGATGGTGGGTGGTGGTGATAGTGGCAGTGGTGGTGGTAGTGGCGGCGACAATAATGGGGTGGTGGTAGGTAGTGGTGGCGGTGGTGAACAATAATAAAAAGAAATATCAAAACTTAATAAATTAAAATAAAGTATCAAAATAATTAGTACATTAATCTCATATTTGAGAAATGATTTAAACAATTAAAGTCGTAAAATTATTTTATTCGATATATAAAATAAATAATTAAATATTACCGTTTCATTTCCCTCCAACCCAATTTATCATACTCGCGGTGGATTTTCATTTCCCAAATGAAATTTACATTCACTCCATATATATATATATATATATATATATATATATATATATATATATATATATATATATATATATATATATATATATATATATATATATATATATAGGTTCAGGTTCATTTGAGACCATTCTAATTTTGTGAAACCGTGAGACCAAATCTAAAAATAATTTTAAAATCCAAAATAAATGGAAAAATCCAAAAATTCTTTTTTTAAATGTTATTTTCGGAACTTGAATTAACTAAAAAAAAATATAAAAAAAATATAAAAAAAATAAAAAAAAAATCCGTTTTTTTTTTGAAAAATACGTGAAATATTCTAAATAGAATATTTCACTGACATATTCTAAAAAATAATTTTAAAATGCAAAATAAATGGAAAAATCTAAAAATTCTTTTTTTAAATATTATTTTCGGAACTTGAATTAACTAAAAAAAATAAAAAAAAAATTAAAAAAAATAAAAAAAAATTCTATTTTTTTTTAAAAATACGTGAAATATTCTAAATAGAATATTACACTGTACATATTCTAAAAATAATTTTAAAATGCAAAATAAATGGAAAAATCAAAAAATTCTTTTTTTAAATATTATTTTCGGAACATGAATTAACTAAAAAAAAATAAAAAAAAATAAACAAATGCGTCTCACGGTCTCACAAAATATAAGTGGTCTCAAATGAACCTAACCCTATATATATATATATATATATATATGTTGGAATCCTAAGTCACGTAGGACCTTGGAGACCAAGCAATCAATAATATGGCAAGTTGGTCATGTTTCCTAATTCCAATCTAATAGCAAGTCGGTTATTAGATCTTATATATACACTGTCATAGCCGTGATAGGGTAGAAGATAGCAATTGTAAACAATTGAGTTTTGAGCTAGTTTCTCATTAATCAAAGAGCTATTTTGATTAAAATTGTTTTGCAATTCACTTTCTTTTCTTTAATTGGTATCAGAGCCTCAGAAACAAGAAGCTGTAAGATCAACTCTTACCTGTTGATAAGAAGGTCAACATGTCAGGAGGAGATGGAGAGGCTTCAGTGAGCGTGAAAGAAATTGGATCAACCTTTGTTCAGTGTCCTATGCTCACGTCAACAAACTACACGGTGTGGTCAATGAGAATGAAGGTAGTATTAAAGATTCACAAAGCTTGGGAGATAATTGAACCTGGAACTACAAAAAATCAAGACAAAGATGATTTAGCAATAGGTTTAATTTATCAATCGATACCTGAAGAACTCATAATCCAAATCGGTGAACAAGAATCTTCCAAGGCACTTTGGGAAGCAATCAAATAAAGGCACATGGGGGCTGACCGCGTAAAAGAAGCTCGATTACAGACCTTAATGTCTGATTTCGATCGATTGAAGATGATTGAGTTGGAGTCGATCGACTCTTTCACGGGAAAACTATCTGGAATTGCATCCAAGGCAGCCACACTAGGTGAATCAATCGATGAACAAAGAATGGTGAAGAAATTCTTGAAATCACTACCAAGGGCAAAATTCATCCACATCGTCGCATCATTAGAGCAGGTACTGGACTTGAAAACTGTCGGCTTTGAAGATGTAGTAGGGCGGTTAAAGGCGTACGAAGAACGGATTAGAGACGAGGACGATGGCGAAGAAGATCAAGTGAAGGCGCTGTTTACAAAGTCTTCAAGTAGCGGAGGTTCAAGCAATCGCAGAACACAAGGGGACGAAAGATGTAAACGGGGCAGGAGGGTCTAATGGAACGAATGGATCAAGTGGATCCAAATATGTAAATCGGGTCTCGCAAGGTGGCAAGCCCAATAAAGGAACCAAGTCCAACTCTGATCGGCCCAATTCCAATAACAATAACCAAAATAAGAATAAAAAAAAAAGATCGATCCAAAATCATTTGTTATTGGTGCGATAAACCAGACCATTTCGCGTCTCAATGCCCGGACCGAATTAAAAAATTAGAAGAAAGTAATTTTGCCGAATATGACGATGCCGACGAGACCGTATTTTTACACGAGACCGTATTCTTAAACGAAGAAAAGGTGATACCGTCCCGATACGACTCACAAGACAACGATGTGTGGTACTTGGATAACGGGGTGAGCAATCATATGACTGGAAAACGGTCATTTTTCTCCGAGCTTGATGAAGGAATAACCGGGAGGGTGAAATTCAGAGATAATTTGTGTGTAAAAATCAAGGGAAAAGGTGCTATACTTTTCCAAGGTAAAATGGGTCAACAAAGGCTGATGACGGAGATTTACTACATACCGGATCTCAAGAACAACATTATAAGCCTCGGACAAGCAACCGAAGCCGGGTGTGATATTCGAATAAAAGATAATTATTTGACCATGCACGATGCCGATAATTGCTTATTAATGAATGTACAAAGAACTCCAAACCGCCTTTATAAAATAAAACTACAAATTGGAGTTCCCATTTGCCTTCATTCGAGACTAAGTGAAGATGCATGGCGATGACATGCAAGACTTGGACATATTAATTTCGAGTCGATGAAAAGGATGTCCAAGAAGGGTTTAGTCAAAGGGTTACCGCAATTAGATCATGAGAATCAATTATGTGAATCGTGCTTAGTCGGCAAGCAAACAAGAAAGTCCTTCCCAACCATGACGACATACAAAGCGAAACAACCATTGGAGCTTGTTCACGGTGATTTATGCGGTCCGATCACGCCGGCAACCAAGGGTCAAAATAGGTATATTTTTACACTAATTGATGATTTTTCACGATTTATGTGGATTTATCTCATAAAAGAAAAGAGTGAGGCGTTTACACACTTCAAAAAATTCTAAGCTTTGGTGGAAAATGAAATTG
The DNA here is from genome assembly GCF_051521515.1 of Lactuca serriola. Classification (NCBI taxonomy): domain Eukaryota; kingdom Viridiplantae; phylum Streptophyta; class Magnoliopsida; order Asterales; family Asteraceae; genus Lactuca; species Lactuca serriola. Next base: position 256,119,179 of record NC_136415.1, on the reverse strand, counting down.
GAAAGCCTTTGAAAGTGTTTAGAAGTGATCGAGGAGGTGAGTTTACCTCTCTCGAGTTTAATTCTTTTTGTGAACAAAACGGAGTCAAACGCCATCTCACCGCCCCATACTCTCCACAACAAAACGGAATTGTGGAACAAAGAAACCGAACTCTTATGGACATGACACGAAGTATAATGAAGACAATGCATGTTCCAAACTACTTATGGGGAGAAGCGGTAAATCACTCAACAAATCTAATCAATCGAGTTTACACAAGAGTCCTTGGTGATACAACTCCATACGAAAAGTTGTATAAACGAAAACCGAATTTAGAAAATTTTTGTATATTTGGGTGTCTAGCACATGCAAAAGTTGAACCGGTTAATCTAAAGAAGTTGGATGCAAGATCAAGACCACTAGTACATGTTGGTTCCGAACCGGGTACGAAAGCTTACCGGTTATTTAACCCGGTAACACAAAAAATAATAGATGTTATTTTTGATGAAACCAAAGGGTGAGATTGGATTAAAGAAGCAGGAACCAACAATGAACCAACAATGAAGAACCTAACTTTCCAAGTTCTTCCTTTTTTCGTGATATCCTTGATTAACTTTTTTTCGTTTTTCTGCAAGAGTTTGGGATGCAACACCACTAACAACTTTTTGCTTTTTGTTTGTCTCATTATGTGTTGTATAATAGTTTTTATTGTATTTTTTTCTTCATTCTGCGATAATTGTTATAATAAAGTGTTTCTTACAAGTGTCTTAGCTCAAATAAACAAACTAAACATATAATTACATTTATATATATCACACATACCCTTTTCAATATCTTTACCGATTTGGGTCAAATTGCCATTTTCATTTTCACTATCTTCGGTCCTCATTTCACTATCTCCATTCATCATTCCACGCTATAAAATTACAACATATGAAAAACAACGTATTATACTTTAATCTTTCAATACAAAAATTCACTCAACACTTGAATACACAAAAATCAACAATATGTATGACTACAATAAAGTTTGAACAATACTTCAATTTGTTCATCTACAAAGTCTTTCAACATGTTCGACACTTAAATACAGATCAAAAATTTATATTACTACCAAAGATAGTCCAGTACTTCATTCATTCGTCTACAAATACTTAAACATACAAAATAAAAATAAATAAACTATTCATCCATATATATTCCTAATAGTTTCTGCTTCTGGCATATCCGGATGAAAAGTAACCCTCGAAATGTTTGTAGAAGATAGATAATTAGCTTAAATGTTTTTTTTACATTAATCCATCAATTAACATAATAAAATTAGTTAACTTGTTTAATAATTGAAAATAATAATTTTAAACTTAATTCCACCTCGTGCATTGAGTTTCACATTAGATACGTATATGATCCAACTGTTTTTAATTGCATGGGCGGTGTTATAAGGTAATGACGCAGGAGCAAGATACAAAATCATGTTAATTACAAAACCTCTGTTAAAATTTCGAAGAAATATTGTAACAACAACAACAATAATAATAATAACTAGAAAGGTTACCCCCGCTACGTGGGGGGCAAAAACTTTCTATATTGTTTCCAAATCGATAAATATGACAGACGTAGAAAGTACAAGGATGAAAAGTCCGGGCTTTGCCCCGAACCTTTTTTTTTTTTTCATGTTTTTATGTAAAAATGTAAAAGTTTTTACTGCAAGGACCAGAAGTGTCAAAATGACTAAAGAATTAAAGGGGTATGAATTAGCAACTTTTTAGAAAAGAGATCAAAGTTGTCAAACCGTTAAAGTTTTGTAGCCAAACTTTAAATATTAAAAGGTTCTTAAAAAGTATAATAATATTGATTGCAATGACCAAAAGTGTCAAAATGACTAAAGAATGAGGAGCAAAGTTGCTAAAAAAACATCCAGATTTATTATTCCTAACTTTGAAACCCATCAATAGTATAGGGACTAATTCTGTCAAAAAATGTCAAGTTCACTATACCTAAGATTCATTTCTTTAATAATAATATAATAAGAAAACTTACCACTAGTCTTGAAGAACTATTTCGCACGTGCAATCAAATCCTAGAAGACCTTCAGTAATAACTTTTCCAACAACAAGTAAACCATAATTTAATTAAACAAACTTAGATATTTTAGACATATAGATTAAATATTAAATATTAGTATAATGTGAATTTACCAATTAATCTTCGCTGATGATAATTCTTACAAGACTTTCAATGGAAGCAACCATAGGATAAATTGGAAATGAGTTTTCAACACCCGGTTCAAGATAAGTAAATTGTGTATATTGATTGATAGCTATTATCCACTCATCATCATCAATGATGTATCCTTCATACCGCGGGTAGTCATTGTGAGTCCATTCGACTTTAAAATGGTTTATAGAATATAAATTTCCAGTCATACATCTCCTTTCATATAATTCCATCAAATAGTTAGGCACAATAGCCACCATTTTCTGTCTCTAAATTAAAATATTGTTGAACAAATATAAATAAAGCGTAAATTATATAAATAGTTAAATTAAGTATAAAATAAATAATAATAATATTGGAACTTACATATTTATCAATTAAAAGCAGTATTAGTCTGTTTTTTTTAACATCTCGCCAAACCAAATCAATAGGAACACACTTGAAATTATGCCAGCAATTTACATCTTTGAACGAACGAAAGGTCTCAACTTCAAAATACATATCCATTTTCTATAAAATATCAAATAAATAATAAAAAATACATAATACGTAACAATAATATAAAAAAAAACTATTTATTCACTTTCCATTTATTTAGGAAACATATCATACGCAAGTTTTTATTTTTTTTAATAGATAATTGTTTAAATTTCTATTTAGGTCTATTTTAATATGTGATTAAAAAGACCATAATTATATGCTGGTTATTAGTGAATAAAAAAAATTAACGTAAATAATTAAATCTTAAAAAAACTAATGGTAATGTCTTGGGCTTTTGCAATCCAAATAAAATTGAAATTTCAGCCAATAAACTTATAAATTTGAGCCCATAAATTAACCCAATTTTTTCTTCGAATCCGCACTTTAACCTACAATATCTGTTCTTTCTTCTTCTTCCCCATCGATCACGATTCCTCCTGTACCTACCTCTACTTATGTATCTCTTCCCCATCGGTGATGATTTCTATTTGTTTAATCGCCAGTCTCTACACCGACATGGTTTTGACACCAGAAAATTCCCTAATAACATCATATCATTGGAGATGCGACCTTCAACTTTGAAAATCAGACCGTATCCTTCAAGATTCGACCTTCGTCTCCATCAGGTCGAGAATTGGTTCGTTTGAAAATCAGACGACATCTTGGTAATCGATAATTACTTTACCTTCTTAATAATCGATTTTTTTCATTAATCTTATATTGTTTGTAAAAGATTATCTATAGTTGTTGACATATTATTTGTGCTAATAAGGTAAATTTATAATCATTATTGATTTTTTTTCATCAATATGCTCCTGGTTAGATGTGTATATGAAAATGGATAATAACTCCACCTTTTTAAATGTTGATTTTTTTTTCATTGATCTTTTCCTTTTCGTAAAATCCTATGCATAATTGTTGATATACTATTTGTGCTAATAAGGTAAATTGATAATCATTATTGAAAGTCGTCATTAATATTCTCCTATTTAGATATGTAATTGTTCATATATTTGGTATGATTTTGGGAGGCAAGTGGAGGTATGCCTATGGTGTCACAGTTTGCTATTATATCTACACATATATTTGATGATGGTATTTTCAACTCATCTACACATTCTATCAGTGGGTTTATGTTTTAGAACTTTAGTATAATTACAATGTTTTTTTTATCCTTTACTCAAACATGAAAACAAATAAATCATGTAATATAGCATTTGGAAATTAGTACAAGTATCTTCGTTTTTGCTCAAATGATGGTAAAAATCAAGTTTCCTAATGGACATTAACAACAATCGTATCTCTTGATAGTATTTAGTTTAGTACCTTCTTGCACCAACTTGCTCTTTGGAGAAATTGATGAACTTTTCTTATGATCCTTCAGCTCCAAGAACACCAACTATTACCTTTGTTCACTATACAATATTAAAAAATTAGTTAAGCAAAAAATATATTTGTATTATTAAAATTTTATTATTGTTGTTCCTTGTCCTCTTTTTTTATTTTAATTTTTTTTCCATAAGATCTTCAACATTAAAATTTAAAAAGGCAAGTTGTTAGCTATTTTTTGAGATGTAATTTATTAACTAATATTTGATCAACTATTTTTGTATAGAAATTACAGCCAAAAGGGACTATTAGAGTCACTTTAATATGTGGAACATCTCTTTTTTTTCTTTTAATTTTTTTATGCTCCAAAATATCAGTACATGCATTGGTTTTTTCGAATCTCCGTGCTAAATCTGAAGTAAAGGTAGCCTATTATTTTTTTCAAACCCCAATGGAAAAATACTTATGCATGGATGCTCATTATTCAACCACTTTTGGTCCATGTTTTTTTAATCTTTTTTAATTTAGATGTAGAGTTAATGCTTTTTGAAATTTTTTATTTTTATGAAGCATGTTCTAGCTTAGAAATATTGAGATTTATGTGAATAATGTTTAATCGATCATTTCCTAATCATCATATGTTTGCTCAAGAAAATACATATGTAGGATATTATGCTTGAAAGGTAATAATAACTTCTTGATTAATCTATAACATTACTCTTGGATTCCTGTAAAAGCTCATTCGGATTTTTTTTTTTTTACTTACTGATTGCAAAAAGAATAATAATAATAATAATAATAATAATAATAATAATAATAATAATAATAATAATAATAATAATTTGTTGAAAAACCCATTTGTTAAAAAAATTCATTTGTATCGTCTTACATCTGTTGAAAATTTCATTTGTTGAAAGGTTATTGTTGAAAAGTTCATTTTTTAAAAGCTATCTGTAACATTAGTATTGAAAAGTTTAATTGTTAAAAATTTTTATTTGTATCATTCTACATCTCTTGAAAAGTTCATTTAGCAGAAAGTTATATGACAGATTCATTTGTTTAAAAGTTCATTTTGTTTAAAAGTTATTTCGGTTGAAAAGTTCATTTGTATCATTTACATCTAATGAGAATATCATGTGTATGGTTTTAAAATCATGTAATAATTTGTTGAAAAGTTCATTTATATCATTTTAATTTTTACATGTGTAAAATAAAAACGATACAAATGATTTTTTTATATATTGAAGCAATGTGCAATCATGTTGATAATATTTGATTTTTCTAGGAGACGATAAACCTTTGAAAGAGATAAAGAGGTGCAAACAAACCATTACCTGGCTTCAACTATATTATCGAAAATATGGCACAAGGAGAAAGGCCAATGTAGATGGTTATCAAAAAAAATATAAAGTGGTGAAGCTACTTCTGGGAAAAAGAGAGGGAGAAAGAGATATAAGAGAGAAGATGAGGAGTATAAAAATGGTTATGGGTCTTCTGGTTTTAAAGTAGGTAAAAACCACCACTGATCCGTGTGAAATGTTTGTTTGTTTAAAATCCATCCTTTGATTCATCCTCTTAATGTTAAGATGTAATATCCTCCATTGGATTAGATAGTAACATAGGGGAAAGGCTATAAGATGACAATCTTGAGGAAGTGTTGTATTGTCAAACAAATCACCTTTTCTGTTAAGCTTTTATTTATTTTTTGTATTATATTTATATGTATGTATTGTATGCTATATAATGATATCTTGTATACTTATCCATGTTTTTATTTTCTTTTTATTTTGTATGTGTGTGAATGGGAGGGGTTTGGGTGGGGTAGGATTTGTGATGCATTGAAATGCTGTATCTTATAGTGTATAATATGTTTTTAAGATATCTTTTTTAAGAGATGCTTTTATATATATATATATATATATATATATAATATATATATATATATATATATATATATATATATATATATATATATATATATATATATAAAGTGTGATCCCATTACTTTCACGAGGGAACAATAAAAAGAAAAATAATATTGGGGTGACATACTACCACATCCACGCATCTTCTCATTGACTAAATTCACAATTTAATATATTAAAAATAATGAATCGACAATTTTAGAACAAATATAACAACGCAAACGACATGAACCAAAAACTTCAAAAAGTGTGTATCATTTTTCAGTAGACGAATCAAATTTGTGGAAACTCTCTCTAAAAGTAAAAGCCTAGTCTTGTATGAAATTTACGAGAAACCCTCAAATCTAAAATTTTATCTTGTGTTATACATACAGTCCGAGTGTTTTATAGTTGTTCTTCAACATTCCAAAAACCATGTCGAACCTTCTCCTCTCTCTTTCCCTATCCCTCCTCCTCTCCCCTCTTTTCTTCATTTCCATGGATGATCAATCAATTGATTTAAGTTACCCCAACTAGTAGCGGAACTAGAAACTTTTATATGGGAATACAAAAATTATCAATAAATATTCTATATGTAGTTATCATATTTAGAGCATTAAAAAATATGATATAATCTCTTTAGGTATGGGTACAATATCATAGAACATGCTTATAAATAATTTTTTTTATATATAAAATTACATAAAAATATATGTAAGAGTATATGTTTTTATAATTAATTAAGGGTTGTATTTGAAAAATTAAAAAAAAAATTCTTAAAAGACTAGTCTAAGTAGCTTTTCAAAAACCTAGTTTATAAACTATTTATGCTTACCAAACACGACAACATAAAAAAGTTCGAAAAATAAGCTAGCTTATCAGATAAGTATGACGCGCCAGAAAAAAATAATAATAATAATAATAAATAATAAATAAATAATGCAATAACACACTTCACCACGTGTTATAAATAGAATCCAGTGTTTGTAGTCGTTGTTTCAAGTTTTACATTCCAAAAACCATGTCTTGCCTTCTCCACTCGCTTTCCCTCTCTCTCCTCCTCCTCATCCTCTTCCCCTTCTTCTTCTTCATCTCCATGGCCGATCAATCTAATGATACGCGTTACCCCAGCTGCCTTTCATACAATTGCGCAAACCTCACAATCAGTTACCCTTTTTGGAGGCTCGACAGTGAAACCCCTACCCAGTTTTGCGGTTATGGAGGTTTTGGGATCAATTGCTCCAACAATGTTCCAGTTGTTTATTTCGGAAGCGATTCTTATTATATCCCTAACATAAACTACGAATCTAAGAGTATTGTCCTTGTGGACTACGACGTTTCTCCCGTCGTCCCCGCCGTCGTCTGCCCGAGGGTACGCCATAGCATTGATTGGGGAGATATGCCTTTCAATTTCTGGGGGCAAAACGTTAACCTAAGTTTTCACTTTAATTGCACCGGAGTACCTGATTTTGCAAGAGAAATACCGTGTTTGAGTACCTCTACTAATAAGTCGTGCGTTAATGATTTGAATTACGAGCCGGAGAATTTCAGTTGGACTGTGTACTCCTGCGATGATGAGGTGGTAACAACGGTGTTCGATGTATTCAGTTCAACAATGGCGCTGGAGACGGAGTTCAGTAGAGCCTTAAGACAAGGATTTGAGCTAAAATGGGGGAGGATGGAGGACTGCCAAAAGTGTGAGGAGTCCGGTGGGCGCTGCGGTCATAATAACAGTACGACGGAGTTAATGTGTTTTTGCTCCGGTGGTGCGATCACTATGGCTCATTGTAAAGGTACCTTCGTTGAAACTCCTCGCTTCATGTTAAATTCCATATCTACCCCTGTTAAAACAGCAAATTTACATCTTCGGAAGACATTATCAGCCGTGGGACGTGGCAAAATTGTATCGGATAATCTGGAAAAAAACTTTTGCTAGTTAATAACACTAGTAGTTTCAACCGACTTTTTTTTTTGATGCTAAAATTAAAATTAATATTTATATCTTCTAAATTACAATGTTTATTATGTAAATGAGAAAAAAAATAGAAAATTATTATTATATAAATAAATTTAACTTTAATAATAATATTAATAACCCATTCCATTTTCATATAATTTATCGTAAACTTTAAATTCAAGTTAAAATTGAATAGTCAACGATACGAAAAGTCAAAACTAGCAAGCTAGACGTTTTTTTAATAGTAGTATCCGTCTCCATGGAAATTTCAAGCTACCAGCCTACCACACTTCTATTGACCATCCATACCTTCAATTTATCTGCCCAATCTTCATCTCAACCTCTACATCTTTTCGACGATGTTTCCTTTACTCATCATCTTCATTCTATTCCCAATTCTTTCTCTCGCAAACATCCAGCAATTTTCTGACTGTTCAACTGGGCTCTACACTTGTGGTCAGGCAATCTCATATATCAGCTATCCGTTTTGGGGAAATGGTCGTCCTTCTTACTGTGGTCTTGAGGGATTCGGTTACTTGCAGAGAAGACAACGTCACCACTCTCCAAATCGTCAACACAACGTTCCGGTACATTGTGTTTAGTTACGTTCCCGATGATTCTCTGATTCTAGGGTTACACTTTTCGTGTCTGGAGGATGTGGTTCGGTCTACTCCGAATAGGAACAGATTTAATTGTTCCGGTGAGGAAGACGATAGTTTCTTTGACAATCAACGCACTACTGTAGTGGAGCGTTGTGAGCGTTTCGAGTACTGCATATGATCAGTTTAACCGGAGTGAAATGATGCCGTTGGAGAAGTTGTTTTGGATGGGTTTTTTAATGGAGTTTAGGGTGGACGGCGGAAGAAATTTCTCCTGGTGGGAGAGCTCCGGTGGGACGTGTTGGTCCAATTTGGATTCCTCCAGCCCTTCTTGCATTTGCCTAGCTCGATGATGTTTCCCGCTTGGTATGCTGTTCAGATTTGTCGGTTGCTCAGTTTTCACTGATATTTCTGTAGATTTTTTAATTTGCAGTTGATAAAAAATAACGATGACTAATAGTTTACCAACTTACTTGTCTAACGAAGAATGTTAAACAACGTCGAGTACAAATATGAACAAAACGGTGCGTTAGAACTCCACAAAAACCTTTTATATAATTTTACCAAACTCCTATTTGTGTGAGGTTTTTTTTTATTATTATTATTTTTTTTTTATATCCAGTTATTCATGGAGTATTAGATCAGTGGTGGATTCAGATCAATGTAAGGGGTATCCCCAATAAGTAAATGGGTATCCATGACAAAAAAAAATCGTGTAATACACAATAAGAAAAAAAAATTTCAGAAAAAATTACACTACTAAATTTTTTTTTAGGGATATCCCGGGCTACCATGGGAAACGTAGTAGATCCGCCTATGTATTAGGCTAACTGATGTACCTACACCACTAAGACCGAGGTGGATGTCGAAACTCACCTCATTGTTTCCATGTCACATGATCCTTTCTTCCGCTTTTCTTTCTCTCACCAAAAATCATGGAAAACTTTTTATTTTTTGTTTTTGTTTTTTGTTAAATAAAATTAATTGATTTTGATGATTTATAAATTTTAATTAAAAATGAAAACCAATTCATTAATTAAAATAACATTAAAAGATACATTAAAATAAGCAATATCAAAAATAAAATAAAAAAACTACTAGAGAACAACAAATATTAAAAAACTAAAACCTAGAAAACATAATTAATATCTCAATTAAAAAAAAACAAAATACACCACTCGTAATCACTGTCCTCGGCATCGACCTCATCGTTATTGTCGTTCTCATCAATGTCATTTTCGTCATCCGAGTCCTCGCTCTCAACGAATATATCCGAACCATCATTTGATTCGTCAAACAAATCATCGTGTCAATACTCTGTCGGTGGTTGAATATAAGCCTTATAAACATGCTCCACAAAATCAGCACGAATGACGTAATGAATGTCGTGATTATGTGGTTCTCTTCTATTTGCCCTATACTCTTGCGTATCAACGACTACTTTTTCGACATTTGACAAAACTTCGTTTTTTTATTTTTTTTATTTTTTATAGAAATATCGCTCTTCCTTCATCTTCAAGAATCATATTATGCAATATGATGAATGCATACATTACGTGTTGCAACATTCTCACTTCATATGACCATGTCCCGACTGCTAGTACTTGCCAACCTTCTCACTTCATTTGGCACCACCATTCCCGCACCGACGGTGGGGTGTTCCGGAGAGCAGGAAGAACTCCCGCACTCCTTCCCTTGCCCACACCGTCCGACCTAATATGGTGGATGCCACCCATCACCTACACAACCATTAAAAAGGGCGTATACCCACAACATCACCACTCCAAATCAACAACACAACATTCTGCATCGGTAAACAATACTAAACTCACCCTTGCCTGTGATGATCTCTGGGAGGGTACTCAACCGAATGCTTGTTCATTGAAACCGAATAAATCGCTTACCGATACCACGTTTCAGTCCACTTTTTTTAGTTACGTTCCCGATGGATCTCTTTTGCTAGGCTATACTTTTTTTGTCTGGAAGATGTTGTTAGGTCGATTCCAAATAGGAACATGCTTAATTGTCCTGGTAAATGGTAATGAAGATGGGAGACTTAGTTTCATTGGGAATCGATCAATTGTTGTAGGGGAGGGATGTGAGTGTGTGATTGGAGTGCCGGTTTTGAGGACAACGTTTGAGGGTTTTAATCGGAGTGAAACAACGCCGTTGCATGAGTTGTTGTCGATGGGTTTTCAGATGGAGTACAGGGTGGACGGCGGCGGAATTTGCTCCCAGTGTCAGTCCTCCGGTGGGTCGTGTTGGTCCGATTCGAATTCCTTGGTCTCCGTAACCCTTCTTGGCATTTGCCCCGATGGTGTTTCCCTCTTGGTATGCGGCTCAGTTTGTCGCCTAGCTCAAATTTCTTTGATTATTTCGTTAGAGTTTTTAGCAGTTGATCAAAAATAACAATGACGAAGTTATACATAAAGTAGTTACAACGAAGAATGTTAAATAAGGATCAAAGCTGAATAAGACATTGAGAGGAACAAATATGAACAAACGGTGGGTTGATATCTTCAAAAACGTTTTATATTATTTTACCAAACTTGTATTTGTTTGAGTTTTTCTGCATCGAGTAATCCATCAACTTACTTTGTTGACTATTTTATAAAAATCATTTATATGGATGCTTGAGTAGATAAAGAGAAATCTCAATTTGTAATTAATAATAGGATATGTACTAGACTGTAATGAAGTTAACAGTTACAACTACGAGTTAAGAATTACAATTATGAACATATTTCTTTAAAATTGCGTATGACTATAATGAACTTATGAATTACTAATATGAGAATGTTACTGCATAGTTAAGTAGACTTAACGAACAAAAGAATTAGAAAAATGAACGTATTTCTTTAAAATTGAGATGTTTGATGTGTGATCAAATAGGGATTCAAAATCATTGAGTGTACAATTAACTTTGATATTTCATGAACATACCTGAAGAAAAAAATTAATTATAAGTAATTGCAAAACACGCTATGTGCTAGAGGTGCGCATTTGGACCGAACTGGTTTTGGAGAATATTGTAGATCGTGGACCGGACCGGATGAGTCGTGTCCGGGTTTTCCGGTTCTTGGACCCGTTTGGACCGGTACAACTTTAATTGTATAGATTACAAGTCGTTAAAATAAATTTTTGGATTTGATAGAACTCGTTAAAACAAATATGTTATTAGGTTTGATATGATGCAACTTGTGAAAATGATTACATTTCCATTTCATGCATAACTAATCTACATTGATGTTATAATATTATAACTTACAAAATTAATTTTCCAAATAAAAGCAACTAATATACAAATTCAAGTTCACCAAGATCCCTTTCATATGATTTATCTGTCAAAAATACATAAAATTCAGAATTATAGTCTAAAATAATAGTTAAAAAATTAAAATATTTCAGCTTTGATAGCTCTACTTTGAAGGATTGTAACTCAGTGGATATATACCAAAATAAACAAAATTATAGTCTAAATTCATCTACAAATTGTAAACTAAATGTTGGAAAAAACCAGAGGTCAATCCGGCTTAAAACGAATGAATTATGGGTGTTTAAAAAATGTCACAGATTACAAAATCTTGTTGAAAAACTGAATTTTTTCAGCTTTGATAGTTCTATTTTGAAGGATTCTAACTCAGTGGATATATACCAAAATAAACAAAATTATAGTCTAAATTCATCTACAAACTGTAAACTAAATGTTGGAAAAAACCGCAGGTCAATCCGATTTAAAATGAATGAGTTATGGGTGTTTAAAAAATGTCACATAAATCTTAAACATGTCCAACCGGTTTTAAACCCGGTAAAAACCGGACCGAACCGGAAAAAAAACCAGACCGGACCGGATAGAAATCTTAGCACTGAGAACCGGCCCGAGTGTCCAAAAAAAGGTCCGGTCCGGTCCGGTCCACCAGTCCAAATGCTCACCCTTACTATGTGTCATTTCTGGCAACCTTACACTAAATGTATATAGTATACTTCAATTTTGAATTATGTTATTATAAATTTAAATTATTTTGAGGAAAAAAAGAATATTATTTTAATGATTGAATGTGTCAAGGTGAAGGTCGTTACTTGGTACCTTAAAGTCTATAGATCTATCTAATAATGTTCCAATAAATATTATATTATTTTGACGAAAAAATGTTGAATGTTATTTTGACAAATAATGATGATTGCGTCAACGCGGAGATCACTCGTGGTGTCATAAAATCTATAGGTCTACATGAAAAGAAAATAAGGTTTAGGTAATCCGCTACCCCCTTCCTATTTATTATCCCCTCCCTATTGATTGATTGAATGTTTTGTTATATATATATATATATATATATATATATATATATATATATATATATATATATATATATATATATATATATATATATATATATATATATATATATATATATATATATATATAGGGTAAAGTGAATATACCTAACAACCTTATATAAGCTTAGGTACCTAACCACATTATACTACATTGTTTTGCATTATATTTCCATTGCAATCGTCTAAGGTTCTTAAACTTCAACCCTTAACTTGATTTAATTCCAAGATTTTTAGACATTTACCATTATATTCTTCCTACACCATTTGATTTGTAACGGTAGTATATGAACCCCACCAGGGGGTTTCCGATAGAAAGACGTCATTAGAAGGAAGATAATGGTGAAAGTCCAAAGATTTTGGAAGCAATTAAGTTATGAGGTTGAATTTTAAGAACTTTGGGTGATTATAATGCAAATATGATACAAAATTACGTAGTATGATGTGGTTAGGTACCTAAACTTATATAAGGTTGTTAAGTATATTCACTTTACCCATATATATATATATATATATATATATATATATATATATATATATATATATATATATATAAGGTTAGGTTCATGTGAGACGGCCTAATTTTGTGAGACCGTGAGATGCGTTTTTTTTTTTTTTTTTTAATTTTTTTAATTTTTTTAGTTAATTCAAGTTCCAAAAATAATATTTAAAAAAAGAATTTTTTGATTTTTCCATTTATTTTGCATTTTAAAATTATTTTTAGAATATGTACAATGTAATATTCTAGGGTAAATTACACCAATCTTCCCTCGTGCACATGCCAAAAAGCGTGTTTAGTCCCTATTTTCAAAAATTAACTCGGACCATCCCTTGTTTGGTTAAAACTTTCACGATTCATCCCTCATTAATTTAATTTTGCACTCTTCATCCCTTACAATACATGAAATGACTATTATGCCCTTTTGGTATTTCTTTTCCAATTAATTTAATGTTCTTATTATTTTTAATTAAAAAAAGATAAATACTATGACCCATTTCATCTCTTTATTTCCTTTCCAATTCATTTAATGTTCTTCAAGATCCCGATCTCCATCTTCGTTAATAAATCCGGTTCCAGACACCACCTCCGGTCATCATCTCCGTCCATAGTCTTAGTCTCTGGTAACAGCTCCGGTCACCATCTCTATCCATAAACTCGAAGCTGCTACTCAAATGCGAAACATAAATCCAATCTACAAATCAAACCCAAAACCAAAATATAACCTCAAATTCAAATGTAAATCCAAAATCAAACCTGCAAATTCAAAGTCAAATCCAAAACCAAAATCCCTAATGAAAAAATCATAAGTTGTTGTGTTTTGCTCATCTGAATCTTATGCGATTTTGGAAAACGAAGCATTGGTTTCAGATATGGATGAAGTTCTGTTGGCCGGTGAAGTTAAGGTTTGAAATCAGAGATTTTTAGATTTCTGGTGCGAAAGTTCAATTAGGGAGTGTACACGACGGAATTCCACACGCAGTGACGCCGAAGTTCCATGTTGTCCACCTTCGATCAGTCGTAGCCTTTCTGGCGAACGATTACCGATGCAAAAGTTCTGTCCTTTTGTGAATCCGACGACGTCGACGGTCTGAAATCATAGATTTTCAGATTTCAATCGTCGTCTAGCAAAAGATTTTGGGGTTTTAGATCTCAACGAGTGACTCCAATCTTCCATGTCTTTAATCGTTTACCAAGACCTCATCTTTATCAACTTCTCTCGCCGGAAAAGTAGTGAGAGACGGAGGAGAATCGGCGCCGGAGCAGAGAGATGTAGAGTAGTCTGCCATTTTTGTTTTAAGGGAGTTGGGGACGAAGGCAAACAGGGGAAAGGGAAACGAGAGGGGCGGGTTAGTAGGAAGTTTTTTTTTTTTTTTTTTTTATTTTTTTTTATTTTCTTTTTCTTTAATTTAAAAATGATAAATAAATAAAAGAAAATTAATAAAGAAATTATTAAGGGTAAAATGGTCTTTTTATATCCAAAGGGATGAAGTGTGCAAGTTTTAAACAAACGAGGGACGGTCCGAGTTAATTTTTGAAAATAGGGACTAAACACGTTTTTTGACATGTGCACGAGGGATGATTGGTGTAATTTACCTAATATTCTATTTAGAATATTTCACGTATTTTTCAAAAAAAATAGGATTTTTTTTTTTAATTTTTTTTAGTTAATTCAAGTTCCGAAAATAATATTTAAAGAAAGAATTTTTAGATTTTTCCATTTATTTTGCATTTTAAAATTATTTTTTAGAATATGTCAGTGTAATATTCTATTTAGAATATTTCACGTATTTTTCAAAAAAAAAACGGGATCTTTTTTTATTTTATTTTTATTTATTTATTATTTTTTTTAGTTAATTCAAGTTCCGAAAATAATATTTAAAAAAAGAATTTTTGGATTTTTCCATTTATTTTGCATTTTACAAGTATTTTTAGATTTGGTCTCACGGTTTCACAAAATTAGAATGGTCTCAAATGAACCTGAACCTATATATATATATATATATATATATATATATATATATATATATTAAATCTATAATTAAATAAATATATATTTTAATAAATATTATTACAAATAAAAAGACAACCGTAAATACTTAATCAACATTGTAATTAAATTCTCAAACATTGCAAATAAATATAAGTTATTTTTTAAGGACCAAAAAATTAAAATACTTAAAACATAAAATATTAAAATAACACTAAAATATATATATATATATATATATATATATATATATATATATATATATATATATATATATATATATATATATTAAAAATGCAATTAAAGAAAAAGAATGAAATAATAGAAAAAATTACATTTGGATTGGACATAAAGTGAATAGAAATAGGTGATGGGGTGGCAAAGCAACAGGACCTAAGAAAATGACATTATAGGATAATGACTTAAAATGATAATATATTTTTGATTTGTACGTATTTAGTAATTAATTTTGTTATTGATTTTTTTTTTCATATTTTCCCATTGAACTTGTTGTATTATTCAAAAAACATCCTTATAACATACAATCATAGCTCCGATGAGGTTCTGGTCATCTTTTCCGATGAGTTTTGTTGACTTTGAAATTTTTTGGGGATTTTTTGGAACTAAAAGGATCCACCTCCATCATCTTTAGGAACCACAACCCACAACCTTAACCCTTCTCCATCACCACCATACCCTTATTATACCTCCGTCAGCGATCTTCATCACAACCAAACACCACCTACCCTAACACCATGCTTATTTCTCCATCCTAGCCTACACAACCCACCATCCTAGCACCTATAAAGTAATAAGAAAAATAAGTGTAGACCATACACCTATTTTTGGGTTGAACCCTTCTTCCACCATTACCTCCACCATCATCCTCTATCATACACATAGCCACCATCCCCGTCTAGCCAACACCTTCAACACCATTTCATTGCATTCCATTGCATTCCATTGCTCACATCCCACTAGGTACGTATGATTTCATTTGGATCATCCAAGAATAACAATTCAGAAAATGAGGGACTGAAAAAATAGAGTTGATATATCATGTACTAGATATAATTAATATGGTAGTGTATAACTAATTTCGTTGCTTCAACGTTTTGAAATGGCCATTAGATTATATTGGAGGGAAGTGAGATGAGGTGGTGTTTTCTTGACTTTTGTCATTGTTTGATTCAGAAAAAGTGAGAGGGTGAGTGGGTATAGTGGGCCTCATTTAGTTTCTAATAAACTTAAGTATTAAAACAATTTCATATTTTGGAGAAAACAAATTTTAGGGGTATAAAAGTCATTTTATGTTGGTAGGGATCAAAATCACTAAAATATTCAAATTTGGACAACTAATGCAATACCAAAGTTTTTTTGGATTGAAACCACAAAAAATGACAATCACATGGACTATTTTTGTAGTTCACTCTGTTTTTATATTGAATTAGGTTTCTTAGAATGTCCTCCATGTTGTTGAACCCCAAGACTGTTTTCGATATGCGCCATTATAATTGTTAGCCAAACATGTTAATATACCATTTGGTCTTACACTTCTTCACTCGATCTTCACATGAGCATGTATACACTTCTCCACTCGAGTATATAATATTCACACTACTTCACTAGAACATGTCTTCCCTACCATTATAACAAAGCATGTGTACCTTTCTATTCTAGAAATGGTAGATACGAATGAAAATCTCAACGAAACTAGGTTTAGTTGCACATAATTTATACTTAGATTGCATAGTATTTCAACATTACAACGATAAGAGCAAACAACCTTCTGCACTTTATGGGGATTTGATCATGTTATTCGGATCCATAACACACATATGTGCATGCATGCCACACTCCCATGTTTAGGTGAAATTTAAGGTGAATGAAGTTTTACGATCATTAGAATCTATATACATATAAATCCACTTATTTTTCACTCGTCCACCAATGTTGGATGGTTCAAAAGCCATTATACCACTTAACCAACCCTTTTAATAAGCATACTTTGGTGATTAGTTTATCATTCATTTGAGTTAAAATTTGGACATTTAATATGCCAACACAAAGATACGACAATAGAAAACAAAAATGTATAACCATTTACCCTTTTATGAATGTATAATGTTCATATATTTTTTTCAAACTTTGGAAAAACCCAATTTTGGAAAATAGGTAAACTCGTCTTTCTAACATAATGGGTTTTAAGATAGTAAAATTTTAAGATATATATATATATATATATATATATATATATATATATATATATATATATATATATATATAGAGAGAGAGAGAGAGAGAGAGAGAGAGTCCATGTTTTACTCTTCAAAAGAGCCTCATTGAGATAGGGTAGAGTTTAACATATATAGAGACATATGAGAATGTGTCTAGCCGATGTGGAACACACTAATACTCCTTCATAGAATAGGCTACGAGGTTATAAGCCATGAGGAGCTAGCTTTCGGTCTAATATTGTGTAAGATATATGTGGAGTTCATGGTTTTACTCTCCAAAAGATCCCTTATAGAGAGGGTAGACTCCATGTTAGTGTATCCAATATCGGTAAGACGCATTCCGATATGCCATTATATATGTTGGAGTTTCTCTCTCTTCGTAAGGTTCTTTTGGAGATAATCCAAAGACTCCACGTATATCTTACACGTTATTAGATTCAACATACAACACCACTAGCATAGCAAATGATTGTCGATCCTCAGATAGAGTCTTCGTCTGAGTGGTGTTTGTCAGTGGCGAGTCTGGAACTATAAATCACATGGTTCACGATTTAATTGAAACCGACAGAAAATGAAAAAG
The DNA here is from genome assembly GCF_051521515.1 of Lactuca serriola. Lineage (NCBI taxonomy): Eukaryota > Viridiplantae > Streptophyta > Magnoliopsida > Asterales > Asteraceae > Lactuca > Lactuca serriola. The sequence goes on along the minus strand of NC_136415.1, from coordinate 256,101,073 downwards.
AAATAATAAAAAAAACTACTTGCGGGTCCGGTTCATGTCATATTAACATGATATAAAATGTAAAAAAAACAAAAATAAAAAGTATTACTTTTGCTAGTATGCTCTTTTAATTTCAATCTCTCTAATTCACATGATAAAGTTTCATACTTGGTCGTTATGTCAACAGCTAGTGAACTTAAACCAACTTTTATATGTTTATGTTGATCATTATCTTCTTCTACTTTTATTTATCATTCATTTAAAAAAACTTTAATAATGACATTTTTTATTTTAATTTCTAAAACAAATGGCAATTAACTAACACAATTCTAAAACTTGGAAGTGAATGTAATTAAAAAAGTCCAAAGAACCAGTTGCCAAAATCATTGACAAATTCGCCCATGTTAGTGTGAACTTATCAAACGTTTCGAATTTGGAAGTGAATTTTAAAAAAAGTTTTAAACAAAGACCAAAAAGATGAAAAATGTATTTTCAAATTGTCAAATGCATTAAGAAAATAGCCTCTTTTAATCAAATAATAAAGGTCTTGGAATTTGGAACTTGGAAAACAATAAACAATTGTCATTTATCAAATACATTAACAAAATGGCCAACCTCAATGAATCGGTAAAAATATTCAATTAAGAATGAACATTAGATGTGATTAATTAAAACGTAATTAAACAAAGTTACAAAGACCTTAAACCAATGGCAAAAGTAGTACAATTTTGAATTGAGAATTGTACAAATCTATCAGAGTGTGAGTCTGGTCAGTCGGTGGTGTTGTAGGAATAAGGCAGGCGGCCGACATGAGTCGGTTGGTTGATGGTGCTGAGAGTGTTTAGTGCATCAATCACATTCACAACAACCTTCAAAATCGTTTTAATTTTCCATATTTTTTTCCCTTTTCTGTTTAATTACAAATTTTTAATAGGCCATTGTTTTTTTTAGCTTACTAGACATGGATCCGCTATTTGATTGGGTATTCCTTCTAAATATGAGGTAGTTCACTCAAAATTTGTAAGTTGGGTCATAATTATTTTATTAAATAAATCTATATAATGTAAAAAATTAGGTGGGTTAGAGGACCCACCTTCATCAAACATAAATTCGTTATTGATGTTAGTGTAGCACACATCAATGCGACAAGGTCCTATATGTCACTATATATGTCGGACTTTACCCTCACTCCACAAGGTGTTTTTTGGAGACCAAACTAGTAATTCTACATATATCAGACATATGAGACATATGGGGCAATATCTAGCTAATGTGGGACATACGAACTATTCCTTCTAAAAAGGTAATAAACCAAAGGTAATCTGTATGTGTCTAAAAAGAATTAAGGAAAGAACATTTCATGTTGTAGTAAGCAAGAACTAATATAACTTTTTTGTTGGTTTTGCAGGGTCCGGAACTAATTGGACGTTAAAACTTGGTAAGTTTTTACAATTATCTTATATGATTTAATTTAGGATTTACAAAAAGGTTGTCGTCATTGGAGATTTATGTTGCCGAAACTAAAAGTATTTGTATCCTCAAAGGAAATTCGAAAAGGAAAAAAAGACAATGTTTGTGGACACACGTTGTTGGCTTGGCATTAAAGTTATTATAAGATTAGAAGGTTTTCTAGGTGTTTTAACTAAAACAATAAACTTTTTCTTTGTCGCAGTTCTCGGAATTGTATCAGCATTTATGACGATTACGTTGGTACTCATAGTATATTGCATTAGCAAATTCTCACCAAGCAATTGTGTTGCATTATTTAAGCATCAAACTGAGGACGAAAAAAGTGTTGAGGCCTTTGTCATACAATATGGATCCTTAAGTACAAAAAGATACACTTATGCTCATATTAAGAAGATGACAAATTCATTTAGAGTCAAATTAGGACAAGGAGGTTTTGGTACCGTGTTTAAAGGAAAGCTATCGGATGGACGTCCTGTGGCAGTAAAAGTTTTAAACTCATCGAAAGCAAGTGGACAAGAATTTATAAACGAAGTTGCAAGCATTGGTAGAACTTCTCATATTAATATAGTTACTCTTTTGGGATTTTGTTTTGACTCTAAAAAAAGAGCTCTCGTATATGAGTTCATGCCAAATGGATCATTAGAAAAGTTTATACATGGTCATGTTCCTCTAAACACAAGAGAGCATATAGGAGTACAGAAGTTGTTTGATGTAGCCCTTGGAATAGCACGAGGTCTTGACTACTTGCATCGTGGCTGCAACACTCGAATTTTGCATCTTGATATAAAGCCACATAATATCCTCCTTGACGAAGATTTTTGCCCTAAGATAGCAGATTTTGGGCTTGCAAAATTATACTCTAGGAAAGAGAGTATTGTTTCCATGATTGAGGCTAGAGGCACCATTGGGTATATTGCCCCTGAAGTTTTTAATAGAAGCTTTGGAGGAGTCTCCCATAAGGCTGATGTTTATAGTTATGGGATGTTGATACTAGAAATGGTTGGAGGAAGGAAAAATGTTGACGCTGGTGTTGGTTCTGGGCATACGAGTGAGATATATTTTCCTTATTGGATTTACAACCGCCTAAAGAAGGAAGAATTCGTATTAGATGGTATAATAAGTGTAGAGGAAAATGATTATGCTAGAAAGATGACAATAGTTGGTTTATGGTGTATACAAACTGATCCAAAGCAAAGGCCGTCAATTAATGAAGTGATTGAAATGTTAGAAGGAAGCTTGCAGGCATTGGCAATTCCACCAAAACCGTTCTTTTCTTCTCCTCCACGATCACCACCCACCGCATTTAGCACATCGCAAGAAGTGAGCGGTGAGTACTGTATTTCACAAATGACATGATATATTAACACAATCAAACTGTATTTTTATATGATAGCTCCACATTTTCTATAGAGGGAAAGTGTGATGTAAAATTTATAATTTTCTAACGATTGGAGGTATCTTCCTATGCTTTAAGTTTTTTTTCAAACACTTTTTGTGGTTCATTACGACATCTTCAATTGTGAAAATAGCCTGCATAGGTTGTATTGTAAAACATGTCATTACAGTATTATATGATAGCAAAACAACGGAAATATATATATATATATATACACACACACACACACACACACACACAGAGAGAGAGAGAGAGAGAGAGAGAGAGAGAGAGAGAGAGAGAGAGAGAGAGAGAGAGAGAGAGAGAGAGAGAGAGAGAGAGAGAGAGAGAGAGAACCATAATTAACCAATGAACCAAGGAACCAATCTTTTTTTCAACATTTAGAACTTATTTTTTATCAAAAAAAAAAAAAAAACTAAAAATACAGAAATTCTTAACTTTGTATTTTTTTTTCCAATGACATAAAATTCGAATTTTCTTTTTCTTTTCGTCAAATTCACAATGTAAATCTTTGAAAATTCACAATATGAATCTAAATTCACTCGGTGAATCTGAAAATTATTTTTCACATTCACAATGTTAAGTTATGAATTTAGATATTTTGGATTTTTTTCGATAAAGAATAAGCTCTAGAACTTGAAAAAAAGATTTGGTTTCTTGGAGAACCAATATATATATATATATATATATATATATATATATATATATATATATATATATATATATATATATATATATATATATATATAAGAACAAAACCAAGCAAAATTTTGAAGTCTTGTTTACACATTTATACAATAAACTATAAAATAAGAATGGAAATTCCTTGAACCACCTGTCATTATGCACACATTTGTGAACGATGTGCTCCAAATTTTCTGATACTGATTGGTTTTTGTACAACGATTCTTGAAATTTTGTTGCAAATAATCAATTTTAGTTGGTTAAAAATACAGAAATCAGTTTTTTATGTAGAAACTTCTTATATATGATGAAATATGTGGAAAACCTCTCTATTAGGGTTACGTGTATTGAGTACTATAAATAAGATACATAATACACAAGGGCCCTTGTACTATACAAAAGGAAATAAAACAGCCAAAAGTATAATCTGTTTAACACACCCCTGTAATTTGAACTAGGGGATCTCTAATGTTCAAACTATCTCTAAAATTAAGCAACAACTGAGTAGGTAAGCCCTTTGTAAACATGTCTACAAACTGATATGCTGATGGAACATGCAAAACACGCATATGATCAATCACAACACGTTCCCTAACAAAATGTAAATCTATTTCCACATGCTAGGTTCTTTTGTGCTGAATAGGGTTGGATGCTAGATACATGACATTGACATTATCACAGAAGACAATTATGGCACAAGAAAGCGGACATGATAATTCGAGGAGAAAATTAAGATGCGTCTAAGGGCATGGAGATGCGGAGCACGCGGGTCATGCATATAGAGGTAGACTTGCTGTACGGCATACACAATATCAGGACGAGTAAAAGTCAAATATTGCAAAGCTCCAACAAGACTTCGATAGAGAGGAGGGGGGGTCAGAGACTAGCTCGCCCCCAGTAACGAGCTTGCTTTTGGTATCAGCTGGGGTACTATAGGGATTACAAGTAGCCATATCAGCACGAGACAAAATCTCCTGAGCAAAGGTAGATTGAGATAAGAAAAGACCAGAGGAGTTGTGGGTGGTAGCAATACCTAGAAATAAAGAGAGAGAGAACCGAGATCAGACATAGGAAATTCAGACAAAAGCTGAGAAATAACTGTGGATATGAGAGTGGGAGAGGAAGCAGTGGGAATTATGTCATCAACATAGAGAAGGAGGTAGATAGTCTCAAAACCATGATGAAAAGTGAAAAGAGAGCTATCAGACCTACTGCTTAGAAAGCCAAGAGTGGAGAGATAGACTGTGAAGCGTTGGTACCATGTGCAGGGAGCTTGTTTTAGCCTATAGGGGGCTTTGCGAAGACGACATACATGATCATGGAATCTATTGATTACATAGCCAGGGGCTGACGCATGTAGACAGTCTCAACAAGATCATCATGAAGGAAAGCATTTTTAACATCTAGTTGATGAATTGGCCAACTTTAGGAGATGGTGATACTGAGAATGGTACAGATGGTTGCTGGTTTGACAACAGGATTGAACGTGTCGTCAAAGTCCAGACCATGCTGCTAAGAAAAACCTTGGAGAACAAGACAACCTTTGTAACGATCAAGACGCCCTTGGCTATCAAATTTTCAATGATACAGCCAACGACAACCAACAATATTAGTAGAGAGAGGTTTTGGAACAAGATCCCATGTGTGATTGGAAAGAAGAGCAGGCATCTCAAAATTCATGGCAGTACGCCAGTGTGGGTCACACATTGGAAAGAAGAGCAGGCATCTCAGAATTCATGGCAACATGCCAGTGTGGGTCACACATGGCCTGAGTAGTGGTCGAGGGATGGGAGAGATGTCGGGGGTAGCAGCTAGATTGAATATTTGTTTTGGTCGAAGAGAGCCATTGCGAGAACTAGTAACCATCGAATGACCAAAGGAAGGTGGAGGAGATGATGTAACTGGTGAGGATGCAGAGGGATCATTGGTCGATGGTTGACCTTGGATGACCGGAGTCGAGGAGGTCGTGGTAGTAGGTTGAGGAGGCGTGGATAGGGAAGATAGAGAGGGAGTGGACTCATCATAGTTAAATGAGTTATAGTCGGATGAGGAGAGGTAGGATGAAAGTCAGAGTAAGGAAAATAAGATTCATCAAAGATGACATGACGAGATAGAATAACTTTTTGAGTGATGAGGTCTAAACACCGATAGCTACGATGGTCGGTGCATGGGCCAAGATACACACAAGCAGAGGAGCGAGGTACTAGCATATGAGGAATAGTGGAAGATGTATTAGGGTAGCAAAGACACCCAAAGACTTGAAGGTGTTTATAAGATGGAGAGACACCAAAGAGAATTTCGAAAGGAGTTTTAAATTGAAGAGTGGTGGTGGGAAGGAGGTAGAATGTGTGAACAGACGATAAAAAAGCGTCAGCCCAAAATTTAGGGAGGGGGGGGGGGGGGGGGAGGGAAGGGAGGCCTGAATTAACGAGGTATGCATGATGTTATAAATAGTGTGAATGGCATGCTCAATCTTTTCGTTTTGTTGAGAGGTATACAGACATGAGAATCAGATTTTGATGCCATGATTTTTAAAAAAATCTAAGAGTGGTTGATTATTAAATTCACGGCCATTATCGCATTGAAAAAGTTTGATGTCCGTTTTAAAGTGATTAATAACATAGGAACGAAAACTTTTAAAAACAGAAAAAGAACTCCAGATTTAGAGCGTAAAGGAAATGCCCATAAGAAATGTGAGAAATCATCCAAGAATAGAATATAATATTTAAAACCACTAAACTAGGGATAGGAGAAGTCCATAAATTAGAATGTATAAGTTCAAACACACGAGATGTTTCAGTACATGATAGAGAAAATGGTAAATGACAATGTTTTTCTAATTGGCAAGCATGACATAAAGATGAGTTCTGAATGGAACATGAAATGAAATTAAGAGACTTAAAAAACTGAAAAATAGATTGTGCAAGATGACCAAGCCGACGATGCCATGTGTCAAAGGAAACAACAACATGAGCGGAAGCAGAGACAGGCGGGACAGATGAAGGAAGCACAAGATACAAATCATGATGATCGCTATTGCAACGTTGAAGAAAAGAATATGTTTTAAGATCCTTCACAGTGAAACCAAAAGGTTCAAACTTAACAGAAACAGGATTATCAATAGTAAAGAGACGAACAAAAATGTGGTTTTTTAATAATTTTGTCAGAGACAAGAACATTGTGGAAGGAAAAACTATTATTAGAGAATGGAAAACAGGTTTGACCGATGCATTGAACGAGAATAATAGCACCATTACCAACCATAATGAATTTACAATTACACGGAATAAGGGAGTGCATTATACCTTGATTGAAAGTCATGCACAAACTTGCTCCGGAATCCATGTAGTAATTGTTGTCTTGAGGAGGTTAAACTGACATTGCTTGAAAAACAGAAGCGAGATATGTGAATTATTGTTGACCATTTTGAGAGGCAAGACCCCTAAACACAGTGTGACTTGGATGCTGAATAGGGTGCTGATGTGGACTAATTTGTTAAGAAAAAACGGGTTGCATTGGAGCCGGAGTTTGATGTGGGTGCTGTCCAAAAAATAGAGGCTGCAGAGGTGGCTAGAGAGGGTTGAAATAGTTACCGGGGAGTTGCTGTTGAGGCCCGAAGGATGCATAACTGAAGCCAGCAGCTGGTGGCTGCGTTTGAACGACACCAGGGGGGATGTTGTGAGAAGGCATTAGCGATAACAGTAGGAGGAGCTGCTTTGAGGAGCCCGGTTGGTGGCCCGTGGCATATCCGAATGAAGAATGAGCTCCAAAGTAAGCATGATTTTGACCTTGAATGCCCGGTGTACCTGAAAAAGAATTAGAGCCAACGAAAAACATTAGAAATACCCCCTCCTTTGGAAGCAAATCGTCCATTACTTTTTCCCCTATTAAATTTATTTTTTGATTTTCCATTGGTAGGTGCGGATGAGAATAGTGCAGCGTAAGATGTGAGTATAGCATCACCGGATGGATCAATCGATTATTCTCGTGATTTGTGGAGGAGTAACATGTTCTTAGCCTCAAGGAATGAAGGGAAAGACCTTGTATTAGTGATGACATCCACAATGCTATGATAGGATGTTGGTAGTTGACAGAGAATTTTCATTACGAGTTCTATCTCATCAATTTTTAAATCACAATCTGCAAGTGCTTCAGCCAAATTCTTTAAAGAGTGACAAAATTCTGTAATGGAGGAGGAACCTTTCTTGGTGTTTTGAGATTGTTCTTGAAGTTGGAGCATGCGAAACATTTTGTTGTTGAGTAAGAACTCTTGCAGTTTGTTCCATAAGTCTTTTGCAGTGTAGTTGTCACTAGATATAATTTGTAGGAGGTTTGCATCAGATGTAGAGTAAAACCAAGACTTTATTCGAGAGTTAATGACTTCCTAGTCTTCATCATCATCATCTTTGGGAGGAGATTTTCTATTGATATGACCATAAACTTTAGCACCCTTACACATGTCTTGAAAACTACGTTTCCATAGCTTATACTTGGAACCATCAACAGAGAGTTTAAAACTAAACTGAGAATAGACATTAGCGAGTGCAAATACAAGTTGGCTTGCTGTAGGAGCCGTGGGTGTGCTAGAGGATGCAGGTATGAACATGGCGATGATGGAAAATCAGAAAAACTAAACTTAAATCAAGGAAGAAAATAATAAACAAAGTGTTGAACCGTAGGTAGAGATAAATAATGTACCGATAACCTAAGTTCTTTGATGAGAAGAAAATAGAAGGGTAGGCACAATCTTTAAAAAGAGACCGATCTTCACAATGTGTATGTACTCGTGATACAGTAACGGCAAATAGGAACATAAAGAAGAAGTGCAGCAACCAATTAGAAGAGATGACACAACTTCAGACTTGTTGTTGGAGCTTTCGCGGCTGGCTGGGATCAACGATAGAAGACACACAGGAAGTGAAGGCGTTGGGAAAAAAAATCACGAAGTGTAGAGGATTGATGTGAGGCTCGATACCATGATGAAATATGTTGAAAACCCCTCTATTAGGGTTACGTGTATTGAGTAGTATATATAAGATACATATTACACAAGGGCCCCTATACTATACAAAAGGAAATAAAACAACCAAAAGTATAATCCATTTAACAACATATACTGTGAAGTACTTCAATTGTAGTAACCCCTAATTCCTCATTCTATGGCTCTTGTAGACTTCTTCCATTTGCTATAATATCTTCCATAAATTTTATCGAAATGTAAGGGTCAATGCAAAAGTGGAATGAGATGTCTCAAGGGAAAAAGGGTAAACATAGACAATTTGATATTGACATTTTTGCGGCAGGTTCGCAGATTGCCAACAAATATATCAGAGTACTATAATTTTTTTTTTGAAAAAATGAATATCATATCATAATAACATTTTCAACTAGAACTTCATTACATTTCACTTTCATATAGCGCACTAATTAACAAGTCTAACATACTTTCATCGGGTTCAAAATTATAGGATTAGGTAGAAAGATATAGATTCGAATATAATGGCAAATCAAACAAATTGATACATTAGTAATTTCCTCATTTCCAGCCAATGGAACTACCATATAGCAGCGAATTTAGGCAATTGTGTAATAGCCAAAGGATTTATAAAGTGCCAGAAGATTAATGTTGCAAATATTATTCCTACATTGGACAAAAAACAAGACCTTATCAAAGCGTGAAACTTATGAAGCCTAATACAAACATCAATGTATGTGGTTAACTTCACAATATAGGATTAAAGAAGGCCAACACGAGAAGCAAAGCAACCATAGGAATGGACGATTAGGAAACAAGATAATAGATAGGGGAAATCTAACAAATGGTAATTTGCTTTGTTAGAATATATATATATATATATATATATATATATATATATATATATATATATATATATATATATATATATATATATAAATGATGCATTTTATTTATCACCTCATGTATTTGAAACCCCTATAAAAATTTCCAAGCACCTCATGCATTTGAAGCCCCCACACCTTTTCACCTTCAAATTAATAAATCACACATCATGAAAGGTTTTATAACTTATATAATATGTTTAATAAGCAATTAATAGATAGTCTACTATACAAATGTTATTCTCTTTGAGTAGACATACAAATACAAATCACATACAAAATTCACAAAAAAAATAAGTTTAAAGGTTTTGTGTTGGTTTGAGGGTTTTGAACCATTTTTGGAGCCATGTTATTGTTTTAAAGTTTTTAATTTGTAAGTTTGTAATATACTATTTTTTTTCTTGGTTTAAGTATTCTTTTAAGACAATCATTGTATTTTGTGGTTGAAATTTTAATATAAATCAGATTAGATTCATGTTATTTATTATATGTTATGGAAAGTGATATAAATAATATTTAATCTAATATTTTATATATGTTTGTATGTTTGTATTGCTTCAAAATAATAATTAATTAAAAATCATGGATATGCAATATTATCCATAGCATCCATATAAGTCTCTTTTAAAATGCAAATTTTTTTATCATATCACTTTATATTTTAGTATATATTTAACATTCTAGTTATAATAATAAGTGTCTTTTATAAGTTTTCTTTCGTTTATTAATAATAGTTAGTGGTTTAAAACCAATGAATAATAATTATAAATAATAAAATCAAATTATAAAAAATCATGGATATGTCATATTATCCAAGCAAGTCTCTTTTGAATGCAAATTGTCTATTTTATCAGTTAATTGTTTAATGTATGTTTCACATGTTAATAGTAATATTAAGTGTTAAAAGTCTTCTTTAACTTATTAATAATAATAAGTGGTTTAAAACTAAAGAACAATAATTTTAAATGATATTAATATCAATTTATAAATTACATGACATTAACAATAAATAAAATGTATTTTTAAATGAATATCATTATTGAAATTAGAAAATAATCGTATAAGTAAAATTTAAATTAATTAATCATAACAATTGTTAAAAATAATATTAAATAGATAATTATATTTAATTTTATTAATGGGGAAGGTAGATTGATGTCAATGAATAATATTGTTCAAAATATTATTTCAAAGTTAATATCAATAATATAACCATTTTAAACATATATTTTTCAATATTTTAACAATATATTTTTAACCTACACTACGCAACGCGCAAGAATTCGTTTAGTATATATAAAACAATCATTTTTCCTTATACCACATGCATTTTAAACCTCCATGACTTTTCAAGTTATTTCTAATAATTACTATAAATTGGTTAATAATGTTAAATTAATGCAAAAAGTAAATTCTAATTATAAATTAACTAAACTATAATATTAAAATATTATATTTTACATCTATTTATAAAGTCATGACTTTAACTTTTTAACATATTATAATTAACTTATTAATTTAAATATGTTGTTGTTGGAATCCTAAGTCACGTAGGACCTTGGAGACCAAGCAATCAATAATATGGCAAGTTGGTCATATTTCCTAATTGTAATCTTATTCTACAAGTTGGTAGTTTAGGAGTATATATATGTATAGATACCGAGATATGGTTTGTACACACAAAAACACAATATAGGTTTTGAGCTATTTTCCTATTAATCAAAGAGATATTTTGATTATCCGTGTCTTTATTCCTTGAATTGGTACAATTTCAGTTGTCGTATGTGAGCAATTGTTATTTTAAGTCATAACTTTTGTGCAATTATGATTTTATGCAAAACAGTTAATTTATAAATTTCAACATAATGTTAAACGGTTAGCTTAAATCAAAATTTAAGTTAAACTTGAAAAAAATCGAGAGACTATTTTATAAACAATTAAAAGTTATAAATTATAGCATTAAACCTAAATTGTAATTGTAAATTAACAAAAAAAAAACCATAAAATTATCTTTCATAATCATTAAAAAATTTCAAATAAGCAGTTTAAAAATAACTTACAATAAGAATACATAAAAGTAACATTATATAAAAAATTATAATGCTATCTTTAAAAACAAAAACAATGTTAGTTTTTTAAAAAAGTACAATAAAAGAAACTAACAATATTCATCAAATAAATCTTAAAAAAGTTAAATTTCTAAACCAAATTAAAATAACTAAGAATTTGGTTTAAAAAAGTACAATCAAAGAAACTAACAATAGTGGCATGTTATGCTTCTTTTGTAGAAAAAGTGACGTGTCAATGAGGTGGCTGTTAAAAAATTGTTGTGGCAACATAGCTCATAACAAGAAATAAGCCCGTTAGCTACGTCGACTTTAGCGACAACGGGACCCTTTAGCGATGACATCAGACAAATGCTCCTTTTGTCCCCAGTAAAGGTTCCTGTTGTCGCTAAAGGCGACGTCGCTAATGACCTTCCACAGATGATCCTCTCGTGCCACATGAAACCTGATCTTAGTTGCATGCCTTTAACCCAATCCGTCAGTTAGCGTTTAATCTCATACGAGGTAATAGAGGCGACACCAATTGCGACGACATGTCGTTGCTATTGATGGTGATACGCGTGAACGAAGTCTTGGTCATACGATTATTTTTTGGATCAGACGGTTAATAATCACAACAGAAAGACGGTTAATAATCACGACAGAAAGGCATGTGATTTTCACTCCAACATGTCGCCGCTATGGTGTCGCTGCTAAGGGAGTCTCCTCTGTTAAAGGGTAAACACGTTTTGATCTTCCTTCATCCTAGACGACCCATTGCCTGCGCATTTTCCTCCTCTAGAAAAACTCCGATGACGACGATCACCATCGTTATGTGGTTCGATTTTCCAAAGTAATACACCCACATAAACCACCTCGAACCGGCGATCACTTTTAGGCAGTCGTTTTTCGGTGATTCCGGCTTTTTCCAACAATTTATGACGTTTTCCGATGACAACAATAACCACCTGTAACCTCTGGTAACGTGCGTTTTATCTTCCCTTTTCTCTTTCTCTTGTTTTCTTACCAATATTTCGCCGTATTTACATTATTTTGGTGCTTTTAAGGGAATCTTTAGTGAATACCACCACTACAACACCATTGTCGTCATCACCAGCTTCGGTTTTCCGGCAACAACTTCTGTTTTCCGGCGACAGTTAATTTGACAGGTTTTCCTTCCTTGTTTTTTCTGTTCTTAATAATGTATGTATGTGAAATGTATGTAAAAATGTATATGTATGTGTATATATGAAAAAACTTTATGTGAAAACGTATATACAAGTGTATTTGTATGTGAAATGTATACATATGAAAAAAATGTATGTATATGAAATGTAGGTATTTGTATGTGAAAATATATGTATATGAAATGTAAGTGTTTGTATGTGAAATGTATATGTATTTGTATATATGAAAAAAATATATACGAAAATATATGTTCTTGTGTATTTAAATGTGAAATGTATGTGTTATATATATATATATATATATATATATATATATATATATATATATATATATATGAAAAAAGCTATGTGAAGTCTAGAATATGTGTGTATAATATATGTGATGATAAGATGTTATAATTAAAAAAAATAGAATGTTACAATTTACAATGTCTTTTTAAAGTACTATACTATAATAAAAAAGAAAAATAACTAAGATAATATAAATAAAAATAAATATGAAAAGATACAATGTCATAATAGAAAAAAAGTTGATATTACAAAAAAATATGGAAAAAATATAATATAAGGAACAAATATATACTATCGTTTAAAAGTACAATGCAATAATAAAAAATAAAAATGAAAAATTAAGAAACTAAATCTACTAAGTTATAATTTAATAACTGAATTATTTAAAGTACAATGCTATAATAAAAAATAGGGTTTTTAGTTTAAGTCTTTTTGGTTTAAATCATGAAAAGCCTAGAAAGACCCGCTCGAGATCAATTTCGAAATTAATTGCAGATTGTCCCCATTTTGGGATTGCTTTATGAATACCTTACCCCATTTTGGATGTGAATGTTTGTTACATGATTGATTGTCTAAGAAAGATGCAATTTTTGTTTTCTCTTTGCTCATCAGGTATATAATTTTATATATACTTAGGAGCTAAGGGGAAATGTTGCTGAATTTTTCTTAAAAAATCAATCATGTAATATGTAACGCCCGCAGATCCGGACTAGTCAATTTAAAGACGATGAGCATCAAAAATGAGTTTTTTGATGAAAGATTATTTAGAATGATTAATCTTAACCAAGTTGTAGTATATCTTACAAGGGTTATGTACATATAAAGAATGCTGAAATTTTAACGAAGAAGTTATGGCCCGTCGAAATTTTACAGCAAAACCGGCATGGCACCGGGAGACGTAAATAGTGAATTTACGATAGAGGACTTTTTAGCCTTAGTAATCTAAACAAAAGTTGTAGAATATGTTAAACTGAGAGCGTCCATAAAAAGAACGCCCAAATCTGACTTCGTATGAGGAAGTTATGATTTTTCTAAGATTTAGCATAACGGTGCACAACCCGGACATTCGAATTTTAGATCAGTCGATTTTCAGCCAAAATAATCTAAACGAGAAATGAAGATATCGTTAATAGGAGTTAAACGATAAAAAGACAGTAAAAAATGGAGCTCGTATGCGAAAAATATGGACGCAGCTTAGTCCCTACTCTTCGAGCGCGATAAATTCGATACAATTTTGTGAATTTGAGATAGAATGAGAATTAACTGATGGCGTCGAAATGAAAGTTGTAGTACTCGTAAATACCAACGTGTGGATATAAAGAACGTCAAAATTGGATTTTGTATGAACGAGTTACAAATTATAATAACATATTTACGTATTAAAATAAAGTATAAATCATATATACGTACACACACACACACACACACACACACATATATATATATATATATATATATACAAATGTATATATCATTAGAAAGGTATCAGCGATGCGGTTATTATAAGACTAGTGTTGAGTACTTTCGACATTAGTTTAGTAAAAATATCGTTAAATCTATTTAAAATAGTATTATGAAGGGGTGTTTAGTCGTTTATATAACTATAAGGTTATTAAGTAATTAAGGAGGGTAGTTTTTGTAAATTCAATTACTATAAATAAGAGGCTTGGACTCTCATATTTCTTGCACCAGTCTCTTGATTCAAGAGTCTTTCTCTTCTTATCCCCCCAAGCATTTCGGTCCCTCGTGATTCGACTTATCTTTCTGTAGTTTTAGTATAGTAAGGTGAGCGCTGAAGCACTGCACGAATCTTTCTTAGAAAGATTCAGCGATGAAGTTCTGCCTCTGTAGAGCCCAACTCTTAGCTAAAACCCCCTTGTAAGTAAGTTATCCTTACCCTATTTTAATATAGCATATATTTAAAATTAATATTGTTATTATGAACTTATAATAAATATTTGAGCTATTATTATGACTTATATAAGTGTCGTTAAAATATCTTTTTTAACTACTCGTGGTACGGAGAATCTGGTTTAAAGGGCCGCATAGGGTTGTTGGATTTTAGAAGTGCTATATGCCAAAATGGTCCTGCCCTCCGGTGTTTTATGTCTGGCCCCTGTCTGTACATAGTGGTTGGAAAGTATTGTTTAAGTGCTTATATAATAATAATAATAATAAGACTAATAATTAGTCACGGTAAATATTAGACTAAAATCTAGTGGTAATAATACTAGGTTTCGTTGAAGGAAATTATTTTAAAGTAAACGAAGTGCTGTCCGAGTATCGAGTCACCACCTTATCAAGTGAGTGCATAATCCCTTTCATGAATATGATTTTAATACAAGTATTGATTGAAGTATTAATTATATGTTTATGTGCGAGTTAATTGATGTTGTCTGAAATACGTGTTAAAGAACATACCTGATTATATATGATGATTTAGCATAAAGAGTAAACCTAAATTAATTATGAGGAATATTGGGTAGTATTTTCTTACAAGTACGAGTGAGTTATACTCAGAGAATAGAACTTTAGTATATGTCATTGATCCGGGAGTATGGATTAGACATAGTCATTGTCCCTAGTCCGAGAGTATGGATTGGACATACTCAACCGTCATTAATCTGAGAGTATGGATTAAGATATAGTCACTTGTCCTTAATCCCGGAGTATGGATTAAGACATAGTCAATCGTCCTCAGTCCTGGAGTATGGATAGGACATAGTCATTCGTCGTTAATCCGGGAGAATGGATTTACACATAGACACTTGTCCCTAATCTGAGAGTATGGAATGGGCACAATTATTGATCCGAGAGCATGAATTAGATCCGAGAGTATGGGTTAAGTAACAGGTAAAATTTAAGGTCCGAGAGTATGGATAGTCTCGTTGTAAGGATTAACGGGGTGGGGTAAGAGTTGCTTCTATATATATATATATATATATATATATATATATATATATATATGGTGAAATTGTATATTTTGTGACTTCTAAATTATATATATATATATATATATATATATATATTATATAACATTGTGGGATTGAAATCTCTGTGTACTCACCAGGTTTCCCAACCTGACCCACTCAAGCTTATTTGTATCACAAGTGTCGATACGAAGTTACATTACACTGAGAGATTAAAGAGATGTAGATCGCTAGTGTAAATGAATGTAAGTTCTGTTTATGCTTATGTTTCTGTATTGACGATGGCATCCCAAATGTTTTAAAATGAATAAAAATACATTTCTTCGGAAATGTTTTGATAACGTATTTATCATGTTTTACTGGGAACAAATTCTGCAAGGTACTTTGATTTTTATAAAACATAAACAAAATCAGTCTTTTCTGGCCGTGAAAATGGGGATGTCACAGTTGGTATCAGAGCATTAGTTTAAGCGAACTAGGAATATGGATTTGTTTCTAGACTTAAACTTAGAATGCTAAAAAATGATTGTGAGGAGTGTGTCTAATATAATTTAGGTAATACACCTGAATAGACACAAACACTAGCTTATTTAGGGAAAATACCTAACATGCTTTTATGTGATAAACGATTTATGATATGTATTATATGATTGGATCTATGGTTTGTTGCCGACCGGATCTGGAAACTTTATGTGTTCAGGTTTCTAAACGTTTAATTACGGTATTAGAACTGTCATGTAACTTTTCGGAGTGATAGGGAGATTTACACGTTGATCGTAAATAAAATCTTCCTTATCTTAATTCTCGTCATTACATACCGAACGTCTGAATTGGTGTATAGATCGAAATGTCAAGAACCCGAAGTGGAGTCGGGACGCGAACGGAAACAGGAATCAACCTCCAGTGATTGAGCAAATACCTGTTGTGGTAGCCACTCCTGAGCCCATCACGATGGCCGAAGTATAGGCGATGATCCAAATGATGTTGGATCGTCAAATGGAGGAAACCAGACGTTTGCTTCAACAAAATCGAGAGGAAGCTACAATACTAATCGAACAACCCGAACTGAATGATGGGGAGTCGGAAGGAGGGAACTACAGTGGGACCGTTGGTCAAGCCAACCCACCAATAGTTCGACGAAACAACCAAGATGACGGAGACGAGAGGAACGGATGCAAGTACAAGGATTTTCTAACTTGCAAACCATCGAATTTCACTGAAAAGGAAGATCCGATCGGAGATATGGATTGGATCTCAGAGATGGAGTTGGCTTTTATGACGTGTGGTTGCAGAGGCAAACTACATACCACATTTGTAGTGCGCTAGTTCAGAGGAGGCGCAGTTCGTTGGTGGAACACTCTGGGGAAGACTTTAAGCTCCAATGAGCCCCTGCAACTAATGTAGGCAGCGTTTTTTGTGCAGTTCAAATGCAAATACTGCTCGGCCCAAAACCTGCTAGAGCTAGAAAACCAATTCCTAACCCTGAAGAAAGGAAGCATGTATATTGATGAGTACACCAAGAGCTTCACAGAGAAGATGGAGTTTTCCTTGCGTCTTGTCCCAGACGAGCTGACAAAAGTTGACAAGTACGCAAAGGGACTTCTCTGCGAGTATGTTGTGCCGGTACGTCAAGCACCTACTCTAGAGGCAGCTATCTGGGTTGCCAAGTTTGTTGAAGATATGATCAAGGGAAGAGCCGCCAGCAAGGTTGAAGTTGGCGATAAGAGAAAGTTTGAAGGATCCACAAGGTCCGACGAGAAGAGAAAATTATCAAAGTCTGGAGAAAGAGCACAATGGTGTGACAAGTACAGAAAAAAGCACATTAGGAGATGCTCTAAAGAGATGACATGCTTCAAATGCGGGAAGACTGGTCATTATGCCAGCGAATGCACAACCAAGAGAGAAGTTTTCTTTAGGTGTAGTGAAGGACACTACAAGCATAACTGCCCAAGGAGAGAAGAAGCTGCAAAGCCATATGTGCCGCCAAAACCGAAGGCAAGAGCATTCCATATGATCCTAGACGAAGCAGCTGACAATGCAAGGAATCAGGAGTGAGGATGGATCAAGTTATAGTATCTTAAGGTGTAGCCTATTTGAGGCATTGTCTAGTATGAACTTGAACACCCATGTAATTGTTTCAAGGAATAATATAAAACCTTCGTTTTACTATCTCATGTGTTAAGCTATTGTGTGATTTTCTTGTATGATGACTTGCAAAACTGCGAGACAATACTTGGACGAGTATGAGTAGGTGTGAATGGTAGTAGAGGCCTATACTACCAGAAGCACAGGACTCGCACTTGGATCAGGGAAAGTCACAAGGTTACCAAGGAGCTAGTAATTGATTTCGTTTTATTCAAGTATGTCGTTACCATTATTTCGGTAAAGATTAAGAAGATGATTGTTATTCCGACCCTAGTGGTCATACCAAATTGAGTCCGACTACGACGAGTAAGTTACATGGTTCCAAGAACCAAGTTCGATGTAGTACTTGACTTAAGCCGAAAGAATTAATCAAAGCTATTAGTAGAGGTATCGCAACGGTTGCTTGTAGCTAGAAATGCTACCTTTTAAGAAGAGATTAGAACATGAAGGAAAGTATAGTCTGTTCTGGAAGACTCTAAGTGACCTGAGTCTAAGCGTTGCAAAATACGATGATAGGTCATTAGAATATGACACATCGTTCCATTGTAGTAATAAAAGGACTTATCTTAAGTTCGTATCAAGTGAGGATCAAGATTGTGACTTGAAGGTCATAATTTGGAGTCTAACGTAAGATAGGGAGTAAGTGCAAGATCGAGCACCGCCTGCAGTCAAGGAGTCTAAGAGTTAGATACTCATTCGAAGGAACAAAGAAGTTATGATTATTACCTAGGATGAAGAGATAACGTATGGAGTCATTATACAGCCCTGTTTTGTTGATGATTCCGAGACGTAATCATCCTAAGGGGGAGATAATTGTAACGCCCGCAGATCCGGGCTAGTCAATTTAGAGACAATGAGCATCAAAAATGAGTTTTTTTGATGAAAGATTATTTAGAAGGATTAATGTTAAACAAGTTGTAGTATATGTTACAAGGGTTCTATACATATAAATAAGGCCAAAATCCGAGTTATAACGAAGAAGTTATGGCCCATCGAAATTTTACGGCAAAACTGGCACAGCACCGGGAGACGTAAATAGTGAATTTACGATAGAGGAATCTTTAGATTAGGTGATCGGTAGATTTGGTGTTAGTGTTGTACTCGATGTTGTGTACTTTTTTGCTACTTGTCGGACTGAGAGATGAACTCTCTTCGATGTATTCATGGGTCGAAGGCACCAATGCCAGCTAACTAGATTATGTATCCTAGTTATAGGATAGTGCTATGCTAGTATATTACTGATTAGTAGATATGTATGATGATCAGTATTTGATGGTTTTATGTTTATTTTTACTTGTTACATATGTCAACATGTTGTGGTTGGGTTGAGGTGGTTCTGCTTTGTGCTAAAGGCCAAGACACTTGGGGCGGTCGGGATAAGCTGTAGGCCCTGCAAGGCGATACAGTCATGTCGAAGGCCCGTAGAGTGGTCCAGATAGGCTGTAGGCCCTGCGAGGCGGTCTAGTCAGGCTGAAGGCTCATATTTGCATGGTATTAATTGTTGTGTCGCGTGGTGGTACATTGGGGGAACTCACTAAGCTTTGGTTTACAGTTTTAGTTTATAGTCTTAGGTACTTCAGAGGATCATGGGAAAGTAAAGGCTTGATCGTGTACATATTCCTATTTTCATGATATTGACTTTCAAGATACTCTGATATGATTTTACTTTGAAACAATGGCTTTTGTTGTAAACAATTATGGATAATTGTTATTTTCGAAAATTTTAAATTTCTATTATTTTTGTGATGTTACATTATTGCTGCTGTTAAGCGGGGTGTGATTTAAAATGATACCAACCTCAATGAAGGGAACCTAAATACAGAGGGTAGCGGTGTCGATGATGGATTTCAAAAGCTGTTAGAGGAAGTCTGTTTAAAATTATATCCTCGATGTTGATTTTCATCTCTTGACTTTTTAACAAAGTTGATGCATATCAAGGTGATCAACAAATTAACTAATACTTCGTTTGATCAGCTTCTTGAGTAGTTGCAGTCAAGGAAACAGCCCCCCCCCTCGGTCACATTATGAAGCAAAAAAGACACTTAAAAAGATTGGCTTGGGTTATGAGTCGATACCCATATGCAAAAATGACTGTTTTCTTTTCTCGAAAGAACATAAGTTGTTGCAAAAGTGTCCAGTTTGTAATGAGATTCATTGGGTTGATAAAAATACAAAAGGTAAGAAGGTTGCTCATAAGGTGTTATGATAATTTTTCGTGGCCCCCATACTACAATTTTTGTACTGTTCTAGACACATAGCTAAAGATATTATTTGGCATAATATCGGACAACCCAAACATGGTACGATGCTTCATCCGTTAATGGTACTTCATGGAAAAAATCCAATATGAAGTATCCTAACTTCTCAAGGGAAGTCCTAAACGTATACTTATAGCTTGCTGCTGACGGTTTTAATCCATGTGGTAACATTTGTAATCCTCATAGCATGTGGCCCGTCATACTCACCACTTACAATCTTCCACCATGGCTATGCATGAAAAAGTCCACCTTCATGTTGACCTTGTTGATTCCTAGATCCAAAGCACTTGGGAAGGACTTGGATGTGTTCCTTAGACTGTTGGTGGATGCGTTGAAGTAGTTATGGAGCTTTGGTGTACGTACTAAGGATGTAGCGACATGTACATTCTTTAATATGAAAACGATGTTGTTATGGACAATAATGAATTTCCAACTCGTAATAGTTTATCCGGTTGGGGAAGACAAGGGTACAAAGCTTGTTCGAATTGTAATGAAGGCACTCCCTCATATCGAGTATCAAATAAAGTCGTATATGTTGGTCATCGTTGGTTCTTAGATGCTGACCATCCATGGAGAAATTTTTTTTTGACTATAACAGTCAACACGAGACAAGGGATCCTCCAAGACAGTTTAGTGAGGAAGAAATACAAGTGCAACACGCTCATCTATTGTTTCGTCCACCAGGTAAAGTAGCTGCTCAACGAGCTGATGTTTAGAGAGATCGTGAGGATTTCGAGTTAAATTTGTCTAAAAAGAGCATATTCTTTGAAATTGAGTATTGGTCTTCTCTGGAACTGAAGCACAACTTCGATTTTATGCATATTGAAAAAAATGTTGGTAAGAGTCTTTTGGGTACTTCTCTGATGAATGATAAGTCTAAAGACACATAAAATGCTCGAGCGGACTTAACAAAACTGAACATTCAAAAACTCAATGGTTTAAAAAGAGTGGCAACAAGTTCCTTAAACCCCATCCACCTTAACCGTTCACAAAACTCGAACATATTCTTTTTTGTAAGTTTATAAGAGATATGAAATTGTCGGATGGGTTTGGATCTAACATTAGTAAGAAAATGAATGAAAATAATACTAACATTATTGGGTTGAAATCTCATGACTATCACATTCTTATGCAACGTTTGATACCCATTGGAGTTAAAGGGTTTTTGGCAAAAGGTATTTGTACACCAATAGTAGAGCTTTGAACGTTTTTAAGCAACTTTGCTTGAGAACACTATCGGTGAAGGATATGAAAGAAGTGAAAGCAACCATTATTAAAATATTGTGCAAATTAGAAGTAATCTATCCTCCTGTGTTTTTTGACATTATGGTTCACTTAGTTTTGCATTTATCTGATGAAGATATTTGCGGAGGCCCGATATGTATGAGATGGATGTATCCCTTTGAAAGGTATATGAAAAAACTTAAAAACTATGTCAGAAACAAGGCAAGGCCAGAAGGTTCTTCAGTTGAGGATTATGTCGTTGAAGAGGCATTATCATTTGGTTCGATGTACCTTGAAGATGTCGAGACTCGATTCAATTACATCGAAAGAAACGAGGATGTTGTCATAAAAGAAAGAAAGTTATGGGTGTTTCAGTCTAATTGTCAACCGGCTAGCGCAAAGTAAATGAAAAATCTCAGTCTAAGGAGAGAAAACATCTAAAATGGTTTGTGCTTGATAGTTGTGATGAAGTCAGAAAGTATATTTCGTAAGTGTTCGTATCTTTTAACTCATTTTCTGTTTTAATTTTCTCATTTTTACTAAATCTATATATTTTTTTCATTAATGTAGTGAATTCAAATCATTACATCCTGGTGGTGATGAAAAAACCAAATTCTCTAAATGGTTCCTTCACAAGGTCTATGAGATGCAAAATAAAAAATCTCCATTGTTTATCAAGGAGTTATCGACTCTTTTAACGAGTGCGTATGCAAATGCCTTTACTTATACCGCGCGCATAGTGAATGGTGTTAGGTTTATGGTACATATGCATGACGCCCAACTATCAACATAAGACTCAAGGGTTCTAAACAAGGGAGAGAATAAGCAGAAATTAAGGTCAGCTAGAAGAGATTACCGAGTTTTATAATCCTCATAATCATTCCACTGTACTTTTTTGTTGCAAGTGGTTCGATACTATAGGAGTTAAATATGATAATAATGACCCACAACGCGAATTGAGTAGTGAAGATCAACTTATATTTGCTACGCAAGCCAAACAACTATTTTACATCCAAGAACCTTCTCGAAATGATGAAAATGACAACCAACGTTGGGTTGTTGAAAGTGTTTGTCATAGAAGAATTTGGGATCTACCGATGAATGATGTTGACCAAGATCCCATTGAAAATGTCGACATTGATTCAACCGATGTTGTTCTTAGTAATGATTCTTCTAATTTCACTCTTTCAATTGACTTTAGCCAGTACTTTCAAAATTCCCAATCGGTTGAAGATGATATTGAAGTTGGTCCGCCAACATGTAGCATCAATAATGTGTCTGACTGCGAGACTGATTATGATGAGGAGGATTTCGATTATGATAGTGATATGGTAGCGGACACTGAAGTGTCTGAGGGAGAGAATGATTAAAAAATCTTTACATTTGACTAGTAAAATAAGGTTTGTATTTGTTGTAATCATATCATATTGTGTGTGTGTCTATATATATATATATATATATATATATATATATATATATATATATATATATTCATATTGTGTTATAGTTTTTCAGGATGTCATTTTTTTGGATTGCATTGCTCCATCTCATGGCTGCTGTGAAGGGCCATGGAGGTGACGATAGTAACGAGCCACCACATCCGTTCCATGGAGGTTTTGGTGATCACTAGATCGATGGTAATTTAGATTTATTCTAATTCATTGTATTTCATATTGTATGTATATAGAAAATTATCTTGATTAATATTTTTTTTATGCAGCGGTGGCTCCAAAATGAAGAGTTATGTCAGTAAACAAAAAAAAAATACAAGTTATTGCAGCTAACGGCACACGGCCTCTGAAGATAACATTTGGCATAAATATTCACATGTCGATTAAGGAAGTATACAAAATTTTCATTCGGGAGGTTGGGAGTAATATGTGGCACGACATCACTTTTGATAAGGACACATGGAAAGAAGTTTTTGAAGCCGAAAGGGTTGGCATCTTCCAGTATATTACGGTAAATTATTTATAAAGTTATATTTAATTTGTTTAATTTTGATTTATTTTTAACTTCACTATTTTTTTGTAGACATGGTTTGAATTTGGAGCGATTTCAAATGATCCCATGACTTCGGTTTATTGGGCGTCACTGAACAATCGGATATTTGCGCGGTATAGAGGCCATAACATGCTACAAAAACTCGTTTAGCTGATTTTGAAGGGGATGTGGAGGCAGCAAGGGCTCAAGCGTCTAAGGGTATGGATCCGCAGCGTTGGAGTGATGCTATTAACCACTTCTTAACATATAGGTAAAAAAATGATGTGCTGAAAACAAAAGAATGCCAGAAAAAGCAAATAGTTAAGAATAGTGGAGGGACGTGTAGCTACGGTAGTGCTTGTTTTAAGAACGTAAGTTACAATAATGTTTATTCAGTTATAACATACTTTTTTAATGTTTATTCAAGTATACCATATTTTGTAATGTTAAACAGAATTTGAATAGACTTGAAGCATTTCGTCATGGGCATGTGAATAAAAAAGGGGAATTTGTTGATCCTTTAGTTGAAGACCAATATGTAATTTATTATTACTTAAAAATGAAGTAGATTGTTGTTTTTTTGTGTTAGTTTTAATGTATATTGACAATCTTTCTGAAATAAAGAATGCTTTAGTTGCTGAGGTTGCTTTATATACTGAACTCATAGTCGACTCTGGTGGTGATTCAGACTCCATTCATTGGATATTAATATTTGAGAAGGCGTTAGGTTCTTGAATGAAACACGTGAGAGGCATTGGGCCTAAGCCTCCTTCTGCAACGGGTAAAAGTGCTCCATCCCAATCGCAGTCACTGTCACAAGCACCGCAACCAACACATGTACTTATTAAATTCTTAAAGAATTTGGTAGCTTTGCTATATTGTTAAGAACTTGATGCATTTATAGTAATTTTTGGTAGTTTGGTAGTTTCTTAAATTGTTAAAGACTTAATTGATTTGGTGGTTTAACAGTTTGTTAAATTGTTAATGATTTAATTCATTTCGTGGTTTGATAGTTTGATAGTTTGTTAAATTGTTAATGACTTAATGTGCTTGCGACTCAATTGTAGAACGTGGATGTTAATGTTTTTCTTTAAAATCCGCGTTTGTGATGGAAATTGGAGATATTATCCGCTCGTTCAAAAACCAAGTCAACAACGTAGAAAACAATGATAGAGGTATTTTATATTGATTAGATAGTTTATATAATGTGGTATATCTGATGTTTTAAGTAATGTGGTATGTATTGATTTTTGTCTTTTTATCAAATCTGCATTTTATTATATATATATATATATATATATATATATATATATATATATATATATATATATACTAATATCATAAATAATTTTAAAAAAATAAAAAAAATAAAAAACAGTAACAACGACACCTTTAGGGACGACAATGACCAATTGCGACGACTCCTGACATTGGAAGCCTTCCTGGTGGCCGAAATATCAATAACGATGACACTAATAACGACGAATGACACATTTAGCGACGAAAAATCTTATAGACGACATCAATTGCGACGACAGATGAGTATTAGCTACGTGGTAATAGCGACGACCCTCTAGCGACGACATGTCGATCGCTAATAATAGCGACAACATGAGGTATCAGTTGGGACGTTTTTTTGTCGTCGCTAAACGTTATGTTTTTTTGTTGTGGCATGACCTGTCATGTATGACCCCCTGGAGCCTAATAATACAATTTTCTTTTAATTTTGGCCAATTAACTAATTAAATAGTTCATCTGAAACAAAATAAAGTTTGGTATATTTGGTTATATTAATCGAATAAGAATATAATATTATTCTGTTTAGATTTGATGATTTGCTCTTGACAATAGATTACAAATTGTTAACCTATATATATATATATATATATATATATATATATATATATATATATATATATATATATATATATATATATATATATAAAAGTTAAACCTAAAATTAATCAAATCAATATGAACCAAAAGAAATTAAGTAATCACTAATCTATAATAAAGGGTTAGGTGTGTTTGTTTTACCGATTAAAACACTCTAAATTTAATATGTCAATGGAAATAACTAAAAAAAAATGGAGGATTTAATCTAATATTTCATGTGAGGTTTATACTAACATGAATGATCCCTTTTGTTATAAAATATGATCAAATAAAAATATATGAGAGTAAATATAACTTTTATTTTAATATTTGTGATGAAATCATCAACTTTTTATTACATATGACTCACTATTTACACTATCAAAACAAGATGAAAGACAAGTTATAATATAAATGCACATTATGATGTTACATTATTACATTCATAAAACACATTGGAATGGTTCTTCAAATGCCGCGTCAATGCCATATCTAGGCTACAAAAAAGATTTGAATTTTTTTTTGATTTTTGAAATTTGCATGTATTCACAATCATGACTGTTGATGAGCACAATCAACAACCATACGGACTGCAGATGTGTACAATCAGCAACCATATGGACGACTAATGAGCAATCAGAAGTCTATATGACTGTTGACTGTGCTTATTAGCAGTCATTCAATAAAAAAAATCAGCAAATTTTTTTTAGCCTAAATATGGCTTAGACATACCATTTGGAGAGTATTAATGTTTTTGGAGTTAGAAAATGACTAGCTGATTATGAGTTCGCAAGTTGTCAAAAAAAATTTTCATTCTCAAAAGAACCTCTGTGTGTGTACATATATACACACACAAATATAAGATCAAATAGAAACCAATAAATGTTAAGAACCTTAAGAACAATTAATTTTAATTAATAACTAAGGATATTTGTGTATTTTTTTTAGTATTTTAATTTTTTTGAAAGCTTTTATAAATTAAAAAAGACAATAAGAAGGTAATAGTCTTTTTAAAAAAAAACATGTGATACCATTTCTTAATTATTATATTATTTGTTCATTATTATATTATTCTATATGTTAGATCTGATACCTCCTTCAACCATTTCGATGAACACCACCACATCCACCACCATCGCCGATGGTCTCATCACCGATAACACCATCGACGAAGAAAACTCCATGTTGCAGCCTCCGACCATTGACGATAAAACCTATAACCATCACCGAAATTTCAAATATGGAAATATCAATGCGTCGGCTTTGTTGGTATTGCGGTGAACCACCACCGGCATTGTTGGGTCCTCCTTCGACACCATATCTACTCTGGTGAGTCATCTCAAATCGCAGCCTATAGAAACCTACATCATCGCCTCTGCTCGTGTCTAAATCCAACAGATCTATCATACCATCATTAAGATCTATAAGATCTGGTCGAGATCTACGATATTTGGCATCGTTGATGTTCTGATCTGTAAGTTGTGGTCTTGATTTATGATTTCTGCCACTGCCGATGTCCAGATCTGCAATTTCCGACGAGATATGGCACCCTGTTCTTCAAGTTGCACATCTGCTTTTGTGTTCTTCATCATAGATCTCTTAAAGTTGTTTGTTACTTTCCCTCTCAAGATTTGGATGTGTTCTTTTCTGTCAAACCTGGTCAGATATGATGTTTTATGGTGATTATGAATATGATATATGTGGTGCAAACAAAATGTTTGATGAAATGTCTCAACGAAATTTGGTAAGTCATTAAGCTATGAATATATTTTTTTATATATTAATTTGTGAATATATAAGTTTTTAAGCTATGAATTAGAGACGAAACATTCATGTTAACGGTGTTCATGGGCACCCCTAACTTTTGAAAATCATTTATGGAGTATATGACATTATTCAAACAGACATCCACATATAATATAAATATAATGTACATTTGTTGTGAACACAAAATAACACTGAAGTCTTTTGAAGATCTTAAACTATTAATTTTTATAAATTAATACCCACTTATTAGGAAGGAGGATGGGATATAACTACATAAAAAATTGTAGATAACATGATTGTTTTTAAACTTTAAAACTTGTAAAATATAAACGAAAAATACATCAAATATGGAAAGAAATAAAAGATATTGAACAATAATTACGGTAAAACCCATAAAAAACTAGCTAGTACAAGGATATAAAAAACAATAACAAATATATAGGTCAAAGTCTAGTCTAAAGTTAACAGAATTAAAGTAGTGTAGCACTAGATTTTGTAATTAACAACACATCTCTTGATAATAATATGTAGTCTAGTGTCGAAAAAAAACATTAATTTACTTAATTTATGGTTTATTGCTTTAATGAAAAAACAATTACAACACTTTATGGTAGCCTCGATAAATAAATTTCCATTTGATTTTTTTATGTTGTTATCCTTTGTATGTGGTGTTTGTTTAATATTGATCAATGAGCATAAGTTACATAGTCTTTAGCAACCATTTATTTGTCAATTGTTTTCAAAAAATGAGAATATGTGATGAGCATTTGTAATACATTACTACTATATGTTTTTTTAACTACGTTTATTATCTTATATAAATGGACATTCATGAATTTAAATTCTAAATTCCCCACTGTTGTGAATTACATTTTTTTGATGTAATAAATTGTGAATTAATGTCTGAAATATTGAATTAATTTGTCAATCAGTGTATGAAATCTTGTACTAAAATGTGAATCCTAATTTTTTCTTTTATCCAGATCTGATTTTGAAGGAAAGATGTTGGAGGTGTTGGCACTGGTGGTTGGTGGTAGCGTTGGTTGATGGTGGTATATGTTAGTTTGCGGTGATGATGATGGTGGTGGTGGTGGAGTAAAGATATGTTCTATTTCTGACTCATCTTCTTCGTTGATTCCAGATAAGTTGTCATCTTTTATGATTAATGTATATGTTTTTCTTTTGATTTTTTCTTCTAGAACAGTAGATAATTTATCTATTTATTAAACTGCAAATGAGCTGTTTAATACACTAAAACATGATATTATAATTGTACATGAGCTATGAATGTATTGTATTAAATTGTGAATTTGTATATTAAGCTATGCATTTTGTTGACGGCTTAATATATTAAATTTGCAATTTGATACATAGACATACCTCCATATACAAACGTGTAAATGTAGGTTTTAATTCGAGAATATGGTTGTAATATATAATTTTTCTGTATTAAACTGTGAATGTATTATATTAAGTTGTGAATTTATGTATTAAACTGTGGATTGAATGAATTAAGAGTTTTAAGTTGATAATATGGCTGTGAAGATATACTTTTTGTGTATTAATCTGTGAATTTATTGTAATAAATTATGGATTTTATGTATTAAGCTATGATTTTTGTGTTTTAAACTATAATTAACTGCATTAAGTTGTACATTTTCTGTTTAAACTATGAATTGACTATATTAAGTTGTTAATTTTCTGTTTAAACTGTAAATTAATTGTATTAAGTTATGATTTTTTAATGAACTCTATGTTAAAATAAGAATGCTTTTTGTATGAATGTTTGTATTATTTTTCGTGCGAGTAAATTTATTTTTTGTGGTGTATAAGTTTATTAGTTTTATAATTATTCTATATTAAACTCATAATAGTAACTTAATTGGTTTATTAAATTGTGAATAAAGTATTTAACCTATCAGTTAATGATTTTATATAAAAAGAACATAATTTGGAAAGAAAGTTGATTGCAACAGTGACACGTGTGGTTGGTGTTTTGGTCAAAAATCGACTAAGTGGATATCAATCAAAGTTTAAGAGAGGTTGTGGTGTTAGTGCAATGTAAGTGTAGAATAATTATCAAAGTAAGACA
Organism: Lactuca serriola; assembly: GCF_051521515.1. NCBI lineage: Eukaryota > Viridiplantae > Streptophyta > Magnoliopsida > Asterales > Asteraceae > Lactuca > Lactuca serriola. Next base: position 256,071,888 of record NC_136415.1, on the reverse strand, counting down.
AGCGACTTACAAGGAAAGCCCTTGATAATTTAGAAGATCTCCGGTATAAAACTTTAGGAGGTGATAATGATCACTTGCCTTGATACGTTTTATAGATTTTCATCTGAGATTACAAATATGATAAAGGTAATACGAGTATAAGTGTGATGGTAGAGCTAATCGTGATAGTGTGTGATTTATAGTTGTAATTTATAGTCTAGGCTAATCAACAAGAAGTTTGAGATTTCTGGGATCCCCTTAAATAAGTATTTTCACGTTATTTGACTTGGTTTAAGATGCTAGTCTAGGCTAATCAACAAAAAGTCTGAGATTTCTGGGATCCCCTTAAATATAATAAAGGTAATACGAGTATAAGTGTGATAGTAGAGCTAATCGTGATAGTGTGTGATTTATAGTTGTAATTTATAGTCTAGGCTAATCAACAAGAAGTCTGAGATTTCTGGGATCCCCTGAAATATGTATTTGCATGTTATTTGACTTTGAGAAACCAACAAGTTACCAACTTGATTTAAGATGCTAGTCTTGTAAAACTCATATAACTCTTAAGCTTAAAGTTTATAACCAAAGTACGAACTTCAAGAAATATTCAAGTGTTATTAACAAAACAAGAGAGAATGAGGGAGAGCATAGGAATTTCGAAATTTGCATGTAAATAAGGACACACAATATAAAAGCCTCTAAGCTAGTTAAAGTGAAGACATAATCTAAAGGTCCTTAATCATTAATCCCTTTAGACAAGTTTGTCCCCCATGCTTTCTCCCATACCTATTACTTTTGAATAAATTAACATGAAAGCCATAATCTTGTCTTTTGACTCTTATTTTATAAAAATAATAAAAGGAAAAAGACAAAAGCTGTATATTTTATAAGCCAAGTTTATAAAATATAAACTTTAACTTTTTGGTAAAAGGCAAAAGAATATTTGTAGTCCAAAATATTGTGCATGACTTATTAATTCATACCATATGAATTATATATAATGGTACTTGCTAATGGAAATTATTATTTCCTAAAAATAAATAATTTCCAATTTAATTGTAAGAGTTTATTGAATATTAATTAAAATCAATTTCTAATAAATAATCAAACATATCAAGTTGTTGTTAGTGTGACCCATTAGTATCATATGTTAATTAACAATATCATTTTAATATGATTCTTGAGCATACTAGATTTTTTAATCTCCCACTTGCATAAGATTATTCATATTAGATTGATATAGATAATGGTGAACGTCTAGCAACATTTCATTGCCCCCAACAACATATGACTTTCTGCCATTCTATCAACGCCCAATTTCCAGAAGCCTAAGGCTACAATTGGTGTATAAGGTAAGTTTATTAGTTATCCCTTTGCGACAGACATCATGTTGAACATGAGATATGAATCGCCATTAATCTCATTAGTTGTTAAACTTTTGGTAAGGCGCCTTATATGTCTAATTCTCAACACATAAGTGGAACAAATATCATCTTGACTACATAGCCTCTTGAATAGTTCACACCATACTAGAAAATGGCTTTTATAAGTAGCCAGTTAAGGAACGACATTTGACCATATCAAAGCATAGTACTCCCCACACTTAAGTCCCACTATGCATCTTAGGTGTTAAGGATACAAAGATAATACCTTTTAATCAAGTATCATTTATGATAGCGATCCATGAGATGATCTTGATGCGGGTCAGTTCAATACTAGTTCTCTGACAAGTACCTATAAAACTTGGTTATAACCACTTGCCTATTTTCATCTAGTGAGAGTCAACCAATCCAATTCATATTAGTCATTACTTTATAATTGCTCCCACAATTATAATCGACAATGAACTTTTAGAATAATAACATTATTCATGGATTAAATATGTTAATATAGAACACAACAAGTATTAATGTGATGACGATATCCCAATATATCATAACATTATCTAATAGTTGTTGTTATAATGTTCTAATATAGAAAATACTAAATCCAAATCAAAAACCCATTTCTAGAATAATAAAATATTGTAGCTGAAGTGTGACCATTTGTACTTAGCTCAAAAGAATGACTTTGTCAACGGATTTGACAAAATTTAATTTGTGTGAATTCTATGAATACTATCATCTCAATACTTAACTTTACTCTAAGTATAGTTAAATATCTTAGAGAATATGATTGGTGTTCTTTCGTGACATAGAGTCTCTTAGCTTGATTAAGTATACTCTCTAAATCACAAAGATTTCTATGTGATCGTTAAATGGCAGAAATCAACATAGTTTTTCAATGATCTCATTTATCCAATCACATTTGAATTTAACTTCTAAAGCAGTGTATTCTTATTTTGTAGTAGATCCTGTCATTATGTTTTTCTTGCACCTCATTCAAACAAGACTTACCCTTAATTCCACAATGAAGTCAAAAGTGTGATTATAATTCATAATTATGTATTTCTATTTAGAAATTAACACCGTGTGTAGATCTTTCGATAAAGATCCTTTCTAAATTGATTGTCTCATATACATTCTCTTAGTTCTTCTAAAGTACTCTTAGAATGCTCTCTTAGTCATCCAGTGACTTAAGCATGTATTCAATTAGTATCATATGACATGCTTATAACATGATCAAATACCATGTCCTATGCATAATATGGTGTAAATGATGTATTCGTTTGCCAAGAAAATAGAATATAAACCATTTCATATAGTTCAAACATATGAGCTATGTACTTTTGAGGCTAGCTCAAAATGGTGCCATATGACAATGCCAAGAATTCTCCAAAAGAATCTTGTGTCTTTATCCCTTTTAATATATAGCCAATATATGTATAAGGAAATGAAGGTTTTAACATTCATTTTACATATCCCTTATTGATTTTACATTCCAAGAATGTATATTCTCCTTCGTAAGTCTTTCATTTTAGAAACACTTTTCGAGTCAAGGTGAAAATGAGATTTCTTAGTCAGAATTAGATTTCAAATGATTACGTATATCTCACTAATACAAGATTAGGAACTTCACTATGCTTCCATTAGTTCCTAGTAAACACTTATTTTCTAGTCATTCTGACATAAAAACTTATCTTGTGGTTTTATATTAAATGATGATGATAACATTTAAATGTTTGCTTTATATACACAAGTGGATCTCAAGCTCTATACATTTTATTAGGATAATATACATTAAGAAAACCTCCAGGCTAATATGTATAGATATCTTCTAGTAGATGTCGATTAAGAATGGTGGTCTTTCTTGAAATATATTTACTATATCTCATATTAAGAAAATGAATTTATAGTAAATAATATACTTGTTGATCTAATCATAGCTACTTGTGGAAAACGTTTGATCATAGTTAATGTCATGTGATGACAGACCGTAGTCAATGACTTGAGTATGAGAAAATCCTTTTACTACAGGTGTTGCTTTAAATATGTATGATTATCCATGCAAAGTATGCTTTTTATAAGAATAACTTACTCCTTTTAGCCTTGCTATAGAGAGAATGTTCAATCAAGACCATACTTGATTATCATACATTGATTACATCTCATGTTCATGACTCTAAGCCGTTTATCAGATTCGAGATCTGACATAGCATCTTGTTATTTGATGGATGTTTTAGAAACTATCAATAAAAGCTCATCAATGAGAGATTCCACATTTCTCAAGTCATAGATGATTTCAACCATTAATGCGAACAATTTGTGTTTGTGAATAACTATTATTCAAGTTTAACAATCCTTGTTAAAACTAGTGCCAACTATTACTATATAAGGTTATGGTCCTTGAGCTGCTTCAAGTTCCATGTGCCTCTCATTTTCTTTGTCATTAGAATCTTGTTTTCTATTAACTTATCTTTCAAAAAAATAAAAGAACCTATCCCTGGTGGGTTTGCATATAACAATCTAAGACACATTTGGATTATTATACAAATATGTATTTAGTAGATTTTGGGTTTAGAAGCTTTAGTCCAACATCGACCTCAAATCCACAAAACATTTAGTAAGATAAGGATGGAACCCTTCCATACTAAATCTTATAAAGTGTTTAATCTACTTATTAGTTGTTATTTGTATTCTAGATGCAATTATTAGTGATTGAAGTATTATCCCAAAAAGTATTAAAGGATGATAGTTCTACCGATTAGAAAGTTAATCATAACAAGTAAGTTTCATTTCATCCTTTATTATCATCAAGGCCTTAGATAGTTCTTACCGGTTTGCATCTCAACTTTTGAAAGCTTCAACAAAGATTTCATAATTATGCTTTACCACATAAAATATAATTAAAACTACTATAGTTATTAATAAAGTGGATTTGGTATCTTGTGCTTAATCTCAGACACTCATTAGAAAGGAAGTCATACACCAAAGTGCATAGTTCCTTAATTTTTTTCTCTACACGTTAGTGAAAATATCATTAGGAATCCTTTACATATAAAAAAGCTTCACATATGTGAAATAAGCTACTTTATTTACCTTCAAAGATCCTTTCTTGAAGTTGGAATATATGAATGCCATTTATATAATAAAGATAACAATGTCAAAGATGAGTTTAATTTAAAACAAGTTTAAGTCAAAAGTGTTTGCATATAGAACTTAATTTTATTTATAAAATGTTGATATTTACTTTACAATTATATTAAGAGATTTAGTCTCATAAATAGAAGTTAATCATTTCAGAATATGAATATTTTTGTTATGACAAACGATTAAGTAAATGACCAAACATTTGAATAAAATAACCGAGACATAAATTTAGACATGCTAAATTATAACATACATTATTCCAAAACAAATATTGTTTTACATTAAAAGTAATTTATGTTCTTAGCATAAATAATAAACTGAACACCGAGATTATAGTTCCAACTTGGTTGTGCTCAACTGGTTACTCTTCAATAAATATCTGCAATCCATTTACAAATATTAGATTAACATTTAAGTACTAAGTACCTAAGTGTTATATGAAAATTATGAGTTCTATCTAGTTGATACTAGAAGTACCAGTCTCTTTCAGACATTCTTTCCAAATAAGAGGAGTAGATCCTCTTCCAGTGTCCATTTTCTTCACAAAAGAAACAAGATCCATATATGTGGCCTTTAGTAGATTTCTTGTTCTTAAAGGAGTTCAGTCCATAAAACATGAGCCTCCTGGATCACACAACGTGATTCTTTTAGCCTTGCATTATTCCAATGTTTAAACTAGCTTTAAATAAAATATCATTGTATTTATTGGAATATTGCTTGACCTGTTATATCATCAGATATATGTTTAAATTATTTAAAACTTCCTAGAAGTCATGAATAACTATTCCTAGCTTGATGTTAGAAACATCTTTATCATTACAATGATGCTTTTACTAGGTATTAGGTTCAGGTATATTGCTTAAAGAAAATAGTTTATGACTGGGACCTTTAAGTATATACAACTTCATATCTCTCATGAGATTGTCTGTTAAGACATGAACCCATTCATTGAAGTTGTATCTATTGAATGTTATTGCTTCATTAAGTCATTAAAGAAAATGATAATTCATGTTAATGAGAATGAGTTATTTAACTATAAATTTTTTAACAAAATTCATTTATTATTTTCAATATTTAATCTTCAATAATTAATGGCCTTTTAGTTTCCAAGAACATTAACTATCAAAGTCTAGGATCCAAGTTGCAAAAAAAATAAATGGTTAGGAATCCTTTATCCAATCCATTTGAATTCAACCCAGTAGATATCAGTTATCAATTATATCTTGCTATATAATTCCTAGCTTTATGGAATCGCTAATAACAAATTTAATTAGACATGTTTGATCCTATTTATGCCTCAGAACTCTCTTACTTAGGTATCCTTTATCCGAAAAGATTTTCGATCAAATCATCCAATTTGAAAAACTTGTGTAATCGGCCTATACCTTGGTTAGAGAAATCACGAAGACACCCCTACCATCAAAAAATAACACAAAACGGTTAGGTATCCTTTATCACACTAGTGCATACAAGAGATGTGTGAATGTTTTTCAAAAGTATTACATAGATTTGAGGTTTGTAAATAGGATCTTTATATGTTTTACAATTCTAGTTTAAAAAAATATGATATCATGTTTATTACATGCATATAATAAAACATGGTATCAATTTTCTAAAGAAAATTACTTTTTAAAGGATCTATATAAAAAGTTAGTTTTTATATAATTTGATGCAATTCAATTTTAATAACTGGTAATAAGTTCGAGTGCATTTGAACCTTTTATATCTTTCATAAAAATTCATTTTATTACTTATATATTTGGAGCTCGTATAAGTTACAAAAAATCACCATTTTAAAACTTATAATTGAGTGTTTCAAAATTTGCCGTTATTAATGATTTTATAAAACCGAGTTTTATTTTTAAAATAATAACTTGTTACATCTTTTGTCAAATTTTGAAGACCCAAACTCCATGTGATGTTTATTTTTTCCAAAACTATTTTAGCATGTGAAAAACTAATTTATCAACCACACATAATAATTGCATAAAATAAACAACACAAACATGCATAAAAAGATATGTGCATAAACATAACCAAATAATGATATTTTTTGTGAGCCAACACAAAAAATGCTACATCCATTCCTAAAGGGAAATTTAAAGGGACCAAAAATATTTTTTTAATGTTGTTGTAGAAGCTCCCACTTGAGTAAATTGGTTGCAAAAGATTTGAAAAACTTCTTTAAGGAAAAATCTGTTGCATTCATGACACTTTTCAGAAAGTGTCATCTTTCTGCCCAGCACATGATGAACTCGAAAATTTCCTTTTTGTCTTCAAAAAATGGCTCCAAATTCACTTTTTGTTATATCTTTGTACAAATAAATTATTTCTAAAAACTAATCTTTTTATTTACAAAAATAAACGAGAAAAGCTAATCTATTTAATTATTACATACCATATGAATAAATAAATTATTACAACCATTTTTATAATAAAAACAAAAAACACAACAACGCAACAATCATAATGGTCCTAGGCTAGTTTATGCACATAATATACATCAACATACGCATAAAACAACCTTTGTTTTTCTATGCAACTTTAAATTACAAAAGATGCATGTAACTTTTGTCACATAAAATAACAAATATAAAGTTGTCATAGAAAATATATATGAACTTATTTTTATACAAAAACAAGTTATGCATATTCTCCGAAAACTAAGATTTTCCAAAATCAAAAAAACTAACCAAACTTGCAAAGTGGGTCTGATACCAATTGTTGGGTGTTAGTGCAAAATTAGTTTCATAAACTAGAAAAATATGGCAAACGGAAGACTTTAATTTTTGAAATAACATAAACATTTTATACCTACCAAGGATCGTCTTGCAAGTTATAGAAAGATTAAAACACCAAACATAGAAAGGATGAAAAATAACAACATTTATTGTTCTTTGGGTCCTCTTTGGAGGCTTAGAAGTTGATGGAGAATATGGTACCTTTGAGACACCAACAAGTTACCAACTTGATTTAAGATGCTAGTCTTGCAAAATACATATAACTCTTAAGCTTGAAGTTTGTAACCAAAGTATGAACTTTAAGAGAGTATAAATGCAAGTAATCTTCAAGTGTTCTTAACAAAACAAGAGGGAATGAGGGAGGGCATAGGGATTTCAAAAATTGCATGTAAAGAAGGACACACAACATGAAATCCTCTAAGCTAGTTAAAGTGAAGACTTAATCTAAAGGTCCTTACCCATTAATCCCTTTAGACAAGCTTGTCCCCCATGCTTTCTCCAATACCTATTACTTTTAAATAAATTAACATGAAAGCCATACTCTTGTCTTTTGACTCTTATCTTATAAAAAATAATAAAAAGAAGAAGAAAAACGATTTATATTTTATAAACCAAGTTTATAAAATATAGACTTTAACTTTTTGGTAAAAGACAAAATAATTTATCTAGTCTAAAATGTTGTGAATGACTTATTACTTCATACCATATGAATTATATATAATGTTACTTGCTAATGGAAATTATTATTTCCTAGAAATAAATAATTTCCAAATTTAATTATAAGAGTTTATTGAATATTTATTAAAAACAATTTCTAATAAATAATCAATAATATCAAGTTGTTGTTAGTGTGACCTATTAGTATCATATGTTAATTATCAATATCACTTTAATATGATTCTTGAGCATACTAGATCTTTCAGTCACTCTAATTTCTTTTACCTTCCCCAACACTTCTTACGATCATTTTCGACCACCTTCACAGGTAATTTCTTTTTCTCTTCTTTTTTCCGATCATGGGTAAGAAGGCAACTCATTCTCATGCCAACATTACTAACCCTCCCGAGAATGACCTCGTTGATCAGGGGATCCTGGACTATAACGTGGTCTGCTCCTTCGATGACGAAGACATGCAGTCTCTTAAAGCTAACATAGCTTTTTCCTTCCGATGAAATCTTCAGGTCCTTTGACACTTCTATTCAACCTGATTTTGTTTCTCCTACCTGAGCATGCTTCCTTGAATATCCCTTTTCTTTGGGTATCAAATACCCTTTTTGGGCATTGTTTCCACTTTTGTTCAAGCTACCAAACTTTCGTATGTTCAAGCAATGGCCATTATCTGGAGGATGTTGTACTGGATTGATCGAGTGAATCGTTCCTATAATTTAGACATAGGTTCTACCGAGTTGGGTTATCTTTATGATATACTTTTCGGAGTTCTTGTTTTTTGTTTAAGGTCAAAACCAATAAATCCCCTCTTATCTTGAAAACCAAACACAACGATGGATCATGGAAAGAAAAATACTTCTTTGTAAGGCGACAATCTATTGCTGGTAGGGTTCTCTTGCCCAAAGCTTATGGTTAAAAGGGTAGGACCTTATTTGTTGATATTAAGGATCCAAGGATTCACTTTCTTTTTGTACATTTTGATGTAGGCTACAAGTTCAGAGAAGCTTTCCCTGTTGCTGAGGATACTAAGGATAAGGTCACAAATTTTCTTGCTTTGCCTATAGATGTCAGATCATTCAAACTTGAGTCTCCTAGTCTTTAAGAAGGTTCATCTACAAAAATTTTGATGGCCACTGTTACAGATCCTTCTTAGTGTTTTTTTTTTGTTTTATCATCAGGATCCAAACTTATGGGGATCCTTCGTAATGTGGAGGATCCAAAAACACTTGCTCTAGTGCTCGATTCGTCTTGTCTGAGCTTGAAGATGACATGCCTAGCGGTTTTCTCATGGTAAAGAAGGAAAATATCCCTGCTTTCTTCATCCTAAGAAGACTCAACTCAACCTCACTGTGAAGACCCCGACATCTTGCAAGAGGAAACCATCTGATGCTTGGGATCTTGAGAATCTTGGAACAAATAGACATTAAAGAAGCTGATCTCCTTCTCCCCATCCACGAGCATTCTTCTTTTCTTTTCCATTTAGTTTTATTATCTACTTACCATTGTTCCTCTTAGGTTATTGATCATGTCTCTCGCTCCAGCAAGGATCTCAAAGCCAAGCTTGCTCAAACTGAGCATGCTTTGAGGGAGCAAGAGGGATTCAACAAAGAGCTCTTTTAGAGAGTGGAGAAGCTGACCAGAGAGAAATCTAAGAAGGAAAAGGATCATGTGGCTAAAATGGATGATGTGATTACTAAAGTGAGGATGAATGTTGTTGCTGTTGTTTGGGAGGAAAAATTAAGCTTGTGGAGGATCTTGAGAATGCGGGATCCTGGAATGTAGCAGGATGACATGAGGCCCTGAATAAATTGATTGGCGAGACTATTGGTTCCAATCAAGATATTGCATCGCATCCAAAGGAAGGAGGAGGGAAGATATAGGTGGCTCTGGGTGGTTGTGATAAGTCCGCAGTTGAATTTTTATCGAGTAATTTTTTTTTAATATTTTGGGCCTGTTGGACAATGTTTCTCATTTTTTGGGGTTGGTGGGCAAACCCTTTTAATTTCATGCCATGGATATTTTAATATTTTTTCTTGATAGATTTTTGTGGTTGTAGTCAAAGGATTTCTTGAGATGGCTAGTGTTTTGGTTAAAAAATAATCGAACTAAAATAGACCAAAGTGTATGAGAGGCTATGATGTTCAATGTAAAGCAAATAAGTAAAATGAATAATAGCAAAACAAATCGTTTATAAGTAAAGCTCTTGATCCTTGTTAGGATCTCCGGCCTAAAACCTTGGGAGGCGATAATGATCACATGCCTTGATGTTTTTATTGAGTTTGAGTACAAGTGATAGTATTGTGCTAGAAAATCGTGTGTAGTGTTATGATTAAAAGTGTTTTATATAGTCAAACCCTAACAACTAGAACTCTGAGAATAACGGGTTCCTACGAGATTACTTATAGCCGTTTTCTTAATGTAGTCCTCTGGGTCTTTTGCATAGTTATGTTAACTATACGTTGACTATATGAATTTGACCAATTATTTCTACACATGTGAGAAAGACAAAAGAATATATATCAGTTATAAATAATAATAAAAATATTAGTCAGTATCATGGAGTATATTCGTGATCCTGAGATTTGAGGATCCTATAGCAGTTTCAGGATGCTAGCCCTAAGAATTGCCCCAAGTTATTCCTGAAAATAAGTGAATTAGTTTTGATGATATTAAAGGAATAACTTAAAGTGAATAATTAAATGGAGAGATAGATAAGGGTAGTTTTTTAATTTAATCCCTAATGGATAGGATTTATCCATTCGAGAGTCATCTTAGCTAGTCTAATCAATCTTTCTCTTTATTCTGTCATTATATTCAATAGAGGCAATTGATTAGGACTACTCCTCCGTGCATCTTTAAGCTCTTATTCAGTCGCTTTTGGAGGTACATTTTTCTCCTTCTTCTCCTTACTTTTTTCTTTCACTAACGATGGGCAAGAAAATGAGTGTATCTCGCAGGTACATCCTCGCGTCCTTTGGGGATGATTTAATCGACCAGAGGTACTTATCCTACGATGAGATCTGTTCTCTCGATGATGATGATATCGAGTCATTGAAAATAGTTGGCTCTTTTTCTAATGAAGTTGTCTTCAAAGTCTTCGATCGAAAACTCCAACCTGATTTAGCTTCTTCATCTTGGGTCTACTTTTCTGGATATCCCTTTGGCTTTGGTTTGAAATACCCTTTCCCTAGATTATTTCCAAGTTCTTCGAAATCACTCAAATTTCTTACATCGAGACCATGCCCATTGGTAGGAGAGTCTTGTTTTGGATTGAGAAATTGAACCAGTCTAGAGGTCTAGATATAGGTTTAGCTGAGTTGGCACACGTGTATGATCTTTCTATCTTTGGGAATTCCTGTTTACTTCTTAGGCTTAAACCTCACCAATCCCCTTTCATTCTTTAAACGAAACATAATGATGGTGCTTGGAAGGAGAAATATGTCTTTGTCTGACGTGACTTGATTCCTGGTGGGAGTTCCTTACCAAAGACCTAGGTTAAAAAGGGTAGGACCTATATTTCCTTATACTAAGGATCCTGAGATTCACCTTTCATCATCTTGTCTATTGTTTTGCGGCTTTTAGGTTCGAAGAACTTATCCTTATTGCCAAGGATACTAGAAAAAAGATTGAGAAGCTCTTCGTTGTTCCTGCGGCTGATAGGTCTTTCAGGCTCGATTATCCTAGTCTTCAAGAAGTCTCATCTACCACTGCATCAATGGAAACTAGTAAGATCTTTATGTTTTCTATTATAATTTAGAATCGATGAGGATCCTGAATGAAAATCTTGTATTGATGATGATCTTGTGTGGCGTGTAGGATCCAAGCCTTCTCGGCCCAATGCTCAATTTCCTTTATCTGACCTCGAAGATGATGTGTCTAGTGGTCTGATCGCAGTCAAAAGAGAGAAAGCTATCCTACCTCTTCTTCCTAAGAAACCTCTCATTGATCTCATCGTGAAGGCCCCAAGTTCCCGTAAGAGGAAAATCTCGAAGCCACAGATCTTAACTTGGAGAATCTTGGAGCTGAAGAGTCACTTCAGAAATTGCTTTCCTTTTCCCAAGCAGTAGGTGTCTCTATGACTTTAATTTTTGATTTCTATTTATTTCTATTAATGCCATACTTATTTCGGGTCTCTACTCATGTTTCCCAACCTGTAACTGATCTAAGGATACGAGCTGAGGAAGTTGAGCGAGTTCTGAAGGAACAAGAGAAGGAGTGGAAGGCGACCCATGAAGATCTTATCAGGAGGATCGAGCTTTTGATCAAGGAGAAGGCCGGGAAGGAAGAGGAGCATATCCTAGAAACCGAGGAGGTTATCATCGATGCTAAGGAAAGTGTTGTGGTGGCTATTTGGGAAGCTAAGATCAGGATGGCGGAGGATCTTGAGAAATCAGGATCCTGGAATGTAGCTTGATGGCGCGAGGCATTATTCAAAACAAACGACAAGCCTGCCAATGCTATTGAGGATCCTGGGTCTAAGCTGTCATAATAGGAGAAGGAGAAGAACGTGGACGATGATGACTAGGCTAAGGTCTAGGCTTGTATAAAATTAGTTAGGGTAGCTTTTTGTTTTATTTAATGATGTAAAACAATTAACTTTTGGTGGGTTGGGGCACAACCCCTTTTGAATGCAATGGTTGTGTTTTCCTTGTATATCTCTCTCTTGATTCTTTCAGTATGACTGTTTTGATACTAGGATCCTTAAATAATCAGGACCCTAAAAAACTTGGTTCCTGCAAACAATCCTGAGAAAAAATTCTTTTAGCAAGTAACTTTTAGTATACTTGAATTTTGATAACCAAGTGATTTTTTTTAAGGAATCTAAAAGGTTCAGCATCCTTAAACTTTACATATAATTTTTGAGAATAAGGATAGATGGAACCTGTTGATCTTAGGAAGAATCTAAAGTCATGAGTTACTAACCTTTAAATGGTTATGATATTACCATGTGAAAGGGTCTTTGATTTAGGAGTTCATTGGGAAGGATCTTCATTTCGAGAAGGATCCTTAACTTTAAACTTAAGGAAAGTCTTCGTTATGAATCTTATTTGTTTTGGGGAGTATCCTATTTTTAGCTAATGTTTATGACATGTTTCTTAGGGAAAATCCCAACTTTAGTAACATATAGATGTTGCGAATCTTAGTAGTTTTCTTGGAAAAATTTCAATGTTAGGAGTTTTCTGGGGACGATCTCAAATTTGGATAACATGTAAATTTTATAAACCTTAGGAATTTTCTGGGGCAGATGCCAACTTAGGATAACATGTAAATGTTTTAAACCTTAGGAATTTTATGGAGAAGATCCCAACTTAGGATAACATGTAAATGTTATAAACCTTAGGAATTTTCTTTAGGATCATAACCAATGTTCAGAAATAAGAGGGTTTCCCAGTCACTGAAGCGTGCGTCCAAGCAAGGTGTATAAACCTTAACTCATGTGAAAGAGGTAATCAACTCTTTAAACCTTAGAGGGGAATACGTACAATTATTCGAAGGAGAGATGATTAGTCACTATTCTTAGGAGATTCGTATTGCGAATTTAGTTCAGGGGCTCTCAGTGGTCCCTTGGACATCAGGATCCTTGAAAGTTCACATGTTCAAGATTCTTAGAAGTCAAGATTCTTGGAAGTTAGGATTCTTAAGCACCTGGATCCTTAAACGTCAGGATCCTTAAATGTCAGGATCCTGGAACATTAGGATCGTTTAGTCTCTACATGCAGCAAATGTTAGCTAAGGCTTGATGTTAGCCTAGATAACGCGTCTTCTACGCTTAAGTTTGTAATGGTATTTGAAGAAAATAAATAATGAAAAGAAAAGGATAAAGGATAAATAGTATGCATACCTTGAGCGTATCAAGAAATGACTAACCTTACCTACATAAAATAAGCTTTGAGATGTATAATGTTCCAGGATATTTGTAAGATATCTCCATCTAAGGTGGCTAACCAATATGCCCCTTTACCTGCTTTAGCGTCTATGAGATATGGCCCTTCCCATTTGGGAGCTAGTTTACCTGCACTAGGATCCTATGTATTTTGGAAAGTTTTTCTTAGTACCACGTATCCTATTTGGAATCTCCTGATCCATATGTTTTTATTATATGATCTGGTGATCCTCTATTGATGAGCAACAATATGGATTTTTGGCAAGATCTCTAAGCTTATCTATGGTTTTGAGATCCTGGGCCAAGATCTTGCTATTGTCCTCATGGTTTTGGAGCAGATATCTTGCTGTGGGGATCCCCACTTCAGTGGGGATCATTGCTTCCTTTCCAAAACACTAATGAGTAAGGGGTTTGGCTTGTATCTACCTTGGAAGTAGTTATATCTGCCTATAATACAAACGGAAGCTCTTCGGCCCATCTTCCTTTTTTTCTCATTCAACCTCTTATTCAAGTTGTTTACTATAATTTTGTTGCTGGACTCCGCTTGGCTATTGGCTTGAGGGTGGATAGGAGTAGATGTCACCATTTTGATTCCCCAACTTGTGCAAATGTCTCTTGTTATTTTGCTTATGAATTAGGATCCATTGTCGAATATAATTTTAGCAGGGATCTCGAACCCGGTCAGGATGTTATGTTTGATGAAGGATACTACCTCTTTGTATCTTACCTGTACATAGGCTTCAACTTCAATCCACCTTGAGAAGTATTCAGTCATCACTAGCATGAAGACTTTTCCTCCAGGGGCTACTGACAGTTTCCCTACTATATCCATTCCCCATTTCATGAATGGCCAAGGGGAAACGATATGATATAGAGGTTCTATAGTTTGGTGCAGGATGTTGCTATGTCTTTGACAAGCATTACATTTCCGTACATGGAGAAATGAGTCCTTCTTCATCGTTGACAAGTAGTATCATGTCCTTAATGCTTTGGAACATAAGGATCTACCCCCAGTGTGGTTGTCATAGTCCCCTTCGTCGATGTCCTATAGGACCTCTGCAGTTTCGTGATCTTCTAAACACTTGAGGTATGGTCTTATCATAGATTTTTGATACATATTATCTTGGATTAACACAAACATTGAGATCATTTTTAATGCTCTTTCACTTTTCTCTTCCTTATGGATCATGTAATTTTGGAGGTACTTCATGTTGGTTTGGATCAAAGATCCTGGACGTTGGGATCCTGATGTTAAACCGTTGAGTCAAGATCTTCGATTGTCGCCATGTAGGTAGTCTCCCTAAGAGCATGAAAGAGTATAAGTTTCTTGGTGGAATCCTCGATTGTGGGACTAATACGTGGATTACCAGGATCTTGGTTTTCGGCGGGATCCTCAAGGAAGATCCTAGATTGGCTAGAGCATCTGATTCAACATTTTCTTCTCTAGGAACCTGGTTTAGGATGAATATTTAAAATTTTGAGGCTGGGTTTTTATGGATTTGGAGATAGAGAGCTAGCTTTTCTCCTTTCACTGCATAGGATCTATTAAAATGGTTAGTTAGTAGTAAAGAATCGACGAATACCTGAAGATCCTTGATTCGAAGATTCTTAGCTAACTGTAGTCCCATGATTAGCGCCTCGTATTCTACTTCGTTGTTGGTTGCATTGAATTCACAACTAATTCTCTGGGGTAGGATGTCTCCCTGTGGTGATTTTAGTATGATCCCTAACCCAGTTCCTCTTTGGTTCGATGCTCCATCTATGAAAAGTGTCTATTTCCCCATGTTTTCCACTTCTAGAAGTGTTTTGGCTTCTATTCTGACTTCAACTCTTAGATGATCCCTAAAGTCAGCCACAAAATCTGCCAATGCTTGGGACTTTATGGAGGATCTTGGTTCGTACTTTATGTCATATGTTCTAAGCTTCATAGTCCATTTCGCCATCCTGCCTAACATTTTTGGTTTTCTCATAACATTTTTAATTGGCTAGTTAGTTCTTACGGTTATAGGGTGTTTCTCAAAATAATGTCTTAATTTAGAAGAAGCTGTTACCAATGGAAGTATGAGCTTTTCAAGGTGAGAGTACCTTGTCTCAGATCTAGGAGACACTTACTTAAATAGTATATGGGATGTTAGATCCTATCGAGATCCTTGGCTAGTACAACACTCACTGCATTTGAGGATACTGAGAGGTAAAGAAAGAGTGACTCCCTATCTAGTGGTTTTACCAATAGGGGTGGTGGGCTTAAATATTTTTTAAGCTCTTTGAAAGCATCTTCATGTTCTTGGGTCCACTCGAATCCTTTTTTCCTTCTTCAAGATGCTGTAGAAAGGCTTGCATCTTTCTGAGGATTTTGAGATGAACTTGTTTAGTGATGCCACTCTTCCTATTAATCTCTGGATATCCTTCATCGAGGTTGGTGATTTTAGATCAAGGATGGCCTTCATTTGTTCCAGGCTCGCTTCAATTCCTCTTTCGGTCACTATGTATCCTAAGAACTTACCCGATTTCATCCTAAAATGGCATTTAGAGGGATTTAGTTTCATGTTGATTGGTCTAGGATGTCGAAGGCTTCTTCAAGATCCTTTAGGTGATCTTCAAAATTTTGGACTTGACCACCATTTCATCAATGTAGAATTCCGTCGTGTCCCCCCAATTTCTCTTTAACTTCTTATTAATTACTCTTTGGTATGTTGCTCTTGTATATTTAAGACCAAATGGCATAGCAAAGTAACAATAAATACCTATTGGGGTTATGAACGCTGTGTCCTCTTGATCGGAGGGTTCCATTTGGATTTGTTGGAATCATGCTGATGTGTCCATGAACGTTAGTAATTTGTGACCCGCTGTTGTGTCTATCATGGAGTCAATGTGTGGTCAAGGGAAAGGATCCTTGCGACAAGTCTTGTTAAGATCCATACAGTCCACACATACTCTCCCTTTATCGTTCTTCTATTGTACCATGACCATATTAGCTATCCATCTTGGGAACTTCACCTCCTTGATCATGCCAGTTTTGAGAAGTTTTTCTACTTCTTCTTTTATAACTTGGTTTCTTTCGGGTGCAAATTTCCTTCTCTTTTGGTGTATTTGCCTGAAAGATGGGTCAATGTTAAGTTTGTGGGTTATTATGTTTTTTTAATACCTTTCATGTCCTCATGTTTCCATGAAAATGTTTTGCTTCTGGGTTTGAGTAACTTTATGAGATCCTATTCGATTAGTTCAAGCATTGAGGATCTTATGAGAACTTTGGGTTCAGGATCCTGAAGGTTTAGGGGCCCTTCTCTTATGTCATTCTCTCTTGCTTCCAGCATGCCTCGTGTGCCATTCCTTAATTGCTATGCTTGTCATGGTATTATTGAGGACTTCATCGAAGTCTTACATTATTCCTTAGATTCTTGTTGATCTCCTATAATCTTCACCATCCCCCATGGGGTGGGCATCTTTGCATATTGATGATACGTTGATGGAACAACCTTCATTTGATGGATCTATGGTCTACCAAGTATTAAATTATAAGAAGATAATGTGTCAATCACACAAAAGCGTTGAACCAAATTTACTCCCTCTATGTAGATTGGTAGCTTTATCTTGCCGATGGTGTGTTTAGTTTCTCTGCTGAAGCCAGCTAGTACTGAGGATCATGCAATTATCTCAGGCTCCAGGATGTTCATCCTTTTTAATGCATCCAAGAGTATGATGTTAATTGAGGATCCTCCATCGATAAGGATCCTTCTGACGAAGTGGTTGGCAGTATAGACAGTAATCACTAGTCCGTCCTGGTGAGGATCCTGGACATCCTCTCTATCCACTTCATCAAAGATGATCTCCTTTTGGTTGGTGATTGTTTTTTTTGTGGTCCTTTTGTTGGGTTTTGAGCATTCTAACACTCCTATGGTGTACATGCAACCCTATAAACCTTGGATCTATGTTTTCTCTATTATACATGAAAATAAGAACTTTCCAAGGCTTTAATCCTAACTAGCATATTATGAAGCACTTATACTACAAAGTACTAATTAGATGACATACCTTTTGATGTAGCTTGATGTCTTCAAGATTTAAGAGCTTAGCCCCAATAGTGTGGAAGCCTCAAGTGGAATCACAAATCACCAAAACACCTTGGAAGACTTTAGAGAATATGGATACTTGGTTCTCTCTAGTGAAATTGGCTAGCCCTTCTTAGTGTACCACACTAGTGCCCATTTCACCAACCAAGGACATCTTTATATAGTATGGAGACTAGGGTTAAACCCATGACCTTTCATTTCCTAGGATCCATGGGTTAAACACTCCATGGACTATCCATGAAAGCTTAGCCCAACCTAAATGAACTTGGCCCATTCCATATATATAAGAGTCCATATTTAATTAGTTCCTTTTGATCACTTAATTAATTATAAATTAATTCTTGATCAATACTAATTAAATAATATGATTCCATAATAATATATTAGAACTTATAATATATTAATATTAATCATAAACATACTATTCTCAAAAGATTATCCATATAAATTGTGTCGGTGAAGTGCAACCCAAATGGACCATGCCGGGTCGGGTCAAGTACATACCAAATATAGTTATGGACTTAGATATTAATCTAACAGTCTCCCACTTGGATAAGTCTAAAACTATTATTGCGTATGACTTCAAAGCTAACTGACAATCGTAGCTCTTAAAGCTGCTGTCGAACTCTGATCTTGTCAACGAACTTGTCCATTAGATAAGGGATCATATATTCCTCCATTCTAGACATCATATGGACTGAGACATGGATTATAATCATTCTCTCTGTTCATTCGTTGTTTCCCGATTTCCAATTTATGACGACTGACAAATTGAACAAATCAAATCAGTTCTGGCCCGGCCGAGCACTTCCATTTGTCATCATCAAATCATCGAGGGGCCCACATATATCGCTTTTATCCCGAAGGTAAAAGGAATGGATAAACTTCGACTCATATGGCTTGTTCTACTACTTGTTGAATCATACACAAAGACACGTTTTATAGCACCGAGTTACCAAATGCGTTTTCATGCAATCAATGTACTATCAACTCATAGTAACAACTCATATCTCTAGGTTTGAAGAATATAAGATATTATCGTCTCATGATCACTCGTGATAAAATCCATGAAGTGATTCCAATGAGCGCGGGTTGAATCCAATACTCAGAACTTATGAGCACTCATGAGTGTTGTAGCCCTTTGTCCAACACCTTAGACCTCTACAAGCCAACCCATGACAGTCTTAATTCATATCTACTTCCAACATATGACCGACTGTGGATGGTTTGAATAACTTAGTCATTCCGGAAGAATAACCTAGTTTATTCAGGAAGTCAAAACATGCAAAGTGAAACACAATAATAATTGAATCCAATATGGTATCAAAACCTATGAACATAAATAAAACACCTTTTATTTATCACCATATGATTACACATTATTCATTGTATACTCTTTCAGCTATCAACTTTATTCTTGAATTTAAAACAATAGTTGTCCCATGCTCCAAGCATGTACACTATGTTTTCTAAACACTAGTCATGCCACACACCAAGTATGCATACTATGTTTGTCTATGATCTTTACTTTGTGAACTAGATCAATTGATCATAATTTCAACGATTCTCTTTTCACACTCCCAAATCCTTACTGCAAATGCAAGAATTCCAAATTCATGCCATTTACTGAAATCTGTTAGATTCTAAACTTATATGCATTGATCCTCTTGTAATGATTATGCACAAAGTCAGAAAGACTTGACAACAAACATTACAGAGCATTCCAAAGGAGATCAGCTCCTTAGAACCATCCTTCTTGCATTAAGTTTCCTAATCTTACACAATTTAAATAATTTCTAGATTTGAAACATTTCCAGATTCCATTTTGACTATCACTTCTGAACAAGAGTTGCCTCCTTACAGATTATGTCAATATGGTCCTTCCAGAATTATCACTATACTTCCAACTGTCCTTGAGCAACCAATCTTTGGTAAACCTTAGATTGTCCTCGACAATTGTTTAATCCTTTTAGTCATATCCAATTCTAAACCTTTTCCCTTCTTAATGCCCCAGGCATTTGGAAAATTTTAGAAATGATGAATATAGCACATGTAATCGATCCTATATCCGAAGCATATGGGACACGATTCATGATGTCTCACAAAAAGACTAGACCAATCTTTTGCTATAACATTTCCATTTCTATTTGCCAAGTTCTCATAATTTAGATTATGAAAAGGGATGCCATAATCATAATCGAATTTTAGAACGCAAATAATGGAACCATATACAAAATTTCCTTATGTTGAGCCATTCCAACATGAAATTCATATATATATATATATATATATATATATATATATATATCCTTATACTAAATGATTAAAACCTCACGATCTAAGCTTATAGATTTGAGATGAAGTATAATTTCTTCTCCCTTAATTATAGCAAAACAACTTTTTTTCCCAATTGAAACCTTTTGTTTTCTATAATTAACATTGCTAACTTGGAATACTTATCATAATTATCATGCTCCCACTAACATGATGATTATTAGCATAACACTTATGCTCCCACTAGCTTTGACATGTACTCAGAAATCAGCTGGACTTCTAGAAATCAATACTTCATTGACTTTCTTACCAAAGTTCAGATTTCTGATACTAGATTGTTTTGATAAAACTTTATCAAAAATTATACACCTTCCCTTAGATAGCACACTTGTGTGTCTAAACAATTATGAAGAGGAATGCCGTAATCATAATGGTTAGACCTTTTTGCCACTTCTCACATGTCCAGGTTAGTGTGTCGGTAAACCACACACGCTCCACTAACGACTTTGAGAATGCAAATATCACAATTGCTATCTGGCTAAAATCTACTTAGTGAAAGTGTTTCCTCACCATCATTTTCATGAATCAGAGAGAAACCTTATGATACTTAGATTTAATGGTGTATGTGTTCTTATCCATGTGAATTGTCATAACCATAGTCACAAGACAAGGATAATGACAAATCCAAACTAATATGGATTGAACTCAATCTTAATTTCTTGCCACCTGGTAGCTCAAGGGCCTGCCATTGCTTCCAGGTTGTAGTGCAACAAATTGAGAACTCTAAGAACTCATATGCAAAGCCAACTTTAACTGGAATGGGCACAAAATATGTCAACACAATAGGTTATAAACCGCAAGTGTGTGCTAGTGAAGAACTTCAGGTTCTATTCTTGATTAGTTCTTGAGACTTTCAAGACTTTTAAGACTCCCACTGTCCTCTTGACCTATAAGACTTCCTTGTCAAACATCCAAGAGATAGTGTGGATTCTAATCAAGACAAACACTTCACACAATTGGCCTAAGTTGGTCTTTGTTTTATCCAAAACATCACAACTTACCAATTTCAAATGTACAAGAGTAGAAAACTTTTACTCTTACATTTGACAAGTGTTTTAAACCTTCTTTAAGACATGTCACTCAAGTTACAATCTTGGAGTATGACTCTAAAAATTGTTTTGGAACGAAGTATGACTCATCTTCTTGATTTAATCATTTCAACAATTCAAGTTCCTCTTCTTAGTCATAAGAATGCACTAAGATTTCCTTAGAGAACTAATTGTGCTATGATTTCTTAATCATTAAGATGATCACAAAACTGATACTAAAGTACTCTCCCATCTTTTCAGATTTGAGAAACTTTTAACTTTCTGCCTAAGTTGATTCTTCTTATTTGCTCTGCCATACATTGGAACC
The DNA here is from genome assembly GCF_051521515.1 of Lactuca serriola. Lineage (NCBI taxonomy): Eukaryota > Viridiplantae > Streptophyta > Magnoliopsida > Asterales > Asteraceae > Lactuca > Lactuca serriola. Next base: position 256,050,326 of record NC_136415.1, on the reverse strand, counting down.
TTTTTCCAATGTCTCAAAATTACACTTAAGCTTGTAAGTATAATCATATTTACTGAGCTTTAGTAAACTATGACGAATAGTTTTATCAATCTTTTGTGGTGGACTTGACCAGTGCACAAGAATGTGTACTCAATCCCTTAGTCCTTCACTTGACTCAAACATCCATGTGAGCAAGTAATTAGTCTTAATTTTCCAATACTTGAAGGTTCTCATTCATCATGCTATACAACTTGCATGATTCCAAGTTCCGGTCCAATTGAAACTTGGGTGATAAGAATCTTTCCTTATTTGGTAAATCTAGACATTACCACAAATGAAAGAATCAATTTCAAATTTCCACTCTTGCTCTTAATGGAATCATATAAGCAACAATTTTTCCTCAAATGCCATTGTAAGGATATTTTAAAATAAATAAAATCAAAAATTTTCTTTTATTTTAAAAGTTTGCGGAAAAACTTATCCTTACAATCCATATGAAAACTTGTTGTTATCTATTCCTAAGCGATATCTCATAACTCCTAAGAAGTAGCTCAAGAATCCGATCTTCAAACTACGCGATCGAAATCCATCTACGCGATCAGATTCAACATATTCTTTCTTTAAGTTTCTTCACTTTTCCTTGATTCTTAAAACATCACCATGTGACCCAGTCACCTCATGTATCAAGAATCTCATAATAGAAACTTAGCAGAGTTGGATAGTGGACTTTACCTGAAGTAGAGTCAAATTATTGACTTTAACATCCTTAGGTAAGTTTGGCAGCTTCGCAACCAATGCCCCTTTCTTTGGCAATATCAACATATGGACCCTTTGATAAAGGTACACAGGACTATCATAGACTTAGCTTTTCTGTTTACCATTTGGTCAATCGAGTTGACTATGACCGATCCCTTTCCATTGGGAAGAGAATGCTTTTCTGGATTTCCTGTGTCACTATTGTCAATGTCCATAAAGTTTTTAGGAAGTTGATCTTAGCAAATAGATAAGATCATTAAGGGTCTTGTCATAGTCTATTTCATATGAGTCCCAAAGGAGCTCACTATGTGACTTAGAAAGTAGTTGAACCACCACCTTTCTTAAGACTTTGACACCCAACTCTCCCGACTTGTCAATATGTGACTACATCTCCAAGATGTGATCACACCTAGACCTTGCCTTGCCAATAGGGCTTGAGTGACCTTGAACTTGTGGGATAGGGAGAATAATTGGAGGAGGTTAAAGAAGTATGATTTCCAAAGGACATCATCTTCATTTAGGAAACCTTGTTTCAAGAGACTTGGGAAGATCACAGATGTCTAAACTAGACATCTTTTGGGAGATATTCAAGATAGTTGATCTAAAGTCCTTAATATGACACCCAATATGAAATATTAAGGCTAGGATCCAACAAACTATTTTATAACTTAGAAGAGGGATGCTGTAATCCAAGCTATAAAATATTTGAAGGTAGGTGAATGACAATTCACCAATTTCCACCAAGATAAACGAAATGTATTATTAGGTTTTAATTGGTTTTGAAACTCCTAGATCTTTTGAGATTCATTGAACTGTTCAATGACATGTTTCAATCTCGAGTGTGCCCTTCAGGTTTTGTGACTGGGATGCCGAGGATCATAAAACAAGGTGTGAAGTAACCATGCAAATTACTTGGTACCCTTAATAGATTACCCCTCAATCGATGTGCCGGTTAACCACACACGCTCCATCGATACTATGATAAATATTAAGTCACCCTTTACCTACCTTGTTAAGTCCAAGTTAGTGTGCCGGTTAACCACACACGCTCCACTAACAACTTAGACAAAGTGTAAAGTGTAATTTCATGGATTAGCACCTTATTCACATTTTTCCTAAAGTAACTAAGATTGGGAATTTAATAAAACATTTAGTTACTTTATAATATTCATCATACTTTTAATGAGAATTTATAAGTCCTTGTCTTACCCGTTCGGCTAACGACCCTCCACCAGTCAAGCAAGCGGTGGGTGAGAGTGGACACCCATTAAGTTGCCATTTTATATGTAACACCCCAAAGTTTGGAAAGCCAAGAAAAGAAAGAAAACCTCAAGTTTAGGGGAGACTCGGCGAGTCCATGGAGGGACTCGGCGAGTCCGAGCGGGATCCGGGTTATGGTGAAAGCGACCGACTCGGCGAGTCGGCCAAGGAGACTCGACGAGTTGGGTCTGATTGAGGAAAACACTAAATCCGGGACTTGGAGCCTATTTAAGCGTCTCATTCTCTTTCCTAGGGTTCCTTTACTGCCTTTCTACCTCAGAACACCAAACCCTAGCCGCCATATCCGTTTTTGAGCTAGATCTTGCCTTGAAGAGTGCACTAAAGCTTGGAGGAGGAAGAAAGACCTTGGAGGTGCAAGAAGGGACTGTAGATCTGGGATTGAGGAGTCATTTCAGACCAATTGGAGGTAATAAGTTGTTGCTTGGACTCCCTTTGCATCTAGATCTATTCTTATGTGTGAGTTTTGGTCATTATTGGTATGATATGTAACCAATTCGAGTTGGAGGTTCAGATCTGAGGTTGCTACCTCAGATCCATGTTGGTTTTGGTCTTGAATCCCCTAAAGTATCAGCCCTTGGTATGTTGAAGAGGCATGTTTGCCATAAACCCTAGTTTAGTGTGTTTTGAGCATAGATCTCTCAATCTACACGTAAAGTTTGCCACTTTACGTGGGGAATAGGCCCTAGAAGTATAGATCTATGAGTTGGAAGCTCTGTTTGGCTCGAAAAGCCACTGCATGGATTGAGGACTGGATAGACTCGGCGAGTCCTTCGAGTGGACTCGGCGAGTAGCTTGAAGATGAGGAGGAACTCGACGAGTAGGATGAACAGCTCGTCGAGTCGGATGAAGTTAGGCATGGACTCGGCGAGTTGGATGAACAACTCGACGAGTTGGTTGAAGATTGTCTAGGACTCGGCGAGTCTGTTCTTGGACTCGGCGAGTCAGATCGCGAAACCCTAAACCCTTTGAGTTGAGACTCGAATCAGTGAGTCGGGTGGTGACTCAGCGAGTTGGACAGGTCAGGACTTGGAACTAGTTGGACTCGGCGAGTCATGGACTGACTCGGCGAGTCGGGTCGCGAATAAGAAAGACCCTGAGCTTATGAACTCGGCGAGTCTTTAGGAAGACTCGGCGAGTAAGGTTGACCTGGAAGGTTGAGTTTAACCAGAGTTGACTTAGTTGACTGTCAGATTAAGTGTTATATGTATATTGATAGCTCGGAGAGCTAGAGGAGCAGCGGTTCAGGGGATTGTCGAGTAGCAGCCAGAGGTTTATCAGCAGGGCTCAGCAGTTCAGGTGAGTCTCCTTCCAGTAGGAATGGGTCTAAGGCCACAATGCCGGCCCGTTTAGCTAGCAGTAGTTTTCGGATGTTGATCTGATATAGTAGTTAGTATGTTTGATGCCTTCGTGGCTCAGACAGGATTTATGTGTTATGTGTTCCGGGCTACGGCCCGAAGTAGTATGCAGTATACGTGTGTTCATGCTAGTTGATATGTTTATGTTATGTTCTGTTCAGTTAGCCCGGACTTCGGTCCGATGCAGGGGACAAGGTCCCAGTTAGTCCGGACTTCGGTCCGATGCAGGGGGCAAGGCCCTAGTTAGCCCGGACTTCGGTCCGATACAGGGGACAAGGTCCCAGTTAGTCCGGACTTCGGTCCGATGCAGGGGACAAGGTCCCCAGTCAGTTTCCGGACTTCGGTCCGATGCAGGGGGCAAGGCCCCAGTTAGTCCGGACTTCGGTCTGATGCAGTGGGCAAGGCCCAATATGTGCTTTATATGTTTTGTGTGGTATGTGGTAGATTGGGGGAGCTCACTAAGCTTCGTGCTTACGGTTTTCAGTTTTGGTTTCAGGTACTCGGTTTTCAAAAGAGGAGCTCGGGAAGATTGCAGAGCACACACCATAGTCAGTTAGCCTGGGAATGTTTGACTCTGATAATGATATTATGTTTTGAATTTAATACTCAAAAGTTATGTTTGACTTATGATACGTTGTTATAAATCTATTTTTAGTAATGTCTAAAAGAAATTTTTAGTCATGATTTTTGGGTCGTTACAAGTTGGTATCAGAGCCTTGGTTTGAGGGATTCGGGCGCACTCCTGAGTGTGTTTGAACTCAAACTAAGGAAGTGGTATATAGTTTTCAAAAGAAAAATCGTAGTTACAAAAGAATTTTGAGAAAAGAAAACAATTTTTAGAAAAAGCAAAAAGAGTTTTGAAAAGAGAAAAGGGTGTGGTGCATGCAATCAGCCGAGCTCAAGTAAGTACTCCCAATTTACCCATACAAGTTATATTATGATTATCAGTATCGGTTTCAGTTTCAGTTTCAGTTCCAGCTTCAGTAGAACAGCATGCTAGAATAGGACTAAGGATCTAGGATGATGCCTTATGTGCCTGCTTTATGTGTTCAGCTTTATGAGAATTGCATGCAAGTATTGAGTAGACAGCAGTAGGATAGCCTGTTTAGGTTATGCCTGGTAGCACGAGCTTAGCATTGTATGCTAGTGTAGTTTCTCGTTATGAGAATAGTTTTGCCTGAGTATGTCTCCTTTATCCGAATGCTGCTTGCTTTGTGCTTTGTGGGACTCCGAGTGGTGGGATTTAGCCATTAGGTGAATACGTCACATCACATGTGAGCAGGGTTGAATAATCTCAGAGTGCTGGATTTGGCCCTACTGCGCAGCTCTCGTTTGAGTCCGACCGTTGTAGGGACGAGACTTTTACTCGAAGGATTATCCGAGCCTCATTACATGTGATGGTATTCAGGTGGTGGCTAATTGGCATAACAAGGAGGCCTTCAGCAGCTGAGGACTGGTTTGAGTAGAGTCAGAGATTCCCTAGGGCAAGCCTAGGATGAGAGTAGCAGAGATCAGTTGAAGAGTAAAGGGGACTTGGTGGAATTGAGGTAACTCTTGAGGAAAGTACGGATAGATGTGGAAGGTAGTAGGGGACCCATACTACTGAAAGCAGAGGATCCGTATTCGATTCAAGAGGGGCCGAGGCAAAATCAAGGAACTAGTAGAGTATGCGAGAAATTCCTCAGCAGTACTATGTAAATTGATCAGGATTTTGTTATATTTTCAGCATGGTGACGTTGCGCGAGATACCAGTTAGCAGTTCAGGTGTCGAGGAGGGGTCTGGCTCGGGCTTCAGAGCCGGGCAGCTTGATGATCAGATGAGGGATTTCATTTCCGCAGAGATTACGCGCAACATCATTGATCAGACTCCAGTGATTTTCGGTTCGGTTAGAGAGGCCATTGTGGAGCTCATGGACAGTCATCTTGAGGCCTTTAAGGCCGGGTTAGTTTCAGGACAGATTGGGGCTCGTTTAGGTCCCGAATCTTATGGAGTTCAGGGATCCATCAGGAAGGGAGATCCCATTTCTAGTTCCTGCCATCAGGGGGCAGGGGTGAGTGGGGAATTCTGTCTCCAAGAGAGACCATTGCATGATTGGATAGTTGAGGAAGTTTCGCGAGCCATTCGCGAGGATCTGCCCGACATGGTCGTGAGGATCACTAATAGATTGATAGCGAGGCTTCAGGATCAGACATCTGTTGTTCAGTTAGCAGGCGTTGCCATTGGGGTAACGCAGGAGCGAGAGTCGGGCAGGGAGTCAGAAGGGAAAAGGAAAATTGATGAGACTCAAGTAGCCACAGGTTCGGGTAAGAGGCCCAAGGGTCCAGATTTGAGGACGAGGAACTATCAGAGCCGTCGATGCGGGAAGTGCGGAAGGACGCACATGGGTGTGTGTAGGCGTAGAAGTGGTGGCGATGCTGGGTGTTTCAAGTGCGGCCAGATTGGTCATTTTAGCAGAGACTGTGTTGTTACCATCGCCCAGGGGCTTGATCCGTTATGTTTCCATTGTAGTAAGAGGGGCCACAAGAAGGCCCACTGTCCGAGTTTGTATCCAGCAGGGCAGGTGCCAGCTCCTGCCCTTGGGACTTCGAGTACCACCAGCAGTTGTTGAGGCCGGGCAAGGGTGCCTACGGCTCAGAGCCGAGTTTTCCGGTAGATTTCAGCAGGGATTCGAGCAGCACTGAGTAATGAAGGTACGTAACTTTTGTTTTTCTGTCAGCTTATGTCATGATTATATTGTTATGGTTCTGCATCAAATTGTGGTATAAGTGTTGTGTTATAGTGTGGCTTGCTTGTGATTATGTTATATGCCATTTGCATACCTCGGATAATTGGTTGGTAGTTAGGGGATGTGCTCTTATGGAGAAGGTTTCGGAGGATGCAGTAACTGTAGCATGGTTGAGAGAGATTTGGTTCGTTTCACTAGTTCGGAGTGGTTAGTGATTGGGATGGATTGGTTAAATTCCTACCTGGCAGGCTTGTGTTCCCTAGTAGATGTTCCGGAATGGTAGTGAAGATCAGGATCTCTTTTGAGTGTGAAGCAGCAAGGGGTAAGCATGATCGAAGTGGGGGAGAACCCTCCGAGTATTCATGGATAAAAGACACGTAGACCCAGAATGAGTGCGCAGCCTCCGAGAAGAAATGGTAGTAGCACAGTGATGGATGGATTGAGAAGTTCAGAATTGGGAGTTCGAGAACTTTTCCCAGCAGCTAGTTCATGTAATCGAGATGGTTAGAAGCTGGTTGGGAATCCAGGAATGGAGGACCACCTGTCGGACGCATGAGAGTCGGAATGAGGATCCTGAGAACGGGTATCAAGAGATGTTTTCGTATTAGTAGCCAGTGTCTGAGGCGGCATGCAGGTTGCGTAGATTCGGGAGTTGGGAGGTTGGAAACTTCCCAACAATAACTTCTTGTATCCGGACTAATAGACGGTTGGTTTGGGAACCAAGCCGAAGAATTCCTCGACGAAGCGCTAAGTATATCAAGGATATAAGATGTCGAGGATGATGCAGAATTCAAAGACTGAGGGCTGGTTTGAGAAATCGGGATGAGGAATCACTAGCGGAACTAGGGATAGTCAGGATGTCCTCGGGATAGAGTAGTAGTAGTGGTGTTGTAAGTCTGCGGGGGTAGCCGTAGCATTCACTAGTAGCCATATAGTACTAGAGAGTTGTAAGTCCGCGAGCGTAGTCGCAGCCTTTATCAGATTGGTAGGTGGCATGAGCGCGTGTTGGACGCGGAAAAGTAGTAGTACCCACCAGTTCTAGTGCAGCAGTGAGGATATGGGAATCCACGGGTTAGATTTCAGATTTCCCAAATGGTTCAGTGATGGCTAAGTCAGCAATTTTGGCTATAGAACGTTGCATCAGTTATGAGATCAGAGTAGTAGTGGACCGTTGGGGTTCGGGTATGTTAAGGGCTACCGTCAGTCTAGGAGCCATCATGATGTTAGTCGTGGAATTGATGATGTCAGGATGTGACGTATGGACCCGATCGGTTGGATCGGAAGATTGTTAGAGCCGCAGTGACAGGATAACTAGTGAAAACTAGCTCCAGAGAAAGATTTTGTTCAGAAGTCGTAGAAGCGACTAAGTGAGGAGTCCCTTGACTCCACAGTTGGGTTGGAGTTCAATGTTTCAGGCAGCTCAGTGTTTCAGCCAGTTCAGTGTTTCAGGCAGCTCAGCGTTTCAAGCAGTTTAGTGTTTCAGGCATGTTCATTATTGCAGGCAGTTCAGTGTTTGGAAGGTTCAGGGTTTTGGGTCAGTAGTGTATTTGTGTTGGAATGCAAGTGCTGACGGTATAGTTGGTTGATTTAGAAATGGCAAGTACCTCTCAGCAGGATCAGTTGAGCCTTTTGCCGAGTATAAGTGATCTGTAAGGATAGCTAGGCAGGTAGCTTTTCATTCAGGAGGGAAGGCTCGAGTTAGTAGGAGATGAGTAATCAGGTGGGATAAAAGCAAGCTGGTTCCAGCAGCATCGTTTCTGTATGAGCGGCAGAATGGATAGAACAGTTATAGATAGTCGAAGTATCTTCAGGAGTCGCTGGAAGAGACTAGGAGTTTGCGATGGAGTGTAGTGACCGATGGGAGTCCGGTAACTCAGATATCGGGAGATTGGTTAGACCAGAATAGTCTCAATGCATCCGGTAGGCGGATGGGAGGCAGCAGGATTTTCAGTCGGAGGATGTAACGTTGAGGAAATTATGGAAAAGAGAAGGATCCAGTATGTTCCATCGGTAATGATCGGCATGGTGAGTGGCTGGAGTGTCGGACAAAAGGGTGTTAGATTTTCCAGACAGAGAGTTGGAGGCAGTTCGCAGGCAGTTGATCATAGCAAACTTCGAGGACGAAGTTTAGTTTAAGTGGGGGAGAGTTGTAACACCCCAAAGTTTGGAAAGCCAAGAAAAGAAAGAAAACCTCAAGTTTAGGGGAGACTCGGCGAGTCCATGGAGGGACTCGGCGAGTCCGAGCGGGATCCGGGTTGTGGTGAAAGCGACCGACTCGGCGAGTCGGCCAAGGAGACTCGACGAGTTGGGTCTGATCGAGGAAAACCCTAAATCCGGGACTTGGAGCCTATTTAAGCGTCTCATTCTCTTTCCTAGGGTTCCTTTACTGCCTTTCTACCTCAGAACACCAAACCCTAGCCGCCATATCCGTTTTTGAGCTAGATCTTGCCTTGAAGAGTGCACTAAAGCTTGGAGGAGGAAGAAAGACCTTGGAGGTGCAAGAAGGGACTGTAGATCTGGGATTGAGGAGTCATTTCAGACCAATTGGAGGTAATAAGCTGTTGCTTGGACTCCCTTTGCATCTAGATCTATTCTTATGTGTGAGTTTTGGTCATTATTGGTATGATATGTAACCAATTCGAGTTGGAGGTTCAGATCTGAGGTTGCTACCTCAGATCCATGTTGGTTTTGGTCTTGAATCCCCTAAAGTATCAGCCCTTGGTATGTTGAAGAGGCATGTTTGCCATAAACCCTAGTTTAGTGTGTTTTGAGCATAGATCTCTCAATCTACACGTAAAGTTTGCCACTTTACGTGGGGAATAGGCCCTAGAAGTATAGATCTATGAGTTGGAAGCTCTGTTTGGCTCGAAAAGCCACTGCATGGATTGAGGACTGGATAGACTCGGCGAGTCCTTCGATTGGACTCGGCGAGTAGCTTGAAGATGAGGAGGAACTCGACGAGTAGGATGAATAGCTCGTCGAGTCGGATGAAGTTAGGCATGGACTCGGCGAGTTGGATGAACAACTCGACGAGTTGGTTGAAGATTGTCTAGGACTCGGCGAGTCTGTTCTTGGACTCGGCGTGTCAGATCGCGAAACCCTAAACCCTTTGAGTTGAGACTCGAATCAGTGAGTCGGGTGGTGACTCAGCGAGTTGGACAGGTCAGGACTTGGAACTAGTTGGACTTGGCGAGTCATGGACTGACTCGGCGAGTCGGGTCGCGAATAAGAAAGACCCTGAGCTTATGAACTCGGCGAGTCTTTAGGAAGACTCGGGGAGTAAGGTTGACCTGGAAGGTTGACTTTAACCAGAGTTGACTTAGTTGACTGTCAGATTAAGTGTTATATGTATATTGATAGCTCGGAGAGCTAGAGGAGCAGCGGTTCAGGGGATTGTCGAGTAGCAGCCAGAGGTTTATCAGCAGGGCTCAGCAGTTCAGGTGAGTCTCCTTCCAGTAGGAATGGGTCTAAGGCCACAATGCCGGCCCGTTTATCTAGCAGTAGTTTTCGGATGTTGATCTGATATAGTAGTTAGTATGTTTGATGCCTTCGTGGCTCAGACAGGATTTATGTGTTATGTGTTCCGGGCTACGGCCCGAAGTAGTATGCAGTATACGTGTGTTCATGCTAGTTGATATGTTTATGTTATGTTCTGTTCAGTTAGCCCGGACTTCGGTCCGATGCAGGGGACAAGGTCCCAGTTAGTCCGGACTTCGGTCCGATGCAGGGGGCAAGGCCCCAGTTAGCCCGGACTTCGGTCCGATGCAGGGGACAAGGTCCCAGTTAGTCCGGACTTCGGTCCGATGCAGGGGACAAGGTCCCAGTCAGTTTCCGGACTTCGGTCCGATGCAGGGGGCAAGGCCCCATTTAGTCCGGACTTCGGTCTGATGCAGTGGGCAAGGCCCAATATGTGCTTTATATGTTTTGTGTGGTATGTGGTAGATTGGGGGAGCTCACTAAGCTTCATGCTTACGGTTTTCAGTTTTGGTTTCAGGTACTCGGTTTTCAAAAGAGGAGCTCGGGAAGATTGCAGAGCACACACCATAGTCAGTTAGCCTGGGAATGTTTGACTCTGATAATGATATTATGTTTTGAATTTAATACTCAAAAGTTATGTTTGACTTATGATACGTTGTTATAAATCTATTTTTAGTAATGTTTAAAAGAAATTTTTAGTCATGATTTTTGGGTCGTTACATTATAGGCAACAACCTTATACCCACCTTATAGACCGGCTTCGTGAATGAGGCGTACTAGCGGTAAGACTGACTTTACTCTTATACAAATATATATTATTAACTTATAATATTATAAAGTATAAGGGTTGAATTTTTAACTTTTAAAATTCTAAGGGCTAACTTGGAATTAAAGTATTCATAAGAGAAAACTTTACAAATTCCAAAACTTGAGGGCAAGTTTTGAAACTATTCAAAACTAATTAATTCCATAACTTATGTGTTTAAAGTAGTTTTAATCCAAAAACTCTACAAGTTCCATAACTTGAGGACAAGTTATGGAAGACTTTAAAATAATAAAAGAATTAACTTTTCTTTATTTTATAACTTATGGATTTAATTATGGTTACATACTTTATTACTTAATGAAGTGACTCTTGAACCTCCATAACTTAAGGACAAGACTCTTCATCTTTTGTAACCATTGCCAATTTTTATGAGTTTTATGAAACTTAAATGTGACTTTTCATATAACTTGAGGACAAGTTACACAAACACATTTTAGAATCAACTCTTAGATTAATTTGGATTGAAAACAATAATTTCACATAACTTTCCTATTAATCTAAGCAACTCATAAGAACAAGATAATTCAAATCAAACTTTTTCATGTAATTAGTCTAAACCTTAAACTAATACAAAACATGAATCTATTGACAATTATCTTTGAAAATGGATTAGCATGAGCATTACCACATCAAAAAACAAGTTTATAAGTTCAAAACAACTTAGGGTAATGTTCCTAGTCCATTTCTAGCCAAAACACTCGAAAATATGCTGTCTGGGGGTCCAACTCGTCGAGTGCATGAACCAACTCGGCGAGTTGGATCGATTTGATCACTTTTTAGGCATGGAATCGCCGAGTCTCCTGATGGACTCGCCGAGTCTGATGATCAGACAGCAACAAATTCGTTTTCTTCAGCATCTATTGCAGGTATAACAAGAAAAAAAACCAGGCTCTGATACCACTGTTGGGTTTTGAGCATTCTAACACTCCTATGGTGTACATGCAACCCTATAAACCTTGGATCTATGTTTTCTCTATTATACATGCAAATAAGAACTTTCCAAGGCTTTAATCCTAACTAGCATATTATGAAGCACTTATACTACAAAGTACTAGTTAGATGACATACCTTTTGATGTAGCTTGATGTCTTCAAGCTTTAAGAGTTTAGCCCCAATAGTGTGGAAGCCTCAAGTGGAATCACAAATCACCAAAACACCTTGGAAGACTTTAGAGAATATGGATACTTGGTTCTCTCTAGTGAAATTGGATAGCCCTTCTTAGTGTACCACACTAGTGCCCATTTCACCAACCACAGACATATTTATATAGTATGGAGACTAGGGTTAAACCCATGACCTTTCATTTCCTAGGATCCATGGGTTAAACACTCCATGGACTATCCATGAAAGCTTAGCCCAACCTAAATGAACTTGGCCCATTCCATATATATAAGAGTCCATATTTAATTAGTTCCTTTTAATCACTTAATTAATTATAAATTAATTCTTGATCAATACTAATTAAATAATATGATTCCATAATAATATATTAGAACTTATAATATATTAATATTAATCACAAACATACTATTCTCAAAAGATTATCCATATAAATTGTGTCGGTGAAGTGCAACCCAAATGGACCATGCCGGGTCGAGTCAAGTACATACCAAATATAGTTATGGACTTAGACATTAATCTAACACCTTTTTCCTTCTTCGTTTTGTATACCTTGCGTTTTTTCTGCAAAGTAGGAGGTACCACAAATGTTAGATACTCCTGAGATTATGTTGATCACCTTAGCATCAGCAGGGGGGGGGGGGGATCTTGGTGTTTCGAGGATCTTATGAGGATCCTGGTCTTTTTCTTTGGGCTTTTCCTTTCTTCTCCTAAGGATCTCTTTGAGATATCCTTTTCCTAGAAGTGAGCTGATTTCCTTTCTGAGAGCTATGAAATCCTCCGTAACGTGACCAAAGTCCTCATGATATGCACACCATTTGGACTTGTCCTTCCAAGTAGTGGATTTTTCTCCCTTCCTTGGCCACCGGGATTTGTCTGCAAGTTCCTACATAGCAAAGATTACACCTGAAATATCCACAGAAAAATAATAGTCAGTAATATTAGGGAAATCTTTGTCCTCCCTCTCATCTTCAAGGTATTAACTCTGTGATGGTCAGGTTTGGTGTAAGGCTTCGACTTATAGGATGTTTGGGCCGAGGAGTCAACCTTCCTATTAGGGTGATAATAGGAGCTTGTTAGGTTGCTCATTTTCTGGATCTCCTTGTCTTCTTCGAGTTTGATGAATCTCAATGCCCTGCTCCTGACTTCGTCCAATCTCATGCGTGGGGTCATTATGAGATCCCCTTAGAAGGTAGAATCTTTCTTTAAACCCATTTTGAAGGCTTCGACTGCAGTTGCCATGTCGATGTTGGGGATGCTAAAGGCTTCCCTACCAAACCTGTTCACAAAAGTCCTAAGGGATTCCTGAGGATACTGAACCACTTGATAGAGATCACTATTGATCTTTTCGAACATCCTACTGCAAGAGAACTGGTTATTAAATAAGTTAATCAAATGAGCGATAGATATGACTGAATAAAGAGGAACATTAAGGAGCCATTTTAGGGCAGATCCTGTGAGGGTAGAACCAAAGCTGGGGGTATGGCTTCATGCTGGGGGTCTGGAAGCATTTTGGAACTTTAGTGTTAGCTATCGTTGGGATGAATCTAGAGATCCTGTGACTTGTTGGGGATGCTTTGGGTTCCGGCTGAACTACTATAGGCATGCTTGAGATCATCTGTCTTTGCTGTTGTAGCTCATTAGGCATGACCGGGCTCAAACCTGTATCAAGATCCATTGAGTTAGTCGTAAAATTATTATTACTGTTAAACTTATCGGGATCCCTTTTATTGGGAGTAATAAAAATTTCGTTACGATCCTAAATCTCGCAATGGATAGTTGAGAATACTGGGTTGTCGAAGTTCAGGATCTTGGGCTGCAAGACTGAGGGCACTACCTCCTGAGGCTTATGGAAATTCGTCCTCATTTTGTCCACTTCCTTGAGGATTGTCCTTTTATATTCCTACTGTTGGACAACCTGTCGCTCCAGTCTCTTCATCATAGTAAAGATCTCGTTGTTGGAAATCAGAATAGGAGGATCCTAGAGTCCCAGAGTAACCGATGATGTGTTTTTCTTCAAATTTTTAGATACTTTATTGGGAGCTCTAGCAAGTGGTGGTGGAAGTGTTTTTAGAGGAAATAGGAGGAATCGATGTACCGCCGGGCAAGTCACTTTAGAGTCAATGAGCGTCAAAAATGACTTTTTGATAGAACATTATTTAGAATAAATAATCTTAACCAATTTATAGTATATGTCACAAAGGTTCTGTATATATAAAGAATGCCGAAATCCGAGTTATAACGAAGAAATTATGACCCATCGAAGTTTTACGACAAAACCGACACGACACTGGGAATCGTAAAAAGGTGAATTTATGACAAAAGACTTTCTAGCCTTATCGGTCTAGACGAAAGTTGTAGTATATGTTAAAATGAGAACGTCCAAAGTTTTACAGCACAGCCTGAAATTTGAATTTTAGATCGGTCGATTTTCAGCCAAAATAATCTAAACGAGAAATGAAGATCTCGTTAATAGGAGTTAAACGATAAAAAGACAGATGAAAACAAAGCTCGTATGCGAAAGATATGGATGGAGCTTAGTCTCTACTCTTCGAGCGCGACGAATTCGATACAGATTTGTAATTCCAAGATAGAATGAGAATTAGCCAACGATGTCTAAATGAAAGTTGTAGTACTCATAAATACCAACATGTGGATATAAATAACGTCGAAAACGAAGCTCGTATGCGAATGATATGGACGAAGCTTAGTCTCTACTTTTCAAGCGCGGCGAATTCGAATACAGTTTTGTAAATCTGAGATACAATGAGAATTAGCCGACAGGGTCTAAATTAAAGCTGTAGTACTCGTAAATACCAACGCGTGGATATAAATAACGTAGAAAATAGAGCTCGTATGCGGAAGATACGGACGAAGCTTAGAGACTACTCTACGATAAAATCCCTATAAATAAAGGATGAACCCTTCATAATTTCTTCACACCATAAGCCTTTCTTTCTCTCTCTAACTTCTCTCTAGCCTCCCTTAACCCTCCCAAGTCTAGGGAACCTCCCTAGCACGAGATGGAAACCCCGGAGCGCCCGACGGCTTCGAGAAGAAGAGCTTTCGGCTCGGAATCGCTGCTCCAACGAAGCCCGATTTTTTTTTAATAAAAACCCGCTGTAAATGAGCTATGCCTACAGTTTTTCTAATATAGCTTTTATTTAAAATATAGTAATGTTATTAGGACCTTATGATAATTATTTGGGCTATTATTATGGTTTAAAGGGACGCATAGGGTTGTTGGATTTTAGAAGTGCTATATGCCAAAATGGTCCGGCCCTCCGGTGCTTTATGTCTGGCCCCTGTCTGTACATAGTGGTTGGAAAATATTATTTAAACGATAATAATAATAATAATAATAATAATAATAATAATAATAATAATAATAATAATAATAATAATAATAATGTTAAGACTAATAATTAGTCACAGTAAATATTAGACTAAAATCTAGTGGTAATAATACTAGGTTTCGTCGAAGGAAATTATATTGTTAAGAAGCGAAGCGCTATCCAAGTTTGGAATCATCACTTCAACAAGTGAGTGCATAGTTACTTTCATCTTACACATAGATATGAAGTATTTAATATAAATTACATGTTGTGAGTGCATAGTTACTTTCATCTTACACATATATATGAAGTATTTGGTATAAATTACGTGCCATGTGTGCATATTATCTGGATACTTGCTGTCTATGCTGGATGAATGATTTTATACATGTTTTAAATGATTTAAACTATATATTTATTTTATATCTACAAATATGTTGGGATATAACATGGGTAGATGGAATAGTTGATGTGTGATGAAATAAAATGATGAGAGATAGGTGATTATAATTAGGTGAGGATAGAGAGGTGATGATGAATCGGTGATGTAGGATGAAAGATACTATAACTTTTTCCGGCAATTTGGAGATGTAGACAATTACCAGAGTATATAGATGGTGACCACGGACTATTATAGACAACCCTGTGGAAAGACCAGCAGGCTCATAACCTGTAGGTGATGAATTACGAGTTCAGACGATGTTGTAACTACGTATTCATGCAATGATACTCTGACCCCTTACTATGAATTACGAGTTCAGGCGATGTTGTAACTACGTATTCATGCGATGATACCTTAACCCTTGTTGGGCACGTATTGAGGGAGTAATCCCTGAATCAATACTGTCTATGTGATGTAGGCGATGATCCTTAGGGAGAGTCCTTAGGAACACACATATAGGGAAATGCGATGTAAGGAGATGAGAGGTAAATATGATGTAGGAGACGACCCTTAGGATAAATCCTTATGGAAGGTACTTAGGAATAAAGAAGATAATGGGGGATGGGTAATTGGGTTAATTGTTTGATGATTAAACATAATAATTATATTATTGTGAGTTGAAAACCCTATGTACTCACCATGTTTCCCAAGTTGACCCATTCAGTTTACATGTATCACAGGTGACGATGTGAAGTTACATTACACTAAGAGATTAAGGAGATATAGATCACTAGTGTAAATGAATGTAAGTTCTATTTATGCTTATGTTTCTTTATCGACGATGACATCCCAAATGTTTTAAAAGGAATAAAAATACATTTCTTCGGAAATGCTCTCTCAATGAAATTATCATGTTTTTTTGGGAACAAATTCCGCAACGTTTTTATTGAAAGAGATACTCTGATTTTTATAAAGCATAAAAAAAATCGGTCTTTTCTGGCCGTGAAAATGGGGATGTCACAGTTGGTATCAGAGCATTAGTTTAAGCGAACTAGGAATAATGATTTATTTCTGGACATAAACTTAGAATGCTAAGCAATGATCGTGATGAGTGTGTCTAATATATTTTTGGTAGTACACCTGAATAGACACAAGTAGTAGTTTATTTAGGGAAGATGCCTAACATGCTTTTATGTGCTTAATAATTTGTGATGCTTTATGCTATCGTTTGATCAGATCTATGGTCTGTTGCCGACCGGATCTGGAAATTTTATGTGTTTAGATTTCTAAACATTTAATTAAAATATTAGAACTGACATATAATTTTTCGAGGTCATAAGGAGGAATATACGTCTAAACCTTCCTCTATCTTTATTCTCGTCTCGATACACAAAACGACTGCTTTCGTGTGCAGGACATCGCGGTGAAAGACTCGTAGTGAATTGAGTAAATGGAGGAAATGAGAAGGCTTACGATACTGAATAGTACCTATCAGAAGATATCGTAAGAGTGATATCTTGCCTTTAGAATGCGTCTAATAAATAATAAGTTGTAACGTCCCAAAATTCAAGACCAAAAATTTCTTTTAATAAAACATTACTTAAAGCAAAATCATCAATCCAAAACATAAACAGAGTATGAATTTCCAAAACACATGTTCGTTATCAGAGTAAAACATTCCCAGGCTGTCTAATCAATGGTGTGTGCCATGCGATCACCCCGAGCTCTTCCCTCCGCTACCGGAAGCACCAGAAATCAAAACTAAAAACCGTAAGCACGAAGCTTAGTGAGTTCCCCACCCTACAACATACCATGCATCACCACATACTGCACATACTGGGCCACGCTCGTTATCTTGGGCCTCGCCCCTGCCTCGGGCCTCGCCCGCTACAACGGCCCCGCCGCTCCAGACCCCGCCTAGCTTCGAGCCCCGCTCGGATACAGATCTGTTTCACTTAGGCCTCGCCTGTCACAGGGCCTCGCCCGATAACAAATAATTACACATAAGCATATCACAACACATAAGCTAAACTCATACGACTGATCCTGTCCTAAGGCCTCGCCTATCCTGGGCCTCGCCCTTACCCTGCTACTGATGAGTCATGGAACCCCGTCCATGCTCCTACTGATTGTGAGATACGGGCCCAGACCACACTCACTCTTTTCCTAACTTGGGCCTCGCCCCCGATCTGCTGCTAATGAGATGTGGAACACCATCCACACTCTGCTATTGGTGAGTTAGAGGACCTCGCCCACACTCACCTCCCTACCAGGCACATACAAGCATCACACAGACAACAAGTATAAACTATCACATAAACCATTCCTTGGGCACCCGCCCGCTACCACTGGACCTCGTCTTGAATATCATACTAGCATACTATGCCTAAGGCTAACCCCCGAAACTTCTACTCATAACTACATGGGCCGGCATTGTGGCCTTAGACCCATTCATACAAAGGGAAACTCACCTGCACTGGCTGAACTTGCTGATGATCCCAGTAGCTGCTGCCCGGCAACTCTCTGAACTCCTGCTCCCCTCGCTCCCCGAACTACCAATATCAATGCAACACTGAGTCTAACTGACCCCCGAGAGACAACCAAGTCAACTCTGGTCAAAGTCAAAGTCCTGGTCAAAGTCAACCTTCCAGGTCAACGCTACTCGTCGAGTCACCCTATTGACTCACCGAGTTCATATGTTTAGAGTCCTTCCATTCGCTTCTCGACTCGCCGAGTCAGTCCATGACTCGCCGAGTCTACCGATTTCTGAGTCCTGACCTGTCCAACTCACCGAGTCTCCACTCGACTCACTGATTCGAGTTTCAATTCGAAGGGTTTGGGGTTTCGCGACCTGACTCGCCGAGTCCAAGAGCAGACTCACCGAGTATAAGGCAATCTTCATCTGACTCGACGAGCTGTTCATCCCACTCGTCGAGGTGCTCCTAATCTTCATGCTACTCGCCGTGTCCACTCAAAGGACTCGCCGAATCTATTCAGATCGTCAAACATGCAGAGGGCTTTTGAGTCATGCATGGACTCCAAACTATAGATCTACCCTTCCCAAGCCTATTCCTCATGTAAAGTTGCAAACAATACGTGTAGAGAAGGAGATCTAGGCTAAATACACCATAAAATAGGGTTTAAGGCAAGGAGGCTCCATAATCAACTCAAGGGCAGATACTTTATGCTTCTCAAGACCCTAATATGCTTAGATCCGAAGTAGCAACTTCAGATCTGGCTTCTAACTCAAAAGGGGTAGCTAATCATGGCTAAAAAGCCCCCAAAACTCACAACCATAATAGATCTAAAGGAGGGAAACGACTTAATACCTTTAATAACTTAGAAATTTTCCCCAATCTTCAGATCTAAGGCCAATCCTTGAAGCTTCAATGATTCCCCTTCTTCTTCTTCCTTCAAATCACCCAAAAATGGCTTGGAAGCTTGAATGATCAACAATGGGGTTTAGGGTTCGATGTTCTGGGTGAAAGAGGCAGTAAAGGAACCCTAGGGGAGAGAATGAGACGTTTAAATAGGCTCCAAGTCCCGAATTTAGGGTTTTCCTCGCACAGACCAGACTCGCCGAGTGTCCTTGGCTGACTCGCCGAGTTTGTCACTTACTCCTCGACCCGGATCCCGCTCGTACTCGCCGAGTTCCTCCTTGGACTCGCTGAGTCGTCCCTTAAAATTAGGGTTTCCTTTCCTTTCTTGGCCTTCCAGAATTTGGGTGTTGCATACGTCTAGTACGGGAGAAGTACACTTTGGATTAGCAGAAATAAAGATTTATGTATAATCCATGAAGTTATCCTATCGTCTGACATTTCCATCAACAACCGAGTTGAAGTAGAATTGATGATCGAAGATACACATGGAAGAAGTCCTAGTAGAGTCTAGAGAAAATTATATGATTGTTTTGACATATTTGTATGTGTTAAAAATGTTTTTGTGATAATAACATGGGGACTGCGAGACAATACTTGGGACGGATATGAGTAGGTGTGAAAGGTAGTAGATGCATATACTATCGGAAGCACAAGACTCATGCTTGGATCAGGGAAAGTCACAAGGTTACCAAGAAGCTAGTAATTGAATCTGTTTTATTCAAGTATGTTGTTACAACTATTTTGGTAATGACTAAGAAAATGATTGTTATTCCGACCCTAGTGGTCATATCAAATTGAGTCCGACTAAGAAGGGTATGTTAGATGGTTCAGAGAACCAAGTCCGATGTAGCATCTGACTTAAGATTGAAGCTAGAAGGGAAAGACAATCAAAACGATCAGTAGTGGTATCGCGATAGTTTCTTGTAGCTAGGAATACTACCTTCTAAGATGTGATTATATCACATTAGAACATGAAGGAAGGTATAGTCTGTTCTGGAATTTGATTCTAAAAGACCTGAGTCTAAGCATTGCAACCTGCAATGATAGGTCATTAGAATATGACACATCAATCCATTGTAGTAATAAAAGTACTTATCTTAAGTTTGTTAAGAAGAAGAAGGAGTCTCAACTATGGATCGAGATTGTGACTTGTAGGTCATAATTTGGAGTTTAACGTGAGATAGGGAGTAGGTGGAAGATCGAGCACCGCCTGCAGCCTGGGAGTACAAGAGTTAGATACTCGTTCGAAGCGACATAGAAGTTATGGTTATTACCTTGGATGAAGAGATAACGTAAGGAGTCATTATACAACCTAATTTCATTATTGATTCCGGGAAGTAATCATCCTAAGGGGGAGATAATTGTAATGCCAGTAGATCCGGGCTAGTCACTTTAGAGACAATGAGCATCAAAAATGACTTTTTGATAGAAAACTATTTAGAATAAATAATCTTAACCAAGTTATAGTACATGTCACAAAGTTTCTGTACATATAAAGAACGCCGAAATCCGAGTTATAACGAAGAAGTTATGACCCGTCGAAGTTTTACGGCAAAACTGGCGCGACACCGGGAATCATAAAAAGGTGAATTTATGACAAAATACTTTCTAGCCTTAGCTATCTAGACGAAAGTTGTAATATATGTTAAACTGAGAGTGTGCATAAAAAGAACGTCCAAATCTGACTTCGTATGAGGAAGTTATGATTTTTCTAAGATTTAGCATAGTAGTGCACAGCCTGAAATTCGAATTTTAGATCGGTTGATTTTCAGCCAAAATAATCTAAACGAGAAATGAAGATATCATTAATAGGAGTTAAATAATAAAAATACAGATGAAAACGGAGCTCATATGCGAAAGATATGGACGAAGTTTAGACTCTACTCTTCGAGCGCGACGAATTCGATATAATTTTGTAATTCCGAGATAGAATGAGACATAGCCAACGGTGTCTAAATGAAAGTTGTAGTACTCATAAATACCAACACGTGGATATAAATAACATCGAAAACGAAGCTTGTACGTGAAAGATATGGACGAAGCTTAGTCTCTACTTTTCGAGCGCGACGAATTCGAATACAGTTTTGTAAATCTGAGATACAATGAGAATTAGCCGACAGGGTCTAAATGAAAGTTGTAGTACTCGTAAATACCAACGCATGGATATAAATAATGTAGAAAACGGAGCTCGTACGCAGACAATACGGACGAAGCTTAGAGACTACTCTATAATAAAATCCCTATAAATAAAGGATGAATCCTTCATAATTTCTTCACACCATAAGCCTTTCTTTCTCTCTCTAACTTCTCTCTAGCCTCCCTAAACCCCTCCCAAGTCTAGGGAACCTCCCTAGCACGAGAAGGAAACCCCAGAGCGCCTGACGGCTCCGAGAAGAAGAGCTTTCGGCTCGGAAACCCTGCTCCAGCGAAGTCCGACTTTTTTTTTAATAAAAACCCGCTGTAAGTGAGCTACGCCTACATTATTTCTAATATAGATTTTATTTAAAATATAGTAATGTTATTAGGACCTTATAATAATTATTTGGGCTATTATTATGAGTTATATAAGTGTCGTTATAATATCTTTTTAACCACTCGCGATATGAGGAATCTGGTTTAAAGGGCTGCATAAAGTTGCTGGATTTTAGAAGTGCTATATGCCAGAATGGTCATGCCCTCTGGTGTTTTATGTCTGGCCCCTGTCTGTACATAGTGGTTGGAAAATATTGTTTAAACGCTTATAATAATAATAATAATAATAATAATAATAATAATAATAATAATAATAATAATAATAATAATAGTAATAATAATGATAAGACTAATAATTAGTCACAGTAAATATTAGAATAAAATCTAGTGGTAATAATACTAGGTTTCGTAGAAGGAAATTATATTGTTAAGAAGCGAAGCGCTATCCAAGTTTGGAATCGTCACTTTAACAAGTGAGTGCATAGTTACTTTCATCTTACACATAGATATGAAGTATTTAATATAAATTACATGTTGTGAGTGCATAGTTACTTTCATCTTACACATAGATATGAAGTATTTTATATAAATTACGTGCCATGTGTGCATATTATCTGGATACTTGCTGTCTATGCTGGATGAATGATTTTATACATGTTTTAAATGATCTAAACTATATATTTATTTTATATCCACAAATATGTTGGGATAAAACATAGGTAGACGAAATAGTTGATGCGTGATGAAATAAAATGATGAGAGATAGGTGATGATAATTAGGTGAGGATAGATAGGTGATGATGAATCGGTGATGTAGGATGAAAGATACTATAACCTTGTCTGGCAATTTGGAGATGTAGACAATTACCAGAGTATAGATGGTGACCGCAGACTATTATAGACAACCCCGTGGAAAGGCCAGCTAGCTCATAACCTGTAGGAGATGAATTACGAGTTCAGGCGATGTTGTAACTACGTATTCATGCGATGATACTCTGACCCCTTACTATGAATTACGAGTTCAGGCGATGTTGTAACTACGTATTCATGCGATGATACCTTAACCCTTGTTGGGCACGTATTGAGGGAGTAATCCCTGGATCAATACTGTCTATGTGATGTAGGCGATGATCCTTAGGGAGAGTCCTTAGGAACAAACATATATGGAAATGCGATGTAAGGAGATGAGAGGTAAATATGATGTAGGAGACGACCCTTAGGATAAATCCTTAGGGAAGGTACTTAGGAATAAAGAAGATAATGGGGATGGGTAATTGGGTTAATTGTTTGATGATTAAACATAATAATTATATTATTGTGAGTTGAAAATCCTATGTACTCACCAGGTTTCCCAACCTTACCCACTCAGTTTACTTGTATCATAGGTGACGATGTGAAGTTACATTACACTGAGAGATTAAGGAGATATAGATCACTAGTGTAAATGAATGTAAGTTCTATTTATGCTTATGTTTCAGTATCGACGATGAGATCCCAAATGTTTTAAAAGGAATAAAAATACATTTCTTCGGAAATGCTCTCTCAATGAAATTATCATGTTTTTTTGGGAACAAATTCCACAACGTTTTTATTGAAAGAGATAATCTGATTTTTATAAAGCATTAACAAAATCAGTCTTTTCTGGCGTGAAAATGGGGATGTCACGATCGAGGAGGAGGAGAGAGTCGATTGAGTAGACATGATTTTCTGAGATATTTTGAACCCGACGACCTCACAGTGGGTGCCAAATTGTTTTGGTCAAAAAATAATCAAACTAAAATGGACCAAAGTGTATTAGAGGCTGTGATGATCCATGTAAAGCAAATAAGTAAAATGAAACATAGAAACAAAAATCGTCTACAAGGAAATCCCTTGATCCTTGTTAGGATCTCCTGTATAAAACATTGGGAGGTGATAATGATCACCTACCTTGATGTTTTTATTGATTGAAATGAAAATTACAGAGAAAATGGAACAAGTATGAGTACAAGTGATAGTATTCTTCCAGAAAATCGTGTGTAGTGTGATGATTACATGTGTTCTATATAGTCAAACCCTAACAACTAGAACTCCGAGAATTCCGTGATCCTCAGAGAATATTTATAGCCGTTTGCTTGACTTAGTCCTCCTGGTCTTTTGCATAGTTTTTAATACTATCCGTTGAGTATATGACATTAACCAGTTATTTCTGCACATGTGAGAATGACAAGAGAATATATATATATATATATATATATATATATATATATATCCGTTATAGATAATAATAAAAATATTAGTCAGGATCCTGGAGTATATTTGGGATCCTGAGCTTTTGAGGATCCTTAGATTTGAGGATCCTATAGCAGTTTAAGGAACCTAGCCCTAACAGCTAGGATCCTACAATAAATCACAAAACCTTGATATATTGCATTAGTTAGTCTATTATTTTAGGATCTTAGGTTAATTAGGATCCTTAGAGATAAATCTTCAGTTATAATTGAAATAGTTGAATAAGCATGGATAGAACTTGGTTAACTTTGGGATTTATGTCCTTTTATATTCGAAGAAGTCTTTGAATGTCATATGAATTTGAGGTTTGCATATGCAAAGACCCTTTCTTTAGGAGTTCATCGGGGAGAGTCCTTGATTGACAATAACATAGTGAACTCAGGAAGGATCTCCTCTCCTTAGGAATCAATTTGGAATAATCCTGGTTTAGAGAAAAAAACAGGAAGGATCCCTAGTTGTAATCATGGTAAAAGCCTCAATATTTATTGGGGAAAATCACATCTTATGAAAACAGGACAATGTTAATGTATCTTAGTAATCTACTAGGGAAAATCCTAACTTAAGACAACACATCAGTGTTTTAGATTTTCACAATTCATTAGTGTTATGAAATTTAGGAAATAACTGGAGAGAATCCCAATCTTGAGATAACATGTTGGAGTCATAAAATTCAGAAAATAACTATGGAAAATCCCAATCTTGAGATAACACGTTAGTGTTAGGATCCTTAGGAAATTACTGGGGAATATCGCAATCTTGTGATAACATGTCAGTGTTATAAACCATAGGAAATTATTGGGGAAGATCCAAATCTAGGATAACACGTCGGTGTTATAAACCTTATCTTTTTACTTTAGCATCTTGACATATGTTCAGAAATAAGATGGCTTCCTAATCACTGAAGGGTGAAACGATCCCCATATTCACATCCCATAGTAAAATTTCGTGTGTCCAAGTGAGGTGTAAAAACTTTAATATAAAAGTGGTAATTAACTCTTTAAACCTTAGAGAGGATTAACTACCCTTAATCGTAGGAGAGAGATCAGTATCTATTCGTAGTTATTAGGATACTCTGCGTATTGCAATTGTTAAGATCATATAACTATGTATCTATTGGGATCCTCGAATGCTAGGATCCTTATGTATCATGATCTTTGTATATTAACATCCTTGTGTTCCTGCGCATAGAAAACATTATTTTTGGGTGGGCGTTAGCTTGGTTAATGCCCCTGGGATGCTCAACTTAGTAATGATTTTCAGAAGAATAAAATCATTAGATAAAAGTAGAGGTTCGAGATAGTGTACCTTAGAGTTTGTTTGAAAATGATCAATACAACTTACATGAAGTATGATTTTAGATACATGGCATTCTAGGATCTTGGTAAGATGTTCCCTTCAAGGATGGCTAGCCAATATGCCCCCTTTCCTGCTTTCGAATCAATGAGTTATGATCCTTCACATCTAGGTGTCAGCTTGGCTCCACTGGTATCCTTGGTATTTTGGAACATTTTCCTAAGTACGAAGTCACCTACCTAGAACCTACTGACTTTGATGTTCTTGTTATATGCTTTAGTGCTCCTATATTAATGAGCATCAATACGGATCCTGGCAAGATACCTCAGTTCATCGATAGTGTAAAGTTCATCAATACGGATCATGTAATTGATATCTTGTCTTTGGAATTACTACTTTAGCAGGGATCACGGCTTCCGTTCCAAATACCAAGGAGTATGGATTTTGGCTAGTGGTTGTATTTGAAGTGGTTTTATCTTCCGATAGGACGAGAGGAATTTCATCTACCCATCTTCCTATCTTCTCATCTAACCTCTTATTTAGATTGTTGAATATGATCTTATTTTTCGCTTCAACTTGACTGTTATTCTGAGGGTGATCAGTAGTGGACATTATCATTTTAATCCACCGACTTGTGCAGAAATCTCTCGTCCTTTTGCTTATAAAATGAGATCCATTATCACATATGATCTCAGTAGGGATCCCGAACCTGGTCAGGATATTTTGTTTGATAAACGAGAAAGCTTCTTTGTCTCGTACTTAAACAAAGGCTTCAGCCTCTATTCATTTCAATAAATAATCCTTCATCCCTAACATGAAGTCCTTTCCACCAGTAGTTTTTTGTATCTTGCCAACTATATCCATTCCCCATTTCTTGAATGGCCAAGGGTAGATAATGAGATGCAACGGTTCTACAGGTTGATGTACGATGTTTCTATGTCTCTTGCAAGCATCACATTTTTGTGCATATAAAACGACACATCTTTTCATCATTGGCCAGTAGTACCCTATTCTTAACACTTTAGAGGATAAGTATCTGCTCCAAGTGTGGTTGCCACAATCTCCTTGATGTATATATTTTAATACTTTTTCAACTTTTTGATCTTCCAAGCATCTAAGTTATGGGCCTACCATGGATTTCTTGTATAGTCTTCCTTGAATCATCAACAAAATGAGAGATCCTCATCCTAAAGGCTCTGTCACGTTTCTATTTACTTGGAATTGTGCCATTCTAGAGATATTCAACAATGGGCTGGATCCAGGATCTGGAGTTTTGAGGAGGATCCTGGATTTTAGGATCCTGTCAATTGGGATCTTGAGGAAGTGGTTGAAGATTAGGATCCTCGATTATTGCTACGTTGGTTGTTTGGTGATGGTCATTAGAGTTATCAGTTTTTTTGGAAAGATCTTCTATTATTGGGATTAATATATGGGTTATAGGGATCCTGATTTCTAGCAGGATCCTAAGGGACGATCCTAGGTTGGCTAGTGTGTCTGCGTTAACATTTTCATCTCTGGGAACCTAGATTAGGCTAAATGTTTCGAATTTGGAGGCCCACTTTTTGAGTATTTGGAGGTATAGTACTAGTCTTTTGCCTTTCGCTGCATAGGATCCATTAAAATGATTAGTTAATAATGAGGAGTCAACTAATACCTGAAGATCCTTGATTGAAAATCCTAGGCCAGTTGTAATTCCATGATCAATGCTTCGTATTCAACTTCTTTGTTGGTTACATCGAATTTGTAGCTAACTTCCTAGCGTACGATGTCCCCCTATGGAGATTTTAGTATGATACCAAGGCATGTTTCTCTAAAATTTGAGGATATGTCAGTGAAGAGTGTCCATCTTCCGATGCTTTCTTCTTTTTGGAGTTCCTTTCTTTCAATTCCACTTCAGGTTGTAGATCATTACTGAAATCAACCACAAAGTCTTCTAGTGCTTGTGATTTTATTGTTGTTCTTGGTTCATATTTTATGTCATATGTTCTTAGCTTCACGGACCACTTTTCCATCCTACCTGACATATCTGGTTTCAATGTAACATTCTTAATGGGGTAATTAGTTCTTACATGTATGGCATGTGGTTCAAAATAGTGTCTTAATTTTGTAGAAGCGGTTACTAGTGCAAGTATTAGTTTCTCAATATGAGAATACCTGGTCTCAGGATCAAATAGACTTTTACTTATATAGTAAATGGGATGTTGGTCCCCTTTGAGATCCTTGGCAAAAACGAAACTTACAACATTAGATGATACAAAAAGGTATAGGAGGAGTGGTTCCCCATCTAGTGGTTTCACTAGCAAGGATGCATAACTTAAATAATTTTTATGTTCCTGAAAAGCATCTTCATGCTCTCTAGTCTTCTCAAACCTTTTGTTCTTCTTCAAGATATCATAGAAAGGCTTGCACGTTTATGAGGATCTTGAGATGAACCTATTAAGTGTTTCTACTCTTCCTGTTAGTCTCTGAATATCCTTTATCAAGGATGGGGATCTCAAATCAATGATGGATTTTATCTTCTCCGAACTTGCTTATATTCGTCTTCTAGCTTCATCTTGCATGAAACCAGATGTCTAAGGAACTTGCGTGATCTCATTCCAAAATGGCACTTGGACGAGTTTAGCTTCATCTTGTATTCTTCTAGTATGTTGAAGGCGTCTTCAAGATCGTTGAGGAGATCTTCTACTTTCTTTTATTTGACCACCATGTCATTGATGTAAATTTCCATGGTGTCCCCCAGTTTATCCTTGAACATCTGGTTAACTAGTCTTTGGCATGTTGCACCTGCATTTTTAAGACCAAAGGGCATAGCAGTCTACCAATATATACCTGTTAGGGTTATGAATGCAATATCCTCCTGGTAAGGTAGTTCCATTTGAATTTTTTGGACCCTTTTGATGCATCCATAAACATTAGTAGTTCATGGTTGGTAGTAGCATCTATCATGGAGTCTATGTGTGGCAGGGGAAAAGGATCTTTAGGTCACGCCTTGTTAAGATCCATGTAATCTATGCATACTCTCCATTTTCCGTTCTTTTTTTGCACCACCATCACGCTGGCTAGCCACCTAGGGAACTTTGCTTCCTTGATCATCCTTGTTTTAAGGAGCTTTTCTACTTCTTATTGGATTATCTGATTTCTTTTGGGTGCATAATTTATTCTTTTTGGTGTATTTGTATGAAAGAAGGATCAATGTTAAGTTTATGAATTATAATATTTTGGTCTATACCTGTCATATCTTCATGCTTCTAGGAAAATTTTTTGCTTCTATCTTTTAGGAACATTATTAGTTCTTGTTTGATATGCTGTGGTAGTGAGGAACCTATGAGGATTTTGGCTTTAGGATCCTCGAGGTTCAAGGGAACTTCCTTCACATCATACTCTCTTGTTTCTAGCACGCTTTGTGCCCCTGTTTTAAATGATATGCTTATCTTGGTGCCACTGAAGATTTCATCGAATTCTTGTAGCATTCCTTGGATTCTTTTTGGTCGCCTGTGATTTTTATTTGTAATGTTCAAAGTTTATAGTGAGTTTTTGAAGTACAGTTAGGCCTGGTCAGTTTAGAAGGCATTGTCTTGTATTTCGAATGTATGTATTACATAAGACATCTTTGTGTTCGAAGCTCTCATGTCTAGCCCTTATGTTTTTTTGTACGCATCTGTATGTCCCTATAAATAGGGAAGATATAGGACTAGAGAGTAATAAAGTGTGAACTTGGTGTGAGCTTTTGTGAACTTTTGAGAGCGAGAGCACTTTACTCTTTTTTTTACTCCTGTATTCTTCCATACAAAATCAATGAGCCAAATAGATTCTATTTACATTTTGTTCTTATTGTATTTATTCTTGATTTTGTTCTATATACTCGATTCAAACGAACTACATTTGGTATCAGAGCAGGATTCATTTAGTCGTTTTCTGGTCTTATCGTCTTTTTCAAAGGTTTTGAATCACTATTTTCGATTCAAAAGATTTCCACACTTTTGATTAAGAAAACCTGATCTAATCATGATTTGTTTCGAGTCTGCGTTTTGTTTGATAAATCGTGTGAACTCTAATCTTTTTTTGAAAGAGTCATCCATTAGATTTCATTTTCTAAATCATTTCATCATTTCAGTCCGTACAACAATGGAAAATTTCAACATGAACACAATGTCTAGCTATTCTTATCTGCTTGAATCTTCCACTAAGATTCCAATGCTTATCGCAAAGTACTATGAGCAATGGGCCGATCCCATGGAGAACCACGCCAACGGTATTGACGAGTATCTATGGATATGTGTTACAGGTGGTAATTATCATCCAGAAAGGTTGGAACAAATTGGAACATCTAGTTCTTCAAGTGATGTTGCAATGCAAGCCAATAAACAAAAAACTAATGATAAAAAGTGTTTACGCGAACTTAGTGGTGCTCTTCCACTAGTCGTTTACAATTTTTTCCGTGGTTGGAAGATGGCTAAAGAGATCTAGGATACCTTGAAGGAAAAGTATCAACGGAGTTAGAAGGAAAAAAAGAGCTCAGTGAAGTAGTGTTTGTTATAACTTGGAGAATTCAAGAAAAACAAGGTGAAACCATGAAACTATACTATGATCGTCTCAATGAGTTGATCTTCAAATGAAATTGATACGGAGTCACATTTTGCACACTTGAATACAATCTCACATTCTTGATGGGACTTAGAAAGGAATGGAGAAGCATTATCTTAATGATCAGAACACAACAAAGCTTTGATGGCTACTCATTAGGAGATCATTACAATGTTATCAAATATCATGAGAACACAATCAATGAGATAGCTGAAGAGGGGAAGATGAATCTAGGGGACCTCTTTCCTTGATGTCAAAAATGTATGCAAAAGAAGCTAAGATTGAAGTAGTTAAGAAGGTTAATTTAGAAGAAAAAGGTTTTCTTGTGAATTCGGAGGACGAGGCTGTGGCGTATTATTCCAACAACACAGTGAAAAAGTTCTTCAAGAAGCCTTTTAATCCTAACTACAAAAGCAAAAATGAATACAAGGGAAATTCATCATCTCAGAAAGGAATGATAAAGGATTCAAAGGTAGTGAAGAAATAGAACAAGAATGTTGCTGAGAAGGTGGAAAAGAAACTAAAAGGACAGTCTGGTTTTGATTACAATTACTACAATGGTGTGAACCATCTGGAAGTTGATTGCATGATGAGGAAGATAGAGGAGAAGATAGAACGAGTGAAAGATGAGGCATATTATGTTGAGAGGTTGGAGGAAGTAAGGGCGAAGACAAAAGGATTGTCACTCATTGCGAAGGGACGTGATGATGGGGATGGAACCTACCAGATTTGGCTGTCCGGTTCCGATGATGAGGAGATGAGGAACCCCGCACATGGTGCTATGTATGCAAGGTTCGAAGAGTGCAGTTCTGCTGAGGAGAAGATTACTGGGAAATGCTTCATGTTGATAGGAGCAGAAAAATCTCCTATGACATTGAAGGTACGTTCTCTTCTTGAATCTTTTGACATTCCTTTATCTTCTAAAGTTGCGAACATTACGTTCATACATGGCTAAATGAAGCTCTTAAACTTAAAAAGGACTTAATAATCGACTTAATGCATGCATGACATCAAAACTCTCATAAATCATGCACCTTTATGCTCGAGGATACCAAAATAAACTCAAGTCTGAAAGAATAATCCCTTAAACGACCTAACTCGTCCATTAACCCAAAAAGGGACCAAAGGCACAACAAACTAACTATAAAGAGATCTATCAGAAAGCTTTCCTACAAGATGATGATTCTAGATCCAAACCCTTTTCACCAAGCAAAGCAACTTCAAGCTTCTCTACTTTCTTCACAAAGTCAAAAATGAGCACCAAAGTCCTCTTAAAAGCTCAAGAACACCACCAAGAGACTAATGGGTCGATAAAGGGATTTAGGAGGTTGGGGGCTGGTAAATAGGCCATACCTAAAGACTTAATGTGCTTATATAAGGTACAAACTCAAAAATTAGGGTTTTCCTTTAACCTACATACAGCTCGCATACTCTTCATAGGCCTAGCGTACGAGGTCTCGCACCCCGATCCAACCCACACAGTACGCGAAGTTTACACTCCACTACGCCCCGTGTAATGCCCTTTGCAGTAGTACACCATGTGTACTACCTATGTACCCCCCGCATACTAGGGTTCCTTCTTAAACCCTAAAATACTCCGAAGGCCGTAGAATCTTTGTTATAAATTCGATTTTGGCGATCATTATATCAATGAAAAGGTGACGAGAAGCCCTGCACTGTTATCAACTCATGCTTGCCATAAAAGTTCCCGAACAAAAATACAATTTCCATAAAAGCCTGCTAGCATTACCAAAATAACCCTTGACTCCAAAACCAAATTCGAATGTCAGAAACATCTACATTACATCACCCACACCGAAATGGGTAACGATTCGGAACAGGGCGTTACACCTTCCTAATTAGGCTACATTCACATTAGTAAAAGAGCTACATTTCTCTTTTCATTTTGAGTAAAGAGATTTTTGGTGTGTCCGTATCATTCGCAGAGGTACACAATGTTTTCTTAACCAATCTTTTTCACCAACATTGTTCTTCACGAATCACATACTTCACTTACATATATTCGACATCTTTAGTAGAAACCAACCAGAATGTAGATATTGCAGAAGTTTGTGTTATTGATCCTGATTCCTTTTTTTGTGATGATGCTGAAACCTAACAATCCTAACTCTTATGGAATTGGCGGTGAATTTTAAGTTCAAGATTTTAACAAACCAATTGTTTCAGAACCATAATTCGATATTCAAAATCGTATTCCTTTCTTAATGCGTGATCTTGACAAAATGTTTTTTCACTAAGACATTTTTGCCCAACAAGATCCAACTCTTATTTTTCTTGAAAAATGGTTTTAGTCTGAATATCTATTCGAACCTTCATCACTTTGAAATATTTTCTCAGCCTCACATGTTCTTGATTACATTATTCATACAAGTAATTTTGTTCATTTTACTCCCACTTATGTTAAGTTGTGGTTTTGGACAAAATTGAGCTTACCTTCGAAGCCTATATAAAAAGTATCCCTTAGATATTCATTTACGAGTATTCAGTTATACTACATGGATACCACACAAGCAGTGCGACATCTCTCTTGATTTCAAATGAACTTATCTTTTCCCGAGATCCATCTGGTTTACATCTAATGTTTATATTATATCACTATATGCACATTTTTTAAATTTGGTTCCTGTTAGATCTTTGGCACAAATTTGCACTGAAATCCTCGAGGTCTTGGGTAATACCAACTCAAACCTAAATTTCACAAGGTAGGCTATGATTTCGTCTCCCAATCCCAACATAGAATGAGCCTTACCTCGATGTGTAGTTCAAAGTGCGATCTTCACGACAAAGCTTCATAATGTCATAACGAAGGTCAAGTGATGGTTCTTATCTTCTTGGGGAAAATGAAACGTTCGGCAGATGTGACCGTTTAGTTCTTTCATGGTTTTCTAGGGGAAAGGGATTATCACTTTTTTAGATGTGGTGACTTTTCCGAAAACCGACCCAATTATCCAAGGCAACATGTGGTAGATTTTCATTGGTGAACAATTCAAATTCAAATTTTATGATTGAGTATAAAAGGATTTTGGTGGACTAAATTGAAGATTTTATGAAATCTGGTATAATTTCCCCCAAATATTCTTTCATGATGTTCATCTCTCCATAAATTTCTTCCACAACCCTAACAATGGCATCCCCAACCAGTCATGTCGATCTATCAAACATCCCACTGAAGAAACAACCTCTCAATTGCTGATGAAGATTTAATGTTTCAACTTCCATCTTCAACCGAATGTCGCAAAGTATCCTGGACAGTCACAGATGTTGATTGTCTTCTTCATTCTCATTGTCCATGACTTGGTTATCCTTTGTGGGTTCAACGGCTGTGTCCAACAAGACAACCAAAGTTGTGACTTTTCAATTGACCAATGACAAGAAGTACAAGCTTACTAAGAATCAGTTTGCACAAATTATAAAGCTTCCGAACTTAGGTCCTTTTTATGAAGTTTCAATTGAATAGGTTGTGTCTATGTTCAATGAGATGGGTCATCAACCACCACTCACAGGAATCAGTCACTTTTGCAAGACTGCTTTGCCCTGTGTATGGAATTTCTTGTTTGGGATTTTCCTCCATTGTTTTGCTGCTTGAAGTGTAGGGATCGATAAAGAAAATTAGGAAGTTTATGCTTTGAATTCAGGTCTGTATTATGATCTTAATGGCGACTGTGAAAGTCAATTGTGGGAAGAGTTTGGAAATGTGATTTCTCATACAAATGTCACGAATGGATTTTCGTGTGTGAGGTATTGGAGTCTGATTTTAAGGGATTTTTTTTGAGAAAGAGGGAATTTTGGTACCCTACAAATATGAAAAGGTGAAGTTTTCTACATATTAAAATCCAAAGCTTGTTACTAATGATCCTACTTTGTTTCCTAATGTTATGAAAATTTGATCCTGCTCATGCAGTTCTAGTAAATTATTTGTCAAAGATTAACCCAAATTTTCAAGTAGGGGTTTTGTTACCAAAAGGTGCAGAAGTTACCTCGAAGGTTGTTAAAATTTCCAAGAAACCAACAAATCCAGAACAACCTAAGTGAGTTCGTGTGCAAATTGAGAAGAAGATAACAAACACAGATCCAGGACCTATTGTTAAAGAAGTTCAAAAAGAGGTTGTTCCTTTGAAGACGGGTATTTTGGTGAAAAATTGTCTTCACCAAATGAAGGATTTGTTTTGAAATTCAGGAGAATTCGAAAACCCCTTCTTAATTAAAGGGGAATACGAATTTGTGATGTTCCAGTTAAAATCTCACCAGCATCCAAGAAACAAAAGCTTAAGATGTTGTTAAAAAAATTAAAAAGAAGAAGCAGTTGGCTGATCCTCTTGATGAGGTTGTTGTTAAAACATATTTCAAAAGTGGAAGTGAAATATCTCCAATTTGTCAAGATATTGGATTGGACTTCAAGACACCACAAAGGGACTCTCCGGTTAAATCGACCTTCAAGGAGACTGAAATTCTTGGTGGCACTGTACACGTATCTCATACATATACAACCACTAATTTTGATGAATCTCCACTTACTACCATCCATGCGAGGACATTTGTCATACCGCCGAAGGTTTTGATTACTGATTCTATTTCAAAGGAGTTTCGAACCTCATGCATCACTGTGTACATAACTAATATGGACACAAATGTCAATATGGTTGAAGGGTTGAAGCAAAGCGAAGCTCCAGGTATATCCTTTACTGAAACCTCTTTTATTTATACCTCACTCATTTTATCTTCTACTATCGAAACTACACTTATCGATACTTCAACTTCTTTACTGTCATTTGATTCTCCTATTCCTACTTCATTACCCACTTCTACTATTCCATCCACATTTTCAAATATCATGCATCAACCCATTACATCACTTTTCACATCCCAATCCACTAAAGGGGAAAATTCAGTTCTAGAAGATGCCCAGGATGACGATGATGTGATGGTATCCTTTGCTAAAATTCAGTTTGACTCGAAAGAAGATAGCATTCGTGATCCTATGCTTATGTCAGGAAAACAATTTAAAATTCTAAATCATAAGCTGAATTCATTGTTACAAAACTAGGTAGTTACAGGGGGTCAAAGTTCAGTGTCTGGGGTTGAGGTAGATGTTATGCTTCAATCACAAGAGTATCATTTAAAGCTGGCTATGGAATAGATTGAGAGGAAACATGAAGAGCGATTAAAGCGCCATGTTGAAAATTTCCAATTTGAGGTGACCAAGCTTCGTGATATCACCAAAGAACATCATATATTATTTGTTGAGGAAGTGAATGAAGTGGAGGAGTTTGTTAATCTCAAAGCGAGGGAACTCAAGTCCGAAAAGTCGAAGGAGGTGGCAAAGATTGAACAAAATTATTCGAGTCTTCATGGCAAGGTAGATGTTATTGCTGATGAGATAAAGAAGCTTGTGGAGTATTATACTTCATTTTCTACCAAGCTTGATGCTAAGAAAGAATCAGATTCAAAAGTGTTTGAAAATAAGGAGGAGTTTTTGGGAAGCCTGAAAGAGTCTATGTCGAAGCTTTATTTGTCTCCACAATCTACTATCTCTCAGGATTCGATTTCAAAGATGATTTATTCTCTTGAAATGAATGTTAAAGCAGAACTTTCTCCTCTGCTCAGGTTAGTACATCTAATGCCATCAGATGCACTACCTGTGAAACAAGTGATGCAAGGGGGAGATAAGGGGGTTAGTTCTTCGAAGGATCCTAATCAGGGAAAAATTATGGGGAAGGTCTTGTCAAAACAAATTCCAACATCACTTCCTGTTTCTCTTACAACAACTTCTCCAAACAATGACTTCGATCAATAACCAAAGGCATAGTTATTGGATAAACAACTAGGGATCATGTTCGAGCTCAAAACCACCACCTTCGAAGGAAGATAAATTTGATAAAGTGTCACACCTCGCTAAAGTAGAAATACAAGGCGTGCCAGTACAAAGAGTTTGATAGCAAAAGATAAAGACAACACCAACCATAGTATTAAAAAAACATTACAAATTTACAATGGGTTTGAACAACTTTAAAAAAATTACAATGTGAACAGAAATACAACACATGCGCATGCTCCTAAAAGTGATGTGTCTCTACGTGCCTCTTACGAGATGATTCCTGAAAAAACATGTAAAACTAGCGACAACTATAAAAATAGTTAGTGAATACTCACAGATTTAAAAATAATATTAGTTTCATGAATTGAACTCAAAGTTCTGATAAGAGTTTCCCTAAATGAAAATATATTCCAAAAATGAGTAAATAAGTTTGCATAAACAAAGTTTATTGTCATCATGAGACATGAAGTATGTTGCCCAAATGAGATGCAACGTTTATATTCTCATGGGAAATAAAGTTTGTTGCTAAAACAAGATACAAGGTTCGTATGTGCATAATGATTATACCATGAGTTCACAACCCAAGCCTAATGACCGAGGGTTCCCTCTTCTATGTCTATCGCTAACATAAGGAAATATGGTAAAATGCACTCAAGCGAATCGTGTGAGTGAGGAGTTGTCTACCTCCTAATAGCGCTATCCATAATAACCATAGGCTCAAATGAGTTAATGAGTTGTGTGAACTGATTCTAGGGACTTAAACGTGATAAGGCCTCATGAATTAACAATAGCATACACATACATAACAACATATAGCAACCAAGTTTGATACAAGTCATATTAAATACAACAAACATAAATAGTTTAGGACATTCTTTTCAACCCCAAAACATAAAAACCGAAAATAGGTGGAGTCGTGAATACTCACAATGCATTGAGATGATACAAATGATGCCTTGATCTAAGATCCACTTGTATCACTACCGAATCCTACAATAATGGTATACGCTAGTGAGTCTCTAGTTGAAATCTAATGCTAATATACTTACTACTACAATAGAAGTAAGCCAATATTGTGTCAAAATTTAATATTGATAAGTTTCAAACATTTTTCTGAAATGGTGAAATTTTATAACTCATGTGATTAAGATAATTTTGGATATTAATTTCCAGATTTTTGTAATATTAATTGAGGGTATTTCAACACATTTAAATATGTTGTAAACTCTTAAAAAGCCAAGATGTTATCAAACAGTTTCCAAAAATTGTCAAAATTTGCATTTTCATTCTAAATATAGTATAGGTCTTCCACAAATTTTCCTTTGAATTTTTGATATGATTAAGTATTTTTCCAAAATTTTAAGCCTTCATAATAATATAAATTTGTGAAAAATAGCATCCAAATAATAAAAATTCCTAAACTTTTTATGATATTGCCATTAGACATAAATAAGCTGGGTAAAATATAAAAATAGATTTCGAAATTGTTTAACCCAATTTTAGCATTTGTGTGCATTTATTATAATAAAAATTGAAATAAATAGAAAAGTGTTTCCAAAATTGCCCACACTTTTTGTAATACTGTTATTAAAGATTATTAATCTGGGAAAAATATTAAAATAGATTTCTAAACTATTTAGCCCAATTTTATGATTTTTATGGATTGAAGTGTATTAAATCTTGGGAAAATAGAAGAAAAATAGCATAAAGAAGAGAACAATCATCAAAATATTTATGTAGCATACTAATATATTGAAAGGTGCTCTGGTAAATTTTCATGAATTTTGGATGAGGAAAACTATTTTTCATGTTTTTAGTCCATTATAAACACAAAAATAATGGAAAAATAGATATAGATTTTTAAAAATTCCCAAAATATTTGTCTTAGTGTTAAAACTAAGGTAGAATCTATAAAAAATAATATATAATATTTTCACATTCCCTAAATTCAAAGCCATACTAAACAGTAATAAAAATTGATGAAACTTCATGAGAAATGATTATTATCTAAAAGGATTATCCATAAATGTTTCCAGAACTTAGTTACAAGTGTAAGTATTTTATATGCTTTAACACTCTATTTTCTTAATATTTTCACGTAAAAATAAAGAAAATATATATTGAGCTGAAAATTTCCAGATTACATCTTCATAAAATTTAATATTAACGAAGAATCGTTTTCTTATTTTTGATGTCGAAAAACATGCCTAAAGGCTCAATAAATTATAGAGAAAACCTGATACTTGTGATTTTGGTAAGGATTATTGATGTTACTTTGAGAATTTTTGCAACATGTTTCAAAGACTTTTGAATCAAGATCTTTGTGTACCTCGTAAAAAATAATGTTAAGTGCTCAAATTAATTTTTAATAGATTTTTAGTGAGGAATAAGACCTTTGAACATGCATTACAAAACTAGTATTCACAAAAAGGTGCTGATTGAGCAACAATTTTGTAAACATTGCTAAAAATCGAAATATTGGAATTTTCTAGTGAGATCAAATGGGTTTGAAAGCTAACTCAAAATATCATATTTCAGAAAAAGAATCTTGAATTTTGGTTAAGAAATGAGTGAGAAATGGCAATTTAAAGTCAGGTAAAGAACTCTGGTAGATTGCATGCATGATGATTGGTTAGAAAAATGAGTTTTCATCATTTCTTTGAGTAAATCTTTTGAAATATTTTAAAGATATCATGATCCATGCATGTTATGGTCATGTTTCCAAAGATCAAAAATATTTAAATATCATAATTTACATACATGCATTAAAAATACAAAAATCTTATTTCTCAAGAACTCTTAAAAATGAGTTTGATGTTTTGATCGTTAATATCGATTTTCGCATTAAAATACAAAAATCTTATTTCTCAAGAACTCTTAAAAATGAGTTTGATGTTTTGATCCTTAAGATCGATTTTTGCACTAAGATCATGAACATGCAACCTTGTTTAACATACATGCATGGTGTTAAATTACATTCATTATGTTATAACAACCATTTTAACAAAAAGAAAACAAGTTTGAAGAAGATGAAGAACTAGAAGAAGGAGAAAGTGCTAGAAAACATGTAAAACTTGAAGGAAGATGAAGGAAAATCGTGTTAGACCTTAATAAACACCATTAGATGATGAAGATTTGAGTATCTTGAGTGTTCTTGGACTTATTTTCTAGAGAAATTTCGTGGTTCTTAGGGGGATAAAAAGAGAAAATGTGTCTGAGAGTGTGAGAGAGAAATGAGAGACATGAGAGAAGAGTGTGGGAGTGAATAACTTGATTGAGTGTTTTCGGAAGAGCCTTCTTGGGAGGTGGAGGCCGACTGTTGGGGAGCAAAGTTATTCATGTCTGACTTCTTAATGTGTTGACTTTTGTAAAACCCACTTGCACGTGGTGCATTAGCCTTTTGACCGATGAGTTAGTGAGAGTGAGAGAGAGACATGTAAACACCTCTATATCAGGTGGGTTTAGTCCACTTGTAGTGATGTGCTTGAGAGGTGTAAAAGTGAGTGTGTAAGTGTGTGTTATTTATGTAGATGTAGATCTATGTCCTTTTTTGTAACACCATATATATTCAATACATCTCTTGAACATCCAAATCACCATGTCCATTGTGTAATCTTTAATTCCGCATGCCAAACCATGTTCTTTATGTCACTACAATTGGTATCAGAGCGGGTCTTCAATTATCAACGTGTTTTGTTGAAGAACGATTCTCGGTTTGACAACACTTGTCACAATTGGAGCATTTTTGGTGAGTCTCTCTCTGTGATCTCTCTTAATCTTGTTGATTCGTGTGTTGCGTTTTTGATTGTTTGATCGTTTTGTCTCAATGGATCAAAATTATTTTTCACCTCATTGATTGATCTATTTGTTGTTGCTTAGATCAAAAGTTCATAAGTAAAATTAAATTCCAAAAATTTTCGAAGTTACTATTCATCAATCTAATATTGTAGCCAAAATTGATTCTCCATTAATATAAATTGATTTGATCCCAAAATTATTGTTTGTTACTATTCATGGAATTTTTTTTAGCCCAGTCATTTAAGTCCTGTACTATTCATCTACGCAAGTCTATTATCGTGTATCGATTAAATTGATCCAGACTTGTTGTGCTAAAGAGTATTGATCTTTTACTCTTTTGTGATGACTCTCGCGTCCAATACAATCAAATTATAGTAAAATGAAACTCTCTTCAAGTTAATTTTCGAATCGAGATTGGATTTTAGTTGTGTTCACGATGATAGATGGTCAACTGTTGTCATTCGCATCGAATGTTCTATGGGGTCAATTTCAAATTTGATTGCTGGAAATTGAAATTGAATTTGGTTGAAATCAATTTTCGGTTAGTTTTCAAAAGTATTTTGCTTACATTACTTGAATTGAAACCGATTTCATCGTGATTCGAT
This sequence comes from Lactuca serriola, assembly GCF_051521515.1. Lineage (NCBI taxonomy): Eukaryota > Viridiplantae > Streptophyta > Magnoliopsida > Asterales > Asteraceae > Lactuca > Lactuca serriola. The sequence continues at coordinate 256,010,851 of NC_136415.1, read as the reverse complement.
TTGATTTTGACTGGTTCTCAGTAATGCTTGTGGTCAAAATCGGTTTTGACGTATTTTGATTTTGAAGTGATGAACACAATTTATTTATATCGACTTATATTTCGACTGTTTTGGAATCAGTTAAATTCAAACACTTGAGATTTTGAACTTTTGGATTTGATTTTGGAATTGACAAGTGTTACTTGTTTTGAGGTTCCTATAATGAAAATCAAAGCGTTCGTATAATCAATGACTTGATTGGAATTCATGTTGATTTTGGAGATTGATTTTGATAACAAAGGTTTTCTTTTGATGAATGAACTTTGAATGGAAGTGATTGTCACACCCCCGGACCAGACGACGGAAATGTCCAGAGGCGGGTAACTTCATTGTGCAGTATCATAACAATTGAATATACATGAAACTGAGCTATCCAAACATCATACATTGAGATAACAAACTTACATTGTTTGCATGTTGTTTTTGGTCTTCGAATTACACAAAAGAGACATAAACAGAAAAATTCTAAACTACAGCTCAATAGTCCAACATCTGCGTCTCTTGTTACTTGCTTACTAGATCCCTGAGAATACAAGTCGTTTGAAAAGCGTCAACTAAAAAGTTGGCGAGTTCATAAGCATTTTTGTCTAACATCTTTTACACTTAATTAGAATCGTTCTCATTGTACTTTCAGAAATCCGATATTTTCTATGTAATCGTTTGACGTCTTGCCTTGAAAATCAAGGCTATATGTGTGTATGTCATCACTTTCATTCGTCCTTGTAAGGAATGATTTTGAAAAGCAGTGTGATCTGTAAAAGCGATCTGTGTATGAGAATATTTCTTTTGAATAGTAATAGTCAACCATTTCAAGAAAAATCAACCTTATTTTCAAAAGGAAATATGGTTGAAAATCTTGTTCCTCTTATCGTGTAAAATTTAGTGTGTGTTCTAGTTCATCGTTATCGAAATCGTAGAAAATCGTTTTCTCCAGAAAATCCTATATTTTCTTCTATAAAATATTCGTAAGTTCTAGTTTATCGTTATCGAAATCGTAGAAAATCGTTTTCCATAGAGTCCTACGCTTTTTACTTTGTAAAATAGCAGTAATTCGGCTCTATATTTGTTAGGAGAAAGGGTCAACATGGCAATTGTGGAAATTCTACGCGATGAAAAAGGACAGTCAATGTAACAAATGTGGACCATCACCAATTTCATGTAGGGCAGTCAACACAACAAATGTGGAGCGTCACCTATCTCCTGTAGGACAGTCAACACAACGTGCCAAAAGTTATTTATGAGGTTTTCGTTGCATAAATTTCTAGTTAATAAAACATATTCTAGTGAGTCGTTGTAACCATACTAATCATGACAGAGGCTTGTGTTGGCGTTTCTCAAGCGCCTCGGTTTGGAAAAGACATTTTTCACCCTAGACTGGCATGTCTAGCTGTAGCGAACAACGAAGGTGTGGGGTGTCAACCTCGTATAGATCTATATACAAATTCCCGCTCTCCCTCCATGAGACTCTGGCTATAACTCCTTACAGGAGTTAGAAGTACACTAATATTTTCATATTTAGGTACTTTTGAGATTTGTCTGACTTGAATATTAACAACCTTTTGAGCAATCGTTAGGGTTCCATTATTCGTTAGATAAATAATGAAATTCGTACTCATTGAATAAAAATATCGTTTTCATTCCATATCGTTGATTGTGCTCGTTAACTGGGTGCTCGTGTTCGTTCCTTTTTGTTTATTGAAAAATGAGTCATTTTAGTCAAGAGAAAAAGTGTTAAGTTATAATTTGTATAAAATTTATAACAGCCGGTTATGACACGCATTTTCTGTTTATGACATATAGATCGTTATTCATGTTCTTGGAGGTTTTATGACAGCAGCTTATGACATGCAAATATTTCTGTCGTAAGGGCTCTTTTTGTATATTTTCTTGACGCAAACTTTTATATTGAATAATTGTAAAATACTCACTGATAGTTTGCAAATAGTCACAAGGCTTCCATTTTTCAAAATTACTAGAAATGGTGTCCATTTATTAAAGTCCCTATTTATAACTTGTATGTTTAAGCATGAAAGCATAGATTAAGGGGTTAAGTTGGACACATCTAATAGTTGAGAGACTCTTTTGTACAAAGTATTCTTTGTTTTTGATGAAGTTGTGAAATCTTACGTTCATGAGTATACTACTAAAATATTAATTTGATAATATTTCGCACACACATACAAACATACGTATATATGCCTTTCATTTAAGAATTTAGGCAAGATTTGACTTGTACTCTCCCCCAAAAACATTAAAATATTGAAAAAGGTGGGGTATGAAGCTCAACTTAGATACTTGCTGGGTGATTTGAAGAGATGAGAAGGAGTTTCCAAGTTCCAACACTTGGGAGTTCTTTTGAGCGTAGAAATATCCTAAGAATAATTTTTGAGTAAATATAATGTAATCTTAGAATAATGTGAAGAATTATTATTCACAGAAGGTAAATAATTACCAAAAATCTGGGAATTTTTCTTAAAGGGATGAAGCTTGAAGCTTGAAGGAGTTGAGAGCACTCTTAGAAGTTTGCTGGAGGTGAAAAATGAGAAGTGTGAAAGTGGAAGAAGAGGAGTCACATATTCTAAGTGGAGGGATATGAGTGATATGACACTTGCTTGGAGGACTGGTGTACAAAACATATATCCATGGGTTAATGTGTGTTTATTTGGGATTTGCATGGGAAATGAGGAATTTCATAAAATCACAAAGTCAATCCCTTTGTTCTTTTCTTGATTTAGGATAAGGTTTTCCTAAATCCCAACCATTTATTTTTATGAAAAATATGCTTAAAATAACAAATTTTAGCATCAAATAGGGGTTTAGGATAGGGAAGATATGATTTTGGTGGGATTCCAGACGTCAAAATGCTCCAAAATGAAGAGAAGGTCGGAAATGTGCCAAAACCCGGAGCTAAAAGGTGGATTTCGGAGTCATAATATGAAATCCGAAGCTATAATACAATTTCCGGAGGGAAGGGTCAGGTCTGCGAGGTTTCGAAGTGCATATAGAGGAGTTACGGAGGCGTTGGGCGAGTTCTGGAGTCAATCATCACTTCCGGAGTCAGGTGCGAAACGGGTAAATCCGGACTAAGGTGAGGCGAGGCTAGGTCTTCCGGAGTCAAGAAGGTGCGGAGCTACAAAATTATCCGGATCTGGATGCTTCCTACGTGTGAGGTCCGAAACAAGGCGTAACCTTTCCGGGCATGCGAGATTATCCGAAGCAAAACATGGGCATTCCGGATTCCTCACTGAATTCCGAAAGGGGGGGGGGGGGGTTCCGAAGTAAGGGGGTACCAAAGCATGGGGGTTCCTCTTGGCTCCTTAAGAGGCATTCCGGATTAAGAAGATTTAGGACCAAGAGGTTCAGGACCAAGAGGGTCCTTTTGGGGTTTCCTCTTCTGGTTTTGAGATGTTTTCGACTGATGAAGGTACTTAGGGAGATTTGAGATATGTGGAGAGATTTGGGAGGGATTTCACATACTTGGAGAGATTTGGGAGAGATTTCACATACTTGCAGAGATATGGGAGACATTTCACATACTTGGAGAGATTTGGGAGAGATTCACTATACTTGGAGAGATTTCGCATTCTAACACTATATGGCTCATTAGGAATTCATATTGAACACTTAGGTATGCTAGCACAAGTCTCACAACAGTCCTTGCTTACTTGAGGACGAAATTTCCTTAGTCAAAAAGGCTAGTTGTGACAGTGATGAATTAGACTTGTAAATGTCGATGATCGCCTGTTAATAGCAAATCGGAAGTTTTGAAATCCATTGGGATTAATGGATGCATAAAAGTGATTTCGATTGATTTTGGTTTGATATTGATGGTCAAAGGTATGGTATCGAATGCATCAAGTTAACAATCACATTTTGATGAACAACGAAATATTTATTCAGTAAGTCAATACAAATGGTTAAGACTTGGTTCAAAGGCTTCGATAGAATTCGAATTCTTTAAAAAGAACGTATAATTTCGTTAAATTGAGTTTGGGGAATTAGTTGAAGGTATTGTAGATGTTTACGAACTGTTGAATTAACGAAGTGAAGAAGCAAAGAGAAATTTCGTAAATGGTCCCTGTAATTTTAACGAAGTCACACAAATGGTCCGACTTCGAAAATCAATATAAGCATCGACAGTTTTGAACAAAAGGAGAAGTTTCGAAAATTATGCTTAAACTTTCGAATTTTTGGCAACTTCGAAAATAGTTAAACTTTCAAAAATTTGACACTTTTCACCCAACCTCGAAAATTGGTTGAAGTTTTGACAATTTGACAGTTTTTACCCAACTTCGAAAATGAGATGAAGTTTCGACATTTTGGGGTATCTTTCGCATGTTTGGAAAACAAAGGGTAGAATTGTCGAAATTAGTCCATGACGTTTCGAATATTTGGTAGTTCGTACCCAAATTCGAAAAAGGATTGTTTTTGCTGAGAATTTGAAGAAAATATATTTTAGGCCCCTGCAGTTTGGGGAAATTGACGCTTTCTACCCAGCTTTGAAAAAGGGGGTGAGTTTTGCATTTTTGGCTTTTTTATGCGCACCGGGTCACTGTAGAATTTTGAAATTGACAATTTCTACCCATTTTTGAGAAAATTTGTCAAAGGGGGTATGTGAATGAAGCTAAAAATTGAAGATTTTTTGGGTTTTCCGGATTAAAGCACAAAGTTTATGCCACATGTTAACGGGGTGTCTTGACACGAAAAATTCCGAATAGAGCACGTTCTCTTTCCATGAAGTTTCGAAAATTGGGTAGTTCGTAACTAAATTCGATAAAAGATTGTTTTTGCTGAGAATTTGAAGAAAATGTATTTTATGCCCCTGCAGTTTGTGGAAATTGACGCTTTCTACCTAGCTTTGAATAAGTGGGAGAGTTTTTTCATTTTTGGCTATTTTGGGCGCACCGGGTCACTGCAGAATTTTAAAATTGACAATTTCTACCAATTTTTGAGAAATTTTGTCAAAGGCGGTATGTGAACGAAGCTAAAAATTGAAGATTTTTTTGGGTTTTCCGGATTAAAGCACAAAGTTTATGCCACATGTTAAGGGGTGCTTTGACACAAAAAATTCCGAATAGAGCACGTTCCCTTTCCATGAAGGTTTTATAATCAAATTTTGATTATAAGAAGGGTAGAAATTTATATGGAAATTCGAACTTGAATATTTCATATTACGCGGATTTGAAGACCGAAGTGACCTTGAATTTTTGAAGCTTACAAAATGATGCAATTGGAAGTTCGGAAGTGATTTATTTTCGAAATGGGTTTGGATTTATTGAAGATTTTCAGGGTGTGTTTTTATGCTCAACTTTTGGTGATCAATTTGGAGTTTGAGAAGCTCGTGATCATTCGTTGATGCTCGGTTTGTATGGTCTCACATCCTAAAGCCCAAATTGAAGAATCATTTAAGAATAGAAGAATGAAGTTTGTTTCGACATGTGTTGCATTTGAGGCTCAGATCACATAGTTGCTCGATTTGGAAGATTTGAAATGGGTCATCTATTCCTAACTTTGAGGGGGAGAATGTTGGGGTGCAATGTTATTCATGTTTGACTTTGTAATGTGTTGACTTTTGTAAAACCCACTTGCATGTGGTGCATTAGCCTTTTGACCCATGAGTTAGTGAGAGTGAGAGAGAGACATGTAAACAACTCTATATAAGGTGGGTTTAGTCTACTTGTAGAGGTGTGCTTGAGAGGTGTAAAAGTGAGTGTGTAAGTGTGTGTTATTTATGTAGATGTAGATCTATGTCCCCTTGTGTAACACCATACATATTCAATACATCTCTTGAACAACCAAATCACCAAGTTCATTGTGCAATCTTTAATTGCGCATGCAAAACCATGTTCTTTATATCGATACACCGACTTTAAGAGGGATTAGAGAGGGTTTTAGGAGGATTTTAAAGCTTTACTTTGAATAAATATGGCCTCCTAATCATTTTTATAAAAATCATCTTTAGTTTTTATAAAAATCATCTTTAGTTTTTACAAGGTTCAGTTGTATTTTGTCTTATAAATTAAGGGTAAATGTCAATGGATTAATTTTTATTTTCCTTGATTTCATTTTATTGAATTTAGTTATGTTAAATTGATATAATGTGGTTCATACCAAATTTATGGAATTTTGAGTGTTAAAATTTGTAAATTTCAGTTTGTAGGGCTTTTTAGGGTCTTGCCGAGTTTGTAAGTCTTTAGATATAAAAATTAATTAAACTTTGAGACTTCAAACTATTTTAGAGTTTCATAACTCTTATTCAAGTTAGAATTAATATTTGTAATTTATTTTTACCAGTTTGTTGGCATTCTATGTAGTGATTATGAGATTCAAGCGAAATTAAGGAATCAAGTGTACTAGTCCTAGTCTTCAACTTTGACTTAAGTTTCTATGAGACTTTTACCTAATTTCTACTTATAGGTCAAGTGAATGATGTGTGTATATGATTCATGAAAAGGTGTTTGAGTCAAAGAGTTAACCGAATATGGGTAGTCACTGCAGTTAAGTAGGTGTAGAATTCACATACCAATGTGAAATCCAAGTACACTATCCTTCGATTCTACTTGTTTCCAAGTTTCTAGTAAGTTATAACTTAGCTTCTAGTTAATAAGTATAGTATGTGTCGTGACTATATGTGCAACTAAGTTTAGTCAAATCTAGAACAGACTCGAATTTTGACGGTTGTCACAGTCTCCCCCGGTTGAAAGAATTTCATCCCGAAATTCAATTTGTGATGTATTCTATTAGAACCCAGCCAAATACAATTGTATAGTTGGAGAGGTGGTGACTTGAAGTGTTCTTTGATTATTTTGGGTTTATTTCCTCAACGGAAAAGCCCAATTCTTTAGCTATAATCAAATTAGTGTTTCCTTAATTCGAGTTCTGTCGTCTAGATTATGGAAAATTTGGTTCATGGAATCAGGATCCAACCATGGCGACCTAGACGAAAAGATTATCTAATTAGATATTATATGAATTAAGAGAGCACTATAAGTTTGGCTGAGGCACTAACTACATTGAGCATTAGATCCGTATTGATCCTTAAGTCGCATTCTAAATCAACACTAAGTGTAAATTCGCCGCCTAATAAAGAAGAGATCAGGGACAATTTTCTCACTTTCGCGTGGGTTACTAAATGTGGAAAAGATATATTCCGAAATAATAAAGGGGTAGCACGAATGAAAGAGAAACAATCGATGGTAAGTTCCTAAAGGTACGAGCTAAGGGTAGCCAACGAAGTTTTGGTTCATTTCAAACGTAAAGACTATTTATGTGTTGTCTACACAATAAATTACGAAATGATTTTGGATCTTCGAGGATATAATTACTGCTACAGTCACTCTTACAATAATAGAACAATTTTCGAATAGTATATATAATTAGAGAGTCATTGTTGCAGATGGAGGCGATGAAAGTTTATGATAAATTAAATCATATTGTGTAGATAGCATTTTGAGTGCTTAGAAACGATAAGTAATCTCACTATTATCAAAATGTTTAATAATTTTAAGATAATGAAGATACAGGAGTGACAATCAAACGAAGTAGTAAAATAATAAAAAGATAAATTAAAGTGAAAGGTTTAAGTTTTCATTAAGGGAGTTCTTTTTATTGAAATTATTGATATTACGCTATTTGAAAAAAATTGACTAATTGTCTAATTCAGGACAAATTCAAGTTTACGAGGAGTCTGAATACTTATGAAAACAAGTTTGAGAGTTTAGGAACTCACTGAAAATTGCAAAGTAAAATACTATTTTAAGAATGGTGTAAAAATGTCAATCTTTCAAAATAGTGCATTCATAGTTTAGTGTTTCTACAAAAACAATCATTTAGAGAACAGATAATCGTAAAATTCAAAACTTTTGATGTATTTAAAGAAAAGAAGAAACATAAGGAAACATATCCTTCACATATATTTTCCGGATATAGAAAAATTATAAGCATAAGGGTATTAATCTTGTGTATTAATTATAAGGAAAAATACAATGAAACTCACATTTTAAATCAAGTTTCCGAATTTAGAACGAAAGAGCAAATGTAAATAAGGATCACTTGTTTATAGTAGATTTCAAAATAAAAACAAGATGTATATGATAAAAGGCATAATTGAATATATCAAAGTTGACTAAATCAAAGGTATGCCTCATGACTATACACATATTAATCACTCAAAACGAAAGGGTAGATTTCTAGTCTATATGTGTACGAACATGATACCAGGAGAAGCAAAATAGACAGAAACAAAGTTAGACCATGCATTGCATGCGTTATTATTATGAGTTTGTGAGATCTCAAATCAGAAGAAGAGCAAGAAATCAAGTTCGGGGGGGGGGGGGGGGGAAAGGAAGGTAGCAGCAGTAACGATTGGTATTGTTAAAATTTGAAGGACAATATTTGTAGGTGAATTTAAATCCACGTTGAGATATATTACAAATTCAATCCTGGATGTATGTTGATGGTTACATAGACATGTGGGAGTTTTAAAGTGTTTGCTAAGGATTTCTAAAAATTCATAAGTTATCTATTAAGTTAAACTCTATTTGTGAAAAAGAAAAAGCCCTACAAATGACAATTAAAAATCTAACAATTTTGACTTTTTAGACTGAAGTCCAACAATGATAAAAATGGATAAGGTAAAGACTTAATATATTTAGAAGAATAATTATTCATTGTTGAGTGTATCATTGGAAATTTAAAAGTGAACACCAAGTTTTCAAATGCTATAAATTTTTAAGACTTTATAGATTATAAAATTATATTGATGCAAATTACACAAATAAGGTATGTTTTGAAATACAAGCATGATAGATGTCTTAAAAACATGTTTGAAGTAGAAATTTGCATAAATATCATGTTGGGTTTCGAGAAAACACATTAAAGTAAATTACAATGTCTAAATGAGAAAGCTGTTAAAAGTGTCAAAACAAAAGTGTTTTGAAGATTCGATGAAACGTTTTCACATAATATGAACTTTAATGTCATATGTTTACGTTTTATAGAATAGAGTTTAAACACTTCAATAAAAAAAATGTTTCTAAGTTTTTCGAAAACGTGTCAAAATAGCAAGCAAGGATTAAAATGGTTTATATTCCCTTAAAACCACATCTATCCATTGAAATGGATTTGAAATGAAATTAAAGTAGCAAGGTTAAAACAAATATTGGTTAAAATATTTTTAGCGAGAATATGGCTTACATTGTTAGGAAATAACTAATAAGTTGTATGAAGTGGTTTTAAATTATTTTTTCGATGATAAGTAAAACCGATGAAGCAAAATAACTTTCGATAGAAGATTAAGAAGTAAGGAATAATTATGTTAGTGTAGCTGATCGCACCTAAATACTAAGGCGAGTATAAGGCGAGTACCGATGTCTTTTTCCCCAAGATAAAGGATATCCTATGTTAAGTTTTAAGCTCAAGGGGGAAACAAACGTAGAGCTAAATCGTAGCATAGTAATAAGGTCTCACATATAGGTTAAACCTCCGTATATCCTCATGAGTCGAACTGGAATGTCCGCTAATGGTACCCAAGTGATTATTTAGTGGCGACTCATCTGCCTCCTTATGCGATGCTCCAATTATCATTCGTGTCGGTATCGAAACGCTTTTTCCTAGTTGTAACTCTAGTACGAAGTTGATGAAGAGCTATTGAGGAATAATTGGTATAGGTTTCGACTTAAGATTATTACTAGTGTATATCTAGCTACTAAAATTACATCTAAAGTCAATAGTTACCTAGGAATACCCATTCTCAGTACTAAGTGCATTGCTCCTACAATGTCTAGTGATATAACCTAAGTGGTTAACCTAGCACTTGATAAGGGATAAGAATATTTCTAAATAAAGGCATTGTGGTTAAAGTGCATTTAGTTTCTAAGTGTACCAAGATGAATGCCTATAATATGCAATGCCTGTACGCACACCGAAAAACTTTGTTTTTCAAAAGTTCAAGCTGAAAATCGTTTTGAACATAGTTCTACTATAACCGTTTCCAACATCACATTAACTTTCCTTGATTAAGCATGGTTGGCCAGGCTATACTTAATTAAAGTCCAATAATGCGTACTCGAATTAGTTATACTAGTAGTATGTTCAGTATTTTAAAAACGTTTTGGAATTTTTTGGCTATAGTTGTGGTTCTCCAAAGGAAAACCGGTATTCTCTATAACCTTTGGCTCTAATACCATTTCTGTCACACCCCGCTAAAGCGGATATACAGGGCATGATAGTACAGAGGGTTTCATAGCAAAAGATGAAGACAACACCAACCATAGTATTAAAAAGCATTACGAATTTCCAATGGGTTTGAACAACTTAAAAAATTACAATGTGAATTGAAATACAACACATGTGCATGCTCCTAAAAGTGATGTGGCTCTACGTGCTTCTTACTAGATGATTCCTGAAAAAGCATGTAAAATGAGCGTCAACTATAAAAATAGTTGGTGAGTACTCACGGATTTAAAAATAATATTAGTTTCATGAATTGAACTCAAAGTTCTGATAAGAGTTTCCATAAATGAAAATATATTCCAAAAATGAGTAAATAAGTTTGCGTAAACAAGGTTTGTTGTCATCATGAGAAATGAAGTATGTTGCCCAAATGAGATGCAACGTTCATATTCTCATGGGAAATAAAGTTTTTTGCTAAAACAAGATACAAGGTTCGTATGTGCATAATGATTATAGGATGAGTTCACAACCCAAGCCTAATGACCGAGGGTGCCCTCTTATATGTCTATCACTAACTTATGGAAATATGGTAAAATGCACTCAAGTGAATCGTGCAAGTGAGGAGTTGTCTACCACCTACTAGCACTATCCATAATAACCATAGGCTCAAATGAGTTAATGAGTTGTGTGAACTGATTCTAGGGACTTAAACATGATAAGGCCTCATGAATTAACAATAGTATACACATACATAGCAACATATAACAACCAAGTTTGATACAAGTCAAATTAAATACAACGAACATAAATAGTTTAGGACATGTTTTTCCACCCCAAAAGATAAAAATCGAAAATAGGGGGAGTCGTGAATACTCACAATGAATTGAGATGATGCAAATGATGCCTTGATCTAAGTTCCAATTGTATCACTACCGAACCCTACAATAATAGTATACGCTAGTGAGTCTCTAGTTGAAATCTAATGCTAATATACTTACTACTACTATATAATTAAGCCAATATTGTGTCAAAATTTAATATTGATAAGTTTCAAACATTTTTCTGAAATGGTGAAATTTTATAACTCATGTGATTTAGACAATATTGGATCTTAATTTCCAGATTTTTGTAATATTAATTGCGGGTATTTCAACATATTTAAATGTGTTTTAAGCTCTTAAAAAGCCAAAATATTATCGAACAGTCTCAAAAAATTGTCAAAATTATTTTCATTCTAAATAGAGTAGTGGTCTTCCATAAAGTTTTCTTTGAATTTTTGATATGATTAAGTATTTTTCCAAAATTTGAAGCCTTCATAGCAATATAAATTTGCGAAAAATAGCATCAAAATGATAAAATTGCCAAAATTTTTATGATACTGTCATTAGACATACTTAAGCTGGGAAAAATATAAAAATGGATTTCGAAACTTTTTAACCCAATTTTATGATTTGTGTGCATTTATTCTAATAAAAACTGAAATAAATAGAAACATGTCTCCAAAATTGCCCAAACTTTTTCTGATACTATTATTGAACATTATTAACCTAGGAAAAATATAAAAATGGATTTCTAAACTGTTTAGCCCAATTTTGTGATTTTTATGGATTTAAGTGTATTAAATCTTGGGAAAATAGAAGAAAAATAGTATACAGGAGAGAAAAATCATCAAAATTTTTATGTAGAATCCTAATGTATAAAAAGGTGCTCTGGAAAATGGTCAAGAATTTTGGATGAGGAAAACTATTTTTTCTGTTTTTAGTCCATTATAAACACGAAAATCATGGAAAAATAGATATACATTTTTAAAAATTCTCAAAATATTTGTCCGGGTCTTAAACATAAGGTAGAAGTGGCGAAAAATAATATATAAAATTTTCACATTCCATAAAGTGGTTTTATGATTTATTGGGGCTAAATAAAAATAAAAGCCAAAACCATACTAAACAGTAACAACAATCGATGAAACATCATGAGAGATGTTTATTAACTAAAAGGATCATCCATTAATTTTTCTGGAATTTAGTTACAAGTGTAAGTATTTTATATGCTTTAACACTCTATTTTCTTATTGTTTTCATGTATATATATATATATATATATATATATATATATATATATATATATATTGAGTTGAAAAATTCCAGATTGCATCTTCATAAAATTTAACATCAATGAAAAACTGTTTTCTTATTTTTGATGTCGAAAAACATGCCTAAAGGCTCAATAAATTATAGAGAAAACCTGATACTTGTGGTTTTGGTAAAGATTAATGATGTTACTTTGAGAATTTTTGCAACATGTTCCAAAGACTTTTGAATCAAGATCTTTGTGTACCTCTTAACACATAATGTTAAGTGCTCAAATTAATTTTTACTAGATTTTTAGTGAGGAATAAGAGCTTTGAACATGCAATAAAAAACTAGTATTCACAAAAAGGTGCTGATTAAGCAATGGTTTTGTAAAAATTGCTAAAAATCGAAATATTGGAATTTTCCAGTGAGGTCAGATGGGTTTGAAAGATAACTCAAAATATTATATTTCAGAAATAGAATCTCGAATTTTGGTTAAGAAATGAGTGAGATATGGCAGTTTAAATTCAGGTAAAGAGCTCTAGTAGATTGCATGCATGATGACTGGTTAGAAAAGTGACTTTTCATCATTTCTTTGAGTAAATCTTTTGAAATATTTTAAAGATATCATAATCCATGCATGTTATGGTCATGTTTCCAAAGATCAAATATATTTAAAAAATCATAATTTACATAAATGCATAAAAATACAAAAATCTTATTTCTCAAAAACTTTTAAAAATGAGTTTGATGTTTTGATCCTTAAAATCGATTTTTGCACTAAGATCATGAACATGCAAACTTGTTTAACATACATGCATGGTGTTAAAACACATCCATGATATTATAAAAACCATTTTAACAAAAAGAAAACAAGTTTGAAGAAGATGAAGAACTAGAAGAAGGAGAAAGTGCAAGAAAACATGTAAAACTTGAAGGAAGATGAAGGAAAATCGTGTTAGACCTTAATAAACACCACTAGATGATGAAGATTTGAGTCTCTTGAGTGTTCTTAGACTTATTTTATGGAGAAATTTCGTGGTTCTTAGGGGGATAAAGAGAGAAAATGTGTCTGAGAGTGTGCGAGAGAAATGAGAGACATGAGAGAAGAGTGTGGGAGTGAATAACTTGTTTGAGTGTTTTCGGAAGAGCTTTCTTGGGAGGTGGAGGCCGACTGCTGGGGTGCAAAGTTATTCATGTTTGACTTTTTAAGGTGTTGACTTTTGTAACACCCACTTGCACGTGGTGCATTAGCCTTTTGACCGATGAGTTAGTGAGAGTGAGAGAGAGACATGTAAACACCTCTATATCAGGTGGGTTTAGTCCACTTGTAGTGATGTGCTTGAGAGGTGTAAAAGTGAGTGTGTAAGTGTGTGTTATTTATGTAGATGTAGATCTATGTCCTTTTTTGTAACACCATATATATTCAATACATCTCTTGAACATCCAAATCACCATGTCCATTGTGTAATCTTTAATTCCGCATGCCAAACCATGTTCTTTATGTCACTACAATTGGTATCAGAGCGGGTCTTCAATTATCAACGTGTTTTGTTGAAGAACGATTCTCGGTTTGGCAACACTTGTCATAATTGGAGCATTTTTGGTGAGTCTCTCTCTATGATCTCTCTTAATCTTGTTGATTCGTGCGTTGCGTTTTTTATTGTTTGATCGTTTTGTCTCAATGGTTCAAAATTCATTTTCACCTCATTGATTAATTGATTAATCCGTTTATTGTTGCTTAGATCAAAAGTTCATAAATAAAATCAAATTCCAAAAATTTTCGAAGTTACTGTTCATCAATCTAATATTTGAGTCCAAAATCAATGTTTGTTACTGTTCATGGAATTTTTTTTAGCGCAGTCATTTAAGTTTTGTATTGTTCATCTACGCAAGTCTATTATCGTGGATCGATTAAATAGATCCAAACTTGTTGTGCTAAAGAGTATTGATATTTTACTCTTTTCTGATGACTCTCACATCCAATACAGTCAAATTATAGCAAAATAAAACTTGCTTCAAGTTAATTTTGGAATCGAGATCGGATTTTAGTTGTGTTCACGATGAACTAATGATGGTCAGCTGTTGTCATTCGCATCGAATGTTCTTTGGGGTCAATTTCAAATTTGATTGCTGGAAATTGAAATTGAATTAGGTTGAAATCAATTTTCGGTTAGTTGTCAAAAGTATTTTGCTTACATTACTTGAATTGAAACCGATTTCAGGGTGATTGGAGTTGATTTTGACTGGTTCTCAGTAATGCTTGTGTTCAAAATCGGTTTTGACGTATTTTGATTTTGAAGTGACGAACACAATTTATTTATATCGACTTATATTTCGATTGTGTTGGAATCAATTAAAGTCAAACACTTGAGATTTTAAAGTTTTGGATTTAATTTTGGAATTGCCAAATGTTATTTGTTTTGAGGTTCGTGTAATGAAAATCGAAGGGTTCGTATAATCAATGAATTGATTGGCGTATAACTTCATTGGTTATTGAAAAAATTGGTTTGATTTTCTAAGTGGCTGTTGATTTTGGAGATTGATTTTGATAACAAAGGTTTTCTTTTGATAAATGAACTTTGAATGGAAGTGATGAATTCGACTTGTAAATGTCGATGATTGCCTGTTAATAGCAAATCGGAAGTTTTGAAATCCGTTGGGATTAATGGACGCACAAAAGTGATTTCGATTGATTTTGGTTTGATATTGATGGTCAAAGGGATGGTATCGAATGCATCAAGTTAACAATCACGTTTTGATGAACAACGAAATATTGATTCTGTGAGTCAATACAAATGGTTAAGACTTGGTTTAAAGGCTTCGATAGCCTTCGAATTCGTTAAAAAGAACGTATAATTTCGTTAAATTGAGTTTGGGGAATTAGTTGAAGGTATTGTAGATGTTTACGAACTGTTGAATTAACGAAGTGAAGAAGCAGAGAGAAATTTCGTAAATGGTCCCTGTAATTTTAACGAAGTCACACAAATGGTCCGAGTTCGAAAATCAATATAAGCATCGACATTTTTGAACAAAAGGAGAAATTTCGAAAATTGTGCTTAAACTTTCGAATTTTTGGCAACTTCGAAAATAGTTAAACTTTCGAAATTTTGACACTTTTCACCCAACCTCGAAAATTGGTTGAAGTTTTGACAATTTGACAGTTTTTACCCAACTTCGAAAATGAGGTGAAGTTTCGACATTTTGGGGTATCTTTCGCATGTTTGGAAAACAAAGGGTAGAATTGTCGAAATTAGTCCATGACGTTTTGAATATTTGGTAGTTCGTACCCAAATTCGAAAAAGGATTGTTTTTGCTAAGAATTTGAAGAAAATATATTTTAGGCCCCTGCAGTTTGTGCAAATTGACGCTTTCTACCCAGCTTCGAAAAAGGGGGTGAGTTTTGCATTTTTGGCTGTTTTGGGCGCACCGGGTCATTGAAGAATTTTGAAATTGACAATTTCTACCCATTTTTGATAAATTTTGTCAAAGGCGGTATGTGAATGAAGCTAAAAATTGAAGATTTTTTGGGTTTTCCGGATTAAAGCACAAAGTTTATGCCACATGTTAACGGGGTGTCTTGACACGAAAAATTCCGAATAGAGCACGTTCTCTTTCCTTTAAAGTTTTATACTTAAATTTCGATTATAAAAGGGGGAGAAATTTATATGGAAATTCGAACTTGAATTTTTCATATTACGCGGATTTGAAGACCGAAGTGACCTTGAATTTTGAAGCTTACAAAATGATGCAATTGCAAGTTCGGAAGTGATTTATTTTCGAAATGGGTTTGGGTTTATTGAAGATTTTCGGGGTGTGTTTTTATGCTCAACTTTTGGTGATCAATTTGGTGTTTGAGAAGCTCGTGATCATTTGTTGATGCTCGGTTTGTATGGTCTCACATCCTAGAGCCCAAATTGAAGAATCATGGAAGAATAGAATGTTGAAGTTTGTTTCGACATGTGCTACCTTTGAGACTTGGATCGCGTAGTTGCTCGATTTTAGAAGATTTGAAGTGGGTCATCCATTCCTAACTTTGAAGGGGAGAATGTTGGGGTGCAAAGTTACTTATGTTTGACTTTGTAATGTGTTGACTTTTGTAAAACCCACTTGCATGTGGTGCATTAGCCTTTTGACCCATGAGTTAGTGAGAGTGAGAGAGAGACATGTAAACACCTCTATATAAGGCGGGTTTAGTCCACTTGTAGAGGTATGCTTGAGAGGTGTAAAAGTGAGTGTGTAAGTGTGTGTTATTTATGTAGATGTAGATCTATGTCCCCTTTTGTAATACCATACATATTCAATACATCTCTTGAACAACCAAATCACCATGTTCATTGTGCAATCTTTAATTGCACATGCCAAACCATGTTCTTTATGTCACTACACCGAATTTAAGAGGGATTAGAGAGGGTTTTAGGAGGCTTTTAAAGCTTTACTTAGAATAAATATGGCCTCCTAATCATTTTTATAAAAATCATCTTTAGTTTTTATAAAAATCATCTTTAGTTTTTACAAGGTTCAGTTGTATTTTGTCTTATAAATTAAGGGTAAATGTCAATGACTTAATTTTTATTTTCCTTGATTGCATTTTCTTGAATTTAGTTATATTAAATTGATATTATGTGGTTCATAACAATTTTGTGGAATTTTGGGTGCTAAAATTTATAAATTTGAGTTTTTAGGGCTTTTTAGGGTTTTGAGGAGTTTGTAAGTCTTTAGATATCAAAATGAATTAAATTTTGAGACTTCAAACTATTTTAGAGTTTCATAATACTTACTCAAGTTAGAAATAATATTTGTAATTTATTTTTACCGGTTTATTGGCATTCTATGTAGTGATTCCGAGATTCAAGCGAAATTGAGGAATCAAGTATACTAGTCCTAGTTTTCAACTTTGACTTAATTTTATATGAGACTTTGACCTAATTTCTACTTATAGGTCAAGTGAATGATGTGTGTATATGATTCATGAAAAGGTGTTCGAGTCAAGGAGTGAACCGAATATGGGTAGTTAATGTAGTTAAGTAGTTGTAGAATCCACACACCAATGTGAAATCCAAGTACACTATCCTTCGATTCTACTTGTTTCCAAGTTTCTAGTAGGTTATAACTTAGTTCTAGTTACTAAGTCTAGTATGTGTCGTGCCTATATGTGCAACTAAGTCTAGTCAAATCTAGAACCAACTTGAATTTTGACGGTTGTCACACAAAGGGAACACAATTGAGAAAGTGAGTTCTGAGGAAGAGCAAAAGAAAATTTTAGAGAAGGGAATTGGGAGGCAGAGGCAAATAAACAACATACTGATGCAAAGGTAAAGTGATCCACCTTGACTAAACAAAGGTGATCCGAGCAAGCATTAGTGCTACGAGACAATCGATCTAGTAGTCTCTTTAGGAAAAATGCATGACTTTGGAAAGTTTTCAAAGAAAATCTATGAGATCAAAAATACTGATTTTAATCATCTGGATTTTCCCATTAATCACATGATGTTCATCTTTGCTTAGTATCAGTTGATTGACCAGTTCGAGGATAAAGATGAGTACAAAAGATTGAAGTTAAGGTTTCATGCTGTTTGGGAAAGAAGGAAGGGGAAGTGTGGTTCTTCGCTAAAATTGTCAAGGTGTTAAATATTTCCAGAGAAAGTTTGTTCGAGGGTCTGTTGCAGAATTTTTGATACCATATGGTCACAATAAACAATGTGGCTTTTGACTTCTTGGTGGCAGACTTTCCTTTTATGAAACTCTATGATCTCATTGATGTGGCAAAGATATTAAGCACAGTCGATGTGTCAAAAGTTCAAGTTAACAACAAAGATGATTTATTGACTGATTTTGCACATATCAAAGTTTTCTTAGACAATTACTATGATTGCTTTGTTGTGACAGATATCGAGCTTGCTTCTGCAGTGAATAGAACATCAAAGGTACCCAGTCGATGTTGAAAGGGCAAGGAAACTATGAGGATGGGGATATTGTTCAAAAAACTTTGGGTGTTATTTTTGTTGGAAAGAATAAGAATAATCAGATGAAAAAAATTTTGTTTCAGATTTGCAATGTGGATCGGTATACGAACTCCTAATATGCATGTCTTCATGTTCGTTTTAACAATTGCAAGAGGAATTTTGCATAGGATAAAGCTGAAATCCAAAAGATGATCATCTGGTATATCGAGATTCTTCAATTACTTCACCAGGCCGTTACGATGATGATGACATAGATTCGTCACTTCTCACTAAGGGGGAGACTGTAAGGTTCAAAGTTTATAGTGAGGTGTCGAAGTACAATTAGGCCTGGTCAGTTTCGAAGTCATTGTATTGTATTTCGAATGCATGTATTACATAAGGCATCTTAGTGTTCGAAGCTCTCATGTCTAGCCCTTATGTTTTTGTGTACACGCCTGTATGTCCCTATAAATAGGGAAGGTATAGGAGTCGAGAGTAATAAAGTGTGAACTTGGTGGGACTTTTGTGAACTTTTGAGAGCAAGAGCACTTTACTCTTTTTGTACTCCTGTATTCATTCAGATGAAATCAATGAGCTAAACAAATTCTATTTACATCTTTGTTCTTATTGTGTTATGTTCTTGATTTCATTCTATATAGTCGATTCAGACGAACTACATTTTTGTACCATATAGGGTCAGCATTTTCACACACTGATGATTTGTCGAGGGAACAACCTTCATATCATGGATCCATGGTCTACCTAGTGTAACATTAAAGGAGGATAATGTATTTATTACATAGAGGTGTTGCATAAAGTTTACCTCCTCTATGTAGATAGGTAGTTTCATCTCGCCAACTGTATGTTTTGTTTCACCACTGAATCCAATTAGTGATGAGGATCTTTTGATTACTTTAGCTTCAGGGATGTTAATCTTTTTTAAAGCATCCAAGAGTATGATGTTGACTAGGGATCCTCCATCGAAAAGGATCCTTTTGGCAAAATGGTTGCCGCTGTAAAGAGTGATCACCAATACGTCGTCACGAGCATCCTGGACATTTGTTTTATCTATTTCATCGATGGTAATCTCCTTCTTGTTTGTTATTGATGCGTTCTTTTGTGGCCTTTCTTCTTTCCCCCTCTTCAACACTTTTAGCGTGTCTTTTCACTGCAGAATAAGAGTTGCCACAAATGTCAGATCCTAAAGTGATCACATTGATTACCTTAGCATCCGTAGGAGGGGATCCCAGCTCTTCCAGGATCTTCTGAGGATCCTGATCCTTTTCTTTGGATCTTTATGTTCTTCTTCTGAGGATCTCCTTGAAGTATCCTTTACTGCGTAGGTAACTAATCTCTTCTCTCTAGGGATATGCAATGTTCCATAATGTGACCAAATTCCTCATGGTATGCACACCATTTGTACTTGTCTTTCTAAGTGGTGGACTTTTCCCCCTTTCTTAACCATCTCGCTTTGTCGCCAAGATCCTGCATAAAAAATATCAAACTTGAAACATCCACAGAGAAACAATAGTCAGTAATTTTAGGAAATTCTTTTTCCTCCCCTTCATCTTCAAGGGCATTAACCCTATGATGATTGGGTCTGTAATAAGGCTTAGACTTATAGGATCTATGCATCGAGGAGTCGACCTTCCTATTGAGGTTATCTTAGGAGTTTGGTGTGTTTCTCCTTTTTTGGTTCTCCTTGTCTTCTTTGAGCCTTATGAACCTTAGGAATTTGCTCCTTACTTTGTCCATTCTTTTGCATGGAGTCATTACAAGGTCTTCATAGAAAGGAGAGTCTTTCTTCAAGCCCATTTGAAGGCTTCTATGACAATTTCCATGCAGATGTTGGGGATACTCAGAGCTTCCCGGCCAATACTGTTCACGAAATCCATGAGGGGTTCCTTAGGATCCTGAACCAACCAATAGAGATCACTAGTGATCTTGTCGAATGTTCTGCTACAAAAATATTGGTTGTTAAATATATTAACTAAATCTGAAAACGAAGTAATAAATAAGGAGGAACATTTAGTAGCCATTTCAAGGTTGATCCTGTGAGGGTTAAACCAAAACCCTTGCATAGGTAAGCGTCCTTAAAATGTGTGGGAATGGGGATGATCTCCATTATTTCCCTGTATTGTGCCACATGTTCTTTAGGATCCATAGTCCCATCATAAGGATTCATTCTTGAGAGTTTAGAAGCGCTTTGGGACTTCGATGTCAACAATTACATGAGCGAATCTTGAGATCATGTGGTTTGTTGGGGAAACTTTTGGTATAGGCTGGACTACTCCGGGTACTCTTGAGATCTCCTTTCATAGCTGTTGAAGTTCTTTGGCTGTGATCGGGCTCATTCATGTGTCAACATCTATAGAGTTAATAGTAAAAGTGTTATTTTTCACCAATTTACTAGGATCCTTGTTATTAGGAGTAATGAAGGTTTCGATAGGATCCTGGATCATATGATTTTGGGTTGCAAGATTGAGGGTGCTGCTTCTTGGGGCTTGTAGATCTCTGCCCTCATTCTCTCCATTTCCTTGAGTATTGTCTTGTTGTCCTCTTGTTGTTGAGAGACTTTTCATTCCAATCTCTTCATCATAGCAAATATTTCGTTATTAGAAATCAGTACAAGAGGATCTTGAAATCCTTGGGAAGCGACCAGAGAGGTTTTTTCTTTGGTGCCTCAAAGGCTTTCATGGGACCTCCATGTAGGGGTGGAGGAAGATTTTTAGATGAAATAGGAAGAATGGAGGAAGAGGATAAGGTCGGTTGGGTAGACATGATTTTCGAACGATTATGAACACCACGGTCCTACGGTGTGTGGCAAATTGTTTTAGTAAAAAATCGACTAAGTGGATATCAACCAAGGTGTATGAGAGGCTGTGGTGTTAATGAAATGTAAGTGTCGAATAATAATCAAAGTAAGACAAGTGAGTTACATGGAAATCCCTTAATCCTTTATAGGATATTTGACATAAAACCTTGGGAGGTGATAATGATCACCTGCCTTGATATGTTTTATTGATTTTAATCTAAGATTACAAATATGATGTGGGTAATACGAGTATAAGTGTAATGGTAAAGCT
Source organism: Lactuca serriola (assembly GCF_051521515.1). Lineage (NCBI taxonomy): Eukaryota > Viridiplantae > Streptophyta > Magnoliopsida > Asterales > Asteraceae > Lactuca > Lactuca serriola. The sequence continues at coordinate 255,989,536 of NC_136415.1, read as the reverse complement.
AATCATGCGTATATGTGTGATTTACATGTGTAATTTATAGTCTAAGCTAATCAACAAGAAGTTCGAGATTTTTCGGATCCTCGTTGAACAAATATTTGCAAGTTATTTCACTTGGTTTTCTGAGTCTTAAGCTTGGTTGAAGTTGTTGGATTAGGTGTCTAAGCCCATAACTATAACTGGTATAAACTTGAAATGATGGTAGCACAACCCTTTTGCGTTGCCCTCAAGCCTAGCAATTGGACGGGATATTTTGGAAAGAGAGGTTGATTTATTATTTGATTAATAAATTGAAATATATATAATTTATTAATATATTGTAAAAATAATAAATTAATTAGAAATAATAATATTTAATTAATATTTAATAAGAAATTAATTGGAATTAATTTTGTGATAAAAATAAATAATTAAAAGTGTAGGGACTAAAGTGTAATTGTTCAGTAGTTGAATAAGAGGCGTTCGAGAATCTACCTATGGCCTTGGACGATTTTATAGAATTATCCTTGGTGGAAAATCAGGAAACAGGATAATTACCAACTCAAGATAATATTATTATATTGGGTTTGGGATTATCTAGGGTTTCTGAGTTGCATTATATAACGAGGGCAACCCCTAGCATTTTTGGCATTCATTCTTCACCAAGGGTTGGCCGAAAATCTGATCTCCTACCTCCTTTCTCCTCAATATCCTTCTTGGTTGTGTTGGGTGTGAACCAATAGAGGCACAACGTTTGTGGTGCGTGCTTCTAAAAGATCAACAAAAGGATTCTTGGTTGTTTACTTCAATAATCAATAAGGTATGTATTCTTACTAATGAATTCAAGTTTGAATAGGAAAAATTTTGTTGATTGATAGTTCATAGCATGTTTCCTTTATGTGACAGAAAAAGATCTTTCTTAGGTTGCATGTGCCCTAATCATTTAATTGTTAAATGTTTTTCTGCTTAGTGCATTGTTTTTGTAACCTCCATAACCCATCAGAAGTGACTCTTCATTGAGAATAAGTCTTGAACAGACCAATTCCGCACATATGAGAAAATTAAAGATGAATATAGCTATTATAAGTGTTAGGAGATATTCGTGATAATATCATGATCCTGGGATATGTTTAAGGATGCTGAGCCTTCAGAAATATTAAAGGTCATGAATATTAGTAAAGGATCCTTTCCCTAACAGTTGGTGGTGGTGGTAAAGTGTCACGACCTCGACCAACGGCAGAAACACCGGGCGGTGTAACATCATTCCTTGTATCACAGTTATATTACATTTATTGAACAGTACAAAAGTGTTATTATAAATTACATACCTTTATTGATAACATAAAGTTATATTATTATTCCAGCTTATCAAGTTCCTGAAAAAACATACATTTTGAAAATACGTTAACATAAAGTTGATGAGTCCACATGTTTTGACTCTAAAAAAATCGTATTTTTCCAAGTTCGAAAAGTTTGAAGTTAGTTTTAAAATAACATTCTGACTCATACTTATCTCTAACATATTGTATATATCCTAGGTATACTGGTTTAGTTACCAAATAAGTGATACCTACAATTTCCATATACTATTAGTAATCCTAAACCAAGGAAGGTTACTACTTATAAATCTTATTTCAATTTTATATGAGTATGTGTGCTAGGTATAATTGTCTACTTAATGAGCAAGTAGTATACCTACAAGTTCCTTGTACCTAGAGTACAAGTGTTTGGGAAACTTCTAATTAACATTCATACTTGTATATCGACAAAGTATAATGCTTCTAAAACTGTGCTACCATGAGTCCGTAACCGCGGCTGACATAAAGACCTCTAATTAAAAGATTCCACCAATGATTCCTGCACTGGTGCAATTATAAAACCGCCATTGGTGCGACAAAGGATTCCACCAAGGTAAATACTTCCTCCGTGCGCTTCATGTATGCCGGGTCCAAAACAAAACAATCAATGGGATAGTTCATCACCCGCAAACTATATGGTTGTAGCTAGCAACCATGGCTGGGGGTGTCAACCCGCATAGATCTATAGTCCACCACAAAACCATTTGGATTGTAGCTAGCAACCACATATGGGGACATAACCCACATAGATCTATACACAACTTCCTCGCTCACATTGAATTAACAGTTACAAGTAAGAGGATTTCCCCTAAGATTTGCAATCTTAGTTGATGAATAAAATAACTTATGTACACTTTCTCGTCATCGTATGGTTCTAATAGCGAAAGCATATTCGTGTCTAAAACCGTAAGTTACTAGATTATGCTTTCAACATTACTCCTAAATAATATTTAGGCAGTACAATAACTATAACTTGTAGTAAAACCAGGTTCTATCTTAACATAAAACTAATAATAACAATATACCTAACAAGTATATATAGAACTTCTAAATATACCTTCAGGGCTATATCAATAACATACCAGGTTTTATCTTGACATAAAACCAATAATAACAATGTACTTAACAATTAGTATATATAACTCCCGGGTATAACTTCGGGGTTATATCACACATAATATATATAGAACTCCCGAGTATAACTCAGTTTCAAGATTAGAATAATAACATGCTAATAAGTTTAATATAGTTGTATATTTTCATATATCAGATCTATCCTAGTTATCTATGATACAAAACAACTATATCCCGGTAAATATAACTATGTATGTGGATACAAACATACTATCATATAAACATAATATTAACTTTTATATAATATTTACCATGCGTTTTCCACCGAAAAAATTAAAAAGTGGGGCCGTGAAACTCACCGTAGTAGCGTGATTTTATACAATTTAAGTAGAAACAGTTAGCGGTTCATGATCGCTGGGCTCGAGACGCAGAATGCCTTCAACAAACGAGAGAGAGAGAGAGAGGAAATAAATTTAGTTGTAAGGAAGGTTAGGTTCGAACTTGCTATTTAAAAGCTTCCAAGACACTCTCACGTCATGAGAAATCATGGCTCACGTCCCGAGGCCAAGCTGCATTACCTCGTAGACTTTCCATTTGCGGCTCTAGCTTCGGAATGTGTTAGTTTGACTCCTCATGTTGTGAAAAACTATGCTCACATCGTGAGCCCTAAAATTATCACTCTGTAGAATTTCCATCTGTATTCTAGCATTCAGAAGTGTCCTTTTGATTCCTCACGTCATGAGAAAACATGCTCACGTCGTGAGCTGTTATAGATTAGGGTTTCTACCACATGTCATGCTCTCATACAACTATATATATTTGGAAGATCATAACTCTTGCATTCGAGCTCTGTTTTTTACGTTCTTTATATCCACGCGTAGGTATTTCCAGTTGATACAACTCTGTTTTAGACTCCAACCACTAATTCTAAGTCTATTTTAAATTCCTTTTGTTATAAAGGATATAGTGATAGAATTTATCAGAACCTTTTCATTTGAAGTCAGATTTAGACGTTCTATATATTTTTTGGAATCGTATAGACTTGTAGTGTTGAATGAAAATTTCATTAAAGATTAAAGTATACTGATTATAATATGTGTTTGTTATATTATATTTGACCTAATTTTGACGGGTGTTAAATTCTCCCCCCGTTGAAATAATTTCGTCCCAAAATTTATCTTGTGGACGAGGAACTGTTAATTAGATGGGGAAAACATTGTGTATATTACTTAGCTCTTGAAGTAACTGAAGTTGAAATACGATAGAACCAATTCTGGTTTAGAATTTCAAAAGGCCCTATATATCACGAGTTGAGCTTGCCTCGTTTCCCAAATCGAATCATGCCTTTCCAAGGAGAGACCTTCAATATTACTTTATCTCCAACTTGGAATTCCAAAGGCTTACGTCTAACGTCAGCATAGCTCTTCTGACGATCACGTGTGGCCTTTAATCGATCCTTAATTTGAACGATCTTTTCAGTTGTCTTATGGATTATTTCTGGCTCGGTACATAAGGTATTACATGTATGTTCTCTAGCTAATTGTGTATCTCTAACTTCTGCTGACATCTTTGATTCTTCCCAATTCTTAATTGCTTCAATATTCGAGGGGTTGACATGAATCCCTTTGTTACTAACTACATGTTCTAAAAATTTGTACTTCTCTAATCCAAAATTCACATTCAGAGAATTTTGTGTACAACTTTTCTTTTCTTAGTAGTTCCAAGATTATTTGCAAGTCTTTACTGTTTCTTCCTTGGTGCGTGAATATATCAATATATCATCAATAAATACTATCACAAATTTATCCAAGTATGGTTTACAAACACTATTCATGATGTCCTGAACATTATTGGAGCGTTGGTCAATCCAAAGGCAAAACTAGGAACTCATAATGACCATACCGAGTCCTAATGTTGTTTTTGGAACATCGTCTTCATGTAATCCAATTTGATGGTATCCTGATCTGAAATCTATCTTGAATCTTCTAGAATCTTCAGGTGTTTTAATCTATCAACCACCATATCCAAGTTTAGTTGTGCATCGGCCTGACCTTAATTAAATATAGGTGATCAGTCTACATTTAGTTGTGGTTCGGCCCACGTACAATAAAACTCGACTAAGGATTTTGACCTAAAACCTTGCGTTTGTATTGTTATCGAGAGTTGGGTTTTCTATATTTTTGGGTTATACATGTGTTCTCATCGCGAGACTGAGTTTATACGTAACTCTATATCTTTGTGTTTGTTATTTTCATGGGTGTTATTAATTATTGTTTGTTACTTCAGGTCTAGCTGATAAGGCACTGGCCAATCAGGACAGTCGAAAGGGCAGGATCATTTTAGAGTATAGCCATTATGAAATCCAACAACCTAAATGACATGTCTATCCTGTCACCGCTCCCGTAAGGAGTCCTTTAGTAGTATAATTACTAATACATTTTATTTGTAGGTTAAGGATATACCTAAACCTAACAGAGTAAGCCCTAGACTACATTCGTGCTTTCCTAAGAAAGTATTACTTCTCTATAGTCAATAGATTTGATACCAATCTGTCACACTCGCGGGCGGCGGCGGTAACACCGAGCGATGTAACGTCATACCTTGTATCAAAGTTATACAACATATATTGAACATTACAAAAGTGTTATTATAAACTACATACATTTATTGATAATAGAAAGTTACATTATTATTCCAGCTTATCAAGTTCCTAAAAACATATGCATTTTGAAAATACGTCAACATAAAGTTGATGAGCCCCCAGGTTTTGACTCTAAAAAAATTGTATTTTTCTAAGTTCGAAAAGTTTGAAGTTAGTTTTAAAGTAACATTCTGACTCATACTTATCTCTAACATATTGTATATATCCTAGGTATACTGGTTTAGTTACCAAATAAGTGATACCTACAATTTCCATATACTATGAGTAATCCTAAACCAAGGAAGGTTACTACATATAAATCTTATTTCTATTCTATATGAGTATGTGTGCTAGGTATAATTGTCTACTTAATGAGAAAGTGGTATACCTACAAGTTCCTTGTACCTAGAGTATAAGTGTTTGGGAAACTTCTACTTAACATTCATACTCGTATATCGAAAAGTATAATGTTTCTAAAATTGTGCTACCATGAGTCTGTAATGGCTTCTATGACATAAAGACCTCTGATTAAAAGATTCCACCAATGGTTCCTTCATCGGTGCCATAATAAAACCGCCATTGATGCCACGAAGGATTCCACCAAGGTAAATACTTTCGTTGTGCGCTTCATAAATATTGGGTAAAAAAAAAACAATCAACGGGACAGTTCATCACCCACAAACTGTATGGTTGTAGCTAGCAGCCATGGGTGGGGGTGTCAACTTGCATAGATATAGTCCACCGTAAAACCATTGCGGTTGTAGCTAGCAACCACGGTTGGGGCGATAACCCACATAGATCTATAAACAACTTCCTCGCTCACATGGGATTAACGATTACAGGTCAGAGGATTTCCCTTAAGATTTCCAATCTTAATTGATGAATAATATAACTCATTTAGACTTTGTCGTCCTCCTATAGTTCTAATATTGAAAGCACATTCGTGTCTAAAACTCTATGTTACTAGACTATGCTTTAAACATTACTCCTAAATAATATTTAGCCAATACAATAACTATAACTTGTAGTAAAACTAGGTTCTATCTTAACATAAAACCAATAATAACAATATACCTAACAAGTATATATAGAACTCCGGAATATACCTTCAGGCTATATTAATAACATACCAAGTTTTATCTTAACATAAAACCAATAATAACAATATACTTAACAATTAGTATATATGACTCTCGAGTATAACTCCGGGCTTATATCACACATAATATATATAGAACTCCCCAGTATCACTCAAGGTCTACATTAGTATAATAACTTGCTAATAAATTTAAAATAGTTGTATGTTCTCAATGTATCAGATATATCCTAGTTATCTATGATACAAAACAACTAAATCCCAGTTAATATAACCATCTATGTTGATACAAACATACTATCATATAAACATAATATTAGCTTTTATATAATATTTAGCATGCATTTTCGCACGAAAATATTAAAAAGTGGGGTCGTGAAACTCACCCTAGTAGCGTGATTTTATAAAATCTAACTAGAAACAGTCAGCGGTTCGTGATCGTCGGGCTCGAGACGCGGAATGCCTTCAACAAACGAGAGAGAGGAAAGAAATTTAGGTTTAAGGAAGGTTAGGGTCAAACTTGATATTTATAGGATGCCCAATACACACTCACATGATGAGAAATCATGGCTCAAGTCGTGAGGCCATGCTGCATCTCCTCGTATACTTTCCATTTGCATCCCTACCTTTGGAAGGTGTCCGTTTTCTCCTCACGTCGTGAGAAACTATGCTCATGCCGTGAGCCATAAAATTTATCACTCCATAGGCTTGCCATCTGTAATCTAGCTTTGTGAAATGTCCTTTTGACTCCTTACGTCGTGAGAAAACATGCTCACGTCGTGAGCCCTGATAGATTAGGGTTTTCGTCACGTGTCATGTTCTCAGACAGTTATATCTTTTGAAGATCATAACTTTCGCATAGTAGCTCTGTTTTTGACGTTCTTTATATCCTCGCGTAGGGATTTCCGGGTACTACAACTTTCTTTTAAACTCCAATAGCTAATTCTAAGTCTATTTTATTGTTATAAAGGCTATAATGATAGAAATTAGTATAACTTCTTCATCTGAAATCATATTTAGATGTTCTATATATTTTTGGAATCGTATAGACTTGTAGTGCTGAATGAAAATTTCATTAAAGATTAAAGTAAATTGATTATAATATTTGTTTGTTATATTATCTTTGACTTAATTTTGGCTGGTGTGAAGTAGAGTTTTGATTTGAATTCTTTAAATATGCTAATTACTATATAATGGACTTTATATTATGTTATGTTGTGAATTTTATGTATTAAACTAGAAAATAGATTGTATTAAGTTTTATATTTTATATAAATTTTGTTTTGAAATGTAAATGAAGGTATGCACGTAAATATTAAATTGTGTATTACAAAATTAATATATTTAATAAACTATGAATATGATATTTTAAACTTTGAATACCACTTATACACGATATATTTCTTAAAGAAATCTACATTTTAGAGAAAAAATTTGAATTTGTCAAAGCACTCTATTTTTTTACTAAAATTTTATATATTTTGGCTTGAAAAATAAAAAACTATTACCAAAGAAATTAAATTTACAATGTTTTTTCTATTAAGCTGTGAATACGATTAGAAAATACCACCGCATTTAATGTTACTCCGATGACTGTTCGACGGTGGTCCGACGACGATGGTAGTAAGTAGTCTGATAGTGGCAAGTTGTTTGTAAACAGGGGAGTGGAAAGTTTGCTTAATACAATATAAATGTTCGATTTGTCGAAAATGCTCTTAATAAAAGCATATAAAAATGGTTTGTATGGTTCCGAACTTTTTTGGGTTCTCATTTGAATCATTCCTATATATATATATATATATATATATATATATATATATATATATATTTATAAAAGTCCAATAGAGACCTATTATTAATCAAGATACCAATGTATTAATCCAATGCGTTGAAAAAACCAAATACACCATTGTTCATGATTTTTCATTTTGTTTCCATAGAGATCCATATTAATATATAAAAATAATTTTTTTTCGAAAAACCCTACTTCATTTTCTTTGTTTTTTAAGAAGTTACGGTCTATTTTTTGTCAAAAATAATTAATAAGTATATCAAAATTCATATTTTTTGGTACTCTTTAAACATAAATTCATATTGATGTAAATAAAATAAAATTTTAGTTCAGAATCACATTGTGCATAATAGTAAGTCAGATTCAGATTGTGAATTCAAAAAACTAAATTATATAGATTTCATATTCACAATTTGAATAAATCAATTTGTTGATTTTACATTGTGAATCTGCATGAAAATATATTTTGATTACTATATAACTTTCACTTAATTGATGAATAATAAAATAGTTGAAATAGTAAGTCAGATTCACATTATGAATGTTAAAATTAAAATATTTACAATTTAGATTCAGAATGTGAATATGAAATGTTCGGGGTTTTTTTTAATCGATGCTAATGTTTATTAATAAATGATAAAAATTTGAGATTTTTGGTAAAATTATATTTTTTGGATAAAAATAAACTTAAATATTAAAAAAAACAATAAAACAAAGTGGGTTTTTTTTTTCAAAAAAAAGTTTATTTTTTACATATCAACATAGATCTCTATGGAAAAAGGATAAAAAATGGTGAACAATGGTATATTCGGTAAAGTAGTGAGTTTTATGTTATAATCTGGTATATGTGCATCCAATGAACAAGTGTGTACATCCATTACCTTGGTCGTTGATCATTATGATTTTTTTACCGTCACGATTGATTCCTTGTTGATAATGGTTCTATATATATATATATATATATATATATATATATATATATATATATATATATATATATATATATAGGGTTAGGTTATATTGTTCTAATCATCTATTCTGTGCATGTAGTATTGATTCTGGACCAATCATTTTAGTTATTTTAAGAAAGTAATTAATGCATATTAGATGTTAAAGATATAATGAGCATTAATTAGAACTTCAATATTTAATATGCATTAATTACTTTCTTTTAATAACTAAAAAGGATTGGTCCAAAATCAATCATACAAGCACACAATAGATAGTAAAAACATTTGAACCTAACTCTCTCTCTCTCTCTCTCTCTCTCTCTATATATATATATATATATATATATATAGAGAGAGAGAGAGAGAGTCCGGATCCGGTGAAGGGCATTTAGGTCAAATATTATGTTGAATGAGATGGGCCAAAATAGAATTTGTTCTTGGGTAGAGTTGAACTACGATGCATATAAAGTTATGAACGTCGTCTTCTTCTTTGTTGCGCACAACTGAAGCATGTATTCCATATATAATTTCTTTAATTGAATGGGATTCTTTCTTTATCGATCAAACATTTCTCATCAAATTAGGTTAGTATCATTCAAGTCGATCGGAGATTTCTTCATTAGTCAAAGATTGTTTCTTCATCAAAAGTGATTTTTTAATAGTCGATCATGTGAATTGATCTTTCAAATCACGAACCAAAAATGATTTTATTTCTTTTGTTATTCTGATAGTGATGTTGATTTTAGTTGAAAAATGTCATGAATCAACACAATCTATGATTGAAATCAAGATTCATTTTGAAAATTCATATAAACTATGTTTTCTCAATTTTAGGTTAAAATATAAAATTTTAATTAAAAAGGCTTTTTAATAATTAAAAATTTTGTTTCTTTCAGTTTTAGGTAGAAATTATATGTTTGTAAGCACATTTACTGCCCAAAATCAAATGATAAAGGATTATCATCTTATGTTTTATAGCGCGTTACAGGTGCTTGATGAGACGCCTAAGGGAGTTCATGACTTTTCTAATTATGTTCATTGTTTATGATATGTGTTTTTATGTATGTTTTTTAATTTCTCAAGTTTTAAAACTATAAAACCGATTTTATCGCAACCGGACTAATAAACACACTCGGCAATGTACCTAATCATGCAATAGTATAGTTGCGGTAAGACAAGGTGTCGAACACAAGGGGAACAGTGGTGAATTAGTTTGGAATTTTTTTTATTATAGGTTATATTAAACACAGAAAAACAATAAAATATGTGTTTTTATGGAATTAGATCTCATATAAACAACTAAACAGGAAATCTCGTTAAACTGACCGGAGACAAATCTTTTTAGGTACTTTGCTTTAGACAAATTACATCTGAAATTCATAAATAATTTCTCACACAAAAGTTATTTATTCTTTGTTCAGTGATTCCTTATTTGATAGTTTCTAGGTCTAGACAACTAATCCTTTGACTTTCATGAGTTTTAGTAACAATGATCATGTGGACTAATTATCCTAAAAATCAGTATACAATTCGTATTATGAGAGACTTGAACTACTAGCATCAAGATCATGAAGCTAATTACGTATGAATGGTCGTCATATGTAGACTTGCACATTTTAATCACAAACTTACTGTTTAACCCTAGGTTCTGATAAAGCACTTTTCTTATGAATTTATAACTCATAAGCTTTTGTGATTCAGGCACATCAAAATAGATTGTTCATCTAACCTAACAATACTCAACAATAAACAGATAAGAATGCAACTTCAACACATAAACATCTTTATTAAGCAATCATAAGAAATTGAATAAGAACTAATAAACCTCAAGGAAACTAATTTATAGATTCAAGAATTCATCTAATTATAAACGAGAAGCAAAAGGGTTTTTTATATCCCTAAATAAGAAAGTAAATGAATATAAAATCACATTGGAGCATTAATCATGGTCGGAACAATGAACCAAATAATTTATGGGATGAATCCGCTCTCTAATCATTCAAATCTCCATTCCTATTAACTTAACGGCCTTTCGGCTGCCTTCTAGACCCTTAAAACGGTAGAAAATATGTTTCTTGTCGACCAAGGATGGATAAAAGTCTTAATCTCTCTCTCTAGGTTAATGAAAAATGGCAACATATATGTTTCTAAACCGACGTCGTATGTTGGGCGTACTTAGGATTACGCTGAGTGTAATGCAGTAAAAGCATGTTTTCAGTCAGCCGTGTACATTGGGTGTACCCACCATTATGGTTTATAACATGTTTGAATAAAAAATCTTAGCATCAAGTACTTACTTTGATATATTCTATAGTTTGTCATATGTTTCAATCATAAAATTGTTGTAATTGGAGCATTACAGAGTTACGGATCATAACAAGAGTTTTGTTTCATAACTTATACTTAATTCATAATATTGTTTTGCAACATGTTATTGATTTGTTATACTCTTTGGATTTATATAAATTCATATATTTATTATCACTTTATATTTAACATTGGATCATGTGACAACCCGAACCATTTTCTATTGACATTAGCCGATTCCGTAAGTAAATTTTGAATTTTTCTTTAGTTACGTCAAATTCTGTTGCTTTGGAAAATCTTTAAGTTATATAATTGAATTTTATGTATGAGTCAGAACCAAAATCGCGCAAAACCCAAGTTACTCCGAAAAATCAGTGAATCCGGCCTGACCGGTGTTCACGGCCGTGAACACGATCACGACCGTAAACCCGATCACGGCCGTGAACCAATTCTCGGTTGGTGGACCCACCAACGACCATACTCCTAGCCTATAAACTCGAGATTTCACCCAAAACACACATTGTCTCTCTAAAAGCTCTCACCCGAAAACTCAAGATTTCACAAGTTTTCTCTTCATCTATTGCTATACCCGCCTTAGAAGACGTTTTGGAGCATCAACACCTGTTTTCCGTCGATTCAAACATCGTGTTCTAAAGTTCACGACTGTGAACCCCTCAAATCTTCATAATTCGGGCTATGAAACCTTCAAACCTTGAAAGACCTAAAACCCTTCAAAAGTAGTAAACTGTTCACGGCCGAGATCACTTCACGGCCGAGAACAGTTCACAGCCGTAGCCCATTCACGGCCGTAATCAGCCCTACACCGTGAATCTTGGCTTAAAACCCACTCTTCCCAATTAAATCGAGTCCCGATAACATTCCTTAACCGAAAGCAAGTGTTTTTCCAACAGTTTATCTAATGAAATCCCTAATTTTAGATACCAATATGTGTTTAATTTTTGATAGGATTTCGTTAAATTCGTGTACAACTTGAAGGTTCTCAATTCCAGTTCGCAGTCCGACACATACACGCAATCATCAGTGAGTTCATACCCCTACGCTTTAACTCTTTTTAACGTTTTCAGGGGGGATACAAGCCAAATACAAATGATTTTAGCGAATTTATGCAAAATAATTTCATAGGGTTAAAACTTATGGAATTGGTACAAACAAAAGATACCCTATGTTTATAAAATATTTGAGATATTTTATCCCTCTTGTAACATGCTGAGCATAAGGGACGTTTTCAAATTACAATTATAATTGCATAGTTTTCTAGTTAATACATGAACTGAGTACATAACCTACATATGAACTATAATAGGTATAGTTCGGGAATTCAATATATAGTTTACAGATTCAAAACCTATTCGGTTACAAGACATTCTCAAGAGTACTACACTAAATAATTATTTAAGTATAATTATAATTACTCTCCAAAACATACAAACGGTTTCAGATACAAGAGAACAATAAAAACGACATGTAAACTACTATATGTAGGATTAGGAGACAACACTTCAACTGGGCTCTTTGGGGTACTGGTTAACTCCTATCATTAGTGTCAGTAGAATCTCCTGGAGGGAGAGAATGAGATTTATGAATAGATCTATTCGGTACTGACAATCCCACATCTGAACTGCTAGCTACAGTTAGGAAGGCATGCCTGGGGTAACAAATATCAAACCGTTCGATGCCTGAAGAACATTGTAGAGGTCACTAGTCATATCAAGCATAGTTATACGACTCACAATAGTATAAACTAACCTTTGTTTACATGATCTCATTCTTCATTAGTTTTATTTTAATTAATAGAACTACTATACTTTACACTGGAGGATTCAGGGATACAACACATGGTTTTATTTATTAAAACTACTATACATACTGGTGGTAACCAGAGTTTTCAAACAAAACATAGTAACAAATATATATGTTATAAAATATTGGATTTCTTGAGAAGCATATAAACATTTTTACAAATTCCATGATAGATTTCATTACAAAAACATTTTTATGAACTCACCAGCTTTATGCTGATACTCTTTCAAAATCGCTTGTATTCTATGGAATTCAATAGACAGGTTCTTCAGTAGGCTTTTGAGAAGACGGAGCGTATAGAGTCACATCTCTTATATATTTTGTTATACTTTTGATGTACTCAATCTATGAAACAAACATATTTAAATATTCATATCTCAATGTAATGGTTGTGTTTACTTTGATTACTATGATGAAAGTGTTGTGATATTGTACATAACGTCCTCCACCCCTGAACGTTTCCACCGTTTCGGTTTGGGGGTGTGACAAATTGGTATCAGAGCTATTGTTTATCGTGAACCAAGTAGACCGAACCTTACATGGTATACAACTATAAACGCTAAGGGGGCTGATGTGCTCTGAACTAAAAGTATGCTTTTAAAAATATAAATATCTTATATGAAGTATACAAGTATATATACATATCAGAAATAGTATCGCAAGTAGAACAAAACAAAAGTATTTAGATGTTGGACACTGCAGTAAAACCTGGATAGTTATGTAATCATGTCTGGAATTAATATAGCCAGATCAACTGTATTTATTTGAGACATGACCAACATGTGTTTGGGAGTGACTGTGGTGTTGCAACAAGCCTAAAACTTACCAATCTATGTATATACAACAAGAGATCGATAGAACAGAGCGTACAAATTTAAAATACTATCAGAGTATTTTAGCTAGAGCGGAACTCATATATAGATTCATTCCAAGATTTACTACTTATTTCCTTTCTAGCGATAGTTTACTTGTATTGGTAACCCTTCTTTGTATATCGCTTAGTAGAACACTTTATCTATCAGGTTGAGATATATCTTATTTCATATGTCTTAATTCTAGGGGACTTACCATCCTCTTTTTCTTGATTCTTTTAGAATAAGATGCCTCCGAGAAAGAGACCCAACATGCAGAACAACAATCCCCCGACGAATTCGACGCCACCGCTGCAACATCCTCAGTACAATCCAACTGACTTCCAAGGAGCTATGACTGCCGACGTGGCTGCTGCAATGTCCTAGATCAACGCCAGTGGTACAAGTGGGGCGGGTAGTGGTTCCTCTACGTCCAACCTCGGTGACAGCTATGATCACACATGGGAATATACATATAAAGTCTTTTCAAATGCCAAGCCGCGGTCTTTCAATGGCAATAGAGGTGTCATTGCCCTGACTCGATGGTTCTAGAAGACCGAGTTAACCTTTGAGATATGTTCATGACCGGAATCCAGTAAGGTAAATTTTGTAGCGTGCAAATAGAGCACTAACTTGGTTGAATGGCCAAGTCAAGTCCCTAACTCTTCCAGTGGCTAATGCCATGATTTGGGAGGATTTGAAGGAACTAATGCTCGCCGAGTACTGCCCACGAGGCGAGATGCAGAAGCTAGAGGAGGAGTTTTGGAATTTAAAGATAAAAGGCTCTGACATTGCTACTTGCACTAAGAGGTTCAGTGATCTTGCTCTTCTCTGCCCGGGAATGGTCACTCCGGAGTGCAAGAAAGTAGAAAGATACATTTGGGGATTAACACCCCTAACTCAGGGGAATGTCCTCGCTGCAAGACCGCTGACTTTTGATAGTGCCAAACGGTTGGCACAAACTTTGATTAATCATGGAGGTCACCAGGATCCTGAGCCAGTTGCCCACGAACCACCCACAGAGAGTGGTGGAAAGAAAAAGTTCTAGAACAAGCTCAAGGGAAAGTCTTCGCAGGAGCCTTCCAAGAAACAACAAATAGTGACAGTTCATGCTGCTACAACTCCTGCCGCTGCCCCTACACCTCCAACACCTGGAAGTAGATATGCTGGAACCCTCCCAAGGTGTGACAAGTGTAACTTCCACCATCACGGGCCGTACCGTGAAATGTTGTGCAATAACTATGGCAAGAAGGGGCACACAACCCGTTTTTACAAGACACAAGTCCAACCCACTAATCAGGCTTCTAGAGCTGGTGTAAGTCAAGCCTATTATGGATGCGGTGAGACTGGGCATTATAAGAGGAATTTCCCAAAAGAAACAACCGGGAACGTGGGGAGAGTGCTGGCTATGGGCCAGGAGGAAGCTATCGCAGACCCTACAGTAGTTTCGGGTACGTTCCTCCTCAACAACTCTTATGCATGCATTCTTTTTATTCTGGTGTGGAGAGAAGTTTTGCTAGTCATGCATTCAAGCATCTGCTCAAGCATAAATCCCAACCTCTAACAGAAACATTTACCGTCGGCATGGTTAATGGTAAGAAAGAGGGCACTGACAACGTATTCATAGGCTATACCCATACCCTAAACGATCATTCCTTTCCCATCGACCTTATACCGGTCTCCAATAAGATCTTCGATGTCATTATCGGCATGGATTGGTTAAGTCTTCATCGTGCCGATATCCTCTGTTTTGAGAAAGCCATTCGTTTCAATCTGCCTAATGGCGAAGCCCTCATTATTTATGGTGATAAAATCAGTTCAAACCTCCGTATCATATCATGCATCAAAGCCCAAATATATCTTTGAAAAGAATGTCAAGAGTTTCTAGCCCATGTATTTAATAAAAAGCAGGAAGTTAAGGATCTCAAGAGCATCCCCGAGGCCTGCAACTTTCCTGATATCTTCCCTGAGGATCTCCCTGTAATCCCTCCCGAATGCCAAGTCGAGTGCAGAATCGACTTAATCCCCGGAGCCACTCCTATAGCCAAATCCTCTTACCGTCTAGCACCGGTAGAAATGCAAGAGTTATCTTGCCAACTCAATGAACTGCTCAACAAATGATCCATTAGACTGAGGTTCTTACCATGGGGAGTGCCGATCTTATTTGTGAAAAAAATGGATGGATCCTTCCGGATATGCATAGATTATCGCGAATTGAAGCAACTTACCATCAAAAATCGCTACCCTCTTCCCCGAATCGACGACCTCTTCGATTAACTTTAGGTAGACAGTTACTTTTTGAATATTGACCTAAGATTAGGGTACCATCAATTGCAATTCCATGAGGGAGATATTCCCAAGACAGCATTTCGGACTCAGTATGGCCACTACGAGTTTGTAGTAATGCCCTTTGGTCTGACTAATGCACCGACAGTATTCATGGATCTAATGAATCGAGTGTGCCGACCCTTCCTAGACAAGTTCATGATAGTATTCATTGATGATATACTTTTTTATCCCCGAAGTGAGGAAGATCATAGACAACTCTTGAGGCTAGTTCTAGAAACCTTATGGGTGGAGAAACTATATGCAAAATTCTCGAAGTGTGAATTATAGCTCAGAAAGGTAACCTTCCTTGGTCATGTGGTTAGCGAGGAAGGCATACATGAGGACTCTTCCAAGATCAAGGTGATAGAGAATTGGTCAGCACCGAAGACGCCCACAGAAATCCGTCAATTCTTGGGTCTTGCTGGCTACTATCGCAGGATTATCCAAAATTTCTCCAGGATTGCTAAACCGTTAACCACCCTAACTCAGAAAGGTGTGTCCTTTAGTAGGGGAGAGAAGCAAGACGTTGTGTTCCAAACATTGAAGCAAACCTTATGTAGTGCACTGGTTTTTTCTCTGCTAGAAGGGACATAAGACTTTGTTGTCTATTACGATGCATCCAGTCAGGGCCTAAGCTGCGTGCTCATGCAGCAAGGAAAGGTTATTGCTTATGCCTCAAGACAGATGAAAGGGCAAGAATTCAATTATACAACTCATGGCTTGGAGTTGGGAGCAGTGGTCTTTGCATTAAAAATATGGAGACATTATCTCTACGGAACCAAATGCACTGTCTTCACTTACCATAAGAGCCTACAACACATTTTCGACCAAAAGGAATTGTACATGAGGCAACGACGATGGGTGGAGCTACTCAATGAATAGTAGTGTGAGATACACTATCATCCAGGTAAAGCCAATGTGGTAGCAGACGCCATCAGCTGAAAAGAATACTCAGGTCACAGAATGAAGGCACTGGCAATGACCATCCATTCCCACCATGTGACAACCCTATATTTTTCCAAAGCAATGTAACACTCAAAAGTCTAATACAACGAAACTATTTGGAATCAACAGAATTAACCTCAAAAATAAAATGTTCAAAATCTAAAGTTGGGATGCATCAAATGATAGATATCGTGCCAAGATTTCCAAAAACATAAAGAACATTCAAAACCGAGTTATAATGAAAAAGGTTTCGACTACTCAAATATTCACGACACACCCGGTAAGACATTATTAAACGTAAAATGAGAAATTTCAATAAAATGCATTTTTCCTTAAGTATCTAAACAAAAGTCGTAGATTACGTTAAACGGTGAACGTGCATAAAAAGATCGCCCAAATTGGACCTCGTATGAAGAAGTTACGAATTTTCAAAGTTTCGTAACAGTAGTAGAGAGCTAAAAACTTGAATTGAAGATTGAACGATATTTAGCTAACGCAACCTAAACGAGAGTTGAAGGTCTCCACATCAGGAGTAAGATGATAAAAAGACAAACGAAAACATACGTCAGATAAAGAAACTATGAATTTTTAACGGACTTTAGCAGTCCCGGCCTATTAAAAACATAGTATTAAAAATAAATTCAAAACGAGCCGACGGAGTCTAAATAAAAGTTGTAGAGCATAGTCTCACCTACGCGTGGAAATAAAGAACGCGAAAAACAGAGGCCGTACACAAAAGTTACGGAATTTAGAAGATTGAAGCTGGGATTACGCCCAACCTAATTCAGGAGTACACCCAGCGTACTCAGGTGCAGGGTCGAGTCCCATCGGCTGCAAGCTCTACGCCTAGCTAGACCCGAGTCGTAAGCCGTGACGCAAGGTTACGCCCAGCGTAACGCGTACGCCCAGCATACTCCGGTGGTACGCCTAGCATACTCGCGCCCTCAGCCCTATAAATAGAAAGCATGGACTCCGGATTTTGGACACTTCTCTCAAACTCTCACTCACTCTCACACACTTGTAAGCACCAGAGGCCATCCCGATAACCCCGGTTCCACACCCGAGCCCCCGACGAAAGTCCTACACTACCGAGATCCACGAGAAGCTCGAGGACGCAACTTTCCGCGGTTGAAGTTTTGCTCGACTCTAGTCCCTCTCTCTCCAAACCAAACAAGTGAGTTCATACCCTTACTTTTCAAGTCTTTTCATGTTTTAGGGGGGGGGGGGGGAATACAAGTACAATACAAGAAAACATATCGTTATAAATACAACATCTATCCTGCTTTACGTATAAAGTTTAGTATTTTACCAAGTTATTTTCACCAAATGGAACATACTTTCTGAAATACTATAATGGGTATAGTTTGCGAGTTATTCATACATTCTTACGTATACATATTGAAAAACGAAATACTTTCACCTAAAGTAAAACAAAGACTTTCTTATCGTGAATTTGTTTATACTAAGTGATGTGAGATATTCAACTTCAACGTACTTTTTGGTATGCATTTCAAGTCCTGTATTATAAACCATAATCTCTTGGAGGGAGAGCGTGATACTTGTGTATGGATCTATACGGGATCGAAAACCCCGCACCTAAACTATTAGCTATAGTTAGACCGGCAGATCTGGGGTGACAAATGTCATAACACTACAACACCTGAAGAATGTTGTTACAGGTAGTCTGTGTCAATAGTATGGTTATAAAACTCACACGAAAGTATAAAAAGAAGATTGATTTACGAGACTCATAAATGCATTCAGTATTTACATTATTTTGAGCATAAAGTTTATCTTTATCATTTAAGTACGAAAGATACTAACGCACTCCAACTTTGGGAACTTTTCAAACTAAATGTGGAAAATATTGGATTTTCTGGAAACTACGTTCATCTACTTTCTTCTAAAAATGACATACTTTTCAATACAAAGACACTTATGAACTCACCAACTTTATTGTTGACACTTTTTCAAAACCACTTGTATTTCTCAGGGAATCGGTAATACAGGTAACTACCAGCTTTTGAAGAAGGAACGCTATGGCATTTATTATCAAACATTTTAAACCATCTTATTGTAATATTCTTTTGGAAACATGTATAAGGCAACAGTGTACGTTTTTATTATATATATATATGATGGTTGTGTTACTTTCATTATGATATTCAATTGTTATGGTACTACGTGAAGTCACCCATCCCCGAATGTTTCCGCCATTCTAGTTTGGGGGTGTGACACACCAATCCGCTCAGATCAGAGAGGCTCAGTTCGAAGCCTTGAAACCAGAGAACATGTCGGATGAAGCATTAAAGGGAGTGTAAAAGAACTTATAGATCAAGGGAGACAGAGTCTATTATTTCATGAACTGGATCTGGACCCCAAAGTTCGGTGGTTACATAGAGGTGGTCATGAGCGCAGGTCACAAGACTCGATACTCCTTTCACCCATGTTCGGATAAGATTTATCTGGATCTCAAAAAGCTATACTGGTGGTCAAACATGAAAGAAGAGATCGCTACCTTTGTGGGCAAGTGCCTGACTTGTGCCAAGGTGAAGGTGGAATATCAAAAGCCCTCAGGTCTACTTCAACAGCCAGAAATACATGAGTGGAAGTGGGAGAGGATTATGATGAATTTTTTCACTAATTGCCCAGGTCTCCGAGTGGGTACGATACCATATGGATGATTGTCGACCGATTAACCAAATCTACCCACTTCCTACCAATCAAAGAAACCTTAAAGATGGAGAGACTGACACGAATCTACATCCAATAGATTGTCCGTCTACATGGTGTGTCTGTGTCCATTATCTCTGATTGGGATAACAGATTCACCTCGAGATTTTGGCAGTCACAGTAGAAGGCTCTTGGAACTAAGCTGGATATGAGCACAACTTACCATATACAAACCAATGGGCAGAGTAAGAGGACCATTCAGACATTGGAATACATGTTAAGAACATATGTCAAAGATTTTGGAAAGGCGTGGGACATCCATTTGCCCTTGGTCGAGTTCTCCTACAACAACAGTTACCACACATGTATTAAGGCTACACCGTTTGAAGCCCTATATGGCCGAAAGTGTAGATCCCCTCTATTCTGGGCTGAGGTGGGTGACACGCAGCTAGCCAAGGGTCAAGTCCCCGATAGCACTCTCAGAGGCCAGGAATCATTCGCGAAACCACAAAAAAGATCGTACAAATTAGAGAACGATTGAAAGCCTCCACGGATAGGCAAAAGAGCTATGCCGACAGATGACGAAATCCTTGGAGTTCTAGGTTGGTGAGCGTGTTATGTTAAAGGTCTCACCCTGGAAGGGCGTGATACGCTTTGGGTAGCGTGGAAAGCTAAATCTGAGATTCATTGGACTGTTTGAGATTCTCGCTAGGATCGGTCCTGTTAGATAGAAACTTCGTTTACCTCAAGAGCTTAGCAACATTCATCCCGTCTTCTACGTGTCAAACCTTAAAAAGTGTCTATCTGAAGAAACCCTTGTGATCCCTCTTGACAAGATCGAGATCAATGAGAACCTAAATTTCGTGGAAGAACCAGTCGAAATCATTGATCGGGAATGCCAAGCGGGGACCTGAATTCACTTGGGAGCATGAAGATCAGATGAAAAAGAAGTACCCGCATCTTTATCCAGGTCCAAGATTTGTATTATCTGCTAGAATTTCGGGACGAAATTCCCTCTATCGGGGGGATGATGTGACAACCCGAACCATTTTCTGTTGACATTAGCCGATTCCGTAAATAAAATTTGAATTTTTATTTAGTTCCGTCAAATTCTGTTGGTTTGGAAAATCGTTTAAGTTATATAATTGAATTTTATATATGAGTCGGAACCAAAATCGCGCAAAAACCGAGTTACTCCGGAAAATTAGCGAATCTGGCCTGACCGGTGTTCACGGCCGTGTACCCGATCACGGCCGTGAACCCATTCTCGGTTGGTGGACCCCACCACCGACCATACTCCTAGCCTATAAATACGTGGTTCCTAGCATCATTCATACTTTTTTGGCAGCAAACACACTTTATCTCTCTAAAAGCTCTCACCCAAAAACTCGAGATTTCACAAGTTGTCTCTTCATCTATCTCTCTATCCGCCTTAGAACACGTTTTGGAGCATCAACACCTGTTTCCGTCGATTCAAACATTGTGTTCTTGAGTTCACGGCCTTGAACTCCTCAAATCATCATAATTCGGGCCGTGAACCCTTCAAACCTTCAAAGACCGTAAACGCTTCAAAAGCAGTAAACTGTTCACGACCGAGATCAGTTCATGGCCGTAATCAGCGCTACACCATGAATCTTGGATGAAAACCCGCTCTTCCCAATTAAATCGAGTCCCAGTAACATTCCTTAACTGAAAGCAAGTGTTTTTCCAACACTTTATCTAATGAAATCGCTAATTTTAGATACAAATATATGTTTAATTATTGATAGGATTTCCTTAACTTCGCATACAAGTCAAAGATTCTCGATTCTAGATTCGTAGTCCGACACATACAAGAAATCATCAGTGAGTTCATACCCCTACGCTTTAACTCTTTTTAACGTTTTTAGGTGGGATACAAGCCAAATACAAATGATTTTAGTGAGTTTATACAAAAGAATTTCACAGGGTTAAAACTTATGCAATTGGTACAACCAAAAGTTACCCTATTTTTATAAAATATTTAATATATTTTATCCCTCTTATAATATGCTGAGCATAAGGGTCATTTTCGAATTACAATTATAATTGCATAGTTTTCTAATCAATACATGAACCGAGTACATAACCTACATATGAACTATAATAGGTATAGTTTAGGAATTCAATATATAGTTTACAGATTCGAACCTATTCAGTTACAAGACATTCTCAAGAGTACTATAGTAAATAATTATTTATGTAATGCCCTGTTCTAAAATATTCATTTATGGAATTTCAGAGGCCAAGGCCAGGGGCATTTTAGTCCTAGATTAAATTTAGAGGTATTATTCGAGAAGTTTTCGAGCCGGAGTGTGTTGTTAGAAGCATAGGATTTCTCGCCACCTTTCCGTGGATATAAAGTTCATCAGAAACGGATCTAGAATGAAGGAGTTACGACACTTTGAAGATTTGGCAAGAATGGCCTTTATAGAGAAAAGTTTGCATGGAAGACCATGCATGCATGTCGGAGCGCGCGTGGGTACGCCCAACGTAAGCTGGGTTACGCCCAACGTAATGCGGCAATTTGGTCGCAGGTGTTCAAGGCGTACGCCCAACGTACGTGGAGGTACGCCTAGTGTACGCTAAAGATCATAAAACCCTATTTTTGGGTTAAGCACTATATAAAGGACATTATGGTTCCAACCCTAGCCCCCATATCAGCCTCCCCAACCTCAAAAGAAACCCAAGAATGTCCCTACCTTCATTTTATGAGATCTTGACCTTGGAGAACCCATTTTGGTGGATTAAAGCTTGGAAGCAAAGAGAAGAAGGTTGGCAAGGAGGAACCTTTGAAGCTAGAGCTTATAGATCTGGGATAAGTGCTTCATTTCGGACCTCTACAAGGTAAAAAGTATTGAGCTTGATGATTAACCTCTTAGATCTCCTTAGTACAAGTTTATGGACCTTTTTGGTCCCATGATTGGGACTTTATGACTTAAGCTCATTTCTAAGACCAGGGTTGCCTCCCTTAGAGTCATATGAGTCCCATAAGCAGTAAAGTTCCAACCTTTATGGTCCTATTAAGTCTATTCATGAGATCTAGCATCCTTTATGGAAGTAGAAATTTAGTTTGCGAGTTTGAGTTGGTTTGGGCCATATAAAGTCACCAAGTAAGTGACTTTATCGCTTAAGACATGGAATAAGGTTTGGATCTGAGTTTATAGCTTCTAAATCGAGGTATTAAGCACTTAATAAGAAGTTGGCTTATCAGGGTATTACGCTGAGCGTACGTGCAGGTACGCCCAACGTACGCGTCGTCAAGCCTGTACGCTAAGCGTACATTGGAATATGCCCCACGTAATTCTACTAGATGGGTTTTGAGCTTTTGGGCCTCAGTGTGGGCTGTGTTTTGGACTATAGGTCCTTGGGCCTTAGTGGGCCAGCAGAAGTCAGATTATGGGCCAAGGGCAATTTGGGCTCAAGAGAGGCCATATGTGAAGTAGGCCCAATTTAGTATAATTGGGCCATTGGTGGGCCTTTAATCGGCTAGTGGAGCACTTAGAAAGAATTAAAGGGTTTGGGCCATGATTATGACCCACACCGTTGTAGGGGTAAAATATTCATTTTACCCATCGAAAGATTCCTCTTTGATTTAGTGTTTGACTTGTCATGATAGCCGGAGAGCAGCCGGGACAGCAATCGAGGATCTTTCACTCGAGTTTTCAGCAGTCAGCATTCCGAGGTGAGTTTCCTTCCAGTAAGAAACAGGTCTAAGGCCACAATGCTGGCCCATTTAGCTAGCAGTAGTTTTCGGACTTTGATCCGATGCAGTAGTTAGTATGTTTGATGCCTTCGTGGCTCAGACAGGATTTATGTGTTATGTGTTCTGGGCTACGACCCGATGCAGTATGCAGTATATGTGTGTTCATGCTAGTTGATATGTTTATGTTATGCTTTGTTCAGTTAGTTCCAGACTTCGGTCCGATGCAGTTAGTCCGGACTTCGGTCCGATGCAGGGGACAAGGTCCCAGTCAGTTTCCGGAATTCGATCCGATGCAGGGGGCAAGGCCCCATGTAGTCCAGACTTCGGTTCGATGCAGGGGACAAGGTCCCAGTCAGTTTCCGGACTTCGGTTTGATGCAGTGGGCAAGGCCCAGTATGTGCTTTATAGATTATTGTATGGTATGTGGTAGTTTGGGGGAGCTCACTGAGCTTCGTGCTTACGATTTTAGTTTTTGGTTTCAGGTACTCAGTTTTCAAAAGAGGAGCTCGGAGAGGTTGCAGTGCACACACCATAGTCAGTTAGCCCAGGAATGTTTTACTCTGATAATGAGATTATGTTTTGAATTAATACTCGAAAATTATGTTATGACTTATGATACAGTTTTTATAAATATTGCTTTAGTAATGTTTTAAAAGAAATTTTTAGTCGTGATTTTTGGGTCGTTACAAGTTGGTATCAGAGCCTTGGTTTGTGGGATTCAGATATACTTGAGAGTGTGTCTCGACTCAAACTAAGGAAACGGTAAAAGGTTTTGAAAAGAAAAACATTTTTGAAAGGAATTTTTGGTAAAAAGGAGTTTGAGAAAAGAAAAGAGTTTTAGAAAAAGCGAAAAGAATATTTAGAAAGAAAATAACTTGAAAAGAGAAAGATGGAATGGTGCATGCAATCAACCGAGCTCAAGTAAGTACTCCCAAATTAGCCATACAAGTTTATGATTATCAGTTTAAGTTTCAGTTTTAGTTCCAGTTTCAGTTCAGTTCAGTTTCAGTAGAACAGCATGCTAGTATAGGACTAAGGATCTAGGAGGATGCCTTATGTGCCTGCTTATGTGTTTCAGCCTTATGAGAATTGCATGCTAGTATTGAGTAGACAGCAGTAGGATAGCCTATTTAGGTTATGCCTGATAGTATGAGTTCAACATTGTATGCTAGTACAGTTTCTTGATTATGAGAATAGTCTGCACGAGTATGTTTCATTTATCCGAATCCGTCTTGCTCTGTGCTTAGTGGGACTCTGAGTGATGGGAGTCACCCATTAGGTGAATACGTCACATCACATGTGATCAGGGTTGAATAATCTCAGAGTGCTGGATTTGGCCCTATTGCGCAGCTCTCGTCTGAGTCTAACCGTTGTAGGGACGAGTCTTTTACTCGAAGGATTATCTGAGCCTCGTCACATGTGATGGTATTAAGGTGGTGGTTAATTGACATTACAAGGAGGCTTTCAGCATCTAACGAATGTTTGGGTGGAGTCAAAGGTTCCCTAGGGCAAGCCTAGGATGAGAGTAGCAAAGATTAGCAGTAGAGAAAAGGAACTTGGTGGAGTTGAGGTAACTCTTAAGGAAAGTACAGATAGATGTGGAAGGTAGTATGGGCCCGTACTACTGAAAGTAGAGGATCCGTACTTGATTGAAGAGGGGCCGAGGCAAAACCAGGGAACTAGTGGAGGGTGTGAGAAGTCCCTCAGCAGCGGTGTGTATTGATCAGTAATGTGTTATATTTTCAGCATGGTGACGTTGCGCGAGATATCAGTTGGCAGTTCAGGTGCCGGGGAGGGATCTGGCTTAGGCTCTAGAGCCGGACAGTTTGATGATCAAATGAGGGATTTCATTTCTGCAGAGATTATGCGGAACATCATTGATCAGACTCCAGTGATTTTCGGCTCGGTTAGAGAGGACATCGTGGAGCTTATGGACAGTCATCTTGAGGCCTTTAGGGCTGGGATAGTTTCAGGACAGTTTGGGGCTCGTCTAGAGCCCGATGCTTATGGAGTTCAGGGATCGATCAGGGAGAGAGTTCCTATTTTTAGCTCTTACCATCAGGGGACAGGTGTGAGTGGGGCACCCTGTCTCCAGGAGGGACCTCTGCATGATTGGATAGTCAGGCAGGTTTCGCGAGCCATTCGCGAGGAGCTGCCCGACATTGTCGTGAGGGTCACTGATAGGTTGACCGCGAAGCTCCAGGATCAGACAGCGGTTGTTCAGACTATGGATGGGGTCGACAAGGTAACACATGAGTGAGAGACGGACAGGGAGTCGGAAAGGAAGAGGAAAACAGATGACACTCAGGTAGACACAGGTAGGGGAAGTGACCCAAGGGGTCAGATTCGAGATCGAGGGACTACCAGAGCTGCAGCCGATGCGGGAAGTGTGGTAGGACGCACGAGGGTGCGTGCAAGCGTAGAAGTGGTGGCGATGCTGGATGTTTCAAGTGCGGCCGGATTGGCCATTTTAGCAGGGATTGTATTGTTACCATCGCCCAGGGACTTGACCCGATATGTTTCCATTGCAGTCAGAGGGGCCACAAGAAGGCCCACTGTCCGAGTTTGTATACAGCAGGGCAGGTGCCAGCTCCTGCCCCTGGGACTTCGAGAGCCACCAGCAGACATCAGGTTCGGGCAAGGGCGCCTACGACTCGGAGCAAGGTATTCCAGTTGGTTTCAATATGGATTAGAGCAACAATGGATGTTGAGGGTACGTATCTTTTACCTTCCTGTCAATTATTATTCACGATATTATTGTTATGTTGATGGATTGATATCAATAAGCATATGTGTTGGGGTATTATATTACCTGCTTGTGACTGGGTTTTATGCCATCTGCATACCTTGGAATTAGAATGGTAAATTGGAGGTCGTCCCCTTTAGCTCAGGTTACTTCAGATGCGGTGACTGTAGCATGTATGTGTAATTTCAGTAGTGCCTCACTACTTTCAGAAGGTGCCATTCGGGTATTGATCAGTTATATATCCTTAGTGGTGACGATTTA
Organism: Lactuca serriola; assembly: GCF_051521515.1. Classification (NCBI taxonomy): domain Eukaryota; kingdom Viridiplantae; phylum Streptophyta; class Magnoliopsida; order Asterales; family Asteraceae; genus Lactuca; species Lactuca serriola. Next base: position 255,962,993 of record NC_136415.1, on the reverse strand, counting down.
AAGCTTCTAATGAAGTAGCTAGCGGACAGTAGGGAAGTGAGTTCGAGATGTTTACCCTGAATGCAAGTTCTCGGGATGTAGTCACTAAAGCAAATTCAGTGAAGGATTGAAGAGTGCTCGGTTAGTTAACAGGAATGGTTCGGATTTGGTAAGGGTTAGTTTGTAACGACCCAAAAAAAATCACAACTAAAAATTTCTTTTAAAACATTACTTAAACCATATTTATAAAAACCGTATCATAAGTCATAACATAATTTTCGACTATTAATTCAAAACATAATCTAATTATCAGAGTAAAACATTCCCAGGCTAACTGACTATGGTGTGTGAACTGCAACCTCTCCGAGCTCCTCTTTTGAAAACTGAGTACCTGAAACCAAAACTGAAAACCATAAGCATGAAGCTTAGTGAGCTCCCCCAAACTACCACATACCATACAATAACATATAAAGCACATACTGGCCCTTGCCCACTGCATCAGACCGAGGTTCGGACTAACTGGGGCCTTGCCCCTTGCTTCGGACCGAAGTCCGGAAACTGACTGGGACCTTGTCCCCTGCATCGGACCAAAGTCCGATCTAACTGGGGCCTTGCCCCCTACATCGGACCGAAGTCTGGAAACTGACTGGGACCTTATCCCCTGCATCGAACCGAAGTCCGGACTAACTGGGGCCTTGCCCCCTGCATCAGACCGATGTCCGGAAACTGACTGGGACCTTATCCCCTGCATCGGACCGAAGTCCGGACTAACTGACTGAACAAACCATAACATAAACATATCAACTAGCATGAATACACATATACTGCATACTGCATCGGGCCGTAGCCCGGAACACATAACACATAATCCTGTCTGAGCGATGAAGGCATCAAACATACTAACTACTGCATCGGACTGAAGTCCGGAAACTACTGCTAGATAAAAGGGTCGGCATTGTGGCCTTAGACCCGTTCCTACTGGAGGGAAACTTACCTGAACTGCTGAGCTCTGCTGATACCCTCTGGCTGCTGACCGACAACCTTCTGAGCCACTGCTCCTCTAGTTCTCTGAACTACGAATATCAAAAATGATACTTAGTCTGACAGTCCTTCAAAAGTCAACTAAGTCAACTCTGGTCAGAGTCAAAGTTCAGGTCACAGTCAACCTTCCAGGTTGACCCTACTCGCCGAGTCAGCCTACCGACTCGCCGAGTTCATAAGCTCTGAAATCCCTTTCATTCGCGACTCGACTCGCCGAGTCAGACCATGACTCTCCGAGTCTACTGATTTCCGAGTCCTGATCTGACCAACTCACTGAGTCGCCACTCAACTCACTGATTCGAGTCTTAACTCAAAGGGTTTGGGGTTTCGCGACTTGACTCTTCGAGTCCAAGAATAGACTCATCGAGTCCAAGGCAATCTTCAACAGACTCACCGAGTTGTTCATCCAACTCGTCGAGTTCCTATCTATCTTCATCCAACTCGCCGAGTCCACCCATGTGACTCGCCGAGTCTCTACAGTTCTTAATCCATACAGTGGCTTTTCGAGCCATGTAGGGGCTCAAATCCATAGATCCATTCCTCTAGAGCCTAACCCCCACGTAAAGTGGCAAACTTTACGTGTAACAAAGGGGCTTTACCAACAACTTATTGGCCTAAACTTTATGACTTTCATGGTTATTACCAACCTAGAACAAAGGTAGCAACCTCAGATCTACTCCAAACTCGAAATAGATCTCATCCATACTCAAAATGCCCCAAAACTCAAACATAAGATAGATCTAGATGCACATAAGTCCAAGCAACAGACGATTACCTCAAATGAAAGCTCCAACTGAAGTAAATTTCGGATCTACTCCACTCCTTTGCAGCAAAGCCCTTGATCTTCAAGCCCTGCACCAAGATTCTCTCCTCCAAGGCTCTATTCTCTCAAATAGTGAAGGCTCACTCAATTCAAGGGTTTCTGGAACTCAAAAGGGGAGCCAAGAGGTTGAGGGTGGGTTATAATGTGCTTTATATAGGGCACAACCTCTGGGATTAGGGTTTTTCTCACCCACACCAGACTTGCTGACTCCACTCGCTGACTCGCCGAGTCGGTCACTTACTCAATGACCCGGATCCCGCATCGACTCGTCGAGTTCCTCCCTGGACTCAACGAGTTGACTCGTGATTTAGAGCTGAACCTTTCTTTTCTTGGTCTTCCTGATTCTTGGTCTTACAACTCTCCCCCACTTAAACTAGACTTCATCCTCGAAGTCCACCACGGCCAACTATTTCACAACCCACTTACTGCTTACTACAAGCTATGCATTGGACACTTTTCGCTTCTTAGTATTGAGTACCCATCAATCAACTAGCGGAATTCTACCATAGTCCGCTTTCCATTACTGCCACTGACTGAAAATTTCTCTTGTCCCTTATCCGCCTTCCGGATGAACCGAGACCACCCTGGTCCTTACTGATGTCTCTATATCTGGGTTACCAGACTCCTATCGGTTACTACACCCCATCGCAATCTCCTAGTCGCTTTCAGCGACTTCTGAAGATACCTCGACTATCTATAACTGTTCTATCCACTCTGGCACTCATACTGAATCGATGCTGCTGGAACCAGCCTGCTTATCTCTCATCTGACTACTCAACTTCCAATAACTCGAGCCTTCCATCCAGAAAGAAAGGCTACCTTCCTAATTATCATTGCAGATCACTTATACTTGGCTGAAAACTCAATTGATCCTGCTGAGAGGGACTTGCCATATCAAATCGACCAACTATAACGACAACACTTTCATTTCAACACAAATACTAATACTGGCCATCACACTGAAACTATCTGAAACATTGAACTGCCTACAATACTGAACTACTTGAAACACTAAACTACCTGAAACACTGAACTGGCTGAAGCACTGAACTGGCCAAAACACTGAACTGGCTGAAACACCGAACTGACTGAAGCACTGAACTGACTGAAACACTGAACTGGCTGAAACACCAAACCGGCTGAATCACTGAACTGGCTATATGGCTGCTTCCCACAAGATCTCAAGACCTTCCTGGTCTCCAATCATTCATCGATTATCTGCAACACTGACTTCCAACTCAACTGTGGAGCCCAAGGACTCCTTACTTAGTCGCTCCCACAACTTCTGAACGAAATCTTTCTCTGGAACTAGTTTCCACTAGTTATCTTGTCACTATGGCTCTAACAACTCCCGATCCACCGATCAGGTCCAAACATCACATCCTGACCTCATCATATCCAAGACTAAAAATGACGGCTCCCAGACTAACGGTAGCCCTTAATATACACGAACCCAAGCGGTCCACCGCTTCCCTGATCTCATAACTGAGGAGACGATCTACTGACAAATCGCCGACTTAACCATCTAAACCATTTGGGAAATCCGAAGTCTAACCCGTGGATTCCCATATCTTCACTGTTGCACCTGAACTGGTGGGTACTACTGCTTCCCTCGCGTCCAACAACGCGCTCATGCTGCCTACCAACCTGAAGAAGGCCACGGCTACACCCGCAGACTTACAACTCACTAATACTATCTGGCTGCTAGTGAATGCTACGGCTACCCCCTCAAACTTACAACACTCTACTACTATCTGACTGCTAGTGAATGCTACGGCTACCCCCCGCAGACTTACAACACCCTACTACTATCTGACTGCTAGTGAATGCTACGGCTACCCCACAGACTTACAACACTCTACTACTATCTGACTGCTAGTGATTGCTACGGCTACCACCGCAGACTTACAACACTCTACTAGTATCTGACTGCTAGTGAATACTACGGCTACCCCCGCAGACTTATAACACTCTACTACTATCTGACTGCTAGTGAAGGCTACGGCTACCCCCGCAGACTTACAACACTCTGCTACTATCTGACTGCTAGTGAATGCTACGGCTACCCCCCTTAGACTTACAACACTCTACTACTATTAGAGGACATCCTGACTATCCCTAGTCCTGCTACTGATTCCTCATCCTGATTTCTCAAAACCATCCCTCAGGCATTGAATGTTGCATCAACCTTGACATCTTATATCCTTGATACACTTAGTCGTCCATCGAGGAATTCTTCCGCTTGGTTCCTAAACCAACCATTTACTAATCCGGATACATGAAACTATCCTTGGGAAGTTTCCAAAACCCCCAACTCCTGAATCCATACAACCCTGCATGCCGCCTCTGCCACTGACTACTAACACGAAAGCATATCTTGCTAACCGCTCTCAAGATCCTCATTCCGACTCACTAGCGTCCTACAGGCAGTCCTCCAACCCTGAATTCCGAACCAGCTACTAACCATTTCGATTACATGAACTAACGGTTGGGAAGTTCCTCAAACTCACAATCCTGAACTCCTCAATCCATCAATCGTTGTGCTATTATCTTTTCTTCTTAGAGGCCGCGTACTCATTCTGGGTCTGCATGCTCTTATCCTTGTATACTCGGAGGATTCTCCCCATTTGGATCTGACTAACTCCTTACTGCTCACTGGTCGAAAGGATTCCCCATCCTTCCTTCCATGAAATGGGGCGATCCGTTGCCCGCCCACGTTTACCTCTATTGGCGTTCCAACTAACCTTCACCAGATTTGAAGCATTCCTGTTAACTAACCGATCACTATTCAATCCTTCACTGAATTTGCTTTAGTGACTGCATCCCGAGAACTTGCATTCAGGGTAAACATCTCGATCTCACTTCCCTACTGTCCGCTAGCTACTTCATTAGAAGCTTTAAATCGTCACCACTAAGGATATATAACTGATCAATACCCGAATGGCACCTTCCGAAAGTAGTGAGGCACTACTGAAATTACACATACATGCTACAGTCACCGCATCTGAAGTAACCTGAGCTAAAGGGGACGACCTCCAATTTACCATTTTAATTCCAAGGTATGCAGATGGCATAAAACCCAGTCATAAGCAGGTAATATAATACCCCAACACATATGCTTATTGATATCAATCCATCAACATAACAATAATATCGTGAATAATAATTGACAGGAAGGTAAAAGATATATACCCCCAACATCCATTGTTGCTCGAATCCTTATTGAAACCAACCGGAATACCCTGCTCCGAGCCGTGGGTGCCCTTGCCCGAACCTGATGTCTGCTGGCGGCTCTCGAAGTCCCAGGGGCAGGAGCTGGCACCTACCCTGATGTATACAAACTCGGATAGTGGACCTTCTTGTGGCCCTTCTGACTACAATGGAAACATATCGGGTCAAGTCCCTGGGCGATGGTAACAATACAATCTCTGCTAAAATGGCCAATCCGGCCGCACATGAAACATCCAGCATCGCCACCACTTCTACGCCTGCATGCACCCTCGTGCGTCCTACCATACTTCCCGCATCGACTGCGGCTCTTGTAGTCCCTTGATCTCGAATCCGACCCCTTGAGCCTCTTGCCCGAACCTGTGTCTACCTGAGTCTCATCCGTTTTCCTCTTCCTTTCCGAATCCCTGCCCGACTCTCGCTTATGCGTTACCTCATCGACCCCATCCATCGTCTGAACAACTGCTATCCGATCCTGGAGCTTCGCGGTCAACCTATCAGTGACCCTCACGACAATGTCGAGTAGCTCCTCGCGAATGGCTCGCGAAACCTCGCTGACTATCCAATCATGTAGAGGTCTCTCCTGGAGACAGTGTGCCCCACTCACACCTGTCCCCTGATGATAAGAGCTAAAAATGGGAACTCCGTCCCTGATGCATCCTTGAACTCCATAAGCATCGGGCTCTAGACGAGCCCCAATCTGTCCTGAAACTGCCCCGTCCCTGATGGATCCTTGAACTCCATAAGCATCGGGCTCTAGACGGGCTCTAACCGAACCAATGTTCATTGGAGTCTGATTGATGATGTTACGCATGATCTCTGTGGAAATGAAATCCCTCATCTGAACATCAAGCTGCCCGGCTCTAGAACCTGTGCCAGATCCCTCCCTGGCACCTGAACTGCCAATTGATATCTCGCGCAACGTCACAATGCTGAAAACATAACACATTACTGATCAATACACACTGCTGTTGAGGGACTTCTCACACCCTCTACTAGTACCCTGGCTTTGCATCGGCCCCTCTAGAATCGAGTACGGATCCTCTGCTTTCAGTAGTACGGGCCCATACTACCTTCCACATCTATCTGTACTTTCCTCAAGAGTTACCTCAACTCCACCAAGTCCCTTTTCCCTACTGCTAATCTTTGCTACTCTCATTCTAGGCTTGCCCTAGGGAACCTCTGACTCCACCCAAACCAGTCCTCAGCTGCTGAAGGCCTCCTTGCAATGCCAATTAGCCACCACCTGAATACCATCACATGCAATGAGGCTCGGATAATCCTTCGAGTACAAGACTCATCCCTACAACGGTTAGAATCAAACGAGAGCTACGCAATAGGGTCAAATCCGGCACTCTGAGTTTATCCAATCCTGACCACATGTGACGTGATGTATTCACCTAATGGCTAACTACCATCACTCAGAGTCCCACTAAGCACAAAGCAAGCAGCATTCGGATAAAGGAAACATACTCATGCAAACTATTCTCAAGAAACTGTACTAGCATATAATGTTGAACTCATACTATCAGGCATAACCTAAACAGGCTATCCTACTGCTGTCTACTCAATACTAGCATGCAATTCTCATAAGGCTGAAACACATAAGCAGACACATAAGGCATCCTCCTAGATCCTTAGTCCTATACTAGCATGCTGTTCTACTAAAACTGAAACTGAAACCAAAACTAGAACTAACACTGAAACTGAAACTGAAACTGATAATCGTAAACTTGTATGGGTAATTTGGGAGTACTTACTTGAGCTCGGCTGATTGCATACACCACATCTTTTTTCTCTTTTTAAGTTTTTTTCTTTCTAAATATTCTTTTCGCTTTTTCTAAAACTCTTTTCTTTTCTCAAACTCCTTTTTACCAAAAATTCCTTTCAAAAATGTTTTTCTTTTGAAAACCTTTTACCGTTTCCTTAGTTTGAGTCCAGACACACTCTCAAGTATGTCTGAATCCCTCAAACCAAGGCTCTGATACCAACTTGTAACGACCCAAAAAAAATCACAACTAAAAATTTCTTTTAAAGCATTACTTAAATCATATTTATAAAAAACCGTATCATAAGTCATAACATAATTTTCAAGTATTAATTCAAAACATAATCTCATTATTAGAGTAAAACATTCCTAGGCTAACTGACTATGGTTTGTGCACTGCAACCTCTCCGCGCTCGTCTTTTGAAAACTGAGTACCTAAAACCAAAACTGAAAACCGTAAGCACGAAGCTTAGTGAGCTCCCCCAAACTACCACATAACATACAATAACATATAAAACACATAATGGGCCTTGCCCACAGCATCGGACCGAGGTCCGAAAACTGACTGGGACCTTGTCCCCTACATCGGACCGAAGTCCGGTCTAACTGGGGCCTTGCCCCCTACATCGGACCGAAGTTCGGAAACTGACTGGGATCTTGTCCCCTGCATCGGACCAAAGTCCGAACTAACTGGGGCCTTGCCCCCTGCATCATACCGAAGTCCGGAAACTGACTGGGACCTTGTCCCCTGCATCGGACCGAAGTCCGGACTAACTGACTGAACAAAGCATAACATAAACATATCAATTAGCATGAACACACATATACTGCATACTGCATCGGGCCGTAGCCCGGAACACATAACACATAATCCTATCTGAGCCACGAAGGCATCAAACATACTAACTACTGCATCGGACCGAAGTCCGGAAACTACTGCTAGCTAAACGGGCCGGCATTGTGGCCATAGACCCGTTCCTACCGGAGGGAAACTCACCTGAACTACTGAGCTCTACTGATACTCTCTGGCTACTGACCGACAACCTTCTGAGCCGATGCTCCTCTAGTTCTCTGAACTACGAATATCAAAAATGATACTTAGTCTGACAGTCCTTCAAAAGTCAACTAAGTCAACTCTGGTCAGGGTCAAAGTTCAGGTCACAGTCAACCTTCCAGGTTGACACTACTCGCCGAGTCAGCCTACTGACTCGCCGAGTTCATAAGCTCTGAAATCCCTTTCATTCGCGACTCGACTCGCCGAGTCAGACCATGACTCGCCGAGTCTACTGATTTCCGAGTCCTGATCTGACCAACTCACTGAGTCGCCACTCAACTCACTGATTCGATTCTTAACTCAAAGGGTTTGTGGTTTCGCGACTTGACTCTTCGAGTCCAAGAATAGACTCGTCGAGTCCAAGGAAATCTTCAACAGACTCGCCGAGTTGTTCATCCAACTCGTCGAGTTCCTATCTATCTTCATCCAACTCGCCGAGTCCACCCATGTGACTCACGGAGTCTCTTCAGTTGTTAATCCATACAGTGGCTTTTCGAGCCATGTAGGGGCTCAAATCCATAGATCCATTCCTCTAGAGCCTAACCCCCACGTAAAGTGGCAAACTTTATGTGTAACCAAGGAGTTATAGGCTTAGAACACTCTAGGGCTAGGGTTTGTAACAAAGGGGCTTTACCAACAACTTATTGGCCTAAACTTTATGACTTTCAGGGTTATTACCAACCTAGATCTGAGGTAGCAACCTCAGATCTACTCCAAACTCGAAATAGATCTCATCCATACTCAAAATGCCCCAAAACTCAAACATAAGATAGATCTAGATGCACATAAGCCCAAGCAACAGACGATTACCTCAAATGAAAGCTCCAACTGAAGTAAATTCCGGATCTACTCCACTCCTTTGCAGCAAAGCCCTTGATCTTCAAGCCCTGCACCAAGATTCTCTCCTCCAAGGCTCTATTCTCTCAAATAGTGAAGGCTCACTCAATTCAAGGGTTTCTGGAACTCAAAAGGGGAGCCAAGAGGCTGAGGGTGGGTTATAATGTGCTTTATATAGGGCACAACAACTGGGATTAGGGTTTTTCTCGCCCAGACCAGAGTCGCCGAGTCCACTCGCTGACTCGCCGAGTCGGTCACTTACTCAATGACCCGGTTCCTGCTCCGACTCGTCGAGTTCCTCCCTGGAATCGACGAGTTGAATCTTGATTTAGAGCTTAACCTTTCTTTTCTTGGTCTTCCTGATTCTGGGTGTTACATAGTTAGAGTGCCAACAGAGGTAAACACGGGCGGGCAGCGGATCGCCCCTTTTCATGGAAGGAAGGATGGGGAATCCTTTCAACCAGTCAGCAGTAAGGAGTTAGTCAGATCCAAGTGGGGGAGAATCCTCAGAGTATACAAGGATAAGAGCACGCATACCCAAAATGAGTACGCGGCCTCTGAGAAGAAAAGATAGTAGCACATCGATTGATGGATTGAGGAGTTCAGGATTGGGAGTTTGAGGAGCTTCCCAACTATTAGTTCATGTAATCAAGATGGTTAGTTGCTGGTTGGGAATCCAGGGTTGGAGGACCGCCTGTAGGACTCTAGTGAGTTGAAATGAGGATCTTGAGAACGGTTAGCAAGAGATGTTTCTGTGGTAGTAGTCAGTAGCAGAGACAACATGCAGAGCATGGTAGAGCGGCGGGAAAGCCGCAACATTTTTACAACAACAGCCAGTTAGTATTTGAGTGTTGTAAGTCTGCGGGGGTAGCCTTAGCATTCACTAGCAGTCAGATAGTAGTAGAGTGTTGTAAGTCTGCGGGGGTAGCCGTAGCATTCACTAGCAGTCAGATAGTAGTAGAGTGTTGTAAGTCTGCGGGGGAAACCGTAGCATTCACTAGCAGTCAGATAGTAGTAGAGTGTTTTAAGTCTGCAGGGGTAGCCATAGCATTCACTAGCAGTCAGATAGTAGTAGAGTGTTGTAAGTCTGCGGGGGTAGCCGTAGCATTCACTAACAGTCAGATAGTAGTAGAGTGTTGTAAGTCTACGGGGGTAGCCGTAGCATTCACTTGCAGTCAGATAGTAGTAGAGTGTTATAAGTCTGCGGGGGTAGTTGTAGCATTCACTAGCAGTCAGATAGTAGTAGAGTGTTGTAAGTTTGCAGGGGTAGCCGTAGCATTCACTAGCAGTCAGATAGTAGTAATGTTGTAAGTCTGCGGGGGTAGCTGTAGCATTCACTAGCAGCCAGATAGTATTAGGGAGTTTTAAGCCTGAGGATGTAGCCATAGCATTTGTTAGGTTAGTAGTCAGCATGAGCGCGTTGTTTGGACGCAGGGGAAGTAGTAGGACCCACCAGTTCGGGTGCAGCAGTAAGGATATGGGAATCTACGGGCTGGATTTTGGATTTCCCAAATGGTTCAGTTATGGTTAAACCGACGATTCGGCAGTTGGATCGTCACCACAGTTAGGAGATCAGGGAAGCAGTGGACCGCTTGGGTTCGTGTATGTTAAGGGCTACCGTTAGTCTGGGAGCCGTCATTTTTTGTCTTGGATATGATGATGTCAGGATGTGACGTTTGGACCTGATCGGTGGATCGGGAGGTTGTTAGAGCCACAGTGACAATATAACTAGTGGAAACTTGTTTCAGAGAAAGATTTCGTTCAGAAGCCGTGGGAGCGACTAAGTGAGGAGTCCTTAGACTCCACAGTTGAGTTGGAACTCGGTGTTGCAGATAACAGACGAATGATTGGAGACCATGAAGGTCTTGAGATATTTTAGGAAGCAGCCATATAGCAGTTTAGTGTTTCAGGCAGTTCAATGTTTCAGGCAGTTCAGTGTTTCACGCAGTTCAATGTTTCAAGCAGTCAGTGTTTCAGGCAGTTCAGTGTTTCAGATAGTTTCAGTATTATGGTCAGTATCAGTTTTTGAGTTAGTTTGCAAGTGCAGGCAGTATAGTTGGTTGATTGGGAAATGGAAAGTCTCTCATAGCAGGATCATATCTTTTCAGTATAGGTGGACTATCAGGGAATCAGACTACCCCATGAAAGTAGGTTTTTGACGGGGTCAATGTGATCATGATGTAAGATATTTGTTTCTTTTTCGAGTTTAGAACCCTGCGGGGGCTGGTCTTCATGGTCATGAAAAGGCTGGGTATGCTTTTGGAGGCGACCATGTCGTTCAAGTGGGCGGGTGATGCTAAGTTGCTCACCGCGGAATTAAGTAATCTTAGAGCGGTATCATAGTTCTAGTGAGTTTTGACCTTAGCAGAGAGGGATCGGTTTCTCGATTGGATGGTTTGAATTCTCGCACGGAGTTGAGATTTCAATCCTGGAGCATCACAGGTGGGATTATTTCGTGAGTAAGGGTTCGATGGTCGACACTGGGAGTGGCCGAAATTGCAGCTCAGTAGGGGATTGAATGATCTTGGAAAGGTTTGTTACTTGTGGAAAGTTGCCTTGGAAAGGTTAGTGGTGATGCAGGGTAAAAGGGATAAACCCCCTTGTGTACCACCTATAAGTGTACTCGGAGTACCGGTGGCAAAGTGCATAGTCAGTGGCAAGCTGCAAGGTGTTGTGAGATAGTTGGTCGTAGCGGACTTCGAGGACGAAGTCTAGTTTATGTAGGGGAGAGTTGTAACGCCCTGTTCTAAAATATTCATTTATGGAATTTCAGAGGCCAAGACCAGGGGCGTTTTAGTCCTTGATTAAATTTAGAGGTATTATTCGAGAAGTTTTCGGGTCGGAGTGTGTTGTTAGAAGCATAGGAGTTCTCGCCACCTTTCCGTGGATATAAAGTTCACTAGAAACAGATCTAGAATGAAGGAGTTATGAAACTTTGAAGATTTGGCAAAAATGACCCTTATAGAGAAAAGTTTGCATGGAAGACCATGCATGCATGTTGGGGCGCGCGTGGGTACGCTCAGCGTAATGGGGCAATTTGGTCACGGGTGTTTAAGACGTATGCCCAGCGTACGTGGAGGTACGCCTAACGTACGCTAAAGATCATAAAACCCTATTTTTGGGTTAAGCACTATATAAAGGACATTATGGTTCCAACCCTAGCCCCCATATCAGCCTCCCCAACCTCAGAAGAAACCCTAGAACGTCCCTACCTTCATTTTATGAGATCTTGACCTTGGATAACCCATTTTGGTGGATTAAAGCTTGGAAGCAAAGAGAAGAAGGTTGGCAACGAGGAACCTTTGAAGCTAGAGCTTGTAGATCTGGGATAAGTGATTCATTTCGGACCTCTGCAAGGTAAACAGTCTTGATCTTGATGATTAACCTCTTAGATCTCCTTAGTACAAGTTTATGGACGTTTTTGGTCCCAAGATTGGGACTTTATGACTTAAGCTCATTTCTAAGACCAGGGTTGCCTCCCTTAGAGTCATATGAGTCCCATAAGCAGTAAAGTTCCAACCTTTATGGTCCTATTAAGTCTATTCATGAGATCTAGCATCCTTTATGGAAGTAGAAATTTAGTTTGCGAGTTTGAGTTGGTTTGGGCCATATAAAGTCACCAAGTAAGTGACTTTATCGCTTAAGACATGGAATAAGGTTTGGATCTGAGTTTATAGCTTCTAAATCGAGGTATTAAGCACTTAATAAGAAGTTGGCTTATCAGGGTATTACGCTGAGTGTACGTGCAGGTACGCCCAGCGTACGCGTCGTCAAGCCTGTACGCTAAGCGTACATTAGAATACGCCCCGCGTAATTCTGGCAGATGGGTTTTGAGCATTTGGGCCTCAGTGTGGGCTGTGTTTTGGACTATAGGTCCTTCGGCCTTAGTGGGCCAGCATAAGTCATATTATGGGCCAAGGGCAGTTTGGGCTCAAGAAGGGCCATATGTGAAGTAGGCCCAATTTAGTATAATTGGGCCATTGGTGGGACTTTAATGGGCCAGTGGAGCACTTCGAAAGAATTAAAGGGTTTGGGCCATGATTATGACCCACACTATAGTAGGGGTAAAATAGTCATTTTACCCATCGAAAGATTCCTCTTTGATTTAGTGTTTGACTTGTCATGATAGCCGGAGAGCAGCCGGGACAACAGTCGAGGATATTTCACTCGATTTTTCAGCAGTCAGCATTCCAAGGTGAGTTTCCTTCCAGTAGGAAACGAGTCTAAGAACACAATGCCGACCTGTTTAGCTAGCAGTAGTTTTTCCGGACTTTGATCCGATGCAGTAGTTAGTATGTTTGATGCCTTTGTGGCTCAGACAGGATTTATGTGTTATGTGTTCCGGGCTACGGCCCGATGCAGTATTCAGTATATGTGTGTTCATGCTAGTTGATATGTTTATGTTATGCTTTGTTTGGTTAGGTCCGGACTTCGGTCCGATGCAGTTAGTTCGGACATCGGTCCGATGCAGGGGACAAGGTCCCAATCAGTTTCCGGACATCGGTCCGATGCAGGGGGCAAGGCCCCAGTTAGTCCGGACTTCGGTCCGATGCAGGGGACAAGGTCCCAGTCAGTTTTCGGACTTCGGTCCTGTGCAGGGGGCAAGGCCCCAGTTAGTCCAGATTTTGGTCCGATGCAGGGGACAAGGTCCCAGTCAGTTTCCGGACTTCGGTCCGATGCAGGAGGCAAGGCCCCAGTTAGTCCGGACCTCGTTCGGATGCAGTGGGTAAGGGCCAATATGTGCTTTATAGGTTATTGTATGGTATGTGGTAGTTTGGGGGAGCTCACCAAGCTTCGTGCTTACGGTTTTAGTTTTTGGTTTCAGGTACTCAGTTTTCAAAAGAGGAGCTCGGGGAGGTTGCAGTGCACACACCATAGTTAGTTAGCCTGGGAATGTTTTACTCTGATAATGAGATTATGTTTTGAATTAAAACTCGAAAATTATGTTATGACTTATGATACGGTTTTTATAAATATGGTTTTAGTAATGTTTTAAAAGAAATTTTTAGTCATGATTTTTGGGTCGTTACAATTTAAGTATAATTATTATTACTCTACAAAACATACAAACGGTTACAGATACAAGAGAACAATACAAACGACACGTAAACTACTATATATAGGATTGGGAGACAACACTTCAATTGTGCCCTTCGGGGTACTAGTTAAATCCTATCATTAGTGTAACCCGAGTCTCCTTGAGGGAGAGCGTGAGATTTGTGAATAGATCTATTCGGGACTCACAATCCCACATCTAAACTGTTAGCTACAGTTAGGCAAGCATGCCTAAGGTGACAATTATCATACTGTCCAACGCCTGAAGAACATTGCAGAGGTCACTAGTCATATCGAGCATCGTTATACAACACATAACAGTATAAAATAACCTTTGTTTACACGATCTTATTCTTCATTAGTTTTATTTTAATTAATTGAACTACAATACTTTACACTGGAGGATTCAGGTATATAACACATGGTTTTATTTAATAAAACTACTATACATACTGGTGGTAACTAGGGTTTTCAAACATAACATAGTAACAAATCTATATGTTAGAAAATATTGGATTTCTTGGGAAGCATATAAACATTTTTACAGATTCCATGATAGGTTTTCATTACAAAAACATTTTTATAAACTCACCATCTTTATGCTGATACTCTTTCAAAATCGTTTGTATTCTCAGGAATTCAGAAGACAGTATCTTCAACATGCTTTTGAGAAGATGGAGTGTAGAGAGTCACATCTCTTATATATTTTGTTATACTTTTGATGAACCGAATCTATGAAACAAACATATTTAAATATTCAATTCTCAATGTAATGGTTGTGTTTACTTTGATTACTATGATTCAATTGTTGTGAGACTGCACATGACGTCCTCCACCCCCGAACGTTTCCGCCATTTCGGTTTGGGGGTGTGACAGATCGTAAAATATTTGGATCATAAAATTATTTAGATCATAAACTTTTGAATTGGATCATTATAGAGTTTCTGATCATAACATATTTGTAGGCATAAAATTGGAGTATTTATGGTGTTTTGGATCATAACATATTTTCATCATATAATTTTGGATCACAAAAACCAGTTTAATTATTTTCATTTAGATTATAATAGGTTTTGTGTCACACCCACGAACCAGGACGACGGAAACGTCTGGGGGCAGATGACATCATTGTGTAATATCATAACAGTTGAATATAAATGATACACATCAACCAAACATCATACATTACAATATACCAAAATTCATTGTTTACAAATTGTATTTGTTCTTTGATTATACAAAAATAACAATACGTATGATGTCTCAAAAGATAGCAAAAAATCTAAATCCAAGGCTCGAGTACCTATTCACTGAGTCCCTGAGAATAAAAGTCGTTTTGAAAAGCATGAACATAGAATGTTGGTGAGTTCATAAGCATACTTGTAAGAAAACTTTGTTACATCTTAGTTTACAATAAGTTGTAAAACTCCAAAAAATCCAATATTTTCTATAAAAGTAGTTTGTGAGTCTCGTTCCAAAATCGTGTATAATTGCATGCATGTTCTTTATGTTCCTTTGTTTGTATTTGAAAAGAGTGTGTTCCCAGAAAATCCTATATTTCCTGTATATAAAAGAGTTGTGTTCTTACAACCCTTAGTCCGGAGTGGTGAAATTAGTTTACAAAATAGACGAGACATAGTTGTGTATTTTATAAAACTAGTAGAGTGTATATCCTTCGTAAATTCAAATAATATTGTTATTCTTTATGTGAGTCGTTACAACCATGCTAATATGACTGACACACCTGTCTTGACGTTCTTCAGGCATTAGTTTCTAAAAGATATTCGTCACCCTAGACTGGCCCGTTTAGTTGTAGCGAACAGCTCAGGTGTGGGGGTGTCAACCTTGTATAGATCTATGCACAATTACCTCGCTCTCCTTCCAGGAGACTCAGGGCTTACGTTGTATGCTAGGTAGGTACAGTGAAGGAGTGTCTCACAAGAGCCTCAATAAAAATTTTCGCGAATTTATCGAATAATGCATACGACGTTCTTAGGGTAAATTTATGACTGCGGTTTTATGACACACGTTTTGCAAATTTATGACATATAACTTAACGCTTGTATTATTAAAAGCTTTATGATGGTCAGGTTATGACACACGAATATTCCTGTCGTAAAACTCTGTTTTGCTTACAGTTTATACTAAATTAGTTATAACAATATTTATAAATAATTACTAATAGCTGGTTAACCTACAATATGTGTTGTAAAAGTAACAAAATACTCTAGGTTTTAACCTTTGAAATAGTACAACCTTTTTCGATTATTTTACTAATAAACACCGTGTTTTAGTAAAATATTCAAGTATTATGGTGAACTTTTAACACACCAAAAGTTCGTTTGAGTGTTTTGTAGCACCAAAAATACTCTATTTTTGTTCTAACTAGAACTTGTCACACTTTACACAAAATTACATAAAACCTTGAAATTTATTATGTTCCCACAATTTTACAAGTGTTAGTAGTAAAAGCTTACATAACCAAAAATTTACCATTTTTGAGTATAAACTCTCATATTTACCATTTTTCAAACTTTGATAACCATAATTGCTTTAACATTTCTTTGACATTATTTGTGATTTTTAACACACATTTCAAAGAAACCATTTTCAGTTAGCAACATGTTTCATTTTCAACATGACACCAAAATATGTGAAGCTACACAAAGATAACTTTGTTCCAACAACTTGATACTTTGTGAAAATCTCGATTTTAAGGAGTGTTAGCATGAAATAATAACATTTCACCACACATAGACATATAAACATACAAGTTCATGCTAATATACAAGGATTTCAATCAATACTTCACTTGTATCCCTCCCCTCCCCCCCCCCCCCCAAAAAAAAAGGATGTAAACTTGAAAAGAGTGGGGTATAAAGCTCACCTTGGGGATTTTTGAGATATAGAGGAAGGAGGAAAAGGATTTTCGAGCCTAGCTTGTTCTCTTGGAAAGATTTTTGAAATGGTGGTGCTCTAAGGTTCATATTCATGAAAATGAGAGTGTAAGAGAAAATATCTTAGTATAAAATTGAAACAAAACAATGGAGTTTAAACCAAGAACTTACCAAGTTTATGAAGCTTAAAGAAGACTCCTTGAAGCTAACACAAACACACACACACCCACGAAATCTTTGGGGAGGAAAGAAGATGAGAGGAACTTGAGTTTTTGAGAGGAAAATAGACGATGTTCTTGAGTGTAAAGAGAGAAAATGAGTTGAAAGAAAAGTTTGAAGTGACAGTGGTGAGGAGGGTGGAGGTTGGCCGAGGGGTAGAGAAGGAGAGGAGAGAAGTAGGAGTTGACCTTAGCTAAGGATGATGGGAAGTGTCTAGTTATTTGGTGGTCAAAACTTTGTTGTATGATGGATATTTGTGAGGTGGCATGCACATTACCCACCTTATCCTTCTATTTTTTTTGATAAGCCAACCGATTAGGGAGGGTTCTCGGCCCATATGATGGCCTACAATGGCGGGCTTCAGTTTGGCTTAGCCCAAATAAGATTTTTGGCCCATTAATGCTTAGTAAGGGGAGTTCTCGGTCCATTTTAGAGGTTTTCGGCCCAAATAGGGCCCAACTATGAGGTTTCAGCCCCATGGCAACTCATTAAAATTATTGGCCCAATGGGAGGCCCAATAGTGGTTTTCGACTTAATGGAAAGCCCATTAATGGTTATCGGCCTAACAATGCTCCATAAAAGATTTTTGGTCCAATACATAGCCCAATAGAAGTTATCGCCCCTTTAGGGTCCAAATATGGGCTTTCGGGCCAAAAAGACCAATTGAAAAGGTTATCAACCCAATAGGACCCAATAAAGAAGCATTGGTCCAATGAGGGATTTGGGCCGAGAATTATTGGGCTAAGATCCAAAATTGATTGGAATTGGCTCATTGGATCGAGTTTTAGGCTTATATGAGGTTGTTTCGACTCGAATCACAATGTATGAAAGTATGAACTTGAATAGCATTGTAGTGTGAATTTCACTAAATGGGTTATTATAAGCTTACATGGAGGAATTGTCTAGTACAAGAATCAAAATGTAACCCTAACTTGCTTGTTGTGACATTTTGGATCATAACATGTTTTTATCATAACAATTTTTAGATCATAACAGGAAATGGTTGATAAAAATGATATGTGAAGAATAAATAATATGGCATGAAATGCATGCAATTTTTATAGTGCACAACTAAGAAAATTACACTATATAGTATTACATGTATGGATCATAGCAGATTATTTGCATGATAACACTAGAAAGTATAATGTTATAGTTTTGTAGATTTTTGTCATCATAGTATACTAGTTATAATTCGATATATGTGTAAAACATTAGTGTCATAATTTTAACAATATAAAGGAGATTGATCCATAAAAACATGTTTTCGACTGTATCCTAAAAAATGTTTTGGATCACGACATGATTCACAAAATCATGATCCACAAATTTGTTGTGATCCAAGAAAAATAATAGGAATGAATAAACTTTTAGATCATGATTATTACATTAAAAAGGAAAATGATGTTATGTCTTACCGTTTTTAAACCTAGTTAACATCATCCAAACATAAGAACGTGATCCAAAATATGTGATCCATTAAATAAAAATAGGACATGAATTATAAAGTATGATATGTGTAGCTACTAGTTTCATATGAAATAATTGCATTACTAAAAACTAAAAATGATGCAAATTTTACAATTTATAGTTGTATGATTTAAAACTTTTTCTTATATTTGAAAAGATTATTCGAACATTATGATTAAAAAACAAATGATAAAATTTTTACGGATGCTAAAATTTTTTATCCAAAGTAAAATGATACATGTTTTTATGATTTATATTTGTAAGAATAAAAACATTATTTTATACATAAAAACATGATCCAAATGAGCAATTTTTCTTCGAATACACCCGAATCAACAATCGTAAAACTCAAATTCCTACAATCCTAACTAGAGCTTCTTTTACATGAACTTCACTGTAAATCTTTTTCTTTTTGCAACTTAACAAATTATCAAAATCCTCTAAAGTTTTCTGAAAGCTAGGTTTGCACATATTAAAATCATACAACATCTTTGCAACATGTTTCTTCCTTATCACAGCGAATTGTAATTGATCCCTTATTTTCTCTTGTGAAAGCTTAACCAATAGGTGAAAAAAAAGGCATTTAACACATGTGTCCATTAAGTATATTGTTATTTTTCAGTTTCAAGAGAATTTACATTGGTCAAGTAGTTTATACACACAACAAGAGTTTTCTCATCCTTAGTAACCAATGACATGATGACAACATATAACACAAAAGGAAAAAATGAAAGGAAAAAGGGTTAGTAACCAATAACAAGACAACAACATACAACTCATAACACATAAGGAAAAAATGAAAGGAAAAGAGTAAATTAGAAGGGAGTAGAATCACTTACTATTAAATATCTAAATGGATCATAATGAGAGAAAACAACATTTAATCCATGTTCTCCTTCATTTGATACATACATTTAGTGAAAACAATATAAATCACAATTTTCATTAAAGCAAGAACTTTTTTGATGATGAAACCTTACTTTTAGGATTGTAGCGTTAGTAAGACGTAATAATTTATCGACTACAATCTTAATCGAATCTTCAATAGCATATTTCTATAGAAACCAATGGAAGAAAAACTTAAAATATATGACAAAAGCACCTAAACTATAGCAACACAACATGCAAAATTAAAGAGCTTACCCTATTCTTCAAAATTTATGATATTAATAAGAGAGCAAGCTTCTAAAATGGTGGGTCTAATTAATCCTAAATATCAAGTATCATCATCAAAAATTTACTGAAGTACTGCAAATACATCAAATAACAAAAGTATATCAATATAATGTTTTTCTATCTATATCTATGCACATTAGAATTCGGGTCAAATGTTATCTTGAGTTATAATCATAACATAATGACATTTTACTTTCAAAATGTATATATCACTAATCTTGAATGTATGTAGCATGTTTTTAACAAGATAACTTCAAGAAAAATCTAATTATCATTTTCATAATCAAGTACATAGGTACGTACCACTCATATAAACAAATGAAAAAAACAAAAAAAAAAATAAAGAATTAAATTTTTTCTAAGATGTAGTTTCTTTCAGACATTAGATTAAACACCTTGTGATTATCCTTCTATTCAACTTCACTTTGACTCTTTTATTTAATTTATCCATTCAAAAATCTTATCAAACTCACAATCTTTAATGAATCAGTATTAGTATCCAAACAAAACCAAACAAACATCAAGTATAACTTTAGTAAAAGCAAAAAATTAAACAAATATCTAAGAAGAACTTAAAAAGTTCATGAATCTAGGGTTTCAAATTGATAATGATGATCTCCTGGAGGTGGTAGTGGAACTCGATACCAAGATACTCTCCTCCTTTATCTGATCGGATCATCTTTATCTTCCTAACTAATTGATTCTCGTCTTCATGTTTAAACTCCTTGAACTTTTCAAAGGTTTATGATTTATGTTTGATTACGTAAATATAGCCCTATATACTATAATCATCTGCAAATGTTACATAAAATCGATTAGCATCTCTAGTGGTGGATCTGAAGAGTCCACATACATCTGCATGTTTGAGGTCCAATAAACCCTCACTTCTTTCACAATATCAAGTGAACGCTGATTTTGTCATCTTGCCTAAAAGACAAGATTCACAATCATTATCTGTCCTTATTTCAAAAGACTCCAAGACTCCATCCTTTTGGAGTTGGGCGATGTATTTCTTTTTAATGTACCCACAACGATAATGTCATAACCATGCATTGTCTAGATCATTAGACGAATCAATATAAATACATTATTGCCTAGGCTATCAACACAAGTCACATTTTTATACAGAACATTACAAGGTAACGCTTCAAATATAAAAAACCATTTTTATAAACTAAAATTGAACCATTCAAATCATTAAAACCATAGCGAAAACCTTGTCCAAAAAATTCATGAAATGAAATAATATTTTGTGTCATTTCTGACAAGTAGCAATAATTAATTAAACTAATCCTAACATCACTACTAGCACGAGCTAATAAGTTCTAATCTTGGTAAAAAGAGAACATAACTTACTTCCCATGATTAGATTCATCCTTCCAAGCTCCACCTCCTTACTTTCTTTTATCCCATGTAAATTAGTACAAATATGAAATTCACATCCTGTATCAAGGACCTAAGCATAAGTAGATGGTGAGTTATTAGTTTGAGTAGTGTATGTACCAGCCGAAGATGGATTCACCTTGCCATCCTTGATGTCTTGCAAGTATTTTAGGCAGCTCCTCTTACAATGGCCTAGTGATTGCAATATGTACAAATGGCCTCTTTGGGGTTACTAACAGTTGGAATGTCTGAGTTGGGCTTCGCCTTTGGCCTATTGCTTGCGTGCATGGGCCTTGTTCTTCTAGTTGGAGCAGCTTCCTTTTCTTCCATTTACCCTTTTAAATGGCGAGAATCGGAGCATTAGCAGGATGGGTTGAATTCTTCCCCTTTAATCCTGACTCAACATTATGTAGCAATTTGTAGATTAGGGCCAATGCGGTCTGTGTGTTGTTTAAATGATAAGCTAATATAAACTAATCATAACAACTTTGCAAGGAGTTTAGGACCATTTCAATGGCCAACTCCTCATCAAAGTGCACATTGATCTCGACTAGGCGCTCCATGTATCTTTTCTTTCTCTGTACGTGGTTGCAGACAGAATCTCATTCTTTCATTTTTCAAGCCATGAGTGACTTGACCATTTCAAACTTCTGACGAGCTCTCTTGTGGTGATTTTCCACAAGGTTATTATTCATCTCAAAAGGCCAGCAATCCTCATAGAACCTCTACAATTCAAGAGTCATTGTGGCGACCATGATGCAAGCAACTTTTGTTGCATGATCGTAGTGTTTTCTATAGGAGGCTAGTTGATCAGGAGTAATAGTAGCTTCATTGACTTCAATGAGTTTCTCTGTAAGGACATATTCTTTACCCTTGAAGTAAAGAGCCATCCTGATGTTATGCATCCAATCATTATGGTTGAAGCCATCAAAAGTCCCTTCGGAGACGATGGAGAGTTGGGAGAAACCCGAGTTGTTGGTAGAAGATAATAGAGCAGAAGCATACACAGGAGTAGACATCTATAGAGAAAAATAAGAACAATTTTAGTTAGATGACAATTATCCTTAATATTATAACCCGTAATAACTAATTAAGGCTAGGATCCAAAATAACAATTCAAAAAAATAAAAATAAAAGGGATGCCATAATCTTATTGCAAATTTATGAAGGTGGGTAAAAGCAATTCACCAATTTAGAACTACAAAATTCCTAGATATTTTGAGATTTATTGAATCTATCAACGGCATGTTTAATCTCATATTATGCTCTTCTATTTGTAACTGGGGTACAAAGGATCACAAAAAAGATGTGGATAATCATACAAATTAGCTTGGCTCTCTTAATGTCATTTGTCATCTCATTTTAATGTTTCAGTTAACCATACGCACTCTATTAATCAACGATGTTTTTCGAGATGCCTATTGTTACTCTTTATAGTCACTATTAGTGTACCAGTTAACCACACACACTCCACTAACTACTAAAAAATATAATGTGTAATTTTATGGATTATCATATTTTTCACATTTTCCTAAAGTAACTAAAATTGGGATTTTATAAAAGAGTTTACTTACTTTTTATGTCATTATACTTATTAATGAAGTTATGCCCTATCAATTCCGTTCGGCTAACGACCCTCCACCATATAAGAGTGCGGTGGGTAAGAATGGATGCCTAATGACGTTCATTTTATAGGTCACTTCTTTAAACTCCCCTTATAATATGACTTCATGAATGAGGCGTACTAGCGATTTGACTGACTTAATCTTATACATAAAATAATTAACTTTTAATATATTATATATAAGGTGTATTTTATAACTTTTCAAAAAAATACAAGGCTTAAATTAAATTTTCGAAATTAAGGAATTAATTTAATTTAAAATAATCCAATTATGTTTTTGATTATTATCTTTTAATTAATCAAATAATTAAATATAATTAAAACATAAGGATAATACACAAATTTAAGATAAGGATATCTAATTAGAAAAGATAATTTTTTAGTTTTATACAATTTAAAAAATTATCAAAAGTAATTATCGCGATCAATTTATGAATTAAGCCAAAAACTAATTTTAGCTGATTTGATGGTTCACCACATCATGGTAAACAATTATCACGTCGTGGTCGAACGGAAAAAGACGCAAATTTGCAAATCACCATGTCGTGGTAGAAAATACCACATTGTGGTGAGCAATAGAATAACTATTCTGTTTTCCTCCTTTAGGTTTTGTTTAAGCAATGTACATTTAATTGTTAGACAACCATATGCTCTGATACCACTGATGAGTTTAACATCTATTAACATGGGATTAACATATATTAATGCGGATAAATCCTTATCACTTATGGGTACATGCAACCTAAAGATCTAAGTCATAACACCATTGAGGTAACATTCTATTGAACAACAAGAACACCCTAACCCTAGATAATTTTTGAAAATTGTAGAAGGAAAAACATAACGTTTTATTATTGTAGTAAACAATTAAGAATTATTTCTTCAATAACCTAGAAGCTAGCACCACAAGTGTCATGCCTTTGACGGTTCACACTCAACACTAGCAACAAGAAGCTTTTGAGAGAAGAGAGGGGATGTCAAAATTTTGACCTAGGGCTCTTGAGGATCAAGTGCTGGCCATAAATTGAAGGCTAGAGGTCAATATATAGTGCAACTTAGAAACCCTAGATAACCCTAAATGAATAAAATAATGTTTATTAAATTTGGTAACTATTCAGCTTCCTATTTATTTGCAAGGAGTATCCTAGATACCCTAGAATAACCTAATTTCATCTACCTCCTTCCAAGGAAGGTTCTGGACTCTTTCTTATCTAACTAAAGAACAATTGCCTTTAGCCTTTGCGCTTTTAACTAATACAATTAATCACAAAATTAATCTAATTAATTTTTGATTAATTATTAATTAAATATTACTATTTCTAATTAATATATTATTTTCACAACATATTAATAAATTCATTTATTGCTAATTATTAATCATATAATAAATCAATAAATCAATAAATCAGTCTCTATTTTTTAAAAGTCATCATATTCAATTACTAGGTTTGAGGACAACCCAAACAGATTTTGGTAATAATTCAAGATATACTAATTTAGTTATTGGATTAAACACCCGATCCAACATAAGTTACAAATAAACTACAAATAAAATACAAATAACAGAGTAATTAGGTGCCAATAAACTACAAATAACATCAATTTGTTGCATTCCAAGAATCAAGCATTGTTTGTGCTAAATTATCTCTAAACGTAGTCCATTCGTCTGAAGTCCCGATGGCTGTGACATTATTATCACTTCCACCCCCACTATAATCGGTTCCCTCATCTGTTGAAACATTGTCTTTAAAAGGATCAATTGTTATTTCTTTCCTTATATAATTATGAAGAAGACAACATGCTATTACGATCCTATTCTTTATTACAACCAGATAATACAATTTATCTCTTAAAACTCCTTATCTTGACTTTAAAATATCAAAACATCTTTCTATGACATTTAGTGCACAAGAATTCCTCATATTGTAGAATTCTTTTGGAGTGGTTGGTTGATATCCGTCACACCAATCATTCAAGTGATACCTTTGATCTCAATATAGGGTGAGGAAACCTTGTATATCTAATTACATGGTCTTCGAACCTTTAATCTATTTGTTGTTAGCAAGGCATTTATAAGCACTTTACTATCCGTACCTGATCCTTCCTATCCTGGTATCACATAGATAAATTACATATCCTATGAACAAGCCCCTAACACATTTGTAGCTATATCAGTTTTCTTTTTCTATATCGAGGTTTGTCTTCAAATGACACTAAACACTTTGTATGCATTCCATCTAAATCCCTTAGACAATTCTTGAAACACTTCCATCTTTGATCCGAAGAGTCTTCAGTAATTGGTTCGAGTTTCTTAAGAAAAGAAGGTTGCAATCTTATCACCGCGTGACATACTTGAGTAACAAGTCTACTAATTATTTTTCCCGAACGATGAAAACGACAAGTAAGCACTCGATTCTTAACATTATGGGCTATCATGTGAAGGAGTATGGCAACTTGTTCATCAACATTCATATATGTTGTTACTTTTAACCCACCTAATGTTTCTAGCATGCAACATAATTTTGCAAAACATCTCCTATTCAACCTAAGTTTTGATAAACACATGGTGTCACTCTCATAAGCATACCTATGCAATATTGTGAATCGATCGGTATTTGAAGCTATACCCCGCATACGTGGTCTACTGCTTTTGTATTTGGCTATCTAATTTCATAAGGTAATAACACCATACAACTGAGATTGTAACTTGGTTCCAATATTCCATAACATCTTTCCTTCTCCCTAACCTATATATACATGTTAAATTAAGTCGAGACATAACCTATAACAAATTCAAGTAACAACATAAAATACACGACCATTAACTGGAAAATAGGAACAAAGTCATTTTTTATTCGTGTTTCTTGCCGAAAGCCATCTCAGAAATTAAGGATAAGAAATAAAAATTGAACTAGTAGCTATTTATTATTGATAATAACTTTAATGTGAAATTGGATAGGAGTAAGTGGTACATAGAAATCAGAAAATCAATGTCGACTATTTCCAAGAAATCAGAAGCGATTTAAGAAATCAGAAATCAGTTGTACTATGATAAACAAATACGATGAAGACCTTAGAAATCAATTCAACAAATCAAAAGTGATTCTAGAATCATCGATTGTAATATGGCCAGCGAATCAAATAACTATGATAAATGAAGATGACGAAAAAATCAGAAATCATTCACATACCTGTATGATGAATGAAGATGATGAGGATCAGTAAATTCGATGGATTGAAGGTCCTCCTTCTTCCCAAAAGCAAAGAAATCGCCAAGTGAGCTTGTTGGTGGTTCATGGAATGAAAGCAAGTAGTGAATAGAATTAGGGTTGCATTTTTTTTGTTGAAAGGAAAGGGGTATTTTTGTCTCAATAAAATATGGAGCACACGTTGTATTTTGGTTGTTCTCTCATGGCCAATGAATCTGATTCCACTAGAGAAATACATGTTTTTTTTCTTCATTTAGTAATTGAATTCGTTATAAAAACGTAGCCAAACACACTTTGTAATTGTAATTCAATTCCAATTAGAAAGAATTGTAGCCAAATACATCACAACAAACACATCGTTAATTATTTATATGTGTTAAAAAGTAAAAAAATAGTAACCATAAAAGAAAAAAAAACATGTCTCTATAAATGGTTTAAGTCACATTTGAATATAAGAAAAATGAAAAGGGAAAGATTTAAAGGGAGTTCAATTTTTTTTCACTTATTAAAATTTCAATTTTTTTCCTCTTTATTAAAAATTTTCTATCTTTGCCAAAAATTCATTATTTATGTTTTCTTCTTATCTAAAATAAATTAGACCGAATATGATTATTCCCTTAAACCCTATAGACATTTCTTCTTAGACTATCCGTTATTATTTCCACGATAACGGTCATGGAGAGCTTCTAGATCGGCCATCATAGCAACCACGAACCTCCCCACCACAAATGGAGTACCAGAAGGAAGAGAAAGAAAGAATAGAGACATAAGAAGGCTAACAGAGAAGAAATCGGTCAAGAAGCCCTAATTGGCGTTGCGTCTCGTCCTCGACACCACGAGCCATCATGAAAACAACGAACCATGGCTGGTCAACCAACCACACGAACTTATCAAAAAAAAATAGACCTAATACCATCTCCCACTGTTGGATGCCCCCCTTTTTTTATACGCTGCGCCTACAAACCCTATACACATTCCTCTATGTGTGTGTATGGACTTTGGACGTAAGATCGAACAATCGTTTCTACTAGCTTGTTATATCTAAAACTACCAAATTAAGCAACTGTGCAACTAATTTTAACTTGAACTGATAGGTTTTTAGATAATGGAATCCAAGGAGGATGTTCACAGTGAGGATGGATCTTTTGAATTGATCGACTTCATTGATTACGATTATGGTCATGGAAGATATGAACACAAAAGTTGTTTTCTATAGGAACAATGTATGATCAAAGAACTTTAGAGATCAGTATAAACAAATGAAATATAAGTGTTGTTATTTTGTTGCAGGATCTCTTTAACGTTGATTCTTATGACTTCCTTTCTTCCTAATTGTCTGATATACTTGTTCATTGCCCTATCACTGATCATCATCATAATCATGTTCATCGTAACCCTTCATCTTCGTCACCTTTCTCATCGCTTCAAGTCGTAGCACTCCCTCCTCGTTTCTCAGAGATCTTGCCATCATCTGTTCAGACCTTTACCCCAAAATTTATCATCGTGTTCTTCCCTTGACAATGAAAATTTTGCCTCATATTTTCTTTTCTTTTCTGCAGCTCGCTTTGACTGGTTGAGTTTTCATCCCAGGATGTTCAACGATTTCAAGAATTGTTTGCTCATACCAAGTACAAAGAAGTTACTGAACTTGCTACAAAATCTCCTTATGGAATTCTGCTTACACCAGATATAGTTGCAAAATTTCATGTTTCTACTTCTCTAAGTAATAATACCATCTTACATATTCTGGATGTCAGTCTATAGAGTTCCATTTTGATCTTTTTTAACCTCCATACATGTCATATGTAGAGTGTGCCTATGCAAGCCGCACAGAAACCATCACTGTTGCAGTATTTTGGGACCCTACTGACTAAAGGGAGGCTAGATGCATTTGAATCATTGGAGCTTTCTTGTCTTGTTGTCAATTAGAAGAAGAAGAATCTTCTGGAGAACTGGTTGGCTAAGGAAAAGGTGGAGTGCATTCTTTGAGATCTTGTGATGGTATTAAACATGAAATCTTTATGCTTTTGGATTATGCCAAAAATCAACCATTACATAGTCTGATTTATTTGTTGTCCCATAAATAAGAGCATGTTTTCTAGTATGGTAGTCTTTAGTTTTAGTTGCAGTTTCCACTATTTGAAACAAAACCTTTGAGGCTGATTATTCAAAGGTATTATTTCTCCTTGTTTTATTCACACATATAATTCTGTCTTCTTCCCATATATGCTCCCCAGAAAAGCTATAGTTCTCATACCTCATAAAGCAAATACTAAGATAAGCGCGACCACCTGTACTGGGTAGTTGGTTTGACTCTTCACAGGAAGAGTAGTAAGTGCTTCAACAAAGCACAAGTTGGGTTTTGTCATTTCCTATTGATCCATTTATGGTGAGATGAATGAAAAAAGATGTTATATCCTGATTTCAAGCTTATAATTTGTTTCAACATTGTTCTTTTAAGGTATTTGGTTCAAATCTTCATAGAAAGAGTGCTTTCTAGTTTTTCAGTGTAAAACCTGGTTAAGACTAAGAGCCTGAGTTTATAAACTTCTGAAACACCTCAAGATTAGTATCTTATGAGTTTCACAAAGCACGTCATTCAATGTCCCCCAACAATCTGCCAACACATAGGTAGACTCATTTTCTGTCCCTGACAATGCCACATTTCTTCCAAAGTAGACCCTCTTTCTTCGTGCATCCCTTGTAGCATCCGAGATCGCATCCATTGATGAATCCAAAGATACATGAAGCTCCAGTACACATAAGAGTCCTATTCTAACTATTATATTTGAAATAGTATGTTATATGAAAGGAATAGCAATGTACTCATTTATTTGAAAGTACAACACTCTAATAAGAAATGGATTGAAAGAAGAATTACTTTATGTTTACTTGTTAAATGATAAAGAGTCATATTCTCATTATTATAATTCAAATAGTTAGTTAAATGCAAAAAAAAAAATGCAAGAAATAGTAATGTATTTTCATTTATATGAAAGTACAAAAATGCAAGAAATAGTAATGTATTTTCATTTATATGAAAGTACAATGGTCTAATAAGAAAGGAATTAAAAGAAGGATGATTTTATTTTTATTTAATGGATAATATAACATCTTATTCTCAATATCATAAATGAAACATTATATGCAAATTTTTTCTCAACTTGGGGGCGACAAAGTTGAGTATATAGATTCTGATATTGACAAAGTTTGTGAAGAATGGTCATTTTTTGTTGTAGGCTTTATTTTCGTGCTATATTTTTTTTATTGATAAACAATACTTTGTTAACTTTAAAATGTTTGTTAACTGACATTTGACAAGTAGTGTACAACATTTTTGATAACCTGTTTGACAATATATTATTGGATGAAATATATTATTTTGCTATATATTTATTTATGTTTTTATGTATTATGCGACACTAATTGTCACTCAATTTGAAATTTAATAAATCTATAATTTTTTAAAACACTTAAAGTTATGAAATGCAAACTATGTGTCTTCGTTCTTTTGTGTTACTGAAAGTAACTAGTTGTCATGATTAAAGACAAAACGTGTCACTAAAATTCAATAATAGTAATGACAAATAAAAAATTGTGCGACTAAAAGCGAGCAATAGTCTCACAAATGAAAAATGTGTGACTAAAAGTCAAGATTAGTCATCAAAAACAAATAAAAATGTGTCATTAAAAGTCAACAGTAGTCATGATAAACAAGTTAATCCATGAAAAAAAGTAGTTTATGGTGACGTTTATCAAAAAATGATTGAAAAACTACAAAAACTGCTACCCTGTGGTGACGTTTTTTACCTATAGCAACAGTTTTTATGGGTTATAGTCACCACAATTAAACATCGCCATAACTTATCAGCTATGATGCGATATTTCCTTACACATTGAATGAAAAAAAAAACTTGTCATAAAATGTCTATAATGATGAGTTTTTGCATGACCAAGCATCCTTTTTGTACTAGTGTGAAGTGGTGAGGTTACACAAAGTACAGCTGAGTATCGTGTTTGATCGAGATGTGAGGTTTACTTCTAAGTTTTGACAATAAGTATAGGAAGAATTATGGACAAAAATCATTTTAATACAACTTAACATCACTAGATAGATGATTACAGTGAAAATTCCAATGAGGCAACAAGTGATGAGTCTATGGTCAGGGGATGACTTCCCTTTGATTGCTTTCCACACTCACAAGCAAGACATAATGTGTCATTGTGAATTTTGAGGAGAGACAATCATCGTACCATTTCTTCAGTAATTAGGTTATTGATATACCGAAAGTTTAGGTGAGAAAGTTTTCGATGGCATAGCTAACTAACCATGGAAACTAGTTTTGACAGAAAACATAGTTATGGTTTAGCAATGACTAGAGAGATACCCAATGGAAACATCGTTCCTACAAATTTTGATTTGATAAGACATTTATCCATGTCCTTTGTCATGATGTAACTGTATTCATCACCAAATTCTACATGATGACCAACTTTTCAGAGTTGTCCAACACTTATCAAGTTGTGTTGCATGCCTTCGACATAGGCAACTCTTTGTATTAAAAATTTCCATTTGTAAGAAAACCATAATGCTCGTATGATACCCCATTTGATTCATTACCCAAAGTTAGTTGACCACCAGTTGTGACCATCCTGTAGTCACGAAGGTATTCTAATATACCAGTCATGTGCAAAGAACGGGTGATATCAATTAATTAATTTTGTGATCTTCACGCACATTATCTGCATATTCATTTAGTTAATTTGGATACCCAAACTTGTTTGGGGCCCACAATAACATAACAAAATGATGTTGAGAATATGCATTTTTGGGTATTGTTGTGGTGTGTGTGTGTTTCTAGTTTTTGGTGTGGAGGTGTTCTTGACTGTTACGGGATTCCAAACCAGTTTTAACTTTATTCTAAGGACAATTTTTCTTTGTAGATGGATAAGAGCTAAAAGTCAGTTTATTTTCATTTGTCTAAATTCTATGTTTTGGTTTGGTTGTGGAATATAATCGAAAAACTTTGCACAATTTTTCTTTATTTGAAGTTTTTCTTTGGTATCGTCTTGAAGAGAGACAACTATGAGGTTGCCATTCTTAACAACCTTTGGACTTTGAGGTTTTTTTTTTTTCTGTTTGAACTATTTGCGAAGTTTTGTCTTGCGACGAGTTTTCTAAAAACTTTTTCTTTCTTGAAAATTTGGACCATTTGTTCACAGAGGCATTGGGGTTGAACTTACTGTTTTTAATCTCTATGCGATATTTTATTTCTTATGTCTAGGCCCTTTTTCTTCAACCTTGGGTTGTAGAATGTCCGAGGTGTTCAACTTTGGTCTTTTTCTTTTGAAAAATTTACTTTTCTGTGATATAGGTCCGGGAGATGATTCATCAAAACTATGAAGTTCATGAAATTTTGAGCATTGTCAAATTACCAATTTGTCCATTCTTACTCCTTCTGAAAGAGTTTCAATACTTGTTTTGGAAGTAACTAAATCTTTATCTTTTATGAAATTCGCAAAGGAAACTTCGGTCTTAGATAGAGGATGATACATTTAACTAGCAAAAACGTCACATCGTTTGTAGCAGGGACAACATTTGGAGACAGGCCTAGAATTTATATAATGATTTCCTTACAGTATTCATCGCCTAATTCAATTTAAAGTGATCCATTAAGTGGTATTTAATATCAATTTTCAGAGACGCTTGATGGTTCAGGAACAATCTCTTCAATTATATAGTTATTGCTCATATAATTCAATCTACCAAAGTGACATTGAATGTCTTTTGGGTATGTTTTGTCATTTACAGGAAAGGCAAAAGGTCTATCTGGTGAGACATAGGGATGATCGACATCAAAACTTGGTGGTGATTTCTCTCCTATAGTGAAACCATTTGACCAACCCTAATTGTAAGTGTTGTCTGTGGACCTATTACTAACAAGATTTTCTATTGTTTCCCTTTCAGTGAAAAAGTTTTTCAATTAACAAATTCATACGTACATTTTCTGTTTGGGCTAAATCTCGTTGATTGAAAGCAACATCTAATTTATTTTCATTAAGAAATGTAACATCTTATTCTAATAATAGATCTCTCTCAAACATTGTGACCTTAAGCTTCTTGTATTTTAGTCGTCTTCTCAGCCATTATGTTATTTTTCATCTAAGGCTTTGTTATAATCTCAAAGAACGTCAACACACATTTAAGTAAGTTTTTCTATTTGAGGTTCTCAATATTTCAAATTATAATGATCAGATGGGATCATGAATTTTACCTCCTTAATAATGATGATGGTTCCTTTTCTTTCCATGAAGAAGTAATTCTTTTTTAGCATTGTTAACCTATCATCGTGTCACCTCCTTTCCTCGCAACAAGACATAATTTTCTCGCTTCCTCTTTTTATCAACTTCTTCATATTCATCTCCAGATGACTAAACTTGATTGTCTCTTTGCATATGTGTAACAAACTCCTTTTTCTCCTTAAAATGCCTTGTCTTCACCATATTAGCCTTGAATCTCTTACAGAGTGATTTTTCTTGTGACACTTATGGCATATAAGAACCCCTTCTTTCTTTCTTCAAGATTAATCAAGGTTTCTAAAGGTTTGTCTTCATGTGATGCTTCGATGGAGATAGTAAGCATTGAAGTTGTTGGTTGAGACAAAGGTTGATAAGGTGAGTTTCTTGGGTATTTGGCGAGATTATAGTTTCTGTTGAATGGAGGTCTTATGAAATGTTGGTTTTTTTGTTAAGTTGTAAGTGGGTGTCGATTGAAAAAACTTGGCTTGCGAGGGCTAGCACATTATAATAGTCTTATTCATCATCTATATTCATTTCTTGTTCATATGACATTTGAGAATTGTCATACGAAGGTTAATATGGGACTTGATATAAGGAATTACTAGTGTGAGGGTAGTACAATGGTCTGCTAATGAGATATGGTGAGTTATCCACAAAAGCTTATTGTCCACCGAGATCCTTGAATTCCTTCATCACTGTGAACTCTTAGTTTGAAGTTCGCCATATAGCTTCTAGAGAGAGAGAGGGGGGGGGGGAGTTTTGATTTTTCTGTAACCATGAACAATCATCTTCTCCATTTTCTATTGTCTTCTTAGAACATTTAGAAACTTTAGAGTGTATCACACCCTAACCGACGACGAAAATCATCGGGGTTGCGGTGTTATACAATTGGATCACAGTCAACCATATATATCAAATACTTAACATATTTGAACCAATATTCTTCAAACCTTTAAGTTTTGAAATTGAAATTACATCTTCATTTTAAAACACACAATGCTAAACAAGTTAAGGCTTCCCAAAAGAAAGGAACTAAAATTTCTTTAGAACCGATGTCCTACCTCCGGCTTCTTAGTTACATGAGAATACACATTTTTAAAATATATGAACAAAAAGTATTGGGGAGATCCACATGTTCTGACTTCGTGAGTTATATATATATATATATATATATATATATATATATATATATATAAAGAAATCTTTATAAAACATAGAATGTTTAACGAAATAAGTTGTCCAAAACATGATCAACAATGTTACCAATATGCTTCGTGTAAGACCCGATACTTGAAATCCAATACGAGTATCCATGTAAAAATACTTATGATAAAAGTAAATATTAACATATTTTTGGAAGGAAAATATTAAGTGTTTGTATAAGCAGACACTAGCAAACGGTTTAAAAATCTACAAACAATATTTATACTACATACAGCCTCATCCTAGTATGTATTAGTATATTTGTATCTGGGACTTTTTTATAATTCCCCATTGTTAGATTTTGAAGAATTTTGGTTGTAATGCTTAATAATGTAAACCTACCAAAGTTCTAACGAGACAACATGTGACAACCCAAAATTTGTTTTTGTACAAACCGTTTAAAATCAATGAAGTCAAATTTTTTCTGCTATCATTTAGCATTGTTTGGGGTCTATTTGGGTAGTCTAAGCTCAATATAATAAAAGTTTGGGTTCAGAGATCTGTTATTCTAAGTCATAACATAACATTCGGGCCAAATACTCCTTCAAGAGGAGTGTACGACCGTATACAAGAGTTTTCGGCCGTACACCCCTCCTCATGGCCGTACACGCCCCCTATATAAAGGCTACTTATCCATCATTCATCACTTTACACACTTTCAAGTCTAGAGCGCTCTCTCTCTCTCTCTCTCTCTCTCTCTCTCTCTCTCTTTCTCTCACTCTCTCTTTACCTTCATCGAGTTTTCACCAAGATCTTCAAAGATGTAAGTGTTTCACATCTTGATTTGTTGCTACATTCCTTTATCTAGTGGTGAATCCATGTTTTCATCTCATTAATTTCATCTTTGGCTAGATCTTCATCCTTCACCAAGAACACACACTAGTTCTTGGTGGCGAAAAACCCTCTTCAAGATTCCAAATCGTGAGTAACTGCTTCCTATGATTGTTATCTACTAGAAATGCTTGATTTTCACCTTGAAATCGACCAACTTAAGCATGAACATGAGGGGTGTATGGCCGTAAACCCACGTGTATAGCCGTACACACCTCAATGGTCATAAAACCTAGCTGTTGGTCAAAATTGGCCTTAAACTCTCCTTAAATGCTAAGCATGCGACCTACAACACTTCTAGGAGGCTAGAGAGGACATTCAAACATCTCAAAATGCACACTTCTTCAAGAATGTACGGCCGTACACTCCTTGGCCATACACCCATGGGCCGTACACCCATAGGCCGTACGCTCTTGGGCCGTATACTCCTTTGGGCCGTACACCCATGGTTGTACACACCTTTGTCTGGCCGTAAACTTCCCTCATTCAATCACATATGATTTTTAACACTTAGTTCAAGTGTTCCTAGTCCCTAGGGTGGTTCCCCATCATATCTAAGTGGTGTTATACCCTAATTTGACACATATATGTGTTATTACATGCTAATTAGGATCCGGTTGAGTCCGAGACTTCACTTGACGCTCAGTATCCCATATCGATCTTTCATTCAAGCCATTCACTTCAGGTGAGTTCATAATCCTATGCATTTATGGTTTTTATAAGATTTCAGGGGGGATACAAGCCCAAACACAAGTAATTTTGTGAACTAAAACAGAAGGGACTGCAACCAGTCTAAGGCTTATGCAATTAATACAATCCAACGATTTCTATAAAATATAGAAATATTTTATCCCTTTTGTATTATGCGGAGCATAACGGACATTTTCTAAACATAATTGCATAGTTTTCAGAACAAATCATGAACATAACATTTTAATCAAACTTTAATACATATTGTTTGGGGAAATTCATTACCAGTTTTACCGATACACACTACTTACTTAGTCAATTATATAAACTATGACAAATTTAGTTTATGATATTCAACACTACGTTCAGATAACAAGGGTATAACACTAAATAATTATTTTATGTATAATTATTTATGCTCTACCAAGTATACAAACGATTTCAAATAAGAGAACACGATACAGAATAACATGTAAATTAGTTAATATATGATTGTGAGACACCACTTTAATTGTACCATTTAGGGTACTGGTAAAATCCTCTACTTTTAGTATAGCTAGAGTCTCTTGGAGGGAGAGTGTGAGATTTGTGAATAGATCTATTCGGGACTGACAATCCCACACCTAAACTGCTAGGTACAGTTAGGTAGGCATGCATGGGGTGACAAATATCATACCATACGACGCCTGAAGAAATATCGTGGAGGTCATCAATCATATCAAGCATGGTTATACAAACTCACAATAGTATATAATGACCTTTCTTTATGGGATTTCATTATTCATTATTTTATCTTAGTTCATAAAACTACCATACATTACACTGGAGGATTCCAGGGATACAATACATAGTTTTATTTTAAGTAATAAAACTACTATACATACTAATGATGACTAGGGTTTTCAAGCAGAAAATACACTACATACACTACATACTGGTGATGACCAGGGTTTTCAAACAGATCATACTATACATACAGTAATAAACAAACATGTTAGAAATTATTGGATTTTCTGGGGAAGTATGCATACATTTTCAGAACTTGATAACAATGGTTTTTACTACGAAACAATCTTATGAACTCACCAGCTTTATTCTGATACTCTTTCAAAATCGCTTGTATTCTCAGGAAATCAGTAAATAGGTACTCCTGTAGCATTTTGAGAAGACGAAGCATCTAGAGATATGTCTTTTACTTATTTTGTCATACTTTTGATGTATACAAAATTTGTATCAAATAGATGTAAATATTCATATTATATTGTAATGGTTGTGTTTACTTTGATTACTATGATGCAATTGTTGTGATACTACACATGACGCCCTCCACCCCCGAACGCTTCCTCCGCTTCAGTTTCGGGTGTGACAGATTGGTATCAGAGCTATTGTTTATAGTGAACTTAGTATACCGAACCTTACAAGATATACAACTATAAACACTATTGGGCTGAAGTGCATTGAACTAAAAGTATACTTTTAAAATATAAGTATTTTTACAAGAAGTATACAAGTATACCTACATATCAGAAACAATATCATAAGTAGAACAAAACAAAAGTATTTGGATGTCGGACACTGCGGTTAAACCTGGGCAGTTATGTAATCATGTCTAGGGTCAATATAGCCTGATCAACTATAATTATTCGAGACATGATCAACATGTGCTTGGGAGTGACTGTGGTGTTGCAGCAGGCCTAAAACTTACCAAGTATATATACATCAGGTATCGATAGAACAAAACATACAATTTAAAATACTATAGGAGTATTTTAGCTAAAGCCAAATACATTGTAGAGATTCATTTCAAGTGTTGCTACTCATTCCTTCTTAGCGATAGTTTTCTTGTATTAGTAACATTTCCTTGTTTATCGCTTAGTAGAACACTTAAACTATCAGGCTGAGATATATCTTGTTTCATATCTCTTGATTCAAAACTAGGGGACTTACCATCTTCTTCCTCCTAATTATTTTTAGAACAAGATGCCTCTGAAGAAATGACCCAATAGAAAGAACAACAATCCCCCAACAGATCCGGTGCCACCACCTCCTTAATTCGATCCTGTAATGTTCTAGGCAGCTGTTACGACCGATGTG
This sequence comes from Lactuca serriola, assembly GCF_051521515.1. Classification (NCBI taxonomy): domain Eukaryota; kingdom Viridiplantae; phylum Streptophyta; class Magnoliopsida; order Asterales; family Asteraceae; genus Lactuca; species Lactuca serriola. Next base: position 255,926,112 of record NC_136415.1, on the reverse strand, counting down.
GCTGCCGCGATATAGTAGATAAATTCTAGCGGCTCTAGTGGGTCAAGAAATGGTGCCCATCCCCTTAATCTCGATGGAATGTAGGGACACCATAAGGAGTGTTCCTACAAAGACTTTATGAATGCAAAGCCCAAATCCTTCGACGGCAATGGAGTGTTGTTGCCCTAGCTAGCTGTATCGAGAAGATCGAATCAGTCTTCAAGATCTGTGCGTGTTCCGAAGCAAACAACGTGAAGTTTGCAGCTTGCACCTTCACGGACAAAGCACTGACCTTGTGGAATGGTCAAGTCAAATTCTTAACCCTGCCAGTAGCAAATGTTATGGGTTGGGAGAGCTTGAAGAAGCTTATGCTTCTTGAATACTTCCCAAGGGGGCGAGATGCAGAAGTTAGAGCATGAGCTATGGAACATAAAGATGAAGGGTTCCGAAATTGTTGCATACACAACTAGATTCTAAGATGTGGCTCTTTTATGTCCGGGAATGGTCACTCCAGAAAAAAAAAAGATAGAAAGATGCATTTGGGGATTGATGCCCCCAACTCAAAGGAAATGTCTTGGCTGCTAAGCCTAGCACTTTTGATAGCACCAAGTGTTTGGCGCAGACTCTCATAGATCACGAAGTTGATCTTGATGCAGCAACAACCACTTCCGAACCACCAAAGGCAACTGGTGGGAAAAAAAACTTCTGGAACAAGCGGAAGTGCCAGTCTTCTCAAGAGCCCTCCAAGAAAAAACAAGTAGTGGCAGTTCATGCTACTATCACTCCTGCCGCTATTCCTACAACTCAAGCACCTATCTATATGCTGGTGCCCTTCCTCGGTACGACAAGTGCAACTATCATCATCACGGGCAATGCTGTGAAATTCTCTGCAACAACTGTGGAGAGAATGGGCACACAGCTCGAGGTTTTAAGACACCAGCCCAACCAACTAATCAGCCTTCTAGAGCAAGCATTGGTTAAGCCTGTTATGGCTCTGGAGAGGTCGGGCACTACAAGAGAAATTGCTCCAAGGCAAAAACAGCTGGCACACAGGGAGAGTGCTAGCGATGGGACAATAGGAGATGGTTGCAGATCCCACCGTTGTTACGGGTACGTTCCTCGTTGACAACTCTTATGCATGCATTCTCAAACATAAACCCCAGCCCTTAACCGAAACATTTACTGTTCAGATGGCAAACGGAAAGAAAGAGAGCACTAACGACATATTCCTTGGCTGCACCCTTACCCTAAACGACCATTCCTTTCCCATCGACCTTATGCCATTTTCTATAAAGAGCTTCGACATCATCATCGGCATGGATTCGTTGAGCCCCAATCGTGCTGATATCCTATGTTATGAAAAATTCATTTGTCTCAATCTGCCATTTGGTGAAGCCCTCATGATTTATGGCGATAAACTCAGCTCAAAACTCTGTATCATTTCGTGCATCAAATCTCAAAAGTATCTGAGAAAGGAGTGGCATGTATTCCTAGCTCATGTTGTTAATGAGAAACAGGAAGTTAAAGACCTCGAGAGCATCCCCGAAGTCTGCAACTTTCCTGATATCTTTCCCGAAGAGCTTCTAGGAATCCCTCCCGAGCGCCAAGTCGAGTTCTAAATAGACTTAATCCCCGGAGCTACCCTCGTAGCTAAATCCCCATACCGTATAGCGCCAACAGAAATGCAAGAGTTATCTAGCCAGCTCAACGAGCTACTCAACAAGGGATTCATCAGACCAAGTTCCTCATGCTGGGGAGCCCCGGTCTTGTTTGTGAAAAAGAAGGATGTATCTTTTCGGATGTGCATTGATTATTGCGAATTGAACAAGCTTACCATCAAAAACCGTTATCCTCTTCCCCGAATCGACGACCTCTTTGATCAACTTCAAGGAGCCAGCTAATTCTCAAAAATAGACCTAAGATCAGGGTACCATGAACTACGAGTCCATGAGAGTGATGTTCCTAAAACAACATTTCGGACATGATATGGTCACTACGTGTTCGTAGTAATGCCCTTTGGTCTGACCAACGCACAATTGGTATTCATGGATCTGATGAATCGGGTGTGCTGCCCTTTCCTAGAAAATTTCATGATAGTGTTCATTGATGATATACTTGTCTATTCCCGAAGAGAGGAAGATCATAGTAAGCACTTGAGACTAGTGCTAGAAACTCTAAGGGTGGAGAAGCTATATGCAGAATTCTCTAAGTGTGAATTCTAGATCCGAAAAGTAACTTTCCTTGGTCACGTAGTAAGTGAGGAAGGCATACATGTGGACCCCTCCAAAACCAAAGCGATAGAGAACTTGTCGGCACCGAAGATGGCCACAAAAATCCGTCAATTCTTGGGCCTCGCTGGCTATTATCGCAGGTTTATCCAAAATTTCTCCAGGATTGCTAATCCCCTAACCACCTAACTTAGAAATATATACCCTTTAGTTGGAGTGAAAAGCCTGATACTGCGTTCCGAACATTGAAGTAGGCCCTATGCAGCGCACCTATCCTGTCTCTGCCCGAAGGGACGGAGGACTTCGTTGTCTACTACGATGCATCCAATTAGGGCCTAGGCTGTGTGCTCATGCAGCGAGGAAAGGTTATTGCTTATGCCTCAAGGCAGATGAAAGCACACGAAGTCAATTATACAACTCACGACCTGGAGTTGGGAGCAGCGGTCTACACATTGAAAATATGTAGGCATTATATTGCACTGTCTTTACTGATCACAAGAGCGTACAACATATCTTCATTCAGAAAGAGTTGAACATGAGGCAACGACGATGGTTAGAGCTACTCAGTGATTATGAGTGTGAAATATGCTACCATCCCGGCAAGGCGAATGTGGTAGCAGATGTCCTCAGTTGGAAAGAGTACTCGGGTTGTAAAGGGAAGGCACTAACCATGACCATCCATTTCCACTTACCCGCAAAAATTAAAGAGGCTTAGCTGGAATCCTTAAAACCTGAAAACAAGTCGGATGAAGCTTTGAGAGGAATGGAGAAAAACTTAGAGATCAAGGGAGATAGAGTCTATTATTTCATGAACTAGATCAGGACCCCAAAGTTCGGTGGTTACAGAGAGGTTGTCATGAAGGAGGCTCACAAGACCAGATACTCCATTCACCCAGGTTCGGATAAGATGTACCTTGATTTCAAGAAGTTATATTGGTGGCTAAACGTGAAAGCAGAGATCGCTACCTTCGTGGGCAAGTGCCTGACTTGCGCCAAGGTGAAGGTTGAATATCAGAAGCCCTCAGATCTGCTCCAGGATCCGAAAATACCTGAGTGGAAGTGAGAGAGGATTACTATGGATTTTATCACCAAATTACCCAAATCTCCAAGTGGGTACAATACCATATGGGTAATTGTCGACCGATTGAAAAAATCCACCCACTTCATGCCAATCAAGGAAACTATCAAAATGGAAAGATTTACACGAGTCTACATCCAAGAGATAGTTCATCTGCATCGTGTGCCTGTGTCCATCATCTTTGATCGGGATAGAAGATTTACCTCGAGATTTTGGCAGTCACTGTAGAAAGCTCTTGGAACTAAGCTGGATATGAGCATAGCTTACCATCCACAAAAAGATGGACAGAGTGAGAGAACCATTCAAACTTTGGAAGACATGTTGAGAGCATGTGTAATCGATTTTGGTAAGTCGTAGGACGTCCATTTTCCCATGTTCGAATTCTCCTATAGCAACAGTTATCATACCAGTATCAAGGCTTCCCCTTTTAAAGCCCTTTATGGCTGTAAGTACATATCCCCTTTGTGCTGAGCTGAGGTGGGTGACACGCATCTAGCCAAGGGACAAGTCCCCAACAGTTCTATCATAGGCCTAGAGATCATTCGTGAAACTACAGAAAAGATCATACAAATCCGGGAACGACTAAAGGCTTCAAGAGATAGACAAAAGAGCTACATCGATAAGAGATGAAAACCCTTGGAGTTCTAGGTCGGAGACCATGTTCTATTGAAGGTCTCACCCTGGAAAGGTATGATATGCTTTAGAAAGCGTGGAAAGCTAAATCCGAGATACATAGGACCATTCGAGATCCTTGCTAGGATCGGTCCCGTAGCATAAAAGCTTCGTTTACCGCAAGAGCTTAACAACATTCATCCTGTCTTCCATGTCTCGAATCTCAAAAAGTGTTTATTCGATGAGACCCTTATGATCCCGCTCGATGAGATTGAAATCAACGAGAACCTTAACTTCGCGGAAGAACCAGTCGAAATCATGGATCGAGAAATCAACGAACAAAATAAAGTCGCATTCCAATAGTGAAGGTTCGCTGGAATGCCAGGCGGGGACCTGAATTCACTTGGGAGCTTGAAGATTCAACGGAACAGAAATATCTACATCTCTTTCCGAGTCTGTGATTTGTATTCTATGTTTGAATTTCGGGACGAAATTCCCTCTAATGGGGGAATGATGTGACAACCTGATATTTCTTTTTGTACAAACCGTTCAAAATCAATCAAGTTAAATTCATTTATGCTATCATTTAGCATTGTTTGTGGTCTATTTGGGTATTCTAAGCTTAGTATAATCAAAGTTTTGGTTTAGAGATGTGTTATTCTAAGTCATAACATAGCATTCGGGCCAAACACTCCTTCAAGAGTAGTGTACGGCCGTATACAAGAGTTTATGGCCATACACCCCCTCATGGCTATACACTCCCCTTATATAAGGGGTACTTAGCCATCATTCATAATTTACACACTTTCAAGTCTAGAGCTCTCTCTCTCCCTCTCTCTCTCTCTCTACCTTCATCGAGTTTTCACCAAGCTCTTCAAAGATGTAAGTGTTTCCCATATTGATTTGTTTCTACATTCCTTTATCTAGTGGTGAATCCATGTTTTCATCTCATTAATTTCATCTTTGGCTAGATCTTCATGTTTCACCAAGAACACACACTAGTTCTTGGTGGCGAAAAACCCTCTTCAAGCTTCCAAATTATGAGTAACTGCCTCCTATGATTGTTATATACTAGAAATGCTTGATTTTCACCTTGAAATCGACCAACTTAAGCATGAACATGAAGGGTGTATGGCCGTAAACCCATGTGTACGGCCGTACACACCTTAATGGCCGTAAACCTTAGTTGTTGGTCAAAGTTGGCCTTAAACTCTTCTTAAAAGCAAAGCATGGGATCTAGAATACTTCCAGGAGGCTAGAAAGGACCATAAAACACCTCAAAATGCACACTTCTTCAAGACTGTACGGCCGTACACTCCTTGGCCATACACCCATGGGCCATACACTCTTGGTTCGTATACTCCTTTGGGTCGTACATCCATGGTTGTACACACCTTTGTATGGCCGTAAACTTCCCTCATTCAATCACATGTGATTTTTAACACTTAGTTCAAGTGTTTCCTAGTCCCTAGGGTGGTTCCCCATCATATCTAAGTGGTGTTATACCCTAATTTGACACATATGTGTTATTACATGCTAATTAGGATACGGTTGAGTCCGAGACTTCACTTGACGCTCAGTATCCCATATCGATCTTTCATTCAAGCCACTCATTTCAGGTGAGTTCATACCCCTACTCTTTTATGGTTTTATAATATTTCAGGGGGGGGGGATACAAGCCCAAACACAAGTGCTTTTGTGAACTAAAACAGAATGGAGTTCAACCAGTCTAAAGTTTATGGAATTAATACAATCCAACGATTTCCAAAAAATATATAAATATTTTATCCCTTTTGTATTATGCGGAGCATAAGTGTGACAATCCGAAATTTCTATCTTATACAAACCTTACATTTCAATCTAGTCAAACTTACATCTATACTATGATGAGAAACTATACAACTATACTATGATGAGAAACTATACAACTATACTATGATGAGAAACTATACAACCATACTATTATGAGAAACTATACAAAGAGACTATGATGAGAAACAATACATTCACTACACTAGTACAAACAATACATATACAAGTATACTATAACATAAATGTGAACCACTGTTTCGGGGAATGTCTTCACTACCATGGCCTGATTTGTAGCCAAAATCTCCTGGAGGAAGAGAGTGAGTTTGCGTATAGATCTATACTGGATTGACTATCCTACACCTTACTGCTAGCTACAGTGGGTCCTACAGGTCTATGGGTGCCAAATGTCATTACTTCCGACGTCTTTCATCTTCGTGTTCATAGTCGATAGTGTAGAACAATTAATCACATAATACCTTGATATAAATCTGGTTTAAGGTAGTTAGTATAGCAATAGTTATTATAATACAACTCTACAGTACTACATTAATTTCCCCTTTGCATTCTGTCACACCCCCAAACCAAGGATGGTGGAAACGTCCGGGGGTGGAGGACTTCATGTATAGTATCATAACAACGATGCAATAGTGATTTAAGCAAACATGACCAACATATATATAATTGAAAAAGTTACACTATTGTATGAATTACATGTTTCAAAATCAATTACAATATGTTGACAAAATATGAAATGTTTGACGCCTTAACGTTCCATCCTCAAAATGCTCTTGATTTCCTGTTTAGTGATTTCCTGAGAATACAAGTTGTTTGAAAAAAGTGTCAACACAAAGGTTGGTGAGTTCATAAGCTTTTGACAGTAAGAGTTTGAAAATCGATCTTTGTAAGAAGATGTATATCACAAAGAAAATCCAATATTTTCCTTATGAAAGTCATGTAGTCCTAAATACCAGGACCGAAATGAATAAGTATTTTGTCATACTTAAAGCTATAATTGTGGTTTTAAATTGACATAAAACCCTTTTTGATATGAAGACATACAAGTATTTTTCCATACTTGAAGTAATTTCAGTGAGCTAAATCGACATAACTCGCTAAATTAAAGTTAGAACCCGTAAATCTTATGATTTGTTAATACCACATGTGAGCTATCATAACCATACTTGACTTTGACGGCCTCATAATTACGACGTTCTTCAGGCGTCGGAACTGTTATGACACTTGTCACCTCAGACCTGCCAGTCTAGCTGTTGCAAGCAGCTCTGGTGTGGGTTTGTCAAGCCCAATATAGATCAATACACAACTATCACGTTCTCCCTACAAGAGACTCTGGTTACGATTTACAGGACTTTTTGAATTGGTTACTTTGGAAGTAACCCGAAGCGAATGACTCACAAATTTATTCATTAACAGATTTACGTGAACTAAACTGAAAACCTTTGGTATATAAGTTTGAGATGTAAATGATACATAAACTATACCTATTATAGTTTATCCAAAACGTTTGTAAAGTATGAAAACTCTTTTATGAAAACGCTTTTGAAATGAATTTACGCTTAACGTAATGAAAGTTCCCTTTTGTATAAATGTACCCTTCTGAAAATATATTTGTATTATGTAAGGTATCATAAACTATACCCATTATAGTTTATCAAAACAAGGGTAGAAATAGTAAAGTACATAAACTATACTTAACATAGTTTAATAGTGCATTTGTATGTAATGATGTACTTTAATTATAACACTTGGTTATTTCTATGTATTATCTAGAAAAATTCATTTGTTAACTGTGAATATTTAGATATGAATACAAAAATGTCACAGACTATAATATCACATAATCACATAATGATATATACCTTGCTCAACATGTTACAAGGTGATATGAAATTTATTGTGTTTTTCTATCCATAACAATTTCTGTAACTGTTATTGGAAAATTTGTAGAAAAATCATAAAATGTCCAAATGAAGTTCTGTAACTTCTGGCAGTTTGGAAAATGAGTCTAGTTGGTTCATAAATTTTTCCATAATTTTTAGGGACCTCTAACTTGTGTGACCAAGTCCATCATCACAAACTGGTCCGGATTGGTGTTTGAGATGATAGGCAGTTTTGTAAAAATCACCATAAATTGTAGAAAAATCGTATGGAGATGTGCAAGTAGTCATTTTAAAGCTAAGAACTGGAACTACTTACACCTAAAACAGTTTTGTCAACAAGAATGTTTAAGTTGTTCAAAACAGTCCGTGAATGGGGTCCAACTTTTCTGATGAAGGCTGTTAGAAAAATTTAGTTTTATTCGTGTTGTTTTACTTGTATTCTCCCACTAAAACTTGAGAAAAACATGAAAACGTAGGGGTATGAACTCACCTTAAGTGATTTCAGTAGTTGATTGATGAAGAATGGAAGTGTTTAACTCAAGAACACCTGGAGATGCCTTGAAGATTTTCAAGAATCTAGCATCATAGTTATGGAGTTTGTGTAAGCAATCAATGATTTGAGTAGAATGAAGTGCAATAATCACAAGGAGGATGAATTATACTTACCAAGAGTGGAAGAACACTTGATGATCAGCCTTGGGATCTTGAATAAGAGAGAAAAGTTGGAGTTGGATCTTTGGTGAAATGAGAGTAATTGAAAGAAAATGAGGAGAGAGGTTGAGTGACCGGCCCTAAAACGTGGGGATGGCTTGTGAGAGGGGTAAAAGGTACAAGGAAGTGACAAGGTATGGTGGGGAGGAGTGTGGGTTAGGCATGGAGTGGGTATGGGGTTGCTTGTATCATAAAATAAGGTAAGGTCAACACTCTACCTTTGTACTTCACCTACTCTCTTTTGGATAAGGTTTTATCCTTAAAATGTGATTAATCATTAATTTAGGGGTCTTATTTGTTAAAATAAAGTTTTTGATGAAAACCCCGTGTCAAAACAATTAAAAACGGGCCTAAAATGCGAAATTAGTCGAAAACCGGGAAGAAAGGCAATCCCAGCGAGACCTCTCGGTCCTAGGCCGAGGTTCGGTCCTTGCTGGTGCCGAGCCAGAAGCGAGTGCGAACCAGAAGAAGAGGCGAGGGCGAGGGCTCGGTCAAGGGCTCAGGAGCGAGGGTTCGGTAGTCATCAGATTAGAAAGTGGTCAGACCCGAAATGTGCCGAACGTTCGAGTTCGGGTGAGGCATGCGAGGTTCGGGCCCGAGAGGACCTTTCGGGTTCGGTTCAGCAGCCTTCGGCTCAGAAGGGTTCGGTTCCTAAGAGGGCTTTCAGGTCCTAAGAGGACTTTCGGGTCATAAGAGGGGTTTCGGCTCCTTAAGTCCGTTTTTCGTGTAGACTTCCGTTTTCGGGCTGTTTTCGCCAAATTCGAGGGTCGGGATGCCCCGAGTGATTATAGAAAGTTGGGAGAGATTTTGAGAGAGATTCCACATACTTAGAGAGATTTGACATACTTGGAGAGATTTCACATACAAAGAGATATTTGGGAGAGATTTCACATTCTTAGAGAGATTTGGGAGAGATTTGACATACTTGGAGAGATTTCACATACAAAGAGATATTTGGGAGAGATTTCACATACTTAGAGAGATTTGGGAGAGATTTGACATACTTGGAGAGATTTCACATACAAAGAGATATTTGGGAGAGATTTCACATACATAGAGAGATTTGGGAGAGATTTGACATACTTGGAGAGATTTCACATACAAAGAGATATTTGGGAGAGATTTCACATACTTAGAGAGATTTGGGAGAGATTTGACATACTTGGAGAGATTTCACATACAAAGAGATATTTAGGAGAGATTTCACATACTTAGAGAGATTTGGGAGAGATTTGACAATAAAGAGAGATAGAGTGAAAACGACTGAGAGTGGTTTCATGTGTGACAAAAGTGAGTGTTTGGCTCCTCAACGCAAGGTCCGTGAACCCCGTTAAGCCATGTTTTAGGATCTTACACACTCCCGATGAGTATGCAACATTGTTTTATTGTTCTTGTTCCTTGTTTAGTACTAAGGTTAAGAAAAATTAAACACACAATTTTTTTTCCAGGTGATGTTTTCTCATTAAGATAGTGAGTTATACAGAATTACGTAATACAAACCCTAATATACAAGGTTTAATTGAGTTGACCGGTTTGACTCGTTGACTTTGTTCGGCTCAGACTTGACCCGAATTTGACTATTGTCACACATTCACTTTGTGTTCATTTCACATGAACGATAATGTATAAAATATATTTTGACAATGGTAGTTACACTTGGGAAAATTATACACTTTCACAAGAAACAAACATACAAAATAGTCGTGCCTTGGTAGAAGGCTACTTTAGTAGAAAATATAGGATTTTCTAGGAGTTACAAACATTTACAAACATTCACATAGTTTTACTACAAACATTTACAAACTCATACTTCAAACACAGTTACAAACATTTTGATATAACCAATGACACTATAATACTTATGAACTCACCAGCTCTAAAGCTGATAAACTCTTTCAAAATAACTTGTGTTCTCAGGTCATCATTAGACAGGTACCGATGCCAGCTGCGCATTAAAGACTCATCTTATATTTTGATTTACATTTTTGGTGTCATATAAACTATACAAAACACTCTTGTATTAAATTATATTATTAATTCAATGGATAATGTTTTTTGCTTGTTTACTATTATGTTGTGTTGTGATACTGTACATGACGTCCTCCACCCCCGAACGTTTCCACCGTTCCGGTTTTGGGGTGTGATAGATTGGGATCAGAGCAATGTTTATAGTGAATTGAGTATATCAACCCATAAAAGATATACAAACTATAAACATAACGGGATTAAAATACTCTGACCTAGAGTTTATACTTTTAAATAGTAAAATATTTAACTAAGTATACATACCTGCAATCATACTGAAATTAGTGTCATTAGGATAGAACAAAAGTATTATGATTGTTGAGCAACACAATTAGGCTTAGAGACATATAGTCAAATCAGGGAGGATATAGCATGATCAACTATATTTTCTGAGGAGTGACTAGCATGTGCCTAAGAATGGTTGTGGTATTGGAACAAGTCTAAAAACTTACCAACACTATTACTATGATAACATTAGAACAGAACATAATCTTAAAATACTATAGGAGTATTTGGTGTTACTATAATTACTTATTTGAGAACTAAAAATGTCTTTACTAGTAGGTCGATAGTTGCTAAGTGGATACATTAAGGCTATATGAGATTAAGGTGTCATAGACTTAGAATTTGTAGTCTTTGCTTTACTTCCTGTTCCTTGTTTGGTTGTGGATTTAGAGTTAGGGTTACTTATTCGAAGGTCTATCCTGTTTTGATTTCATATAACTGGTATGCACTATGCAAGTATTAAAGTAACTGGCAAGGATCGTCTTATAATTATCTTAAGTAGTACGTTTATTTATATTAGATTCTTATATGCCTTTTCTCGCGTAGATATCATGGTTGGATTCCATCTTCAAGGCGACCCATATATCCCTAACGAAGGCAATGCTGGAGGGCTTTAAGACGATCTAGAAGACGAGCATCCAATCCCTTTGGATGATCACCATGCAGAAGGCTTTTTTGATGGTTCTGACTCCGAGCCAGATGTCAATAACCTACCCCCTGTGGCTCCGATCCCGAATCCTAACCCTCATCAGGATTTTCAAGGCCCGACGCCTGCATGGGTGGAATGCTTAGGAACATGGAGCAAAGAGCAAAATTAGCCCATGCCATTCAATGGAGACCGAAGCTTTTATGACCTGAGTCAAGGAGGATCAGCAGACAAAGTCTTGCCAATCCTGGTCCGAAGGGTTGCCCGAAACGAAATCCAGGGCAGGACAGCTCTCCATCGCATCACGGAGGTTGATGCAAATGCAAGAATGCATTCCATTCGCACCATCCTCCTAGAAAATGCTCGGGAGAGGTCTGCGACGGACCACGAGGCCCTGATACAAGCACTAGATGAGACTCAGGCTGAAGTCATAGAACTCTGGGTTCGCCAGATAGTTTATGAGCGACACCTTCTCGACATGGTACGTCAACTGGCAGACCTTAGGGTTTGCCCGAGGAATGCCCATCGCCGTTAGAAGATGTCTAGCACATCTTTTCTTTTGATTAAGGAATAACCTTTTCTTATCTATGCTCTATGAAGCACTTGTTTATAACATATTCTATGCTCTATTGTTAGTTCATTTTCCCGAACTCATTTACATCTGTAATACCAGTAATATTGGCAGTTTCTAACCTATTGGAAAGCCTATACCCTTGTGTTTTCAAACTCTATTGTTGTGTCTCTATTCAAATCGTACACCGATTCTAATGTTTGGGCTTTGGAGAATTAGTCCAGGGATCACACTCATCATACTTTACAATTGATTCTTACTATTATCATCATCTCTATAAACTTTCTGTAAAAGATGGCACCTCGCAAACATCCTACCAATGGCAGGTCGGCAAATCAAACACCACCATCACCTCCTCCTCCACTAATCGATATAGAAGCTCTAAATGCTACAGTAGCTGCGGCTGTGGCAACAAATATGGCTCAATATCACTCTTCTGGTGCTAGCAGAGGTGGAACACCTGTTAATTCTACACAAGGTGAAATCCTTGTGCGTTCGAGAGCATGCTGCTACAAGGACTTCACCAACTACAAGCCAAAGTCCTTTAGAGGGACTGGCAGAGTCATTTCCCTCTCGCAATGGTTCGAAAAGATGGAGTCGGTCTTCAAGATCTGCTCCTGTCCAGCAGGGAGCAAGGTCAAGTTTGTTGCTTTCACCTTTGAGGAAAAAGTCCTTACATTGTGGAATAGCCATGTCAAGTCACTAACTCTCATAGTGGCAAATGATATGGGTTGGGAAACCCTGAAGGACCTCATGATTGAGGAATACTTCCCGAGGGGCGAAATCTAGAAGCTAGTACAGGAGCTATGGAGCCTAACCATGAAGGGCTCCGACATAGTTTCCTATACCACCAGATTCAGCGAACTAGTCGCTCTATGTCCCAACATGATTCCCACGGAAGAAAAGAAGATAAAGAGGTGTATCTGGGGGCTGTTGCCTCCAGTTCAGGGGAATGTATTAGCTTCAAACCCCGCTACATTCGATAGTGCGAAGTGGTTGACACATCGGCTAATTGACCATGGAGTCCGTACCCCGACAACAACAACAACCCTAGCCATCTTAGAACCCTCTAAAGCCGCTGACATCAAGCGGAAATTCTGGGATGACAAGAAGAAGCAAAAAGCTTCTAAAAAGTAGAAGGTCATGACGGTTCATTCTGCGATAGTACCTACCGCTGCTGCTCCGATAAGACAGTACGCTGGAAGTTTGCCTAAGTGCAACAAATGGAACTTCCACCACAATGGTCCCTACCGGGAAATGCAGTGCTCTAACTGCAACACGAAAGGACACACTGTCTGTTTCTGCAAGTCTCCGACAAGGCTGATCACCCAAGTCCCCGACGTAGGTGTGGGCCAGGCTTGCTACGGTTGTGGCGAGGTAGGCCACTACCAAAGGAACTGTCCGAAGGCAGGGAATGTCGGTGGAGTGGGGAGAGTTTTGGGTATAGGCCACGAGGAAGCGGTTGCTGACCCTAGAGTGGTCACTGGTACGTTTCTCCTCGATAACTCTTATGCATGCATACTGTTTGATAGTGGAGCGGAGAGAAGCTTTGTGAATCATAAATTTGCCCACCTACTTAAACAACAACCACACACACTTAAGGAACTATTCACGGTAGAAATGGCTAACAGGAAAACTGAGAGCACTAGCAGTATATACATAGGATGTACCCTAACTCTAGATAGCCATACCTTTTCAATCGACCTCATTCCAGTCTCAATTAAAAGTTTCGACGTCATAATCAACATGGATTGGTTGAGTCTTCATCGTGCCAACATCATGTGCTACGAGAAAGCTGTTCGTCTTAATCATCCGTCTAACAAAACTCCTATTATATATGGTTACAAACCCGGCACGAGTCTTCGTATCATCTCAAGTATTCAAGCATAGAAGTACCTACGGAAGGAATACCGTGCATTCCTTGCTCACGTTGTCAATACGAGCCTAGAAACGAAAGAACTAAAGAACATCCCGGTAGTGAGCAACTTTCCCGACGTCTTTCCAGAAGAACTACCCGGATTAGCTCCGCAATGACAAGTTGAGTTCAAAATCAACTTAGTCCCAGGAGCTACCCCAGTAGCCAAATCACCCTACCGATTAGCTCCGGCTGAGATGCAAGAACTAGCTGGTCAACTTAACGAATAGCTCAGCATAGGATTCATCATACCTAGCTTCTTGCCATGGGGAGCACCGGTCTTATTCGTTAAGAAGAAAGACGGATTGTTCCGTATGTGTATCGACTACAGGGAACTCAGCAAACTCACAGTAAAAAATCGTTACCCTCTGCCTCGCATAGACGATTTGTTTGACCAACTATAAGGGGGAAATTTATTTTCCAAGATTGATCTAAGATCCGGATATCACTAGTTACGAGTGCTTGAAGAGGATATTCCGAAGAAAGCCTTCCGAACTTGTTACAGACACTACGAGTTCGTGGTGATGCCATTCAGATTGACTAACGCGCCTGCAATATTCATGGACTTAATGAATAGGGTATGCCGTCCTTACTTGGATCAGTTCATCATCGTCTTCATTGATGACATACTGATCTACTCTCGAAGTAAGGAGGAAGACAACGATCATCTGTAGCAAGTCCTAGGAACATTACGATCGGAGAAGCTCTATGCAAAGTTCTCGAAATGTGAATTTTGGATCCGAAGAGTCGAATTCTTGAGACACGTGGTTAGCGAAGAAGGAATCCACGTGGACCCTTCCAATATTAAAGTCATTAAGAACTGGTCAGCACCAATGACACCTATAGAAATTCGTCAATTTCTAGGTCTCGTTGGCTACTACCGCAGATTCATACAGAACTTCTCGCGGATCGCGAAACCTCTTACAACATTGACCTAGAAAGGCATGACCTTTGAATGGGAAGAGAAGCAAGAAAAAGTGTTCCAAACGCTGAAGCGAGCCTTATGCACCGCACCGATACTATCCCTCCCCGAAGGGATAGAACACTTCGTAGTATATTGCGATGCATCCAACCAAGGGCTCGGCTGTGTTCTGATGCAACGAGGTAAGTTCATCGCCTATGCTTCGAGACAGCTGAAGACACATGAAGTCAACTACACCACATATGATCTTGAGCTAGGAGCAGTTGTGTTTGCTCTGAAGATCTGGAGACACTATCTGTATGGTACGAAAAGCACTATCTTTACTGACCACAAGAGTTTACAACACATATTCGACCAGAAGGAGCTCAACATGAGACAACGACGGTGGGTCGAGCTACTCAATGACTATGAATGTGAAATTCGTTATCATCCATGTAAAGCCAATGTAGTAGCAGACGCACTAAGTCGGAAAGAATATTCTGGTCGAAGGGTCAAATCATTGATCATGACTATCCGTTCATATATGTCCACAAAAATTAAGGAGGCTCAACTCGAAGCATTGAAAACTGATAACGTGGCGGGTGAATCCCTTAGAGGAATGGATAAGAACTTGGAAGCCAAGGGTGGCGGAGCCTTGTATCTCATTGACCGGATCTGGACACCGAAACACGGTGGCTTCAAAGACTTGGTCATGACTGAGGCGCACAACACTAGATATTCCGTCCACCAGGTTCATATAAGATGTATCTGGATCTTAAAAAGTTATACTGGTGGCCTAACATGAATGCATAAATTTCTACCTTCGTGAATAAATGCCTTACTTGTGCTAAGGTCAAGGTCGATTACCAGAAACCCTTCGGGTTACTACAACAACTAGAGATACCAGAATAGAAGTGGGAGCGGATCACTATGGACTTCATAACCAAGTTACCCAAGACAACGGGTGGACTTGATACCATTTTGGGTCCTCGTCAATTGATTGACCAAGTCCACACACTTCCTGCCTATCAATGAAACTGATAAGATGGAGAAGCTTACAAGAACATACATTCGGGGTATTGTATGACTGCATGGTGTTCCTATATCCATTATCTTTGATAGATATAGTAGATTCACTTCGAGGTTCTGGAAATCGCTACAAAGTTCCCTAGGAACCAGGCTAGACATGAGTACAGCCTACCATCCACAGACCGCGGGCAAAATGAGAGAACCATCCAAACACTAGAAGATATGTTGCGAGCCTGTGTGATCTACTTTGGGAAGGCATGGGATACTCATTTACCCCTTGTCTAATTTTCCTACAACAATAGTTATCACATGAGCATCAAGGCTGCTCCATTTAAAGCCCCTATGGCCGGAAGTGCAGATCCCCTCTGTGCTGGGCTGAGGTGGGTGACACCCAGTTCGCTAAAGGACGAGTTCCTGACAGCACTCTCACAGGTCCCGAGATCATTCTGGAAATGTTAGAAAAGATTGTTCATATCTAGATACCGATAGAAAAGCTACGCAGACAAACAAATGAAACCTTTGGAATTCCAGGTGGGAGACCGCATTCTTTGGAAAGTCTCACCCTGTAAGGGCTTGATACGCTTTGGAAAGTGTGGGAAGCTCAATCCAAGATACATAGGGCCTTTCGAGATTCTCTCTAGAATCGGCCCTATGCCTTAAAAACTCAACCTACCCCGCGAACTTAGTAACGTACATTCTACTTTCCACGTCTCAAACTTGAAAAAGTGTCTATATGACGAGACTCTTGTAATCCCACTCGACGAGATCGAGATAATTGAGAGCCTCAACTTCGTGGAAGAACCAGTAGAGATCATGGACCGACAGGTCAAGCAAACGAAGCAAAGCCGTATCCCGATAATGAAGCTTCGCTGGAACGCCAAGCGAGGACTTGAATTCATTTGGGAGCGCGAAGATCAAATGAAACTTAAATATCATCATCTTTTCGCTTAGTTATTTGTAACTAGTTATTGCTTAAACTCTATTTTTGGGACAAAATTCTCTCTAACGGGGGGATGATGTGACAAACCGAAATTTCTATCTTATACAAACCTTACATTTCAATCTAGTCAAACTAACTTCTGTTAACTTTTAGCACCTTTGGTGTCCGTTTGATCATTCTGAGCTTTAATACATCAAAGAATTAAGTGAAGGAATGTGTCAGTAGAACTTGTAACCTGTCAAACAAACCATGGACCCTCAAAATAGGATTTCACGGCCACACACTTTGGCTTACGGCCGTAAACTCCAAGTGGCCGTGAACCCCTTGTATAAAGGTAACACTTAGCCAATTTTTCCTTTCATTCTTCACTTCTAAGCTAGAGAAATCGAGATTCTCTCCCAAGGATCTTCAAGATTTCCTTTCGATCTTCACAAATGTAAGCAAACTCTTCCATCCTCTTGTTGATTACATCATTCCTACTTGATTCATCATTGAATCCACCTACAATTCCATCTTTTATGCTTAGATCTTCAAGATCCTCAAGAACACCAAGAACAATTGTGTGTTTTGGGTCGAAAACTCCCTTTCTTAGGCTTCAAAATGTAAGTCCTCAACCCTTTTACATGTTTATAAGTTAGTATTATGGATTAGAGGCTTGAAAACATCAAAACTCAACCAACCAAGGAAATTTACGGCCAAGGCAATCTCCCTTGGCCGTATACTCTATTAAAGGGTGCATAGTTGCCCTACATTCCTTCTTAAGGCTTGGAACTTGGCCTAGAACACCTTCCCTATGAGCTAGGGATCTTAAACATCGATTTAGTACAAGACAACATGGGTTTATGACCGTAAACCCATAAGGGCCGCAAACCCTTGGTCGTAAACTCATGGAGAGATTACTCCTGGACCATAAACTCCAGTACACACCTCTACAACCCTTATATGCAACCCTATGATCTTATAACACTTGAATCAAAGTGTTTTCCATGTTCTAGGGTGTCTTTACTTGCTTAATTAGTGTTATAATCACTAATTAGATACATATATATGTCTTTATATGTTAAATAGGATTAGTGTGTGTGTTCAAGTCTTCACTTGACACATAGCACCTTATCCAACACTTTCATCCAAACCACTCACTAGAGGTGAGTTCATACCCCTTAAATAACCTTTTAAATGATTTTAAATGCTTTTATGGGGGTGGAATACAAGTTGAATATCATAGTTATTATATCAATGACATGTGATTAATAATTATCAAACATACAGATTTACTATACTTTCAAACTGTTTTACCAAACAAATGACTTCAAATTGCTTATCAAACTATTTTAAATGTTAAACTTGTTATCAAATTCACTTTTATGTATCAAACTTTTCGATTACAGCTTTCAAACTTATATATTGTTAAAGCCATATCTAATACATATATAGTTATATAAATAAGGATTGAAGGACTTAGGACTGCCAACTCACTTTATTTCCTATTCCTTGTTTGGTTGTGGACTTAGAGTACCCTGTTGTTTGTCCGAGTGTCGTTGGAACTTAGTTATATAAAGACTTTAATCTCAGTTCAATACATTCAGTCATACAAACGATTCTTCTAGTAAACTATAATAGGTATAGTTTAGGGTTATACTGCTCCTTACTTCTAGTTTAGCGAAGCATACGGAGAGTCAGTTCATTCATGAGTCAATACTTACTATTATGAGAAACTATACAGCTATACTACGATGAGAAACTGTACAACTACACTCTGATGAGAAACTATACAACTATACTATGATGAGAAACTATACAACTATACTATGATGAGAAACTATACAACTAAACTATGATGAGAAACTATACAACGATACTATTATGAGAAACTATACAACGATACTATAACGAGAAACATTACATTCACTACACTAGTACAAACAATACATATACAAGTATACTATAACATAAATGTGAACCACTGTTTCGGGGCATGTCTTCACTGCCATGGCCCGATTTGTAGCTAGAATCTCCTAGAGGGAGAGCGTGAGTTTGCGTATAGATCTATACTGGATTGACTATCCT
Source organism: Lactuca serriola (assembly GCF_051521515.1). Classification (NCBI taxonomy): domain Eukaryota; kingdom Viridiplantae; phylum Streptophyta; class Magnoliopsida; order Asterales; family Asteraceae; genus Lactuca; species Lactuca serriola. The sequence goes on along the minus strand of NC_136415.1, from coordinate 255,907,415 downwards.
ACACGTTGCTGGTAGCTACAGTGGGACCTGCATGTCTATGAGTGCCAAATGTCATTACTTCCGACGTCTTTCAATCGTCGTGTTCATAGTCGATAGTATGGTACAATTAATCACATAATACCTTGATATATATCCGGTTTATGGTAGTTAGTACATCAGTAGTTATTATAATACAACACTACAGTACTACATTAATTTACCCTTTGCATTCACTTTGTGATCATTTCACATAAACGATAATGTATAAACTATATTTTGATAATGATAGTTACACTTGGGAAAATGATACACTTTTACGAGAACCAAACATACAAAACAGTCGTGCCTTGGTAGAAGGCTACTTTTAGTAGAAAATATAGGATTTTCTAGGAGTTACAAACATTTACAAACATTCACATACTTTTCCTACAAACGTTTACAAACTCATACTTCAAACACTGTTACAAACATTTTGATACAACCAGGTACCGATGCCAGCTTTTGAGAAGATGGAGCGCATTCAAGACTCATCTTATATTTTGATTTACATTTTTGGTGCCATATAAACTATACATCACACTCTTGTATTAAATTATATTATTAATGCAATGGATGATGTTGTTTGTTTGTTTACTATTATAGTATGTTGTGATACTGTACATGATGTCCTCCACCCCCGAACGTTTCTGCCGTTCCGGTTTTGGGGTGTGACAATAAGGGACATTTTCTAAACATAATTTCATAGTTTTCAGAACAAATCATCAACATAACATTTCAGTCAAACTATAATAGGTATAGTTTAGGGAAATTCATTACCAGTTTTACCGATACACACTACTTACTTAGTCAATTATATGAACTATGACAAATTTAGTTTATGATATTCAACACTACGTTCAGATAACAAGGGTATAACACTAAATAATTATTTTATGTATAATTATTTATGCTCTACCAAGTATACAAACGATTTCAAATAAGAGAACACGATACAGAACAACACGTAAATTAGTTAATATATGATTGTGAGACACCACTTTAATTGTACCATTTAGGGTACTGGTAAAATCCTCTATTTTTAGTATAGCTAGAGTCTCCTGGAGGGAGAGTGTGAGATTTGTGAATAGATCTATTCTGGACTAACAATCCCACACCTAAACTGCTAGGTATAGTTAGGTAGGCATGCCTGGGGTGACAAATATCATACCATACGACGCCTGAAGAAATGTCGTGGAGGTCATCAGTCATATCAAGGATGGTTATACAAACTCACAATATTATATAATAACCTTTGTTTACGGGATTTTATTATTCATTATTTTATCTTAATTAATAAAACTACCATACATTACACTGGAGGATTCCAGGGATACAATACATAGTTTTATTTTAAGTAATAAAACTACTATACATACTAACGATGACTAAGGTTTTCAAGCAGAATATACACTACATACGCTACATACTGGTGATGACCAGGGTTTTCAAACAGATCATACTATACATACAGTAATAAACAAACATGTTAGAAAATATTGGATTTTCTAGGGAAGCATGCATACATTTGCAGAACTCGATAACAATTGTTTTTACTACAAAACAATCTTATAAACTCACTAGCTTTATGTTGATACTCTTTCAAAATCGCTTGTATTCTCAGGAAATCAGTAAATAGGTACTTCTGCAACATTTTGAGAAGACGGACCATATAAAGACACGTCTTTTACTTATTTTGTCATACTTTTGATTTATACAAACTTTTTATCATACAGATGTAAATATTCATATTATATTGTAATGGTTGTGTTTACTTTGATTACTATGATGCAATTGTTGTGATACTACACATGACGTCCTCCACCTCCGAACGTTTCCGCCGCTTCAGTTTGGGGGTGTGACACAACGTTCGTATGTGTCACTATACGAGTTTAAACAGTACGTCGACTGTAAGTAACCATATATATGTTTAGACAGTACTCCTACTATAAGTGATCATATTAGAAATACTTTTATAATTTAAACTTTTGTAACTCTTAAAGTATGTGTGATTTAAACAATATCATAATTGGTGTATTTCTCATTTACAACAAAACTTTGTATATATATTTGAAAAACCAAATAGCAAGATAAATCAAAAGGGCAAATATGTCCATGTTTTTAGAAAAAATAGCATAAGTCCAAATTTGGATCCGTAAACTCTCAGAGCTTAAAATATTAGTCTAATTTGTTCAAAAAATTTTACCTTGATCTTAAGTGGTTCCTAACCAAAGTGAAAATGTTCATTTTTACAAACTGGTCCGAAAATGTTCTGAAATGATAGGTAGTTTTGTAAATATCATCATAAATTGTTGAAAAATCGTATGATCGCGTGCGAGTAGTCCTTGAAAAGGTATAGACTTTAACTATTTTCATATTGTACATTTTTGAAAACCATAAATTTTAAAAAGGGCAAAACAGTCCTAGAACAGTTCATAAGTTTTTTGTAAAAAGCTGAAATTTAAGCTTAGATATGTTTAGTGACATAAGTTGTATTTTTATTTAGCAACACCTTTAAATCAATCAACTAGAATTTTTTTTAGTGTTTATTCTCCCCCAAAACTTGTAAAACATAAAAGAGGGGCCGTCAAAAACTCACATTTGTTGCGTATAGTTATTTGGTTTGAGAATGGTTTGTGTGGTTTCTGGTTCCACTCAAGCTTGCGGTTCGAGTATTTTTAGATGTATTAACACATAAAGACATATATTTACATGTATGTTAGACTTTTATCATTTCTTAAGTCATTTAAAACTAGTGGACTTGATGATAGATAGAATGAGTAGAAATAAAGAATATACCTAGCTTTAACTTGGATCTAAATTATGTTGCCAAAAGGTGGTGGAAAACACAAGCTTTTTTAGAGGTGAAAGGTAACTTTCTCAGGGGTTTTTAAGTGTTTGAAAGTAGCTACTTATGTTCTACTTTGAATTTCTAAAATTGGTAGCAAGATGAAGGATTTTTTGGTGTTAGCTTAATGCTCGAAAACAACCACTGTTTTGGAAATGTTGCTGTCGTGAAAATTTCACGGCAAAAGGATAAGAAAACGGTAGTTTAGCCACTATTTTGAGTTCCTAATTTAGAGTAGCATAACAACTAAATTCCAGGGGTATTTTGTGGTAAAATTATCAAGCAAAAGGAAGGTGTAGACGGGTGAAATGGTGGATGAAACACCTAGGGACATCAGCCCCTTTAAGGTTCACAATTTTGAAGAGTTGGAAGGAAATTTGTCTGGATGAAAATGGGATGAAGATTGAGAGCTTTTCCCTGGAATATTGGCTGGAGATTACAAGAACAATGAGAGAGAGAGAGAGAGAGGTTTCGAGATTTGTAGGGAAAAGGAGAAGATAAGAAGTAACGTCCTAGGCTAGCTTGTGGTGGGATGTGGTGATGATAAGATATGATCTCCTAGCCTAATTGTCTAGTTAGTTACTTAGAGATAAGAATTAATTAACTAACTAGTTATTAGTTAGATAGTAGTTAGGTGTTCTATTTTGGAGAGGGAGGTTGGTATTCTTGAAAATTAGAAGAGGAAATTAACAAGTGTTCTTTGCAAAATGTCTTAAGTGATTAAGCACTTATTAGTTAACTTGGCACTTTTCTTAACCATTTCTCTTATGTTAACTGATTTTGACACGATATTCCTTACATTAAATCACTTTAAGTCATGACCCATAACTATTTATCCACTAGATAATAATACATATGTACAAATACATACATGTATTCTTGAAATAAAATAACAATGTAGTTTTTGTGTATTTGAACTTAAATATTTTTGTTTTATTGTTTTTATTCAAAAACACTTAAATTCATTCTAATTATACCTTGTAATAATTGATTTTATATTTTTATTAATTAAATATAAGTTTTATTGACCAAGGTATAATTTCGTGACATTTAACCGGTTAACCATATCGTTAAACACATTTCATCACTTTGGTTCGTATATTTGTCAAATTTATATCCTTCATAACTATTAAGCACAACTTTTATATATAATTTAACTTACTCATTAACTAGAGACATGTTGATTCGGTAATTAAATTTGTTGCATTCAAATGAGGTTATATGCTAATTTTCACAAACCAGTGATGGTTCGTAGTCATACGTCCTAACGTAATTTTTCATTAGTCACTTGTTTTATTATTCACAAGAACTTATGTAATAAAACATGTTAAATTCCTTCATTCATTTTTTATAAAATGTTCAGATTGCATAAAAGTCAAAATACAGTATCGTATGATAGTTCCTATTTTTGCCAATTGTTACATTCTCTCCCCGTTAAAAAAATTTCTTCCCGCAATTCAACTGTAGATGGGATATCACTAAATAATTGGGGGTATTTCTTTTTCATCTGATCCTCATGTTCCCTAGTGAATGATGGTCCTCGTTGAGAGTTCCAACAAACTTTCAGAATAGGAATATGACTTGGTTTTAAATGCTTCACTCCTCGATCCATAGTTTCCATAGGTTCTTCAGTGAAGTGGAGTTTTGGGTTTAGTTGTATCTCGTTGAGAGGTATTACGTTAGTGTCATCGGAGAGACACTTTTTCAGGTTGGTTACATAGAATACGTTGTGCACTTTCCTCAGTTCTTGAGGTAGCTTTAGTCGATAGGCTACAAGACCAATTTTGTCAAGAATTTTGAAAGGTCTAACGTATCTTGGGGTAAGCTTTCCTCTTTTTCCAAAATGAATCATACCCTTACAGGCTGAGACTTTTAACATCACTCGATCTCCAACTTTGAATTCTAGAGTCTTACACCTTATATCAGCATAACTTTTTTGACGGTCACGCGCTGCCTTAAGTCGATCTTTGATTTGAATGATATTCTTGGTCATTTCATGGATTATCTCTGGACCAGTATGCAGCATGTCATTTGTGTGTGCTCAGGCCAAATGGGTATCCCCGACCTCTGCCCAACATATAGGCAATCGACATTTTCTTCCGTATAAAGCTTCAAATGGTGGTGCTTTGAGGCTGGTGTGATAACTATTATTATAGGAAAACTCAATCAACGGTAGATGAGTATCCAATAAATTTCTAAAGTTAATTACAGAAGACCGTGGCATATCTTCTAGGGTCCGAATGGTTCGTTCACTTTCACCATCTGTCTGTGGGTAGTAAGTTGTGCTCATATCCAAGCGGGTTCCCCGGGGTTTTGTGAAGTGATTTCCAGAACCATGATGTGAACCTACTATCCCTATCCGAGATAATAGAAGTAGGCACTCCATGAAGCTTGACAATTTCCCTGAGATATGTTCTCGTCAGCTTTTCCATTTTTTCGGTTTCCTTCATTGGTAGGAAATAGGCAGACTTAGTTAATCTATTAACCACTACCCAAATAGTGACATAACCACTAGGAGTCTTGGGTAGTTTTGTGATAAAGTCCATTGCAATTTGCTCCCATTTCCACTCTGGAATCTTAGGCTGTTGCAGTAATCCCGAGGGCTTTTGATGCTCTGCCTTGACTTTAGAGCAAGTCAGACATTTGCCTACATAAGTGGCAATCTTAGCCTTCATATTAGGCTACCAATAGAATTTCATCAGATCTACATACATCTTTTCAGAACCAGGATGTACAGAATATCTTGATCTACGAGCTTCGTCCATGACTAAGCTCCTAATGTTACCATCTTCTTTAAGTGCAAAATGTTTATCCATTCCCCATAAGGATTCTTCCCCAACATTTTCATCTTTCAGAGCATCTAGTTGAGCTTCACGAATATGGGTATTAAGGTTGGAATGGATGGTCATAGCTAGTGTTTTTACTCGTCACAAATTCTTATGCTCTTTACGACTTAAAGCATCAGCTACAACGTTCGCTTTTCCCAGATGATACCGAATCTCGCATTCACAATTGTTCAATAACTCAATCCATCTTCTTTGCCTCATATTTAGTTCTTTTTGATAAAATATGTGTTAGAGACTTTTATGGGTCTGTAAAAATGATACATTTCGTCCGATATAAGTAGTGTATCCAAATTTTCAAGGCAAAGACTACTACTCCAAATTCTAGGTCGTGGGTCGTGTAGTTGTTTTCATGGATCTTAAGTTCTTGTGAGGCATATGCAATAACCTTCTTCCTTTGCATTAATACACACCCTAATCCTTATATTGACTCATCACAGTATATAAACAAAACTTTAGTTCATTCAGGCAAGGATAGGATTGGTGCACTACATAGCATCTATTTCCACTTTTGGAATGCAGCTTCCTACTCATCTCCCCAGTCGAACTTTATTTTGTTTTTTGTTAATGCAGTGAGTGGCTTGGCTATATTGGAAAAGTTCTCTATGAATCTCCTATAGTAGCCGGCAAGTCCTAAGAGTTGTCGCACTTCGGTTGGCGTCTTTGGTGCATCCTAATTCTTAATTGCTTCGATTTTTGTGTGATCTACATGTATTCGTGTGTTACTTACTACATGACCTAGGAAATGTACTTCTCTAATCCAAAATTCACATTTGGAGAATTTTGCGTGCAACTTTTCCTTTCTTAATAGTTCCAAGATGAATTTCAGATGTTGAGCATGTTCCTCGTTAGTTCGTGAATAGATTAGAATGTCATCGATAAACACTATAACAAACTTATCTAAGTATGTTTTGCATACACGGTTCATGAGGTCCATGAATATTGTTGTAGCATTGGTCAATCCGAAGAGCATAACTAGAAACTCGTAGTGATTGCATCAAGTTCTAAATGTAGTTTTTGGAACATTTGCCTCTAGTACTTTTAGTCGATGATATCTATATCTTAGATCTATCTTTGAATAATAACTAGATCCTTGAAGTTGATCAAATAGGTCATCTATTTTGGGGAGTGGATAACGGTTCTTGACTATTAATTTGATCAACTCTCGATAGTCTATATGCATCCTAAAAGAACCACCTTTCTTCTTGACGAATAAGACTGGCACTCCCCATGGTGAGAACCTTGGTCTGATAAAACCCTTGTCATGTAGTTCTTGTAGTTGATTTGAAAGCTCTTGATTTTTGAAGGATCCGATCCATAGGGGGATCTCGCTACTGGAGTTACTCCTGGAATTAAATCAATTCGGAACTCGACACCGCGATTTGGCGGCAATCTAGTTAGATCTTTAGGAAATACATCGGGATATTCGCATACGTGCGGTATGTCTTTGATTTCTTTCGTTTTTCTCTTCTTATCTACTACGTGCGCCAAGAAGGCATAATACTTCTTGTGTAGATATTTTCGAGTCTTAGTGCAAGAAATAAGCTTCAAGTTTTGACCCGACTTTTCACCGTAGATTATCAGGGTCTCCCCGTTAAGTAGAGTTAGTCATACAACTTTTTTAAACGAAGAATTTCAGCATGATGCGGAGACAACCAATCCATACCGATAATAATGCTGAAACTCTCAATATTCATTAGCATTAAGTTGACATAGAACGTGTAGTCGTTTAAAGTTAGGAGGCAATTTCGTAAGATTTCAGTGGTGTTTTCTATCTAATCATTTGCTACTTCTTCTTCGTATGCTATGTCTAATTTACTAGACTCGTGATTTAATAGCTGTTTAAATCATGGGGTTATAAAACTTCTATCAATATCAGAGTCAAATAGAATTGTAGCATATAAGTTATTGATGAGGAACGTACTGATAGTACACAAGGTTTCGATAAATAGTTATGTATTTTCATGGTACATGATCCATATATGGTCCTTCTACAATTGCCTTGTGTATAGACGTCATATATAATCAACGACGAATAGATGGTCGAATAAGTGATTCTACTTTAAGCCACAACCAAACAAGGAACATGATGTAAAGAGGAGTCACAAATCCTAAGTCTATAGAATCTTATTTATAAACAACTTTAACGTATAAACCTAGCAAGCATAGATTACCAGCAAGGGAAATTAGTTTCTATATGAATGATGTGACTATTCAGGGTGAGAAGACAATTGGTGATAGCTACCTGGTCCTTCTATAATCACCTTGTGCATACATGTCGTATATAATCAAGATCGAATGGACGGATGAATAAGTGATTATACCTTAAGTGCACAACCAAACTAGGAATAGAAAGTAAAGCGGAGTCCCAAATCCTAATTCTATTGAATCTTATTTATATACAACATTAACGTATACACCTAGCAAGCAGAGATTACCATTATTCAGGGTGAGAAGACAATTTGTGAGAATTTCTAAAGTACTTTCCTTATTTGGATGCTTGCCATATCTATTGTGTAAGTCTCATTAAGTTGGCAAAATTTATGTTTTTGTTGTGTTTTGAAGCCTATGGCCGATAAAGCTTTTATCGACACCAGTATAAATTAATACCGAAGCCTAAAAATTGTTGATATGAAACGTACCAATAAACATAGGTGATTCCTGGAGAGCATCTCAAGTAGTGATCATAAGTTCTCTTCCACTGCCACCCTAATTCTTTAGTTTCGGTCAGTCCTTCTTAAAATTCACTAGTTGATTGCATTCAAAATAGTTTCAGCTTCCTCGTACCGTAGTGGTTGAGATTTTTCTACAGTACCTCAAGATGAGACGTCTCATGTTACACTTGTTGCAGATTACATCCCTTTTATTTGTGGAGCCAAACCCCATATATAACGCTCCACTTCCTTGCTTTCTTGTTACACCATGCCTGAACAGAGGTGTGCAAGGTCATTAAACCTTGTTGTGTAAGCCTTGACATCAGAAACATTCATTTTTAGGTTCCCAAGCTCAGGTTCTAGGATTTGTACTTCTTCTTAGGAGCAATACTGCTCTATTAAAAGTTCCTTCATGTTTTGCCATGACATTGAGTTGGCCATCGAGACAACCAAAGTTTTTACATAGTCAGTCCACCATGTTAGAGCTCTGTTCATCAAGGTGCATCCGGAAAAACACACTTTGCTATCCTCAGCGCAGTAGCATACGTCAAAAACAGCTTCAAAATTTTCAAACCAATGAGTTAAACCCACAACACCTTTGTTTCCATAAAAGTTTCTTGGCGTGCAATTTATGAAGTCCTTGTAGGAACAAGTTATTCCAGGCTCTTCTGGATGTGAATGAAGAGTGCTTCCAGCTCCATTTCCCAGTCTGTTCACTTGCACGATTCGCCTTCCATCATTCAAGCTCCTTCCAGTTGTCATGGCAATTATAATGTGTTCCGAAACTAGTTGTTCCAATTCTGCCATGTGACTCGGGAGGTGGTTTGAATTGCAGTGCTATAAGTTGGTGTTTCTAAAGTCACAACCAGCGTTCTTGGTCGACCTCTCTGGGTTCATCCCATAGCTGATTCGGTAGGTGGTGTTACTTCGGGGTGTAATTTTGTGTTCCTTCTTAGAGGTATTTTAATTTCTTATAAGTAGTAGAGATTTATTTTGTGATGTTTTTATTACTTCTCTTATAATGTTTTTATTCATGCTTATGATTTATATAAGGGTTCAAAAAGATTTCTAAAGTTAATAACATATGTTTCATTATATTTAAACATTATCATCTGAGTACATTAGTCTTTATCATTTTCACAATGTAAAGACTTACAAGTAGTGGTATAAAGACTTACTCACAAACAATTAAAGTCTACTTATTCTTACATATCCTAATACTAATCCGAAAAGTTTGTCACCAAAATTTTTAGTCCCAAATATGCTACACAAAAATTTTACACATAAAATTTAAGAATATTCTGTTGACTTTTATTGACTTGTGATTATATTTTATGTTTAAAACATCAAAATTATAGTTTATCGACTACTTCTCTTAAGTTGGATAATGGATGAGGCCCAACCAAAATAAAACTCAGGCGCATAACTACATTTAGTTATGGTATCATCTTTGTTTTATGAAACCTAATTGAGTATTTGATCTAAATCCTTGTGTTTAAGTTTATTATATTTTTATCATTTAAGTGTTATAGGGTAGGGATATTCGTAAACCTACTAGAGTAAGCCATAAACTATAGTTGTATTTTTCTTAAAAAGAAAATACCAAGTTCTCTATAGTCGTCAGCTCTAATACCAATCTGTCACACCCCGACCGACTGCAGAAATCGCCGGGGCTGCGACGTTATACAACTGGATCACAGTCAACCACATATATCGAATACTTAACATTTTAAATCAAAATTTTGCAAACCTTTAAGATTTGGAATTGAAATTACATCTCCATTTTAAACACACAACGGTAAAAAAGTTAAGTTTATTCCTAAAAGAAATGAACTATAATTTCCTTAGAACTGATGTCCTACCTCTGGCTTCTTAGTTACCTCAGAATACACATTTTTAAAATATGTCAAAAACATTGTTGGTGAGTTCCATAGTTTTTGAATCCGTGATTTTTATAAAAAAGTAATATTTATAAAACGTAGAATGTTTAATGAAATAAGCTGTGTAAAACATGGTCAATAATGTTACCGATATGCTACGTGTGAGACCCGATACTTGAAATCCGATATGAGTATCCATGTAAAAATACTTATGATAAAAGTAAATATTAACATATTTCGTGAAGAAAAATATTAAGTGTTTGTATAAATAGACAATAACAATCGGTTTAACAATCTACAAACAATATTTATACTACATACAACCTCATCCTAGTGTGTATTAGTATATTTGTATCTAGGACTTTGTTATAATTCGTGATTGTTTGATTTTAAAAACTTTTGGTTGTAATGCTTAATAATGTAAAGATACCAAAGTTCTAATGGGACAACGGTCTTATGTGTCCCTATAAGAGTTAAAATAGTACATCGACTGTAAGTGACCATATATATGTTTAGACAGTACTCCGAATGTAAGTGACCAATAAAGTTTATACAACACGTCGGCTATGTGTCACCTAAATCGACATAGTTGAAATCATCTTATCTTATAAGGTTGTCAAAAAGACTTGTTATAATTTACACTTTTGTAACTCTTAAAGTATGTGTGAATTAAACAATATCATATTTGGTGTATATTAGAAAAACCAAAAACAACAAGGTAAATCAAAAGGGCAATCTTGTCCATGTTTTCCGTAAAATTATCGTAAGTCGAAATAAGGATCCGTAAACTCTCAGAGCTTAGAAAATGAGTCTACTTTGTCCTTTTTTTTTGTTTTACCTTGGCCTTAAGTTGTTCCTAACTAGAGTGAAAATGTTCATTTTTACAGACTGGTCGGAAAGTGTTCTGAAATGATAGGCAATTTTGTAAAAATCATTATAAATTGTAGAAAAATCATATGAACGCATGCGAGTAGTCCTTGAAATTTTATAGACTTGAACTATTTTCCTATTGATAGTTTTCAAAACCATAAGTTTAAGAAGGGCAAAACAGTCTTAGAATATATCACAACTTTTCTATAAAAAGCTGAAATTTAAGCTTAGATATGTTTAGTGACATAACTTGTATTTTTAGTTAGCAAAGACTTTAAATAAAAAAACTAGAATCTGTTTAATGTGTATTCTCCCCCAAAACATGTAAAACATAAAAGAGGGGCCGTCAAAAACTCAGCTTTGTCGCATACAGTTATTCGGTTTAAGAATGGTTTGTGCGGTTTCCGGTTCCACTCAAGCTCGTGGTTCGAGTATTTTTCAGATGTCTTAATACATAAAGACATATATTTACATGTATGTTACACTTTTATCATGTCTTAAATCATTTAAAACTAGTGGACCTGATGATAAAAAGAATGAGTAGAAATCATGAATATACCCAACTTTAACTTGGATCTAAAGTATGTTGCCAAAAGGTGGTGGAAAACACAAGCTTTTTGAGAGGTGAAAGGTAACTTTCTTAGGGGTTTTTATGTGTTTGAAAGTAGCTACTTATGTTCTAATTTGAATCTCGAAAATGGGCAGAAAGATGAAGTATTTTTGGGTGTTGGTTTGACGCTCGAAAACAACCACTGTTTTGGCTATGTTGCTGTCACGAAAATTTCACATAAAAAAGGGTAAGAAACGGGTAGTTTAGCCACTGTTTTGAGTCCCTAAATTGGATTAGCATAACAACTAACTTCCAGTGGTATTTTGGTGGTGAAAATATCATGCAACAGGAAGGTGTAGATGGTTGAAATGGTGGATGAAACACCAAGGGACAACAACCCCTTTAAGGTTCATGGTTTTGAAGGGTTGGAAGGAAGTTTGTGTGGTTGAAAATGGGATGATGATTGAGAGATTTTCCTTGTAGTATTGGCTTGAGAATGAAAGAAGAATGAGAGAGAAGGGTTTCAATATTTGTAGGGAAAGATGAGAAGAAGATAAGAAGTAACGTCCTAGGCTAGCTTGTAATGGGGTATGGTGATGATGAGATAAGATCTTCTAGCCCACTTGTGTAGTTAGTTACTTAGACATAAGAATTAGTTTACTAACTAGTTATTAGTTAGTTAGTATTTAGGTGTTCTAGTTTTGGAGAGGGAAGTTCGTATTCTTGAAAATTTGAAGAGAAAATTAGGGAGCGTTCTTTGTAAAATGTCATAAGTGATTAAGCAGTTATTAGTTAACCTGACACTTCTCTTAACCATTTCTCTTATCTTAATTGATTTAGACACAATATTCCCATAACTAGTTATCCACTATATAATAATACATATGTACAAATACATACATGTATTGTTGGTATAAAATATCAATGTAGCTTTTGTGTATTTCAACTTAAATATTTATGTTTTATTCTTTTATTCATAAACACTTAAAGACATTCTAATTATGCCTTATACTAATTCATTTTATATTTTTCTTAATTAAATATAAAATTTATTGACCAAGGTAAAATTATGTGACATTTAACCGGTTCACCATATCATTAAACACGTTTCATCACTTTGGTTCGTATATTTGTTAAATTTGGATCCTTCACAACTATTAATCACAAGTTTTATATATAATTTAACTTATTCATCAACTGGAGAAATGTTGATTCAGTAATTAAATTTGTTGCGTTCAAATGAAGTTATATGCTAACTTTCACAACCCGGTGATGGTTCGTATTCATACGCTGTCACACCCCGAAAACCGAAGGCGGAAACATTTCCGGGGTTGACTCCACGTTGAGTATCAAATCCAATGTACATAGTAAGTAAAGTGAAACAAACATTACATTACATATTAAGAGTTTTACAGTTTGTTTCAAAAGACACAGTTTATACAGTTGTAATACATATTATAGATATAAACAAAACGAACGAACCTTGCATGCACACGATCTTGAACCAAGTAAGTCTTTGGGTACCTGTACTATCGTTGACCTGAGAACACAAGCAATTTGGAAATCAGCATCACGCTGGTGAGTTCATAAGCAGTTTTGTTTTGTGAAAATGTTTATGTTTCCTTTCTGTTTCTAAAAATATAATACACGCCAAGAAAATCCCATATTTTCTTAAAAGTTGGTTGTTGTATCACAAAACTAAGTATAGTTGGATTATCCATTTTATTGTTCTATTCCTTTTATGTACCAGTGTATTCCCAGGAAAGTCCTATACTTTCCTGAATTGTTAGTTATTGTAAAAATTGTAATGTTATTCAGTTGGTTACTCTTTTCTGATTATGTGTATGTTACCCAGGAATGCCCCATGCTTTCCTGTATGTTGGTTTTCAATGTGAAAGATGTATTCTGTTAGACCTGGTTATGTACAAGATTTCCCAAGAAGGTCCCATACCTTCCTGAATGTTGGTTATCATTTGTAAAAGATGTAAACTGAATCTTGGTTATCTGTAAAATGTAGTATGTGGTTCATTATTACTATAAGTAAATCTATGTTATCCTAGTTGCGAGTTCCATAACCATACTAAAGACTGAACCTGTCGCAGTAAGTAGTCCACAGCCTTGTGGCAATAAGTAGTCCACAATCCTTATGACTTTCGTCACCCTTGAACCATTTCGGTTCGGCTGTAGCTAGCAGCCAGGTGTGGGGTAGTCAGCCCCGTATAGATCTATACACTCAAGTCACGCTCTCTAAATTCCAGAGATTTTGGTTACAGGTGTAGTCCTCCACTCGCGTATCTCTGTGGAGTGTTTGCCGAGGACGTGTCTCCAATCATGCGGAATAACAAATTTACTAGTAATAATAGGGTAATCCTCCATTCACGTATTTCTATGGAATGTTACCAAGGACAAGACAGTGTATGAAATATATTATTCATGTGTTATAAGTCATGCTTTTAACTGATAAAATGTGGAAACCATTTGTGAAATATAATAAACATAACAGTTTATAAAACTCATTTCACAAATAATTGTTTAAGTAATCTGTGTATTCAACTCGTTATCAGTTGTGTAATCAATATTCAAAGCATATAAAATGTGAAGTACACACATGAAAATAAGTTTTGAGTACAAGAAAACCCTTGTACTTTGCTTGTGTTTCCCCCCCTGAAAACAGTGAAAAAAAACAGTGAAAAAGGGTAGGGGTATGAACTCACCGGACTCGGGAATGTGTCGGTTTTGGGTACTAGACATTGATTCGGGGATTGTTTACTCGCGATGTCCCTATGTAAAATGAAATAATGTCCATATATATACAATTAGGGATACATTCACTAATCATATGGAACATTACACTCCAACGAGGTTAAACACCTCAAAATGAGCGTTTGGAGTGACCCGGGTGATATCTTCGGACGTGTAATGGCACTAGGGACTTGGGACTTGAGCTTACTCTCCATAAGTAAACATTTAAATGAGTTTACAATCACAAAACACACCCACACATGAGTTTACGGCCGTAAACTCATGTTGGTGTGATTTTGATGGTTTAAGGGCTTAAATGGACATGGGGATTGTTGGAATGGATTTCTAAAATGCTTTGGAATGGATTGCATGAAATTTTAACACTTAATTGGGAGTTTACGGCCACCCCATAAGAGTTTACGGCCGTAAACTCACCTATGGCCAAGGAAAATTGATTTGAGCTTCAAAGGACAATCACATGTGATTCTAGTTAATTTTCCAAGCCTTGTTATGAATTTAGAACATCATTTAACACACTTTTTGGAGTTTACGGCCTAGAGGTATGTTCTAAGGCCGTAAACTCTCTTATACCCATGAAAAAGTTAGTTTTTGATGCTTAAAACAATCACCTGTGATTCTAGAAATTTATACAAGCCATATGAGTGTATTTGATGCATCATTAACATGATTTTATGAGTTTACGGCCAAGGGTGTGTTCCTAGGCCGTAAACTCCTATAAATGACATTTTTGATATGTTTCAAACCTTTAAACTATTTTTAGATGCATCTAGATTTTACCACAAGGCCATTGGTTGAGTTTCAAAGCATTTGGACATGTTTAAAGGCACTAAATCCCCATTAAAGAGGAGTTTACGGCCCAAGAACATACCTTGGCCGTAAACTCTCTTTTGTCCCTCGTAAATCATGTTTTAATTGTTTTAAGTCTAGATTTGCAAGCCTTATAGTCATATCTAAGTCCCAACTTTGATTTGGAAGGGTAATTTGGCTTAAAAACCCCATTTAATGGAGTTTACGGCCCAAGCTTGCTCCTTGTCCGTAAACTCATGTTCTTGGTCCCAAAACTCAATTAATTCATCACTTTGAAGGCTAAAGATGTTGAATAACATGCTAGGGAGGTTACCTTAAAGATTTGAAGCCTTAACTTGAGATTTGGACCTTAATTCTAGCTTGAGGAGAGAGGTTGTGAGAGTTTAGTGAGAAATTGGCCAAAGGCTTCAAATTAAGTCTTAAAACACTTTATATAGTGTTTGGGAATTGGACACGACGGAATTCTACCCGATACTGACGTTAAGTGAGGCTTTTGGTCACACCCGACCAAATTGTCGTGACTCGATATGGCCGATTCTATAATTATTCCGATCACTAAAGTGGGGTGTTAAAATGATTTCTAAACTTATTAAGACACCCATTAAGTCATTTTAGGTCAATATAAACTAATGACTTAATAAAATGGCGAAATTGGAAACGAAATTGAAAATGCCGTCTGGTTGATCGAATTGGATTACAAGTTGTGGTACAAGAAGTGACATGAAATTTCGGGTTGTTACATCATCCCCCCGTTAGAGGGAATTTCGTCCCGAAATTCAAGACAAGAAATAAGATAAAAATACAAATCATGGACCTAGAAAGAGTTGTGGATATTTTTGTTTCATCGAGTCTTCTCGCTCCCAAGTGAACTCTGGTCCCCGCTTGGCATTCCAGCGAACCTTCACCAACGGGATGCGACTCTGTTTCGTACGTTTGACTTCTCGATCCATGATTTCGATTGGTTCCTCCACAAAGTTGAGGTTTTCATCGATCTCAATCTCGTCTAATGAAATCACTAGGGTTTCATCGGATAGGCACTTCTTGAGGTTTGAAACATGAAAGACGGGATGGATGTTACTAAGTTCGTGAGGTAAATGAAGTTTATAGGCTACCGGACCAACTCTGGCGATGATTTCAAAAGGTCCAATATACCTCGGATTAAGTTTCCCACGTTTACCGAAGCGTACAGTGCCTTTCCAGGGCGAGACCTTCAACAGAACACAGTCCCCCAACCTGGAATTCTAGTGGTTTCCGACGATTATCAGCGTAACTCTTCTGACGATCGCGCGAGGCCTTTAGTCGTTCATGGATTTGGATAATTTTCTCAGTGGTTTCACGGATGATCTCAGGACCAGTAAGTGCGCTGTCGGGGACTCGACTCTTGGCTAACTGTGTATCTCCTACCTCGGCCCAGCACAGAGGGGATCTGCACTTGCGACCGTATAGGGCTTCGAACGGGGCAGCCCTAATGCTGGTGTGGTAACTGTTGTTGTACGAGAATTCGATCAATGGTAGATGTGCGTCCCACGACTTTCCAAAGTCAATGACACATGCCCTAAGCATGTCCTCCAGGGTTTGGATTGTTCTCTCGCTTTGACCGTCGGTCTGAGGATGGTATGTCGTGCTCATGTCTATTTGGGTTCCAAGGGCTTTCTGGAGAGACTACCAAAATCGGGAAGTAAACCTGCTATCTCGATCAGAGATAATGGATGCAGGTACACCGTGTAGTCGGACTACCTCTTGAATATATATCCGTGCGAGTCTTTTCATCTTGTATGATTCTTTGATTGGAACGAAGTGAGCTGATTTTGTCAAACGATCGACAATCACCCAAATGGTATCATACCCACTCGAGCACTTGGGTAGTTTGGTAATGAAATCCATGGTGATCATCTCCCATTTCCATTCAGGTATCTCAGGTTGTTGGAGCAGACCCGAGGGTTTCTGGTGTTGATCAACTTTTACTTTGGCGCAAGTCAGACACTTGCCCACAAATGAAGCTATCTCAGCCTTCATATTTGGCCACCAATATTGTTTCTTGAGATCTAAGTACATCTTGTCAGAGCCCGGGTGAACAGAGTATCTGGTTCTCTGTGCTTCTTCCATGACTAACTCTCTAAATCCTCCGGACTTGGGAATCCAGATCCGATCCATGAAACAATGGACTCCGTCGCTTCTGATCTCAAGTTTCTTTTCCATTCCTCTCAAAGCTTCAGTTGTCATGTTCTCGGGTTTCAGGGCTTCTAACTGAGCTTCTCGGATTTGCATGGGTAGCTTGGAATGGATGGTTATCGACAGGCTCTTCACCTTGTTGCTTGTTCTCTCCTTTTGGCTAACGGCATCTACTACCACATTGGCCTTGTCGGGATGGTAGCGGATTTGACACTCATAATCACTGAGTAGTTCTACCCATCGCCTTTGTCTCATATTCAAGTCTTTTTGGTCGAAGATATGTTGTAGGCTCTTATGGTCGGTGAAAATCGTGCACTTGGTTCCGTAAAGGTAATGCCTCCAAATCTTCAATGCAAAAACTACGGCTCCTAGCTCCAAGTCGTGTGTGGTATAGTTGACCTCGTGTGTTTTCAACTGCCTAGAGGCATAAGCAATTACTTTTCCTCTCTGCATAAGCACACAGCCTAAACCTTGAGTAGACGCATCGCAGTAGACAACAAAGTCCTCTGTCCCTTCGGGTAGGGACAGGACAGGTGTGCTGCATAAAGCTTTCTTCAACGTCTGAAATGCGGTTTCTTGTTTATCACCCCAACAAAAGTGTACACCTTTCTGTCTTAGAGTGGTTAGAGGTTTTGCGATTCTGGAAAAGTTTTGGATGAACCTTCTGTAATAGCCAGCGAGACCCAAGAATTGTCGGATTTCTGTGGGTGTCTTCGGTGCTGACCAACTCTCTATTGCCTTAATCTTGGAAGGATCAACATGAATACCCTCCTCACTTACCACATGACCAAGGAAAGTTACCTTCCGTATCCAGAACTCACATTTTGAAAACTTCGCGTATAACTTCTCGGATCGCAGGGTCTCCAACACTAGCCTCAAGTGTTGTTTGTGGTCTTCTTCACTTCAGGAATAGATGAGTATGTCATCGATGAATACTATGACAAATTTATCCAAATAAGGACGACACACCCGGTTCATCAGGTCCATAAACACTGCCGGTGCGTTGGTTAGGCCGAAGGGCATCACTACGAACTCGTAGTTTCCATATCGAGTCCTGAAAGCTGTTTTGGGCACATCACTTTCATGAACTCGCAACTGATGGTACCCTGACCGAAGGTCTATCTTAGAGAAGTAACTGGCTCCCTGGAGTTGATCGAAAAGGTCATCTATTCGAGGAAGAAGATATCGGTTTTTGACAGTTAACTTGTTTAGCTCACAATAATCAATACACATACGAAAGGATCCATCCTTCTTCTTGACAAACAAAACCGGGGCTCCCCAGGGTGAGGAACTCGGTCTAATGAATCCTTTGTTAAGCAACTCGTTAAGTTGACTGGATAACTCCTGCATCTCTGCTGGAGCTAAGCGATATGGAGACTTCGCTACAGGAGTAGCCCCAGGAATTAGGTCAATACGGAACTCGACCTGACGTTCGGGAGGAATTCCTGGAAGCTCTTCGGGAAACACATCAGGAAAATTATAGACCTTGGGGATGCTCGCGAGGTCTTTAACTTCTTGTTTCTCATTGATTACATGGGCTAAGAATGCAATACACTCCTTTCGCAGGAGTTTCTGAGCTTTGATGCAGGAAATGATACGAAGGTTGGAACCGAGATTATCGCCATAGATCACTAGAGTTTGACCCGAAGGAAGGTTAAGACGGATGGCTTTTTCGAAGCAAAGGATATCTACATGATTGGGACTCAACCAATCCATGCCAATTATGACATCAAAGCTCTTTATGGATACGGGCATAAGATCGATAGGAAATGAATGGTCGTTTAAGGTAAGAGTGCAATCTACGAATACCTCACTCGCACTTTCTTTCTCTCCGTTTTCCATTTCGACGGTAAATATTTCGGTTAGAGGTTGGGAATTATGTTTTAGGTTATGTTTGAATGCATGACTAATAAAACTTCTTTCAGCACCCGAATCGAAAAGAATATTAGCATAGGAGTTGTCGAGAAGAAACGTACCCGAGACAACATTGGGATCGGCGACTGCTTCTTCCCGTCCCATAGCAAGGACCCTTCCTGTGTTGCCAGCAGTAGTCTTCTTGGGCAGTTCCTTTTAAAGTGCCCGGCTTCACCACAGTTATAACAGGCTTGACCAACGCCTGTTCCAGAGGATTGATTTGCTGATTGAGTCGGAGCTTTGCAGTATCGAACAGTGTGTCCCTTCTTACCACAATTGGTACAGGATAGTTCTCGACAGGGACCAGGATTGTGGTGATACTTGCATTTTTCACAAAGAGGGAGGTTACCAACATATCGGCTGGTAGGAGTTGGTGCTGTGGATCCCACAACAGAAGCAGCAGCTATGGGGGTAATAGCAGCATGAACTGCTACTGTTTGTTGTCTTTTGGAGGAGCCTTGGGAAGATTGACCCTTCTTCTTCTTCCAGAATTTTCTTTTCTCACCACTGCTTTTGGTCGACTCAGGGGTAGCAGTGGTGGCTTCCTCAACATCATCACTGTGGTGAATTATAGCTTGGGCTAAAGTCTTAGCACTATCATAAGTATCTGGGCGAGCAGCTAAGACATGACCTTTGGTCGGATTGGTTAAACCCCAAATAAACCTCTCGATTTTTTTGCTTTCAGGGGTGACTAGTCCAGGGCAGAGAAGGGCAAGATCATCAAATCGGGAAGTGTAGGCAGCAATGTCGGAACCTTTCATCTTCAGGTTCCAGAGCTCGTGCTCTAGCTTTTGCATTTCACCTCGGGGACAATATTCAGCAAGGAGGAGTTCTTTCATAGCCTCCCAGCCCATGGCATTGGCTACAGGGAGAGTTAAGGATTTGACTCGGCCATTCCACCAAGTCAATGCTTTATCAAGGAAGGTACAAGCTGCGAACTTGACCTTATCGGACTCATCACAGGCACAGATTTCGAAGATGGATTCGATTTTCTCGAACCATCGGGATAAGGAAATGACACCACCAGTGTCATTGAAGAAAGAAGGCTTCGCATTCATGAAGTCCTTATAGGAACCCTCCTTACGGCGTTCCTGATTACCATCTTGACTTTGATTACTACCTCCTGAACCACCGGTATTTAACTGGGACATGGCAGCTGCCACCGCGGCGGTAACAGCTGTTTGAAATAACACGGGATCGATTTCAGGAGGAGGTGGCGGAGGATTGTTGGAGCTGGGTCTCTTCCTGGGAGGCATCTTGATCTAATAAGATCAATAAAGAGAGAGGATGATAAGTCCTCTGAATCGAGAGATATGACATGTATTTATTCCAATTAAGCGGTAAAGCAGGAAAGAGTTATTGAAGCAAGTATACTATCGCTAACGGAATGATCGGGGGTCTATACATGTATGATTATTCGAGAAATACTCCCATAGTATTTTATTGACCAAGGTAAAATTATGTGACATTTAACCGGTTCACCATATCATTAAACACGTTTCATCACTTTGGTTCGTATATTTGTTAAATTTGGATCCTTCACAACTATTAATCACAAGTTTTATATATAATTTAACTTATTCATCAACTGGAGAAATGTTGATTCAGTAATTAAATTTGTTGCGTTCAAATGAAGTTATATGCTAACTTTCACAAACCGGTGATGGTTCGTACTCATACGCTGTCACACCCCGAAAACCGAAGGCGGAAACATTTCCGGGGTTGACTCCACGTTGAGTATCAAATCCAATGTACATAGTAAGTAAAGTGAAACAAACATTACATTACATATTAAGAGTTTTACAATTTGTTTCAAAAGACACAGTTTATACAGTTGTAATACATATTATAGATATAAACAAAACGAACGAGCCTTGCATACACACGATTCTGAACCAAGTAAGTCTTCGGGTACCTGTACTATCGTTGACCTGAGAACACAAGCAGTTTGGAAATCAGCATAACGCTGGTGAGTTCATAAGCAGTTTTGTTTTGTGAAAATGTTTATGTTTCCTTTCTATTTCTGAAAATATAATACACGCCAAGAAAATCCCATATTTTCTTAAAAGTTGGTTGTTGTATCACAAAACTAAGTATAGTTGGATTATCCATTTTATTGTTCTATTCCTTTTATGTACCAGTGTATTCCCAGGAAAGTCCTATACTTTCCTGAATTGTTAGTTATTGTAAAAATTGTAATGTTATTCAGTTGGTTACACTTTTCTGATTATGTGTATGTTACCCAGGAATGCCCCATGCTTTCCTGTATGTTGGTTTTCAATGTGAAAGATGTATTCTATTAGACCTGGTTATGTACAAGATTTCCCAAAAAGGTCCCATACCTTCCTGAATGTTGGTTATCATTTGTAAAAGATGTAAACTGAATCCTCGTTATCTGTAAAATGTAGTATGTGGTTCATTATTACTATAAGTAAATCTCTGTTATCCTAGTTGCGAGTTCCATAACCATACTAAAGACTGAACCTGTGGCAATAAGTATTCCACAGCCTTGTGGCAATAAGTAGTCCACAATCCTTATGACTTTCGTCACCCTTGAACCATTTCGGTTCGGCTGTAGCTAGCAGCCAGGTGTGGGGTAGTCAGCCCCGTATAGATCTATACACTCAAGTCACGCTCTCTAAATTCCAGAGATTTTGGTTACAGGTGTAGTCCTCCACTCGCGTATCTCTGTGGAGTGTTTGCCGAGGACGTGTCTCCAATCATGCGGAATAACAAATTTACTAGTAATAATAGGGTAATCCTCCATTCACGTATTTCTATGGAATGTTACCAAGGACAAGACAGTGTATGAAATATATTATTCATGTGTTATAAGTCATGCTTTTAACTGATAAAATGTGGAAACCATTTGTGAAATATAATAAACATAACAGTTTATAAAACTCATTTCACAAATAATTGTTTAAGTAATCTGTGTATTCAACTCGTTATCAGTTGTGTAATCAATATTCAAAGCATATAAAATGTGAAGTACACACATGAAAATAAGTTTTGAGTACAAGAAAACCCTTGTACTTTGCTTGTGTTTCCCCCCCTGAAAACAGTGAAAAAAAACAGTGAAAAAGGGTAGGGGTATGAACTCACCGGACTCGGGAATGTGTCGGTTTTGGGTACTAGACATTGATTCGGGGATTGTTTACTCGCGATGTCCCTATGTAAAATGAAATAATGTCCATATATATACAATTAGGGATACATTCACTAATCATATGGAACATTACACTCCAACGAGGTTAAACACCTCAAAATGAGCGTTTGGAGTGACCCGGGTGATATCTTCGGACGTGTAATGGCACTAGGGACTTGGGACTTGAGCTTACTCTCCATAAGTAAACATTTAAATGAGTTTACAATCACAAAACACACCCACACATGAGTTTACGGCCGTAAACTCATGTTGGTGTGATTTTGATGGTTTAAGGGCTTAAATGGACATGGGGATTGTTGGAATGGATTTCTAAAATGCTTTGGAATGGATTGCATGAAATTTTAACACTTAATTGGGAGTTTACGGCCACCCCATAAGAGTTTACGGCCGTAAACTCACCTATGGCCAAGGAAAATTGATTTGAGCTTCAAAGGACAATCACATGTGATTCTAGTTAATTTTCCAAGCCTTGTTATGAATTTAGAACATCATTTAACACACTTTTTGGAGTTTACGGCCTAGAGGTATGTTCTAAGGCCGTAAACTCTCTTATACCCATGAAAAAGTTAGTTTTTGATGCTTAAAACAATCACCTGTGATTCTAGAAATTTATACAAGCCATATGAGTGTATTTGATGCATCATTAACATGATTTTATGAGTTTACGGCCAAGGGTGTGTTCCTAGGCCGTAAACTCCTATAAATGACATTTTTGATATGTTTCAAACCTTTAAACTATTTTTAGATGCATCTAGATTTTACCACAAGGCCATTGGTTGAGTTTCAAAGCATTTGGACATGTTTAAAGGCACTAAATCCCCATTAAAGAGGAGTTTACGGCCCAAGAACATACCTTGGCCGTAAACTCTCTTTTGTCCCTCGTAAATCATGTTTTAATTGTTTTAAGTCTAGATTTGCAAGCCTTATAGTCATATCTAAGTCCCAACTTTGATTTGGAAGGGTAATTTGGCTTAAAAACCCCATTTAATGGAGTTTACGGCCCAAGCTTGCTCCTTGTCCGTAAACTCATGTTCTTGGTCCCAAAACTCAATTAATTCATCACTTTGAAGGCTAAAGATGTTGAATAACATGCTAGGGAGGTTACCTTAAAGATTTGAAGCCTTAACTTGAGATTTGGACCTTAATTCTAGCTTGAGGAGAGAGGTTGTGAGAGTTTAGTGAGAAATTGGCCAAAGGCTTCAAATTAAGTCTTAAAACACTTTATATAGTGTTTGGGAATTGGACACGACGGAATTCTACCCGATACTGACGTTAAGTGAGGCTTTTGGTCACACCCGACCAAATTGTCGTGACTCGATATGGCCGATTCTATAATTATTCCGATCACTAAAGTGGGGTGTTAAAATGATTTCTAAACTTATTAAGACACCCATTAAGTCATTTTAGGTCAATATAAACTAATGACTTAATAAAATGGCGAAATTGGAAACGAAATTGAAAATGCCGTCTGGTTGATCGAATTGGATTACAAGTTGTGGTACAAGAAGTGACATGAAATTTCGGGTTGTTACATCATCCCCCCGTTAGAGGGAATTTCGTCCCGAAATTCAAGACAAGAAATAAGATAAAAATACAAATCATGGACCTAGAAAGAGTTGTGGATATTTTTGTTTCATCGAGTCTTCTCGCTCCCAAGTGAACTCTGGTCCCCGCTTGGCATTCCAGCGAACCTTCACCAACGGGATGCGACTCTGTTTCGTACGTTTGACTTCTCGATCCATGATTTCGATTGGTTCCTCCACAAAGTTGAGGTTTTCATCGATCTCAATCTCGTCTAATGAAATCACTAGGGTTTCATCGGATAGGCACTTCTTGAGGTTTGAAACATGAAAGACGGGATGGATGTTACTAAGTTCGTGAGGTAAATGAAGTTTATAGGCTACCGGACCAACTCTGGCGATGATTTCAAAAGGTCCAATATACCTCGGATTAAGTTTCCCACGTTTACCGAAGCGTACAGTGCCTTTCCAGGGCGAGACCTTCAACAGAACACAGTCCCCCAACCTGGAATTCTAGTGGTTTCCGACGATTATCAGCGTAACTCTTCTGACGATCGCGCGAGGCCTTTAGTCGTTCATGGATTTGGATAATTTTCTCAGTGGTTTCACGGATGATCTCAGGACCAGTAAGTGCGCTGTCGGGGACTCGACTCTTGGCTAACTGTGTATCTCCTACCTCGGCCCAGCACAGAGGGGATCTGCACTTGCGACCGTATAGGGCTTCGAACGGGGCAGCCCTAATGCTGGTGTGGTAACTGTTGTTGTACGAGAATTCGATCAATGGTAGATGTGCGTCCCACGACTTTCCAAAGTCAATGACACATGCCCTAAGCATGTCCTCCAGGGTTTGGATTGTTCTCTCGCTTTGACCGTCGGTCTGAGGATGGTATGTCGTGCTCATGTCTATTTGGGTTCCAAGGGCTTTCTGGAGAGACTACCAAAATCGGGAAGTAAACCTGCTATCTCGATCAGAGATAATGGATGCAGGTACACCGTGTAGTCGGACTACCTCTTGAATATATATCCGTGCGAGTCTTTTCATCTTGTATGATTCTTTGATTGGAACGAAGTGAGCTGATTTTGTCAAACGATCGACAATCACCCAAATGGTATCATACCCACTCGAGCACTTGGGTAGTTTGGTAATGAAATCCATGGTGATCATCTCCCATTTCCATTCAGGTATCTCAGGTTGTTGGAGCAGACCCGAGGGTTTCTGGTGTTGATCAACTTTTACTTTGGCGCAAGTCAGACACTTGCCCACAAATGAAGCTATCTCAGCCTTCATATTTGGCCACCAATATTGTTTCTTGAGATCTAAGTACATCTTGTCAGAGCCCGGGTGAACAGAGTATCTGGTTCTCTGTGCTTCTTCCATGACTAACTCTCTAAATCCTCCGGACTTGGGAATCCAGATCCGATCCATGAAACAATGGACTCCGTCGCTTCTGATCTCAAGTTTCTTTTCCATTCCTCTCAAAGCTTCAGTTGTCATGTTCTCGGGTTTCAGGGCTTCTAACTGAGCTTCTCGGATTTGCATGGGTAGCTTGGAATGGATGGTTATCGACAGGCTCTTCACCTTGTTGCTTGTTCTCTCCTTTTGGCTAACGGCATCTACTACCACATTGGCCTTGTCGGGATGGTAGCGGATTTGACACTCATAATCACTGAGTAGTTCTACCCATCGCCTTTGTCTCATATTCAAGTCTTTTTGGTCGAAGATATGTTGTAGGCTCTTATGGTCGGTGAAAATCGTGCACTTGGTTCCGTAAAGGTAATGCCTCCAAATCTTCAATGCAAAAACTACGGCTCCTAGCTCCAAGTCGTGTGTGGTATAGTTGACCTCGTGTGTTTTCAACTGCCTAGAGGCATAAGCAATTACTTTTCCTCTCTGCATAAGCACACAGCCTAAACCTTGAGTAGACGCATCGCAGTAGACAACAAAGTCCTCTGTCCCTTCGGGTAGGGACAGGACAGGTGTGCTGCATAAAGCTTTCTTCAACGTCTGAAATGCGGTTTCTTGTTTATCACCCCAACAAAAGTGTACACCTTTCTGTCTTAGAGTGGTTAGAGGTTTTGCGATTCTGGAAAAGTTTTGGATGAACCTTCTGTAATAGCCAGCGAGACCCAAGAATTGTCGGATTTCTGTGGGTGTCTTCGGTGCTGACCAACTCTCTATTGCCTTAATCTTGGAAGGATCAACATGAATACCCTCCTCACTTACCACATGACCAAGGAAAGTTACCTTCCGTATCCAGAACTCACATTTTGAAAACTTCGCGTATAACTTCTCGGATCGCAGGGTCTCCAACACTAGCCTCAAGTGTTGTTTGTGGTCTTCTTCACTTCAGGAATAGATGAGTATGTCATCGATGAATACTATGACAAATTTATCCAAATAAGGACGACACACCCGGTTCATCAGGTCCATAAACACTGCCGGTGCGTTGGTTAGGCCGAAGGGCATCACTACGAACTCGTAGTTTCCATATCGAGTCCTGAAAGCTGTTTTGGGCACATCACTTTCATGAACTCGCAACTGATGGTACCCTGACCGAAGGTCTATCTTAGAGAAGTAACTGGCTCCCTGGAGTTGATCGAAAAGGTCATCTATTCGAGGAAGAAGATATCGGTTTTTGACAGTTAACTTGTTTAGCTCACAATAATCAATACACATACGAAAGGATCCATCCTTCTTCTTGACAAACAAAACCGGGGCTCCCCAGGGTGAGGAACTCGGTCTAATGAATCCTTTGTTAAGCAACTCGTTAAGTTGACTGGATAACTCCTGCATCTCTGCTGGAGCTAAGCGATATGGAGACTTCGCTACAGGAGTAGCCCCAGGAATTAGGTCAATACGGAACTCGACCTGACGTTCGGGAGGAATTCCTGGAAGCTCTTCGGGAAACACATCAGGAAAATTATAGACCTTGGGGATGCTCGCGAGGTCTTTAACTTCTTGTTTCTCATTGATTACATGGGCTAAGAATGCAATACACTCCTTTCGCAGGAGTTTCTGAGCTTTGATGCAGGAAATGATACGAAGGTTGGAACCGAGATTATCGCCATAGATCACTAGAGTTTGACCCGAAGGAAGGTTAAGACGGATGGCTTTTTCGAAGCAAAGGATATCTACATGATTGGGACTCAACCAATCCATGCCAATTATGACATCAAAGCTCTTTATGGATACGGGCATAAGATCGATAGGAAATGAATGGTCGTTTAAGGTAAGAGTGCAATCTACGAATACCTCACTCGCACTTTCTTTCTCTCCGTTTTCCATTTCGACGGTAAATATTTCGGTTAGAGGTTGGGAATTATGTTTTAGGTTATGTTTGAATGCATGACTAATAAAACTTCTTTCAGCACCCGAATCGAAAAGAATATTAGCATAGGAGTTGTCGAGAAGAAACGTACCCGAGACAACATTGGGATCGGCGACTGCTTCTTCCCGTCCCATAGCAAGGACCCTTCCTGTGTTGCCAGCAGTAGTCTTCTTGGGGCAGTTCCTTTTAAAGTGCCCGGCTTCACCACAGTTATAACAGGCTTGACCAACGCCTGTTCCAGAGGATTGATTTGCTGATTGAGTCGGAGCTTTGCAGTATCGAACAGTGTGTCCCTTCTTACCACAATTGGTACAGGATAGTTCTCGACAGGGACCAGGATTGTGGTGATACTTGCATTTTTCACAAAGAGGGAGGTTACCAACATATCGGCTGGTAGGAGTTGGTGCTGTGGATCCCACAACAGAAGCAGCAGCTATGGGGGTAATAGCAGCATGAACTGCTACTGTTTGTTGTCTTTTGGAGGAGCCTTGGGAAGATTGACCCTTCTTCTTCTTCCAGAATTTTCTTTTCTCACCACTGCTTTTGGTCGACTCAGGGGTAGCAGTGGTGGCTTCCTCAACATCATCACTGTGGTGAATTATAGCTTGGGCTAAAGTCTTAGCACTATCATAAGTATCTGGGCGAGCAGCTAAGACATGACCTTTGGTCGGATTGGTTAAACCCCAAATAAACCTCTCGATTTTTTTGCTTTCAGGGGTGACTAGTCCAGGGCAGAGAAGGGCAAGATCATCAAATCGGGAAGTGTAGGCAGCAATGTCGGAACCTTTCATCTTCAGGTTCCAGAGCTCGTGCTCTAGCTTTTGCATTTCACCTCGGGGACAATATTCAGCAAGGAGGAGTTCTTTCATAGCCTCCCAGCCCATGGCATTGGCTACAGGGAGAGTTAAGGATTTGACTCGGCCATTCCACCAAGTCAATGCTTTATCAAGGAAGGTACAAGCTGCGAACTTGACCTTATCGGACTCATCACAGGCACAGATTTCGAAGATGGATTCGATTTTCTCGAACCATCGGGATAAGGAAATGACACCACCAGTGTCATTGAAGAAAGAAGGCTTCGCATTCATGAAGTCCTTATAGGAACCCTCCTTACGGCGTTCCTGATTACCATCTTGACTTTGATTACTACCTCCTGAACCACCGGTATTTAACTGGGACATGGCAGCTGCCACCGCGGCGGTAACAGCTGTTTGAAATAACACGGGATCGATTTCAGGAGGAGGTGGCGGAGGATTGTTGGAGCTGGGTCTCTTCCTGGGAGGCATCTTGATCTAATAAGATCAATAAAGAGAGAGGATGATAAGTCCTCTGAATCGAGAGATATGACATGTATTTATTCCAATTAAGCGGTAAAGCAGGAAAGAGTTATTGAAGCAAGTATACTATCGCTAACGGAATGATCGGGGGTCTATACATGTATGATTATTCGAGAAATACTCCCATAGTATTTTATTGACCAAGGTAAAATTATGTGACATTTAACCGGTTCACCATATCATTAAACACGTTTCATCACTTTGGTTCGTATATTTGTTAAATTTGGATCCTTCACAACTATTAATCACAAGTTTTATATATAATTTAACTTATTCATCAACTGGAGAAATGTTGATTCAGTAATTAAATTTGTTGCGTTCAAATGAAGTTATATGCTAACTTTCACAAACCGGTGATGGTTCGTACTCATACGCTGTCACACCCCGAAAACCGAAGGCGGAAACATTTCCGGGGTTGACTCCACGTTGAGTATCAAATCCAATGTACATAGTAAGTAAAGTGAAACAAACATTACATTACATATTAAGAGTTTTACAATTTGTTTCAAAAGACACAGTTTATACAGTTGTAATACATATTATAGATATAAACAAAACGAACGAGCCTTGCATACACACGATTCTGAACCAAGTAAGTCTTCGGGTACCTGTACTATCGTTGACCTGAGAACACAAGCAGTTTGGAAATCAGCATAACGCTGGTGAGTTCATAAGCAGTTTTGTTTTGTGAAAATGTTTATGTTTCCTTTCTATTTCTGAAAATATAATACACGCCAAGAAAATCCCATATTTTCTTAAAAGTTGGTTGTTGTATCACAAAACTAAGTATAGTTGGATTATCCATTTTATTGTTCTATTCCTTTTATGTACCAGTGTATTCCCAGGAAAGTCCTATACTTTCCTGAATTGTTAGTTATTGTAAAAATTGTAATGTTATTCAGTTGGTTACACTTTTCTGATTATGTGTATGTTACCCAGGAATGCCCCATGCTTTCCTGTATGTTGGTTTTCAATGTGAAAGATGTATTCTATTAGACCTGGTTATGTACAAGATTTCCCAAGAAGGTCCCATACCTTCCTGAATGTTGGTTATCATTTATAAAAGATGTAAACTGAATCCTCGTTATCTGTAAAATGTAGTATGTGGTTCATTATTACTATAAGTAAATCTCTGTTATCCTAGGTGCGAGTTCCATAACCATACTAAAGACTGAACCTGTGGCAATAAGTATTCCACAGCCTTGTGGCAATAAGTAGTCCACAATCCTTATGACTTTCGTCACCCTTGAACCATTTCGGTTCGGCTGTAGCTAGCAGCCAGGTGTGGGGTAGTCAGCCCCGTATAGATCTATACACTCAAGTCACACTCTCTAAATTCCAAAGATTCTGGTTACAGGTGTAGTCCTCCACTCGCGTATCTCTGTGGAGTGTTTACCGAGGACGTGTCTCCAATCATGCGGAATAACAAATTTACTAGTAATAATAGGTCATCCTCCATTCACGTATTTCTGTGGAATGTTACCGAGGACAAGACAGTGTACGAAATATATTATTCATGTGTTATAAGTCATGCTTTTAACTGATAAAATGTGGAAACCATTTGTGAAATATAATAAACATAACAGTTTATAAAACTCATTTCACAAATAATTGTTTAAGTAATCTGTGTATTCAACTCGTTATCAGTTGTGTAATCAATATTCAAAGCATATAAAATGTGAAGTACACACATGAAAATAAGTTTTGAGTACAAGAAAACCCTTGTACTTTGCTTGTGTTTCCCTCCCTGAAAACAGTGAAAAAAAAACAGTGAAAAAGGGTAGGGGTATGAACTCACCGGACTCGGGAATGTGTCGGTTTTGGGTACTAGACGTTGATTCGGGGATTGTTTACTCGCGATATCCCTATGTAAAATGAAATAATGTCCATATATATACAATTAGGGATACATTCACTAATCATATGGAACATTACACTCCAACGAGGTTAAACACCTCAAAATGAGCGTTTGGAGTGACCCGGGTGATATCTTCGGATGTGTAATGGCACTAGGGACTTAGGACTTGAGCTTACTCTCCATAAGTAAACATTTAAATGAGTTTACAACCACAAAACACGCCCACACATGAGTTTACGGCCGTAAACTCATGTTGGTGTGATTTTGATGGTTTAAGGGCTTAAATGGACATGGGGATTGTTGGAATGGATTTCTAAAATGATTTGGAATGGATTGCATGAAATTTTAACACTTAATTGGGAGTTTGCGGCCACCCCATAAGAGTTTACGGCCGTAAACTCACCTATGGCCAAGGAAAATTGATTTGAGCTTCAAAGGACAATCACATGTGATTCTAGTTAATTTTCCAAGCCTTGTTATGAATTTAGAACATCATTTAACACACTTTTTGGAGTTTACGGCCTAGAGGTATGTTCTAAGGCCGTAAACTCTCTTATACCCATGAAAAAGTTAGTTTTTGATGCTTAAAACAATCACATGTGATTCTAGAAATTTATACAAGCCATATGAGTGTATTTGATGCATCATTAACATGATTTTATGAGTTTACGGCCAAGGGTGTGTTCCTAGGCCGTAAACTCCTATAAATGACATTTTTGATATGTTTCAAACCTTTAAACTATTTTTAGATGCATCTAGATTTTACCACAAGGCCATTGGTTGAGTTTCAAAGCATTTGGACATGTTTAAAGGCACTAAATCCCCATTAAAGAGGAGTTTATGGCCCAAGAACATACCTTGGCCATAAACTCTCTTTTGTCCCTCATAAATCATGTTTTAATTGTTTTAAGTCTAGATTTGCAAGACTTATAGTCATATCTAAGTCCCAACTTTGATTTGGAAGGGTAATTTGGCTTAAAAACCCCATTTAATGGAGTTTACGGCCCAAGCTTGCTCCTTGGCCGTAAAGTCATGTTCTTGGTCCCAAAACTCAATTAATTCATCACTTTGAAGGCTAAAGATGTTGAATAACATGCTAGGGAGGTTACCTTAAAGATTTGAAGCCTTAACTTGAGATTTGGACCTTAATTCTAGCTTGAGGAGAGAGGTTGTGAGAGTTTAGTGAGAAATTGGCCAAAGGTTTCAAATTAAGTCTTAAAACACTTTATATAGTGTTCAGGAATTGGACACGACGAAATTCTACCCGATACTGACATTAAGTGAGGCTTTTGGTCACACCCGACCAAATTGTCGTGACTCGATATGGCCGATTCTATAATTATTCCGATCACTAAAGTGGGGTGTTAAAATTATTTCTAAACGTATTAAGACACCCATTAAGTCATTTTAGGTCAATATAAACTAATGACTTAATAAAATGGAGAAATTGGAAACGAAATTGAAAATGACGTCTGGTTGATCGGATTGGATTACAAGTTGCGGTACAAGAAGTGACATGAAATTTCGGGTTGTTACATACGTTGTAATGGAATCTATCATTAGTCACTTGTTTTATTTTTCACAAGAAATTATCTAATAAAACTTGTCATATTCGTTTAGCCATTTTTGATAAAATGTTCATATTGCTTAAAAGTCTAAATATCGTACGATCGTTCCTATTTTTGCCAATTGTTACACATTAGTTTCTTGATTTCTACGAATGGAATGTACCTTGGAGAGTCTGGTGAGGATGACATTAAATCTTTTGAATGAGTCATTGAGAGTTTTTCCAAGAAGAGCTTTGAAGTCGGTGAAGTCGTTCAACGCGGTGGTTAGCTTCTTTTCTTGCGCTTGTTTATTTCCACCATATAGATTTTTGCGAATATCACAAATTTCTTTCGCTGATTAATAGTTGATGATAAGATGATAAGTATAAGGTGTAACAACACATCATATTTCATGAAAAGCGATCTCATCTTTTACCATTTTTTCATTATGACTAACGTTATGCTTCGTCATGATGGTTCCACCAACAAGCCTTATTTGCTTTTCATTAGTGATGGGTGTGAGAAGTAGAACATGAGGTCCTTATTCAATGGATCTCCGAACATCTTTACCATGTCTTTTCAAATATATTTCCATGATTCCTTCCTTTCAGACCAGTGATAAGACTCACTTGCAACAAGTATTGGAGCTTGATTGGAACCTCCAACACTGTTAGATATGTATAAAGAGTAATGTTGTGCCAAATTTCCATAAATTTTAGAAAAGTGAGCTAAGTGGTATAGAAGGCTTCTTAAATTAGAGTTTTTTTCTAAAATATATTGAATATTTTTTAGAAAAGTTAAAAAGAAGCCACAATGACCTTGATACCAAATGTTGAGAGAAGAACTTCGATGAAGATTATAATGCAGAATAAGTTAATCTCATGAATATTTAATTTGCTCTACAATAATTTAGATGCAGAATTAATAACAGTTTACAACGGAAGATATAACATTAACATAAACTAAATAAACATAAAACAAGTAATGAGAATAATTTGTTGAATCTTTGACTAAGCTTGCTTGAAAGGTTAAGATTAATAAGTGATGAACAAGATCATAAATGTAGATAAAGAGAATTGTATTCTATTGAAACTATTACAAGACAGTTAGATAATCCGAGACACACTCTAGAACATACGACGTTACTCCCTATTTATAAATAAAGCTAGTATATGATATTTACTGGATAAGCTAGAGGTGCAGTTTAAAGGCAGTCAAGTTTCCCATGCCTGTTCTAACATAATCACCCAAAAGATATTTATGCTTAAGGTTGACAGTGTACAATCTCCTTTGGTGTACTTCAAGACAACCTGGCGTTTACTCTTCATGTTGTCTATTTATCACCTTCTTCTCATAGAAATGACTTAAGACTTCGTAACACAAGCAACTACTCTTCGTATCTCACATTTACTTCAGATATCACCATAACACTTTAGCTACCGAGGGTGATTTCATACATCAACATAATATTTATAAACCTTTTAATAAAACATAATTTTATAATATAAGGTTTGGAGGTTGATAAGTTTCAAAAATCACCATATTAAACTTTTAATTTTAATAATTTAAAATTTGCAGTTACAAAGCTTTTTTTTTATAAATAAAATGTTTTTATTTTAAAACCATAATTTGTTACATCTTATGTTAATTAGAAATACTATTAAAACAAAATACATGTGATCATTTTATGTTTAAAATATTATCAAGCATTTTAAAATATAATTTTACAAACATATATAATATAACACAAGACAACCATCACAAAGCATAAAATATATTTATGCATAAACCAACCATTAATTAATGATACTTTGTGAGCCATCATAAAAATGTCAAGTCCATTTTTAAGGCACATAAGGGACTTAATCTACTTACGATATCTTCATGTTCTCACTTGCTTCAACATATTGTAGCAATTTCAGGAAATAATTTTATATAATACATAAAACTTTAATAAAATTAAGTACATGAACTTTTAATCTTCAAAATGGACGTCATCTTCATTCTTGTTAGATTTCTTTCAATAAACTATTTTAAGTAATATATTACTTACAAAAATAAACAAAGTGAAAACCATTCATGTTTTTTGAAAACAAAGATTATCGAAATAATCAAGTAATTTAACAAAATTTGCAAAAATGGCTCGTATACGAATTATTGGTTTTATCCAAAACTATGTTCACAAAAACACTAAAAATAGAAATGGAAGCAATAAAACGTGAATAACTATAAAAACGTTGTATACCCACCAAAGATCAATTTGCGATTAATATCAACCATAAAGATAGATGGCCGAAAAATGAGAAGTAATGATCAATGACAGAAAGACCCATCTCCTCTAATTATATACTACTCTTGACTTTCAAGACCTTATGTCTTTTATGACAAACTATGATCTTCAAAAGAGAGTATGGAGTGTATGACAATGGAGAAAAGTACAAACAACACCACCTACCACCACACACATACACACACCATGGGGTGTTCTTGGCCTAAGAAAAAACATATAGGAAATAGTGTTTAACACTCTTTCAAATTATATAAAATCAAATCTTTATATTTTATAAAACCATATTTTTTATTCCATGTCACAACTTGCATTTTTAGTAAGGAAATTTTGTCTTCATATAAAATCAACTCTTGTAAAGTGTGTAATCTAAATTGATGTTATGTACTATGCTCATTCAAAATTAACCATTTGAATCAAAACTCATGAGTGAAGTTCAAAACATAATTCAGTATATCTCATATACTCAATTGTTGATTTGAAACCCTAATATCCCGGTTCAAACATTTTCATGGACCTGGAATCATTTATTGGGCCTAATAGACTAGTAAACCCTCAACTTGATTCTTTTAAGAAAAGAGTCTTCAATTGGGCCCTGATCGGACCCATATTCATTTAACGATAGCATTTTGGGCCATAAGACTTCTCATGGGCCTTATTGGGCCTAAAATGTCTCACTTTGTTATCATGGGCCTTAATGGGCCGTAAATGGTTTCATGAACCTTAATAGGCTGCAAACTCCCTTTACTTATCATTATTGGACCATAAACCCTCATATGGGCCTAATGGGCTGAAAACTTTCAATTTGGGCCTCATAATTTCGAATATAAGAAACAAGGCCCAAACTCTTCCTTTCTCTTTTCCTTCCCCTTATTCTCGGTTATATAAAATACAAAAAATGTAAAAAATAAACAAAGGAGTGGATTAATGGCTTAACACCTCAACATTACAAGGTCGATTTCCATGTAATTATGCAACATATATCTTGGTTAATCTCATGTTCCAATGCAACCATCTTATCTCATTTTCTCTCTTCTCTTCTTCTCCCTTCTTATTCTCGGCCATACTCATCTCATCCAAACCTCACACTCTCACTTCTAAACTTCACTCATAACTCTCGAGAAAGGCTCTCACATTCCTATCTCTTAAATTTCGTGTGTATCCTGAGAAAGATCAAGAACTCTTCTTCAAATATCATCACTCATTTGGTAAGCTACTATCTAAGCATGATGATAAGCTTCATTTTATGATAATCTTCACTCTATAACACGTGATTTTGTGATCCATGCCCTTAGATCCATCTTAAGTTCAAAAAACTCCACTCAAGAAGCTTCTAGGGCCGAGATCCTTAATCTTCATCAAAAACCGAAATCATCAAACCAATGTGAGTTCATACCCCTATTTTTTGTTTTTACTATGTTTTAGGGGAGAATACAAGTTGTTTTGTGTAGATCTATGTGTATATGCATGATTTTGTGTGCTTTTCATGATATAAGTGTGATTATGTGTTATGAACTTCATAAACTTGAAAATATGCTAAAATATGAGGATATTTGTAGAACGCAACACCTAATACAACTTATTATGCAAAGAGAAGGTTTAAAACACATCAAAGTTGTTTTAAACAAAGAAAATTGCATGAGACGGCCAAAATGACAAAAAAATCAAGGTGAGGTTATTATATATATAAATATATATATATATATATATATATATATATATATATATATATATATATATATACATGTACATATCTCACGACTTTAAGAGACCAAAAAGGAATTATTTTTGATAAACATGAATCTTTATGGTATTTGTGATTTTAAAAGGGCTAAAAGTGTAAATTTTCACAAATGGGCCTCATTTGGGCTTTGACGGCTTTTGGGCCAAAATTGTAAATTTTTGGACTTTTGTGGGCTTAAGTGTTACTTTAAAAAAAGTTGTGCCAAAAATGTAAATTTTCGATAAGAAGGACTGAAAATTTAAATTTATTAAATCTTGGGCCAAAAAGATATATTCATTTATAAATGGGGCCAAGAATGCCCATTTTTATAAAATTAAGCCAAAAATGATATTTTTGACAAAAGTGAGTTAAAAATCCTTAAATGCAAACCTTTGGCCTTAAAGGACCTAAAGTGTTATTTTTACCAAAAATGTGACTTAATTGTAAATTCTCAGTTTTAGGACCAAAAATGTCTTTTTACAAAAAGTGGGCCTTTTTATGTCATTTTGGTAAACAAAGAAGCTTAAACAACCAACGTAACAACCCACTGATCAATTATGTAATTTGTACTTTTATTGGGCCTGGAATATATTTTACACGCTTAGTGGGCCTTAGTTATCCACTTATATGTTTATTTGGGCCTGAAATATACGTTATATGCTTATTGGGCCTGGAATATAATTTACATGCTTAGTGGGCCTTAGTTGTCCACTTACAGGTTTATTGGGCCTGGAATATACTTATATGCTTATTGGGTCTGGAATATAATTTACATGCTTAGTGGGCCTTGGTTGTCAACTTACATGTTTATTGGGCCTAGAATATACCTTACATGTTTATTCGTCTAAATTCGATTAAGGATCTAGTGAGACATTTCTTTTGCCAACAAATGAGTGTATATACATAACCTGTAGTTATAAACAGAGTCTCCTGGAGAGAGAGAGAGAGAGAGAGAGAGAGGGAGAATTTGTGTATAGATCTATACGGGGGTGACTCCACATACCTGAGCTATTCGCTACAATTAGACAAGACCATTTTAGGGTGACAAAACTTACCTTAAACAAGTCGGCGTCTAAAACACGTCATGACAGGCGAAATTGTCATTATCAAGTATGGTTATAACGACTCACTTAGAGGAATTAACATCATTATAAAATTAACAAGAAACAATCTTTTGTGGATAACACGATAACTTACATGCACTGATACTCAACCTCGGGTGTTGAGTTCACAATGTTTTCATAAAAAGACAACATCGGGTTGTCTGGGTCATTCTCTTTATATTCCCACAAACATTAACACACATGCATTAATACAAGATCAGACACAAACATCTCAAATCATTTTTCAGAAAATATCGGATTTTCTGGTAGTTACAAAGTAATATAAAACATTTTATTCAAACATGCTTGTGAACTCCACAACATTATATATATTGAACTTCTTAAATTAACTTGTATTCTCAGGAAATCGTTGAGCAGGTTGGTCAACAAGAATACATGGATATTTTGTTTTTTTTTGTTTTCATCATACTTTGGATATTTTCGCATGTAATATTGAAACACAATACTTGATGTAAACAACGACGGTTGTAATATTACATGTGTGATGATGCTGATATATTGTTTCAATTATATACAACGTGATGATATTACAAGAATGAAGTCACTCAAGCCCCCGGACGTTACCACCGTCTGGTTCGGGGGTGTGACAGTTGTCACACCCCAAAACCGAGAACGGCGGAAACGGTCTGGGGTGGAGGACGTCATGTACAATATCATAACAATGCATAATAGTAAGGACAAGCAACAACATCCATTGCATTAATATAATAATTTAAATACAAGCATGTTCTGTACAGTTGTTAGACACCAAAAGTATAATCAAAATAAAATATGAGTCTTGTATGTGCTCCATCTTCTCAAAAGTTGCATCTGTACCTTACTACTGATAACCTGAGAATACAAGTTATTTTGAAAATGAGTATCAGCATAAAGCTGATGAGTTCATAAGTATTTAGTGTCATTGCTTGTATTAAAGTGTTTACAATCATGTAATATAATAGTTGTCATCAATGTTTGAAAAATAGTAAAAACCCTAGAAAATCCTATATCTTCCAATAAAAGTAGTCTTCTACCAAGACCCGGTTATATGTATGTTTGATCCTTTGAAAATGTAAAAGTTTTCCGAGTGAAACTATCAGTATGAAAATCTAGTTTTAGACTTCATTCATGTAAAGTATTTGGGAAAATAATGATTTACCCCAGCAGTGTCACTGTCGGCTGAATGTAATAAAATTTCAGACTCCAGGTAGTATTAAATGTATAATACACCTCGGGGAGTCTGTTTCGCCTTTAATTCTTAATGTGTTAAATAAAGGTCCAAATGTGAACTCGTATGTAACAATGCTGATCGACGATCGAATAACTGTTGACCCTCCAGGACACACGTAGTATGGTGACATTTGTCACCCCTAGGCCTAGTCGGCTCGGACTGTAGCTAGCAGTCGGGATGTGGGAGTGTCTGTCCCGTATAGATCTATACACAAAATGCCCGCTCTCCCTACAGGAGACTCTGGTTACACGGTGATAGCACAGTGAAGTATCGTATCGAGAAGTAGTATGTCACATTCTGTTCTAGTATATTCTCTTGTATTAGTATATAATGTACTTTCTGGTATAATGTATTGAATGTTCTCTTGTATAGTATATAGTATTCTCTTTTCATAGTATTTAACATGTATTGACTCATAACTGTACTAACTATAGTAAGTGTGATGGTAATAGTATTAATGAATGGTAGTCCTTAACTATACCTATTATAGTTAAATAGAAATGTTAGTTGCATGCCTTTGATACACAAAGGTATTGAAATGGAGTGATGACTTTTATATCCAACACAAATATATATAATATATAACTAAGAATTCAACGACAGTTGGACAGATAACAATATACCCTAAGTCCACATCAAATAAGAACAGGAAGTAAGGTGAGCTATCAGTCCTAAGTCCTTCAAGTCTTACTTATATTAATATATTGGTGTAGATATGGTTTGGAAACAAAACAAGTTTAAAAGAATTTGGAAATAGTTTTATAACAATTTAAAATGAAAAATGAGTTTGATAAACTTTGACAGTAGTTTTGTTGGCAAATCAGTTAAAAGTATAGAAAATCCTCTTGGTTGCAAGTTATAAATCACATGTAATTGATACTATAACTTGTTTGATTCAACTTGTATTCCCCCCCCCCCCCAATAAAAGCATTTAAAAACATTTTAAAGGTTGATTAAGGGGTATGAACTCACGTTAGGTGTCAAATGGAGTCTTGAGCGCAAGTGAATCCTATTTAACATATAATTACATATATGTGAATACATTAGTAGTTATCACCACTAATGATGATAGGGACATGTACTAAGGACATAAAACACTTAGAATTAAGTGTTATCAACTCATATGGTTGCACCTGAGGAGTGTACAGCCCTATATTCGAATGTAAGGCCACAAAAGCATGCTTTTGTGTGTGTGCGGCCAGAGTATGCGGCCAAGTGTGTGTACGGCCGCACACTCACTATGGAGTGTGTCAAAATCATGGTTCCAAGCCTTTGGGACTTTCTAGTGAAGGTGTTTTGACCATTGTTTGGCCGGATTAGGAGTTTGGGGCCATTTTTGACCCTAAAAAGGGTGTGTACGGTTACACACGGTGTGTACGGCTGTACACACTCCTACAAACTTGTCCAAATTGATTTTCCAAGGCTTTGTGATGATTCTAATAAGGGTTTTTGGTCAATGCTAAGCTTGGGTGAGTGTATAAGCCCATTTTAGGGCCAAAAGATGTGTGTGCAGTCACACATGATGTATGTGCTGCCGTATACACATGAAGATCATCTAAAATGATGATTTCATGGATCAAACTCGAGGAAAAGGCTTTCCAACGTGTTTTAGTAAACATCTAAGGGTGTTTACTTACTTGTTTTGATGATTGGAGTGGAAAACTTGAAGAACTCTTGAGAGAGAATGTTCCAACCTGAAGGAGTGTGAAAAAGGGTGTAAGGTTGACTTAGGTCCTTTATATAGGCTGGAGTGTGAGGCTATGGGGGGGGGTGTGCAGTTGGCTGTGTGCGGCTGGCTGGCCGCACACTCGGGTGTGCGGCCGCACACACCTTGTTGGGCGTGTTTGGCCCTATTCTGTGACGCTACACACAATCTCACCCTTCCTAAGACTTATATCTCTGTTATACTAAGCCTTAGGCACCTAAATCGACCCAAAACTTTATTATAAAATAGCAAAACGAGGCTATATTTCTTAAAAATTGAAGGATGCACAAGTTAGAAATTTCGGGTTGTCACATCATCCCCCGTTAGAGGGAATTTCATCCCAAAATTAGAGTTTAAGCAGCTAAGTTAATACAAATAACTAAGTAAAGATGAGGATATTTAAGTTTCATTTGATCCTCGCGCTCCCAAGTGAACTCCGATCCTCGCTTGGCGTTCCAGCGAACCTTCACTATCCGGATACGGCTTTGTTTCGTTCGCTTGACTTTTCGGTCCATGATCTCTACAAGTTCTTCCACGAAGTTGAGACTCTCATTAATCTCGATCTTGTCGAGTGCGATTACAAGAGTCTCGTCGAATAGGCACTTTTTCAAGTTCGAGACGTGGAACATAGGATGTATGTTACTGAGTTAGCGGGGAAGATTGAGTTTGTAAGCTACGGGGCCGATTCTAGCGAGAATCTTGAAAGGCCCTTTGTATCTTGGATTCAACTTTCCATGCTTTCTGAAGCGTATCAAGCCTTTCCAGGGTGAGACTTTCAAAAGGACTTGGTCTCCCACCTGGAACTCCAAAGGTTTTCTTCGTTTGTCTGCGTAGCTTTTCTGTCGGTCTCTAGAGGCTTTCAATCGTTCACGAATCTAGACGATCTTCTCTGTCATTTCTCGAATGATCTCCGGACCCGTGAGAGTGCTATTAGGAACTCGTCCTTTAGCTAACTGAGTGTCGCCTACCTCAGCCCAGCATAGAGGGGACCTGCACTTTCGGCTGTAGAGGGATTTAAATGGAGCAGCCTTGATGCTCTTGTGATAACTGTTGTTATAGGAAAACTCGACAAGGGGTAAGTGGGTATCCCATGCCTTTCCAAAGTCGATCACGCAGGCTCGCAGCACATCTTCCAAATTTTGGATAGTCCTCTCACTTTGTCCATCGGTTTGTGGATGGTAGGTTGTACTCATATCCAGCCTCGTTCCTAAGGAGCTTTGTAGTGACTGCTAGAACCTCGAAGTGAATCTACTATCTCTATCGGAGGTAATACATATAGGAACACCATGTCATCGCACGATTTCCCTAATGTATATTCTTGTAAGCTTCTCCATCTTGTCTGTTTCTTTGATGGGCAGGAAATGTGCGGACT
This sequence comes from Lactuca serriola, assembly GCF_051521515.1. Taxonomy (NCBI): domain Eukaryota; kingdom Viridiplantae; phylum Streptophyta; class Magnoliopsida; order Asterales; family Asteraceae; genus Lactuca; species Lactuca serriola. The sequence goes on along the minus strand of NC_136415.1, from coordinate 255,865,918 downwards.
TGGTCAATCTGTCGACGATGACCAAAATGGTATCAAGTCCACCCGTTGTCTGGGGTAGCTTGGTTATGAAATCCATAGTGATCCGCTCCCACTTCTATTTAGGTATCTCCGATTGCTGGAGTAGACCTGATGGTTTCTGGTATTCGACCTTGACCTTAGCGCAAGTAAGGAACTTACTCACGAAGGTAGCAATTTTCGCTTTCATGTTAGGCCACCAGTATGATTTCTTGAGATCCAGATACATCTTATTTGAACCTGGGTGGACGGAATATCGAGTGTTGTGCTCTTCCTTCATGACCAAGTCTCTGAAGCCACCGTGTCGTGGTGTCCAGATCCGGTTCATTAGATATAAGGATCCGTCACTCTTAATTTCTAGGTTCTTATCCATTCCTCGCAGGGATTCTCCCGCTACATTTTCAGGTTTCAAAGCTTCGAGCTGAGCCTCCTTAATTCGCGCGGATAGATGTGAATGGATAGTCATTGTTAATGACTTAACTTTTCGACCAACATATTCCTTCCGACTTAGGGCGTCTGCTACCACTTTGGATTTACCCGGATGATAACGAATTTCACATTCGTAGTCATTGAGTAGCTCGACCCACCGTCGCTATCTCATGTTGAGTTCTTTCTAGTTGAAGATGTGTTGGAGGCTTTTGTGGTCGGTATAGATGGTGCCCTTTGTACCATACAGATAGTGTCTCCAGATTTTTAGGGCGAACACCACAACTCCTAATTTGAGGTCGTGTGTGGTGTAGTTCACTTCGTGTGTCTTCAGTTGTCTTGAGGCATAGGCGATGACCTTACCTCGTTGCATCAGAACACAACCGAGCCCCTGATTGGATGCATCGCAGTATACCATGAAATCTTCTATTCCTTCGGGGAGGGATAGTATCGGTGTGATGCATAAGGCTCGTTTCAGGGTTTGGAATACCTTTTCTTGTTTCTCTCTCGAGTCAAAGGCCACGCCTTTCTGGGTCAATGTTGTAAGGGGTTTCGCGATTCGAGAGAAGTTTTGTATGAACCTGCGGTAGTAGCCAGCGAGGCCTAGAAATTGGCAAATTTCTGTAGGCGTCTTCGGTGCTGACCAGTTCTCAATAGCTTTAATCTTGGATGGGTCCACGTAGATTCCTTCTTTGCTAACAACGTGTCCTAAGAATTAGACTCTTCGAATCCAAAATTCGCACTTAGAGAACTTTGCGTATAGCTTCTCCGATCGTAGGGTTTCCAGGACTTGTTGTAGATGATCGCTATGCTCCTCCTTACTTCGAGAGTAGATAAGTATGTCATCAATGAAGACGATGACGAACTGATCCAAGTAAGGACGGCACACCTATTTATTAAGTTCATGAATACTACGGGCACGTTGGTTAGTCCGAACGGCATCACTACGAACTCGTAGTGTCCGTAACGAGTTCGGAAGGCTGTTTTCGGGACATCCTCCTCAAGCACTCGTAATTGGTGATACCCGGACCTTAGATCAATCTTGGAAAAGTAACTCGCCCCTTGTAGTTCGTCAAATAAATCGTCTATACGAGGAAGAGGGTAACAATTTTTGACCGCCAGCTTGTTGAGTTCTCTGTAATCGATACACATACAGAACGATCCGTCTTTCTTCTTTACGAACAAGACCAACACTCCCCAGGGTGAGAAGCTTGGTCTTATAAATCCCTTGCTGAGCAACTTGTTAAGTTGACTGGACAGTTCTTGCATCTCAACAGGCGCTAGACGATAGGGCGATTTGGCTACGGGGGTAGCTCTTGGAATTAAGTCGATCCTGAACTCGATCTGACGTTGGGGAGGTAAACCTAGTAGTTCTTCCGGAAAGACATCGGGAAAGTCGCATAATACGGGGAAGTCTTTTAGGTCTTTTGTTTTCTGGCTTGTGTCGACGACATGTGCAAGGATTGCATGGTATTCCTTACGCAAGTACTTCTGAGCTTGAATACTTGAGATGATACGAAGACTCGTACTGGGTTTGTCTCCATAGATTAACAATGTTTCGTTATTCGGTAGATTTAGGGGGTCTGCTTTGTCGAAACACAGGATATTATTACGACGGGGACTCAGCCAGTCCATGCCCACGATGACATCGAAACTTTTGATCGATACTAGTATGAGATCGATTGGAAATGAGTGATTATCTAGCGTGAGGGTACAACCTATGTGGATCTCGTTAGAACTCTCTATCTTTCCGTTAGCCATTTCTACGATGAAGGTTTCTTTTAATGGTTGCGGAGGTTGTTTAAGTAAGTGTTTAAAGTTTTGGTTTACAAAGCTCCTTTCCGCCCCACTATCGAGTAGGATACAAGCATAAGAGTTATCAAGAAGGAACGTACCCGTGACTACTGTGGGGTCTGCTACTGCTTCGTTGTGGCCAATAGCAAGTAGTCTTTCTGTTCCTCCTGTATTCCCAGCTTTTGGATAGTTTCTTTTGAAGTGTCGTGCCTCGCCACAACCATAGCAGGCTTGGCTCACTCCGGTGTTGGGAACTTGATTGATGGGTTTGGGCTGAGATTTGCAAAATTGGGCGATATGGCCCTTCCGGTCGCAGTTAGTGTAGTGCATTTCACAGCAGGGGTCGTTATGATGGAAATAGCACTTGGTGCACTTGGGTAGGTTCCCTGCATATGTTTTGGCTGGTACAGGGGCAGCAGGAGTAGTGGCAGCATGGACAGCCACCGTCTATTGGTTCTTGGAAGAGGATTGAGTTGACTTGCCCTTCTTTCGGTCCCACCGCTTCCTCATGTTGTCGGATGCCTTGGTCGGTGCAGTGGCGACCGTTGTGGTTGTTGATGGGGTGTAGGATGTATATATATATATATATATATATACTTAGTTAAATATTTTATTATTTAAAAGTATATATTCTTGTTCAGAGTGTTTTAATCCAGATGTGTTTATAGTTCATATATCTTTATGGGTTGATATACTTGATTCACTATAAACAATGCCCTGATATCAATTTGTCACAGCCCAAAACCGAGAATGGCGGAAACGTTCTGGGGAGGAGGACGTCATGTACAGTATCATAATAATGCATAATAGTAAGGACAAGCAACAACATCCATTACATTAATATAATAATTGTAATACAAACATGTTCTGTACAGTTGTTAGACACCAAAAGTATAATCAAAATAAAAGATGAGTGTTGTATGTTCTCCATCTTCTTAAAAGCTGCATTTGTACCTGACTACTGATGACCAGAGAATACAAGTTATTTTGAAAACGAGTATCAGCATAAAGCTGATTAGTTAATAATTATTTAGTGTCATTGCGTGTATAAAAGTGTTTACAATCATGTAATATAATAGCTGTCATCAATGTTTGAAAAATAGTAAAAATCCTAGAAAATCCTATATCTTCCAATAAAAGTAGTCTTCTACCAAGACCCGGTTATCCGTATGTTGGATCCTTTGAAAATGTAAAAGTTTTCCGAGTGAAACTATCAGTATGAAAATTTAGTTTTAGACTTCATTCATGTAAAGTATTTGGGAAAATAATGATTTACCCTAGCAGTGTCACTGCCGACTGAATGTAATAAAATTTCAGACTCCAGGTAGTATTAAATGTACAATACACCTCGGGGAGTCTGTTTCGCCTTTAATTCTTAATGTGTTAAATAAAGGTCCAAATGTGAACTCGTATGTAACCATGCTGATTGACGATCGAATAACTGATGACCCTGCAGGATACACGTAGTATGGTGACATTTGTCACCCCTAGTCCTAGTCGGCTTGGACTGTAGCTAGCAGTCGGGATGTGGGAGTGTCTGTCCCGTATAGATCTATACACAAAATGCCCGCTCTCCCTACAGGAGACTCTGGTTACACAGTGACAGCACTGTGAAGTGTCGTATCGAGAAGTAGTATGTCACATTCTGTTTTAGTATATTCTCTTGGGTGTCAAATGGAGTCTTGAGCGCAAGTGAATCCTATTTAACATATAATGACATATATGTGAATACATTAGTAGTTATTACCACTAATGATGATAGGGACATGTACTAAGGGTATAAAACTCTTAGAATAAGGTGTTATCAACTCATATGGTTGCACATGAGGAGTGTATAGCCCTATATTGGAGTGTACGGACACAAAAGCATGGCTTTTGTGTGTGTGTGGCCAGAGTGTGCGGCCAAGTGTGTGTGCAGCCGCACACTCACTATGGAGTGTGTCAAAATCGTGGTTCCAATCCTTTAGGACTTTCTCGTGAAGGTGTTTTGACCATTGCTTGGCCGGATTAGGAGTTTGGGGCCATTTTGGACTCTAAAAAGGGTGTGTGCGGTTACCCACGGTGTGTGCGGTTGTACACACTCCTACAAACTTGTCCAAATCGATTTTCCAAGGCTTTGTGATGATTCTAAGAAGGTGTTTTGGTGGATGCTAAGCTTGGGTGAGTGTATAAGCCCATTTTAGGGGCAAAAGATGTGTGTGCGGTCACACATGATGTATGTGCAGCCGTACACACATGAAGATCATCTAAAATGATGATTTCATGGATCAAACTCGAGGTAAAGGCTTTCCAACGTGTTTTAGTAAAGATCTAAGGTGTTTACTTACTTGTTTTGATGATTGGAGAGGAAAACTTGAAGAACTCTTGAGAGAGAATGTTCCAACTTGAAGGAGTGTGAAAAAGGGTGTAAGGTTGACTTAGGTCCTTTATATAGGTTGGAGTGTGAGGCTAGGGGGGTGTGCGGCTGCACACACCTTGTTGGGTGTGTTTGGCCCGATTCTGTGATGCTCCACACAATCTCACCCTTCCTAAGACTTATATCTCAGTTATACTAAGCCTCAAGCACCTAAATAGACCCAAAACTTTATTATAAAATAGCAAAACGAGGCTATCTTTAATAAAAACTGAAGGATGCATAAATTAGAAATTTCGGGTTGTCACAACAGTCCAAAAGATACACATGATTTTATATATGATTCCTAATGATATAATCTGATATATGAATATTGAAAATTATTATTTTCATAAAATTAATTTTTTTTATTAATTACAAGAAATATAAACATTTATCAAGAATCAAATTCTAATAAATATTCAATTTACGTCAAATTATTATTCTTAATGTAACCCTATAGGATCATATGTTATTAGAAAATATTATTCTAAAATGATTCTTGAACATATAGATATTTCAATATTATCCTTTTTTATGTATTTAATTGACTCAGGATATCTCTCTCGCCGACTCATCACATTCTCCATAAATCAAAAGAATAAGGGAGATCGTTACACCCAATGCGTTCTGCTACCTTCCTTACCGTGTCGTAGATTTTCTGACAGATAGAGTTGGGAAGAACATAGAAGCATCTCCTATCTATGGGGGAATGTTGGTGACAAGATTGGCTTATTCCTTCAGGAGTTTTAAATGAGCCCGATGAAAATTTTCTCACTTTGATGTATAGCCACCCTTTAAACCCACTCTTATTCAAGAGGCCACACTTTGCGGTGGACTTGGGGGGTTGTAACTACTCAGTGCCTAATGATGATCTCGTTGAAGTACCATAGGAACTTCGTAATGTGCAGCCAAGGGTGGTGGCTCGGGAGCCTAGAGATGCACCCATGAGAGATAAGTTACCCATGGATCCTTACCATATGATCTCCCAGCAATACGATGATGACTTTGTACATGGTTTGAATTTTTTAGGATACTCTATGGAGGCCACGGGGCATCACCTATATCTAGCATCTTCGGATGGAGCTCCAGCCAACTACACTTACATTTCTACTTGGGAGGAGTGATGGGATGATCATACTAGCGGAGATGGTGATGGAGATGACGATGACTAGGAGTGATTATCCTTGGCTTATTTTTCTGTTTTGTTTGGTGTGTTTAAAACTATTTATTTTTTTGTTTGTTTTTCTAGGATATACATAATTTAGGATTCTATTAAATTAAATATTGTGTTTGTTGTCCCTTTTTATTACTAGTTTGTTTGTGTTTTAGATCTTGTAAATGTTTTGGTTGATGAGAGAGTGTGTTATCGATTCCTTAGAAACATGATGAAGGCATAAGTGACAGGTGACATTTACGACTTGAAGAGAGATTTTCACAAAAAAAATATGATCATTTAGTCATAATAAGTGGAAGAAGAGATTTTCATTAGAATTGAGGAATTATGCCATCATGGCATTACTTTTCTCACCAAATTCAATAATGGGTAGAAGGCATATGTTTTTTTTTCTGAAGATACAACATTCACGACGTGACCGAGGCAGAATTCATGATCTGATTTCAGTTTCATTGAAGACCACGACGTGGCAATCTATGATACACGGCATGGAGATGTTCAATATCAATTTTTGGTTGTTTGTTTCACCACCATTTGGAGTCTGTTTTCTTTGCGCATTAGAGTTCATTCCAATAGCAGTCCAGAGTACTATTTTCTAGCTGTTTCACTAGATGTCGACCCTATAACATTTGATTCCGACCTTGCCACTTCTAACTTAGGGGAGTCTGTTACTTTTTCTCCCTCTTTAATCTTTTGTTATTTAATTATGTTAAGCATGTAATGAGGAAATTGAATGAATTAAGTGTAGGCTAGGGGGTCAAATATAGGAATATAGGCATATTGATTTGAAAAAAAACGACTAGGATTAAAGAAAAATTTAGAGTAAAAAGACTTGAAATAATAGTCTAATTTTGAAATCTAGTTAAATTTTTTTTTGTTATATTATTATGTTGGGACCATGGTTGCTAGTGTTGTGTATGACATTTCAATGCGAGCTTTTATGCTTATTTGAGTCAATATCTGTTGTAGTGTATTTATGGCTTCCTTATCCTAGTGAAATCATGGGAGAAAAATATAAACTTAGTTAGTTTGAGGGACATACTACAATTAGCATTGTGTACTTGAAATATATCCAATAAAGCTTATGTAATCATTGCGCCTTAGACTAATGCCTCTAACAAATAAGTGGTGAAGTTAAACTCCCTTGCTTAAGAATATATTTTTACTTTTAGATTTTTAGTTTTGAATGAAGAAAAAGAGAATGATGAGTGAATAAAAGCTTATAAAGTCTGAAGATTGAAGATATTGAAGAATGAAGAAAAAGTGCAAGAAGTCAAATGTGTATTTTATTTTATTGTAATTTTTATTTTCTAAGTTATTTTTCTATATGTATATTTGGGGCTTAATCAAAAATTAGATTGATGTTAAGAAACAATTATGAGGACATATTCGGAGGGATGGATAAAATGAATATCGTTCAAAATAACTGGGAAATGTTTATGAGGATTGTGAGTATTTAGGATTGGGGAAGTACTTAGGAATAATAGACACAAATACATGCTTTGCCTTCTTGATATAATGGATGAGCTCTAAATGGATTGTATTTTGTAATATTAGTAGTTAGGGTATTGATATGATTGTAAGATGATAATAAAAATCAGTTTTGCTTAGGGGCAAACAAAAGTCTAGTGAGGGGTATTTTGATATTTTCATATTTATTCATATATTATGTGTATCATCTTAATTTTTTTAGCTATTAATTGTGTTTATTTTACGACAAAAGGTGCTTAATATGTTTAAAATCTATTTTGTAGTAGTAAAGACATGCTTAGGATGAAAAGGAAGGATAATGAAGAGTTGGAAACATGAAAATTTGGATCGAGTCAACCCAAGTCAAATTATATGGAATCCGGAGTGCCCACGACATGGGAATTACTTGCCATGCCATGATGAGACGGGTTTTCGTGATCAGATCAGTGCCTTAGAGAATACGTGATTTTAATGATCGCCACGTCGTAGAGCTTATTTGCTACAATGTGGGAAGCAAAATTTGGAATGCGTAAATGCATCGTTTTGGCTCTCAACCCTAGCAGATTATGGAAGGTATTGTTGACTTTTGAAGACCAGAGTCATCCCTTGGAGGCTTTGGAGAGTAGAGTTTGATTTAGAGCTTTATTTTGAGGAGATTTAAAAGAAACATTACTTCTAGTTACTTTATTCCTTTGTTTTTTTTATCATGTCTATCAAAGTGATTTTCATTCTTACTTGTGTGGTTTCAATAGTTATGGGCTAAAAACCCTAACTTTCGTTTAGAGTAGATGATCTTACATATTGTGTGTTGTTTTATTAGATTTAGATTATTGTTACTTTTTTATTTATTATGGTTGCTTGTTAAAGAACCTTTTATATTAATGATATATTCTTTTCTATTTATTGATGAGTTTAATTGAGATTTGATGAACTAGATATCTTCGTTGTACATCAATTAGTTAGTTAAGCTTTGTTAGGTTATAAATCTAAAAGTGGTAGGTATCTGTACACATCAAAGTTTTTTGGTGTCGTTGCCGGAGAATGACTTATTTTAGTTTTTAGTTTAATTGCTTAAGGTTATTCGATCCTTTTTTTGGGGGTAAAAACCGCAAAAAGTTCATTTTATGTTTAGTTTAGTCTTTTTATTTTATTAGTAATCATGTCGTGACAGCTCTTCTTTCATCACCTGAAAACAAAATTTTTTAGTTTTTTTGTTTAATTCATTTTTAGTTTGTTTTTATGGTTTTCTATTGTTTTTTTAGTAATATATTAGCATTGGATCACATGTTCTGATCGTGCCACCAGTTGAAGATCCAGAATCTGCGTTTCACAAGAAGACAGATAAAAAGTTCGATGAGTCGAATAGCACCTTTCAATCGGACAAAGTTGAAAGTTTTAATAGAACTCCCGCCAAGAAAGGCACTAGATATAGGCCATAAACAGAAAGTGATTTAGAAGAAGAAGTCAAAAGAGAGGTAGAAGAGATTGCGAACATCACAACAATGATGATAGAGATGTACAAAGGGAAAATGTGTAATGACAACGGGCTGGGCCTCTTTCCACCAAAAATTCTCACTACAACGAACTTTGAACTAAAGGGACATATCCTCTCAATGCTCAAGTATATTCCATTTTCCAAGAAGGACCATGAATATTCCTTTAGACACATTGATGAGGTGTTGTAGATTACAAACTACTTCAATGTTGCAAATGGTTCATGAGATGCGGTGCTACTAAGGATGCTTCTAGTGACATTTATAAGAGTGGCTAAGGTTTAATTAAAGTCACTTACACCAGGAACAATCACAAACTGGACCAATTTTCATAATGCATTCATTGAACAATTCAGCCCTTCATCAAAGATAGCCAAACTAAGATGAAAATAGAAAACTTCAAACAAAACGATGACAAATCTTTATATGAAGCTTGGGAGAGATACAAAGGAATGCTAAGGAATTTCCCTCAACACGACCTTGATGTGCAACAAGAAGTTTCGATCTTCTATGATGGGATAAACATGAACACATGGAAACTCCTTGACTCTCAAGGAACCATGAAGAAGAAGGATATAACTACAATCAAGCATTAATATAAGAGTTTGCCAAGCATTCGAGAGAATACTACAACCCGAGTGAAGATATTACAAGAGGCAAGGTAAGTATGGACGGAGGAAACAATAAATTAGCGGCAATAATGGAAAAACTCAATAATATAGACTGACGGATCACCAAAATGGGTAAATCCATACATGCCATTCAAGTGGGTTGTAACAATTGCAAGGGACCGCATTTGAGAAACGAATGTGACTTGGATGAAAATGGGAACCAAAAGTTTCTAGTATACTACTCTAGTGGTGACTGATATGATGAAGATTGGAGAAAGCCTAGGAAGTAATGGTTATCATATGAAGAATACAAGAAGGTGAAATAAGAAAAGTATATGCAAACATGCTGATGTTATTATCAAAAAGAACAGCCACCACCCGAGAAGAAACCCAATTTCAAGTCCATGTTGAATAGGTTCATGGAAGGTAGTGAGAATAGGCACGGTTCTACTAATGCCACATTGAGAAACGAAAAATCATCCATTTTAAATATATAAACTCAGTTCAATAAATTAACTAAACTCGTCCATAAAAGATTAATTCCTACCAAAATACACCTAAAATAATAACCACATGTCATGGAGATCTCCACTAAAGAAGACATTATTTCTAAGACTTTAGTGATCCTTAATGAAGCCAAAAAGCTACCTGGTCTACTACTAGAAGAACTGAAGATCGAAATAGAAAAATCCTCTACCCACACTTTACGACATGATGATCATCATGTGATATTGTGGTCTCAACAAAATCACACAACTTCTTCGGTTAAACCTTATCAACTGACATTACCTTATCCTTCTCGAGCTAGGCGACATCCATTGGAAGAAGAGCATAAAAGATTTATCGAACAAGTGAAGGGGATTCCAGTTAACATCCTATTCATTGAAGCCATGGAAAAGATGAGAGAATATGCAAAATATCTTCAAGACCTTCTCAACACTTGTCAAAAATTAGTAAATATGTCCAAGGTTTTTCTTAATGAAAAATGTTAAGTAGTTTTAATGGAAGAAATACCTACCAAGGTGGGAGATTTAGGACACCTGATTTTTCCATGTGAGTTTGGAAATGCAACAAAATCGTATAATTTGGCTGATCTAAAGCTAGCATTAACCTGATGCCATATTATTTCTACAAAAAAACTCAACTTACCAGAATTGTAGAACACGAGAATGGCGATTCATATAGAAAATCATTCCATTACTTATCATCGAGGCATGGTCGAGGATTTATTGGTAAAATTCGGAAATTTCATTTTTCCAATTGTTTTTGTTGTCTTGGATATGAAAGAGGATGCATATGTACCTATTATTCTTGGATGTACACTACTTAACACTTGATGTGCACAGATTATACCTATCTAGCTTTAAATTTATAAACCTAACTACTTAGCTAAAGTATGCACTTATAGGTAGTATACCTAGTCAGATTATGGAATAGCTTGGGTAAGTCGGATGTTGATCACAGGGAATGGAATTTAATTAATAAATAATTAATAAAAGCTAAACTAAGAAAAACAACTAAAAGTGGGGATTTTATCTGATTTTACAAGTTCAGAAATACTTGAACTAAAATACCTAATTAATGACTGAAAGGACGATTAAAAACCAAGAATAAAAGATACTCTCATTTAGTTTCGAATACCTCCTTTTCCTATTGTTAAATTCAAGACAATGGATTAATTCCATTAGTTACCAAATAAAACTTACTAGTCATCATGGTCAGACTAACTAGCATAAGTCAAGTTAACAACTTTAACCCAATGATCATGCAAGTTAAGGACACTAAATTGATTTTAAAGGTAATTTGGACTCTGAATGATAGAAACTATAGACTACTATTTGTTACTCAAGTATAGTAATCGATAAAATATTATGATCAAATACTACTCTTTAACACACTTAAACAACTAACTTATCACCTATACTAGGATATGGTCAGACTCTAGCCTTAGCAAATTAATGGTCATAAACAACTAAGTAAATCAAGTTCATGTAACTAACTACAATTTAACTCCAAACATACTTGAGACAAGGCAATATATAGAAACTTTAACAAGCTAGGTTTACACATATCAAACAATATTTAAAGCAAAAACCAACTTCATCAATCCATCAAACAAGAAATCAACAAATAATATTCAAGAGTTCATCTAATCTAAACGAAAGCAAGGGTTTTAGCCCATAATTATAGCTGATGAACACATAAACAAAAGGTAAACTAATCTGAACATCATTAAACTAAGCAAACCGAATGTATAGATGTGAATCCTTGCTCCAATCAACTTTCTAGCTTCAAAGGGTTCTTGGAAGGGTATTTTTTCGTTAATATTCGCACCCCTAAAACCTCTCTCTGCTAGAATCGATCTAATATTCATGATATATATAGTTACCAAAATCTAGCCACTACGTCATGGTAATAGCATTACGTCGTGGTCCTTGAGTTTGTCTCGTATTCTCTAAGTCAGTGTCAGGATTTGTCTCACCCCGCTAAAGCGGAAATACAGTGTGTGACAATACAAAGGGTTTCATAGCAAAAGATAAAGACAATACCAACCATAGTATTAAAAAGCATTACAAATTTACAATGGGTTTGAACAAATTTTTAAAAAAATTACAATGTGAATTGAAATACAACACATGCGCATGCTCCTAAAAGTGATGTGTCTCTACGTGCCTCTTACTAGATGATTCCTGAAAAAGCTTGTAAAACGAGCGTCAACTATAAAAATAGTTGGTGAGTACTCACAGATTTAATAATAATATTAGTTTCATGAATTGAACTCAAAGTTCTGATAAGATTTTCCATAAATGAAAATATATTCCAAAAATGAATAATAAGTTTGCATAAACAAAGTTTGTTTTCATCATGAGAAATGAAGTATGTTGCCTAAATAAGATGTAACGTTCATATTCTCATGGGAAATAAAGTGTCTATAAATAGAAATATATTGCAAATATGAGTAAATAAGTTTGCGTAAACTAAGCTTGTTGTCATCATGAGAAATGAAGTATGTTACCTGTCACACCCCAAAACCGGAACGGCGTAAACATTCTGGGGTGGCTGACGTCATGTCAAGTATCACAACATATGCAGTATAGTAATCAAAGTACAACAACCATTGCATTAATAGTAATAGTTTTACATAGTTTACATTTCATAGAAACATCAAAGTAATACAGAAACTAATATAGATGCAGCTTGGTTCTAAGCTGGCTTCACAAAAGCTCCCTGGATGTACCTGTCTATTGCTGACCTGAGAATACAAGTTATTTTGAAAGCAAGTATCAACATTTTTACAAATGCTGGTGAGTTCATAAGTATTTAGTGTCATTTGTGTAAGTAAATTTTTTACTCAAAATATCTTTATAAACCTAGTAGTTTTAGAATCTACGGTGTATTAGCTTTCTTTCTAGAAAATCCTATATTTTCTATTAAAAAGAAGTCTTCTACCAAGTCTCGACAGTGTTATGTTTTAAAGAGAGATTTTCCCTGAAATACTATCATTACCAAAATACAATATTTGACGTTAAAGAAAGTAGGAGAATATCAATAGTAAAAACCTTAGGGAAAATAACACATGCCTCAGCAGTAAATACTGCTGACTAAGGCAAAAGAAATCATAGGCTCCAGGAGAGTATCGAATGAATGATGTGCCTGACTCAGTCTAACATAAGGAAAGATAGACCCCCAGACGGTATCAAATGTACGATACGACTAGCAAGGTCTAAAACAAAGGAGCACAGACCCCAGACAGTATCAAATGAAAGATACAAGTAGCAAGGTCTAAACAGTGAAACATAGACCCCAGACAGTATCAAATGAAAGATACAGCTAGCAAGGTCTAAAACAAAGTAGCACAGACCCCATACAGTATCAAATGAAAGATACAGCTAGCAAGGTCTAAAAGAGTGAGTGATCCTAAGAGTGTTGATTCAGACATACAGTGTAAATTCCCGTTACCTTAAGGCCATGAATTATAAGGTAAACATGGAGATACTCGTAACCATACTAATTGACACTAGAGTACTTGACGCCCTGCAAGCGTCAGAATAAATATGACATTTGTCACCCCTTGGCTTGGTAGGCCGTGGACTGTAGCTAGCAGTCAGGGTGCGGGGGTGTTAATCCCGTATAGATCTATACACACAATGTCCGCTCTCCCTACAGGAGACTCTGGTTACCAACTCGACAACGGGGAGATCTGTGTCTTGAGGATGTATCTTGGATTCTGAATTCTATTAGAGGTGCTGGAGAAATGATATAGACTCGCGTGTGAACTGAATCCTGTGGAATTCTCATACTAGGAAGAGTGAATAGAACCTCCTATTTGTTCCTATAATAGTTACTAGTGTCCCTGATCTATGCGTGATGAACGGAAGTATGCCCTTGCTACCCAAGGCGATGTAATGGTCGAGAGCGAGAGAGAGAGAGAGAGGGAGAGAGACCTTTTATGTCCATATATGTATACATGATATATAATTAATGTTTAAACGACCTTTGGATGGATATCCGATACCCACCAGACCACATCCAAACGAGGAAAAGGAAATAGGGGGAACTAGCCTTCCTAAGTCCTTTAAACATTATTTATATAACTATACAAGTACATGCATGCATTTAATGACGTAGAAGCATTTAACGAAGTAATAGCATTTAAAAATGTGGATACATCTAACAAAGTAGAAGCATAACGAAGTAGAAGCGTTTAAACATAGGAGAAAACCTTGACGAAAACTTTGGAAAACCATTATTCTTAAGAAAATCATGACTTTGATAAAACAATAAAGAAAAGCCTTTGTTTCAATTACTGTTGTAACTGGTTTCGAAGTAAAACATACAGCGCGAGAGTCAATTTGAGAAAAGATTTAAACAAGTAAAGACGTTTTGGAAAAACCATTTATAATACCATATTTGGTAAAACAGACGACAGTGTAATAAATCATTGTGCATGCGGGTTATCAATCACATATGATTGGTATGATAACTAGCATGTTTTAACTTGTATCCCCCCCCCATAAAAGCATGTAAAAACATTTAAAAGGTTAATTCACGGGTATGAACTCACCTGATGTAAGTGGATCGGGCGGAGGTGTCAGTTCGGTGCTCGGTGTCAAGTAAATACTTGAGCACGCTTAGTGACCTATTAACATATGATGACATATGTTTACACACAATTAGTAAATATAATACTAATTAAACACATATATGCATCCTAATGAGCGGAAAACACTTTGGTCAAGTGTTAGGAGTGTCTCGGGTAACATCTAAGGGAGTGTATGGCCCAATTAGGGAGTTTACTCTTCAAGAGTAAACTCTTTATAGAGTTTATGGCCCTATGACCTTATCCCCATGAGTTTACGGCCATAAACTCATGGGTGGTGTTTTCTTAGATGCATTAAGGTCTTATAACACTTTGTGGAATTAGGTTAGGTTCAATTCTAGGGCATAGGAAGGGTTTAAGGCCTCAAAATGGACCATTTTAGGATTTTACGGTCCATTGACACTCCTTGAGGAGTTTATGGCCGTAAACACATGCTTGGCCATTTCTTTTGTTGTTTGGTGGTTCTAACTCATGCATGTAAGGTTCTAGTCACTTTTAGGAGCTTAGGAAGGTGTTTAGGGCACTTAAACACCTTTGAAAGGTGTTTACGGTCTAAGAAGATGTTCTTGGGGAGTTTACTACCTTAAACACATGAGTTTACGGTAGTAAACACATGAGTTTACGGTAGTAAACTCATTTTGTCCATGAACCCTATGTTTTGGTGTATCAAACGAAGGATTACAAGGCTCTAGGCACTCGTGGAAGCTTTTGGAGGTGTTTGAGGGGTAGTTTAACACCTTAAAAGGTGTTTATGGTCCATGAATATGGGTTTACGGTCTAAGGATGTTCTTAGACCGTAAACTCATGTTTACTCCCCAAAATGCAAGTTTTTGGTGTTCTAAGTTCGTGTGTGTAAGTCCATAAGTCATATCTAAGCTCCGTAAGTGGTTTGGAAGGGTTTTTGGGCATCAAAACCCAATTCCAAGGGGTTTACAGTTTTTGGATGCTCCCAACACCGTAAACTCTTTTTCTTGGGGTTTTTGAATGTTTAAGCCAGGAATTTGAAAGATAGATGAGATGAACAACAAGCTAGGGCGGTTAACTTACCAATTTGAAGCTCGAAGGGGCGATTTTTGACCAAAACTCGTTTTGTAGAGAGAGAATGTAGAGAGAGTGTGTCTATGGTGGGAAAAAAGGTGGGAATGATACCTACTCAACCCTTATATAGGGTGGAGTTTGTGGCCTAGTTGGGGTTCACCTAACACCAACCGCGAACGGGGTTTTTCACGACTACCGTTAAACACGACAACATTTTAAAATTATACCACTTTAATTTTGGTTTGATTGGCGAATATTATTTAAAATATTCCAACGGGTTTAAATCCGATCAAAAATATTTCCGGGATAAATTTTGCTAATTTTTGACGTAATTAATTTCGACGTTAAAACTAACGGAAAATTTTGGGTTGTCACATTACCCAAATGAGATGCAACGTTTGTTCTCATGGGAAATAAAACTTGTTGCTAAAACGAAATACAAGGTTTGTATGTGCATAATGATTATACCATGAGTTCACAACCCAATCCTAATGACCAAGGGTGCCCTCTTCTATGTCTATTGCTAACATAGGGAAATTTGGTAAAATGCACTCAAGCGAATCGTGCGAGTGAGGAGTTGTCTACCTCCTAATAGCGCTATCCATAATAGCCATAGGCTCAAATGAGTTAATGAGTTGTGTGAACTGATTCCAGTGACTTAAATGCGATAAGGCCTCATGAATTAACAATAGCATACACATACATAGCAACATATAGCAACCAAGTTTGATACAAGTCAAATTATATACAACAAAGATAAATAGTTTAGGACATGCTTTTCCACCCCAAAACATAAAAACCGAAAGTAGGGGGAGTCGTGAATACTCACAATGCATTGAGATGATGCAAATGATGCCTTGATTTAAGTTCCACTTGTATCACTACTGAATCCTACAATAATGGTATACGCTAGTGAGTCTCTAGTTGAAATCTAATGCTAATATGCTTACTACTACAATAGAATTAAGCCAATATTGTGTCAAAATTTAATATTAATAAGTTTCAAACATTTTTCTGAAATAATGAAATTTTATTACTCATGTGATTAATACAATTTTAGATATTAATTTCCAGATTTTTGTAATATTAATTGAGGGTATTTCAACATATTTAAATGTGTTTTAAGCTCTTAAAAAGCCAAAATGTTATCAAAAAGTTTCCAAAAATTGTCAAAATTTACATTTTCATTCTAAACACAGGTGAGGTCTTCGATAAATTTTCCTTTGAATTTTTGATATGATTAACTATTTTTCCAAAATTTTATGCCTTCATAACAATAAAAATTTCCAAACTTTTAATGGTACTGTCATTAGATATACTTAAGTTGGGAAAAATATAAAAATGGATTTCTAAACTGTTTAACCCAATTTTATGATTTGTGTGCATTTATTCTAATAAAAAATGAAATAAATAGAAAAGTTTTTCCAAAATTGCCCAAACTTTTTGTAATACTGTTATCAAAAACATTATTAACCTGGGAAAAATATAAAAATGGATTTCTAAACTGTGTAGCCCAATATTATGATTTTTATGGATTTAAGTGTATTAAATCTTGGGAAAATAGAAGAAAAATAACATACAGAAGAGAAAAATCATCAAAAATTTTATGTAGCATCCTAATATATTACAAGGTGCGCTGGTAAATTTTCATGAATTTTGGATGAGGAAAACTATTTGTCCTGTTTTTAGTCCATTATAAACACAAAAATCATGGAAAAATAGATATACATTTTAAAAAATTCCCAACATATTTGTCTGAGTCATAAACATAAGGTAGAAGCTGTGAAAAATAATTGAAAACCATACTAAAGTAACAAATATTGATGAAACTTCATCAGAGATGTTTATTAACTACAAGGATAATTCAAAAAAATTTCCAGAATTTATTTACAAGTGTAAGTATTTTATATGCTTTACCACTCTATTTTCTTATTATTTTCATATAAAAATAAAGAAAATATATATATTGAGCTGAAAATTTCCAAAATGCATCTTCATACAATTTAATATCAATTCAAAATCGTTTTCTTATTTTTGATGTCGAAAAACATGCCTAAAGGCTCAATAAATTATAGAAAAACTTGATACTTGTGATTTTGGTAAAGATTATTGATGTTACTTTTGAAATGAGTGAGATATTGAAGCAAGATCTTTTTGTACCTCTTAATAAATGACGTTAAGTGCTCAAATTAATTTTTCCTAGATTTTTAGTGAGGAATAAGACCTTTGAACATGCAATACAAAACTAGTATTCACTAAAAGGTGCTAATTGAGCAACAGTTTTGTAAAAATTGCTAACAATCGAAATTTTGGAATTTTCCAATGAGGTTGGATGGATTTGAAAGCTAACTCAAGATATTATATTTCTGAAAATTAATTTTGAATTTTGGTTATGAAATGAGTGAGATATTGCAGTTTAAAGTCGGGTAAAGAAATCTGGCAGATTGCATGCATGATGATTGGTTAGAAAAGTAAGTTTTCATCATTTCTTTGAGTAAATCTTTTGAAATATTTTAAAGATATCATGATCCATGCATGTTATGGTCATGTTTCCAGAGATCAAATATATTTAAAAATCATAATTTACATACATGCATTAAAATACAAAAATCTTATTTCTCAAGAACTCTTAAAAATGAGTTTGATGTTTTGATCCTTAAAATCGATTGTTGCACTAAGATCATGAACATGCAACCTTGTTTAACATACATGCATGGTGTTAAAACACATCCTCGATGTTCTAAAAACCATTTTAACAAAAAGAAAACAATTTTGAAGAAAATGAAGAAGTAGAAGAAGGAGAAAGTGCAAGAAAACATGCAAAACTTGAAGGAAGATGAAGGAAAATCGTGTTAAACCTTAACAAACACCACTAGATGATGAAGATTTAAGTATCTTGAGTTTCGTGGTTATTAGGGGGGAAAGAGAGAAAATGTGTGTGAGAGTGAGAGAGAGAAATGAGAGACAGGAGAGAAGAGTATGGGAGTGAATAACTTGATTTAGTGTTTTAGGAAGAGCTTTCTTGGGAGGTAGTGGCCAAATTTAAGAGGGATTAGAGAGGGTTTTAGGACGATTTTAAAGCTTTACTTTGAATAAATATGGCATCCTAATCATTTTTATAAAAATCATCTTTAGTTTTTATAAAAATCATCTCTAGTTTTTGCAAGGTTCATTTGTATTTTGTCTTATAAATTAAGGGTAAATGTCAATGACATAATTTTGATTTTCCTTGATTGCATTTTAATGAATTTAGTTATATTAAATTGATATTATGTGGTTCATAACAAATTTATGGAATTTTGGGTGATAAAATTTATAAATTTGAGTTTTTATGGCTTTTTAGGATCTTGAGGAGTTTGTAAGTCTTTGGATATCAAGATTAATTAAATTTTGAGACTTCAAACTATTTTAGAGTTTCATAACCCTTATTCAAGTTAGAAATAAAATTTGTAATTTATTTTTACCGGTTTGTTGGCATTCTATGTAGTAATTCCGAGATTCAAGCGAAATTAAGGAATCAAGTGTACTAGTCCTAGTCTTCAACTTTGACTTAACTTTTTATGAGACTTTGACCTAATTTCTACTTATAGGTCAAGCGAATGATGTGTATATATGATTCGTGAAAAGGTGTTTGAGTCAAAGAGTGAACCGAATATGGGTAGTCACTGCAGTTAAGAAGTTGTAGAATTCACATACCAATGTGAAATCCAAGTACACTATCCTTCGATTCTACTTGTTTCCAAGTTTCTAGTAGGTTACAACTTAGCTTATAGTTATTAAGTATAGTATGTGTCGTGCCTATACATGCAACTAAGTTTAGTCAAATCTAGAACCGACTCGATTTTTGATGGTTGTCACAGGAATCACAAAGTTTTGATTTACCACGTCATGGTGGTTTGACCACAACGTTGTTATTAAGAATCAACGTTTTCTCAAAACATGAAAGTCATCCGAAATTGTGTCTAATTTTCATAACTTTTTGAATCTTCAAAATTGGAGTTACGAGTCATGAGATATGCTGAATAAACTAACAAGGGGTCAAGCATATCTTTTATGTTGCATAACAAATATTAAACATAATAAGTACCTTTTGTTTTATAATAAGCATAATATAGCTAAAAATATTAAGATATGATGTAAAATATATATGTAGATATGCACATATCAAAATACCCCACACTTAACATTTGATTGCCCCCAAGGAAACTTATTTTTAACTTACCAATATCACATTAAAAATTCATTTTAAACCCAACCATTATCCCAAGACCGTAATGCATGTATTTGTGTCTACATTACCTAAAGACTTCCTAATCCTAAATACTCACAATCCTTATGAACATGAAACGTTTAGTTTATATGACACTTATTTTTTCAACCCTCCGAATCCATCCTCAGAAATTGATCTTAACCTCAAGGTATTTTTGGTTAAGCATACCAAGCATACATATGATCTAGAAAGAATTACAACTTTGATACCACAATTGAGCTCTTTGAATTCATCACTTCTTTGATAATTACTCTTTGGTTTCTTCGAATTCAACACATTTTTGTTTGATTTTTTTATCTTTAATTTTTAATTCTTCAGATTTTTTGACCTTTTCCTTTGATAGCTCCAAAAAATTTTCAACCTTTACAGTTTCCTCTCTTTATATATATATATATATATATATATATATATATATATATATATATATATATATATCACTTTTTTTTGCTTAAATCCTACATGATTAAGCAAGGGTGCTTAACTTCAACATTTATTGGTTAGATGCATTAATCTAACTTCAACGATAACATAAGCTCTCTTAGATGAATTTTAAGTACAGGTTGCAAAACTTATTACATCGTATAAACTACCAAATTACCTTTCATATCTCATGACCTTTCACTAAGAATGGGAAGCCACAAGGACACTATAACATATATTGGCTCAAGTAAACATTTGAGCTCACATTATATCATACTACACAATACTAGCATTTATTTTTTTATTATCACCAGATTTAATTTTAGATTATTATTTCAAATCTTTCTAATAATTTTTTAAATCCTAGTCATTTTTCATTTTTTTCAATGAGTTTTTATTCCTAAATTTAACCCCTTACCCCACACTTAATTGATTCAATGCCCCCATTGCATGCTTAAACAATTAAATACATCAAATGGAAAGGAGAAATTAGAACAGAATCCCTTGGGGTAGTAGTGGTGAGATCAAATTCTGATTGTTGGTGGGAAAGCTTGGACATCTTGAAAATGTAACTGGAAACTAGACCCATTCAACTACTCGTAAATATGCTGGAAAAATGTGAGCCATAGAGTTGCATCTTCAAAAAGTATGGTGTGAAAATTGTCAAAATATTTCACTAAAGCCCAACCACGACGTAGGAAAGCTATGCCGCATTTTGCTGATTAATCTGAACTCATTTGATCGCGACAATCTAAATTGCCATGGTATTGTAATGGTAACCACGTTGTGGTGTCTTCACGTAGTGCTTTTAAAAAAAATATTTACGTTAGGTACCCCACATATACAAAAAATGCGGCTTCTAGGTTCTAGTCTTCTAAAATCTCCCGACTATTTCGAATTAAGCTCCTTTACTATTTTACTTCTTTGAATACTACATAATAAGCTCAAAAGACTAGAGAAACACATGATCAATCGGTTAAGCTAAAATAAAAACTAAAACTAAACTAAATCAAAAAGAAAAAGAGAATACAAACTTCTAAAACATTAGGTTGCCTCCTAAGAAGCGCTTCTTTTTAAACGAGTTGTGAGCCGGACTCCTTCCCACTCTACGTTATGTCAGGTGGAAGTGCAACCTCCCTATTTTCCATCATCTTGACTTGTTCATTTGTAGGCTACCCGTCTATTCAATGTCTTTTTTGAGCTTTCTTTCGTTGTTGGGTTGAAATCTTCTTTATGCTTTCGCTTGGGTTCTTTCTTCATTCCTGTGTCTTTAACTTTTTTCTTATCTCTTTTTAGGTTTTTCTTTTCAAAATTGGACTCATCATTCTAATCTTCTTTTTCTTCAACTTTCTCTATGACTTGATCTAGTGGTCATGTAAAAGCTAACAACTAAAAAATCACAGGCGTTGAAACTGGTGGTTTCGAATAATTCACTTATTTTTCCAATTCCTCTTCGGGTAAAAGCTCCTCCTATTCCTCCCATAATTCTTCCTTCACTCTGTCAAATTCACCATAGTTAAGGAACTTCATTTTTTATTGTTTCACCAGATTTGCATTAGCATGAGATGGGAAAATGAGAGGTGGTCGATACAGCTTAATGATAGAAACATGTTAATCATTTTTTATCGTCCAAGACATGGCACTATTGCCTCAGCGTCATGGTGACTAGTCAAAATCATGACACATTTCTGCTTCTTTCATTTTTATTATTGGGTGATTGATTAGACTGCTCTTCAAGGTCCTCCATACACACCAATTCATCTTCTTCTTCTTCTATATAAACCTCCATGACTTGAGCATTTTGGATTGACTCGATTTTTCGTGAAGGTGAATCCGAAAGCTTTTCTTGTACAAGCCTTGTTAATTTCCCTACTTGCGTACAAATACTTAAGATAGATTCTTTTAGTGCTCTAAGTATTGGCGTATGTAGCATCATGTCGTTTTTCGATAGCTTCCATGAATCTAAATAAAATTGACTCAAGAGCAGATATTTCCTTGGATTGAACTTGTTTATTTTGGTAGAGATCATGCTTAAGTTCTTGAATTTATTTAGCATCATGATCTCTCTTGTACTCCAACTCACAATCCTTAGTAGAATGGGGTCCTCCACAAGCTTCGAATCTATCTTGAATTGATCCTCCCATTTTTGTGATTTTTCCTTCCATTGCATCGAGCTTTGCAATAACTATACTGATAGCATCTTAACCTCCATCTTTAATTTATTTTCCTTTGGTGACATCCTTCGTTAATTTGTGATACTCTTTTGAATGTTTATCGAATTCTTCAATCAAAGATTTATTTGTTTTTGGATCCATATTTGTTGTTGACTCCATCATAAAATATTGAATTTTCTTGTTGCACATTGAATTCATGTTGAGGGCAATGTCATAAAAATCTCTTGTAACATTCCCAAGCTTCGTATAATGACTTCCCCTCTAACTGTTGAAAATTCTGGATATTTTTCTTTAGTTTCGCCAATTTTGAAGGAGGGGTAATCTGGTTAATGAATTCGGTCGTAAAATAAACCCATTTTGTTATGGCTCCAAAGGGAAGTGATTTAACCATTCCTTAGCTTGACCCTTCAATATAACCGACAAAATTCGAAGCATCACCACATCTTTACTCACGTTTTGTGCATTAAAATAATGTGAAACCTCTACCACCTCTTCTATATGCTCATAAGCATCCTTATGGTCCTTCCCATAAAAGGTAGTTCCCTTAACATATTAAGAATGTGCCTTGTTAGTTCAAACTTTGTCGTGGTTGGGATTTTTTGTGGATGAAGACCCCATCTATTGTTGTTCCTCATTTGTCACTTGTATTCTTTCATTGACATGGTTGTGATGTCCCTCATTTTTCTCTACTAAGATAAAACTAGAAAAACACACGCAAAAGGGACAAAAAAACAAATAAATTACAAACCAAATGAAGCCAGACCATAGTGTAGTGATGATAATCACGACATGGTTGTGTCTTAGAAAAAAAACTAATAAACGAATGCAACAAAAGTAACTTTTTGTGGTTTTTACCCCACAAAAAGGATCGAATAACTAAAAGAAATTAAACTAATAATCAAATAAGTTATTGTAGTACCGTGGTAAGTATTCCCGCCTGTCACGCGGTAGACCCGGGTTCGATCCTCAACAGCGACACCAAAAACTTGATTTTCATATCAAGCTTTAAATTTATAAACCTAACTACTTAGCTAAATTATGTAGTTATAGGCGGCGTACCTAGTCAAGTTATAGAATAGCTTGGGTAAGTCGGGTGTCGATCATAGGGAATGAAATTTAATTAATAAAATAATTACTAAAAGCTAAACTAAGAAAAACAAATAAAAGTGGGGGTCTTATCTGATTAAACAAGTTCAAAAAAACTTAAACTAAAATAGCTAATCAATGACTAAAAAGACGATTTAAAACCAATAATTAAAGATACTCTCGTTTAGCTTTGAATCCCTTCTTCTTCCTATGGTTAATTTCAAGACAATGGATTAATTTTGTTAGTTACCAAATAAAACTTACTAGTCATCATGATCAGACAAACTAGCATTAGTTAAATAAATAACTTTAACATAAATGATCATTCAAGTTAAGGACACTAATGATTTTAAAGGTAATTTGGAATCTGAATGATAGAATCCACAGACTACTATTCTTCAGCCAAGTCTAGTAATCGAGCAAATATTATGATCAAATACTACTCTCTAACACAATTAAACAACTAACTTATTAGCTATACTAGGATATGGTCAGTCTCTAGCTATATCAATTTATTGGCCACAAACAACTAGGTAAATCAAGTTCATGCAACTAACTGCAGTTTAACTCCATAAAACTTGAGACTAGGCAATAAAGATAGGTATAGTTTACTAATAAACTATAATAGGTATAGTTTAGAGTTATACTACTTACTACTTCTAGTCCAATGAAGAATACAAGAGTCAATTCATTCGTGAGTCATTACTTATTACTATGAGAACATATACAACTATACTAGGATGAAAACATATACAACTATACTAGGATGACAACATATGCAACGATACTATGATAAGAACATATCCAACGATACTATGATGAGAAACAATACATTACATATATAAGTATACTTTAACATAAATGTGATCCACTGTATCGGAGCATGCCTTCATTGTCATGGCCCGAGTTGTAACCAAAATCTCCTGGAGGGAGAGCGTGATATAGATCTATACTGGATTGACTATCATACATCTTGCTGCTAGCTACAGTGGGTCCTGCAGGTCTTCGAGTGCCAAATGTCATACCTTTTGACGACTTACATTGTCGTGTTTTCCAGTCGATAGTATGGTACAATTAATCACATAATACCTTGATAAAAAATCCGGCTTAAGGTAGTTAGTATAGCAGTAGTTCCTATAATACAACACTACAGTACTACATTAGTTTACCCATTACATTTATTTGGTGATCACTTCAACTAAACATTAATGTACAAACTATATTTTGATAATGATAGTTACACTTGGGAACATTACACACTTTTACAAGAAACAAACATACAAAACAGTTGTGCCTTGGTAGAAGGCTACTTTTAGTAGAAAATATATGATTTTCTAGGAGTTACAAACATTTACAAACACTTACAAACATTCACATACTTTTACTACAAACGTTTACAAACTCGTACTTCAAACAACGGTTCAAACATTTTGATACAAACATAGACACTAAATACTTATGAACTCACCAGCTTTAATGCTGATAAACTCTTTCAAAATAACTTGTATTCTCAGGTCATCAGTAGACAGGTACTGATGCCATCTTTTGGGAAGATGGAGTGCATTCAAGACTCATCTTATATTTTGATTTACGTTTTGGTGTCTTATATACTACAGAACACACTTGTATTAAAATTATCTATTTAATGCAATGGATGATGCTGCTTACTTGTTTACTATTATACTATGTTGTGATACTGTACAAGACGTCCTCCGCCCCAGAACATTTCTACCGTTCTTGGTTTTGGAGTGTGACAGATTGGTATCAGAACATTTTTTATAGTGAATTGAGTGTATCAACCCATAAAAGATATACTAACTATAAACATATTTGGATTGAAACACTCTAACCAAGAGAATATACTTTTAAATAATAAAATATTTAAGTAAGTATCCAAGACTGCATTCATACTAAAATCAGTGTCACAATGACAAATACAAAAGTAATACGATTGTTAAATATCACAAGTAAGCTCGGGGATGTATGGTCAGTCTTGGTAGTGGCATAGCCTGATCAACTATGCTGGTCCGAGGAGTGATTAACATATGCCCTAGAATGGTTGTGATATGGGCAACAAGTCTAAAAACTTACCAACACTACCACAATGAAAGCACTAGAACAAAACTTAAGTTTAAAATACTATAGGAGTATTTTGTGTTACTATAATCACTTATCTGAGAACTAAAAAAAAGGTCTCTATCAAGTAGGTCAATAGTCGTTAAGTACATACGCTAAGGTTATATGAAATTCATGTGTTATAGACTTAGAATCTGTGATCTTTGCTTCGAAGGACTATCGTGCTTCGATTTCATATAATTGGTATACACTACACAAGTATTGACATAACCGATAAAGATCATCTTATAATTATCTTAAGTAGTACGTCTATTTATATAAGATTCTTATACCCCATTTCTCGCGTAGATATCATGACTGGATTCCATCATCATGAAGACCCGTACTTTCCACCCCACGGCAATGCTGGATGGCTTGAAGTAGAGTCCGATGATGAGTATCAAATCCCTTTGGATGATCATCACGCAGAAGGCTTCTCGGATGGATCTGACTCCGAGCCAGAAGTCAACAATGTAACACCGTAAAAATTAAAACAATTTTTTTTCGCATTTTTAAAACACATTCCCATTTGTATTTATTATAAAATCTCAATGTATCACATCTCAATTCATAAAACATTTCCCAAGATCAAAACAACATATAAAACTCCATGTGTGTGTACGAATCATGCCCGCGCCTTCCCGCGATCGTCACTAGTACCTGAAACACATAACACAAAACATTGTAAGCATAAATGCTCAGTGAGTTCCCCAAAATACCACGTATATCACATATTAGCCACTCGAGGCTATAGCTATGTGGGCCCTTGGGCCCTAACTCTGTGGACCCTCTAGTCCTAGCTCTGTGGACCTTCAGGTCCTAACTCTGATATACACACGACATATGTCACATAGAAATAATGCAGTGCAACACATCACATAGATTGCATACAAGATACTCTATCACATAACTTTGGTTACCTACTCAAGGTAAAGTATAGTGAGAAGACTCACCTCGGGTGTCTCGGTAAATCTCGGACTCGGTAAAATCTGGTCTAGCCTCCGCCTAATCACATGAATAAACACTCTAATCAATATCAATCTCATAGGCTAGACTAAACTCTCCTTAATCTCTCAGTGTAATGTAACTTCACATCGTCACCTGTGATACAAGTAAACTGAGTGGGTCAGGTTGGGAAACCTGGTGAGTACATAGGGTTTTCAACCCACAATAATGAAGTTATTATGTTTAATCATCAAATAGTTAACCCAATTACCCATCCATATTATCCTCTTTAATCTTAAGGATCTACCCTAAGAATCAGCTATTTCTCATTCATTCATTCCTAAGGATTTTCCTAAGGAATAGGTATAAAGTCCATCGTTGTCAATGACACAGCTGTCAAGCACAGCTGCTAGTTCTATCACTTGGGCGCACCTGCCATAGTTGTGACATTCTATATGAGGCGCTTCTGTCGGTATTGTCCTTTAGACGCTGCTGTCGAGGTTATAATGTTCTTTATTAGGCGTAGCTGCTGATATTATCCTTAGAGAGCAACTGCTAGGATGTTTATCGTAGATCAACAACATCTACAGGTTGTGGCGCAGCTGCCAGTGCTCTTTTATAAGGTACTAGGTCCATTGCTGCCAATGTTCACCTATAGGGCACTGGGTCCATACCACTAATATTCCTCTATTTCACCTTTCACCCCTCGTCCTTCATCTACCCATGTTTTACCCAACATATTTTGTAGATATAAAAATATGAATACAGTTTAAAACACTTAAAACATGTATAAAAATCTCTCACCCAGCATAGACATCAAGTATTCAGATAATATGCACACATAGCGCGTAATTTATATTAAATACTTCATATCAATGTATAAGACGAAAGTAACTATGCACTCACTTGAGAAGGTGGTAACATTACTATATTGAAACATAAGTTATACTAAAGATAGGGTAGGCGTAGCTCACTTACAGCAAGTTTTCTCGAAAACCGGGCTTCACTGGAGCAGCGTTCCTGAGCCGAAAGACACTTTTCTCAGGGATTCGGGAGCCTCGAGGCTTCCTTTGGGTGCTAGGGGGTTTACCTAGACTTTAGGGGGTTTGGGGCTTTAGAGAGAGAAAGAAGGGTTTGAAGGTGTGAGGAAGTGAGGGAACCCGACACCTCTATTTATAGGGGTGCTGACTGATGGACTCGCCGAGTAGGAGGACCTACTTGCCGAGTTGGGGCATGTGGCAGCCTTCTCGTGGTGCCACGTGTCCAATTCTGGTGGTGCCACGTCACCCCCTATCGCGTATCAGTCTTCAAATTTAGACAAATCATAACTCTCGCATACGAGCTCCGTTTCGACGTTCTTTTTTTCAACGCGTAAGTAAAATCAAGATCTACAACTTTTAGTTAGACTTCGTTGGCTAATTCTCTACCGATCTCAAATTTAACAGTAGGAGACGTTTAGACTGTTAAATGACCGCGAAGAATTCGTAACTCCTTCATACGGACTCCGTTTTCATCTATCATTTTACCGTTGAGTTCCTATTAATAAGATCTTCAACTCTCATTTAGGTCGCATAAGCCAATAACCGATCGAACTAAAAATCGAGTTTTGGGCCTTGCACTGCTAAGCCGAATCATTGAAAATTCACAAGTTCCTCATACGAAGTCAGATTTGGGCGTTCTTTTTTTATATGTTCTCAGTTTAAAATATACTTCAACTTTCGTTTAGATTTGTAAGGCTAAAAGTCGCTCCATCGTAAATTTACTATTTACGCTTCCCGGTGTCGTGCCAATTTTGCCGTAAAACTTCGACGAGCCATAACTTCTTCGTTATAAATTAGGTTTTGGCGTTCTTTATACATACGGAAACCTTGAGACATATTCTACACCTTGGTTAAGACTATTTATTATAAATAATCTTTTGCTGAAAAGTCATTTTCGACACTTATTGGCTCTAAATTGACTAGCCCGGATCTGCGGGCGTTACAGTTATCTCCCCCTTAGGATGATTACGTCCCGGAATCATCAATGAAACAAGTCTCACATGATGACTCCATACGTTATCTCTTCATCCTAGGCAATAATGGTAACTTTCTATGTTTCTTCGAATGCGTATCTAACTGCTGGTCTTCTTGAGTGCAAGCGGTGCTTGATCTTGAACCCGCTCTCTATGTCTTGTTACACTTTCAATCATGACCTTCATGTCACAAACTTGATCTTTATCAGAGACTCCTTCTTATTGTTAACAAACTTAAGATAAGATTCTTCTATTACTACAATGGATAAATGTATCATATTCTAATGACCTATCATCGCATGTTGCAAAGCATAGACTCAGGTCTCTTAGAGTCAAATTCCAGAACGGACTATACCTTCCTTCATGTTCTAAATCACATCTTAAAAAGGTAGCATTTCTAGCTACAAGCAACTATCGCTATACCACTACCGATTGCTTTGATTATCTTTTATTTCAATCTTCCGGCTTAAGTCAGATGCTACATCAAACTTGGTTCTCTGAACCACATAACATACTTATCGTAGTCGGAACCAATTCGATATGACCGCTAGGGTCGGAATAACAATCATCCTCTTATTTATTACCGAAACGATGGCAACGACATATTTGAATAAAACGGTATCAATTACTAGCTTCTTGGTAACCTTGTGACTTTCCCTGATCCAAGCGTGAGTCCTGTGCTTCCGGTAGTATAGGCCTCTACTACCTTTCACACCTACTCATACTCGTCCCAAGTATTGTCTCATAGTTTTCCAAGTTATCATCACAAAAGCAATTTTAAGACATAAAAATGTGTCCAAAAAATCACAAAATTTTCCCTAGATTCTACTAGGACTTCTTCCATGAGTATCTTCAATCATCAATTCTGCTTCAACTTGATGGAAATGCCATACGATGGGTCAACTTCATGAATTACACCAATCATTCCATCATCCTACCAATCGAAGGTGTACTTCGAACGTACTGTACTCCTCTAAACGTACTGCATGAGAAGTTCTAAAGGCAAGATTCCACTCATATGATATCTTCCGATAGGTGTCATTCACTATCATAAGCCTTTTCATTTCGTCTATTTACTCAATTCTATGAGTCCTTATCATGACATTCTATTCTCCAAAGCAGGAGTTTGGTGTATCGTGACGAGAATAGAGATAGAGGAAGAATTAGACGTGTATTCCTCCTTATTACTCCAAAAAGTTACATGTCAGTTCTAATATCGTAATTAAACGTTTAGAAACCTGAGCACATAAAATTTCAAGATCTGGTCGGCAACAGAGCATAGATCCGATCAAACGATAGCGTAAAGCATCACAAATCATTTAACACATAAAAACATTTTAGGCATCTTCCCTAATTAAGCTAGTGCTTGTG
Source organism: Lactuca serriola (assembly GCF_051521515.1). NCBI lineage: Eukaryota > Viridiplantae > Streptophyta > Magnoliopsida > Asterales > Asteraceae > Lactuca > Lactuca serriola. The sequence continues at coordinate 255,836,006 of NC_136415.1, read as the reverse complement.
TCTATTCAGGTGTACTTCCTAAAATATATTAGACACACTCCTCACGATCATCGCTTAGCATTCTAAGTTTAAGTCTAGAAATAAATCCTTATTCCTAGTTCGCTTAAACTAATGCTCTGATAATAACTGTGACATCCCCATTTTCACAGCCAGAAAAGACCGATTTTTGTTTATGCTTTATAAAAATCAGAGTATCTGTTTCAATAAAAACGTTGCGGAATTTTTTCTTAGAAAAACGTGATAGTTTCATTATCAAAGCATTTCCAAAGAAATGTATTTTTATTCATTTTAAAACATTTAGGATGTCATCGTCAATACAGAAACATAGGCATAAACAGAATTTACATTCATTTACACTAGTGATCTATATCTCCTTAATCTCTCAGTGTAATGTAACTTCACATCGTCACCTGTGATACAAGTAAACTGAGTGGGTCAGGTTGGGAAACCTGGTGAGTACATAGGGTTTTCAACCCAAAATAATAAAGTTATTATGTTTAATCATCAAACAGTAAACCCAATTACCCATCCCCATTATCCTCTTTAATCTTAAGGATCTATCCTAAGAATCAGCTATTTCTCGTTCATTCATTCCTAAGGATTATCCTAAGGAATAGGTACAAAGTCCATCGTTGTCAATGACACAGCTGTCAAGCACAGCTGCTAGTTCAATCACTTAGGCGCACCTACCATTGTTGTGACATTCTATATGAGGCGCTTCTGTCGATATTGTCCTTTAGACGCTGCTGTCGAGGTTATAATGTTCTTTATTAGGCGTAGATGCTGATATTATCCTTAGAGCACAACTGCTAGGATGTTTATCGTAGATCAACGACATCTACAGGTTGTGGTGCAGCTGCCAGTGCTCATCTATAAGGTACTAGGTCCATTGTTGCAATGTTCACCTATAGGGAACTGGGTCCATACCACTAATATTCCTCTATTTCAGCTTTCACCCCTCGTCCTTCATCTACGCATGTTTTACCCAACATATTTTTTAGATTTAAAAATACGAATACAGTTTAAAACACTTAAAACATGTATAAAATTCTCTCACCCAGCATAGACAACAAGCATTCAGACAATATGCACACATAGCGTGTAATTTATATTAAATACTTCATATCTATGTGTAAGATGAAAGTGACTATGCACTCACTTGAGAAGGTGTTAACATTACAATATTGAAACATAAGCTATACTAAAGACAGGGTAGGCGTAGCTCACTTACAACAGGTTTTCTCGAAAACTGGGCTTCACTGGAGGAGCATTCCCGAGCCGAATGGCTCTTTTCTCGGGGATTCGGGAGCCTTGGGGCTTCCTTCGGGTGCTAGGGGGTTTACATAAACTTTGGGGGGGGGGGGGGGTTGGGGCTTTAGAGAGAGAAACTAGAAAGAGAAAGAAGGGTTTGAAGGTGTGAGGAAGTAAGGGAACCCGACACCTCTATTTATAGCGGTGCTGACTGATAGACTCGCAGAGTAGGAGGACCTACTAGCCGAGTTGGGGCATGTGGCAGCTTTTTGGTGGTGCCACGTGTCCAATTCTGGTGGTGCGACGTCACCCCCTATCGCGAATCAGCCTTCAAAATTAGAAAAATGATAACTCTCGCATACGAGCTCCATTTTCGAAGTTATTTTTTTTAACGCTTAGGTAAAATAAGGATCTACAACTTTTATTTAGACTCCGTCATCGAATTCTCGACCGATCTCAAATTTAACAGTAGGAGGCGTTTAGACTTATAAATGACCGCGAAGAATTCACAACTCCTTCATACGGACTCCGTTTTCGTCTATCATTTTACCGTTGAGTTCCTATTAATGAGATCTTCAACTCTCATTTAGGTCGCATAAGCCAATAACCGCTCGATCTAAAAATCGAGTTTCGGGCCGTGCACTGCTAAGCCAAATCATAGAAAATTCACAACTTCCTCATACGAAGTCAGATTTGGGCGTTCTTTTTTTATATGTTCTCAGTTTAACATATACTTCAACTTATTTTTAGATTTGTAAGGCTAAAAGTCGCTCCATCGTAAATTTACTATTTACCCTTCCCGGTGTCGTGCCAGTTTTGCCCTAAAACTTCGACGGGCCATAACTTCTTCGTTATAACTTAGATTTTGGCGTTCTTTCTACGTACGGAAACCTTGAGACATTTTTTTAGAACTTAGTTAAGACTATTTATTATAAATAATCTTTTGCCGAAAAGTCATTTTCGACAATTATTGTCGCTAAATTCACTAGCCCGGATCTGCGGGCGTTACAATTATCTCCCCCTTAGGATGATTACGTCCCGGAATCATCAACGAAACAAGGCTCACATGATGACTCCACACGTTACCTCTTCATCCTAGGTAATAATCGTAACTTTCTATGTGTCTTCGAATGCATATCTAACTCCTGGTCTTCTTGACTGCAAGCGGTGCTTGATCTTGCACCCGTTCTCTATGTCTTGTTACACTTTCAATCATGACCTTCATGTCACAAACTTGATCTTTATCAGAGACTCCTTCTTATTGTTAACAAACTTAAGATAAGATTCTTCTATTACTACAATGGATAAATGTGTCATATTCTAATGACCTATCATCGCATGTTGCAAAGCATAGACTCAGGTCTCTTAGAGTCAAATTCCAGAACGGACTATACCTTCCTTCATGTTCTAAATCACATCTTAAAAAGGTAGCATTTCTAGCTACAAGCAACTATCGCTATACCACTACCGATTGCTTTGATTATCTTTTATTTCAATCTTCCGGCTTAAGTCAGATGCTACATCAAACTTGGTTCTCTGAACCACATAACATACTTATCGTAGTCGGAATCAATTCGATATGACCACTAGGGTCGGAATAACAATCATCCTCTTAGTCATTACCGAAACGATGGCAACGACATATTTGAATAAAACGGTATCAATTACTAGCTTCTTGGTAACCTTGTGACTTTCCCTGATCCAAGCGTGAGTCCTGTGCTTTCGGTAGTATAGGCCTCTACTACCTTTCACACCTACTCATACTCGTCCCAAGTATTGTCTCATAGTTTTCCAAGTTATCATCACAAAAACAATTTTAAGACATAAAAATGTGTCCAAAAAATCACAAAATTTTCCCTAGATTCTACTAGGACTTCTTCCATGAGTATCTTCAATCATCAATTCTGCTTCAACTTGATGGAAATGCCATACGATGGGTCAACTTCATGAATTACACCAATCATTCCATCATCCTACCAATCGAAGGTGTACTTCGAACGTACTGTACTCCTCTAAACGTACTGCATGAGAAGTTCTAAAGGCAAGATTCCACTCATATGATATCTTCCGATAGGTGTCATTCACTATCATAAGCCTTTTCATTTCGTCTATTTACTCAATTCTATGAGTCCTTATCATGACATTCTATTCTCCAAAGCAGGAGTTTGGTGTATCGTGACGAGAATAGAGATAGAGGAAGAATTAGACGTGTATTCCTCCTTATTACTCCAAAAAGTTACATGTCAGTTCTAATATCGTAATTAAACGTTTAGAAACCTGAGCACATAAAATTTCAAGATCTGGTCGGCAACAGACCATAGATCCAATCAAACGATAGCGTAAAGCATCACAAATCATTTAACACATAAAAACATTTTAGGCATCTTCCCTAATTAAGCTAGTGCTTGTGTCTATTCAGGTGTACTTCCTAAAATATATTAGACACACTCCTCACGATCATCGCTTAGCATTCTAAGTTTAAGTCTAGAAATAAATCCTTATTCCTAGTTCGCTTAAACTAATGCTCTGATAATAACTGTGACATCCCCATTTTCACAGCCAGAAAAGACCGATTTTTGTTTATGCTTTATAAAAATCAGAGTATCTCTTTCAATAAAAACGTTGCGGAATTTTTTCTTAGAAAAACGTGATAGTTTCATTATCAAAGCATTTCCAAAGAAATGTATTTTTATTCATTTTAAAACATTTAGGATGTCATCGTCAATACAGAAACATAGGCATAAACAGAATTTACATTCATTTACACTAGTGATCTATATCTCCTTAATCTCTCAGTGTAATGTAACTTCACATCGTCACCTGTGATACAAGTAAACTGAGTGGGTCAGGTTGGGAAACCTGGTGAGTACATAGGGTTTTCAACCCAAAATAATAAAGTTATTATGTTTAATCATCAAACAGTAAACCCAATTACCCATCCCCATTATCCTCTTTAATCTTAAGGATCTATCCTAAGAATCAGCTATTTCTCGTTCATTCATTCCTAAGGATTATCCTAAGGAATAGGTACAAAGTCCATCGTTGTCAATGACACAGCTGTCAAGCACAGCTGCTAGTTCAATCACTTAGGCGCACCTACCATTGTTGTGACATTCTATATGAGGCGCTTCTGTCGATATTGTCCTTTAGACGCTGCTGTCGAGGTTATAATGTTCTTTATTAGGCGTAGATGCTGATATTATCCTTAGAGCACAACTGCTAGGATGTTTATCGTAGATCAACGACATCTACAGGTTGTGGTGCAGCTGCCAGTGCTCATCTATAAGGTACTAGGTCCATTGTTGCAATGTTCACCTATAGGGAACTGGGTCCATACCACTAATATTCCTCTATTTCAGCTTTCACCCCTCGTCCTTCATCTACGCATGTTTTACCCAACATATTTTTTAGATTTAAAAATACGAATACAGTTTAAAACACTTAAAACATGTATAAAATTCTCTCACCCAGCATAGACAACAAGCATTCAGACAATATGCACACATAGCGTGTAATTTATATTAAATACTTCATATCTATGTGTAAGATGAAAGTGACTATGCACTCACTTGAGAAGGTGTTAACATTACAATATTGAAACATAAGCTATACTAAAGACAGGGTAGGCGTAGCTCACTTACAATAGGTTTTCTCGAAAACTGGGCTTCACTGGAGGAGCGTTCCCGAGCCGAATGGCTCTTTTCTCGGGGATTCGGGAGCCTTGGGGCTTCCTTCGGGTGCTAGGGGGTTTACATAAACTTTGGGGGGGGGGGTTGGGGCTTTAGAGAGAGAAACTAGAAAGAGAAAGAAGGGTTTGAAGGTGTGAGGAAGTAAGGGAACCCGACACCTCTATTTATAGCGGTGCTGACTGATAGACTCGCAGAGTAGGAGGACCTACTAGCCGAGTTGGGGCATGTGGCAGCTTTTTGGTGGTGCCACGTGTCCAATTCTGGTGGTGCGACGTCACCCCCTATCGCGAATCAGCCTTCAAAATTAGAAAAATGATAACTCTCGCATACGAGCTCCATTTTCGAAGTTATTTTTTTTAACGCTTAGGTAAAATAAGGATCTACAACTTTTATTTAGACTCCGTCAGCGAATTCTCGACCGATCTCAAATTTAACAGTAGGAGGCGTTTAGACTTATAAATGACCGCGAAGAATTCACAACTCCTTCATACGGACTCCGTTTTCATCTATCATTTTACGGTTGAGTTCCTATTAATGAGATCTTCAACTCTCATTTAGGTCGCATAAGCCAATAACCGCTCGATCTAAAAATCGAGTTTCGGGCCGTGCACTGCTAAGCCAAATCATAGAAAATTCACAACTTCCTCATACGAAGTCAGATTTGGGCGTTCTTTTTTTATATGTTCTCAGTTTAACATATACTTCAACTTATTTTTAGATTTGTAAGGCTAAAAGTCGCTCCATCGTAAATTTACTATTTACCCTTCCCGGTGTCGTGCCAGTTTTGCCCTAAAACTTCGACGGGCCATAACTTTTTCGTTATAACTTAGATTTTGGCGTTCTTTCTACGTACGGAAACCTTGAGACATTTTTTTAGAACTTAGTTAAGACTATTTATTATAAATAATCTTTTGCCGAAAAGTCATTGTCGACAATTATTGTCGCTAAATTCACTAGCCCGGATCTGCGGGCGTTACAATTATCTCCCCCTTAGGATGATTACGTCCCGGAATCATCAACGAAACAAGGCTCACATGATGACTCCACACGTTACCTCTTCATCCTAGGTAATAATCGTAACTTTCTATGTGTCTTCGAATGCATATCTAACTCCTGGTCTTCTTGACTGCAAGCGGTGCTTGATCTTGCACCCGTTCTCTATGTCTTGTTACACTTTCAATCATGACCTTCATGTCACAAACTTGATCTTTATCAGAGACTCCTTCTTATTGTTAACAAACTTAAGATAAGATTCTTCTATTACTACAATGGATAAATGTGTCATATTCTAATGACCTATCATCGCATGTTGCAAAGCATAGACTCAGGTCTCTTAGAGTCAAATTCCAGAACGGACTATACCTTCCTTCATGTTCTAAATCACATCTTAAAAAGGTAGCATTTCTAGCTACAAGAAACTATCGCTATACCACTACCGATTGCTTTGATTATCTTTTATTTCAATCTTCCGGCTTAAGTCAGATGCTACATCAAACTTGGTTCTCTGAACCACATAACATACTTATCGTAGTCGGAATCAATTCGATATGACCACTAGGGTCGGAATAACAATCATCCTCTTAGTCATTACTGAAACGATGGCAACGACATATTTGAATAAAACGGTATCAATTACTAGCTTCTTGGTAACCTTGTGACTTTCCCTGATCCAAGCGTGAGTCTTGTGCTTCCGGTAGTATAGGCCTCTACTACCTTTCACACCTACTCATACTCGTCCCAAGTATTGTCTCATAGTTTTCCAAGTTATCATCACAAAAACAATTTTAACACATAAAAATGTGTCCAAAAAATCACAAAATTTTCCCTAGATTCTACTAGGACTTCTTCCATGCGTATCTTCAATAATCAATTCTGCTTTAGCTCGGTTGAAATGCCATACGATGGGTCAACTTCATGAATTACACCAATCATTCCATCATCCTACCAATCGAAGGTGTACTTCGAATGTATTGTACTCCTCTAAACGTACTGCATGAGAATTTCTAAAGGCAAGATACCACTCTTATGATATCTTCCGATAGGTGTCATTCACTATCATAAGCCTTTTCATTTCCTCTATTTACTCAATTCTCTGAGTCCTTATCATGACATTTTATTCTCCAAAGCAGGAGTTTGGTGTATCGCGACGAGAATATAGATAGAGGAAGAATTAGACGTGTATTCCTCCTTATTACTCCAAAAAGTTACATGCCAGTTCTAATATCGTAATTAAATGTTTAGAAACCTGAGCACATAAAATTTCAAGATCTGGTTGGCAACAGACCATAGATCTGAACAAACGATAGCATAAAGAATCACAAATCATTTAACACATAAAAGCATTTTAGGCATCTTCCCTAATTATGCTAGTGCTTGTGTCTATTCAGGTGTACTTCCTAAAATATATTAGACACACTCCTCACGATCATCGCTTAGCATTCTAAGTTTAAGTCTAGATATAAATCCTTATTCCTAGTTCGCTTAAACTAATGCTCTGATACCGTGACATCCCCATTTTCACGGCCAGAAAAGACCGATTTTTGTTTATGCTCTATAAAAATCAGAGTATCTCTTTCAATAAAAACGTTGCGGAATTTGTTCCCAGAAAAACATGATAATTTCATTATCAAAGCATTTCCGAATAAATGTATTTTTATTCATTTTAAAACATTTAGGATGTCATCGCCAATACAGAAACATAAGCATAAACAGAACTTACATTCATTTACACTAGTGATCTATATCTCCTTAATCTCTAAGTGTAATGTACTTCACATCGTCACCTGTGATATAAGTAAACTGAGTGGGTCAGGTTGGGAAACCTGGTGAGTACATAGGGTTTTCAACCCACAATAATAAAGTTATTATGTTTAATCATCAAACAGTTAACCCAATTACCCATCCCCATTATCCTATTTAATCTTAAGCATCTACCCTATGAATCAGCTATTTCTCGTTTATTCATTCCTAAGGATTTTCCTAAGGAATAGGTACAAAGTCCATCGTTGTCAATGACATAGCTGTCAAGCACAGCTGCTAGTTCTATCACTTAGGCGCACCTGCCATAGTTATGACATTCTATATGAGGCGCTTCTGTCGGTATTGTCCTTTTGACGTTGCTGTCGAGGTTGTAATGTCCTTTATTAGGCGTAGCTGCTGATATTATCCTTAGAGAGCAACTGCTAGGATGTTTATCGTAGATCAACAACATTTACAGGTTGAGGCGCAACTACTAGTGCTCATCTATAAGGTACTAGGTCCATTGCTGCCAATGTTAACCTATAGGGCACTGGGTCCATACCACTAATATTCCTCTATTTTAGCTTTCACCCCTCGTCCTACATCTACCCATGTTTTACCCAACATATTTTGTAGATATAAAAATACGAATACAGTTTAAAACACTTAAAACATGTATAAAAATCTCTCACCCAGCATAGACATCAATTATTCAGACAATATGCACACATAGCGCGTAATTTATATTAAATACTTCATATCTATGTGTAAGATGAAAGTAACTATGCACTCACTTGAGAAGGTGGTGACTCGGCACTCGGACAACACTTCGTTACTCTTAGCACAATTTTCCTCGGACAAAACCTAGTATCATTACCACTAGAGTTTAGTCTAATATTCACTGAGACTAATTAATAGTCTAGCTATTATTACTATTATATAAGCGTTAAACGATACTTATATAACCCATAATAATAGCCCAAGTACTTATTATAAGGTCCTAATAACATTACTATATTGAAACATAAGCTATATACTAAAGATAAGGTAGGCGTAGCTCACTTACAACGGGTTTTCTTGAAAACCGGGCTTCGCTGGAGTAGCATTCCCGAGCTGAAAGGCTCTTTTCTTGGGGCTTCGGGAGCCTCAAGGCTTCCTTTGGGTGCTAGGGGTTTTACCTTGACTTTAAGGGGGGTTTGGGGCTTTAGAGAGAAACTAGAAAGAGAAAGAAGGGTTTAAAGGTGTGAGGAAGTGAGGGAACCCGACACCTATTTATAGGGGTGCTGAGTGATGGACTCGCCGAGTAGGAGGACCTACTCACCAAGTTGGGGCATGTGGCAGCCTTCTCGTGGAGCCACGTGTCCAATTCTGGTGGTGCCACGTCACCCCCTATCGCGTATGAGCCTTCAAATTTAGAAAAATCATAACTCTCGCATACGAGCTCCGTTTTTGATGTTCTTTTTTTCAACGCGTAAGTAAAATCAAGATCTACAACTTTTAGTTAGATTCCGTCGGCTAATTCTCGACCAATCTCAAATTTAACAGTAGGAGGCGTTTAGACTGTTAAATGACCGCGAAAAATTCGTAACTCCTTCATACGGAATCCATTTTCGTTTATCATTTTCCCATTGATTTCCTATTAATGAGATCTTCAACTCCCACTTAGGTCGCGTAAGCCAAAAACCGCTCGAACTAAAAATCGAGTTTCGGGCCATGCACTGCTAAGCCAAATCTTAGAAAATTCACAACTTCCTCATACGAAGTCAGATTTGGGTGTTCTTTTTTTTTTTTTGTATGTTCTCGGCTTAACATATACTACAACTTTTGTTTAGATTTCTAAGGCTAAAAGTTGCTCCATCGTAAATTTACTATTTACGCTTCCCAGTGTCATGCCGGTTTTGCCATAACACTTCGACGGGCCATAACTTCTTCGTTATAACTCGGATTTCGGCGTTCTTTATATGTACGGATACCTTGAGACATATTCTACAACTTGGTTAAGACTATTTATTATAAATAATCTTTTTTTGAAAATTCATTTTCGACACTTATTGTCTCTAAATTGACTAGCCCGGATCTGCAGGGGTTACACGGATCACTTTGGATTTCATAACCAAGTTGCCCAAGACAATGGGTGGACTTGATACCATATGGGTCATCGTCGATAGATTGACCAAGTATGCACACTTCCTGCATATCAAAGAAACTGACAAGATGGAGAAGCTTACGAGAACATACATTAGGGAAATCGTACGACTGCATGGTGTTCCTATATCAATTGTCTCCAATAGAGATAGTAGGTTCACTTCAAGGTTCTGGCAGTCACTACAAAGTTCCCTTGGAACAAGGCTGGACATGAGTACAGCCTACTATCCAAACACTGGAAGATATATTGAGAGCCTGTGTGATCGACTTTGGGAAAGCATGGGATACTCACTTACCCCTTGTCGAATTTTCCTACAATAAAAATTATCACACAAGCATCAAAGATGCTCCATTTGAAGCCCTTTATGGCCGTAAGTGCAGATCCCCTCTATGCTGGGCCGAGGTGGGTGACACCCAGCTACTAAAGGACAAATTCCTGACAGCACCCTTACAGGTCCGGAAATCATACGGGAAATGACAGAGAAGATCGTTCAGATTCATGAACGATTGAAGGCCCCTAGAGACGGACAGAAAAGCTACGCAGACAAACGAAGGAAGCCTTTGGAATTCTAGGTATGAGAGCGCGTTCTTTTGATAGTCTCACCCTGGAAGGACTTGATACGCTTCGGAAAGCGTGGCAAGCTCAATCCAAGATACATAGGGCCTTTCGAGATTCTTGCTAGAATCGGCCCTATAGCTTACAAACTCAACCTACCCCGCGAGCTCAGTAACGTACATTCTACATTCCACATCTCAAACTTGAAAAAGTGTCTGTCCGACGAGACTCTTGTAATTCCACACGACGAGATTGAAATCAACAAGACCTCAACTTCGTGGAAGAACCTGTAAAGATCATGGACCGTGAGGTCAAGCAGACGAAGCAAAGCCACATCCCGATAGTGAAGGTTTGCTGGAACGCCAAGCGAGGACCTGAATTCACTTGGGAGCGAGAGGATCAAATGAAACTGAAATATCCTCATCTATTTGCTTAGTTATTTGTAACTACGTATTTGCTTAAACTCTAATTTCGGGACGAAATTCCCTCTAACGGGGGGATGATGTAACAACCCGTTATTTCAGGTCAATGTAATGACTAAAAGTCGAGTCTTGTAACCTCTTTGTAAAATAATAAAAATATCATCGAAAATGAAATGTTCAAAAAGCTCCGTTTGGGTACACTATGTGGTAGATATCGTGATAAGGTTTCCAAAAATATAAAGAACACTAAAATCCGAGTTATAACGAAGGAGTTATGACCAATCAAAGATTTGTAACAATACCGGTAAAACACTGTTAAGCATAAAACGAGAAATTTCAATAAGATACTTTTTAGCCTTAGGTATCTAAATAAGAGTCGTAGATATCATTAATGGTATTACAACGGTAAAAATTCTGACGAAAACAGACATCGGATGAAGAAGTTATGGAATTTTAACAGACTTTTCCTGTCCCGGCCTTTTAAAAATAAATAATAAAAATAATTTCAAAATTAGCCGACGGAGTCTAAACGAAAGTTGTAGAGCGTAGTCTCACTTACGCGTGGATAGAAAGAACGTCGAAAACGGAGTTCATATGAGGAATATATGAAGTTTTGAAGTTTATTAAATAAATAAAATATAAAATTTAATTTAAATACCCGGTATTATCCGAAGGAGGAGTCACCGGACTGATCCGAGTTACGCCCAGCGTACCCAAGTACGCCCAGCGTACTCAGGTATTAGGCCTCGAATTGTCCATGTCACCCCTACGCCTCAATGCCCTCCCATCAAATGTTTCATCCGAGGATGCGGTAAGCAGTGACGCACGAGTACGCCCTGCATAACCCCGTAAACCCAGCGTACCGAGGCGGTGCAGCCTCCTATAAAAAGGGGTGTGAGGGTTCTTGGCAAATTTGCTCAATTTCTCTCTTTCTCCTGCGTTTTTACTCCGTTTTGCGTGCAAGAAATATCTCGAAGGCCCAGTTTTCATATCCAAGTTCCGAAGGAAGTTTCATGCCCCCGAGATTCCCGAGAATCTCGAGAAACCCATTTTCTCTAGTCGAAGTTCTGCTCAATTCTTCTCTCGACTACTTCAAAACAACCACTTCAATCAAGTGAGTTCATACCCCTTAACTAACCTTTGAAATGCTTTTAAATGTTTTTAAATGCTTTATGGGGGCATACAAGTTGAATCATGTTACTTATTAGATCAATTGCATGTGATTAATAACTAGCATACAAATGGAATTATCATACTTTAAACTGTTTTTCCAAAGAAATGACTTCAAACTGTTTATCAAACTATTTTACAGGTTAAACTCTTTATCAAATTCACTTTTGTATACTAAACCTTTCTTTTACTGTTTTCAAACTTATATATTGTTAAAACAATGTCTACTACATATATAGTTATATAAATAAGGTTTGAAGGACTTGGGAGAGATAACCCACTTTACTTCCTGTCCATGTTTGGTTGTGGTCATAAAGTACCCGGTTGTTTGTCCGAGTGTCGTTGAATCCTTAGTTACATATTATGTATATATGTACATATATAAATACTTTTATCTCAGTTCTGTACATCTAGTCATACAAACAAGTTTACTAATAAACTATAATAGGTATAGTTTAGAGTTATACTACTTACTACTTCTAGTCCAATAAATCATACAAGAGTTAGTTCATTCATGAGTCATTACTTATTACTATGAGAACATATACAACTATACTAGGATGAGAACATATACAACTATACTAGGATGAGGACATATACAACGATACTATGATAAGAACATATACAACGATACTATGATGAGAAACAATACATTACGTATACAAGTATACAGCGGGACCTGCAGGTCTTCGTGTACCAAATGTCATACCTTTTGACGATTTACATAGTCTTGTTTTCCAGTCGATAGTATGGTACAATTAATCACATAATACCTTGATATAAATCTGGTTTAAGGTAGTTAGTACAGCAGTAGCTCCTATAATACAACACTACCGTACTACATTAATTTACCCATTACATTTATTTGGTGATCATTTCACCTAAACATTAATGTGCAAACTATATTTTGATAATGATAGTTACACTTGGGAACATTACACACTTTTACAAGAAACAAACATACAAAACAGTTGTGCCTTGGTAGAAGGCTACTTTTAGTAGAAAATATAGGATTTTCTAGGAGTTACAAACATTTACAAACACTTACAAACATTCACATACTTTTACTACAAGCTTTTACAAACTCGTACTTCAAACAACGGTTCAAACATTTTGATACAAACATAGAAACTAAATACTTATAAACTCACCAGCTTTAATACTGATAAACTCTTTCAAAATAACTTATATTCTCAGGTCATTAGTAGACAGGTACCGATGCCAGCTTTTGGGAAGATGGAGCGCATTCAAGACTCATCTTATATTTTGATTTGTTTTTTGGTGTCTTATATACTACATAACACACTTGTATTAAAATTATCTATTTAATGCAATGGATGGTGTTGTTTACTTGTTTACTATTATACTGTGTTGTGATATTGTACATGACGTCCTCCGCCCCAGAATGTTTCCGCCGTTCTTGGTTTTGGGGTGTGACAAAACAAAATTAAACTAAGCAAACCGAATGTGTACATGCGAATCCTTGCTCAAATCGAGTTTCTAGCTTCAAAAATGACCCAAAGGGTTCTTGGAAGGGTATTTTTTTGTTATTAGTCACACCCCTCAGCCCTCTCTTCTGGAATCGACCTACTTTTGGATATATATATATATATATTTATATATATATATATATATAGAGAGAGAGAGAGAGAAAGAGAGAGTTACCAAAATCTGGCCACCTCGTCGTGGTAATGGTACCATGTCGTGGTCCTCGAGTTTATCCCGTATTCTCCAAGTCAGTGTCAGGAGTCGCAAAGTTTTTATTCACCACAACATGGTATTTATGAATCAACATTTTTTCAAAACACAAAAGTCGTCCGAAATTATGTCTAGTTTTTAAAACATTTTGAATCTCGTCAATTGAAGTTACGATCGTGAGATATGGTCAAAATACTGACAAGGGGTCAAGCTATCCAACAACATTATTTTTGTGTCTTCTTTTTGCGTAAGCTCGCTTTTTCCTGCTTCCAGCCTACGAGCATGTATTTTATGTTGCATAACAGATATTAAAATAATAAGTACCTTTTGTTCTATACTAAGAAGAAATATAGCTAAAATATTAAGATATGATGTAAAATATATATGTAGATATGCACATATCAACACCGTAAGATCCCTAGTAGACATTTGCGAGTCTAAGCTCACACTACAAGTGGGGAAGGATGAGATTGCATTTAAAGTTAATGAAAGTTCCAAAGAATTCAAAAGCACAAGATGATGTACTTTTCAAGGATGGGGTAAATAAAGAAGAAAATGAGCTAGAAGAGTTAGAAAACTTAATGGAAGCGGAGTTAAAAATGGGAAAATCCTCAAAAGTAAGAAGAAATCAAGCTTACAAAACCTCGAGCCTCAATTCCCATGAAATTTAAAGTATTTGCATTCACTATCACAAGAGCGGAATCTAATGATATAAATAGTGAAGAAGAAGGGCTTAGTGATGAAGAAGAGGAACAAAAAGAAGGAGGAACCAGAATTTACAAAATGGAGGGGGACATGAAGGAGAATAAAATAGAAGATAGGTTGTAGATTAAAATAGAAAATGACTTGAGATGAAGGGGAATATGGAGATTCCGCTCCTAACACGTACAACATAGACCGGGAAGGAGTCCAGCTCATGACTCCATCAAAGGAAGCGCTTCTTGGGAGGCAACCGAATTTGGCTTGCATTTTTTTCCCTTTTCTTTTTTGTTTTATTGTTTTGTTTTCATTTTTAGTTCTTAGGATTAGTGTCCTGTTCATTCTTTGTTTAAATCAAGTGTGGGGTCACATGAGAGTTATGGTGAAAATGTTGATAAAATCTATGAAACAAAAATTGAACTTTTGGTTTTACACAGTACCCACAACATGGTCATTATGGTCACGACATGGGGCTCAAAGAAAGCCCAAATGTCAATTTTTAAATCTCATGACGTGTGCTATCACACCCCCGAACCGTTAGAAAGACAACGGCAGAAACGTCCGGGAGCGGCGACGTCATACGTAGTATCACAACAATCGTATCATAGCAATCAAAGTAAACACAACCATTATATTAAAATATGAATATTTACATATGTTTAAAAACATAATTTGTACATAACATTATATAACAAAAGATAAAGACGAGACTCCAAAAATGCTCCGTCTTCTCCAAAAGCTGGTTAGGTCCCTGTCTATCGTTCTCCTGGGAATACAAGCAGTTTTGAAAACGTATCAGCATAAAGCTGGTGAGTTCATAAGCATGTTTATTATTGAAAACTAGTCACTGAATTTGTATAAATGTTTTCTTTCCATTATAAGTAAATATTTTTTGTATCGAAAACCGTTGTTACTAAGTTCTGAAATATGTACGCATGTTTACCAAGAAAATCCAATATTTTCTAACATGTTTGTTGTTTTTCTGCATGAAAGGTACGTTCTGTTTGAAAACCCTGACTACACCAGTATGTATAGTAGTTTTATTACTTAAAATAAAACTATAGATTTTGTCCCTGGAATACCCTCCAGTAAGTAGATAAGTAGTTTTATCAGTTTAAAATAAAACTATAGAAGAAAGAAATCCCGTAAACAATGATTAGTTTATACTTATTGTGAGTCGTATAACCATACTAATTTGACCTGTGACCTCCTTGACGTTCTTCAGGTGTCGTACGATTATAAAATTTGTCACCACAGGCGTGCCTGCCTAACTGTAGCTAACAGTTCAGGTGTGGGATTGTCGGTCCTGAATAGATCTATTCACAAATTTCACGCTCTCCCTCTAGGAGACTCTGGTTATACTACCGGTGAGGATTTATTGGTACCCCGAGGGGCAAAATGAAGATAGTGTCACAATCCAGTATTAACTAGTTTACGTGTTTGTTCGGTTGTTCTCGAGTTCGAAATCATTTGTAATGGTGTAGTGTATACATAATTATACATAAAATAATTATTTAGCTTGATACTCTAGTTTTGTATTCGTAGTAATGGATAAACTAAATCTGGCATAGTTTATATGTTTGACTTTGCATGAAGTTTGAACCTGTAAGACTGGTAATGAAATCCCAAACTATACCTATTATAGTTTGAATGGTTGATATGTTCACGTATGGTTTTGAAAAGTATGCAATTATGAATTGAAAACATCCCTTATGCTCTGCATAATACAAAAGGGATAATTGTATCCAAACGTTTGATAGAAAATCATTGTAATTGCATCAGTTTTTAAGTTATGAAAACCTTTATGTTTAGCTTGTATTCCCCCCCCCCCTGAAAACATGAGAAACTCGGAAAAGTGTAGGGGTATGAACTCACAGTTTAACGTAGGATTCGGGTGTACGATCGATATGAGTGCCGAGTGTCAACGGATGTGTTGAAGACTAGTTGACCCTATTAATCATATGGTAACACATATACGTATTAGATTAGGGTATTTCGTGACTAATCATGACGGGAAACCATCCTAAGTTCTTGGAAATGTTTGTACTAAGTGTTCTAGGTTCCACACATAGTGATCCTTGCAAGTTTAAGGCCAAATATGAGCGTTAGGGTGGGTGTATGGCCATAAAGGTGACTGTGCGGCCAGGGAGTACGGCCAGACTTGTGTATGCGGCTGTACACAGAAGTATGCGGCTGTACAAAGGGTGTGTGCAGCCGTACACAGGAGTGTGCGGCCGTACACTCCTTGTTTGAGCCTAAAATGTCGATTTTTGAAGTGTTTCAAGTTCCAAACTAAGTCTTAGTTCGATTATAGAGGACATACTCTCACTTTGGAGGGTATTTGAGTGTGTGCGGCCAACTTATGAAGGTGTGCGGCCGCACTCCTTCAATGAATGAAGAACACGAAGAACACTATGAATTTTAGGCCTAGATTTTGGTGTTTTAACTGTAATACAAGCTAGATGATGGTGTTAATCACGATTTTGAGGTCCTTAGTGTGTTCTTGGATGAGATTTTTAGAGAGAGAAAGTAGTGAGTGTAGTGTGAAGCTAGAGAATAAGAAGTGAATGAAAGAGGGTCCTCTACTATATATAGGGTCGGGTGTGAGGCTGGAGGGTGTGTGCGGCTGGCTGGCCGCACACACCTTCTTTGGTGTGTTTGGCCTGAGTTTACGATTCTATACACTTTCTAACCATTCCTAAGACTCATATCCAAGTTATCCTAAGCCTAAAGCACTCACATGGACTCACAATGTCACTAAAAGATGATGAATTAGAGATAAATATTGATATACGGATCAATCATACAGGATAAAAGTTTTGGGTTGTTAGATTATCCCCCTGTTAGAGGGAATTTCATCCTGAAATTCAAGAATATGGATAAAAATCATAGTTTGGGAAAAAGATGAGGGTACTTCTATTTCATTGAATCCTCACGCTCCCAAGTGAATTCAGGTCCCCGCTTAGCATTCCAGCGAACCTTCACTATCGGGATGCGACTTTGTTTCGTTCGTTTGACCTCTCGGTCCATGATTTCGATTGGTTCTTCTACGAAATTCAGGTTTTCATTGATTTCTACTTCGTCAAGAGGGACCACAAGGGTTTCGTCAGATAGGCATTTCTTAAGATTCGAAACGTGGAAGACATGATGAATGTTATTGAGCTCATGCGGTAAACAAAGTTTGTAGGCTACGGGACCAATCCTAGCAAGGATTTCGAATGGTCCTATGTACCTCGGGTTTAGCTTTCCACATTTTCCAAAGCGAATCACGCCTTTCCAGGGCGAGACCTTTAACAAAACACAATCTCCGACCTGGAATTCCAACGGTTTTCGTCGTTTATCGGCGTAGCTCTTTTGTCGATCTTGTGAAGCTTTTAGTCGTTCTTGGATTTGTACGATCTTTTCAGTGGTTTCACGGATGATTTCTGGACCAGTGAGAGTGCTATCAGGGACTTGTCCCTTGGCAAGCTGCATGTTGCCCACCTCAGCCTAGCACAGAGGGGATCTGCACTTGCGGCCATAGAGGGCTTTGAAAGGCGCAACCTTGATACTGGTATGATAACTATTGTTGTAGGAAAATTCAACCAAGGGAAAATGGGAGTCCCACGATTTACCAAAATTGAGGACACATGCTCTCAACATGTCTTCCAAGGTCTGGATGGTTCTCTCACTCTGTCCATCTGTCTGGGGATGATAAGTTGTACTCATATCCAACTTAGTTCCAACAGCTTTCTGTAGGGACTGGCAGAATCTCGATGTGAACCTGCTATCTCGATCGAAGATAATGGATACAAGCACACCATGCAGTTCAACTATCTCTTGGATGTAGATTCGTGCGAGTATTTCCATTTTGAAAGTTTCTTTGATTGGCAGGAAGTGAGCGAATTTCGTCAATCGGTCGACTATTACCCAGATGGTGTCGTACCCACTCGGAGATTTGGGTAATTTGGTAATGAAATCCATGGTAATCCTCTCCTACTTCCACTCAGGTATTTCCGGCTGATGAAGTAGACTTGAGGGCTTCTGATATTCGACCTGCACCTTGGCACAAGTCAGGCACTTACCCACGAAGGTAGCAATTTCTGCTTTCATGTTTGGCCACCAATATAACTTCTTGAGATCAAGGTACATCTTATCCGATCCTGGGTGGACGGAGTATCTAGTCTTGTGAGCTTCGTTCATG
Organism: Lactuca serriola; assembly: GCF_051521515.1. Lineage (NCBI taxonomy): Eukaryota > Viridiplantae > Streptophyta > Magnoliopsida > Asterales > Asteraceae > Lactuca > Lactuca serriola. Next base: position 255,817,454 of record NC_136415.1, on the reverse strand, counting down.
ATGACCCCTCTGTAACCACCGAACATTGGGGTCCAGATGCGATCCATGAAATAGTAGACTCCGTCTCCCTTGATCTCCAAGTTCTTATCCATTCCTCCCAAGGCTTCCTCAGCCATGTTTTCTGGTTTTAGGGCTTCCAACTGAGCTTCTCTAATTTGTGCGGGTAGATGGGAATGGATGGTCATGGAAAGTGCTTTCACACTGCGACCTGAGTACTCTTTTCGGCTGAGGGCATCTGCTACCACATTGGCCTTGCCGGGATGGTAGCGTATTTCACACTCATAATCATAGAGTAGTTCTACCCATCGTCGTTGTCTCATGTTTAAGTCTTTTTGGTCGAAGATGTGTTGCAGGCTTTTATGGTCAGTGAAGATCGTGCACTTCGTTCCGTAGAGGTAATGTCTCCAAATTTTCAATGTGAGGACAACTGCTCCCAACTCCAGGTCATGAGTGGTATAATTGATTTTGTATGCTTTCAATTGCCTCGATGCATAAGCAATAACCTTTCCACGTTGCATAAGCACACAGCCTAAAACTTGGTTTGATGCATCGCAGTAGACAACAAAGTCCTCCGTCCCTTCGGGCAGAGACAGGATAGGTGCGCTGCACAAGGCTCGCTTCAATGTTTGGAATGCAGTGTCTTGCTTTTCACTCCAATGAAAGGTACACCTTTCTGAGTCAGAGTGGTTAAAGGTTTGGCAATTCTGGAGAAATTTAGGATGAATCTACGATAATAGCCAGCAAGACCCAAGAATTGACAGATTTCCGTGGGTGTCTTCGGTGCTGACCAATTCTCTATCGCTTTAATTTTGGACGCATCCACGTGTATGCCTTCCTGGCTCACCACGTGACCCAAGAAAGTTACCTTCCGAATCCAGAATTCACACTTGGAGAATTTCGCGTATAGCTTTTCTGTTCTTAGAGTTTCCAACACTAATCTTAAGTGTTGTTTGTGATCTTCCTTGCTTCTGGAATAGACAAGTATATCGTCTATGAACACGATAAAAAACTTGTCTAGGAAAGGACGAGACAGCCGGTTCATCAGGTCCATGAACACTGTCAGTGCGTTGGTTAGACCGAAGGGTATTACCACGAATTCGTAGTGGCCATATCGAGTCCGGAATGCTGTTTTAGGAACATCACCCTCGTAGACTCGTAGCTGATGGTACCCTGATCTGAGGTCTATTTTGGAGAAATAGCTGGCTCCTTGAAGTTGGTCAAAAAGGTCATCGATCCGAGGAAGAGGGTAACGGTTTTTTATGGTGAGCTTGTTCAGCTCTCAGAAGTCAATGCACATCCGAAAGGGTCCTTTCTTTTTCACAAATAAAATCGGGGCTCCCCAGGGTGAGGAACTTGGTCTGATGAATCCTTTCTGAGCAGCTCATTGAGCTGGCTGGACAACTCTTGCATTTCTGCTGGTGCTAGGCGATATGGGGACTTAGCTACGGGGGTAGCTTTGGGGATTAAGTTGATGCGAAACTCGACTTGGCGCTCAGGAGGAATTCCCGGAAGCTCTTCTGGAAAGACATCAGAAAATTTGCAGACTTCGGGGATGCTCTCGAGGTCCTTAACTTCCTGTCTCTCATTTACAACATGAGCTAGGAATGCACGACACTCCTTTCGCAGAAATTTCTGGGCTTTGATGCGGGAGATGATTCGAAGGTTGGAGCTAAGTTTATCACCATAGATCATGAGGGTTTCGCCAGAGGGGAGATTGAGTCGGATAGCTTTCTCGTAACAAAGGATATCAGCATGATTGGGGCTCAACCAATCCATGCCAATGATGACATCAAAACTCTTTATGGAGACTGGCATAAGATCGATAAGAAAGGAATGATCGTTTAGGGTGAGGGTACAGCCACAGAATATAGCGTTAGTGCTCTCCTTCTCACCGTTAGCCATTTCGACAGTAAATGTTTCGGTTAAAGATTGAGGTTTATGTTTGAGAAGATGTCTGAATGCATGACTGACAAAACTTCTCTCCGCACCAGAATCGAAAAGAATGCATGCATAAGAGTTGTCGAGGAAGAACGTACCCGTGACAACGGTAGGATCAGCAACTGCTTCCTCTTGCTCTATTGCTAGAACTCTCCCAGTGTTGCCAGTTGTTGCTGCCTTATGGCAATTTTGATTGTAGTGCCTGACCTCGCTGCAACCATAGTAGGCCTGACCGACACGTGCTCCAGATGCCTGATTGGTTGGTTAGGCTGGTGTTCTGTAGTTTCGGGCAATGTGACCCTTCTTGCCACAGTTGTTGTAGAGAATATCTCGACATGGGCCGGGAATACGGTGATGATAACTGCACTTGCTTCACCAAGGGAGGGTACCAGTATATCCACTGGTAGGTGCTTGAGTTGCAGGAGCAGAGCAGGAGTAGTGGCAGCATGGATTGCCATTGTATGTTGTTTCTTTTATGGGTCCTGCGAAGACTGGCCTTTTCGGTGCTTACAGAACTTCCTCTTCTCACCACTCCCTTTCGCTGGTTCGGGAGCAGCTGTCACTTTGTCAAGATCAACACTGTGATCTATGAGAATCTGTGCCAGACACTTGGTGCTATCAAAAGTGTTTGGCCTGGCAATCAAGACATTCCCTTGAGTTGGGGGCGTCAATCCCCAAATGTATCTCTCTTTCTTCTTGCTTTCCGGGGTGACCATTCCCGGGCAAAGAAGTGCTAGGTCCTCGAACCTAGAAGTGTAGGAAGCAATATCGGAACCCTTCATCTTTAGGTTCCAGAGTTCGTGTTCCAGTTTCTGCATTTCGCCCCGCGGGCAGTACTCAGCAAGCATGAGCTCTTTCATGCTCTTCCAACGCATAGCGTTTGCTACTGGTAGGGTTAGGGATTTGACCCAACTATTCCACCAGGTTAATGCTCTGTTGGTGAAAGTGCAGGCAGCAAATTTCACCTTGTTGGCTTCCGAACAGGAAAAAATTTCGAAGATAGACTCGATCTTCTCGAACCATCGAGTCAAGGCAATGACACCTTCAGTGCCGTCGAAAGATGTGGGTTTTGCGTTCATGAAGTCTTTATAGGAACACTCCTTTTTGTGTCCCTGGCCACCTTCCTGATTTTGGGGATGGGTACCACCTCCTGGCCCGCTAGAACCGCTAGGGTTCATCTGTGACATTGCGGCAGCCACAACGGCAGTAACAACCGCCTGGAACATAGCGGGATCGAACTGGGGAGGTGGTGGAGGAGGATTGTTGTTCTTTGAGCTGGGCCTTTTCTTTGGAGGCATCTCGTTCTAAAATAATCAGGAAGGAGAGGATGGTAAGTCCACTAAATTGAATCAAGAGATATAAAACAAAATGTATCTCTATATGATAGATAAAGTGTTCTACTAAGCGATAAACATGAAGGAGTTACTAAAGCAAGATGTATCTCTATTGCTAGGAAAGAATTAGTAGCAACACTTGGAATGAATTTCTACAATGTATCCTGCTTTGATTAAAATACACCTATAGTATTTTATGTTGAAGGTTTTGTTCTATCGATAACTTTTGGTAGGAAAACTTGGTAAGTTTTTGGCCTGTTGCAACCCCACAGTTACTCCCAAGCACATGTTGGTCATGTGTCGAATAAATATAGTTGATCAGGCTATATTGACCATAGACATGATTACATAACTGCCCAGGTTTAACCACAGTGTTCAACATCCAAATACTTTTGTTCGGTTCTTTTCACGATATTGATTATGGTATGCAGGTATACTTGTATACTTGGAGTAAAGTACTTATACTTTTAATGTATATTTTTAGGCAGAGCACTTCGGACCCTTTGTGTTTATAGTTGTATACCATGTAAGGTTCGGTATAGTTAGTTCACTATAAAGAATAGCTCTGATACCAATCTGTCATACCCCCTGTCACACCCCGCTAAAGCGGAAACGCAAGGTATGACAGCGATAACGGTTTCATTGCAAAAGTTAATGATACATCACCATAGCAGTATTTAAAAGTTTACAACCCATAGCTTCAAAAGAAACAAAATACAAGTTTTTCCAAAATAACACTGTTCAAAGATAGCTTCATAAATAACTTCAACACGATGCAGCATGCTCTATGATGATGAATCTTTCTATCAACTTACTAATTATTTCCTGAAAAAGCATGTAAAACGAGCGTCAACTATGAAAATAGTTGGTGAGTTCACAAGTTTATAAAATCGAGCTTGAAATAAGGCTTTTCGTAAATACAAGTACATTGCTTTAATGATAAACAAAGTTGATTGCTATTAATGAGTACAAGTTTATTGCTATAACGAGAAACGAGTTTGTATATGTATGAGCAAACAATGAGTCTCAACCAAACCTATGACTGAAGCCCTATCGAGATCTATGCTTATCGTTCCATAGATGAATATGGTATCATGCACTCCAGCAATAGGGTGAGTGAGGAGTTGTCAATTCCTAATAGCGCTATCCATAATGACCATTGGCTCAATGAGTTAATGGTTAGAGATAAGGGAAGGGCCTTAGTACGATAAGTTCTCATGTTCCGTGTTGCATAGACATACATAGAGAAACATAGCAATACAATAGTAATCGTGTTTGATACAATTCAATTTAAATACAACATGCAAATAATAGTTTTTCTGGACATGCTTTTCCACCCCAAAACAAAAAACGGGAAATAGGGGAGTGCGTGAATACTCACAATATGAAAAATATAGCAACCAAGTTTATACGAGTCCAATAAATACAACGAACATAAAAAGTTTAGGACATGCTTTTCCACCCCAAAACATTTCAAAACCGCAAATAGGGGATTGGTGAATACTCACAATGTTTCGAGTAGGTACAAGTAGTACTTCGGAATGCACCAACGTCTTACTACCGGGATCCTACGACATCAAACACACACTAGTGAGTTTCCATGTCGAAATCTAATGCTAATATACTAAATTCTACATATAGTGAAATGTCACTTTATGTTTTAGTATTTGATTTTATATTAATTGGTTACACTTTTTCTGAAATAATGAAATTCTACAAATCGTGCGATTAATTACAACTTTGAAATATAAATTTTCCAAATTTTTAAGTCCTTATTACAACATAAATTCACGAAAATAGTATTCAAAGGATAAAAATTCTCAAAATTTTTATTTAACTGATATTACACAATACTAAGCTGGTAAAAATATAAAAATGGATTTCCAAGCTGTTTAATTATATTTTATGATTTTTGAGCATTTATTCCAATAAAAATTTAAATAAATAGAAAACAGTTTCCAAAATTACCCAAGCTTTTTATTTAACTGTTATTATACAAAAATAGTCTAGGAAAATTATAAAACATATTTTTCAGTGGGTATTTCTACTTTTCCTTGTTTTATTCCCTTAAATAATCATTAATTGAACAAATAATATTAAAAAGTTAAAATAAATTACCAAAAAATTTTGTACCATCATTTACAGTAGAAATAACCTGAGAAAAATTCCAAAAGTGGTTTTTATATTGTATAATCTGGTTTTGGGTATTTATGTGTATTTAAGTGTAATTAACTTTAGAAATTAAGAGAAAAATAGTTTAAAGTAGAGAAAAATCCTCAAAATTGTTATGTAACCTCCTACTAAACAAATGAGGTTCTGGTAAATTTTCATGAATTTTGGATACTCAGAACTATTTTTCCTATTTTTAAACCATTATAATTACCAAAAATTGGGAAAAATAGCAAGGCATGATGAAAAATTTTGAAATTATTTTTCTGAGTCACCCATCACAGGTAAGGTATGCGACAATTGTTAGATAAAATTTTCACACTCTCTAAAGTGGTTTTGTGATTTATTATATCCTAACAAAAAGAAAATCGGAAATCATACCAAACAGCAACAAAAATTGATGAAATTTGATGAGGGGTCATTATCCATCATAAGGGTAATTCATGAATTTGTTCGGATTTATTGACCTCTGGAAGTATTTTATGTGATTTATACCCTTGGTTTCTAGCAATAATTTTAATAAATCAAAGAAATAATAAAATCTTTTGGTATTTTACAGATTATCACATGCATGTGAGGGCTTTCAAAAGGAAAGATGTTCAAAATTTATTCAGAAGGGAAAATAGGGGTATTGAACCCAAACAAGTTAAGAAATGTTGCATGCAATGGTTCATGAGATATAAATGTGGCTGAAGTTCATGAATTTATGTAGCACATTCAGTGGGGTTTTAAGCCACGAAATTTCAGCCATCAATCACTGGATATGTTAAGTTTCTAAAGTATTTTTCCCCAGATTTATCGTTGGGTTTAAGGCCATTGATCATGCAAGGCAAAAATGGTGATCATAGAAAAAGAGCTGTTTGCGCAACCATTTTGTAAAAATTGCCAAAAATCGGATGTTTAATATTTTACAGTGAGACCAGTTGGGTTTGAAAGTTAGCTCATGGAACTATCCGATACAAAAATACTATCATGATTTGGTTAAGTAATGACCTAGATATGGTCGTTCAAAGCTGAATAAAGTAATCTGGCAGATTGCATGTTTGCTTTGAGTGCATTCTTAGGACATTTTGACAAGAACATCATGCATGCCTTTGATAAAGTCCGATTTCTAGCACATGCATGGAGTGAATGAGCATCCAAAATGTACTACAAATGGTTTAAATGCTTTAGATCATGCAAGAACACAAAATAAATGGATAAGAAGATGTAATACTTGTTTTTGAAGTCACATGAACATATGTGCATCATTTTCACTCCTTGCATGGGTTTGATCCCGGATTTTCACCATTTCAAACACATGCATTGTGTTATGGTGAGAATCTACAAACCACAAGGGAAAAATAAAGATTTCTAGCCATGGAAAGGCATAGAATCCGAAAAGAAGAGAAAACTAAGAAGAAGAGGAAGTAAAATCATGAAACTATGGGAGAAGATGTTGTTGTTTACCTTGGTTTTGATCTTTAGGGAAATAAGAACACTTCAAGGTCTTCTAAATCTCGAAATTTTGGCAGAGGAATGAGGGAATTTCGTGGGTTAGAGAGAGAGAGAGAGGAAGAGAGTTTGTATATTAGGAGGATGGAGTGTGTGAGAGAGTGAAGAGAGAAGAGGAAGTGTGAGGGAATAAGTCTAATGATTGAGTTTTGGGAAGAGAGAGTGCATGGGGAGGGGAGAATGGCTGGCTCTATCATGCATTAGGCCTCCTCTCTCCTAATTTCAAATTTTATAAAATTCCCTCCAATATTTTTATAAAAACCCTAATTTTTATAAAAATATTTATTAAGCAATTCTTGATTTATTTGTAAAAAATCTTGTTTTTAACTAATAAATTATGATTATTGCATGATAATTTAATTTCTATTTCATTGATTAAAATCCATAATTTGATTAATAAAAATTTGATATTAGAAAGTTTATAGCCAAATTTTATAAAGTTTTTAAGCTTTATGATTTATAAATTTGGATTTTTAGCTCTTTTAGGGTTTTTGGAATATTGTTTGATAGTCATCATCATAATGAAGTATAATTAGAATATTTTAATTTATTTTTAGGGTTTTATACCCTTTTTCAATTATAAAAAAGCTTGAAAGTTTCATTCAAATCATAGCATTGACATTTTCTATTGTAGTTAAGCAACTTACTAGAATCGTAAGTGTCAAGTATATTAGTCCTAAGTCTTAGTTGGATCCTAGTTTATGCAAGATTTTGACCTAATTTATACTACTAGGCCATGGCATGATGTGCATGAATGGTTATTATAAAGATGCATGAGTCCAAGAATGACCTGAATTGACAGTTGTCACAGTATCCCCCACTTAAAAAGAATTTCGTCCCGAAATTCATTCTATGTCATCGCTTGTCATCGCATGGGAAAAGTTGTGGATACTTTTCCTTCATGAAGTCCTCACGCTCCCAGGTGAACTCCGGCCTGCGTTTTGAGTTCCAACGAACTTTCACAATCGGGATCTTACTCCGCTTAAGTTGTTTTACCTCCCTGTCAAGGATTTCTATTGGTTCCTCAACGAAGTTTAGCTTATCATTGATCTTAATTTCCTCCAGGGGTACTATCAAAAATGCTTCGTCGGCTAGACATTTCTTAAGGTTGGAGACGTGGAATGTGTCGTGAATGGCGCTTAACTCTTGGGGCAACTGGAGTTTATAAGCTACCGGACCAATCCTTTCAATGACTTCAAAGGGTCCAACATATCTCGGGCTTAGTTTTCCTTTCTTACCAAAACGCACATGCCCTTTCCAAGGTGACACTTTTAAAAGTACCTTGTCTCCTACTTGGAATTCTAATGGTTTTCGACGATTATCCGCATAACTTTTCTGACGATCTCTAGCAGCTTTACGCCTATCCTTGATGATAGTAATCTTGTCAGATGTTTCCGGGATAAGTTCGACTTTAATCAACTGTCTGTCTCCGATTTCTGTCCAGCATAAGGGCGAACGACACTTGCGTCCATACAATGCTTCATATGGAGCACATTGGATACTCGTGTGGTAACTGTTATTGTAGGAAAACTCAATTAGAGGCAAATGAGTATCCCAATTTCCTTTGAACTCAATGACACACGCTCGTACCATGTCTTCCAATGTTTGTATTGTTCTCTCTGTTTGCCCATCTGTCTGAGGGTGGTAAGCTGTGCTCAAATCTATCTTGGTTCCTAGTGCCTTCTGTAACATCCACCAAAATCGAGATGTGAAACAACTATCTCTATTAGAAATGATAGACAGGGGTACACCATGCAGAGAAACAATTTTGTCGATGTAGATTTGGACCAATTTTTCCATCTTGAAATCTTCCCGAATGGGGAGAAAATGAGCAGATTTCGTCAGTCGATCCACTATGAACCAAATTGAGTCGTGACCTTTAACAGTTCTAGGAAGTTGTCCGGATAGTTCTTGCATCTCGGATGGTGCAAGGCGATAGGGTGCTTTTGCTACCAGTGCCGCTCCAGGAATTAAGTCTATCCGAAATTCGACCTGCCTGTGAGGGGGTAGACCGGGCAATTCCTCCGGAAACACCTCGGGATAGTTTTGAACCACTGGAATCTCCTTGAGTTGCTTAGCTTCAGGTTCTCTTTCTAGCATGTGGGCCATGAATGCAATACAATTCTTTTTCAGGTACTTGTGAACCTTCACGCTTGATACTATGTTTAAACTTCTTCCTGGCTTCTCACCGTGTATGATAAGGGTTTCTCCATTAGGGAGAGGCACTCTAATGACTTTCTCGTAACAACCAATGTCCGCTCTATTTTTGGATAACCAATCCATCCCTACTATCACATCAAAACTACCTAGCTCTATAGGAATTAGGTCAATGCTAAAGAGTTTATCAACTAAATTCAGAGTACAACCAGGAATTATATCATTAGCCCTAATTTCATACCCATTAGCAAGTTTAATAGCATAAGCATTCCTCATCTTTCTCGATGTCAAGCCAATTAACGGTCTAAATGCTAAAGAAACAAAACTCCTATCTGCTCCCACATCGAATAGTACTGATGCAAAATGGTTGTGCAGGAGAAACGTACCTGTTATCACTTCAGGGTTCTGACGAGCTTCTTCTTCACCAATCACAAAGGCTACACCTCTTGGCCGTCCAACTTGATTTTCTTGAAAGTTTTGCCTGGCTTGGCCTTGTCCATTGTTACCAGGTCCATTGTTCAGTTTGGGACATGCTCTACGGAGATGATCAGTACTCCCGCACTCGTAACATGCCCTTTTTCCCTCATTAATCACCCTACAATACTTCGAGTAATGGCCTGTTTGCTTACAGTTTTGGCACACTGGGAAAGCTCCCTTGTGATGAAAGTTACACTTATTGCACTTCGGAAGCGGCCCTGAGTACTGCTTTCGCTCCTGCACTTCCTGTTCTTGAGTTTTCACTGGTTCTTGCTCCTGGGCTCTTACCATAAAGTTTCTTGAGACTTTCTGCTTCCTCCCTGACTTGCCTCCATACTTCTTCTCTCCCTGATCTGCTGGCTTCCTCTTGCTACTAGAGCTTTCCTTTGTCGATGCTCCCATCCTTATCACATCATTGGTTAGTCGATTTGCTAGGCTTACTTCACTTTGAATGGTAGTTGGGTTTGCTGAGGTAACCATGCCCCGAATCTCTGGTGCCAGACCCCAGATGTAACGATCTATCCGTTTTTCCTCAGGAGTAACCATGTGAGGTACCATTTTTGCTAGTTCATGAAATCGGACTGTGTATTTCTCTATTAGTGTTCCAACCATAGAATGGTTCCAGAATTCAGATTCAAGCTTCTGAAGTTCATCCTTGGGACAATACTCCTCTATCAGTAGCTTCTTTAGGTCTTCCCAAGTTAGCTAATATGCCACTGTACGGCCTCGGGTTTGCACTAGAGTATTCCACCAGGTTAATGCCCTATCTTGGAATAGGCAAGATGCATACTTAACTTTGTTGCACTCGAGGCATTTGCTAATGTGAAGGACCGACTCCATGCTATCAATCCATTTCAGCAACCCGACCGCACCTTCCTTTCCATGGAACTCCTTAGGTTTACAGGCCATAAAGGACTTGTAGTTATATTCTCTTTCATTGTTTCCCCGGTTTCCTCCACTACTTCCTTGGTTAGCATTAAGTCCTGCAGTTACTTGAGTAACAATGTTTGGGATTGCTTCCATGAGTTGTTGTGCTACAATTTGAGCAACATCGGGCGTTTCGTTCTGTGGGCACCCGCGATTAGGCCTTCCTGACATGGTTCTATTACACAGGAGAAGAAATACGTATAAATACATAAAATAATGTATAATATTTAGTTCACTACTATTTTGAAAACCGTAAGTGTTGTCAAATTATTGGTTTGCATTAATACTAGGCATATATATTTTAGAAAGAAAAGAAAAGAGGAATCTCTTTATTCGACCATTTACCAAATAAATTCTAGGGTTTGACCTCATAGTAAAAGTTTTCAAACATAAAATAAAATTATTCATTACCATTTGAAATTATCTTAAAACCAAACCAATACATCAAATCCAAAATAAAGTTTCAAATGTTTTTTTTCCCAAAAGACACCCAACATGGGTTTTCATTTCATGACAAAATAAAATAAAATACTAAAATCTGAACCAAACACTAATCGCTATCCCAACAAGAAACATCAACACCACAATCAGTAATAGCCCAATAAGCACATAATATGCGGTCATCGCATGACATGCCACTCGTCTAGCAGCACTAGCAGTGTCAGCAGTCTCCATCGAATGCTAAAACATGATTTCCATCCCTGTCATGACTTCATCCAAAACTTCCCGATGCCCAGCTATCACAGCGAGACTGTGACGTAGGCCCGCTGCTATCGACTACAATCTCCAGGACTCCTCCGGGGTCATACCTGGCTGCCTGACAGGTATCCCTATGACTCGCTGTGGTGAGGGTGCTCTCGGTCCTGCATCGCTGGGTCCTACCTTGCTAGGTCCTGCCGTGCCATGTCCTGCTGTGCTGGTGGGTATCCTTCCTGGAATGGGAACACTCTCCCTCGCCGTCCTCCGAATGTGCAGTCCATAAAGTGGTGGCTGTGGCAACACCGATGTAGGTGATGCCTCGCGTCGTTGACTCGGGGCGTTGTCATTGCTGATCTCCACTGAGTTCCCTGTATCTTCCGTATCCTCTGATGGGTCTTCTTCTACCGAGGCGGGGGGGATTACGTCGAGGGATAACAGTGACGTAGCCGGACTCATCGGCTGAGGCGGCAGCGTGGGAAGATGACGATGTTGACATAGTGGACTGAGACATAATTTCAATGAGATATGAAATAAATAACAATGTATACCTATAATATGCAATGCTTACACACACCAAAATTTAACCTTTTTGAATTTTTGAAATAAAGTTTTCTCAAATATTTTTGTTGAACATATTCTCATTATAATTAGCTCAAGCTTTGTATAAATCTTTCCTTAATTAAACATAGGTGATCAGGCTATGTTTAATCGAGGTCCAATAATACAACTCCCGACCTAATTATACTAGTAATATGTTTGATGTAAAAAGAATTTATTTGTAAGTTTTAGTTATAGGTTGTGTTTTCTTAAAGAAAAACCGATGTTCTCTATAACTTTAGCTCTGATACCACTTCTGTCACACCCCGCTAAAGCGGAAACGCAAGGTATGACAGCGATAACGGTTTCATTTCAAAAGATAATCATACATCACCATAGCAGTATTTAAAAGTTTACAACCCATAGCTTCAAAAGAAACAAAATACAAGTTTTTCCAAAATAACACTGTTCAAAGATAGCTTCATAAATAACTTCAACACGATGCAGCATGCTCTATGATGATGAATCTTTATATCCACTTACTAATTATTTCCTGAAAAAGCATGTAAAACGAGCGTCAACTATGAAAATAGTTGGTGAGTTCACAAGTTTATAAAATCGAGCTTGAAATAAGGCTTTTCGTAAATACAAGTACATTGCTTTAATGATAAACAAAGTTGATTGCTATTAATGAGTACAAGTTTATTGCTATAACGAGAAACGAGTTTGTATGTGTAGGAGCAAACAATGAGTCTCAACCAAACCTATGACTGAAGCCCTATCGAGATCTATGCTTATCGTTCCATAGATGAATATGGTATCATGCACTCCAGCAATAGGGCGAGTGAGGAGTTGTCAATTCCTAATAGCGCTATCCATAATGACCATTGGCTCAAAGAGTTAATGGTTAGAGATAAGGGAAGGGCCTTAGTACGATAAGTTCTCATGTTCCGTGTTGCATAGACATACATAGAGAAACATAGCAATACAATAGCAATCGTGTTTGATACAATTCAATTTAAATACAACATGCAAATAATAGTTTTTCTGGACATGCTTTTCCACCCCAAAACATAAAACGGGAAATAGGGGAGTGCGTGAATACTCACAATATGAAAAATATAGCAACCAAGTTTATACGAGTCCAATAAATACAACGAACATAAAAAGTTTAGGACATGCTTTTCCACCCCAAAACATTTCAAAACCGCAAATAGGGGATTGGTGAATACTCACAATGTTTCGAGTAGGTACAAGTAGTACTTCGGAATGCACCAACGTCTTACTACCGGGATCCTACGATATCAAACACACACTAGTGAGTTTCCATGTCGAAATCTAATGCTAATATACTAAATTCTACATATAGTGAAATGCCACTTTATGTTTTAGTATTTGATTTTATATTAATTGGTTACACTTTTTCTGAAATAATGAAATTCTACAAATCGTGCGATTAATTACAACATTGGAATATAAATTTTCCAAATTTTTAAGTCCTTATTACAACATAAATTCACGAAAATAGCATTCAAAGGATAAAAATTCTCAAACTTTTTATTTAACTGATATTACACAATACTAAGCTGGTAAAAATATAAAAATGGATTTCCAAGCTGTTTAATTATATTTTATGATTTTTGAGCATTTATTCCAATAAAAATTTAAATAAATAGAAAACAGTTTCCAAAATTTCCCAAACTTTTTATTTAACTGTTATTATACAAAAATAGGCTGGTAAAAATATAAAAGATATTTTTCAAGGGGTATTTCTATTTTTCCTTGTTTTATTCCCTTAAATAATCATTAATTGAAGAAATAATATTAAACAGTTAAAATAAATTACCAAAAATTTTTGTAACATCATTTACAGTATAAATAACCTGAGAAAAATGCCAAAAGTGGTTTTTATATTGTATAATCTGGTTTTGGGTATTTATGTGTATTTAAGTGTAATTAACATTAGAAATTAAGAGAAAAATAGTTTAATGTAGAGAAAAATCCTCAAAATTGTTATGAAACCTCCTACTATACAAAATGATGTGATGGTAAATTGTCATGAATTTTGGATAATCAGAACTATTTTTCCCATTTTTAAACCATTATAATTACCAAAAATTGGGAAAAATAGAAAGGCATGATGAAAAATGTTGAAATTATTTTTTTGAGTCACACATCACAGGTAAGGTATTCGAAAATTTTTAGATAAAATTTTCACACTCTCTAAAGTGGTTTTGTGATTTATTATTTCCTAACAAAAAGAAAATCGGAAATCATACCAAACAGCAACAAAAATTGATGAAATTTAATGAAAGGGTCATTATCCATCATAAGGGTAATTGATGAGTTTGTTCCGGATTTATTGACCTCTGGAAGTATTTTATGTGATATATGCCCTTGGTTTCTAGCAATAATTTTAATAAATCAAAGGAATAATAAAAGCTTTTGGTATTTTACAGATTATCACATGCATGTGAGGGCTTTCAAAAGGAAAGATGTTCAAAATTTATTCAGAAGGGAAAATAGGGGTATTGAACCCAAACAAGTTAAGAAATGTTGCATGCAATGGTGCATGAGATATAAATGTGGCTGAAGTTCATGAATTTATGTAGCACATTCAGTGGGGTTTTAAGCCACGAAATTTCAGCCATCAACCACTGGATATGTTAAGTTTCTAAAGTATTTTTCCCCAGATTTATGGTTGGGTTTAAGGCCATTGATCATGCAAGGCAAAAATGGTGATCATAGAAAAAGAGCTGTTTGTGCAACCATTTTGTAAAAATTGCCAAAAATCGGATATTTAATATTTTACAGTGAGACCAGTTGGGTTTGAAATTTAACTCATGTAACTATCCAATACAAAAAGAATATCATGATTTGGTTAAGTAATGACCGAGATATGGTCGTTCAAAGCTGAATAAAGTAATCTGGCAGATTGCATGTTTGCTTTGAGTGCATTCTTAGGACATTTTGACAAGAACATCATGCATGCCTTTGATAAGGTCCGATTTCTAGCACATGCATGGAGTGAATGAGCATCCAAGATGTACTAGAAATGGTTTAAATGCTTTTGATCATGCAAAAACACAAAAGAAATGGAGAAGAAGATGTAATACTTGTTTTTGAAGTCACATGAACATATGTGCATCATTTTCACTCCTTGCATGGGTTTGATCCTGGATTTTCACCATTTCAAACACATGCATTGTGTTATGGCGAGAATCTACAAACCACAAGGGAAAAATAAAGATTTCTAGCCATGGAAAGGCATAGAATCCGAAAAGAAGAGAAAACTAAGAAGAAGAGGAATTAGAATCATGAAACTATGGGAGAAGATGTTGTTATTTACCTTGGTTTTGATCGTGAGGGAAGTAAGAACACTTCAAGGTCTTCTAAATCTCGAAATTTTGGCAGAGGAATGAGGGAATTTCGTGGGTTAGAGAGAGAGAGGAAGAGAGTTTGTAAGCTAGGAGGATGGAGTGTGTGAGAGAGTGAAGAGAGAAGAGGAAGTGTGAGGGAATAAGTCTAATGATTGAGTTTTGGGAAGAGAGAGTGCATGGGGAGGGGAGAATTGCTGGCTCTATCATGCATTAGGCCTCCTCTCTCCTAATTTCAAATTTTATAAAATTCCCTCCAATATTTTTATAAAAACCCTAATTTTTATAAAAATATTTATTAAGCAATTCTTGATTTATTTGTAAATAATCTTGTTTTTAACTAATAAATTATGATTATTACATGATAATTTAATTTCTATTTCATTGATTAAAATCCATAATTTGATTAATAAAAATTTGATATTAGAAAGTTTATAGCCAAATTTTATAAAGTTTTTAAGCTTTATGATTTATAAATTTGGATTTTTAGCTCTTTTAGGGTTTTTGGAATATTGTTTGATATTCATCATCATAATGAAGTATAATTAGAATATTTTAATTTATTTTTAGGGTTTTATACCCTTTTTCAATTATAACAAAGCTTGAAAGTTTCATTCAAATCATAGCATTGACATTTCCTATTGTAGTTAAGCAACTTACTAGAATCGTAAGTGTCAAGTATATTAGTCCTAGGTCTTAGTTGGATCCTAGTTTATGTAAGATTTTGACCTAATTTATACTACTAGGCCATGGCATGATGTGCATGAATGGTTATTATAAAGATGCATGAGTCCAAGAATGACCTAAATTGACAGTTGTCACACCCCCGAACCGTCAGAATGACAACGGCAGAAACATCCGGGGGCGGCGACGTCGTACGTAGTATCACAACAATCGTATCATAGCAATCAAAGTAAACACAACCATTATATTACAATATGAATATTTAAATCGGATTGAAAACATAGTTTGTACGTAACATTATATAACAAAAGATAAATATGAGACTCCAAAAATGCTCCGTCTTCTCCAAAAGCTGGCTAGGTCCGTGCCTATCGTTGTCCTGGGAATACAAGCGGTTTTGAAAACGTATCAGCATAAAGCTGGTGAGTTCATAAGCATGTTTTAGTATTGAAAACTAGTCACTGAATTTCTATAAATGTTTTCTTTCCATTATAAGTAAATATCATTTGTATCGAAAACCGTTGTTACTAAGTTCTGAAATATGTACGCATGTTTACCAAGAAAATCCAATATTTTCTAACATGTTTGTTGTTTTTCTGCATGAAAGGTACGTTCTGTTTGAAAACCCTGACTACACCAGTATGTATAGTAGTTTTATTACTTAAAATAAAACTATAGATTTTGTCCCTAGAATACCCTCTAGTAAGTTGATAAGTAGTTTTATCAGTTTAAAATAAAACTATAGAAGAAGGAAATCCCGTAAATAATGATTAGTTTATACTCATTGTGAGTCGTATAACCATACTAATTTGACCTGTGACCTCCTTGACGTTCTTCAGGCATCGTACGATTATAAGATTTTTCACCACAGGCGTGCCCGCCTAACTGTAGCTAACAGTTCAGGTGTGGGATTGTCGGTCCCGAATAGATCTATTCACAAATTTCACGCTCTCCCTCCAAGAGACTCTGGTTATACTACCGGTGAGGATTTATTGGTAACCCGAGGGGCAAAACGAAGATAGTCTCACAATCCTGTATTAACTAGTTTATGTGTTTGTTCGGTTGTTCTCGAGTTCGAAATCGTTTGTAACGGTGTAGTGTATAAATAATTATACATAAAATAATTATTTAGCTTGATACTCTAGTTTTGTATTCGTAGTAATGGATAAACTAAATCTGGCATAGTTTATATGTTTGACTTTGCATGAAGTTTGAACCTGTAAGACTGGTAATGAAATCTCAAACTATACCTATTATAGTTTGAATGGTTGTTATGTTCACGTATGGTTTTGAAAACTATGAAATTATGAATTGAAAACATCCCGTATGCTCTCCAATAATACAAAAAGGATAATTGTATCTAAACGTTTGATAGAAAATCATTGTAATTGCATCAGATTTTAAGTTAAGAAAACCTTTATGTTTAGCTTGTATTCCCCCCCCCCTGAAAACACGAAAAACTCGAAAAAGTGTAGGGGTATGAACTCACAGTTTAATGTAGGATTCGAGTGTACGATCGATATGAGTGCTGAGTGTCAATGGATGTTTTGAACACTAGTGGACCCTATTAATCATATGGTAACACATATACGTATTAGATTAGGGTATTTCATGACTAATCATGACGGGAAACCATCCTAAGGTCTTGGAAATGTTTGTACTAAGTGTTCTAGGTTCCACACATAGTGATCCTTGCAAGTTTAAGGCCAAATATGAGCGTTAGGGTGGGTGTATGGCCATAAAGGTGACTGTGCGGCCAGACTTGTGTATGCGGCTGCACACAGAAGTGTGCGGCTGTACAGAGGGTGTGTGCGGCCGTACACTCCTTGTTTTAGCCCGAAATGTCGATTTTTGAAGTGTTTCAAGTTCCAAACTAAGTCTTAGTTTGATTATAGAGGCCATACTCTCACTTTGGAGGGTATTTGAGTGTGTGCGGGCACCTTATGAAGGTGTGCGGCCGCACTCCTTAAATGGATGAAGAACACTAGGAATTTTAGGCCTAGATTTTGGTGTTTTACCTGTAATACAAGCTAGGGTGATGGTGTTAATCACGCTTTTGAGGTCCTTAGTTTGTTCTTGGATGAGATTTTTAGAGAGAGAAAGTAGAGAGAGTGTAGTGTGCAGCCAAAGAAGAAGAAGTGAATGAAAGGGGGTCCTCTACTATATATAGGGTCGGGTGTGAGGCTGTAGGGTGTGTGCGGCTGGGTGTGTGGCTGGATGGCCGCACACGTGGGTGCGCGGCCGCACACACCTTCTTTGGTGTGTTTGGCCCAATTTTAAGATGTTGTACACTTTCTAACCATTCCTAAGACTCATATCCAAGTTATACTAAGCCTAAAGCACTCACATGGACTCACAATGTCACTAAAAGATGATGAATTCGAGATAAATATTGATATACGGATCAATCATACAGGATAAAAGTTTAGGGTTGTCACATGAGCCATTATAGGTCACGGCATGACAAAGCAAGAAACCAATTTTGTTTTTGTAGCATTCCATTTAAAAATAAACTCATTTGTGTATAGCAAGGGTTGTAGTGTAAATATTGGACCTCATCTAAACTCATTTGTGAATTCAGGGGCCAAACTTGTAATATTATATCAGGGTTTCATTTAGAACACGACACTTGAACCCGACTCCCTTCCCTCTTGTTTCATCGTTAAAAACCTTACCCACTCAAACCCTAACCCTAATCTGTTGGTAGCCGCCACCTTATGTGTCACAACCCAAACCGAATTGGCGGAATCATTTGGGGGTGGAGACATCATGTACAGTATCATAACAATGCATAATAGCAAAACAAGCAACAACATCATCCATTACATTAATAGTATAATTTATAAATGTGTGTTCTGAATGTGTTTTTAAGACACCAAATATATATATATATATATATATATATATCAAAATAAAAGATGAGTCTGAAAGCAATCCGTCTTCTTAAAACCTGGCCATCTGTACCTATCCACTGGTGACCTGAGAATACAAGTTATTTTAAAAGAGAGGATCATCGTTTAAGTTGGTGAGTCCATAAGCATTTTAGTGTCAAATGTTTGTATAAGTCTGATGAAAGTGTTTGTAAATGTTTGTTGTAAATGTTTGTATCTCTTAGAAAATCCTATATTTTCTACTTATAATGAAAACTAGTCTTCTACCAAGATCCGAATGTTCTGAATGTTGTTTATTTGTAAAAGTGAGTGTTTTTCCCAAGTATGACTATCATTAACCAAATATAGTTTACATTTCCGTTTATGTGAGAAGATCACAATGTGAATGCAATAGGAAAATAATGATGTACTGTAGTATTGTATATAGTAACTACTGTTGTACTAACTACCTTAAACCAAAATTAAGGTAAAATGTGATGAGGTTGTAACCATGCTTGATTGACTAAGAAAACATGACGTTCTAAGACATTGAAATGATATGACATTCGTCACCCGTAGACCTACAGGTCCTACAGCAGCTAGCAGCAAGGTGTAGGATAGTCAATCTAGTATAGATCTATACACTAATTCACACTCTCCCTCCAGGAGACTCTGGATACAAAACGTGACACAACAGTATTTTGTCATGCCATGAAGTAGTGGCTCACATTAATGTTATAGTATTCTTGTATTTGTATAGTATGTTTCTGTTCTAGTGTATTGTATGCTCTCATTGTATAGTATGTTCCTCCCTGTTTCTCATTATAGTATGTTCTTTCTGTTTCTGATTATAGTATGTTCTTTCTGTTTCTCGTTATAGTATGTTTGAACTGACTCATGCATGAATAGACTCTTGTATGATTCATTTTACTAGAAATAGTGAGTAGTAGTCTTCGAAACTACACCTATTATAGTTTACTAGTAATGTTTTTTGAATGACTGAGTATGTTTGTACACCTTTGTTACCCAAACGCATTGAACTGATGTAAGATCTTTTATATCTATATATATATATATATATATATATATATATAACTAAGATCCAAACGACACTCGGACAAACAACCGATACCCTAAGTCCACAACCAAACAAGGAACAAGAAATAAAGCGAGTTATTAGTCCTAGGCTCTTTCAACCTTATTTATATAACTATATCTGTATAGACATGATTTTGACAATATATAAGTTTAAAGAGTTTGATAAAGAGTTTATCATATAAAAGAGTTTGATAAAATGTTTTGAAATAGTTTGTTTTATAACACAGTTTTGAAGTATAAGAGATCTATTTGGTTGATAGTTATTAATCACATGTGATTGATATAAAAACTATAATGTTTCTACTTGTATCCCCCCATAAAAACATTTAAAATCATTTAAGAGATAAGTTTGGGGTATGAACACACCTGAAGTGAGTGATTCGAATATAAGATCGATATAGGATTCTAAGTGTCACATGAAGCCTCGAGCATAAACGGATTCTATTAAGCATATAATGACACATGTATTTATATAATTAGTGTATATAACAACTAACCATGATAGAGAACCACATTAGGGACTTGGAAACACTTGGATTGAAGTGTTACAATTACATGTGATTGTTCTAAGAGGTTTACGGCGACCCAAGGGTGTTCACTGCCATGGTGTTCATGGCTAATGGGAGTTTACGGCCATGGGAGTTTATGGCTAACACATGAAAAGGCTTGTGTTTACGGCCAAAGATGTTTACGGCCAATGAAGATCATAAGGAGGGTTTACGATCAATGATGTTCTTCACAGGGGTTTCCGGCCAAAGGAGATTCTATGGACGTAAACTCTTATTGTTCTTGGGAAATGGTTGTTTTCAAGGGTGTCTGTCAAGAGCTTCTAAAGGATAGCCAGTATATGGAAAGGATACTTATGTTTTGAATCTTGAAGGGGTGTTCACAGCCCAAAGAACTAGTAGGTGTTCTCGATGTAAGTGGTGAAGCTTTGATGATCTAGCCAAAAGAGATGAACTCATGGATGAAATCATAGAGTTTTACTAGATTAAGAAGTATATCAACTTATAAATGGAAGGATCATTTACACTTTTGAAGATCAAGATGAATATTCTTTATGGCACTTGAGAGAGAATTGACTTTCTTGACTTGGATGTGTGCGAGTAAAGGAAAATGAAGGAAAATCATGCATATGGAAGGAGTTCACGGCCAGCCAAGAGATTAGGTCCGTAATCTCTAGTTTACGGTTGTAAACTCAAAGTGTTGGAGTTTTCCAGCTTGAATGTTGCATAGTGAACTCTAGCAAATACATCCTAACAGCCAATCCTTGAATGAACTAGGCTTAGAACACTCAAACAGAACCTTAACAAGGCTAAAAGATAGCAAAAACAAGTTTGACATTAGATTGAATTAACTAACTTTACTAGATAGAATTTTCGGATTGTCACATCATCCCCCCGTTAGAGAGAATTTTGTCCTGAAATTAGAGCTTAAGCAATTACAAATAACTAAGAAAAAAGATGAGGATATTTCAGTTTTATTTGATTGTCGCGTTCCCAAGTCAATTCAGGTCCCCGATTGGCATTCCAGTGAACCTTCACTATCTGGATAAGAATCTGCTTTGTTTGCTTGACCTCTTCGTCCATCATCTTTATTGGTTCTTCCACGAAGTTGAGGCTCTCATTGATTTCGATCTTTTCGAGTGGGATTACAAGGATATCATCGGACATGCACTTTTTCAAGTTCGAAACATGGAAAGTAGGGTGTACATTACTAAGTTCGTGAGGTAGTTTGAGTTTGTAAGCTACGGGGCCGATTCTAGTGATAATCTCGAAGGGCCCTATGTATCTTGGATTTAGCTTTCCATGCTTTCTGAAGCGTATCAAGCCCTTACAGGGTGAGACCTTCAAAAGAACACGGTCACCAACCTGGAATTCCAAAGGTTTCCTTCTCTTGTAGGCGTAGATTTTCTGTCGGTCTCTAGAGGCTTTCAATCATTCACGAATTTTAATGATCTTCTATGTCGTTTCCCGAATGATTTCCGGACCTGTGAGAGTGCTGTCAGGAAATCGTCCTTTAGCTAACTGTGTGTCACCCACCTCAGCCAATAACAGAGGGGATCTGCACTTTCATCCATAAAGGGCTTCAAATGGAGCAACTTTTATGCTCGTGTGATAACTGTTATTGTAGGAGAACTCGACAAGGGGTAAATGAGTATCCCATGCCTTCCCAAAGTTTATCACACAGGCTCGCTACATATCTTCCAAAGTTTGAATAGTCCTATCACTTTGTCCGTCGGTTTGCGGATGGCAGGTTGTACTCATGTCCAGCCTAGTTCCTAGGGAACTTTGTAGCGACTGCCAGAACCTTGAAGTGAACCTACTATCTCTATAATGTATATTCTTGTTATTTTCGTACGATCTCCCTAATGTATGTTCTTGTTATTTTCTACATCTTGTCAGTTTCCTTTATAGGTAGGAAGTGTGCGGACTTTGTTAACATGTCTACGATAACCCAAAGGGTATCGAGACCACCCTTTGTCTTGGGCAACTTAGTTATGAAGTCCATCGTGATCCGCTCCCACTTCCATTCTGGTATCTCCAGTTGTTGTAGTAAACCTGAGGGTTTCTGGTATTCGACCTTAACCTTCGCGCAAGTAAGACACTTACTCACGAAGGTAGCAATCTCTGCTTTCATGTTCGGCAACCAGTATAGCTTTTTGAGGTCGAGATACATCTTATCTGAACCTGGGTAGACGGAATATCGAGTGTTGTGTGCTTCAGTCATGACCAAGTATCTAAAACTACCGTGCTTCGGTGTCAAGATCCGGTCCATGAGATATAACGTTCTGCCACCCTTGACTTCCAATTTTTTATCCATCCCTCTCAGGGATTCTCCTGCCACATTTTCAGGTTTCAAGGCTTTTTGTTGAGCCTTCTTAATTTGTGTGGATAGATGCGAATGGATAGTCATAGTCAATGATTTGACTCTACGACCAGAGTATTCTTTCCAACTTAAGGTGTCTGCTACTACGTTGGCTTTACCAGGATGATAGAGAATTTCACATTTGTAGTTGTTAAGTAGCTTAAACCATCGTCGGTGTCTCATATTGAGCTCCTTTTGGTTAAATATATGTTGTAGGCTCTTGTAGTATGTAAAGATAGTGCTTTTTGTACCATACAGGTAGTGTCTGCAGATCTTCAGAGCAAATACCACTGCTCCTAACTCAATATCGTGTGTGGTGTAGTTGACCTCGTGTGTTGTTAGCTGTCTTGAGGCATAGGTGATGACCTTACCTCGTTGCATGAGGACACAGCCGAGCGCTTGGTTGGATGCATCAGAATAAACCATGAAGTCTTCTATTCCTTTTAGGAGGGATAGTATCGGTGCGCTGCATAAGTCTCGCTTTAGTGTTTGGAATGCTTTTTCTTGTTTCTCTTCCCAGTCAAAGGCCACGCCTTTCTAGGTCAATGTAGTGAGCGGATTCACAATCCTAGAGAAGTTCTAAATGAACCTGCTACAGTAGCCAACGAGGCCTAGAAATTGATGAATTTCTGTAGCCGTCTTTGCTGCTGACCAGTTCTTAATGGCCTTAATTGTGGAAGGGTCCACGTGAATTCCTTCTTCGCTAACCACATTACCCAAGAATTCGAATCTTCAGATCCAGAATTCACACTTTGAGAACTTCGCGTAGAGCTTCTTTGACCGTAGTGTTTCTAAGATCTGTCGTAGATGTTTACTATGCTCCTCCTTACTACGAGAGTAGATAAGTTTGTCATCGATGAATACAATGGCAAACTGATCCAAGTAAGGATGGCACACCCTATTCGTTATCTCCATGAATACTACAGGTGCATTGGTCAATCCAAAAGGCATTACTACAAAATTGTAGTGTCTATAACAAGTTCGAAAGGCTGTCTTCGGAACATCCTCCTCTAGCACTCGTAACCGGTAATTCACCCCTTGCAGTTGGTCGAACAAGTCGTCTATGCGAGGTAGAGGGTAAAAATTCTTGATGATAAGCTTGTTTAGTTCTCTGTAGTCGATGCACATACGGAACGATTCGTCTTTCTTCTACACGAATAAGACCGGTGCTCCCCATGGTGAGAAGCTTGGTCTTATAAAGCCCTTGCTGAGCAGTTCGTTAAGTTGACCGGATCGCTACTGCGTCTCAGCTGGTGCTAGATGATATGGCATTTGGCTACTGGGGTAGCCCCTGGAACTATGTCGATTCTGAACTCAACTTGACATTGTGGTGGCAATCCTGGTAGTTCTTCTGGAAAGCTGTAGGGAAAGTCGCGTACTTTTGGGATGTTCTTTATGTCTTTCGTCTCTTGGTTCATATCGACAGCATGATCAAGTAATGCATGACATTTCTTTCATAAGTACTTCTAGGCTTGTATACTCGAGATGATACGAAGGTTCGTGTCGGGTTTGTCGCCATAGATAACTAGAGTTTTGTTAGACGGTAGATTAAAACGAACGACCTTCTCATAACACATGATGTCAGCACGATGAAGACTCAACCAATCTATGCCGATTATGACATCGAAACTTTTAATGGAGACTGGCATAAGGTTGATTAGAATTGAATGGCTATCTAGAGTTAGAGTACACCCTATGTATATACTTCTAGTGCTCTCAGTTTTTCCATTAGCCATTTCTACAAGGAACAGTTCTTTCAGTGCACGTGGTTTTTGCTTAAGTAAGTGAGAAAATTTCTGGTTCATGAAACGCCTTTCTGCTCCACTATCAAACAGTATGCATGCATAAGAATTATTGAGGAGAAACGTATGAGTGACCACTGTAGGGTCCACTACTGCTTCCTCGTGGCCTAAAGCAAAAACGCTTCCTACACCGCCCGTGTTCCCTGCCTTCGGGCAGCTCCTTTTGTAGTGACCTACCTCGCCACATCCGTAGCAAGCCTGGCCCACACCAACGCCAGGGACTTGGTTGATTGACCTTGCTGGAGACTTGCAAAAACGGGCAGTGTGCCCCTTCCTGTTGCAGTTAGAGCGCTGCATTTCCCGACAGGGTCCATTATGGTGGAAGCTGCACTTGTTTCATTTAGCATGCTCCCAGCATATTGCTTCATTGGCGCAGTAGCAGTAGGTATTATCGAAGCATGAACAGCCACGACCTGTTGCTTTTTGGCAGAGTTCTACGCCGCTTTGTTCTTCTTGTTACCCCAAAACTTCCGCTTGTTGTCAACGACCTTGGATAGTTCTGGGATGGCTAGGGTTGTTGTTGTTGATGGGGTGCGGACTCCATGATCAATGAGCCGATGTGCTAATCGCTTGGCGCTGTCAAAGGTAGTAGGGTTTGAAGCTAATACATTCCCCTGGAATGGAGGCATCAGCCCCTAAATGCACCTCTCAAATTTCTTTCCCTCAGCAGGGACCATTCCTGGACATAGTGTCACCCGATCGCTGAATCGGGCAGTGTAGGCAACTATGTCGGAGCCATTCATGATTAGGCTCTAGAGTTCATGTTCAAGTTTATGAACCTCATCCCTCGGGCAGTACTCTTCAATCATAAGCTCTTTTAGAGCTTCCCAACCCATAGCATTAGCTACTATCAGGATTAGTGACTTGACATGGCTATTCCACTACATCAGGGCTCTGTACTCGAAGGTGCAGGCAACAAATTTAAGTTTGCTCCCTTCTGGTAGGAGCAGATCTCGAAGATCGACTTTGTTTTCTCGAACCATTGCGAGAGGGGAATGATTCCACAAGTCTTGTTAAAGGAACTGGGCTTGAAGTTGGTGAACTCCTTATATGAACACTCCTTAGAATGCATGGGAGCATCACCTTGAGTAGATTGCACAGCTGCACCACTCCCGTTAGTACCGCTAACGCTGAATTGATCTATGGCTGCTACAACAGCCGCAAATACCGCAACTTGGAGAGCCGCAAGATCGTATTGTGGAGGAGGTGGTTGAGTTAGAGTTATTGGAGGATTGCGCCTTGTCAATTTCGTGGACGCATTGCTCAATTAAAAGTTTACAAATATGAAGATGATAGTAAGAATCAATTGTGAGTATAATGAGAGTGGTCCATGGACTAAATCGACATACCCCAACAAAATGGATGAGAGTATGATTGAAATAGAGATTTAACAAAAGAAAGAGGAAAGCATTTAGACAAAGATTTCCCAAAAGACTATATGTCTGTCAATAATATTGGTAATTAATGATGTAACGAGTTCGGGGAAAATGAACTAGAAGTAGGTCTTACATCAAACCATAGCAAGAAAATTTTGACTGCATAGAGACCTAGCAGACTGAAGGTTTTTAAATACGCGGGACATTAATACTAGGGTCTATACATAGACCTATATACATCCAAAAGACAAAGTAGAGTAGGCTCTATTTGCGACGAGAACTGCTTGGATGAGCCTTTGATTTTGCCTGATGACGTTCCATTTCCAGCATAAGCCTTTCGAACGTTGCCTGGCGTGCTCGAAGTTCTCTGACTTCAGCTTGGGTTGCAGTAAGTTCTCTCTGCAGGGTCGCATTCTGTTTCAGGGTTCTTCCATGAGCAGTCTCTAGATGGCGAATGCAAACTGTATTGACTCTTGCATCGGCATCAAGCTC
Source organism: Lactuca serriola (assembly GCF_051521515.1). Lineage (NCBI taxonomy): Eukaryota > Viridiplantae > Streptophyta > Magnoliopsida > Asterales > Asteraceae > Lactuca > Lactuca serriola. The sequence goes on along the minus strand of NC_136415.1, from coordinate 255,791,155 downwards.
CATGACGCAGTTAATGGTTGCCCTTCCCTGTTCCTCATTGCGAGCAACCCTGCGAACCAGAACAAGCAGGATTCTGTCTACTGAGCCTCCCTCGATCAGATTGTAGAACATTCGGTCTCCGTTGTAGGGTAAGGGTTAACCCTGCTCACGGCTCCACCTACCCAAGTTCTCATCACATAGAGGCGTTGGGCCTTGAAAACCCGGATGAGGGTTAGGATTTGGGATTGGAGCCACTAAGGGTAGGTTATTCACTTCTGGCTTGGACTCAGAATCCTTCGGGAAGTTCTCTGCGAAGTCGTCATCCAATGGAATTGCCTGATTCTCTTCTGGCTCTGCGTCAAGCCATCCACCATTGCCTTGATTAGGAAAGTACGGGTCACCAGGGGGATGGAACCCAGCCATGTTATCTATGCGAGAATAGGGATAAAAGAGATAGTTAATAGACGTACTACTTAAGATTATTATATAATGATCCTAACCAATTACTTCAATACTTGTGTAGTGCATACCAGTCACATGTAACCAAAACAGAATAGAACTTCGAATAAGTGACCCTAACTCTAAGTCCACAACCAAACAAGGAACAAAAAGTAAAGAAAAGATCACAGATTCTAAGTCTTTGACCACCTTAGTCACATATAGCCTTAGCGTATTCACTTAGAAACTATTGACCTACTAGTAAAGACCCTTTTAGGTCTCAAATAAGTAATTATAGTAACACAAAATACTCCTATAGTATTCTAAGTTTATATTCTGTTCTAAAGTTTTCATTGTAGTAGTGTTGGTAAGTTTTTAGACTTGTTGCTACACCACAACCATTCTTCGGCACCTGCTAATCACTTCTCGGAAAGATATAGTTGATCAGACTATATCACTCCCAGATCTAGTTATATGTCCCCAAGCGTACTTGTGATGTCCAACAATCGCAATACTTTTGTTCTTTCCTAGTAGGACACTGATTTTAGTATGAATGCATGTATGTATATTTTCGTTAAATATTTTATTATTTAAAAGTATAAACTCTTGGTGAGAGTATTTAAATCCCGATGTGTTTATAGTTGTATATCTTTTATGGGTTGATATACTCAGTTCACTATAAACAAAGCTCTGATACCAATCTGTCACACCCCCAAACCGAATTGGCGGAAACATTCGGGGGTGGAGGACGTCATGTACAGTATCATAACAATGCATAATAGTAAAACAAGAAACAACATCATCCATTGCATTAATAGTATAATTTATAAATGTGTGTTCTGAATGTCTTTCTAAGACACCAAAAATATATATATCAAAATAAAAGACGAGTCTCAAAGCACTCCATCTTCTCAAAACCTAGCCATCTGTACCTGTCTACTAGTGACCTGAGAATACAAGTTATTTTAAAAGATAGGATCAACATTTTAGCTGCTTAGTTCACAAGTATTTTAGTGTCAAATTTTTGTATAAGTTTGAAGAAAGTGTTTGTAAATGTTTGTTGTAAATATTTGTATCTCTTATAAAATCCTATATTTTCTACATATAATGGGAATTATTCTTCTACCAAGACCCGAATGTTCTGAATCTTGTTTATTTGTAAAAGTGAGTGTTTTCCCCAAGTATGACTATCATTACCAAAATATAGTTTACATTTCCGTTTTTGTGAGAAGATCACAATGTGAATGCAATGGGAAAATAATGATGTACTTTAGTATCGTATATAGTAAATATTGTTGTACTAATTACCTTAAACCAATTGTTAATTAAGGTAAAATATGATGAGGTTGTAAACATGCTTGATTGACTAAGAAAACACGATGTTCTAAGACGTCGAAATGATATGACATTCTTCACCCGTAGACATGCAGATCCCAATATAGCTAGCAGCAAGGTGTAGGATGGTCAATCCAGTATAGATCTATCCATAAATTCACGCTCTCCCTCTAGGAGACTCTGGGTACAAAATGTGACACAACACTATATTGTCATGCCATGAAGTAGTAGCTCACATTAATCTTATAGTATTCTTGTATTTGTATAGTATGTTCTCTCTGTTATAGTGTATGGTATGCTCTCTTTGTATATGTCACACCCCAAAACCGAGAACGGCGGAATACGTTCTGAGGTGGAGGATGTCATGTATAGTATCATAACAATTGCATAATAGTAAAAACAAGCAACAACAACCATTACATTAGTATAGTAATTGTAAATACAAACGTGTTCTGTACAGTTTGATAGACACCAAAAGTATAAACAAAATAAAAGATGGGTCTTCTATACGCTTCATCTTCTCAAAAACTGCACCAGTACCTGTCTATCTTTGACCTGAGGATACAAGTTATTTTGAAAACGAGTATCAGCATAAAGCTGGTGAGTTCATAAGATTTTAGTGTCATTGCTTGTATAAAGGTGTTTACAATCATGTAATATAAAAGCTGAAATTATTGTTTGAGAGTAGTAGAAATCCGTAGAAAATCCTATATTTTCCAGAATTGTTCATTTGTAAGTTAAATCCTTCGAGTGTGTAAAATTATTTTCATTGGAACTTTCAGTTATAAAAATAAGGTAATAAATTACATTCAAGTAACGTAGATGGGAAAAGTATTGCCGGCTGGCTGTAGTAGTGTTGCAATCTTCAATTAGTAATAGGTATTTATTTACTTCGGGAAGTTAATTTGGACTTTAATTCTTAGTGAGCTAATTTGGATATGGATGTAATCTCTCATGTAACCAAACTGAGTGATAATAGAGAGCCTGATGACCTTCCCGGTCATACGTAGTGTAGTGATGTAGTGCCATCCCTGGGCCTAGTCGGCTCGGACAGTAGTTAACAGTCGGGATGTAATAGCGTCCGCCCTGTATAGATCTATACCTGTAGTGTTGCTTTCCTTCCGGGAAGCTCTGGTTACATGGTATTTGCGCAGTAGTGTGTCGTATAGAGGGGTAGCGTGTCATGTTCTGGATTAGTGTATTCTCTTGTATCATAGTATAGTAAACTTTTAGTATAGTATATAGAGTGTTCTCTTTAACGTACATTAACTTGTAGTAGTAGTAACGGTAGTGAGTATCAAAGTAGTAGAGGTAACGAGCAGTAGTCTTAACTATACCTATTATAGTTAAATAGAGTGTGGGATTGCAAGCCTTTGATTTACATGGGTATTGAATAAGATGAAGACTTTTATATCTAACACAAATATATAGGATATATAACTAAGAGTTCAACGACAGTCGGACGGATAACAGTATACCCTAAGACCACAATCAAACAAGAATAGGAAATAAGGCGAGTTATTGGTCCTAAGTCCTTCAAGTCTTACTTATATAAATATATTGGTGTAGATATAGTTTAAAAGGAAAAGTAATTAAAAGCAGTTTCAAAATAATTTAATGACAATTTACATAAAAAATGCGTTTGATAATTATCTAAAACAGTTTTATTGACAAGTAGCCAAAAGTATAGAAAATCCTTTTTGGTTGCAAGTTATAAATCACATATGATTTGATACTAAAACTTGTTGCATTTAACTTGTATCCCCCCCCACCTAAAACATGTAAAAACATTTGAAAAGGTTAATTAAGGGTTATGAACTCACCTGCAGTGAGTTGAGCGGATGAAATTGTTGGGTAGAATGCTAGGTGTCAAATGAGAATTTAAACACTCACACGGATCCTATGAAACATGTAACGACACATAATGGTGTCTAATTAGTTACCTAATCACTAAATAAGTAAGTAATTAGACCCTAATGCATGAAAACATTTTGTTTTAAGTGCTAGGAGGCTATTGGGTTGCAAGGAAGGAGTGTAAGGCCTCACTATGGAGTTTACTCCTCAAATACTCAACTTAGGTGAGTTTGCGGTTGAGGGACCAATTCCCCCATGAGTTTACGGCCGTAAACTCATGGGAGGAGTGTATTTGTGTGCCTTAAGGTCTCTTGTATCACTAGGAAGGGTTCTAAGGTCAATTCCAAGGCTTGAGGGGTGTTTAGGGTTAAAAAGGGGCACTCCCTTGGAGTTTGCGGTCCTTGGACCACTCCTTGCGAGTTTACGGTCGTAAACCCTTTAGCACAGTATTCCCTTCATGTTTCGTGATCCTAAGCTCAATCATACAAGTTTCTAGTCCATTTAACATGCTAAGGAAGGAGTTAGGGACACCAAAACACCCTTTATGGTGTTTACGGTTCATGAATGTTCATGGACCGTAAACTCATGTTTACACTCCTAAAGGCACGATTTTGGGTTCCTAACCTCATGCATGTAAGTTTCTAAGTCAAAGATGGGCATTAGAAGGGTTTTAGAGGGATTTTGGGGCTTCAAAACCCCCTCTGGGTGTTTACGGTTTTGGGAGGTGTTCCCAAACCGTAAACTCGAGTTTTTAAGGTGTTTGGGTGATTAAATCCTGGGTTTGTATGAATGCAAAGCTAAACAACAAGTTAGGGAGTATTACTTACGATTTTGGAGCTTGAATGAGGTGATTCTTGAACAAACTCAACTTCTAAAGAGAGAGTGTAGAGAGAGAAAGCTATAGGAGTGGGGAACGCCTCAAATCAAGGCCACTCAACCCTTATATAGGTTATGAGTTGGCGGCCAGGTGGGGATCCACCCCATACCTGCGTTAAACGGAGTTTAAAATTTTACCCGATTTAATGGTCGTAATTAAAAACTTTTTCCAAATAAATTGGAGGGTATTTCACGTGTTTTTATTTATTTCATTTCGACACTAATAAAATAAAATAAAAACATTTATTGATTTGCCTAACCCAAATGTTAACGAAAAATACTAATAAAAATTATTTTTTTTATTAGCGGCAATGGGTTACAGTGACGGAATAAAATTTCAGGTTGTCACATTATAGTATGTTCCTCCCTGTTTCTCATTATAGTATGTTCTTTCTGTTTCTCCTTACAGTATGTACTTTCTATTTCTCGTTATACTATGTTTGAACTGACTCTTGTATGATTCATTATACTAGAAACAGTGAGTAGTCTACTAAACTCTACCTATTATAGTTTACTAGTAGTGTTGTTTGAATGACTGAGTATGTTTGTACACCTTTGCTACCCAAAGGAATTGAATTGATGTAAGATCTTATATATATATATATATATATATATATATATATATAATATAATATAATATAACTAAGATCCATACGACATTCGAACAAACAACCGATACCCTAAGTCCACAACCAAACAAGGAACGGGAAATAAAGCGAGTTATCAGTCCTAGGCTCTTTCAACCTTATTTATATAACTATATCTGTATAGACATGATTTTGACAATATATAAGTTTAAAAGAGTTTGATAAAGAGTTTAGCATATAAAAGAGTTTGATAAAATGTTTTGAAATAGTTTGATTTATAACCACGGTTTTGGAGTATAAGAGATCCATTTGCTTGATAGTTATTAATCACATGTGATTTATATAATAACTATAATGTTTGTACTTGTATTCCCCCCCCTCCCCATAAAAGCATTTAAAATCATTTAAAAGATAAGTTAGGGGTATAAGCTCACCTGCAGTGACTGATTCAAATGAAATATCGATGTAGGATGCTAAATGTCAAGTGAAGCCTCGAGCACGAACGGATCCTATTAAGCATATACTGACACATATATGTACATAATTACTGTATATAGTAACTAATCATGATAGAGAACCACCTTAGGGACTAGGAAACACTTGGATTGAAGTGTTACAGTCACATGTGATTATTCTAAGGGGTTTATGGCCACCCAAGGGTGTTCATGACCATGGTGTTAACGGCTAAGGGAGTTTACAGCCAACACTTCAAAAGGCTTATGATTACGGCCAAAGATGTTTACGACTAATGAAGATCATGAGGAGGATTTACAGTCAATGATGTTCTTTATAGGGATTTACGGCCAAAGGAGATGCGATGGTCGTAAACTTTTATGGTTCTTGGGGAATGGTTGTTTTCAAGGGTGTATGTCAAGAGCTTCTAAAGGATAACCAGTATATGGAAAAGATACTTACGTTTTGAAGCTTGAAGTGGTGTTTACGGCCTAAAGAACTAGAAGGTGTTCTTGTTGTAAGTGATGAAGATTTTTAAGATCTACCCAAAAGAGATGAATTCTTGGATGAAATCATAGAGTTTTACTAGATTAAGACGGATATCAACTTATAAATAGAAGGATCACTTACACTTTTTAAGATCAAGATGAATATTCATGATGACACTTGAGAGTGAATTGACTTTCTTGACTTAGATGTGTGAGAAGTGAAGGAAAATGAAGGAAAATCATGTATAAGGATGGTGTTCACGACCAGCCAAGAGATTACAGTTGTAATCTCTAGTTTACGGCTGTAAAGTCCAAGTGTTGGAGTTTTTCGGTTTGAATGTTGGACACTGAACTCTAGCAGATACTTCCTAACACCCAATCCTTGAATGAACTAGGCTTAGTACACTCAAACAGACCCTTAACAAGGCTAAAAGATAGCAAAAACAACTCTGGCATTAGATTGAACTAACTGACTTTACCAGATATAAATTTCGGATTGTCACATTATACTCCAGCCTCCATCATTGCCACCCAACTCGACCGCCACCTTCTTGATACCATAATGAACTACCAAAGTCGGGAAGGCTGTCACCGACGAGAACGAGAGTTGAAGCCGAAAACGTGATTGTGGAGTCGATCGGAAGAATAAACCAAGGGCTGTCGCACCACCGTCCCCTTTGTAGTGGCCGGCTGCTGTGAAACTAAGTAGCCACCGCCTTGCTGCTGTCGCTTCCAACGAGAAGAGCATCCAGGAAAATCGAAGTTGGACGCTACGGGATGTTACTGTTGCAGTCATTTCATCAGGGAGGGCATGGTTTTCTACGACTCCTTCCCTCTCTTTCGTGCATGGAACCATCAATAACCAACTAACCTGCTATCGTTGCCGCTCGACGACCCTCCTTCCATTGCAAAGGTCATCCTTTGCCACCCTGAAGGGATGTTGTGTTCGTGTTTCACGTAAGTACGTATGTGTTGTTGCTTGAAGTTCGTGTGGTGTGTGTGTGATTTTTGGGTTGTCCGGAAAATGTTTAGAACCACAATGGCAGCCAACCATGGTGGATCTCATCGTGTGCTACCTTTCTGCCACCACCAGCCACCATATGAGGTGGTTGTGTTTTATGTAGTGTGTCTGTGTGTTTATTTCCTTTAGATGTTATTTGTGTGTGTTGCTTGATTAGAGACTGAAGAAAAACAACCACCACTGTGAGGTGGTGGCTGCCACCTCCCGCCGCCGCCGACCACCGTTTTTGGTGGTTGTGTTGGGTCTTTTTATTCTTTTGGTACTAGTGTGCGGGTGTGTGTTTTAATAAATTGTATGTGTGTGGGATTGTTGGAACTACTACTCAAAATTCCGCCATATGTGGGTTGTTGCCGCCTCCTGTCACCATGGACCGCCGTCGACCATCAATACCCAAGGTAGCAGTGGATGGTGCCCAATTTATTATTTGAATATATGGTCATTCAACTTTCGGAGTTGGTAACCCTAATTAGGGTTTAGAAAACCCTAATATCAAGAAAACCCTAATTTTGGAGTTGCTTAGGACCCGCATTAAAACTATTAATTAAACCTAAAATAATAACTTAATAATTCCCCACAATTAACTTGATGATATATTGTACTTAATGGATTAAGTACTTGTCACACCCTGCTAAAGCGGAAACACAGGGCGTGGCAGTACAAAGGGTTTCATAACAAAAGTTAAAAGACAACACCAACCATACTATTAAAAATCATTACAAAATTACAATGGGTTTGAACAGCTTTTAAAAGAAATTACAATGTAAAATGAAATACAACACATGCGAATGCTCCTAAAAGTGAAGTGTCCCTAAGTGCCACTTACTCGATGATTCCTGAAAAAACATGTAAAACGAGCGTCAACTATAAAAATAGTTGGTGAGTACTCACAGATAAACAAAATAATATTGGTTCCATGAATTGAAATCAAAGTTTTGATAAAAGTTTCCAATAATAAAAGTATATTGTTAAAATGAGTAAATAAGTTTGTAAAAAAAACAAAGTTCTTTGTCATCATGAGAGATAAAGTATGTTGCCCAAATAAGATGCAACATTCATATTCTCATGGAAGATAAAGCTCGTTACTCAAAGAAGTAAACAAATTTCATTGCTAAAATGAGCAATCAATTTCGTTGCTACAAGGAGCAAACAATTTCATTACTCAAAAAAAGTATATAAGTCTTCAGTAATAAAAGTTCATTGCTAAAATGAGTATACAAGTTTCATCGCTAAAATGCGATGTAAGATTCGTATGTGCATCAAGTTTCCATTCATGAGTTCACAACCCAAGCCTAATGACCGAATTGTGCCCTATTGACTACTATGTGTATCGCAAACATAGTGTCGGGAAGAGGAGCGATATGTGGAGAGAGATCCGAATTTTCAATGAGGAGAGAGACTCCCCACCTCTTTCATTTATTTTATATAAATTTACCTCAATTTTTATAAATTTTCCCATTGTTTTTATAAAGTATGCATTAAGCCATGATTTGTTTTATTAAATTATTGATTTAACTTGTTAATTAGGAATAAATGTTGATAGTTTAAATTTTATTTTCCTTGAATTCATTTTCATAATTTTAATTGTTATAAGATAATATTAGAGGCTTCATAATTATTTTCATATAATCTTTAAGGTCAAACTTTATAAATGTGAGTTTTTAGGGCATTTAGGTTTTTTTTTTAGAGTTTGTAAATCTTTAGATATCAAGATAAATTAAGTCTTTGAGACTGTAAATTATTTTTGAGTTTCATAACCCTTATTTAAATTAGAAATAATGCTTCTAATTTTATTTTTACCGGTTTATTGGCATTCTATGTAGTGATTTCGAGATTCAAGCGAAATTGAGGAATCAAGTATACTAGTCCTAGTATTCAACTTTGACTTAAGTTTCTATGAGACATTGACCTAATCACTACCACTAGGTCAAGTGTATGATGTGTGTATATGATTCATGAAAAGGTGTTCGAGTCAAAGAGTGACCTAAATATGGATATTCACTACAGTTAATTAGTTGTAGAATTCACATATCAATGTGAAATCTAAGTATACTATCCACTGATTTTAATTGTTTCCAAGTTTCTAGTAGGTTATAACTTAGTTTCTAGTTACTTAGTCTAGTATGTGTCATGCCTATACGTGCAACTAAGTTTAGTCAAATCTTGAACTGATTCGAATTTTGACGGTTGTCACAGTGTCCCCGGTTGAAAGAATTTCGCCCCGAAATTCAATTCGTGACGTATTCTATTAGAAATTAGCTTAACATAATTGTGTAGCTGGAGAGGTGTTGACTTTGAGAGCTCTTTGATTACTTTGGGTGAATTCCTCAAGGGAAGGGCCCAACTTCTTTAGTTATAATCAAAGTAGTGTTTCCATAATTCGAGTTTTACGGGCGAGATTGTGGGAAGTTAGGATCATGGAAATCATGATCCAACCATGGCGACCTAGTCGAAAAAGATCATATAGTTAGATATTATTTGAATTAAGAGAGCAGCATAAGTTTTGCTGATACACCAACTGCATTGAGCGTTAAATCCACATTGATCCTTAAGTTGCATTCTAAATTAGCACTAAGTGTAAATTCACCGCTTAATAAAGAAGAGATAAGGAACAATTTGTTCACTTCCGGATTGGCTATTACATCTGGAAAAGATATATTGCGAAATAAGATGGGGTAGCACGAATGAAAGGGAAACGATCGAGGGTAAGTTCCTAAAGATATGCACTAAGGGTAAGCAACGAAGATTTGGTACCACTCGAATGTAAAGGCTATTTAAGTGTCGTCTATAAAATAAGTTACGAAACGATCAGGGATTTCTGAAGCAATATTTACTATCACGGTTACTCTTACTATAATAAAACAATATTCGAAGAATATATATATATACATATATATATATATATATATATATATATATATATATATATATATATATATAGATAGTCATTGTCGCAAATGAAGGCAATGCAACTTTATGATAAATTAAATCACATTGTCTAGATAACAATTTGAGTGATTAGAAATGATAAGTAATCTCACTATTATCAAAATGTGTAATAATTCCAAGATAATGAAGATACATCTGTGGTGATCAAACAAAGTAGTAAAATTATAAAAAGATAAATTAAAGTTAAATGTTTAAGTCGTCATTAAGGGAAATTTTTTTTATAGAAATATTGATACTACGCTTTTTGTAAAATTGAATAATTGTCTAAGTCAAGACAAATACAAGTTTACGAGGAGTCGGAATATTTATGAAAACGAAGTTGAGAGTTTAGGAACTCACTGAAAATTACAAAGTAAAATCTATATTAAGAAAGGTGTGAAAATATCAATCGTTGAAAATAGTGGATTCTTAGTTTAGTGTTTCTACAAAAACAATCATTTAGAGAATAGATAATCGTAAAATTCAAAATTTTTGATGTATTTAAAGAAAAGAAGAAACATAAGGATACATATCCTTCATATATATTTTTCGGACATAGAAAAATTATAAGCATAAGGGTATTCATCCTGTGTATTAATTATAAGGAAAAACACAATGAAAATTGCATTTTAAATCAAGTTTTTGAATTTAGAACGAAAGAGAAAATGTAAATAAGGATTACTTGTTTATTGTAGATTTCAAAATAAAAACAAGATGTATATGGTAAAAAGTGTAACTGAATATATCAAAGTTGACTAAATCTAAATTATGTCTCACAACTAAACATGTATTAATCGCTCAAAACGAAAGGGTAGACTTCTAGTCTTTATGTATATGAACATGATACCAGGAGAAACAAAATAGACAGAAACAAGGTTAGACAATGTATTATGTTATTATTATGGGTGTTCGAGATCTAAAATCATAAGGAGAGCAAGAAATCAAGTGCAGGGGAAAGAAAAAGGAAGGTAGCGGCGGCAATGATTGTTATTGTTAAAATTATAAGAACAATACCTATAGGTATATTAACACCAGGTTTAGATATATTTCAAACTTTAATATTTGATGTATATTGATGATTAAATAGACATGTGGGAGTTTTAAAGTGTTTTCTAAAAATATATGAGTTATCTATTAAGTTAAACTCCATTTGTGTAAAAGAAGAAACACTAAAACTTGTAATTGAAATTCCGACAACTTTGACCTTTTTGACTGGAGTCCAACAATGGTTAAAATAGATAAGGTAAAGACTTAACATATTTAGATGAATAATTGTGCATTGTCAAAAGTGCGCCACTGGAAATTTAAAAGTGAACACTAAGTTTTGCAATGCTTTATATTTTAGAATCTTTATAGATTATAAAACTATATTGAAGCAAAGTACACAAATAAGGTATGTTTTGAATTACATAGATATGTCTTATAAACAAGTTTGAAGTACACATTTGCATAAATATCATGTTGGGTTTCGAGAAAACACATTAAAGTAAAGTACAATGCCTAAATGAGAAAGTAGTCAAAAGACTTAAAACAAAAGTGGTTTGAAGATCCGATGAAGCTTTTGCACATACTATGAACTTTAATGTCATATGTTTAAGTTTTATAGCATAGAGTTTAAACACTTTTATAAAAGAAAATATTTCAAAGTTTTTCGAAAACGTGTCAAAATGGTAAGCAAGATTTAAAATGGTTTATATGCCCTTAAAAGCACATATATCCGTTGAAATGGATTTGAAATGAAATTAATATAGCAATGTTAAAACCAATATTAGTTAAATCGAGTTTTGAAGAAAAGTGTTAAGTTTATGGCAAGTAGTCAAAAAGGTTTTAGCGAGAATATGGCTTACATTGTTAGGAATGGTCTACTAAGTTGATTGAAGTGGTTATAAAATATTTTATCGATGATAAACAAAACCGATGAAGCAAAACAACTTTTTGATGGAAGATTAAAATTAAGGGATAGGTAGATTAGTGTAGATGATCGTACCTAAATACTAAGGAGAGTATAAGGAGAGTATAAGGAGAGTATAAGGCAAGTATAATACGAGTACCGATGTATTTTTCGCTAAGATAAAGGGTGACAAAAATTGTTTGAAAAACGTTTTATGGTGTCAATGCAGTTTTGTTGCTTTTTATAGAGGTCAAAGGGATATCCTATGTTAAGTTTTAAGCTTAAGGTGGAAACAACCTAAAGCGAAATTCGTAGCGTAGTAGAGAAGTCTCACATATGGGTTAAGCCTTCGTGACTCCTTGTGAGTCGAATCTGAAATGCCAGCCAATGGTATCCAAGTGATTGCTTAGTGGCGAATCATCTACCTCCTTACACGATGCTCCAATTCTCATCCGTTTTGGTATCGGAACGCTTTCCTAGTTGTAACTCTAGTACGAAGACGATGAGGAGGTATTGAGGAATAATTGGAATGGGTTTCGACTTAAGATTATTACTTGTGTATATCTAACTACTAACCTTACATCTAAAGTCAACAGCTACCGAGGAATACTCATTCTCAGTACTAAGTGCATTTCTCCTAGAGTGGCTAGTGATATAACCTAAGTGGTTAACCTAGCACTTGATAAGGGGTAAGAATATTTCTAAATAAAGGCATTGTTATAAAAGTGCACTTAGTTTCTAAGCGTATCTAGATGAATGCCTATAATATGCAATGCTCGTACGCACACCGAAAAATTTTGTTTTTCAAAATTTTAAGTTGAAAATTGTTTTGAACATAATTCTACTATAACCGTTTCCAGCCTCACATTAACTTTCCTTAATTAAACATAGTTGGCCAGGCTATCCTTAATTAAAGTCCAATAATGCGTACTCGAATTAGTTATACTAGTAGTATGTTCAGTATTTTAAAAATGTTTTGAAATTTTTTGGCTATAGTTGTGGTTCTCCAAAGGAAAACCGGTATTCTCTATAACCTTCGGCTCTGATACCATTTTCTGTCACGCCCCGCTAAAACGGAAACACATGGCGTGGCAGTACAAAGGGTTTCATAGCAAAAGTTAAAAGACAACACCAACCATAGTATTAAAAATCATTACAAATTTACAATGGGTTTGAACAGCTTATAAAAGAAATTACAATGTAAATTGAAATACAACACATGCGAATGCTCCTAAAAGTGAAGTGTCCCTAAGTATCACTTACCCGATGATTCCTGAAAAAGCATGTAAAACGAGCGTCAACTATAAAAATAGTTGGTGAGTAGTCACAGATAAACAAAATAATATTGGTTCCATGAATTGAAATCAAAGTTTTGATAAAAGTTTCCAATAATAAAAGTATATTGTTAAAATGAGTAAATAAGTTTGTAAAAAAAAACAAAGTTCTTTGTCATCATGAGAGATAAAGTATGTTGCCCAAATAAGATGTCATATTCTCATGGAAGATAAAGCTCGTTACTCAAACGAGTAAACAAGTTTTATTGCTAAAATGAGCAATCAATTTCCTTGCTACAAGGAGCAAACAATTTCATTGTTCAAAAAAAGTATATAAGTCTTCAGTAATAAAAGTTCGTTGCTAAAATGAGTATACAAGTTTCATCGCTAAAATGCGATGTAAGATTCGTATGTGCATCGAGTTTCCATTCATGAGTTCACAACCCAAGCTTAATGACCGAATCGTGCCCTATTGACTACTATGTGTATCGCGAACATAGTGTATAAAATGGTAAAATGCACTCAAGAGAATCGCGCGAGTGAGGAGTTGTCTACCTCCTGATAGCGCTATCCATAGTAACCATAGGCTCAAAAGAGTTAATGAGTTGTGTCTAGAGATTCTAGGGACTTAACCACGATACAGTCCTCATGAATTAACTAACATACACATACATACGAAATGTAGCAACCAAGTTTCATACAAGTCAAAATAAATACAACGAACATAAAAAGTTTAGGACATGCTTTTCCAACCCAAAACATTTAAAAACCAAAAATAGGGGAAGTCGTGAATACTCACCATGCATTGAGATGATGCAAATGGTGCCTTGACTATGTTCCACTCGTACCACTATCGATTCCTACAATAATGGTATTCGCTAGTGAGTTTCTAATCGAAATATAACACTAGTATTCTTACTACTACAATAGAATTATGTCAATAATGTGTCAAAATTTAATATTGATAAGTTACAAACATTTTTCTGTGAACATTAAATTTCAATGAATCAATTGTTATATAACAATTTATGTGGAAATTTCCCATTATTGAAATGCTAATATTTAACGTTTTAAGAGGTGTTCCAATGAATAAATATTCAAAAACTAAATCAATTTAGTTCTAAAATTTCACAAAGTTTGCATTTCTGTTTTAATTGAAGTTAAGGACCTCAAGATAAATTTTCTTGGATTTTTTATTTGTCGGACTATTTTTCACAATTTTAGTTTCTTGAATAACCATAAAACCATAACAAAATACTAAACAGTTAATAAAAATTACCAAAATTCAGATTTTGGTTCTAAATGTATTAAAAGACTTCTAGATAAATTTTCACGGATTATGGATATGTATAACAATTTTTCATATATTTAATTCTCTAAAATGATACAAATTCATGAAAAACAGAAATCAGTTAAGAAAATACCCCAAACTTTTTATAATAATCTCATTACACATAATTAAGCTGGGAAAAATATACAAATGGGTTTCTAAAAATTTTATGATTTTTATGCATTTATTCTAATAAAAAGGGGGATAAATAGAAAATAGTTTCCAAAATTACCCAAACTTTTTATAATGCTTTTGTTGGACATTCTTAACCTGGTAAAAATATAAAAAATGGATTTCTAAACTTTTTATCTGAATTTTATGATTTTTGTGCATTTATTCTAATAAAAAGTGAAATAAATACAAACCAGTTTCCAAAATTGCCCAAAATTTTTGTAACACTGTTATTATATATGTAGTAGCTGTGAAAAATATAAAATATATTTTTCAATTAGTCTTTCTATTTGTCTTTGTTTTATCCTCTTAAATAATCATTAATTAGAGAATATGTATTAAACAGTTAAAGTATATTACCAATATTTTTTTAAAGTTCATTTACAGTGTAAATAATCTGGGAGAAATCCCAAAGTTGATTTTTATGTACACAAATCCGATTTTGTGGATTTAAGTGTATTTAATCTTAGAAAATAGGAGAAAAATAGTATACAGAAGAGAAAAATCATCAAAATTTTTATGTAGCATCCTAATGTACTACAAGGTCTTCTGGTAAACTTTTATAAATTTTGGACGAGTAAAAATATATTTCCTGTTTTTAGTACATTATAAATACAAAAATCGGAGAAAAATAGGAATGCATTATGAAAAATTCTGAAAATATTTTTCTAAGTCTTCCACAGAGAGTATAAGCTGCGAAATTTATTATATACCCTTTTCAAATTGTGTAAAGCGGTTTTATGATTTATTAGGGCTAAACAAAAAGAAAAATCAAAAACCAAACTAAACAGTAACAAAAATCGATGAAACTTAATGAGGTGTCGTTATTTAGCATAGGGGCCATCCACGAATTTACATAGGATTTTGAAGTTCATGGAAAGCTATCACGAGGATGTAACTCCTCCTTTATATCACTAGCGGCGAAATGTAAAGACCCACTGCACTTCGGAGATTTCAGACCGATAAGTTTGATAGGCTCGATATATAAAATTATTGCGAAGTTGTTGGCGATGAGACTAAAAAACGTGATTGGTAACATCATTGGAGAAGTACAATCAGCCTATGTGGAAGGAAGGAACATATTGGAAGGGCCAATGATATTTAACGAGCTTTGCTCATGGGCAAAGTCAAAGGGCAAAAAGATACTACTCTTTAAAGCTGATTTTAATAAAGCATTTGATTCGATAAATTGGGCATTCCTGGACTCTATCATGGAACAAATAGGATTTGGAATGAAATGGAGAACATGGATGAATGGTTGCTTGAGTTCTGGGAGAGCATCGGTAATAATCAATGGTAGCCCAACTAAAGAATTCTCTATGACTAAAGGGGTCAGGCAGGGTGACCCTCTCTCTCCATATCTATTTATAATCGCGATGGAGGGACTCAATCAAGCTATGACAACAACAGTGAAGAAAGGAATATATGAAGGAATTATAATTTCACAACCTAACATTTGCTTGTCTCATTTATTCTATGCAGATGACGCGCTATTCATAGGCGAATGGTCAAGGAGGAACATTGCAAATCTATCAAGAATATTACGATGCTTTTACGTGTCATCTGGACTAAAAGTGAACTTCACGAAATCAGAAGTCTATGGAGTGGGGGTATCAAATTCAGAAGTTTCAAACTGGGTGGCTCCTCTTGGGTGTGAACCTTCTTCCATCCCATTCACTTACCTAGGAGTTCCGGTGGGCGAACATATGAACAGAAAGCGAGCATGGTGACCGGTCATCGATAAGTTCCAAAATAAGCTCACGACTTGGAAAGCGAACCCTTTAAGTTTCGGTGGTAGAGTGACTCTCGCTAAGGCTGTCCTTGGCAACCTGCCTATATATTATATGTCGCTCTTTGCAGTCCCGAACGGGGTGATTGACACGTTAGAAAAAATCAGAAGGAATTTTATCTGGAACAAGGAGTATGAGAAAAAAAGTATCAATTGGGTGGCGTGGAAAAAGCTAGTCTCTCCAAAGAAGATTGGGGGAATTGGACTAGGGTCGATTAAATCCCTCAACATATCACTGCTAGTAAAATGGATGTGGCGTCTGAAAACGGAGAACTCATCACTGTGGGTAAAAACCATTCGGGGCTTGCACAATTTAGACGGAAGGCATTGGTCAGTGTTTGCGAAGAAATCGAGTTCGGGGGTATGGAAAAACATAATAAAATCCAGGTCATACCTGCAAAATATTAACATTGATTCTAAAGATGTTATATCGTGGAACGTGGGTGAGGGCGAGTGGAAATCAGAGTTCGTTTCTGACGGACGATTCATGGTGTCTCGGTTAAGGGAAAGGATTGAACTAGTTGGATATGTTGTATGTGATGGACCGTTCGATTGGGGGAAATGGACTCCGTTCAAGACCCTCTCCTTCATATGGAGAGCAAAACAAGGAAGAATTCCGTCGACGGTGGCACTTAGTAGGCGTGGGATCAATATCCCATCAATTTTATGTAGTGGTTGCAGCTTGGAAGAGGAGACGTCAGACCACATTTTGATTACGTTCCCAATGGCGATTTCCGTCTTAGATTCGATAATATCCTGGTGTGAACTAAATGGTGGAAGATTTACTTCGGTAATGGACTTGATACTATTCGTATCAAGGTGCTCTGGATGTAATAAGAAAAAGAGGCTTTTGAATATGATTTTTAACGGGGCATTATGGTGCTTATGGTTAGCCAGGAATAAACGGATGTATGAAAAGATTCAAACTTCACCAGAGGTCATAATAGAAAAGATAAAAGCTATGACGTTTTCTTGGTGCAAACATAGAACCCCATGCAAAATGGTGGATTGGAGAATTTGGAACTTATGCCCTACTCTTTGTCTGTAATTTTTTTGCTTTTGACTGTCTTGTACTTTTTTGTTCTTTCCACATCCGCTTGATGTGGTTCTTTTAATATATTTGCCGATTTCCAAAAAAATAGACTGCATAAAGTATTTTATATGATTTATTTCCCTATTTTCTTGCATTAATTATAATAATTCGAGATAAACGACTTATTTTCTGGAAATTTACAGAGTATCTTATTTTGTTGATGAAAATCTGGGAAAAATCGGATTTGTTCAGAAAAGGAGTTTTAAATATTTATTTGGAAATAAATCCTTCATGAACATATTTGAAAGCTTTTAACAACATACTTTGATGATCTAGCATCTAAGCTTGAAGATCATCACATGCATCTTTGTTTGAAGACCATTGATTAGTTTGAAATGTTCAAAAATCGTTTTTGATAGAAAACTTTGGATACATGTGGTGTTTTTCACCCAAAACTTGTAGAAAAGTGCAGTGTGTTGATTTTGACTTAGGTTTTGGTCCTTGGATTTCACCATTTACAACATGCATGTTGTTTTTGGGTGAAATCCTACCACCATCATCATCAAAACCGTGATCTTGTATGTGTATGTTTATGTGTTCATGATCTTTCATTAGAATGGAGTAGAAGATGGAGAAAATCCAAGAAAAATAGTAAACTTTAAAGGAATAATGAAAGGAAATCGTGTTCTACCTTAATGAACACCACGAGATGATGAAGATGTTGAGTATATTGAGTGTTCTTGGACATGTTTGCTGTAAAATTTCGTGGTTCATAGAGGGAGGAAGAGAGAAAATGTGTGTGAGAGTGTGAGAGAGAAATGAGAGAGAATTAGGGAAGATGGAGTGTGAGAAAGAAGAAGAATGATTTTGTGTCGGGAAGAGGAGAGATATGGGGAGAGAGATCCGAATTTTCAATGAGGAGAGAGACTCCCCACCTCTTTCATTTATTTTATATAAATTTACCTCAATTTTTATAAATTTTCCCATTGTTTTTTATAAAGTATGCATTAAGCCATGATTTGTTTTATTAAATTATTGATTTAACTTGTTAATTAGGAATAAATGTTGATAGTTTAAATTTTATTTTCCTTGAATTCATTTTCATAATTTTAATTATTATAAGATAATATTAGAGGCTTCATAATTATTTTCATATACTCTTTAAGGTCAAACTTTATAAATGTGAGTTTTTAGGGCATTTAGGTTTTTTTTTTTAGAGTTTGTAAATCTTTAGATATCAAGATAAATTAAGTCTTTGAGACTGTAAATTATTTTTGAGTTTCATAACCCTTATTTAAATTAGAAATAATGCTTCTAATTTTATTTTTACCGGTTTATTGGCATTCTATGTAGTGATTCCGAGATACAAGCGAAATTGAGGAATCAAGTATACTAGTCCTAATATTCAACTTTGACTTAAGTTTCTATGAGACTTTGACTAATCTCTAGCACTAGGTCTAGTGTATGATGTGTGTTTATGATTCATGAAAAGGTGTTCGAGTCAAAGAGTGACCTAAATATGGATATTCACTACAGTTAAGTAGTTGTAGAATTCACATATCAATGTGAAATGTAAGTATACTATCCACTGATTTTAATTGTTTCCAAGTTTCTAGTAGGTTATAACTTAGTTTCTAGTTACTTAGTCTAGTATGTGCCGTGCCTATACGTGCAACTAAGTTTAGTCAAATCTAGAACTGACTTGAATTTTGACGGTTGTCTCAGTCTCCCCCGGTTGAAAGAATTTCGCCCCGAAATTCAATTCGTGACGTATTCTATTAGAAATTAGCTTAACATAATTGTGTAGCTGGAGAGGTGGTGACTTTGAGAGCTCTTTGATTACTTTGGGTGAATTCCTCAAGGGAAGGGCCCAACTTCTTTAGTTATAATTAAAGTAGTGTTTCAATAATTCGAGTTTTACGGTCGAGATTTTGGGAAGTTAGGATCATGGAAATCATGATCCAACCATGCCAACCTAGTCGAAAAAGATCATATAGTTAGATATTATTTGAATTAAGAGAGCAGCATAAGTTTTGCTGATACACCAACTGCATTGAGCGTTAAATCCACATTGATCCTTAAGTTGCATTCTAAATTAGCACTAAGTGTAAATTCACCGCTTAATAAAGAAGAGATAAGGAACAAATTGTTCACTTCCGGGTTGGCTATTACATCTGGAAAAGATATATTGCGAAATAAGATGGGGTAGCACGAATGAAAGGGAAACGATCGAGGGTAAGTTCCTAAAGATATGCACTAAGGGTAAGCAACGAAGATTTGGTACCACTCGAATGTAAAGGCTATTTAAGTGTCGTCTATAAAATAAGTTACGAAATGATCGGGGATTTCTGAAGCAATATTTACTACCACGGTTACTCTTACTATAATCAAACAATATTCGAAGAATATATATATATTTAGATAGTCATTGTCGCAAATGAAGGCAATGCAAGTTTATGATAAATTAAATCACCTTGTCTAGATAACAATTTGAGTGATTAGAAATGATAAGTAATCTCACTATTATCAAAATGTGTAATAATTCCAAGATAATGAAGATACATCTGTGGTGATAAAACAAAGTAGTAAAATAATAAAAAGATAAATTAAAGTTAAATGTTTATGTCGTTATTACGGGAAATTTTTTTATAGAAATATTGATATTACGCCTTTTGTAAAATTGACTAATTGTGTAAGTCAAGACAAATACAAGTTTACGAGGAGTCGGAATATTTTTGAAAACAAAGTTGAGAGTTTAGGAACTCACTGAAAATTACAAAGTAAAATGCTATTTTAAGAAAGGTGTGAAAATATCATTCATTGAAAATAGTGGATTCTTAGTTTAGTGTTTGTACAAAAACAATCATTTTGAGAATAGATAATCGTAAAATTCAAAATTTTTGATGTATTTAAAGAAAAGAAGAAACATAAGGATACATATCCTTCACATATATTTTTTGGATGTAGAAAAATTATAAGCATAAGGGTATTCATCCTGTGTATTAATTATAAGGAAAAATACAATGAAAATTGCATTTTAAATCAAGTTTCTGAATTTAGAACGAAAGAGCAAATGTAAATAAGGATTACTTGTTTATTGTAGATTTCAAAATAAAAACAAGATGTATATGGTAAAAAGTGTAACTGAATATATCAAAGTTGACTAAATCTAAATTATGTCTCAGAACTATACACGTATTAATCGTTCAAAACGAAAGGGTAGACTTCTAGTCTTTATGTATATGAACATGATACCAGGAGAAACAAAATAGACAGAAACAAGGTTAGACAATGTATTATGTTATTATTATGGGTGTTCGAGATCTAAAATCATAAGGAGAGCAAGAAATCAAGTGCAGGGGAAAGAAAAAGGAAGGTAGCGGCGGCAATGATTGTTATTGTTAAAATTATAAGAACAATACCTATAGGTATATTAAAACCAGGTTTAGATATATTTCAAACTTTAATATTTGATGTATATTGATGATTAAATAGACATGTGGGAGTTTTAAAGTGTTTTTTAAAAATATATGAGTTATCTATTAAGTTAAACTTCATTTGTGAAAAAGAAGAAACACTAAAACTTGTAATTGAAATTCCGACAGCTTTAACCTTTTTGACTGGAGTCCAACAATGGTTAAAATAGATAAGGTAAAGACTTAACATATTTAGATGAATAATTGTGCATTGTCGAAAGTGCGCCACTGGAAATTTAAAAGTGAACACTAAGTTTTGCAATGCTTTATATTTTAGAATCTTTATAGATTATAAAACTATATTGAAGCAAAGTACACAAATAAGGTATGTTTTGAATTACATAGATATGTCTTATAAACAAGTTTGAAGTACACATTTGCATAAATATCATGTTGGGTTTCGAGAAAACACATTAAAGTAAAGTACAATGCCTAAATGAGAAAGTAGTCAAAAGACTTAAAACAAAAGTGGTTTGAAGATCCGATGAAGCTTTTGCACATAATATGAACTTTAATGTCATATGTTTACGTTTTATAGCATAGAGTTTAAACACTTTTATAAAATAAAAAATGTTTCTAAGTTTTTCGAAAACGTGTCAAAATGGTAAGCAAGATTTAAAATGGTTTATATGCCCTTAAAAGCACATATATCCATTGAAATGGATTTGAAATGAAATTGAAATAGCAATGTTAAAACCAATATTGGTTAAATCGAGTTTTGAAGAAAAGTGTTAAGTTTATGGCAAGTTGTCAAAAAGGTTTTAGCGAGAATATGGCTTACATTGTTAGGAATGGTCTACTAAGTTGATTGAAGTGGTTATAAAATATTTTATCGATGATAAACAAAACCGATGAAGCGAAATAACGTTTTGATGGAAGATTAAAATTAAGGGATAGGTAGATTAGTGTAGATGATCGTACCTAAATACTAAGGAGAGTATAAGGCAAGTATAATACGAGTACCGATGTATTTTTCGCTAAGATAAAAGGCAAAAAAAATTGTTTGAAAAACGTTTTATGGTGTCAATGCAGTTTTGTTGCTTTTTATAGAGATCAAAGGGATATCCTATGTTAAGTTTTAAGCTTAAGGTGGAAACAACCTAAAGCGAAATTCGTAGCGTAGTAGAGAAGTCTCACATATGGGTTAAGCCTCCGTGTCTCCTCGTGAGTCGAATCTGAAATGCCCGCCAATGGTATCCAAGTGATTGCTTAGTGGCGAATCATCTACCTCCTTACACGATGCTCCAATTCTCATCCGTGTTGGTATCGGAACGCTTTCCTTGTTGTAACTCTAGTACGAAGACGATGAGGAGGTATTGAGGAATAATTGGAATGGGTTTCGACTTAAGATTATTACTTGTGTATATCTAACTACTAACCTTACATCTAAAGTCAACAGCTACCGAGGAATACTCATTCTCAGTACTAAGTGCATTTCTCCTAGAGTGGCTAGTGATATAACCTAAGTGGTTAACCTAGCACTTGATAAGGGGTAAGAATATTTCTAAATAAAGGCATTGTTATAAAAGTGCACTTAGTTTCTAAGCGTATCTAGATGAATGCCTATAATATGCAATGCCCATACGCACACCGAAAAATTTTGTTTTTCAAAATTTAATGTTGAAAATTGTTTTGAACATAATTCTACTATAACCGTTTCCAGCCTCACATTAACTTTCCTTAATTAAGCATAGTTGGCCAGGCTATCCTTAATTAAAGTCCAATAATGCGTACTCGAATTAGTTATACTAGTAGTATGTTCAGTATTTTAAAAGCGTTTTGAAAATTTTTGGCTATAGTTGTGGTTCTCCAAAGGAAAACCGGTATTCTCTATAACCTTCGGCTCTGATACCATTTTCTGTCACGCCCCGCTAAAACGGAAACACATGGCGTGGCAGTACAAAGGGTTTCATAGCAAAAGTTAAAAGACAACACCAACCATAGTATTAAAAATCATTACAAATTTACAATGGGTTTGAACAGCTTTTAAAAAGAAATTACAATGTAAATTGAAATACAACACATGCGAATGCTCCTAAAAGTGAAGTGTCCCTAAGTATCACTTACCCGATGATTCCTGAAAAAGCATGTAAAACGAGCGTCAACTATAAAAATAGTTGGTGAGTAGTCACAGATAAACAAAATAATATTGGTTCCATGAATTGAAATCAATGTTTTGATAAAAGTTTCCAATAATAAAAGTATATTGTTAAAATAAGTAAATAAGTTTGTAAAAAAAAATAAAGTTCTTTGTCATCATGAGAGATAAAGTATGTTGCCCAAATAAGATGTCATATTCTCATGGAAGATAAAGCTCGTTACTCAAACGAGTAAACAAGTTTCATTGCTAAAATGAGCAATCAATTTCCTTGCTACAAGGAGCAAACAATTTCCTTGCTACAAGGAGCAAACAATTTCATCGAGGGTAAGTTCCTAAAGATATGCATGACGGGTAAGCAACGAAGATTTGGTACCACTCGAATGTAAAGGCTATTTAAGTGTCGTCTATAAAATAAGTTACGAAACGATCGGGGATTTCTGAAGCAATATTTACTAACACGGTTACTCTTACTATAATAAAACAATATTCGAAGAATATATATATTTAGATAGTCATTGTCGCAAATGAAGGCGATGTAAGTTTATGATAAATTAAATCACCTTGTCTAGATAACAATTTGAGTGATTAGAAATGATAAGTAATCTCACTATTATCTAAATGTGTAATAATTCCAAGATAATGAAGATACATCTGTGGCGATCAAACAAAGTTTTAAAATAATAAAAAGATAAATTAAAGTTAAATGTTTAAGTCGTTATTAAGGGAATTTTTTTTATAGAAATATTGATATTACGCTTTTTGTAAAATTGACTAATTGTCTAAGTCAAGACAAATACAAGTTTACGAGGAGTCGGAATATTTTTGAAAACAAAGTTGAGAGTTTAGGAACTCACTGTAAATTACAAAGTAAAATGCTATTTTAAGAAAGGTGTGAAAATATCAATCATTGAAAATAGTGGATTCTTAGTTTAGTGTTTCTATAAAAACAATCATTTAGAGAATAGATAATTGTAAAATTCAAAATTTTTGATGTATTTAAAGAAAAGAAGAAACATAAGGATACATATCCTTCAGGTATATTTTTCGGATATTGAAAAATTATAAGCATAAGGGTATTCATCCTGTGTATTAATTATAAGGAAAAATACAATGAAAATTGCATGTTAAATCAAGTTTCTGAATTTAGAACGAAAGAGCAAATGTAAATAAGGATTACTTGTTTATTGTAGATTTCAAAATAAAAAAAAAAGATGTATATGGTAAAAAGTGTAACTGAATATATCAAAGCTGACTAAATCTAAATTATGTCTCACAACTATACACGTATTAATCGCTCAAAACGAAAGGGTAGACTTCTAGTCTTTATGTATATGAACATGATACCAGGAGAAACAAAATAGACAGAAACAAGGTTAGACAATGTATTATGTTATTATTATGGGTGTTCGAGATCTAAAATCATAAGGAGAGCAAGAAATCAAGTGCAGGGGAAAGAAAAAGGAAGGTAGCGGCGGCAATGATTGTTATTGTTAAAATTATAAGAACAATACCTATAGGTATATTAAAACCAGGTTTAGATATATTTCAAACTTTAATATTTGATGTATATTGATGATTAAATAGACATGTGGGAGTTTTAAAGTGTTTTCTAAAAATATATGAGTTATCTATTAAGTTAAACTCCATTTGTGAAAAAGAAGAAATACTAAAACTTGTAATTGAAATTCCGACAGCTTTGACCTTTTTGACTGGAGTCTAACAATGGTTAAAACAGATAAGGTAAAGACTTAACATATTTAGATGAATAATTGTGCATTGTCGAAAGTGCGCCACTGGAAATTTAAAAGTGAACACTAAGTTTTACAATGCTTTATATTTTAGAATCTTTATAGATTATAAAACTATATTGAAGCAAAGTACACAAATAAGGTATGTTTTGAATTACAAGCATTAGATATGTCTTATAAACAAGTTTGAAGTACACATTTGCATAAATATCATGTTGGGTGTCGAGAAAACACATTAAAGTAAAGTACAATGCCTAAATGAGAAAGTAGTCAAAAGACTTAAAACAAAAGTGGTTTGAAGATCCGATGAAGCTTTTGCACATACTATGAACTTTAATGTCATATGTTTAAGTTTTATAGCATAGAGTTTAAACACTTTTATAAAAGAAAATGTTTCAAAGTTTTTCGAAAACGTGTCAAAATGGTAAGCAAGATTTAAAATGGTTTATATGCCCTTAAAAGCACATATATCCATTGAAATGGATTTGAAATGAAATTGAAATAGAAATGTTAAAACCAATATTGGTTAAATCGAGTTTTGAAGAAAAGTGTTAAGTTTATGGCAAGTTGTCAAAAAGGTTTTAGCGAGAATATGGCTTACATTGTTAGGAATGGTCTACTAAGTTGATTGAAGTGGTTATAAAATATTTTATCGATGATAAACAAAACCGATGAAGCGAAATAACTTTTTGATGGAAGATTAAAATTAAGGGATAGGTAGATTAGTGTAGATGATCGTACCTAAATACTAAGGAGAGTATAAGGCAAGTATAATATGAGTACCGATGTATTTTTCGCTAAGATAAAGGGCAACAAAAATTGTTTGAAAAACGTTTTATGGTGTCAATGCAGTTTTGTTGCTTTTTATAGAGGTCAAAGGGATATCCTATGCTAAGTTTTAAGCTTAAGGTGGAAACAACCTAAAGCTAAATTCATAGCGTAGTAGAGAAGTGTCACATATGGGTTAAGCCTCCGTGTCTCCTCGTGAGTCGAATCTGAAATGCCCGCCAATGGTATCCAAGTGATTGCTTAGTGGCGACTCATCTAACTCCTTACACGATGCTCCAATTCTCATCCGTGTTGGTATCGGAACGCTTTCCTAGTTGTAACTCTAGTACGAAGACGATGAGGAGGTATTGAGGAATAATTGGAATGGGTTTCAACTTAAGATTATTACTTGTGTATATCTAACTACTAACCTTACATCTAAAGTCAACACCTACCAAGGAATACTCATTCTCAGTACTAAGTGCATTTCTCCTAGAGTGGCTAGTGATATAACCTAAGTGGTTAACCTAGCACTTGATAAGGGGTAAGAATATTTCTAAATAAAGGCATTGTTATAAAAGTGCACTTAGTTTCTAAGCGTATCTAGATGAATGCCTATAATATGCAATGCCCGTACGCACACCGAAAAATTTTGTTTTTCAAAATTTTAAGTTGAAAATTGTTTTGAACATAATTCTACTATAACCATTTCCAGCCTCACATTAACTTTCCTTAATCAAGCATAGTTGGCCAGGCTATCCTTAATTAAAGTCCAATAATGCGTACTCGAATTAGTTATACTAGTAGTATGTTCAGTATTTTAAAAACGTTTTGAAAATTTTTGGCTATAGTTGTGGTTCTCCAAAGGAAAACCGGTATTCTCTATAACCTTCGGCTCTGATACCATTTTCTGTCACGCCCCGCTAAAACGGAAACACATGGCGTGGCAGTAAAAAGGGTTTCATAGCAAAAGTTAAAAGACAACACCAACCATAGTATTAAAAATCATTACAAATTTACAATGGGTTTGAACAGCTTTTAAAAGAAATTACAATGTAAATTGAAATACAACACATGCGAATGCTCCTAAAAGTGAAGTGTCCCTAAGTATCACTTACCCGATGATTCCTGAAAAAGCATGTAAAACGAGCGTCAACTATAAAAATAGTTGGTGAGTAGTCACAGATAAAGAAAATAATATTGGTTCCATGAATTGAAATCAATGTTTTGATAAAAGTTTCCAAAAATAAAAGTATATTGTTAAAATAAGTAAATAAGTTTGTAAAAAAAAAACAAACTTCTTTGTCATCATGAGAGATAAAGTATGTTGCCCAAATAAGATGTCATATTCTCATGGAAGATAAAGCTCGTTACTCAAACGAGTAAACAAGTTTCATTGCTAAAATCAATTTCCTTGCTACAAGGAGCATACAATTTCATTGCTCAAAAAAAGTATATAAGTCTTCAGTAATAAAAGTTTGTTGCTAAAATGAGTATACAAGTTTCATCGCTAAAATGCGATGTAAGATTCGTATGTGCATCGAGTTTCCATTCATGAGTTCACAACCCAAGCGTAATGACCGAATCGTGCCCTTTTGACTACTATGTGTATCGCAAACATAGTGTATAAAAGGGTAAAATGCACTCAAGCGAATCGTGCGAGTGAGGAGTTGTCTACCTCCTAATAGCGTTATCGATAATAACCATAGGCTCAAAAGAGTTAATGAGTTGTGTCTAGAGATTCCAGGGACTTAACCACGATACAGTCCTCATGAATTAAGTAACATACACATACATACGAAATGTAGCAACCAAGTTTCATACAAGTCAAAATAAATACAACGAACATAAAAAGTTTAGGACATGCTTTTCCACCCCAAAACATTTAATAACCGAAAATAGGGGAAGTCGTGAATACTCACCATGCATTGAGATGATGCAAATGGTGCCTTGACTACGCTCCACTCGTACCGCTATCGATTCCTACAATAATGGTATTCGCTAGTGAGTTTCTAATCGAAATCTAACACTACTATACTTACTACTACAATAGAATTATGCCAATAATGTGTCAAAATTTAATATTGATAAGTTACAAACATTTTTCTATGAACATTAAATTTCAATGAATCAATTGTTATATGACAATTTATGTGGAAATTTCCCATTATTGAAATGCTAATATTTAACATTTTAAGAGGTGTTCCAATGATTAAATATTCAAAAACTAAATCAATTTAGTTCTAAAATTTCACAAAGTTTGCATTTCAGTTTTAATTGAAGTAAAGGACCTCAAGATAAATTTTCTTGGATTTTTTATTTGTCTGACTATTTTTCACGATTTTAGTTTCTTGAATAACCATAAAACCATAACAAAATACTAAACAGTTAATAAAAATTACCAAAATTCAGATTTTGGTTCTAAATGTATTAAAAGACTTCTAGATAAATTTTCACGGATTATGGATATGTATAACAATTTTTCATATATTTAATTCTCTAAAATGATACAAATTCATGAAAAACAGAAATCAGTTAAGAAAATACCCCAAACTTTTTATAATAACGTCATTACACATAATTAAGCTTGGAAAAATATACAAATGGGTTTCTAAAAATTTTATCATTTTTATGCATTTATTTTAATAAAAAGGGGGATAAATAGAAAACAATTTCCAAAATTACCCAAAATTTTTATAATGCTTTTGTTAGACATTCTTAACCTGGGAAAAATATAAAAAATGGATTTCTAAACTTTTTATCCGAATTTTATGATTTTTGTGCATTTATTCTAATAAAAATTGAAATAAATATAAACCAGTTTCCAAAATTGCCCAAAATTTTTGTGACACTGTTATTATACATGTAGTAGCTGTGAAAAATATAAAATATATTTTTCAATTAGTCTTTCTATTTGTCTTTGTTTTATGCTCTTAAATAATCATTAATTAGAGAATATGTATTAAACAGTTAAAGTATATTACCAATATTTTTTTAAAGTTCATTTACAGTGTAAATAATCTGGGAGAAATCCCAAAGTTGATTTTTATCTACCCAAATCCGATTTTGTGGATTTAAGTGTATTTAATCTTAGAAAATAGGAGAAAAATAGTATATAGAAGAGAAACATCATCAAAATTTTTATGTAGCATCCTAATGTACTACAAGGTCTTCTGGTAACCTTTTATAAATTTTGGATGAGTAAAAATATTTTTCCTGTTTTTAGTCCATTATAAATACAAAAATAGGAGAAAAATAGGAATGCATTATGAAAAATTCTGAAAATATTTTTCTAAGTCTTCCACAGAGAGTGTAAGCTGCGAAATTTATTATATACCCTTTTCAAATTGTGTAAAGCGGTTTTATGATTTATTAGGGCTAAACAA
The DNA here is from genome assembly GCF_051521515.1 of Lactuca serriola. Taxonomy (NCBI): domain Eukaryota; kingdom Viridiplantae; phylum Streptophyta; class Magnoliopsida; order Asterales; family Asteraceae; genus Lactuca; species Lactuca serriola. Next base: position 255,762,232 of record NC_136415.1, on the reverse strand, counting down.
AAAGAAAAATCAAAAACCAAACTAAACAGTAACAAAAATCGATGAAACTTAATGAGATGTCGTTATTTAGCATAGGGGCTATCCAAGAATTTACATAGGATTTATAGACCTAAGAAAGTATTTTATATGATTTATTTCCCTATTTTCTTGTATTAATTATAATAATTCAAGATAAATGACTTATTTTCTGGAAATTTACAGAGTATCTTATTTTGTTAATGGGAATTTGGGAAAAATCAGATTTGTTTCGAAAAGGAGTTTTAAATATTTATTTGTAAATAAATCCTTCATGAACATATTTGAAAGCTTTTAACAACATACTTTAATGATCTAGCATCTAAGCTTAAAGATCATCACATGCATGTTTGTTTGAAGACCATTGATGAGGTTGAAATGTTCAAAAATCATTTTTGATAGAAAACTTTGGATGCATGTGGTGTTTTTCACCCATAACTTGTAGAAAAGTGCATTGTGTTGATTTTGACTTAGGTTTTGGTCCTTGGATTTCACCATTTACAACATGCATGTTGTTTTTGGGTGAAATCCTACCACCATCATCATCAAAACTGTGATCTTGTCTGTGTATGTTTATGTGTTCATGATCTTTCATTTGAATGGAGTAGAAGATGGAGAAAATCCAAGAAAAATAGTAAACTTTGAAGGAATAATGAAAGGAAATCGTGTTCTACCTTAATGAACACCACTAGATGATGAAGATTTTGAGTATATTGAGAGTTCTTGGACATGTTTGCTGTAAAATTTCGTGGTTCATAGAGGGAGGAAGAGAGAAAATGTGTGGGAGAGTGTGAGAGAGAAATCAGAGAGAATGAGGGAAGATGGAGTGTGAGAAAGAAGAAGAATGATTTTGTGTTGGGAAGAGGAGAGATATGGGGAGAGAGATCCGAATTTTCATTGAGGAGAGAGACTCCCCACCTCTTCCATTTATTTTATCTAAATTTACCTCAATTTTTATAAATTTTCCCATTTTTTTTATAAAGTATGCATTAAGCCATGATTTGTTTTATTAAATTATTGATTTAACTTGTTAATTAGGAATAAATGTTGATAGTTTAAATTTTATTTTCCTTGAATTCATTTTCATAATTTTAATTGTTATAAGATAATATTAGAGGCTTCATAATTATTTTCATATAATCTTTAAGGTCAAACTTTATAAATGTGAGTTTTTAGGGCATTTAGGTTTTTTTTTTTTTTTAGAGTTTGTAAATCTTTAGATATCAAGATAAATTAAGTCTTTGAGACTGTAAATTATTTTTGAGTTTCATAACCCTTATTTAAATTAGAAATAATGCTTCTAATTTTATTTTTACCGGTTTATTGGCATTCTATGTAGTGATTCCGAGATTCAAGCGAAATTGAGGAATCAAGTATACTAGTCCTAGTATTCAACTTTGACTTAAGTTTCTATGAGACTTTGACCTAATCTCTACCACTAGGTCAAGTGTATAATGTGTGTATATGATTCATGAAAAGGTGTTCGAGTCAAAGAGTGACCTAAATATGGATATTCACTACAGTTAATTAGTTGTAGAATTCACATATCAATGTGGAATGTAAGTATACTATCCACTGATTTTAATTGTTTCCAAGTTTCTAGTAGGTTATAAGTTAGTTTCTAGTTACTTAGTCTAGTATGTGTCGTGCCTATACGTGCAACTAAGTTTAGTCAAATCTAGAACTGACCCGAATTTTGATGGTTATCACAGTACTTAATGGGTTTAGTGAGGAACACTAACCCGAGTTATCATTTTATGTAGAAACCTTAGAATCGAGGAGCTTTATTTTGGGCAATAATCGGGTGTGTATTTGGGTTGTTGATTGGATTATTATTTCAACGAAAAACGACTAAGTGAAACCTTAATCAATCATACCCTTTAGTGATTAAGACCATAATGGGCTAAGTGTTCTTACTTCACCCTAATCGTCATTTCATGTGAAACCCTAATCATCATTTCATGTGAAGTGGTCACTGTTGCATGTGACTATGACCTGTGATCGAGTATTGAATCAAGTATCTTCCTATAGGTGATTGGAAGTGAGTTGAAGCTAGTAGAGTCCTACATTGCTACTGTGGTTTCTGCACACACATTGAGGTGAGTTTCGCCTCACTGTACCTATGGGTCGAAGGCACCAATTCCGGCCCACTAGTACTGATGATCTGCTAGTAAATGGATGCTCTAGGGACTGTATATAGTCATGTAGGATAGACTAATGACTCTTAATCTAAGTTCTCTTACATGTTCCTTGTTTGGTTGTGGTTTTATAGTAGGATCACATGTCCAGGTGACTATCTCACCTCTAAGTATATACGGTTATGCATTCCTTGGATTTTTTATATTTAATATACTGTTATGCTATATTGATCTATTAGATCTATGTTCTGGTATTGTGTATGCTATTATGTTGTAGTGATCTATTAGACGTATGTTCTGGTTTTGAGTATGCTGTTATGTTGTAGTGACCTGCTAGATCTATGTTTTGGTATTGAGTATGCTGATATGCTGTAGTGATCAGTTAGATCTGTCTCCTGCTAGATCTATGTTTTGGTATTACGTATGTTGATATACTGATATGCTGATATGTTGTAGTGATCTATGGAGTTAGTTTCTTTTTGGTAATAACCTATAGAATTGTATGTTATATCTGCTTGCTGGTTATCATCCATGGATTGCCCTTTGAGACTATCGGTGGTTACGTAGGATAGCCTGAGAACTTTTGGTCTAGGCTCTCTTGCCTGTTCCTTGTTTGGTTGTGGCTCTAGAGTAGGACTATCTATTCGGGTGGCTATCTCACCTCTGGTTACTTATGGTTACGTATTCTATGGGGGTTAGCTGGTAGCGGGAGTGTATGTGCTGAGAAAATTAGTAGACAGTAGTGAGGTGTATGATTGTTGTTGTATGTATTATCTGCCTACTTGATCATGATTGTTTATATGTCAACGTATTGAGTTTGGTTGGGTTGAGGCGGTCCTGCTTTGTGCGGTAGGCCAAGATACCCGGTGCGGGCCAGCTTTAACCCGTAGGCATGGAGGCTCGGAAAGAGCGATATGGTTAAGGTGGTAGGCCAAAAAACCCTGGGTATTCCAACCTAATGGTTGATTGGACCCGACATATTGTTATTCCAACCCGAGGCTAATTGGGCCAATATGCTTATGATGTGAAGGTATTCCATCCCGAGGATGATTGGACCCATCCTAGAAATGCCTGGTATTCCATCCTAAGGCTGATTGGGCCAGACATGAGTATTAGTGTTTATGCTAGTTTTGCATGGGGGTATTTTGGGGGAAACTTACTAACACTTGTGTTTACATTTTTGTTTATAGCTTCAGGTTCCTCAGATGATCAGAATGGGAAGGCGAAGGCATGACCATACACATCCTTGATTTTACAATAGACTAGATCTTGGGAAAATCTGACTTTCAATTAATGTTGAGAATACTATTTTTGTAAACATTTTATTAGTAACTGGATCGTCTTGAAAAGTTTAAAATTTGTTGAAATTTTTGGGACGTTATAGTTTTTACCCTAAATAAAAAACAATTTACTACCATTTTCTAAATACATTGACGATGCATGCTTTCGACTCTCGGTCCCCCACTTCGTGTTTTATGCTATTTCAAACGCGTTCCGTTCCTATTATGTGTTTAATCAACATCAAAGATATGAATCTTTTGTTCTAATGCCCTTATTTTTCTGATTTGGTGCATTGAGACTTAGGGTTCGATTTTAGGGTTTATATGTTCAAATTAAGAATTTTTCTTTAGCAATTTGGTTTGCATATGTGATTACTAGATTTAGATTTACATTTAAAAAAAAAGTACTGTTTGTAGACACCAACCGAGCTATCCTCACGACATGAAAATTGGAACACAAACCATTTCTTTTTTGTTTTTCTTAACTGCTTTTGGTTTGTTTTTGTTGTGTTTCTCCACATGACGTGAAAACTAGAACACAGACCATTTCTTTTTGTATTTTGTGTTTAATCCACCTATTTTACCGGTTTCCAAACAACATGTCATGCAATGTCCTGAAAAACTACATTAACCGATTAGGGTGGTTAAAGAATAAGGAATTTTCTATTTCACCAACCATTGATTATGAAAAGTTGAAAGAAATTGAAATCTTGGGAAGACTCAACCCACACCTTACAAAGTTATATGAGGGGAATGGCATTTCAATTACGTGCAATGGTTGGAAAAACCTATTTTCCAACAAAAGAACTTGTCTTTAAGGAATTTTGTGTCAGTTTTTTTTTTTGCTACGATATGTTTTGACGAAAATACGAAGGATCCTCAACATGGAAGAGCGCTTATGTTCTGACTCAGAGGTCAATACCAGCAGTATAGTTTGGTCAAGTTGGCATGGAGGATATGTTTATACAAACATGTAGCCTTGTCACCTTAATTTGATATGTTCTTACGGGCACCAACGAGAGATTATTCTAAAGGGGTAAACAATTATGGGTTTTGGTCTACAATAGCAAAATGCAACTACAACTCAGGGGTCTCTGAAGAGAGTCAAATTAGGTCTCTGATTCAACGCCTTATTCACCACCTTGTTACTTTTATTATTAATCATAAAAAAACATGGCGATAAGGTTACTGGACCCGATTTATTTTATTTATGGAGCATCTTGGCATCGAGCATTTTCTGTAACATCCCTTAATTTCTTGCTGAATTCTGGGGGGGGGGGGGAGAGAAAGAAGTTAACTCAAGAGCGGGAAGCCCAAATGCGGGTGGGCATTTCCTGACGCGATTGGCGAAATAATATGGTGTTTTTATCCCAAGAATGGTTTGGAAGTTGACATGAATTAAGGGCAAGGATCTTACCATGAACTTCGTAGAGAATATGTGTGTGGTTGTGACCATGGGAGGGATTTATGTAATACCAACATACGACGAAGAAGTCTCACTTGAACAAGCGGCGGAGCAAAGGCCAAGAGGAAGGAGGAATGTGCAAGCACAAGGTAAGTGAGAACAACAACCCCTACATGTACATATGGGTGGAGTCCTAACTGACCCATTTCAAAACCGGGTTGGTATTTATTTAGATAATCTTCGCTGCAGTATGAACTACATTGGGCAATCAATGAATGGGATATACTTGCATTTCCACATCGAACGCCTACCCAACACGCTGCCTCATTTTCCTTATATAACTACTTGGGATAGAACTATGGGCTCCTAGAAATTTTAGTATTTATTTAGCATACACTGCCCCAATTTCCTTATTTATTTTGATTTTCTTTGTTTTTATTTTGGTATGTGTTATTTATTTCTGGTTTGTTTTAGTTTAAACTTGTAACCAAATGATGTTTGATTTAGTTTTCTTATTTCACCTGTAGGAATTTTTTTTTTTTTTTTTGATGTTGCAGAATTTATTTACTTGTCGAGAAAAAAGTCGTGAGAGTCAAAAGTTGAAATCGAAGACCATAACTTTTGACAAGTGTGGGGTGGCTATCGTGCGAGAAGAAGATATTGAGAGAGAGAGAGAGAGAGAGAAAATAGAGAGAGAGAGAGAGATTAACAAAAAAAGAGGTTTAGAAAGGGTCTTAAGACATTAAGAAGTGTAATGAAGATTTTCCATCAAATGTATTTTGGCAGAACTTGATTTTGTGAAGTTCCAGACTTCACGACGTGACTCCTCATTTGTTATGTTGTGATGAAAATTTTGGTTGTGATTCCAGTTTTTGACTTTTCGTTCTCATGATGTGGTGCCTACTATGTCATGCCGTGAGACTTAAGTTGAGTGTGATTTTGATGCTCTCTCATTCTAATCCACAACGTGATTCCTACTCTTTCACGTCGTGAGTAAAGTTCATTGCCTAATTTTGAAGATGTTTGCACCACATTTTTTGAAGTTAAAGTCTTTGGTTCATTTTTATCTGGCACATTCACGAGCGGCAACAGGAATCTAGTTCCAACAACTGACATGAGATGTTTAGTCTTTCCCACCACACCCAGATTCGATCTTGCCACTACTACCCAAGGAGTTTGTTCTTTTTCTCCCTTTTATTTGATTTTATGTGATTTTAATTTATTTATGCATACAATGAGGGCTTTGTATGAAATAAGTGTGACGTAGGGGGTCGATAAATGATTTTCAAGCATAAAAGAAAATAGAAAAAATGCTAGAAATAAAAAAAAAATATATTACATAGGCTTGTAAAAATATTCTAATAAATATAGTCATTTGAAAAATATATATTATTGCATTTGGGCTAGTTTCCGAGTGTTATGTGGGATAATTCGATGCGAACACTAAGATTTACTTAAGCCAATATGTTATAGTGTATTTGTGGCTTCCCAGTCTTAGTGAAATTGTGAGACAAAAATGCAACCTTGTGTAGTTTGGCGGACATAAAAAGTTTAGCATTGGGTACCTGAAATATATCCAGTTGAGCTTATGTAGTCATTCCAATTTAGATTAATACCTTTAAACAATAAGACTTGAAATTTAGCTCTCTTGCTTTATCATTTTTTTTTTCTTTTACAGTTTTAGTTTTGAGTGAAAAAAAGTGAGTTGAAAAAAGAGAAAAAAATAGAAAAAAATAGAAAAGAAAAAAAAAAGTTGTCAAGGTTTATTGAGTGAGTAAGAGATTACAATGTATGATGATCAAGAACGATGAAGAAAATTTCAAAAGTGCCAAATATTGTAGATTCAAGTTAAAGATATTGAAGAATAAAGCAAATTTGCCAAAAGTCAAAGGCGTATTCTTTCAAGTTGTAATTTCTCTTTCTAGGTTGTTTTACCATATGTATGCTTGGGAGCTTAACTGAAAATTATCTTGAGGTCAAGAAAGATTTTTGGGGATGGATTGTAAGGGTTGTTTTGTTGTAATTAGTTGAAGTATACTTTGTACTCTTCGTATCATTTGTAATCTATTTTACTAGGGCGCTTTTATACGAAGCTTAAGTGGTTATGCCTTAGTATATTTTTTGTACACTTTATGAATCCTATAAATTGGATCATTTACTAGAGTTAGATAGAACTTTGCAGTCTTGTCTATTTTTCTCTGTAAAATCAAAGCGTAATAGTGCTGAAGTGAAATCTTATTTACATCCTGTGTTCAATCTCTCATATCTTCTTCAATATTAACTTTGATTAATATCTTACTTGATTCATTGATTCATCAATTTGTATCAGAGCAGGAATCATCTCTGTGATCTGATTTTCAATTGTTCAAAAAGTTTTTGAATTAACTTTTTGGTTCAAAAGTTTCTGCACTTTATGAAATTGAAAAATTCTCTGAGATCTAAGATTGTGATACGATTCTGCATTTGGATTGTTGAATCGATTGTTCTACTGGATTTTGTGAATCGTTTCAGATAATTGTTTTCAAATTCTCATTGTTATTTAAAAAATCTCTAAAAACTTCATTTGTTCATCAATGGCGAACTTTAATCTCAATTCAATGACTTCGTTTTCTCATCTACTAGGATTATCAACAAAAATTCCAATTTTAATTCCTGAATAATATGATCAGTGGTCTAATCGTATGCAGGATTATCTAAATGGGCTTGATGAAGTATTGTGGAATTGTATCAGTGTAACAGTTCAACCTCCATTGAATGTTCAAAACTTAGGTTCATCTGGAACTACTTCTGCTGTTGGAGATCAACAAACAAGACTGAAGAACAATGAAAAGCAATGCATGAGAGAGTTGAGAGGTGCTTTGCCACCTGTTGTTTACAACTACATTCGTGGTTGTAAAACTGCTAAGGAGATTTGGAATACTCTCAAAGAAAAGTATCAAGGAAGTGAGAAGACAAAGATCAATTCTGTTAAGTAGTGTTTGGTTGAACTAAAGGAGTTCAAACAGAAGGAAACTGAAACAATTGAAGTCTACTACGATCGTCTGAATGAGTTGATCTATAGGTGCAATCGCTATGGAATTACAAGGTCCTTAATGGAGTATAATCTTACTTTTGTTATGGGACTAAGGAAAGAATGGAGAAGTGTAAGTATGATGATCAAAAATCAGCAAAGCTTCGATAGTTCATCTTTGAATGATGTTTACAATCAGTTAAAAACACACGAAAGTGAAGTTTCTGAAATAGCTGAAGAATCAAAGCAGGGTTGAGGAGGACCACTGGCTTTAGTTTCAAAAGTGTCTGAGGTGGAATCTGCTGAAAAGGAGAATTCAGATGAAGAAGGTTTCTCTTAAATTCAGACGACGAAGATGTAGCTTTTTACTCGAATAATCGAGTTAAAAAGTTTTTCAAAAAGCCTTTAATCCTAAGGGAAAGAAGAGTGAGGTGAACGAAAATTTTACGAAGTCGTGTGTAGAATAGAAAAAGAAATTTGAAAAGTTTGAGAAGAATGATGACAAGATGAAAGAGTTTAAGGGAGAAAAGAAATTGAAAGGGGATTCTGGCGTAGACTGTCTTTATTGTAATGGTACGAATCATTTTGCAGTTGATTGTATGCTTCGAAAGAAAGAGGAAAAGAAGAATAGAAACAAGGATGAAGCATATTATGTTGAAAAACTGGAGGAAGTTTGTGAGAAGGCCAAGGGATTGTCTCTTGTGGCAAGAAGAGAGAGTGAAGACGAAGAAAGTGGTACTTATCAAATCTGGTCATCCGGGTCTGATGATGAGGAGATGAGGCATCCTACTCATGGTGCTATTTTTCAAGCTTTGAGAATGAAGAAGAAGAGGAGATTTATGTACGTTGCTTTGTTATGAAATCAAGTGACAAATCTCCCATGAAAACTAAGGTACGTTCTATACTCGAATCTTTTAATATTTCTTTACAAGCATATGATTCTAAAATAATTTCATTTGATGATACTGTTGCTTACTTTGATGCTATTGTTGTGTCTGCTAGTAACGAAGCAAAGAAACTTAATAATCAATTGCTTGAGACTCAAAAGTTGCTAGATACGAAACGTAGCACGGTAGAGTATCTAGAGATACAATTACGAAATGTCAATAATGATAGAGAGAATCTAGACAAAGATGTAAGAATGTTGTTGGCACAACGTAACATATATTGTAACTATGCAAAACGTTTGTATGCCAAATTAACTGCATTACATCATTCTTCTCACATTAGCAAAGAACAACATCGTAAACTATTACCTTTTCTTGCATTCGAAAGAGAAAAAGTTGATGTCATGTCATATGATTGTGAAAACACAATAGCTGATTTTAACAAAATACCAGACGATAGGTTTGCATATTGCGTTGTTAAGATAGATGAGTTTTTAATTGCTAATGAATTGGTTAATATTGTTAATGAAAGTTTGACAAAAGATGAACAAGTGAAAATTTTGAAACGAACTGAACATTCGAAACTTAATTCACAACTTAATTTTGCTGATGTCGATGAGAATTTGGATATACTTAGTGAAATCAGTTAAATTGTAGAAGAAGAAAGTATTGATTGTTCTTAGTTATCTATCATTCATATCACATCTAAGGTTAAAGGTAAGGAAATTGTTAATGATTCGATGGTTGAGGATGACATTGGAACACCCTCTACTTCAAAAAATTTTGACTTTGATGATGTGGAAGTTTGAGACAGTCAGACTGATAGTAGTGATGATGAGGAGGATGAAGTTAAAGCTTTGAATGTTTGTAAGGAAGAAAAGAAAGTTTCAAATGAAACTTTAATTCCAAGAGTTATTGTTGAACAAGTGTATGGTGACACTGAATCGTTTGACAAAGTGATTAGTGACAAAGGAGCACATTTTCTGGAAACCAACACAGTTGTGTATCCAAATTTTACATGTACTGATAATGCTGTGTTTCTAAATCAAGTCTTCATCACCACTAGAAATATAGAGAATATAAAGCCAGAATTCCAAAAATTGGTCAAAGAAGACAATAAGCATTCAATAGACGAAAGATTTTTTGCAAATCAAAACATAGTTGAAAACAATCTCACTAAAAATTCGTATGTTTTTCAACAACAAAAACCAAAACAAAAATGGGTTGTTAAATCTGAAAAGGAAAAAGAAGTTGTTACAAAAGAAGTTGTTAATTCAACTCCAATTGTGAAACTTAATTCAAATGAATTCAAAGTGCTTGTTGCTAAGTTTTCAAAAGAACACAAAGTTTCAAAGAGAAAGGCACGAAATGTAATTTTTTGGCAAGTAGTGTCTAACGAAAAATTTTCTTTAAGTAAATCCAAAGTTTCGTCTGAGAAAAACCATGTTTCAAAATCCAAATTAACATACATTTCAAAACGAAAGAGTTTTCAAAAGCCATTGGTCACAGATAAACCACGAAACACATCTCTTTCATCAACCAATGAATGTAATAGACACCTTTCCAATTAATCAAAAGGTTGCACATGTTCGAAAATTTGATAACATTCGAATGTATGAGACATCAAAAAAGGGTGTGAAACATCGAAAACTTAACAATGTTCGAAGATCAACGAATAGTCAACCAACTACACACGAAACTTTCAAATCATCAGTAACATTTACACCACAAAGCCAAATTTTCCAAATCCTCCAATCACAAAACCAACAAAGGTTTCATGTTCAAAACGAAAATCAGAAGTTCATTCCATTAATCATTGGCTTGAGGGACAAGGAAAAAGTTTCAGTCTGGAAAGTTTTCACAAGGTCAGATCAAAACAGCCTACGAAAAGTATTTGAATGAGTCCACAACTAGAAGCTTAGCTTCTCATAATTCGAATACTCCAATTCAGAGATGGAAACCAATCACCAAATTAACAAGAAATGAGAAGCCTGAGGTGCAATCTAGTGAAAATCCAAAACTATCGAAAAGTTACATTTCAATATCTTTAGATAATGATGTTGATTTAATTGATAGTATCAAGGCAAAAGTTCGAACTTGGGCTTTCAGTTCTAAAATTCACTCTTTGTTTCAAGGTAATAACCAAGGACCCAAAAAGCCTTGGGTACCTAAATTTTTTCAATAATTATAGGTACTATGTGACGAGAAATATGATAATAAATGGTAAATTGATAGTGGTTGCCCACGTCACATGACTGGGAAGAAGGAGAACTTAAAAGATTTCCGAAGCCTGAAGAATGCTGGAGTGGTTAAATTTGGAAACAATCAAAAGTGTCAAGTCAAAGGATATGGGAAAATAACGAATGGTCAATCCACAGTGAATCGGGTTGCTTATGTCGAAGGTCTTCAACACAACTTGATAAGTGTATCACAACTTGTTGTAGGCACTGGGAATCAAGTACTTTTTAACGAAGAGGGTAGCATTATTTCGAATGTCAACACAAAAGAAGTTTTGCTCAAATCCAAAAGGAATGCTGACATGTTTACATTGGACATCAATCCAATTGTGGGTAAATCTATTGTATGTCTACTTTCAAAAGCTACATCAAACCTTAGCTGGCTTTGGCATCGAAGACTTTCACATCTCAACTTTCGAAACATCAACAAACTTGTTGTGCAAGATTTGGTAAGAGGTTTACCTGTACTTAAATTTGATAATGATTCTTTATGTGCAGCTTGTGAAGTTGGAAAGCAACATAAGCAAGGTCATCCAATCACGATTGATTCAAAGATTGTCGAACCACTAGAGCTTTTACACATTGATTTGTGTGGACCATCGACAGTTTCACACTCAAGAAGAAACAATACATTTTAGTAATTGTTGATGATTTTTCAAGATTCACGTGGGTTTATTTTCTCAGGTTTAAATCCGAAGTAGCACAAATCATGATTGACTTTATCAAGAAGATGGAAACGACGTTGAAGAAGACGGTTCGAAAGATAAAGAGTGATCATGGAATTAAATTTAAGAACAATGTTCTTGATTAGTTTTTGGTGGACAAATGAATTTCGCATAATTTTTCGTCTCCATATACACCACAACAAAATGGTGTTGTTGAACGTAGAAATAGATCTCTATGCGAAGCAGAAAGAACTATGCTCGCATAAGCAGATCTTCCGCAATATCTTTGGGTTGAAGCTGTCTCTACTACATGTTTTACTCAAAATAGATCTTTCATCCATCGTCGTTTTAATATCACTCCATATGAAATAATAAATAATCAAAAACCTAATGTGAAAATTTTCCATGTTTTCGGATACAGGTGCTTTATTATGAATCTTAAGGACAACCTTTCGAAGTTTCAACCAAAAGCTGATGAAGGGATTTTCCTTGGATATTCGCATAATTCAGTCGCCTATCGTGTGTTGAACAAAAGAACATGAAAAGTGGAAGAAACATTTAATCTTACATTTGATGATTATTATATCAAACAAACTGAAAAGCATTTTGAAAATCATCCTATTTTATAGAAAAATTCATGAAGAATCTGAACCTTCACAACCATTGGATATTGAGTATGATTTGATTTTTGGAATTTCAGATCATGCTGTTGACACTGAAGTTAAAGCCAATGATAATCATATCTCTGAATTATCAAAGCTCAATGATAGTTCAACATCACATCCTCAAGCAATGGACGAAAGTATGCATATTAATCCAGTGGAGGGGGATCACTTGGATTCGAACACTCTAATGAGGGGGATCATTCTTTCGAGGGGGAGAATGAGAGAGTGGATGTTGATGTTGAGGAGGAGCATCACGTTGAGGGGGAGCATTTTGAACAAAATGAAGACTTTCATGATTTTAATGACGCATGTTCAATTGCAGCTTCAGAACATGATTATTTATACGAAGATGCACCTTTGGAATTTGATCCAACTTATCCACCAATGGAATAATGGACAAAAGATCATCCATAGGAACAAATAATTGGGAATCCACAAGAAGGAGTCTTAACAAGAGCTCAAATTCGTGCAAAGAATGAGGTATTAAATTGTGACAACCGTCAAAATTCGAGTTGATTCTAGATTTGAATAAACTTAGTTGCACATATAGGCACGACACATAATAGACTTAGTAACTAGAAGCTAAGTTATAACCTACTAGAAACTTGGAAACAAGTAGGATCGAATGATAGTGTACTTAGATTTCACATTGATATGTGAATTCTACTACTACTTAACTGTAGTGGCTATCTGTATTTGGGTCACTCTTTGACTCGAACACAATTTCATGAATCATATACACACATGATGCACTTGACCTAGTAGTAGAAATTAGGTCAAAGTCTCATAGAAACTTAAGTCAAAGTCTAGTATACTTGATTCCTCAATTTCGCTTGAATCTCGGAATCACTACATGGAATGCCAATAAACTGATAAAAATAAATTACAAACATTATTTATAACTATAAAAGAGTTATAATACCATAAGATAATTTAAAGTCTCAAATATTCTATTTATTTTGATATCCAAAGATTTACAAACTCTCAAAAACCCTAAATGCCCTAAAACTCACATTTATAAACTTTAATATTAAAAATTATATAAAAATAATTATAAAGCTTCTAATATTATCTTATAATAATAAAAATTATGAAAATGCAATCAAGAAAAAAAAATTAAGTCATTGACATTACCCTTAATTTATAAGACAAAATACAATTGAACATTGTAAAAACTAAAGATGGTTTTTATAAAAACTAAAGATAATTTTTATAAAAAGGATTAGGAGGCAATATTTATTCAAAGTAAAGCTTTAAAAGCCTTTTAAAACCTCTTTATTCCCTCTTAAAGTCGGACTCAACCTCCCAAGAAATCTCTTCCCAACAAACATTAATCATTCATCACCCACACACTCCATCTCCTTCACTTCTCTCTCTCTCTCTCTCTCTCTCTCTCATTTCTCTCTCACACTCTCTCACATATTTTCTCTCTTCCTCTCTCTATACCCACGGAATTTTCTAGAAAGTAAGTACAAGAACACACCTCAAACTCAAAATCTTGATCATCTAGTGGTGTTCATTAAGGTAGAACACGATTTCCCTTCATTTTCCTTCAAAATTTTGTTATTTTTCTTACACTTTCTTTTTCTTCTACTCCACTCTATTGTAAAATCATAAACACTTGCACCTACTCACGGTTTTGATGATGATTGTGGTAGGGTTTCACCCAAAAACAACATGCATGTTGTAAATGGTGAAATCCAAGGACCAAAACCTAAGTCGAAATCAAAATAATGTACTTTTTCTACAAGTTTTGGGTGAAAAACACCACATGCATCCAAATTTTTCTATCAAAAACGATTTTTGAACATTTCAAACTCATGAATGGTCTTCAAACAAACATGCATGTGATGATCTTCAAGCTTAGATGCTAGATCATCAAAGTATGTTGTTAAAAGCTTTCAAATATGTTCATGAAGGATTTATTTCCAAATAAATATCTAAAACTCCTTTTCTGACCAAATTCAATTTTTCCTAGATTCCCATCAACAAAATGAGATGTTCAACAAATTTTCAGAAAATAATTCATTTTTCTCCAATTCTTATAATTATTGAAATAAAATAGGGCAATAAATTATATAAAACACTTTCTGAGTTCTACAAATCCTAGGTAAATTCGTGGATGACCACTATACTAAATAATAACCCCACATTAAATTTCATCGGTTTTTGTTACTGTTTAATATAGTTTTGAATTTTCTTTTAGTTTGGCTCCAATAAATCATAAATCCACTTTAGAGATCGTGAAAATGATATATAAAATTTTTCACCGTTTCTACTAGAGGTATAACACTCAGAAAAATATTTTCAGAATTTTTAATAATACATTCCTTTTTTTCCCTGATTTTTGTATTTATAAAGGCCTAAAAATAGAAAAAATTGTTCTGCTCATCTAAAATTCATGAAAATTTACCATAATACCTTGTAGTACATGAGGATGCTACATCAAAATGTTGATGATTTTTCTCTTCTGTATACTATTTTTCTTCTATTTTCCCAAAATTAAATACCCTTAAACCCAATTTTATTATAATAAATACACAAAAATCATAAAATTGGGTTAAAAAGATTATAAATTCATTTTATATTTTTCCCAGCTTAATAATATTTAATAACAGTGTTACAAAAATTTTTGGCAATTTTGGAAACTGTTTTCTATTTATTTCAATTTTTATTAGAATAAAAACACAAAAATCATAAAATTGGGTTAAACACTTTTGAAATCCATTCTTGTATTTTTCCCAGATTAATAATTTTTAAAAACAGTATTAAAAAAAGTTTGCTCAGTTTTGAAAACTGTTTTGTATTTCTTTCAATTTGTATTAGAATAAAAGCTCAAAATCATAAAATTGGGTTAAATAGTTTGGAAATCCATTTTTATATTTTTCCCAGCTTAAATATGTCTAATGTCAGTATTATAAAAAGTTCGGGAATTTTTATTATCTGAATTATATTTTTCACGAATTTATATTGTTATGAAGGCACAAAAATTTAGAAAAATAGTTAATCAAATCAAAAATTCAAGGGAAAATTTCTGGAGGACGTTTACTATATTTGGAACAAAAATCTAAAACTTGATGAATTTTGGAAACTGTTTGATAATATTTTTGGATTTTTAGGAATTTAAAACACTTTTAAATGTATTGAAATACCCTTAATTAATATTACAAAAATATGGAAAATGATATCCAAAATTATCTTAATCACATGAGTTATAAAATTTCACCATTTCAGAAAAATGTTTGTAACTTATCAATATGAAATTTTAACATCATAATGGCATAATTCTATTGTAGTAGCAAATATACTAGTGTTAGCTTTCTATTAGAGACTCATTGGTGTGTAACATCGTGTAGGAATCGATAGTGGTACAAGTGGATCATAGTTGAAGGCACCATTGGCATCATCTCAATGCATATTGTGAGTATTCAACACTCCCCTATTTTCAGTTTTTAAATGTTTTGGGGTGGAAAAGCAAGTCCTAAACTATTTATATTCATTGTATTTATTTGACTCTTATAAACTTGGTTTCTATATTTTGCATATTGTGAGTATTCACGCACTCCCCTATTTTCATTTTTTTTGTTTTGGGGGTGGAAAAGCATGTCCCAGAAAACTATTATTTGTTCGTTGTATTTAAATTGATTTGTATCAAACATGATTGCTATTTTATTGCTATATCTCTCTATGTATGTCTATGAAACACGGAACATTAGAACTTATCGTCTTAAGGCCCCTCCCTTACACTTTTCTCTAACAACTCCTCACTCGCCCGATTGTTGGAGTGCATGATACCATATAATCTATGGAACGATAAGCATAGATCTTGATAGGGCTTCAGTCATAGGCTTGGTTGAGAACTCATTGTTTGCTCATACACATACAAACTCGTTACTTATTATAGCAATAAACTTTGTATCTCATTATAACAACAAACTTTTGTTACTAAATACTTATTTACTTGTTTTAGCAAAAAACTTGGTTGCTTCTTATAGTAACAAACTTGTTTGCTCATTATAGCAATGAAACTTGATTACTCATTTTAGTAACAAACTTTATTTCCCATGAGGATATGAATGTTGCATCTCTTTTGGGCAACATACTTTAGTTCTCATGATGACAACGAACTTTGTTTACACAAACTTATTTACTTATTTTAGCAATATATTTTTATTTATGGAAACTTATATCAAAATTTTGATTTCGATTCATGAAACCAATATTATTTTTAAACTTGTGAGTACTCACCAACTATTTTTATAGTTGACGCTCATTTTACATGCTTTTTCAGGAATCATCAAGTAAGTGGCACTTAGGGACACTTCACTTTTTGGAGCATTCACATGTGTTGTATTTCAATTTACATTGTAATTTCTTATAAAAGTTGTTCAAACCCATTGTAAAATTGTAATGATTTTTAATACTATGGTTGGTGTTGTCTTTTAACTTTTGCTATGAAACCCTTTATACTGCCACGCCTCGTGTTTCCGCTTTAGCGGGGTGTGACATAAATACTCATCAAGAATTTTGCATGTTCAATGTTTTTATCTCTAAGATTGAACCAAAGACAGTTAAGATTGCAATGGAACACTCAGATTGGGTTGTTGCAATGCAATCTGAATTATCTGAATTTGAACGAAACAAGGTTTGGAGATTAATTCCTAAACCAAATGATGTTTCAATTGTCGGATTAAAATGGATTTTCAAAAATAAAACCGACAAAGATGGAAAGATTGTTCGAAACAAAGCCAGCCTTGTTGTTAAACGTTATTCTCAACAAGAAGGAATAGATTACGAAGAAACTTTTGCACCTGTTGCAAGACTCGAGGTTGTTCGTATATTTTTGGCTTATGCATCTCACAAAGACTTTGATGTTTATCAAATGGATGTGAAGTGTGCATTTTTAAACGGAGAGCTTGAAGAAACCATTTATGTAGAACAACCCTCAGGTTTTATTAACGAAGAAGATCCTAATCATGTTTATATCTTAGATAAGGCAGTTTAAGGTTTAAAACAAGCACCACAAGCATGGTATGCAACGCTTACTTCATTCTTAAAACAATCTAAATTTAAACAATGATCAGTTGATCCTATATTATTTTGAAAGAAAGTTGGGAATCATCTAATGCTTGTTCAAATTTATGTTGATGATATTATTTTTGGCTCAACTGACCCTGCTTTGTCTAGAGAATTTGAAAATTTGATGAAAAGCAAGTTTGCAATGAGCATGATGGGAAAAATCAATAATTTTCTTGGGTTGAATATTTGTCAAAACAGAGAAGGTATTTTTATCAATCAAGAAAAATATACGAAGAATCTGCTAGAGAAGTTTGGATTGACTAATAGCATGAAATTACGAGTTCCTATGGCAACTGGCATAAAGCTGACACCTTTGTTAGATAAACCTGCAGTTGACCTAACTCTTTACAGAAGCATGATTGGTTCATTACTTTATCTTACTGCTAGTCGACCTGATATCATGTTTTTTGTGTGTAATTGTGCTAGGTATGAGTCAAATTCACGAGAACCACATCTCACTGCTGTGAAGAATATATTTCATTATCTTAAGGGAACAATTTCGTTAGGATTGTGGTATCCTTTGAAAACTAGGTTCTTTGTTCAAGCTTATCCGGATGCAGACTTGGGTAGTTGTAGTCTTGATAGAAAAAGCACAAGTGGTGGTTGTCAATTGCTTGACAGTAAACTGGTGAGCTGGCAATCGAAAAAGCAGATGTGTGTATCAATTTCAACTTCTGAAGCAAAATATGTGGCTGCTGCTGCTTATACATCACAAATAATTTGGATCCAAAGTCAATTGTGTGATTATGCAATTAATATGAAAAAGATTCCATTATGTTGTGATTCTCAAAGTGCCATACGAATTTTTCATAATCCTGTGCAGCATTCGAAGACTAAACATATAGCTCTTCATTATCATTTCATCAAGGATCATGTGGAAGATGGGAATATTGAAGTGCATTTTGTGAAAACAACAAATCAGTTAGCTGATATATTCACAAAACCGTTAGATGAAAAGTCATTTGTAAGAATTTTGGAAGGACTTGGAATGATCGATGAAACTCCGTTCCATGCAAAAAAGCATAATGATGGTTAAAAAGGAATGGTTCAGAGGCACGAAATCAAAGAAAAAGGAATGTCATTCAGTATTCAAAGGTTACTATTCATAGTCAACTCTTCAAATCCTTCGAATTCGTATATTTGTCATTTTTCAAGGAATGTCTAAATTTCGTATGTTTGCAACAAGTACATTACAGTTTCTTATTTTATGTTCGAAAAATAAAAAATTCCAAAAAGATTTTATTTTCTTTATTTTCGAAAAATCAGAAATTCCAAAAATATTTTTTATTTTGTTTTTCAAAAATTAAAAAACAACAAAAATATTTTGTTTCTGTTTTCTTTTTCGTATTTTGTTTCAGATTTACATACTAATTCATTTGGTGTAATGCTTGCAGTTCTAGGGTCAGGTATTTTTTTGAATACTTTGAACTAGTTAAGATGTCCCTAGAAGCATGCTGCACCATGTTGACCAAAGTCTCTACTGAGTCAACGTGTGTGTTTAAAAGCCTTAATGAAAATTTTCATATGAAGATTTCTTCCCAATCACGCTTGTATTCACATTAGTCTTCAGAGCTACCTGACTCTTCTCACATGAGTTAAGAGTTTACTATTCGGTCCAAATATAATAGAGGTACATTTCGTGTCTACTACCAATATTTTTCATCTCAAAATTCTTACACAATCACACACGAAGACATATGTCCAAGAGGAATCTGATCAAACCAATCGAAACCTAGACACATCAAAACTTTGTGTTTATGATCAGACATCATGAGACAGTGATGAAAGTGAAACCCAAATCTCTAAACATTTAATGAATTGATGGGGAACTATGTTCCAGGTTTTAACGAAACATTTGTTTCAGTACCTACATTCGAAACTCCAAATCATACTCATTTCTTATGAGTGGTCTTGATCAAACATTCGAAACCCACGATGTTTGTTACCTAACAGGAGCCATTACACAATTTTTTTTCTTGAATATGATTTATGTGTGAGTTTTATTCGAAATTCAAAGTCATTTAAAAGTTTTCCAAAGCAAACTTGTCACTGACTACACTGGTCAAACAAGTAATTTTTGTTACACTTACTCACCTTATGTTTAGGTTGATATGTAAGGAAATTCATTAAGCCACCTCGTAAGCCTTTTAAAAGGAGCCCTTCGATACTTCATTACAAGTATTCGATTGTAATTCACGGGAACATACACAAGCTGTTGATCATCTCTCTTGATGATTAATGAAGCAACCTTTGCCCGAGGTTTTAATTGCCTTCGTGTCAAATTGAATTTTTGACATCACTGAATTCCAAAATTTCTTTTTATTGCTTCTTATCTAAATTATTTGGAACACTGCACACACGAAGTACTTGAGGTACTGAGTAACACCAACTCAGGCTGATGATTTTAAACATCTAGAAAATGACTTTACTTTAAAACCCAAAAGTAAAAGAGCCCTACTTCCATACGAAGGGTTGCGGTGGTTACTATTCCATTAGGGCAAACAAAACAACTTGTTTGAGGGGATATTTTGTATTCTGTCCGGGTTTTGAGGCGACGTGATAGGTACTTTATCATGCATGGTCACTTTGTCATCATCATGACTCGATTTTCTCGATGCCACGTCAAATTTCATTAAATGCACATCCCGCTTTTATTTCTAAAATCAAGGGTTACATATAAAAGGGGATTCAAGGGTTCATTATCAGTTTACGCTTACAATCACAATAATTCCCAGATACTCTCTGATAAACACCAAGCTTTCAAACCCTAACAATGACGGCTGCTGCAAATCCAGATGCTAATCTTTCTCACACCACTGATGATGTTACTTCTTTACCGATTATGAATATTCAGGGTACAAATTATCAAGTGGAGGCTAATGTTTCTCAATACCCTGAAGAACTCAAGATGCTAATCATTGCTTTAAAGAGTTCTGTTCTGTCAAAAGCAATGTTCAATTCTTTTTCTGTTCCAATTTCATGGCTTTCTCAAGTCAGATCAACTACTACTTATTCAAAAGCTTTTGATGCAGTTACTTTCAATCTTGTTAATGATAAAAAGGTCAGACTATCCGAGAAGCTTTTCTGTCAGATTTTGGAAATCCCTAATTCCCCATCGTATGCCAATTTTACTTTTCCTCAAATCGTTCATATGTTTAATGAAATGGGCCATCAACCTCAATTATCAAAGACTAGTGACTTCAAGAAGTCTGGTCTTCCTAGTGTTTGGAATTTCTTATTTGGTATTATCTTGGGGTGATTGACTGGAAGAACAGTTGGTCTTGACAAGGGTCGAATGGAGGTATATGCCATGGTTGCGGGGCTTTATTTTGATCTACAAGTGGATTATTCTACTCAACCATGTAAAGAATTTCTGAAGAGTATCGAAAACACGAATGCTCTTCATGGAATTTCGTGTGCAAGATATTTGAGCTTGATTCTGCAGTATTTTTACGAGAAAGAGAATATTCTGGTACCAAATGATGAGGAAAAAGCAGTTTTTCATGTATACAGTTGTCTGAAGGATGCAACTGATGATGCTGAGGAGTTTCCTTTTGTAGCTCGTATTCCTGATGTGATGCTCAAACATGTTGATCCAACGAATACAATCTTATTGACTTATTTGCAAACAATTGATACAACTATCGAGATTGGGATTATATTGGCAACGGAGGAGACAAAGTCAAAACGTACGAAGAAGACTGAAACTGGTTCTTCTGATAAACCACTCAAGGCGTCTAAGTCTACGAATATTCCAAAGAAACTACCAGTTACTGATGCAAAGCCAGTAACACACGAAGTTTCGGTTGCTGACACAACCTTAACTAAGCCTGTTGGTCCAGAAAATCAAGAAAAAGAAATTATTCCTTCGAAGACTGGTGTTTTTCGAAGAATCAAAATGAAGTCAAAGCACAAGAGCAGATCCCCACTCACTAATGTAGTACGAAAGACACAGGTTACTCATCAAGGAGTGCTATTTTGTGAAATTCCAGCGCTTATTTCTCCATCATCAAAAAAACGAAGGGCTGCAGATATGGCTAAACATATTTCAAAGAAGATGAAGAAGACAAGAAAAATGATCATCTCTTCTGAATCTACAGATGACAAAGATGAAAGGATTCTAGAAACTCCTTAAGCAAATCTCCAAACATATACTTCTACTCCTTCACAGACAGCTGTTATACCACCTGAATATTCGGTTGCCTAGTAATTTTCTAAGGAGGTACGAACTTCTGACATTCTTGTAAACGTATCTAATATGGATGCAAATGTCATCATGGGTAAGGATGATTCGAAGAAAGATGAACAAGTTAAAACTTCACATGCTACCTCAAAAACTTTTGTTTCTTTTTCTCCACAAATTACACCTGTCATATCCATTACTTCAACCATAGATTCCCCTACATTCGAAAACATCATTAAACATCCAATTACTTCTCTTTTCTATTCTCAATCAAGTGATCCACCCACAACCACTTCACCAATTCAAGAATCTATCTTTATGGAGACTGAGAATGAATCTAAAGGTTTTGGAGGTACTTTTGAGAATTTGGTATTTGATGAAGACGAAGTTGATTACCCAAATCATATGCTTATGACAATGAAGCAGTTTAAAATTTTGAATACAAAGTTGAATTCTATTCTTCAATCACAAGCAGATCTTGGAGGTGGTAATTCTGTGTCAAGTTTGGAGGTTGATGGTTTGTTAAAATTGTTAAAAGGAAGGATCACTTCGAAAGTTTCTGGCATGCTCAAAGACTTTGAGTCTCGTCTTTTGGAGAAAGTTGAGTTGTGTGATCACAACAATGAGATGAGGGTGAATTCTCAGAATTCCACATTTGAAAGTGATCTGAAGGACTTGTGAAAGGCGACTAAGGAACATCATGTATTGTTCATTCAAGACGTTAAAAAGGTGCGTGAGGATGTCAACTTCAAACACCAAGAGCTTCGTCAAGATATGGACAAAGAGATTGCATGTGTTCGAACAAAACATGCTTCTCTAAATCAGAAGGTTGACATCATTTGTGATGCTGTGACGAAATTTGCCAAGTTGTATGAAATTTTGAGTCCTCAACTATCTCAACTTTCTACAACTGAAAACAAAAATTTTATGGAGGTTATCACTTTGTTAAAGGAGCTCAAAGAGTTATCTATAAAGCAAGTCTCATCATCTCAATTATCTTCGGATTTTCTTTTACAAAAATTTTCTGAATTCGAAGATATACTTCTCAAACAATTGGCACCTCTTTCTCGCATATCCAGCCTTCTTCCAACAACAGATGCCCCGCCTGTTTTTACCAGGGTGCAAGGGGGAGAAAGGAAGGTTGAAGATTCGAAGGCTGGTGGTGATGATGCGAAGGTGGTGGGAAAGGTATTTTCTTCAAAGATCCCAACTACAAAGCCAATCATAGCAACTACTAGTCTGATTACTTCGATAGTAGTAACAACTGTGCTAATTACAAGATCAATTTCGAAAGGTATTATGATTGGTAAATCTGCTGATGTTGGTGGGAGTGATTCGAAAACAAAAGAAGTAATAGAAGATTCAACTTTGAAAGCCATAGGAAAAACTATTTTGGTGGAGAAGTCAAAGGAAGAAAAGAAAGCTGAGGCTGTGGTTGAACTGGAGAGGATGAGATTGATACAAAGCATAATGACACAAAGGGTAAGTGATCCTCCAGGCATGAACAAAGGTGATCCATCAAAGCATTATAACTACGAAACAATCGAAGCCAAGCTTGCATTCAATCATATGTATTTATTCGAAAAGAATCCAAAACAAAGCTACATAGTTATGAATACTAATGCAAGCCAATTGGATTTTCCGATCAATGAGATGATGTTCATCATGACCCAGTTCAAAGCCGAAAGTAAATTCAAAGTGAAGGATGAAGGAACACATATGAAGATCAGATTTCATGCAGTTCTTGCAAAACCTGCTGAAGAGGTGTGGTCACTAATAAAGATAAAGAAAGTGATCAGTATAAAGAAGGATGTTGTTTATGAAAACACAGTCCAAAATATCAAGTATGTGGTAGCCAGGGCAAATGGGAATGTTTTTGATTTTACTATTGCTGATTTTCCATTAATGAAATTGTATGACCTTATACAAGTTACATTGCTATTGAAGGAAAGATCTTTCTCTTATCTTCAGAATACTGATCCGGATGAGTTCAAGCTTGGAGTTACTCACATCAAGATCTTTATCGAAAGTTATTATGAATGCTTGGCTTTGATTGATGTGGAGTTAGCTACAACGAAAGGATTAGAAATAACAGCTCCAATGGCTCCTTCAAAGACTCAAACAGATCTGAAAAAAAGTATGCTGATGGTGAAATTTGCTTGAAGTCGTTTGGGTTAGTCTTCTCAGGAAAGGACAAATCTGGGAAATCGAAACGATTTATGTTCCAGGCTGATGAGGTGGAAAGATACTCAACTTCTCAATATACAAACTTAATTGTTCGTATGAATCATTATAAGAACAACAATGAAGGAGACAATAAAGAGCTTAAGAATATAATCTCCTCGTTTACTTAGATACGAAGAGTGATGTTGTATTCCATCCAACTGCTTACGAATTGAAGTCTTCGACTATGATTACAAAGGGGGAGATTGTAAGGGTTGTTTTTGTTGTAATTAGTCGAAGTATACTCTGTACTCTTCGTATGATTCGTAATCTATTTTACTAGGGCGCTTTTATACGAAGCTTAAGTGGTTATGCCTTAGTATATTTTTTGTATGCTTTATGTATACTATAAATAGGATCATCTACTAGAGTTAGATAGAACTTTGCAGTCTTGTCTATTTTTCTCTGTAAACTCAAAGCGTAATAGACCTGAAGTGAAATCTTATTTACATCCTGTGTTTAATCTCTCATACCTTCTTCAATATTAACTCTGATTAATATCATACTCGATTCATTGATTCATCATGGATTTCGAGGGATGCATAAACTGAATGTAGTTCAAAATAAGTGGGAAACGTTTATGAGGATCGTAAGTATTTAGGGCTTGGGAAGTATCTAGGATATTTAGATACAAATACATGCATTGTGGTTATGCATAATTAGTGGGTTCAATTCGAATTGTTTTGTGTGATATTGGTGGGCATGGTTCTATGTAATGTAGTAGAATCAATTTTGCTTGATCGCAAGGAAAAGGCAAGTATGGAGTAATTTGATATTGTTATTTTTATGCATATATTTAGGCATTATTTTAATACATTTAAGCTATAATTTGGTAAAATGTAAATATATTTGGTACTTATTAAGATAAATTATATTTTGCAGCCAAAGAAGACATTCTCGAAGAAAAGGAACCAAAATTGTTAGAATTTGGATACTTGGAGAATTGGAGCTGAAACTAGGAGATTAACGAAGAAGAAATCGAGTATTTTACATTTCCCACGACATGGAGTTACAAATATCATGGTGTGACATTCATAAGATTCTCGATTCTTGCATTAATCCATATTCACGACGTGACACAACACCTTTCACATCATGACCACGTGTATTTAAAAGATTCCTATAGGTTGTTGTGTATTTTTCTTGGTGAATACGGGAAAATCTTTATTTTCACTACACGTTTATGGTCACGATGTGAAGGCTGATTTTATGGAAACTATTTATATCGAGTATTAGATCAAATTGAGAGACTTTTGGCAGATTTCTAGAGATAAAGCTACAATAAAAACCCTCTGGAAAGTCATTGGATGATTC
This sequence comes from Lactuca serriola, assembly GCF_051521515.1. NCBI lineage: Eukaryota > Viridiplantae > Streptophyta > Magnoliopsida > Asterales > Asteraceae > Lactuca > Lactuca serriola. The sequence continues at coordinate 255,737,131 of NC_136415.1, read as the reverse complement.
GAAGTCATTTTAGAGTTCATGTTTGGAGATTTGAAGAAGAAAACAAAATTCAAATATTCGGTTTGTTAGTTTCTATCATGTCTACTCTAATTAGCTTTGATTCTATTGTTGTTTATGCTTTAATCATGGGCTAAAACCCTCATACTTTTGATTAATGATGATGAACCCTTTGACTATGTGCTGATTTTGAATTTATGAAGTTTTTATGTTGGTTTAACTTGTACCGTAAATCATATACCTTAAATGTTAAAGTTCTAGCCTAAATTGCTTTTCCTACAAGTTTTGTGTAGTAGATTATAATTCTATTTGCATAATTATTTTATCTACTTGTTTATGAACATTGAATTGCTAACTCTAGTGATTAAATAAATTCTAGAATTTGGAGATATAAGTTAGTAACTTTGATTGTGTTAGAGAGCATAATTTATCCATAATTTGTGCTTGGTTGCTTGTCTTGATCTTATATAGGTAGGTATTAGATTTATCATACATAGCCAAATTGATCTCTATATCAATTTTGTGATAACTTTTGTTCGAACATTATGTGGTAGTACATAAATTGGTAAAAACTAGGAATTTGAACATAATAACTAGTTACATAATAATTTGGTAACCAATATAAATATATATAATAATTTGTTAACCAATATAAATATTCACAAGAAATCAACCATAGAAAAAGAGGGGGATTCTGAACTAAATGAAAGTACTCTTTAATCTTGAATTTAAATCATTTCATTTCGTATTTTTTTGTTCTTCTATTGCTATTTGTTTGACATAAGTTACTGGTTTAGTATAATCAGTAAAACCCCCCAATTTAAGTTATTTTTCTTAGTTTAGCTTTTAGTAGTTAAGTTATTATCTAATTACCGTTCCCTGTGATCGACACCCGACTTACTTTTCGATATTATAAACTGACTAGGTACATCACCTACGTGCATTAGTTAGTTAGGTTTTGTTAGGTTACAAATTTAAAACTGGTAGGTATATTTGTACACATCAGTTCTCATCAGAAGTGCATAGAGTATCAAGAGTTGAGCAAGTTGACTGTGAAGAATTGCTACACACTTCCTATGGTTGATGATCTTATCGATCAACTTCAAGGTGCATCTTGGTTCTCCAAGATTGATTTTAGGTCGAGTCACCACCAGATCAGGGTTAGAGATGAGGATGTGGAGAAGAAAATGTTCTGAACTCGATATGGACATTATGAGTTTGTGGTGATGTCGTTTAGGCTCACCTAATGCAGCTGCAATATATATGGATTTTATGAAATGGATATGCTAACTGATGCTCGACCAGTCAGTTATTGCTTTCATTGATGATATTCTGGTCTACTCCAAGACCAGGGAGTATCACGAGGAGCACCTACAAGAGCCACTTTGTAAAATCCCAAAATATGGTCCCAAAAAATTCATTTTTAAAATAGATAAAATAGTATTTCCAAATATCATCCATACATCTAAAAAAAAGCAATGTATCAAATGTCATAAAAATCATAGTAGAATATCATATGCGGAAACCCAATGGGGTGTGCAATGCAGTCAACTTGAGCTTTTCCCTTTGCAACCCGAAGTACCTGAAACATAAATTGAAAACAGTAAGCACAAAGCTTAGTGAGTTCCCCAAACTACCCCATAGCATACATAATAAATCACATAATGGGCCCCCGCCCGACATCAGGCCTCGCCTAGCATCGGGCCCTAACCGATATCGAGCCCCGCTCAGTTTATAGATCTATTATTCTTAGACCTCGCCTGCTATACACATACAATCAATATCGCATAATCATGTTAACACATATAATTGTCATAATAATAGCATACATTCTAGTACTTAGGCCTCCCCTGGCATCGAGCCCCGCTCGGTGTTCATAGCAGCATATAACACATGGAACAGTCACGCAAACTCCTAGCATCCTAACATAAACAAGAAGGGTAGGAATTGGTGCCTTCGACCCACTAAACCCACTGAAGAAATCACCTCAAGTGTTGAATCTCACATAAAGAAATCCGTAGTTGCTGCTCTGACGACTCCTCGAGCTATCAGAACAAAATAAAACCAAATCAATATTTGGATTTCAATCAATATCCACTACTTGATACTTGGGTAAAATAACTATTTTACCCCAGGCCTAATTTAATCCATGACTAATGCCCAAATTAACAAAACAAAAGGCCTAACACTAAATAATCTTCCAAGGCCTACTTGTGACCCACTTATGGCCTAATTTTCCAAATTGTGCCTAAACCCCTCTAATGGGCCTTACCTTAAAGCCTAATAATTTCCTTAGTCCAAAAGCCTGATTTTAGATGGGCCATTAAGGCCTAAAGCAACTAGATCCATGAAATGGACCAAACCGAGGCCCAAATATGTGAAGCCTACTCTGACTGAGTACGCAGGGCGTCTCAGCTATACGTAGCGCACACACGCTTGCTGTCTTGTACACTGCACATACAGACTTGTATGCCAAATGTACTCCTCTATTAAGCAATCTTTTTCCATTAAGCACTTATTGCTTAGACCAAAGGTCCAAACCATAGATCTGAGTCCTAACTCATGCATGGATGGATTTCAATCTCAAAATGGCAAGTTTATGACTCAAGGGCGCAAATAACACCAAGAGTGGCAACTCTAAGCTTCAACATCAATATGAACTCATAGATCTCATCAATAGGACCAAAAGGGTCCATAAACCCAAACCAAAAGAGATCTAAGCTAATAAGCATCAAGTTCAAGACTTTATACCTCAAATGAGTGCCAAAAGATGATGAGATTCTAGATCTATAAGCCTTTACTCCTCCAATGAAGCTTCAAGGATAGACACCTTCCTTCAAAGTACCAAAATACACCTCAAAATGGTCTTTTAAGCTCAAAAACACTAAAGATAGAACTAGGGTTCCAATGTAGGGTAACGAGGACAAGGAGGCTGATAAGATGAGGGTTTTCATTATCGTTGCATACGCCCCGTGTATACATATGAAACCCTGATCAACACTCTCGCATAAGTACGCTAAGCATACCACTTGGTACGCCCCATGTACTCGTTTAACCACTTGTACGCTAAGTGTACCTTGTTGTACGACCTGTATACAACCCAAGGGTCAAAATGGGAAAAATCAATAATGCAAGGTCAAATGAGAAACTTACCGAGATTTAAGTGTTAGAATTCTCCCCCACTTGAATCAGACTTCGTCCTCCAAGTCCGTTGCCCTGAATAACTCAGGACTTGGATGCAAAATGTACTCCTCTATTAAGCAACTTTCTAAGGAGGTACGAACTTCTGACATTCTTGTAAACGTATCTAATATGGATGCAAATGTCATCATGGGTAAGGATGATTCGAAGAAAGATGAACAAGTTAAAACTTCACATGCTACCTCAAAAACTTTTGTTTCTTTTTCTCCACAAATTACACCTGTCATATCCATTACTTCAACCATAGATTCCCCTACATTCGAAAACATCATTAAACATCCAATTACTTCTCTTTTCTATTCTCAATCAAGTGATCCACCCACAACCACTTCACCAATTCAAGAATCTATCTTTATGGAGACTGAGAATGAATCTAAAGGTTTTGGAGGTACTTTTGAGAATTTGGTATTTGATGAAGACGAAGTTGATTACCCAAATCATATGCTTATGACAATGAAGCAGTTTAAAATTTTGAATACAAAGTTGAATTCTATTCTTCAATCACAAGCAGATCTTGGAGGTGGTAATTCTGTGTCAAGTTTGGAGGTTGATGGTTTGTTAAAATTGTTAAAAGGAAGGATCACTTCGAAAGTTTCTGGCATGCTCAAAGACTTTGAGTCTCGTCTTTTGGAGAAAGTTGAGTTGTGTGATCACAACAATGAGATGAGGGTGAATTCTCAGAATTCCACATTTGAAAGTGATCTGAAGGACTTGTGAAAGGCGACTAAGGAACATCATGTATTGTTCATTCAAGACGTTAAAAAGGTGCGTGAGGATGTCAACTTCAAACACCAAGAGCTTCGTCAAGATATGGACAAAGAGATTGCATGTGTTCGAACAAAACATGCTTCTCTAAATCAGAAGGTTGACATCATTTGTGATGCTGTGACGAAATTTGCCAAGTTGTATGAAATTTTGAGTCCTCAACTATCTCAACTTTCTACAACTGAAAACAAAAATTTTATGGAGGTTATCACTTTGTTAAAGGAGCTCAAAGAGTTATCTATAAAGCAAGTCTCATCATCTCAATTATCTTCGGATTTTCTTTTACAAAAATTTTCTGAATTCGAAGATATACTTCTCAAACAATTGGCACCTCTTTCTCGCATATCCAGCCTTCTTCCAACAACAGATGCCCCGCCTGTTTTTACCAGGGTGCAAGGGGGAGAAAGGAAGGTTGAAGATTCGAAGGCTGGTGGTGATGATGCGAAGGTGGTGGGAAAGGTATTTTCTTCAAAGATCCCAACTACAAAGCCAATCATAGCAACTACTAGTCTGATTACTTCGATAGTAGTAACAACTGTGCTAATTACAAGATCAATTTCGAAAGGTATTATGATTGGTAAATCTGCTGATGTTGGTGGGAGTGATTCGAAAACAAAAGAAGTAATAGAAGATTCAACTTTGAAAGCCATAGGAAAAACTATTTTGGTGGAGAAGTCAAAGGAAGAAAAGAAAGCTGAGGCTGTGGTTGAACTGGAGAGGATGAGATTGATACAAAGCATAATGACACAAAGGGTAAGTGATCCTCCAGGCATGAACAAAGGTGATCCATCAAAGCATTATAACTACGAAACAATCGAAGCCAAGCTTGCATTCAATCATATGTATTTATTCGAAAAGAATCCAAAACAAAGCTACATAGTTATGAATACTAATGCAAGCCAATTGGATTTTCCGATCAATGAGATGATGTTCATCATGACCCAGTTCAAAGCCGAAAGTAAATTCAAAGTGAAGGATGAAGGAACACATATGAAGATCAGATTTCATGCAGTTCTTGCAAAACCTGCTGAAGAGGTGTGGTCACTAATAAAGATAAAGAAAGTGATCAGTATAAAGAAGGATGTTGTTTATGAAAACACAGTCCAAAATATCAAGTATGTGGTAGCCAGGGCAAATGGGAATGTTTTTGATTTTACTATTGCTGATTTTCCATTAATGAAATTGTATGACCTTATACAAGTTACATTGCTATTGAAGGAAAGATCTTTCTCTTATCTTCAGAATACTGATCCGGATGAGTTCAAGCTTGGAGTTACTCACATCAAGATCTTTATCGAAAGTTATTATGAATGCTTGGCTTTGATTGATGTGGAGTTAGCTACAACGAAAGGATTAGAAATAACAGCTCCAATGGCTCCTTCAAAGACTCAAGCAGATCTGAAAAAAAGTATGCTGATGGTGAAATTTGCTTGAAGTCGTTTGGGTTAGTCTTCTCAGGAAAGGACAAATCTGGGAAATCGAAACGATTTATGTTCCAGGCTGATGAGGTGGAAAGATACTCAACTTCTCAATATACAAACTTAATTGTTCGTATGAATCATTATAAGAACAACAATGAAGGAGACAAGAAAGAGCTTAAGAATATAATCTCCTCGTTTACTTAGATACGAAGAGTGATGTTGTATTCCATCCAACTGCTTACGAATTGAAGTCTTCGACTATGATTACAAAGGGGGAGATTGTAAGGGTTGTTTTTGTTGTAATTAGTCGAAGTATACTCTGTACTCTTCGTATGATTCGTAATCTATTTTACTAGGGCGCTTTTATACGAAGCTTAAGTGGTTATGCCTTAGTATATTTTTTGTATGCTTTATGTATACTATAAATAGGATCATCTACTAGAGTTAGATAGAACTTTGCAGTCTTGTCTATTTTTCTCTGTAAACTCAAAGCGTAATAGACCTGAAGTGAAATCTTATTTACATCCTGTGTTTAATCTCTCATACCTTCTTCAATATTAACTCTGATTAATATCATACTCGATTCATTGATTCATCATGGATTTCGAGGGATGCATAAACTGAATGTAGTTCAAAATAAGTGGGAAACGTTTATGAGGATCGTAAGTATTTAGGGCTTGGGAAGTATCTAGGATATTTAGATACAAATACATGCATTGTGGTTATGCATAATTAGTGGGTTCAATTCGAATTGTTTTGTGTGATATTGGTGGGCATGGTTCTATGTAATGTAGTAGAATCAATTTTGCTTGATCGCAAGGAAAAGGCAAGTATGGAGTAATTTGATATTGTTATTTTTATGCATATATTTAGGCATTATTTTAATACATTTAAGCTATAATTTGGTAAAATGTAAATATATTTGGTACTTATTAAGATAAATTATATTTTGCAGCCAAAGAAGACATTCTCGAAGAAAAGGAACCAAAATTGTTAGAATTTGGATACTTGGAGAATTGGAGCTGAAACTAGGAGATTAACGAAGAAGAAATCGAGTATTTTACATTTCCCACGACATGGAGTTACAAATATCATGGTGTGACATTCATAAGATTCTCGATTCTTGCATTAATCCATATTCACGACGTGACACAACACCTTTCACATCATGACCACGTGTATTTAAAAGATTCCTATAGGTTGTTGTGTATTTTTCTTGGTGAATACGGGAAAATCTTTATTTTCACTACACGTTTATGGTCACGATGTGAAGGCTGATTTTATGGAAACTATTTATATCGAGTATTAGATCAAATTGAGAGACTTTTGGCAGATTTCTAGAGATAAAGCTACAATAAAAACCCTCTGGAAAGTCATTGGATGATTCGAAGTCATTTTAGAGTTCATGTTTGGAGATTTGAAGAAGAAAACAAAATTCAAATATTCGGTTTGTTAGTTTCTATCATGTCTACTCTAATTAGCTTTGATTCTATTGTTGTTTATGCTTTAATCATGGGCTAAAACCCTCATACTTTTGATTAATGATGATGAACCCTTTGACTATGTGCTGATTTTGAATTTATGAAGTTTTTATGTTGGTTTAACTTGTACCGTAAATCATATACCTTAAATGTTAAAGTTCTAGCCTAAATTGCTTTTCCTACAAGTTTTGTGTAGTAGATTATAATTCTATTTGCATAATTATTTTATCTACTTGTTTATGAACATTGAATTGCTAACTCTAGTGATTAAATAAATTCTAGAATTTGGAGATATAAGTTAGTAACTTTGATTGTGTTAGAGAGCATAATTTATCCATAATTTGTGCTTGGTTGCTTGTCTTGATCTTATATAGGTAGGTATTAGATTTATCATACATAGCCAAATTGATCTCTATATCAATTTTGTGATAACTTTTGTTCGAACATTATGTGGTAGTACATAAATTGGTAAAAACTAGGAATTTGAACATAATAACTAGTTACATAATAATTTGGTAACCAATATAAATATATATAATAATTTGTTAACCAATATAAATATTCACAAGAAATCAACCATAGAAAAAGAGGGGGATTCTGAACTAAATGAAAGTACTCTTTAATCTTGAATTTAAATCATTTCATTTCGTATTTTTTTGTTCTTCTATTGCTATTTGTTTGACATAAGTTACTGGTTTAGTATAATCAGTAAAACCCCCCAATTTAAGTTATTTTTCTTAGTTTAGCTTTTAGTAGTTAAGTTATTATCTAATTACCGTTCCCTGTGATCGACACCCGACTTACTTTTCGATATTATAAACTGACTAGGTACATCACCTACGTGCATTAGTTAGTTAGGTTTTGTTAGGTTACAAATTTAAAACTGGTAGGTATATTTGTACACATCAGTTCTCATCAGAAGTGCATAGAGTATCAAGAGTTGAGCAAGTTGACTGTGAAGAATTGCTACACACTTCCTATGGTTGATGATCTTATCGATCAACTTCAAGGTGCATCTTGGTTCTCCAAGATTGATTTTAGGTCGAGTCACCACCAGATCAGGGTTAGAGATGAGGATGTGGAGAAGAAAATGTTCTGAACTCGATATGGACATTATGAGTTTGTGGTGATGTCGTTTAGGCTCACCTAATGCAGCTGCAATATATATGGATTTTATGAAATGGATATGCTAACTGATGCTCGACCAGTCAGTTATTGCTTTCATTGATGATATTCTGGTCTACTCCAAGACCAGGGAGTATCACGAGGAGCACCTACAAGAGCCACTTTGTAAAATCCCAAAATATGGTCCCAAAAAATTCATTTTTAAAATAGATAAAATAGTATTTCCAAATATCATCCATACATCTAAAAAAAAGCAATGTATCAAATGTCATAAAAATCATAGTAGAATATCATATGCGGAAACCCAATGGGGTGTGCAATGCAGTCAACTTGAGCTTTTCCCTTTGCAACCCGAAGTACCTGAAACATAAATTGAAAACAGTAAGCACAAAGCTTAGTGAGTTCCCCAAACTACCCCATAGCATACATAATAAATCACATAATGGGCCCCCGCCCGACATCAGGCCTCGCCTAGCATCGGGCCCTAACCGATATCGAGCCCCGCTCAGTTTATAGATCTATTATTCTTAGACCTCGCCTGCTATACACATACAATCAATATCGCATAATCATGTTAACACATATAATTGTCATAATAATAGCATACATTCTAGTACTTAGGCCTCCCCTGGCATCGAGCCCCGCTCGGTGTTCATAGCAGCATATAACACATGGAACAGTCACGCAAACTCCTAGCATCCTAACATAAACAAGAAGGGTAGGAATTGGTGCCTTCGACCCACTAAACCCACTGAAGAAATCACCTCAAGTGTTGAATCTCACATAAAGAAATCCGTAGTTGCTGCTCTGACGACTCCTCGAGCTATCAGAACAAAATAAAACCAAATCAATATTTGGATTTCAATCAATATCCACTACTTGATACTTGGGTAAAATAACTATTTTACCCCAGGCCTAATTTAATCCATGACTAATGCCCAAATTAACAAAACAAAAGGCCTAACACTAAATAATCTTCCAAGGCCTACTTGTGACCCACTTATGGCCTAATTTTCCAAATTGTGCCTAAACCCCTCTAATGGGCCTTACCTTAAAGCCTAATAATTTCCTTAGTCCAAAAGCCTGATTTTAGATGGGCCATTAAGGCCTAAAGCAACTAGATCCATGAAATGGACCAAACCGAGGCCCAAATATGTGAAGCCTACTCTGACTGAGTACGCAGGGCGTCTCAGCTATACGTAGCGCACACACGCTTGCTGTCTTGTACACTGCACATACAGACTTGTATGCCAAATGTACTCCTCTATTAAGCAATCTTTTTCCATTAAGCACTTATTGCTTAGACCAAAGGTCCAAACCATAGATCTGAGTCCTAACTCATGCATGGATGGATTTCAATCTCAAAATGGCAAGTTTATGACTCAAGGGCGCAAATAACACCAAGAGTGGCAACTCTAAGCTTCAACATCAATATGAACTCATAGATCTCATCAATAGGACCAAAAGGGTCCATAAACCCAAACCAAAAGAGATCTAAGCTAATAAGCATCAAGTTCAAGACTTTATACCTCAAATGAGTGCCAAAAGATGATGAGATTCTAGATCTATAAGCCTTTACTCCTCCAATGAAGCTTCAAGGATAGACACCTTCCTTCAAAGTACCAAAATACACCTCAAAATGGTCTTTTAAGCTCAAAAACACTAAAGATAGAACTAGGGTTCCAATGTAGGGTAACGAGGACAAGGAGGCTGATAAGATGAGGGTTTTCATTATCGTTGCATACGCCCCGTGTATACATATGAAACCCTGATCAACACTCTCGCATAAGTACGCTAAGCATACCACTTGGTACGCCCCATGTACTCGTTTAACCACTTGTACGCTAAGTGTACCTTGTTGTACGCCCTGTATACAACCCAAGGGTCAAAATGGGAAAAATCAATAATGCAAGGTCAAATGAGAAACTTACCGAGATTTAAGTGTTAGAATTCTCCCCCACTTGAATCAGACTTCGTCCTCCAAGTCCGTTGCCCTGAATTGCCACTGGACTCTCAATATATTTTATGTGGTTATCCACACGAATATGTTCCAATTGCACAACTATGGAATCATCTAATAAGCACTTCCGTAACTGAGAGACATGAAATGTACTATAAATTTGACTAAGCTTAACTAGAAGATCTAGACGATAATCAACCCAGCCCTCCCGAGCCAAAACCCTTAAAGGACCAATATACCCGGGGCCTAGCTTGCCTCGTTTCCTAAACCGGATGACACCTTTCCAAAGCGACACCTTCAGGAGAACCACATCTCCCAACTGAAACTCCAAGTCCAACAGCGCTTATCAGCATAACTCTTTTACAGACTCTGAGCTATCTAGAGCCTGCCCTGAACCTGCTGAATCAACTCAGTGTTCTTGTGTACCACCTTGGTACATCCCATGAACCTTTGACCAAACTCACTCTAAGAGATTGGGGTCCTGAACTTCCTCCCATAGAATATCTCAAAAGGAGGTCGATCGATGTTGGCATGATAACTGCTGTTATACAAAAATTCTGCTAACAGAAGATATGTATCCCAACTACCACCAAAATCCAACATGCACGTACGCAACATATCGTCAAGAGTCCGAATAGTATGCTCACTCTGGCCATTGGTCTGCAGATCAAATATTGTACTGAAAAGGAGATGATTGCCCATCTCGTTATGAAATTGCTTCCAAAATCTGGAAGTAAAACGAACATCCCTGTCTGAAATAACTGATACGGGCACCCCAAGACGTGCCACTACCGCCCGAACATAAATCCCAGCCCAAACATAAATCTCAGTCAACTTCTCTGCATATATACACTCCTGGATCAGAATAAAATATGCACTCTTGGTCAAATGATCCATGATAAACTAGATAGAATCCACTCCGTGCGCGGTCTTGGGAAGCTTTGTGATAAAATCCATAGTGATGTCTTCCCATTTCCATACGGGAATCTCCAACGGTTGCATCTTTCTATAAGGTCGCTGATGTTCAGCCTTGACCTTCTTGTAGATTAAGCACCGCTCCACATACCATGCTACATCCCAGTTCATACAGGGCCACCAATAATTGGGTCGAAGATCCCTATACATCTTCGTCACCCCGGGATGAATGAAGAAGCTCGAATTGTGGGCCTCCTCCATTAGAACCTAGCATACAACCCCCTAATAAGGAACCCAGACCCGCCGTTGCAAGTTAAAAAATCCATAACTATAATAATCTAAGGAAGCCACCTGACCCATAATACGCTCACTCTTTCAGTGCTCTTCCTTCATAGCCTCGACCTGAGCCTCGCGGATCCGCTCCAAAAATGGAGTAATCACTGCCATTCTAAAAGATATATCTCTGATCGAAGATGCAACCACCTTGCGGCTATGAGCATTGGCAACCATATTGGCCTTTCCTAGGTTAAAAAGGTTCTTGAAATCATAATCCTTCACCACATCCAACCAACGACGCTGCCTCATGTTCATGTTCGGCTGATCCAACAAATACCTCAGGCTCTTGTAGTTTGTGTAAATAGTACAATGAAATCCATCAAGGTAATGCCGCCAAATGTTGAGGGCGAAGAAAACGGCCCACAACTCCAAATCGTACATTGATAGTTCACCTCATGAGGCTTCAATTGCCTCAAAGCGTAAGTGATCACGCAACACCGCTGCATCAACACTACCCCCAAACCCGTGATTGAGGCATCACAATAAAACACAAAATAATCAACACCCTCTGACAGGGTCAGAATTGGCGCCTCACATAACTTCTGTCTAAGAGTCTCAACAGTTGCCTGCTGCTTAGGCCCCCAACGAAATGTCACCGACTTCTTGGTTATTCGGGTCGGTGGAATAGCGATCTTGGAGACATCATGGATGAATCTCTGATAGTAGCCTGCCAGACCAAGAAAACTCTGAATCTCAGATGGAGTCCTCAAAACCTCCCACTACATGACAACCTCAACCTTGGCCAGATTGATCAGACTATCCTTCAGGTTGACAAAGTTCCCTAGAAACTGCACCTCACACAACCAGAACTCGCACTTAGAGAACTTTGCAAAAAGTCTTTCCTTCCTCAATGTCTCAAGCACCTCCCTCAAGTGATCCTTGTGCTTCTCCTAATTCTTGGAATAGGCCAAGATATCATCAATAAAGATTATCACTGACCGATCCAACATCAGTCAGCACACGCGGTTCATGAGATCAATGAACATGGCTAGATCATGGGTGAGCCCAAATGGCATCATTACGAACTCATAATGGCCATATTGAGTCCGGAAAGCTATCTTCTGCACATCCTCATCTCGAACCCGCATTTGATGGTAACTCGATCACAAATCCATCTTGGAGAACCAAGATGCACCCTAAAGTTGGTCAAAGAGATCATCAATCATCAGAAGGGGGTAATGGTTCTTTACCGTTACCTTATTCAAATCCCGATATCGATACACATACGATGAGACCCATCCTTCTTCTTCATAAATAGAATCGGGGCTCCCAAATGCAAACAACTTGGCCTAATGAATCTCTTGTCTAACAGATCCTGTAACTGCGTAGACAACTCCTGTATCTTGGGAGAAGCCAGCCGATACGGTGCTTTAGCTATCGGAGCCGCAACTGGAACCAAATCAATCCTGAACTCCACCTGCTCCTCTGGAGGTGCCCCTGTTAAATCCTCCGGGAACACATCCGGATAATCCTGCATGATTGGCACATCATCCACAGTCGCCATACCCTTATCTCGGGTATCCATGACATACACGAAACTCGAGCAACCCTACTGAAGATAGCGTCTGTCTCCCACTACTGGATAAATAACCGGCCTACGATGCGGTCTCTCACCATGAATCACCAACTCTCCCCCACTTGGGGTCCGAACCCATACTAACTGCTGCTCACAATCAATCATTGCCCCCACTAGGGCTCAACCAATACATGCCTACGATGGCCTTGTTCCCACGTAGAGGAATGGGAACTAGACCGACTAGATACCGCTCGTTAAACAAGTGAATAGTACAACCCTGATGAACCGTTGCAACCCTAATTGTCATATCATCAGCAATATCATCATCAAGAGGACAATCTAGCTCCCCCGGAGCTCCAACAAATCTCTTGCTAAGTGCAAGCAATACAAAAGATCTGTTAGCCCCCGAATCAAATAACACCAAAGTAGAGATACTATTCATACAGAATGATCCTAAAATAAAACACATAAACATAAGCAACAATTCAATATAAATAAAGAAATCAGGAGTGGATACATACCCGTCACAACATTAGTAGCTACACGCCCCTCCTCTGTCGTCAGCTGGAAAGCCTTGCTCTTTGCCGCAGCCGAGTCTGCCTAGCCCTGACGGTCGTTAGTAATCCTCAAAGTCGTAGGAGTGGGTGCCAACACCAGTCATGCTGCAGCCAAACTCAGACATTGGGCCTTCTTGTGGTCCCTATGATTGTAATGAAATCAAATCAGATTTGATCCGAAGGTGGTGGTAGCGGTACAATCCCTGCTATAATGACCAGTCCGGCTACACATGAAGTAGCCAGAACCACCACCACTACCACTCCTGCACGAACCCTCGTGCATCCTGTCATACTTGCCACAATGGCTATGGCCCTAATTTCCCCTCGATCTGGAATCCGATACCTTGGGCCTCTTTCTGAAACCCCCTGATGTCTGGACGTCATCTAGCTTCCTCTTCCTCTCCATCTCTAGGTAAATCTACCTTTCCCTGGCTCGAGCTATCATATCTCCAGTGTCTTGTAGCTGGAGCGGCTTACAAACTGCCGGATGTCGCTCCTCAGCATCTCATGATATCAGGCCTTCTTCATCTCCTCGTTCGCCACATACTGCGGAACTAGAAGCGCCCTCTCCCTAAACATAGCAGTGATCTCAGCTACCGTCTCAGTAGTCTGGCGGAGATTCTAAAACTCTCGCACCACCTGCTGCACCTCAATAATCGATGCACACTCGGGTCGAAAAATCATCCTACGTAATCCCATCAATAGCGTCATCACCCACAACACTACCAACCTCCTCCCACCAATCTCGCGCCCTATCCTTTAAAAGGCAGGAAGCTACTCTGACCTTGTCCCCCTTGGGACAACGACTGGTATGGAAAGTGTTAACAACATCTGCTAACCAACATCTGCTCACAATGGGGTCCTTCTCCCCATGATAGTCTGGAGCTCCACAAGCTCAGAACTCCCTGAATGTCAAAGATTGAGCTCCTCCTATAGCCATCATCTCATATCAAAACAAGCTCAATCGGTCCTCCAAAACCTCCAAGATACCCTTTGTGACCGAGCTGAAGATCACAGGAGTCTGATCGAGAATGGAACGAGTAATCTTTAACGAGAGAAACTCCTTAGTCTACTCATCGAGCTACCCGACTCCTAATCTTGAGCCTGAATCCTCGCCAACACCTGAGCTGCCAACTGGTCTGCCCCGTAATACCACCATACTGAAAATAGACCACAAAAACTATCAGAATATGCATCAAAACATACCAGGGAATTACAACCCCACAAGCTTCCTGATTTTATCGCAACCCTCCTTAAATCGAGTATGGATCCTCTACTTCCAGTAGTACGGTCCCATACTACCTTCCACATCTATCTGTACTTTACTCAAGAATTGCTTTGAGTCAGCTAGGTTACTCTAATCCATCTAACCACCCCTCACAAATAAGGCTCCCAACACTAGATCTGTTCCTAGGTTTTCCTAGGGCAACTCCATACCATTCTCTGCCATCAGTCGTAGAAAGAATTCCTACTATCTGCTTCTAACTAACTCGCAAATACTATCACATATCACTAAAACTAGATAATTCGTCAAATGAAAGATCTCACACTACAACAATTGGACTCCAACAAGAGCTGTGCAATAGAGTTAAAACCTAACCTTCTAAAATTATTTAGTTCCCATGATATGTAAATTAGAATATTCGCTTACCACTTAATTGAAGCTAGTTAGAACTCCTAAAATCACAAAGGAAGTAGTATTCGAGCATTAACTATCAGAACCAAGCATAACCTATTCATGTCATCCTATCATTGACTGATTAGTACTAGCATGCATGTCTACAAGCTCATACAACATGCATACAAAGGCATCCCTCCTATAATTATATCATGCAAAACTAAGCAGATCCTTAGCCCTAACTAGCATGCAATTCAGAGATTCACAAATTCAAACATATCAAATCACATGTATGGGTAATTTGGGAAAACTTACTTGAGCTTGGTCGGTTGCATGCACCACACACTTTAGTTTGAATTTAGACACACCCGAGAGTGTGCTCGAATCCCTCAAACCAAGGCTCTAATACCAACTTGTAACATCCCAAAATATGGTTACAAATTTTATTTTTAAAATAGATAAAATAGTAATTCCAAATATCATCCATACATATCAACAAAAACCATTGTATCAAATGTCATAAAAATCAGAGTAATATCATATGCGGAAACCCAATGGTGTGTGCAATGCAATCAACTCAAGCTCTTCCCTTTGTAAACGGAAGTACCTACAACATAAACTAAAAATAGTAAGTACAAAGCATAGTGAGTTCCCTAAAATTACGCCATTCCATACATACTAAATCACATACTCAGCTCCCACCCGAAATCGGGCCTCACCCAACATCGAGCCCCATTCGGTTTACATATCTGTTATTCTCAAGCCTCGCATGGCATCGATCCCCACTCGGTATTCATAGCAGAACATAACACATGGAAGGGTCATACAGACTCCTAGCATCCTAACATAACCAAGAAGGGCTGGCATTGGTGCCCTCAACCCGTTAAACCCTGTGAGGAAATTAACCTCAAATATTGAATCACATAGAAAGAAATCCTAAGCTATTGCTCTGACAACTCCTCGAGCTATCAGAACAATATAACACCCAATCAATACTTGGGTCTCAATCAATATCCAATACTCCATACTTGGGGTGAAATAAATATTTTACCCCTGGCTTAATTTGATCCATGACTAAGTCCCAAGTCCAAAATACAAAAGGCCTAACACAAAATAATCTTCCAAGGCCCACTGGTGACCCACTTATGGCCCAATTTTCCAAATTGGGCGCAAACTCCTATAATGAGCCTTACCCTAAAGGCCAATAATTTCCTTAGTCCAAAAGCCTGATTTCAGATGACCGACTAAGGCCCAAAGCTACTAGGTCCATGAAATGGCCTAAACCGTAGCCTAAATATGCGAATCCCACTCTGACTAAGTACGCATGGAGTACTCAGCTGTACGCAGAGTGTACACGCTTGCTGGCATGCATGTTGTGCGTACATACTTGTACACCCAACATACTGCTTTATTAAGCGAAAAACAATTGTACGCCATCATACTCCTCTATTAAGCAAACTTTTTCCATTAAGCACTTAATCTTTAGCCCAAAGGTCCAAACCATGTATCTATGTCCTAATTAATGTCTAGACACATAAAGTCACTGACTTGGTGATATTGCATGTCCAAAATGAATCCAAACTCAAAATATAACATTCTACTTTCATGAAAATGGCCCTAACTCATGCATGGATGGATTTCAACCTCAAATAACACCAAGAGCGGCAACTCTAAGGTTCATAAATGATATGAACTCGTAAGATCTCATTAATGGAACCAAAAGGGTCCATAAGCCCAAACCAGAAGAGTTCTAAGCTAATAAGCATCAAGTTCAATACCTTATACCTCCAATCAGTGCCAAAAGATGATGAGATTCTGGATCTATAAGCCTTTACTCCTCCAATGAAGCTTCAAGGATAAACACCTTCCTTTAAAGTACCAAAATACACCTCAAAATGGTCTTCTAAGCTCAAAAACACACAAGATAGAATTACGGTTAGAATGTAGGGTAAGGAGGGAAAGGAGGGTGATAAGATGAGGGTTTCAAGTCCATATGGATGCTTAAATAGTGTCCAACCCTGGAAATTAAGGTTTTCATTAACCTTGCGTACGAAGCTGTACGCCCTGCATACGCATCCAAAACCTGGATCAACACTCTCGCATGAATACACTAAGCATACCACTTGGTACATCTTGCGTACTCGCTTCACCAATTGGTATACTAAGTGTACCTTGTTGTACGCCTTGCATGCAACTCAAGGGTCAAAATGGGACAAACCAATAATACAAGTTCAAAAGAGAAACTTACCGAGATTCAAGCATTAGATACTTGATGTACTGAGGAAGGAAATGCTATATTCTGAGTTCTCGAAGTGTGATTTTTGGTCGACTCGGTCAATATTGAGGCAGCTTTGTAGTGTAAGATCTCAAAGTCCCCATCTAAGATCAAAAGTTTTCTAAGTTTGGCAGGTTACTATCAGGGGTTCATCCAGGATTTCTCAAAAATTGTTGTCCCTCTTACTCTCTTGATGAAGAAGAGTGTAGATTTCCATTAGGGGCCTGAGCAACAGGATGCATTTAAGACTCTAAGGAAAAGGTTATATGAGGCCCCGTTATTGACGCTTTCAGAGAGTGGTGAGGATTTTGTGATATTTTGTGATGCTTTGATCACGGTTTTAGGGGCGGTGCTCATTCAGTGGGGTAGATTTATTGTGTATACTTCCAGGCAGTTGAAGCCTCTTGAGGTTAGGTATCTGACTCACGATTTGGAATTGGGGGATTTGATGCCCTCATGATTTGGAAACACTATATATATGGTGTTCGGTGTACCATCTACACGGGTCAAAAGAGCTTGAGATATCTTATGGATCAGTCGGATCTGAACATGAGGCAACATAGGTGGCTTAACGTGGTTAAGGATTATGACTATGAGATTCTTTAACATCCAGGGAAGGCCAATATGCTCGCAGACGCATTGATCCGTAAGGCAGCTAGTCCTCCTATTCAAGGATTATGTTTGAGGATGAACATCGTTTCACCGCTTTCGGAACTGATCAGGGAAGCTCAAGTCGAGGGAATTATGAGGGAGAATTTGTATAGGAGAAGATTAAGGGCCAGACTAGAAAATTTGTTACCGATAATCGATGGCTTATGACCCAGTATGGGTGGGCAGCAGTCCCTGTTTCTAGTGTGTTCCGACAAACTTTGTTAGAGGAGGTGCACAAGTCCAGGTTCTCAATACACACTGGAGCCACGAAAATGTATCGAAACTTGATACTTAGGTATTGGTGGCCATGCATGAAGCGAGAGATAGTTTAGCATGTGGAGAGATGCTTGACTTTTCAGATTGTCAAAGCAAAGAACTAGAGACCGCACGACAAGTTGCAGCCGTTGGAGGTTCCCATGTGGAAATGGGAGCAGATTACCATGGATTTCATCACCAAATTTCCAAGGAAGACAAAGGGATTTGATGTCATATGGGTTATTTTGGATCGCCTGACCAAGAGCACACATTTTATTTCCATACAGGAGAGTTCTTCGGTCGAGAAATTCGCCGACATTTATGTTTGTGATATCGTTGATCGTCAAAGTGTGCTGGTATCCATTGTATCTGATCATGATGTGTGATTCACTTCCCGGTTTTGGCAGAGGTTTCATGAGGAGTTGGGTACGAGACTACACATCAGCACCACTTATTACCCTCAGACCAATAGTCAGGGTGAGCCGACTATTCAGACACTTAAGGATATGTTGAGGGATTGTGTCATCGATTTTGGTGGGAGTTGGGACTATTATCTCCCTGCAGCAAAGTTTTCTTACAACAACTACCATTCCAACATCGGTGCACCTCTGTATGAACATATATATGGGAGGAAATGTTGCACTCTAGTTTTTTGGGGAGAGGTACGCCATTGGGTCATGGAGAGGATAGAGGTTGTACTTCAGACGACACAACTTATTCAACAGATCAGGCATAGTTTGTAGATAGTGTAACATCCTAAAACAAACATAAATTTTTTCATTTTTTGTTCATCAAATCACATAGTGTTTGTCGCAAAAAATCGTCATAGTAAAAATGTATCATAATCATCAGAGTACAATAACAATCATCATGCGGAAAAATCATCAGGAGGAAATATTGTGAAGTCAAGTCGGGCCTTTCCCTTTGGAACTAGAAGTACCTGAAAATGTTCAAACCACAAACCACAATGTGACAACCGTCAAATTCTGGTCAAGTCAAAGTCAAATAAAGTCAATAAGTCAAACCGGTCACCTTAGTTAACCCTTGTATACTAGGGTTTACATTATGTAATTACTAAACAAATCGCTATTCTAATGAGAGATCATAAATTGAAAAGTTCGTACATCTAGATTTCCTTAACCTAAAACTGTGGTAAGTAACGAACCAAACCGATAAAACAATGTTGCATACTCATTGGGAGTGTGTAAGATCCTTAAACATGGCTTAATGGGGCTTACGGACCTCGCGTTGCGAAGCCGGACACTCACAAATGTCACACACGAAACCTCTCTCAATCGTTTTCACTCTATCTCTCTTTATCGAGAATCTCTCCCAAATCTCTCCAAGAATGAAGAATCTCTCCCAAATCTCTCCAATAAGGTGAAATCTCTCTCAAAACCTCTTTTGGATTTATTTTGATCATTTGGGGCATCCCGACACTTGACTTGGTGAAAAACCACTCGATACGGGGAGAATCCTTGGAAATTAGCCTCTTAGGGCCGAAGCCTCTCTATAGGGGCCAAAACCCTCTTTGAACCGAGGCCACATAAACCGAGTCCGAGGCCCCTGAGTAGCCGCAGCCACCGAGCTGAAGCCCAGAGCCGCAGCCGTCAAGACCGCAACTACGAAGCCGGAGCCACCGAACCCGGAACCAAGCCCCACAGCGAGCTTCACTTCGGACCGCAGCGAGCCTTCTGCATCAGCAGCGAAACCCTTCAACAGCCTTGTCCTGAACTTCGGATTTTAGCTCTCCCTTCCCGGTTTTCAATATTTTTAACATTTTAAGCCCGTTTTTAACTATTTTAACGTGGGATTTTCTCTAATAATCATATTTTAGCATATAAGACCCTAAATATTCATAATATAAACATATTTTATGAAAATATTTATTAAGAATAAAATCCATTAAGGGAAATCATGAGGTGGAGTGTGGATCTTGCCATAATATTTGACACAAACAACCACCCCATGCCTATTCCTTTGACCAGCCATTGTACTCCCCACCATACCTGGTTATTCAAGGGTACTTTCCCACTCTTTTCTTCAGCAAATCAATATCCAAAGAGTTGGGAAAGTACTCCACTCACTCTTCATTTCTCTCATTTCTCTCATTTCCACCCAAGGAACAAACACCTTTTCTCTCAAACTCCCCCCCCCCCCCCTCAAATTCGAGATTCAAGGCTGATCATCAAGTTTTCTTATACTCTTGGTAAGTATAATTCATTCCCCTTGTGTTGATTACACTTCCCTTTTACTCAAATCCTTGATTCCTTACACAAACATCATCACATTCATGTTAGATCTTCGAATATTCAAGCGATCCTTCAAGTGTTCTTGAGTTGAACACTTCTCTTCTTCAACACTCATCTACTGAAACCACTCAAGGTGAATTCATACCCCTACATTTTCATGTTTTCTCAAGTTTTTAGGGGGCTAATACAAGTTAAAACACCAAGAACATAACTAAACTTTTCTAACAGCTTTCATCAGAAAAGTTGGACTGCATTCACGGACTGTTTTGGACAACTTAAACATTTTAGTTTTCAAACCTGTTTTAGGTGCAAGTAGTTCCAGTTCTTAGCTTTAAAATGACTACTTGCACATCTCCATACGATTTTTCTACAATTTATGGTGATTTTTACAAAACAGTCTAGCATTCCAAGAACAAATCCGGACCAGTCTGTGAATATGAACATTTTAACACAAGTTAAAGGCTTCCAAAAATCATGATAAAAGTTATGAATAAACTAGACACATTTTAGGAACTCTCAGAATTTACGTATTCAGTTTTCGACTTTGAATGATTTTTCTATGATCTTTCTAAAACAGTGCAGAAAGGTTAAAAACTAGTTAACAGCTTACAACTTTCAACACACTTTGTAACATGTTGAGCAAAGTGTTAAATCTTTGATGACTTCATATTTTACATGTGTTTCTTGTTGTGGCATAATTATATAACAGAAAATACTCACTGAATTGTAAGAATTCTCCATCATTACCATTAGTACAAAACAAAGCAAGATAAACATAGTTATATTTTGCTATACATTCGACTTACATGGAAAAGGGTTCTTATACACCACAAACAAACATACTAAACTATAATAGGTATAGTTAGGTTGCATATACATTTCAAACATTTTGATAAACTCTAATATGTATAGTTTATGTTCATTTACATTACAAAAGGCTTTCATACGAAAAAGGGTACAAATACAAAGTATCGGTTTCATACCAAAAAGGGGTACAAATACAAAGTACCAATTTTAGGTTTTCATACGAAAAGGGTACAGAAACAAAGTACCGGTTTTATACAAAAAGGGGTACAAATACAAAGTACCAGGTTTTCATACGAAAAGGGGTACAAATACAGAGTACCGGTTTCATACAAAAAGGGGTACAAATACAAAGTACCGGTTTTATACAAAAAGGGGTACAAATACAAAGTACCAGGTTTTTTATATAAAAAGGGGTACATATACAAAGTACCAGGTTTTCATACGAAAAGGGGTACAAATACAAAGTACCAGTTTTATACAAAAAGGGGTACAAATACAAAGTACCGGTTTTATACAAAAAGGGGTACAAATACAAAGTACCAGACTTTCATACGAAAAGGGGTACTAATACAAAGTACCGGTTTCATACAAAAAGGGGTGCAAATACAAAGTACCAATTTTATACAAAAAGGGGTACAAATACAAAGTACCAGGTTTTTATACAAAAAGGGGTACAAATACAAAGTACCAGGTTTTTATACAAAAATGGGTACAAATACAAAGTACCAGGTTTTCATACGAAAAGGGGTACAAATACAAAGTACTGGTTTTATAGAAAAAGGGGTACAAATACAAAGTACTAGGATTTTATACAAAAAAATGGTACAAATACAAAGTACCAGATTTACATAAAATAGTTTTTATGATATTAAAACTATATTTCATCTAGAATTGTTAGACTTCAGCTATAGTTGCTAAGCGTATATGCTAGAGTTGTATAAGAATCTAGTCTCGATCGACTTAGAATTGGTGGGCCCGCCTCATCTCCTGTTCCTCGTTGGGTTGTGGACCTAGGGCAGACCCACTATATTCAACGGTTTATCTAACTTAAATCTTATATAACTTATATACGATGGAAGATTATAGAAGAAATCTACGGGTTTTTCTAGGGTTCATTATCACATAATATAGGAATATTCTTTCACACTTAACTATGAAATATATTGGATTTTCTAGAAATCAATCTTTATCGATTTTACAAGGAAAACGGTTTCTTCCTCAAACAAAAATCTGATGAACTCACCAACTTAATTGTTGATACTTTTTCAAAACTACTTGTATTCTCAGGAAATCAGTGAAACAGGAAAACATCAGCGCTTTGAGGATGGGACGTTACATCATCAAACAATTTATTTTGTCATCATAATGTAATTGATTTTGAAACACGTAAACATATACTTTGGTGTAAATTTTTCAGTTATATTTATGATGGTTGTATTTACTTTGAGTACTATTATACTTGTTGTTGTGATACTATACATGAAGTCCGCCACACCCGGACGTTTCCGCCATCCTTGGTTTGGGGGTGTGACACACAAGCACAAAGCTTAATGAGTTACCTAAAATACCACATACACTACAAATGGGCCCAACCTAAATTAACAAATAGGCCCAGCCCAACATACATACAAATGAACCCAATGCAACATACATTCAAATAGTTCTAACTTAACATACAAATGGGCCTAACCCAACATACATTCAATTAGGTCTAGCCTAACAGACATACCCAAGAGTCATAAAGACAGATAGCATCCTACATAATATAATAAGAAGACTCACTTGTCTTACGAAGTCAGATAAACCACAACTAATTGCCACAAAATACAACACACCTAACAATCAAACAAGATCTAACCTTAGTCTATACCCTAGAACTAGCACTTTGACCTAAAGTAAACCCATGTCAAAAGGTCAAAGGTGAAAGTCAATTGTCTAAAGTTGACTTCAGAGGGTCACCATATCTTCACCTCCTATTTGTCACGTCATGGCATAATAAAGAGAAAATAGATGTGCACCTCCCCCACTCGCCACATCATCGCAGCCAAACGCCATGTCATGGAAACTACGTTCAATATCTTAAAGTATTTATCCATCTTCCATCATTTTCATGAGCTCCAAAGCATGGATCTGATTCTTCCCAAGGTACTAATGGATAAAGTTTCCAACTTTAGACATTGAGACATCCCTCTAAGCCAAAATCTTAATTCCAAGGTTGTAGAAGGAAACTTGATGCATGGAATCAACGTTTAAGCATGTAATTTGTCTTCAATCCAAAACTTCAAAAAGGGTTTTAGAGACCCTAATGATCCCTAAAAATGCAAACTTTATGGACATGTATGCCCTATGCATGTCCTTTCCCAAATTTATGTCAAAAGATACAATATGACCTAAGATTCATGAAAAGTCCCCAAATCAGCACCACATCCTAGATCTATGAGATATAATGCTCTTGGGACTCAGAAAGATTTTAAAGTTGCAAACTTTATATCTTTACTCATCCCATCCTCACAATAGGGCAAAATATGGCATAAAGCATATATATAAGAGGCTTACATCAAAAAGAGGAGAGTTTTGAAGACTTACAAGAAGTCCAACAGGTACACACAAGGACGATGAGAGATTTGTTGGAGGAATTAAGCACAAATTCTTCTTTTCTTTCTTTCAAAATCACTACAAGCTTGCAAAAGTGAGCTCAAAAGCCTCAAGAGGGCTAGGGTTCGGGCTAAGGGGCGTTTGGAGGTGATGGAGGCTGAGGGTGGGGAAACGCTAGCCATAACTTCCTTTAAATAGGTCTTAAGGCCCAAAAATTAGGGTTTTAAATAAAATGGATGCCACGTCATGGTTAACATATTGTCACATCGTGGCCAACATATTGCGACGCCGTGACACTCACTTAAGATGTGCTCCTCAAGAAAGCTTTGCCATGTCATTGTGATACTTTCACCATGTTGTGGCCAACCAAAATTTTCAAAACACATTTAAAATTCATACTTCGGAATCCAGATATTACAAACATCTTAGAGCCGGCAGAAGAGTTATGTTGATAGGCGAAGATCCGAGTTAGAGTTTCAGGTCAGGGACATGGTTTTACTGAAGGTATCACCCTTGAAGGTTGTTATAAGCTTTAGGAAGTGGGGTAAGTTGTGCCGCTAATTTATCGGACCCTTTAGAGTGGTAGCCAGGGTAAGCAAGGTGGCCTCCCAGTTAGATCTACCTAAGGAGTTTATGCAGACTCATAACACTTTCCACATTTCTCAGCTTCGAAAGTGTTTGGTTGACGATTCAACAATGGTTTCATTAAACGACATTTAGGTTGCTGAGTGCCTAAATTATGTGGAGAGGCCAGTGGTTATTCTGGATAGAAAGACGAAGGCTTTGTACAACAAGGTGGTACCCTTAGTTAAGGTTAACTGGTAGCATCTGAATGGTTTCGAGTAGACTTGGGAGCCCGAGTCATACATGCGTGAGCACTACCCAAATCTAATTGCAATTGAGGATTTCATGGATGAAATCTAGTTCAAGTATGGGAGAATTATAACACCTAGTTCCAGGTAAGCATCACTTCTAATTATTAAATAATTTTTAAATGATAAAGAGTTTGCCATGACGTGACCATGTGTAACATCCCAAAAATGCGAGCCAAAAATTTCGTTTTTAAAACATGTACTTAGCAAAACATTTAGGAATAATTCATTCAACAATCATTTCATTTCACCAAAAGATGTTGTATGTCAGAAAACATTGTCATAATCATAAAAATGTCAGAGTACAATTTCCCAAGAAGATATCATAATGCGGAATACGAGCACGTGTGTGTGTGTGATGTACCGCTACCGCGCCAGCTCCTTCGCCTTCGAAGAAGAGGTACCTGAAACCAAAACTGAAAACTGTAAGCACGAAGCTTAGTGAGTTCCCCCATAATACCTCATACCAGGCAAGCATACAATGTACAGCTAGGAGATACGAGCCTTGCTCACACTCATGAAGATACATGCCTTGCCCATACTCCGCTAGCCGGGAGATACGGGCCTCACCCACACTCCACTATCTGGGAGATACGGGCCTTGCCCACACTCCACTCTCGGAGAGATACGGGCCTAGCCCACACTCAGCCGCTAACCCATAACATACAAGTATCACACAGACAACAAGTATAGACAACTCTATCATACTGGCATATATCATAATCAACTCGACCAAGAGATACGGGCTCGGCCCACACTCTAATACTAACATCTCGTCTATATGGGCCGGCCTTGGTGCCTTAGACCCGTTACTACTGGAAGGAAACTCACCTCAAAGTAACTGTCGATCTGTGTGGGAATTGACTGACTGCTGCTACTGTCGCTTCGGAGATCCTCCGGCTATAATTCCCACAAAACCCTTAGTCAAATACTGCTAACCGACTTCAGGGTAAATCAACCATTTACCCTTAACAAATCTAGAGTCCAGTCACAGTCAACTACCAGTTAACAAGACTCGCCGAGTTGGCTTGCCAACTCGCCGAATCCCTCTCCTTTAGTCTGACCATAAATCCGTCTCTACTCGTTGAGTTAGACGTTGACTCGACGAGTTTTCCTTCTATACCCAAGGCCAATAGTCCTTCATCCTACATGCCGAGTTGTATGAACAACTCGCCGAGTTCATCTTCATCCGATGAACACTTTATGATGTGATTCGCCGAGTTGTATGAATAACTCGTCGAGTCTGTTCTTCATCTAAGAAGGTTGACTTGAACTCGCCGAGTCAGGGCATTGACTCGTCGAGTTCCTTCCCGGATGAGTTCAGCTTCCAACTCACCGAGTCCACCCAGGACTCACTACTCTACTCGACATAAACAAAAAAGGGGAAAACTCAGGGACTCGCGACCCGACTCGCCGAGTTCGATGAGTTTGATGTAGGGCGCTCTGAGGGTGAAAGGGGGCGAGCTTGGGCTGCACAAGCTAGCTTAAATAGGGGGCAAACCCTTGGAATTAGGGTTTCATCAGACAGCGGAGACTCGCCGAGTCCGGAATATGGACTCGCCGGGTAGCCAACTTAAACATGCTCCGGGTCCCGTCTCTACTCGGCGAGTCGGACCTACAACTCGCCGAGTCTAAGGCTAAAAATGAAAAAACACAAAGATAAATTTTACGGACCAGGAACTAGGTGCTACACCATGTGTGTCTCATGATGTGCCAGTGTGTAGGGAAGAATGTGCATTCTATTAGGTGTCACAATGTGACACCATGTTGGTCACGACGTGACAGCCCTTGCAAGCAAAACCCTAATTTCGAGGATTGTGACAATATTTAAGGGAAGTGAGCGCTAGGGTTTACACACCCTCAGTCGACTATGATGGTAGTCCAAAATAAGTTGGACCAAACTCAAAAATACACAAGTTTATTAAAAAATAAAAATAAATATAAAATATAAAGGTGTAAACATTTAGGAGTTTAAATATATAAGAAAAGTGAGAAAAATTGGATTTAAAATTAAAATGTTCATTTCTCTTTTAAATTTAAATAAATAAATAAAATAAAAAGGTTATATTTTATGAATTTTAAAATTAGAAAGAAAGTTGAATTAATTTTTAATTTATAAATTTATAAGAAAGGTCTAAACATTTAAGAGTTTAAATTTATATGAAAATTAAGAAAAAATGGATTTCAAATTGAAATGTTTATTTCTCTTTTAAATTTAAATATAAATGTCTAAACATTTAGGAGTTTAAATTTATAAGAAAAATGAGAAAAATTGCATTTAAAATTGAAATGTTCATTTCTCTTTTAAATTTAAATAAATAAATAAATAAATAAAATAATTAGGTTATAATTTATGAATTTTAATATTAGAAAGAAAGTTTTATTAATGACATTGATATACATTTATTATTATATTTATTACAAGTATTACATTATGAATTTTGAACAAAATTCATATATATATATATATATATATATATATATATATATATATATATATGGGGTTACGTTATTTTGTTTTCACTATCTATTTTGTGCATGTATGATTGATTCTGGACCAATAATTTTAGTTATTTTAAGAAAGTAATTAATGCATACTACATGTTGAAAATATAATGGATATTAATTATATCTTCAGCATTTAATATGCATTAATTACTTTCTTAAAATAACTAAAATGATTGGTCTAGAATTAATCATACATGCACACAATAAATAGTGAAAAACATTTGAACCTAAGTCTATACATATATATAGTGAGAGAGAGAGAGTTAGGTTCTAATGTTTTCAGTATCTATTGTGTGCATGTATAATTGATTATGGACCAATTATTTTAGTTATTTTAAGAAAGTAATTAATGCATATTAAATGTTGAAGATGTAATTAATATCCATTATATCTTCAACATGTAATATGCATTAATTACTTTATTGAAATAACTAAAATGATTGGTCCAGAATCAATGATGCATGCACACAATAGATAGTGAAAACAAAATAACCTAGCCCTAATATATATATATATATATATATATATATATATATATATATATATATATATATGTATATAGAGAGAGAGAGAGAGAGAGAGAGAGTATTGGAATTATATATATATATATATATATATATATATATATATATATATATATATATATATATATATTGATATAAATGTTTGTAAAAAAGGTATTATAAATTATAAAAAATAAACATTTATACGTTGTATGTTAAAAAACGAATAACTCTTTCTTGTCATTAAAAAAAATCCATGCTTAATAACAGAATTATTTTGGTGTCACTTGTAATCTTCTAGTTCTCTATTATTAGCTCTCTAAAAGTTAAATTACCTTTATACCATTAATTTTCACTCAATTTTAAAGTCCGTCATTCTCGCCCCTTAGAATTAGAGATTTCAGTATATCTAAGGTTTTGATATTAATACAATTCATAAATATATTGATTAATTCGATTCTCAAATTTTGAATGAGATTCATATTTAACAAGATGTCTCAACGGTTTTATCTATTTCCAATCATTTTCCTTCCTTGAATTATTATAAACTTATAGACAAAACATATATCTTGTAAAATAATAAATTTTTGCAAATCTTTGATTGGTAATTATGATTTAAAATTAACTATAATGTTTTTCTTTTTCATCAATGATTTACACATGTAATAACCAATTCTATAATATATACAAATATAAATTCTATAATATATACAAATACAAAAACTGTATATATTCATGCCACCGGTCACAATCGTTGAGCCCCCATTCTGTTCAACTCACATATACATAAACATGGTATACATAGATTTACAAAAAAATAATAATAATAATAATAAAGATTTGTTATTTATCTAGACGATGATACTAGCTGAATATTCAACGAAATTATAAACGTTTATAATTCTTTTTAGTGGATGTGGATTTATTTCCAAACCGTTGAAACACAAACACTACATTATCATTTTTAATTCAAAACAAAAGCATATTTTTATTTTAAATCATCAACATATTTACTTTGTCAATTTAAAAACATTACTTTATATTTTAACCATCCAAAATAGAAAGAAATTTTTATTCCATTCAAAATTTTGGGTAGAGAGATTGATGTAGCCGTGGGATAGCAACCACTAAAAGTGGCTTAGCCAAGCTGAGGTCATCTTGATTTTCCACAAGCTTAATCCCCGACTCATTAGGTGGCACCTCCCAGGTGAACGCTTGAAGCATTCTTGCTAACATCATCGTCGTAATTGTTGACCCCAACACCACTCCTGGACAGCCACGTCTCCCAGTGCTAAACGAAACCATCCTCAGCTCATTATCTGATAGAACCACTTGCTTCCCTTCTGACCCAAGATGTCGATCTGGGTCAAACGTCAATGCATCTTTCCACACATTTGGATTCCTTCCCAGCCCAGGACGACTAAGCAAGACATGACTACCCTTCGGTATGAAGTAGCCAGCAACAGTTGTATTCATGATTGAAACATGTGGTGGATTGAAAGGTAAGAAAGGATGAAGCCTGAAGGCCTCCTTGATGCATGCTTTTATGTAATTCAGTTTGTGAAGGTCTCGCTCTTCAACCAACCGGTGGCGACCTACCTCATGGTCCAGTTCCGCAACTGCTCTCTTTAGAATTGTTGGTTCGTTGAGCATCTCTGCCATCGCCCACTCTATTGCATTCGAGGGATTATCAATCGTGGCTATCATTAGTTCCTAAAATCAGTCAAAACATAAAAAAAAAAAAAAGACTCAGTAATATTACAATTAAATGAAAATCTTAAGAACCTCCTTTATATACAAGAGATTGTTGAAAAAAAATTCTACGTTGTTTAAATCAAATAATCAAAAGTTACTTGGAAATGCATGCCGAGTCTTACTATAATCTGGGCTTTGATCTCCTCTGATGTGAGCTTAGGGCTTCCATGGTTGATAAGAACATCAAGCAAATCATTTTTTACCTTTCTCAGTCCATCATTCCACATTTGAATTCGTTCATCGATCAATGGATCTTGATACTTACGAACTCTTTGGATGGCAGTCCTCAAGATCTTTTCATGGCCATCAAAATCTGCCTTGCCTCCCAACCATGGGAAATAGTCAGTGATGGAAAATGCATAAAGATACTTGAGCAAGGTCAAAACAGACGTGACATGCTCAGTTTCTTCTTCACCTGGCCCCCCATCTTCCATTCCTTCCCCAAAGAACCTTGTCCCAAAAACCATCTTTCTTATCAAGTTTGCACAAAAATGTTGGGTCGTGAGTCGAATATTTACTAACCCTCCATTAGTTGTGGTATCTTGTTTCTCTATTTGATTGCAAATATACCTAAGCAAGTGATTGGCTTCTTCGTCTCTTTTGGGTTGGAGCCATTTGTGTGTTGATGATGATAGGACGACCTGGATCAACATTTTTCTCATCTTTCTCCATTGTTCCCCAGAAGGGGACAAACTGGTTATGAGATAGCCATCACTTACCAGATCAGCTGATAGTATGACAGGCCTTGAAGAAAATACTTCATCTTGCTTTTTCAAGAACTCACATGCTAGGTTTGGACAGGAGACTGCAATAACATGCGTAGATGGTCCTAGCCGGATGCAAAGGATTGGGGTCTTGAACTGGGTCATGAGTTTATGGATCCAACGGAAAGTTGGACGATTTAAGAGCATTTGGATGAAGCATCCGATGAAAGGTAAAGGGGTTGGACCGGGTGGCAGTGGATGTTGGCATGGAGGTTTGTTTCTAATAAACATGGCGAATAAGAAGAGGATAATGGTGATGATCACTGCAAGAGGGGTTGTTAATGACGATGAAAGAGTTGGTATTGAATTGGGAAGCATGTTGCAGGCGATCCCGAGTACTGGGACGACGTTATTCATGAATTGCAATGCACAATCGGGTGAGCAATGGTTATGATTTAACTTGGTGCAACGAATTCTAAGGTATTTTATAGAGCAAATATTTTTGTATTTTACTTTAATATTGGGAAAACAAATAAATAAAAACCAAGAAAAGTTCGGAGAAACTCAGATTACATACCGAAAAGAAAAGGGGCCTTAAACAAATACAATCAACATCCTAGTTATTATACCTATTTCATAAACTTTAAATTTTAATTTTCTATTAACTTTAAGCATGGGCCCGGTCCAGAGGATTTTCTTCAAATACTCGGGATGAGCCACAAAAAAACTCATTGTAGCACATAATATTAATAATTAGGTGTGAGATGGGTTTTTATATATATATATATATATATATATATATATATATATATATATATATATATATATATATATATATATAACAATTTGAAAAGTTTGAATTTATAAGAAAAATGAGAAAAATTTTGAATTATTAAAATTAATAAGACTTTTAATGTATTGAATACATTATATATATAAACTCTTTCTAATAAATACTTTACATATATATTACCTTACACATTAAATGTGAAATTTTAATTTAATAAAATGAAAAATATAATAAAATGACAAGTGGAAAATAAAAAATTTAAAAATTCTAGGAAATGTCATGTGTCCAAATGAATGAGAAGAGGACATGTGGCAAAAAAAAACTTTCATTTATTATAGTAGATAACTAGGTGTGAAACTCGTGTACTACACGGGTTTATTAAAGATAAAAATTTAATATCAATAATTAAACATAATATAATTTTTAGGAACATTTATAAAAGAAATCAAATATTCTTTAAAACATTTATGAGACTTTATTATCAAATTAATAGAATGATTATCTTTCCTTGTAAAACTCATTAGAATTTTATGGAAATTTATTTTTAAAAAATGGAAATTCCCAAAAAATGACAAGTGGAAAATAATAATTCTAAAACTCTCACAAAATTACATGTGACAAAACTCTTGAGAATTTGACAAGTGGCAAAAAAAACCTTCATTTATTAGTGAGGATAATAATAATAATAATAATAATAATAATAATAATAATAATAATAATAATAAGCGGGCCTTCAAAACAAAATTAGGACATGAGCAACCCTCCATTTTGTCCCTTCCTTAGCGTTCCTCATGACTTTAAGTATTGAATGGATTGCAAGAATGATCCATGTGTTATGTCACAGCTCGTAAGTTTGGTCCACAAATGTTTTCGACTCGTGCTACGGATCTAAAACTTTGGTATTGATACGAGCTTCTTCCAAAAAATTTAAATTTTTTTATGATGATATATTTGTCCTTGGTATTTTCCTTTTTTCAAAACTTTTATTACAAAAGTCAAAAAATAAAAAGAAAAAAGAAAATAACCACCATTTTCTCTCTCTCTCTCTCTCTCTCTCCCCCTCTCTCTCTCTTTCTCATACACATACATTCAAAACACTTTATGAACAACACTTGTTGCCACCACTATCGTCCACCACCACCACCTGTTGACTACTAGATTGCCACCAACACCACCGTCGACCACCAGTGTCAAGAACTACCACCAACAAAATTCTTATATAATGTTTCCAATTCTGAAGAGCAAAACATTCCATTTTTTTTCCGAAATCAAACTCAAGAATAACAAATTTACAATTTTCTGATATGCAAATTCAATATTAAGAATAACAAGATCTGTAAACCCACAACAACAATCAAATTTTTAACAACAATACATTATTAGATTTGTAAACCACGGATCTGAAAACCCATCCACATATAACTTAAGGACAACCTGTAACAACAGAAATTTTAAAACAAAATTTTCATTTCAAAAATGTATTTTCATCCAAAACAAGGCATAAATATCCAACGTATCATGGCATAATACAAATCATATAAATCCCAAGATCATAAATCATCCATCAGTGTGTACAAATCACGCCGGCGCCTTCCCACGGTCCTCGCTAGTACCTGAAACACATACACAACAACTGCAAGCATAAATGCTTAGTGAGTTCCCCAAAATACAACTTACGCACATACGCCTTTCCAGGCCCTGACCTTCCGGTCCCTATGTCTCAAGGGACTTCCGTCCCTGCTGGGTAAACCTTCCGGTCCTACCCACGCCAACCTTACGGTCCACATTACAATGCCTTCCGGCCCATAACATATTCGCCTTCCGGCCCATATCAAGCATATCATACATAGCACACATAATAATTAACTTATCACATATAGCACATATGTCTCATACCATATCCGACCTTCCGGTCACACAGTCAAAACCCTTCCGGGTACAGTATAGTGAGAAGACTCACCTCGTGGATATCGATAGCTAGCAAATCCCGAAATCACTCGTGCTCGATCCTCCGAGCTACAATCTCCCTATAACAACATACGTCTCTTATTAACACTTTTACCGCTAAGGTTGACTACTCTTTTTAAGTCAACACTAGTCAACTCTTGGTCAACGGTCAACGGTCAACGATAAACTTTGACCGGACTCGGCGAGTGCACTAGGGCGGCTCGGCGAGTCTAGACGTTTTCACCAACTCTCTAGGATTCCCTTTTAACACGTCGAGTACTCCCCCTGACTCGACGAGTTCCACCTAGAAGAATTGCGGGGCCACCCCGACTCAACTCGCCAAGTCTCAAGAACAACTCGGCGAGTCCCAGTTCGACTCAGTCCCCCTGTTAACCCTCTCTAACTCGCCCTGACTCACTGAGTCAACCCATAACTCGGCAGGACCATTCTAAGGGCAATCTTCAAGCTACTCGCCGAGTCTGTTCGTCGGACTCGGCGAGTCCATGCCATGCAACCACTCAAACTTGCTTCTAAGATCAGATCTGCTCCAACAATTCATAGATCTGGCCTTCCTAGACTGATTCATCACGTAAAGTCCTTATCTTGGTGTTCATAACACACCCCATGGCTCATAAATGGTATTTTGACCTAAGGCATAAGGATTCCAATCCAAAACCTTCATTGATTCACAAAAGCTTGGGCAAAGGGACACTCTGGACCTCCAAGGGTCCAAATCTATGGTCTAAATCACTTAAGGGACCAAGGGAGTACTAGATCTAGCCACAAAAGGGCTCAATAAGCCCTAATTCAATGTAAACATCAACATAGAAGAGGATAGCTCGAAGATATTACCACAATGGTGATGTTCTGGACTCCAAACTCTCAGAAAGTGGCTCCTTTTGCTTTCACTTAGCTGATCCTCCCTTTCCCTTGCAAGATGAAACCTCCAAGATCAATAATGGCCTCCTACTTTGCTCCAAACGCTCACACTCGATTAGGGTTTCACTCAAGGGACTGGTGAGCACAAATGACGGCCATAAGGACCTTTAAGTAGGTCCCAAACCCGAGAAATTAGGGTTTCATTAAACAGCGCTGACTCGCCGAGTCCATACCTTGGACTCGCCGAGTCCAGGCGCAAACCCGCGTCCAGAATCGCGATCCTACTCGGTGAGTCTGAGCTCCAACTCGCCGAGTCCACTCACAAAACATCAAAATTGGAAACATAAAAGATTCCTGGAAATCCGGGCTGTTACAACTCTCCCCCACTAGAACTAGACTTCGCCCTCGAAGTCTCGCTCTGAAAATAGCTCCGGATGCTGCTCATGCATCTCACGCTCCGGCTCCCAGGTCATCTCTGATCCCCTCCGATGCTGCCACCGAACCAACACCAAGAGTACTTCCTTGTTCCTCAGAACCTTGATCTTCCGATCTCTGATGGCCACTGGCCTTTCGGCATAATTCAGGCCCGCATCAACCTGAATATCCTCTAATGGAACCACGGCCGACTCATCGGCTATACACTTCCTCAGCTGCGACACATGAAAAGTGTCATGAATCTGCCCCAACTCTGCCGGCAAATCCAAACGGTAGGCTACCCGGCCTACCCTCGCGATCACACGGAATGGACCAATATAGCGGGGCCCTAGCTTGCCCCTCTTTCTGAACCGAATCACTCCTTTCCAAGGAGAGACCTTCAGGAGAACGAGATCGCCGACCTGAAACTCAAGCTCGGACCGGCGTCTGTCTGCATAACTCTTCTGTCTGCTTTGGGCGGTCAACAACCTCTGTCTGACCTGCTGAATCTGCTCTGTCGTCTGAAGCACGATCTCTGTACTGCCCATCACTCTCTGCCCAACCTCTCCCCAGCAAATGGGATCCGATACCTCCTCTCATACAACAGCTCAAAGGGTGGCATACCAATGTTCGAATGATGGCTGTTGTTGTAGGAAAACTCTGCCAAGGGTAAATATGCATCCCAACTACCCCCGAAGTCCAACACACATGCGCGGAGCATGTCCTCAAGCGTCTGAATCGTGCGCTCACTCTGACCGTCCGTCTGGGGATGATATGCGGTACTAAAATGCAGTTTAGTACCCAACTCCTCATGAAATTTCTTCCAGAATTTGGAAGTGAAACGCACATCACGGTCCGAAACAATCGAGATCGGCACCCCATGCCGAGATACCACTTCTCTCACATACACCTCCGCTAATTTCTCCGCTGAAGAACTCTCACTGATGGCAAGGAAGTGAGCGCTCTTCGTCAACCTGTCCATAATCACCCAAATTGCATCAACTCCTCTGGCAGTCCTCGGCAATTTGGTGATGAAATCCATAGTGATATGTTCCCACTTCCACTCGGGAACCTCCAATGGCTGCAACTTGCCATGCGGCCTCTGGTGCTCGGCCTTAACCCTACGGCAGGTCAAGCACCTCTCAACAAACCATGCGATGTATCTCTTCATACAGGGCCACCAATACTCCTTTCTCAAATCCAAATACATCTTCGTAGCCCCGGGATGAATCGAGAACTTCGATCGATGCGCTTCCTCCATCAAAATAGTACGCGTACCGCCCACAAACGGTACCCAAATCCTACCCTGAAAAGTCATCAGCCCTCTACCATCCGTAACGAATCCTGATACCAAACCAACGACCCGTTCCTTCTTCTGCATCTCTGGTTGCACAGCCTCGGCCTGTGCCCCACGAATGGCATCCAATACCAGAGTCATCACGGTCAATCTCAAACATACATCCCGCAATGGAGTGCTCTCCGCCCTGCGGCTCAACGCATCGGCTACCACATTAGCCTTGCCTGGGTGGTACAGGATCTCACAATCATAATCCTTGACCACATCCAACCATCTTCTTTGCCGCATGTTTAGGTTGGGCTGATCCATCAAATACCTCAAACTCTTATGGTCCGTGTAAATCGTACACCGAACCCCATACAAGTAGTGACGCCAAATCTTGAGGGCGAACACTACTGCCCCCAACTCTAGATCATGGGTGGGATATCTCGTCTCGTGAGGCTTCAGCTGCCTCGATGCATATGCTATCACATGCCCCCTCTGCATCAGCACCGCACCCAGCCCCAAAATCGATGCATCACAATATACTACAAAATCCTCCATCCCTTCCGGGAGAGCTAACACCGGGGCTTCGCACAACCATTGGCGAAGTGTCTCAAAGGAGGCCTGCTGCTCGGGACCCCATGAAAAAGCAACACCCTTCCGGGTCAATCTGGTGAGTGGCACTGCGATCTTGGAGAAATCCTTGATAAATCTCCGATAATACCCTGCCAACCCAAGGAAACTCCTGATCTCAGAGGGTGACTTCGGCACCTCCCAACTCATCACCACCTCAACCTTGGCCGGATCGACCAGTATCCCTTCCTGGTTAACAAGATGTCCTAAGAACTGGACCTCCCGCAACCAGAAATCACACTTGGAGAACTTTTCATAAAGCTTATCCGATCTCAGGACCTCAAGGACCTCCCTCAAATGCTCCTCATGCTGCTCTCTAGATCTCGAATATATCAGAATGTCGTCGATAAATACAATCACTGACCGATCCAACATCGGCCTACATACACGGTTCATGAGATCCATGAACACAGCCGGGGCATTGGTGAGCCCAAAAGGCATCACCACAAACTCATAATGCCCATAACACGTCCTGAACGCTGTCTTCTGGACGTCCTCATCCCGCACTCTCACCTGATGGTATCCAGACCTCAAATCGATCTTGGAGAACCAAGATGCTCCCTGCAACTGATCGAACAAATCGTCGATCCTCGGTAATGGGTAATGGTTCTTGACCGTCAGCTTGTTCAACTCCCAGTAATCAATGCACATCCGGTGTGAACCATCCTTCTTCTTGACGAACAGGATAGGCGCTCCCCACGGTGAGCTGCTCGGCCGAATAAATCCCTTCCCCAGCAGCTCCTGAAGCTGCGAGGATAACTCTTGCATCTCTGGAGGTGCAAGACGATAAGGAACCTTAGCGATAGGCGCGGCCCCCGGAACCAAATCAATACTGAACTCCACTTGCCTCACAGGAGGCACACCCGGCAACTCCTCGGGAAAAACATCTGGAAACTCACGCACCACCGGAACCTCCTCAATTGAACTCGGCCTCTCGGAAGCCACCCGCGTATCCATCACATACGCCACATAACCATTACAGCCCTACTGTAGACACTGCCTCGCCCTAGCGGCCGAACAAAAAGTTGATCCTGAACGTGTACCCTCGTCGTACACTGAAAGAACTCCCCCACTAGGGTCTCGTATGGTCACCAGCTGACGCTCACAGTCGATAACTGCGCCGAATCGGCTCAACCAGTCCATGCCCACAATGACACAGACATCACCCATCGCAATAGGAATCAGATCAATCGGAAACTCAACCCCGAAAATCTCTAACACACATCCCCGGAGAACCTCTGTGGCACAAATCACTCTCTCGTCAGCTATGGAAACTCTCAGAGGTCGACTCAACGCCTCACGACTAACACTGTTATGCTGACTAAAGGCCAAAGATACAAAAGATCGACTCGCACCCGAGTCAAATAACACTAAAGCAGGTACAAAGTTCATAAGGAAAGTACCTACGCATAACATAATATAAGCATAATATCTCAACATCAAAGTAAATACATGAAGGAAAACATACCCGCCACCACATCGGGCGCAGCGCGGATCTCCTCCGCAGTCAACTGGAAAGCTCTCCCACGAGCCCTCGGGGCCTCGGCCTTCACTGGTTGAGTCTCAGTAGCCCTGGCAGCAGGTGTAGATCCCTGATGAAGCTGAGGGCACTCGGCCTTCCGATTGCCGGTCTGGTTGCAATGAAAGCAAACCATAAACCCCTTGGGGAAATCCCTCGCAATGTGCCCCTCCTTGCCACACTTGTAGCAAGCTCCTGATCGACATGTCCCCTCGTGACCCTTGCCGCACTTTCCGCAAGTGCGGCCCTTCGGACCTCCCTTCCTCGAATCGGCGGACTTAGTCCGCTTGGCTGCCGACTGAGACTGAGTCGGCCGCCGATCCACCCGTTGAGACTCGGCCTCCTCCCTGGCCTGGGTCTCCAACTCGATCTCACGCTTCCTGGCATTTGCCTGAAGCTCAGCAAAGGTATGATATGTTGAGTTCGACACGAACTCCCGGATATCCCTCCTCAACACACCCAAATACCGGCTCATCCGAGCCTGCTCTGTGGACACCTGCTCGGGGCAGAACATCGCCCTCTCATGAAACTTCCGTGTGATCACCGTAACTGAATCATTACCCTGCTTGAGGGTCAAGAACTCCTGAACCAACCGTTCCCTCTCCACCGGGGGAACGTACTCGTCTCTGAACATAGAGGTAAATCTCTCCCACGTCATAGCTGAAAATCTCTGCCAAAGTGAAGTTCGCCGTCACGAACTTCCACCAATCCTTCGCTCCCAGGCGGAGCTGGTTCAAGGCGAACCGTACTCTCAGATGCTCCGGACATGAACAAGTTTAGAAGCATCCCTCAATATCAGCAATCCATCTCATCGCAGCGATTGGATCCTGTGTCCCGTCAAACTCAGGTGACTTCGTGTTGCTGAACTCCCAAAACAGCAACGAGTCACCTCCCTGTGGTCTGGCAGCGGCCACAGCTGCGGTAGCTGTAGCGGCTGCAGCCTCAGTCAACGCGGCGTACCGCTCATCAAAGGTCTCTATCAAAGTGGTCTTAATAGACCCAAACATCTCCGGAATCTCAGCCCGGATCGCTGCAGCCACCTCCTCATGAATCATCTAACGAATCTCCTCGTCACTCACATTGCTCGTACTAGGTCTGTGGCGTGGTCCAACCATGATGCCTCTGAAATACAACATAGAACTATCAGAGACTCTATCGAGCATAATCGCACTCGATAATGCAACCCTACTCAGTCTCCGATACCTAGGGATTCTTACTTGGGTCGCCCACTGACCCGGTGTCTTCGGTAGTACGGGCCAAATACTACCGACTACACCACATCAACATTCATCCCAAGTCCTCCTCCCCAAACCCCGGATCTTGAGTACTCTACTCTTGTCATGCACTAACTACCCGCTCGCTCTCAAAGCATCTCATAGCAACAGATTTCCCTAGACTAAGGCATCACAAATCAGGCCACTCTAGTCCTATCATGAATACCTAGTCTTCTAGCATGCATAACATTTCATATCATATCATATCATATCTCTTAACACAACATTGTAAAGGTATTTTGGGGATCTTTACCGTTCGGGCGCTGGCTGATCGTACACACTGCTTCATTCTTGTTTACCACAAAATCCTTTATAAAAATTTTATGCCTTTGTTTTTAAAAGTTTTCCTCAAATCCTCGGTTTGATACCAATTGTAACAACATAAATTTTAAAACAAAATTTTCATTTCAAAAATGTATTTTCATCCAAAACAAGGCATAAATATCCAACATATCATGGAATAATACAAATCATATAAATCCCAAGATCATAAATCATCCATCAGTGTGTACAGATCACGCCGGCGCCTTCCCACGGTCCTCGCTAGTACCTGAAACACATACACACCAACTGTAAGCATAAATGCTTAGTGAGTTCCCCAAAATACAACTTACGCACATACGCCTTTCCAGGCCCTGCCCTTCCGGTCCCTGTGTCTTAGGGGACTTCCGTCCCTGCTGGGTAAACCTTCCGGTCCTACCCACGCCAACCTTACGGTCCACATTACAACGCCTTCCGGCCCATAACATATTCGCCTTCCGGCCCATAACATAATGCCTTCCGGCCCATATCAAGCATATCATACATAGCACACATAACAATTAACTTATCACATATAGCACATATGTCTCATACCATATCCGACCTTCCGGTCACACAGTCAAAACCCTTCCGGGTACAGTATAGTGAGAAGACTCACCTCGTGGATATCGATAGCTAGCAAATCCCGAAATCACTCGTGCTCGATCCTCCGAGCTACAATCTCCCTATAACAACATACATCTCTTATTAACACTTTTACCGCTAAGGTTGACTACCCTTTTTAAGTCAACACTAGTCAACTCTTGGTCAACGGTCAACAGTCAACGGTCAACTTTGACCGGACTCGGCGAGTGCACTAGGGCGACTCGGCGAGTCTAGACGTTTTCACCAAATCTCTAGGATTCCCTTTTGACACATCGAGTACTCCCCCTGACTCGACGAGTTCCACCTGGAAGAATCGCGGGGCCACCCCGACTCAACTCGCCGAGTCTCAAGAACAACTCGGCGAGTCCCAGTTCGACTCAGTCCACCTGTCAACCCTCTATAACTCGCCCTGACTCACTGAGTCAACCCATAACTCGGCAGGACCATTCTAAGGGCAATCTTCAAGCTACTCGCCGAGTCTGTTCGTCGGACTCGACGAGTCCATGCCATGCAACCACTCAAACTTGCTTCTAAGATCAGATCTGCTCCAACAATTCATAGATCTGGCCTTCCTAGACTGATTCATCACGTAAAGTCCTTATCTTGGTGTTCATAACACACCCCGTGGCTCATAAATGGTATTTTGACCTAAGGCATAAGGATTCCAATCCAAAACCTCCATTGATTCACAAAAGCTTGGGCAAAGGGACACTCTGGACCTCCAAGGGTCCAGATCTATGGTCTAAATCGCTTAAGGGACCAAGGGAGCACTAGATCTAGCCACAAAAGGGCTCAATAAGCCCTAATTCAATGTAAACATCAACATAGAAGAGGATAGCTCGAAGATATTACCACAATCGTGATGTTCT
The DNA here is from genome assembly GCF_051521515.1 of Lactuca serriola. Taxonomy (NCBI): domain Eukaryota; kingdom Viridiplantae; phylum Streptophyta; class Magnoliopsida; order Asterales; family Asteraceae; genus Lactuca; species Lactuca serriola. The sequence goes on along the minus strand of NC_136415.1, from coordinate 255,696,552 downwards.
GGACTCCAAACTCTCAGAAAGTGTCTCCTCTTGCTTTCCCTTAGCCGATCCTCCCTTTCCCTTGCAAGATGACACCTCCAAGATCAATAATGGCCTCCTACTTTGCTCCAAACGCTCACACTCAATTAGGGTTTCACTCAAGGGACTGGTGAGCACAAATGACGGCCATAAGGCCCTTTAAATAGGTCCCAAACCCGAGAAATTAGGGTTTCATTAAACAGCGCTGACTCGCCGAGTCCATACCTTGGACTTGCCGAGTCCAGGCGCGAACCCGCGTCCAGAAATCGCGATCCTACTCGGCGAGTCTGAGCTCCAACTCGCCGAGTCCACTCACAAAACATCAAAATTGGAAACATAAAAGATACCTGGAAATCCGGGCTGTTACACAACCACCAATTTTTGATCTGTTAACATAACTTTATCAAACGTAATAAACAAAACTATCCATTTTTGCAATGTGAAGAACAAAACATCTCATCTCACAACAATACATTTACAGATTTATAAAAGCCCTACCTTCTCAAAACATAATTCAAAAAAATGGCATGGATATGCACAATGACACGAATACCTAACCAATCAAGAACCTCTGTGTGTGTGTGTGTGTGTGTGGCAAATTTCTATACAACTAGAAAATGTACAAATATATATGAACATCTACGAAGAGCTACAACTGCTACCCGAAACCCTAATCTTGCCACTACCATAAATCCTAATCAAGTCATCACTTCTAATGTCCCATTTCCACATCAAAAATTTTCATTTTTAATTAAGGTAAAAATGCTCATTTTTAGGATACGGGTTAAGAAAACCAATTATTTCAAATACATTCTTATAAAATCAGAGTAATATAGTAAATACAGAGTCTTCATTGTTGCTGATGCTTGTGTACAGTCACGCCATCACCTTCCCACGATCACCGATAATGCCTAAAGACAATAACAATTAGGTAAGAATGACGCATAGTGAGTTCCCCCAAAATACCCTGCACAGCAAAAACAAATATACAACATGCATACTGGGTTAGTTGGCCTGCTGTCTCAACCCAACCATTCTCCAGGTTTGTTGGCCTGCTACCTCAACCCAAATGCTTCTTGGGTTTATTAGCATGCTGCCTCAACCTAACTGCTTCCCGGGTTTGTTGACCTGCTGCCTCAACCCAAACGCCACAATATGTCGACATACACAATCAAAAAATCATGTAAGCCCATAATACATGCAACTACTAATCATACAACTCACTACCGCATACTCGACCCCTCATAGGACATTGCTCCGCTACCAGCAAATCTCTACAAAATGCATATCTATAAGTAAGCAGTGGTGAGATAACCACCTGAACAGATGATCCTACTTTAGATCCACAACCAAACAAGGAATAGGAAAGAACGCATAGATCAAAAGTTCTACGGCTATCCTACATGGCTACATATAACCCCTAAGGCATTCCACTAAATGATAACCAGCCTACTGGTACTCTAACCAACTTATCACTACTCTTGCATCCTAATACACAAGGATATAAATATATCTAATAGATCACTATAGTGCAGCAAAATGCTATACATAAGGATACATAACCAAATCTTGTAGGTCGACATCGATGCCTTCGACCCATAGGTAGAATGAGGAAAACTCACCAAAATGAAGAACCCAGAAACACTGCGACATGATCCCCTTTCTATACGGCTTTCTCCCACGAGCCATCTAACATCAAAACATGGAAGAATCTTAATCAACATCCCAAATCCTTCAAGTTTGAATCAAAGTCAAACTGATTAAAAGTCACCGGTCAACTGCTCCTCACGACGTGACAATCTATTGCTCACATCGTAACCCACTAAAAGATAAAATAGTCACAGTTCTTCTATCCTCACGATGTAACACGCATAGTCTCATGTTATGAAAAATGTCTGAATGACATTTTTATGAATTAAACCCTTTAATCCATTAAGTCGCTAATCTACCTCCTCCAGAAGACTTCCATACACCCCAAAAACCATAAAAATCGATGCTTTAAGGTCTTGCATGTACAATGCAAGACATGGGCTCAAATTAGATTATTTTATGAAGGAAAGGATGTCAACACATCAACAGAGCTCAAACACCAGCCAAACATCAGATCTACTTCATATAATCATCAAGGGACTCTAAGGACCCATAAAAGTTACCAACTCTATGGAGTCCCAACATTATAAAACATCTAATCATGAACCATAATGCATAAAATTCTAGATTTAGCAACAAGGGACCATAAAGCATGAAGCTTGAATACTCATAAGGGTCCATAGGGGTTGCTAGAAGACGCCAATGAAGCTTTCAATATGGATTTATGCCCCAAAGATGATCCCTTCTTCTTCAATTCACCAATACACCACCAAATGCTCAAGAACTCAATGATGGGGCTAGGGTTTCGTTTGAAATGAAGGGAGGCCAAAGAAGATAACTTATGAGATAAGTTCCTTAAATACGGAGAAACCACTAAAATTCGTCGGCTTGGACTGCAACCAGCTTCAAGATATGAGCATTATATTGTCACGTCGTGACTTCCGTTTCCACCTGTCACGTAGTGACCTCTTCGTGGTCATGTCGTGACACCTATTTTCCCAAAAATCATGCCTTTGACTGCTTGATGCCATAAACCAATCTGTTCTAGAAAATAGGTGGTACAAATCTCCCCTACTTAAATTAGATTTCGTCCTTTAAATCATCTCTCGCTTCTACTCACAAAGTATTCCCCCCCCCCCCCGGTTAGTTCAAAACCCATGCATCAAACCATGGAGATAGTCAAATGGAACAACAGTGATTCAACTCATTCCAACCCAGAAACAGATATCATGAGTGGGGTCCTTCACTACAAACCCAACTTATTGACAATTCACAACTAACAAATTACTCCCATAATCGCAATAATGGCAATATCAATATTCGTGTGACACTCAGGCTACTAAATTACGCATGACACATAATTGTCTGTCAAAATACACCTATGTCAATCTATCAACTACGGGTTATCAGCAATCTTGGGACTATCAGCAGTCTAGAGGACTATTATTAGTTATGGAGCTATCAGCAACTCTAAGAATACTCATACAACCACCAGTTACTAAGACTCAACTAGTCTAGCATGCACAACACTATGAGTTAGGCAGTATAGTGAAAGATCTCAAATGAAACCTCATCGAAAGACGAACACAAGTCCACTAATAAGAATCCTAATAATGAGCTACTAATATACCATAATGACTTCTCTAGCAATTCAACACCCTACAACTGCCTGACTCAACCTACCGGTCACTGAGCCACCAGTGACAATACTATACTGCACAACGCCCATCTATGCCACATGACTAACAAACCAACATATGGGTCTTCACTATACAACTACTGACCCCTCCTTCAAAAGTGAAATCAATGACGTCTCATGACACGTCGTGACACCATGGAAAAATTGGGATGAGAACTCATTGATCCTAACCATTCTTTCCGATATTGGACCACGAGCATGACAACTCCCAACTAACATCCAACGGCCTAAAGAAACACTACCATCATTCCACTGAATGGTACGAACCCAGTCAACATTCCACTTAGCACATTCCAGAAAATACACGATACATACCTTTCTAAAACACGTTATTCCACAATCCACTGCCATCGACGCATCGCCAAACGAAACATCACCACACACAACCAGAGCTAGATAGACAATTGAAATCTTGTTCCAACATGGAAGCACAACTTTTCATACCATCTAGATGGAAGAGCAATGCTCCTCAACCGACTTTGTTCCTTCTTAACCATAACCTTACCCAAAAGGTGACATACCCACAAATCAGATGATGCGACGAACCTCAACTGCTATTACACAACTTATTCTAACAACTACAATAAGATCCCACACCTTGAAGAAGCTGAACATATCTCGTCAATGAGAAAAAGAACAATAACACTTCCAATCTCTAAAAAGAACTCCAAAATTATATAGAAATTCTAAAAAACTGAAGAACATTGCTCCGATATTCGATCTTACAATAACTAGGGCTAGCTGCCATCTTAAACCCACTAGGGACCGTAATTGCATAACCAAGAAGTTGACAGAACACCTACATATATGCCAAGATGAAAACTTTATTGAATTTGACTAAGGGTTGAGGCATCAAATGCATCCTCCACTGCTGCCGCTTGAAACTTTTGAATAAACTCAACAAACCCTAATACCGATCAACCATTGCCCAAATCAACCAAAAATAATAAACCTATATCATGGGCTAATCATGCTTCCCTTGCCCAATACAAAATTAGAGTGGTTTAAGCTCTTTCATTTAGGCCGAGGGAACTACCATAAAGGGACTACAAATCATAATAAAATCCCTACCCACCAGCTTCCTTCTGCGAGAACATCACACATGTCTAACAGAAACTTACTCTGCACCCATGAATTGACCAAGCCTTAAATTCTTCACATCCATGGAGGAATCCGACAGGCCCCTGAGGAATGCAATGAGAAACTTCCAGACCACGAACACTTCGATGATGGCCCACTTCTTTCCCCAATGCAACTAAAAAGTCTGAAAAAAATTCTAACATCTTTGAACTACAAATTACTATGACCCATCGCAATGAAACCATAAAACGGGACCATTTGATCATTCCCCAAGCAGAATACCTAGTTCTCCCCCACTTAGGGTTCGAACCATCATCAAACCGACTTAACCATGAATATAATCCAATTGACTCTTAGGATGCATATCACAATGAAAGATGATCGTGAGAACAAAAAATCTACGAATCTCAGATGGAGACTTCTGAGACATTTCTCCTAGCATCATCCATTAAACTTAATGAAATTGGTCAAAACACCATTGGATAGACTTAGCACATTCCAAATTGTATATGAACATAAAACCTTACAGTTGGAGAGTTAATCCACAACCTAATCCTCCCCTTTAAGCTTCAAGAATACCCTTATAGATGCTCTTAACAAAACTCTGAAAAACTCAACACCTCCACAAAATACTTTTTCCCAGAACAAGATCAAATCGATGTCTCCCTAGATGCACCCGATCTGCTAGAATATACGTAATACATTTCGTATGTGACATGGCCTTCACCGTGGCCATTGAACCACAAGAACCATCTAGTCTCAATTATTCCATCGCTACGAACCATAATTCATCTTCCTTCAGCAAAACTGATAATGAGATCACCATCTCTTATCTTAACCATCAATTGAATGACAATCGATCTCTCTCCTTCCTTGAGCGCAGGAGGCAGGAAAACATAACCCTGATGCAACAAGTAACATCCATTTCAATCAGCTGACCACTCAGCCTTAGGCTGTTACCAGACCCAAACTGCCACATACACTCAACCCCCAAACGATCATTGGTTTCATTCTGCACAATCGTAGCCGACAGGAAGACAACCAAGAGGACGACTCCAATTAACACTAGTGGTATACCACACTACCTACCCTTTACTAGTTTTTTAGAAACCTTTTTATTTACCCTTCTTGATCCGGGTATGAATCATGTGCTTTCTGTAGTATAGGCCCCTACTATGTTCCACACATATCCGTATGTGTCCAAAGAAGTGTCTCAAAGTCCCTAAGTCGCTACACCATACAACTATCAATCCTTGATACCCATGCCACTACAGGCATACACTACTTCTCATCCTATACGTCCTCATTTACAAGTTCTTGCATCAGCACACTATAACACTCCATTGAGATCACTAGGAATATACATTACATCATCCTGTTTCATCTCTTGAAATGAATTTTTCCAAAACAGATTATAAAAACTCTTAGATCCATACTTTGAATTTGGAGAGCCACGAGTGTTCACCCAAATCCCTCAAACCAGGGCTCTAATACGAACTTGTAACATTCCATTTCCATATCAAAAATTTCATTTGTAATTAAGGTAAGACTTACCATTATCGGGATACAGGTTAAGAAAAACAATTGTTCCAAGTACAATCTTATAAAAATCAGAGTAATATAGTAAAATACAGAATTTTCATTGTTGCTGATGAATGTGTACAGTCACGCCTTCGCTTTCCCACGATCACCAACGCTGTCTGAAAAGAATTATAGTTGGGTAAGCACGAAGCTTAGTGATTTCTCCCAAAATACCTTATACAACAAAACCATATATACAACATGAATATTGAGTTTGTTGGCATCTTGCCTCAACTCAACCGCTCCCTGCGTTTGTTGGCATGCTACCTTAACCCAACTGCTCTTCGGGTCTGTTGGCTTGCTGCCTCAACCCAACCACTCCTCGGGTTTGTTTGGCGTGCTACCTTAACCCAACCACTCCTCGGGTTTGTTGGCTTGCTACCTCAACCTAATTGCTCCTCAATTTTTTTGGCCTCCTGCCTCAACTTAACTGCTCACCAGGTTTGTTGGCATGCTACCTCAAGCTAACTGCTCCTTAGTTTTGTTGGCTTGCTGCCTCAACCCAACCGCCACAATATGTAGACATATAAAAAATCAAGAAATCATGTAGGCATCTAATACAGGAAACAACTAATAATAATCCTCACTACTGCCTACTAGACCTCTTACAACACCCTACTTCGCTACTAGGAAATCTCCATGGAATTCATATCCATAAGTAACTAGTGGTGAGAAAGAAACCCGAACAGATGATCCTACGCTAAAGCCACTGTTTACACGCTATCGCAGGCGTATTAAGCAAATAAATTATCACTACTGGTTACATTAAAAATATAGACAAAATAGAAATTATAAAAAAGGGGATTGTTAATTTAAAAAAACTAAAATTCCAGTGAAAATAAACTAAATGAAATTCAATAATAAAAACAAATTCAGCTCTGCTATAACTTTCCTAATCATGCAATCAACACATATCTGATTATTCAGAATGCATTCTATCTAAAGTGGTACTAAGAAAAAAAATAACAAGCTCTAATATTATCTATTTTACCTTAATTTGTTAACCAAAACAAGCTCTTTGAATTAACCCTAACTTTTTACTGTTCAATTAAACAAGTTTTTAATTAAATCAAAAAAACAGCTTTATGATCTGTGTAAAAGTCTTAGCAATACCCAATACTTCTCACAAGCTCACAAGCATAAAGATATGGTTTTTTCAGTTTATATTAGAGTTAAATATCAACATGGAACCAATCTAATACTTTGTACTTTTACCAGTTGACAAGAACAATTACGAATTCTATAAATTGAGCAACTAGAATGATAAAAAACCTAGCTGGGTGATCACACTAACACGAATTAAAAATCAAACTTTCATTAAGTTCAAAATCAAAAATCTAGATAGAAACACAAAATGAAAACCATATCTGAAAACTAATACCGTGAAAGTACTAGTCTATGCAAAACTAAAAACTTGGGTTTAGCCAGACATTGCTAAAAACGAAACTAAAGTGATAAAAAGAAACATTAACAAAATAATCTTCGAAACTAAATGAATGAGATGATTCATAGCCTTTAAATCTCCAAAACTCCCTGAAAGTGTTAGAAATCTTCTTCAAAAGGGTATTGTATCGTTTGGAACCATCTAAATTATGGATCTGATCATAAAGGTCGTATTTATATTCAAGACCAAAACTTCCAGAGAAAGAAACTAAAAAATGGAATCGTAGAATCTGAAAATGCGATCGTAAATTTTCTGATTTTTTTCCAGATTTTCCCTTAAATGATACAGGATGTTATTTTCAAAGTTTTTGGGACTTTAGGACAAAAATGCAATCATAGAAGTGAAAATTTTGATTGCATATTTTGGATTTTCTCTTTCGATGACTGCCAGATGACTAAATTCGACCCTGGGAAACTTTGTGGCAAAAATGCGATCATACAAAAAAAATTGCAATCACTCTATGATCGTAGATTTGGCTCATATTATCACAGACAAACATGAAAGTCATACAATATTTTGTTTAGTTTTCAAAACATTTTGAACCTCGTCAATCAGAGTTAGGAGTCATGAGATATGGTCAAAATACTGATAGGGGGTCAAGGATATCGTTAACATCCTAGCTTTAGATTGTAGCAAGATATCTTCGTATGATCAATTTGATCGAATGTTTCTTGACCAAAAGATCTTCCATGAATTCCTCAACATCCACCTTCAGTTCCAACTCCATTTAGGCTCCAAATATGCATCCAGCTGCTCCCGAAGTACTGCTCCACTCGAACAATCTGAATTTGACACAAAAAATGCTAGCAAAACAAGAATTCTAATAAAAGACATGATGTGAACATTATTTAAACAAATGATATACAAATATACAAAAAATTATGGTAAATGATAATAAAAACTACCCTAAAAGATGCATAAATGGCATATATCTAAGTTCTTTTTAAGGAATTTAAGGAAACTATTTCTAAAACATTATTTGTTTTTCCATCTCACACTTCCATTTTAAAAATTATCCGACTCATATGTTGGTTCATATTTCAAAAACAATTAAAACACTTCTGATATTAAATATAATTCTTAAAATTGATTATACTGGGACTACTGTTTTCGATAATTATCACACTTCATCTTAACAGAGCTATTGAATGTAAATAATATTCTCATCTCATGTAGAATATTTTCAATTATTTTTATTTTTTTTTATTTTCATAATTTTTTAATATGCGAAAAATAAAAAACTAAAATAACTAGAAATAAAATCTTTTTGAGTTTTTTTTATGAATTCAGAAAAATAAAAAGGAATATATTTTTTGGATTTTTTGAATATATTATGCAAATGAAATGCAGAAAACAAAATGCGAAAAGAAAAATAAAATTTGAAATATTTAAATAAAAAATTTAAAATTTAAAATTTTTAACAAAAAATGCAAATTTTTTTACACTAACCACCTCCGCAAGCTTAAAATGATGCATTCTGCTCAATGCTCAAAGAGGAATGAACTACTCAATAAAGCATATAAAAATAAGAATGGTGCAGCTTGGAATGAATATACCTGATAAGTTTGAAGAAATTTGATTTTGATGATGAATGTTGGCAAAAATTTTGAATTTCAGCAAATCTGTCGATCATCTGATTTCTCTAAGCTTGCTTGGAATCGTGACCATCTCTTTAAGGAAATATTTAAAAAAAACTAAAATTATCCCTGGTAGGGATGAGCTTTAGAATCGGACCGGTTCGGAACCGGAACCGGTTTTCCCATATTATAAGAACCAGGAACCGAACCGCTGGTTCTAGCATCGGTTCCGGTTCTGGTCCCGGTTTTTCGGTTATTTTTCAAACTAGAACCGGTTGAAATGTTATAGATAATATGCTCTTTTCCGGAGCTTGTAAATGATTCAATATTTAACCAAATTAAGACTTTTTACATTCTAAATTGAAGTAAGAACACTAAATTATAGGATGAAAAAAGAATCAATGAATTCTGACTTCGTATGAGTGAGTTATGCGCATTTTAAAAGTGGAACAAATTCCAAAAAAAATGTTGAAATAGAAAATACGCAGCATTGGTATGCTGTCTTCCGGGGTCTATAACTGATCAATATCTAACCAAAATATGTGTTTTTATAGTCTAAAATGAACTACAAACACCAAATTACATGCTGGAAAATAAATGAAGTAATTTCAATGTCATATGAATGAGTTATACTCATTTAAAAAAATGGGACAGATTCAACAAAAACAAAAAAAATGTTGAAATAGAAAAAAATGCAGCATCGATATTCTTTCTTTTGGGGCATGTATCCAATTCAATATCTAACTAAAACATATGTTTGTATAGTAAAAAATGAATTACAAACCCCAAATTACATATTGGGAAAAAACCAAATAATTTCGACTTCATGTGAGTGAGTTATGCACATTTTAAAAAATGTGAAAAATGTCAATCCGGTTCTGGTTTTTAGAACCGAGACCAATTTTCATAAAAATGAAGAACTGGTAGACGGACCTTATTACCAATTTCGGTTCCAGTTCCGGTATGGTTCCGGTCCCGATGGTTCTAATGCTCATCCCTACTCCTTGGGTTGCTTCCCCGAAAGCTGTCAATGTTTAAAGTTGTTGGCTCGACTTTGCCCAACCAAATTTGTTAACTGGTGTGATTGGGACTTCTCTGAAGCTCAACTTTCTTCTTTGTCACTCTAGATCCCTTCAGATATGGAAAGATTTATGGATCTGGAACTTGTTCAACAAATTGAAAAGACTTCATTTTTTGTTCAAATAACTTATTCAGATTTTCAGATTTCTTTCGTTTTCTGGTCTTCCTTTTCTTTCTAAAAATCTCCTCCTTGAATTTTTCAGATTCTATTCTATTTAGATTTATACTCGAAATCACCTTTCCCTCATTTTCTTTCTCAAAAACCATTTTTCTTTTCAGATTCGTCTCTGACTTTTCCTTAGCAAAAATCAACTCATCCTTTTCTTCCGGAAGCTTATTTCTTTCTAGCTTTTTTTGGGCAACTAACTTCTTCTATTTTTCCCAAACCTTTCCTATTTCCAACTCTTCTGATGTGGTAGATTAATTCATGTATACAAATATTTCTTACGCAGAGACATTAGAAAACTCACAGCAACCCTCAGATATTTAACAGAAATATTATCAGATAGAAAGTTATCATCATTAATTTTAAAACTAACCACTTCCTCATCAAACTCCATTGAAATTGTGCCATTCAAAACATCTATTTTGTTTTTGCAGTTTTTATAAATAGTCTTCCCAAAATAATAGAGTTTGTAACTGATACGTCCAAATCACCTATATCCAGAATATAAAGATCAGCGGGAAAGATCAGATTTTCCACTTGGACAAGAACATCCACAACACACCATTTGGGTGTACAATCGAGTGGTCAGCCAACTGGATAATTGTCCTGGTCTTTTGTAAATTTCTCATTTTTAGTTTTTCTAAAATAGAAAATGGAAGAACATTGATTGAAGCTCCTAGGTCACGCATGGAATTTGAAAATTTTAGGTTACCCAATTTTCAAGGAATCGAGAAAATCCCCAGATCCTTGCACTTTAGACGTAAACCCTTTAGAAAAATGCCAGAAATATTTTTGCCATCTTTGATAATTTCATTAAATTTCATTTTTTATTTGAATTGCATAATTTTTTTTTCAGAAACTTGGCATAGCAAGGGATTGGTTGGATAACATCCAAAAGTGGAAGATTTACCTCAACCGTTCGAAAAATTTCCATGCTGTCTTCATCCTCTCTTCTGCGCTTCGTATTTCTTAGTCTTGATGGGAATGGAGGTAAAAGCTTCTACTCCTTCTGATTCTACTTAGTTAGTTATGGAGTTTCTTTCTCTTCTAGCTTTTCATATTATTTTTCAACCACAACCTCTTCATACTCTTCCTCTTCTTTTTCTGTTTCTTTTATATCTTCTTCTTCAACTAGAACTTCATATTATTCTTCAACTTCTTTTTCTGGTTCAGATATGCCTGGGCCTTCATAAATTTACCTACTTCTCAAGGAAATAGCACTGACATTGTGCTTTGTATTTCTTTCAGTGTATCCTGGTAACTCTTGCAGTAATGAACATATTTTTTTTTTGATGTTCCATCATCAAGTAGATTCCACATGGTTTCATTGCAGCTATATTTTTCTTTGTCAAGAGTAGAACACTTTTGTTAGTTCAGAAATCTATGACTCCAAATGGGCATTGCTGACTTCTTTTACACCCCTTGGATAATCTGGATACCACTCATCTTCATTTCCGGAATGCTTTGACTCTATTGCCAACTTCTCGATCATTTCTCGGATTTTTGTTGGCGTCATATCACCTAGGAAACCGCCACTGGAAGCATTTATCAGATATCTTTCCATAGGTATCAGACCCTCACGTAAACATTTGTACAATTGGAAGTCACTGATCCCATGTTGTGGGCAACGAACCAGTAGCTTCTTGAAACTCTCCCAGTAATTATGTAAAGCTTCTCTTTTTACTTGTTTAATACCAACGATTTGTCTTGTGAGACTTGAAACTCGCGTTTTTGGAAAATATTTCTCTAAAAACAGCTTCGCGAGTTCTGTTCAAGTACTAATCGAACGGACGGGAGCTTATACAACCATTCCGTTGCTGAATCTTAAACTGGAAAGGGGAATGCCCTTAACTTTATCCGATCTTCATATATAGCATGCAACTTTATTCCTGAACAAATCACATGAAATTCCTTGAGAAATTTATGTAAGTCTTTGTTTTTCAAACCTCTGAACGTGGGAAGAAGATGTATCACCCTAAATTTAAGTTTGATATTTGGGCATCCAGAAATGTGGTGCAGATGGGCTATTGATTGACCTCTCTAGTTGCCCACTCTCTGAGAGTCTTTTCTGCTTCGTCTCCACTCATGAATGATTCTTCAGATTCAGTTTCTGAGGTGTCTATAGTTTTAGATTTAACTGAGGGTGGTGGGGAGTATATTTAAAAAGGACTATTTGAAGATGAAGTTGGGGGTACATTCGGAAAAGACAAAAACATGGTGTGCTAATTTTTAGGTGGTAGGGAGGATGATAATGAACCAAAAAATCCAATTGATTGTTTTCTTTTTGCTGCTTTTTTCTTATGTTTCCTTGCAGTTCTTTCAATTTCTGGATCAAAAAAATAAAGGTGTACCTAAACGAAAAATTATGGGCATAAAACTATTAGAAAGCACCATGTCCCCGAAAACAGTGCCAGTTTGTTAACATGTTGTTGTGAGTGTATTAAACAAATAAATTATCAGTGCTGGTTGTTCTAAAATTATAACAAAAGGAAGCAGGGTCAAATCCCCAAGTACATAGCCTAACGGTCAACGCCTTTTTGCATCAAGCACATTCTATTCAATACATAAATTATAAAAAAGGGGATTGTTAAGTTAAACTAAAAACTAAAATTGCAATGAAAATAAACTAACGAAATTTTATAATAAAGATGGTTTTAGCTTTGCTGTGACTTTCCTAATCATACAATGACCCCAAATCTAATTATTCAGAATGCGTTCTATCTAAGCTGGTACTGATAAAAACTAACAAGCTCTAGTATAGTATCTTTTACCTTAATTAGTTAACCAAAACAAACTCTCTGAATTAACCCTGACTTTTTACTGTTGAATTAAACAAGCTCTTAATCAAATCAGAAAAAGCAGCTTTATGATCTGTGTAAAATTCTTAGCAATACCCAATACGTCTCACAACTTCGGAAGCGTAAAGATATGATTGTTTCAGTTGATATCAGGGTTAAATCCCAACACGAAACCAATCTGATACGTGTTACTTTTACTAGTTGACAAAAACAATTACATATTCTATTAACTAAGTAAATTTAACGATAAAAACCCTAGCGAGGTGAGCATACTAACAAAAATAAAAAATAAAAAATACATTAAGGTTAAAATCGAAAAATCTAGATAGAAACACAAAAATAAAATCAAATCTGAAAACTAACCACATGAAAAGTACTAGTCTATGCAAAACTAAAACTAGGATTTAACCCTCGATGGCTAGAAACAAAACTAAAGTGATAAAAAGAAACATTAACTAAATAATCTTATAAACTAAACAAATGAGATGATTTGCAACCTTCAGATCTCCAAAGGTCGTTGAAAAGTGTCACAAATCGTCTTCAGAAGGGTATTCTATTGTTTGGAACCGTCTGATCACTAAATCAGAAAATGAGGGTTGTATTTATATGCAAGATGGAAACTTCCAGGGAAAGAAACCAAAAAATGTGATCGCATATTTTCTGATTTTTCTAGATTTGCCCCTAAATGATGTAGGATGCTATTTTCAACGTTTTCGGGACTTTGTGTGACAACCGTCAATTTTGGTCAAACAAAGTCAACCAGGTCAACTCAGCTCGTATTAGAATTTTAGGAGAAATGTGATATTCCCTAACGTTACTAATGTACTATTGACAAGTTATAATGCAAAGCACCTCTCTTGTTGCCAGTTATTGAATATAAATCCTAATTAGGGTTAGTAACTTAAAAATTCGATAATTCAATTTTATATTATTTAGGTATAAATAATATTCATAACACAATGTAGTTGAGTTCATAAACTTTATACTACATGACAATTTCATAATAGAGGTTACATATACAGATTTTTGGTGAATTCGTCACCAAATGCGACGGATTCTATACTCAGCTTAAACACTCAAACGTTAACGAAAAGAATTAGGAATTATCCTCACTCCCATGTAATGTGTTATTATTTTTGATGATAATGATTTTTATAATAATTTGAATTTAAATGATTCAAATTAAGTCAATACATCATTTTTACCATACTTTTTATAAAACTCACAAACTTTTATAAAAATTACATATTCTTTTATAAAAATAGAAGAAACAACTTTTGTTTTATATAATTATGACACCTTTTAAAAAGAAATAATATTTTAATAAAGTCAAACCCTACACCATACCTCCCCCATACCCACCCCATCCCCCCACTCCTTTAACTTTCGGTCGAACCCCCCCCCCCCCCCCCCCCAAACACTTCATCTTCTTCTCAAGAACAAGATCACTCTCTTAAGGTTAATTCCCATAAGTTGGTTCTTGATCTTTTGGTAAGTTTTTCCTTATTAATCTAGTGATTATATATATATATATACTAGTTTGGTTATAATTACACACATTAATATGTGTTAATATCGATAGGATAATTCAACCTTCAAGAGTTCTTCAAGTGTTTTCAAGTGTTCTTAGCTTGAAAACTTTCATCTTCACCTCTTTACTCGTCATGAAACACACTCAAGGTGAGTTCATACCCTCATTTTCATTTTTATCCAAGTTTTAGGGGGTGGGGAATACAAGAAAACTTGTATAATGATACAAGTTGTTAAACACACTTTATCTTCAAGTTGTGTAAAAGTATTTACATGAAATAATGTTATTACCTAGTATTATGAACATTTATGTGTGGTATGTTGTTTAAAATGCAAATCTATGAAAAATGAGTATAAACATGCTATATGTTCTTAAGAAAAGTCATAAAGACAAAACTATAAAAACTAGGGTTTTTATGAACATAATATGACTTTTCTAGCAATAATGGTTCTAACCAAGTTATTACATCATTTTTGTGGGATATAAATCAAAATATGTTATTTTGGACATATGTTATGAAACTACTTATAAATACCAATGATTTGGTTTTACAAATAGAAAACCTAAAAATCTATCATACTATGTAAAAATTTAGGTTTTCTAGCAAAAATGTTCATGACTAGGTTATGGTACCATTTTTGTGAGATATGACATAAAATATGTTGTTTTAAACATATAAGGTTAGCTTGACTTAATCTCCACAAAAAGGTAAAAATAAATTTTACCAAGTTTGTAACTCAAAATTTACCGTTTGGTGACGTAAAAAGGCCAAGAACAAGAAAAATTGACTTCATCAAACTAAATGTTCATATACTTGTGTTAGATGTAAATTATATGTTATTTATGAACATCTAAACATGTTAACTTTTATATATATATATATATATATATATATATATATATATATATCTGTGTGTGAGTATATATAGGCACAAGAAAACATTTATGATAAACTGTAATAGGTATAGTTTATGGGTCATTAACACTATTTTATCGTTTTGGGACAAAACGAATAATTATATAAAATTATAATTATTTTAAACTATGTAAATACTATGGTAAGGTGATATTTACAATTACAAGGGTTTTCAGTACACTAAAGGTAAACTTGTTGAAACAATTACGTGAGACAAAGTCTTCACCTTACCTACCAGAGTACACACTAGAGTCCTGAATTATAACCATAATCTTGGTAAGAGAGCCTGACAGTTGTGTATAGATCTATACGGGATTGGCAATCTCGCACCTAAGCTGGTAGCTACAGCTAGATCGGCAGGTCTGGGGTGACAAATGTCTAACATTCAACACTTAAAGAACGTCATAGTAGGCCAACTTCGGTTTTAGCATGGTTGTAAAAACTCACATGGGGAATCAACAATACATTTAGTTTATGGGGTAACACGCGTTCAAATGGTTTTATATAAGAATAAAACTACATAATACTATTTGATGTATAGACATGCTCATACATTTTTGGTCTTGGGTTGTAATACTACAAGTCATTTTAAGAAAATATTGGATTTTCTAGGAACAAACACTATCATTTTACAAGGAAATAATTACAGATTTTTATCCATACAACACTCTTAAGAACTCACCAACTTAATTGTTGACACTTTTCAATACTACTTGTATTCTCAGGAAACTGTTAAATAGGTAATCAAAAGGCTTTTGAGGATGGGTTGTTACGGCGTCGCACCAATCATTTTTGTTGGTTTAAAACATACAATACATGGAAACAATGTAATATTCTCAATTATATTGATGATGGTTGTGTTTACTTTGATCACTATTGTACATTATGTTGTGATATTGTTCATGAAGTCATCCACCCCCAGACCTTTCCATCATCCAGGTTTGGGGGTGTGACAGATTGGTATCAAAGCATTGTTTATACTTTATAGTGAACTAATTATATCAAACCATATAAGATATACAACTATAAATACAATGGGACTAAAACTCTCTGACTAAAACATTTCATACAAGTATACTTTTAAAATATAATACTGTTTTAAGAAAGTATATGTACATACATAGATACTAGAATGGTGTCATAATAAGAACAATACAAAAGTAATGAGATAAGTTGAACACTATGAGTAGGCATAGGTAGTTATGTAATCAGATCTAGGACGGATATATCCTAATCAACTATATTCATCCAAGATGTGACTAACATGTGCTTGGGAATAGTCATGGTGAACACAAGTCTAAAACTTACCAACACCCCATACAAAGGAACTCTAGAAACAAACATAAATTTTAAAATAGTATAGGAGTATTTTATGATACTATAGAACCATAAAACTAGACTGCTTACATGCCTCTTATACCTCTATTCTTGCACAGTCGACATGGGCGAATTTTACCTACCAGGAGATCCTTACTTTCCCGGTAATGGGAATAGTGGATGGATCGAGGAAAAGCCCGAGGACCAGGTTGAGGTTGACGCACTAGCTACTAGGGAGGAGCGGGAAGAAGGTCAATATGATAAACGAGACGTTGACAAGGACCTGACGGAGGATGGTTCCAATGCTGATTCTGGGGTCGACGACCCGCGCCTTGCCGTCCGTAGCCTGCACGATCGTATGCTTGAGCTGAGCTTTCAGGTATACTGCCATCTAGGTGGTCTATTATGGATGCGCACTCCTCGTAAGAGGATACCTCCCTTTCGTAGAGGACCTGCACGGATGGAGTCATGAGCATGGACAACATTCCCCATACGGTATGTGCCAAGAGTTCTACGACCTCCATAACGGCGGTTTAGCCGATAGGTCTTTCCTTGTCATGATTTGCCGCATCTCGCACCTTGACGAGCATGCTAGGGCGTCTACCAGCCAGATCCTAGATGTTGGTTCCACTTCTAAGGTTACCGCCACCTAGTTTCGTTGTTTAGATGAAGATCATGATCAAACACATAGGCTTATCGATTGTCTTTAGGAGGATGTCACAACTGTCCGAGCTGAGGTTAGGGCGCTCATGGACAGGCACATCGTCATGGAGCAGAGGATGATCGAGGCAGAGCGCCGAGTCGAGGAGGCCAGATAAGATGTAATGGAGATGCGGGCATTCATAGCTACACTTTGAGGGTCGCATGATATCACTCGCCACAAGTAGTGTTTATGCTACTCAACTTTTGTTATTGACTATGTTTTGTGAGTAAGCGTTGGTGCTACTCCCTCATGTATGTAGGTCCGACCCTGCGAATAAGTGATTACACTATTCTAAGGTTCGTTATGTTGCCAATTTTATTTTGGGTTTCAGGTGTATTGTAGACCTCCATGAAGGTCAATTTTCCAAAACTATGTACTTCTATGAAACATTGTCAGTGAAATGGTTTGCATTTTATTTCATTGGGCATTAATATTAAGTTTAAACTGTTATGCAATTGTTTACTTATTATAGCAATTATTTATTTTTATGAAAAAATTACAAGTTACAATAAAGGAAAGTCATAAAAAATATATAGCTGAGACATTCTATTTCGATAAATACCCGACTTATAACTATTGTGGAGAGCTTACCATCATTCCATCAATAATCCCTATGGCAAAAGAATGTCGCCATGCGGAAGTAATTGACATGCTGGTGAAACACCAACAACACCACCAAAACCAACTCCACAGGTGGACCCTGCTGGATTAGGTGTCTAAGCCCATAACTATAACTGGTATGTACTTGATTTGATAGTAGCATGATCCGTTTGGGTTTTCTTCACTCATCCAACCTGACAGGATGACCAGTGGAGAGAGAATATGATTTATTATTTGAAATAATAAATTGGTACTCAAAATAATTTTATTAATATATTACAAGATTAATATATTATTTGGAAATCATATTATTAATTAGTATTTAATCAGAAATTAATTAGATATTAATTTTTGGATTAAAAGAACTAATTAATAATGGAGGGACTGTTTTGCAAATCATTGATAGTTGTGAAACTGGGCTTAGGACTCCTTGGAAGTGGAGTGGACGAAATTTATGGGTAACCCCATAAGAGTTCAAGGCCTCATAAGGAGGATTCAATGGGCTATTTAGACCTTAAGCAGGAATTAGGGTTTCCTCCAGAAACCCTAGTAGCCCACAACTATATAAGGAACCCCCACGCATTAGAAAATCGGTTCTTGGACTCATGATTGAAACCCTGGACGATTTTTCTTGTTTCTCCAACTCATCATTTGCATTGAGTGTTTGTGACTCCATTAGATGTGTAACACTTGGAGCATTAAGCTTTCAAGAGTCAAGGATCTTCAAAGGTGTTCTTGTCATTACAATATAACAAGTGAGGTAATATTCTAACCCTAATTTCATATGAATTTTGAATATTGTATGCTAGATCTAGGGTTATTGCTTTGGTGTTCAAACCTGTATGTTCAATAGAGAAAAACTTAGATCCAAAGCAATCAGGGTTGCATGATCACATAGGAACGTAGATATGCTCATAAACTATCAGTGGTATTAGAGCCTAGGATGTTTTTCAATTGAATTGGTACAAGAGTGAACTATCCAAAGGATTGAAAATCGATTTTTGGCTATCTAAGATGAGAACTTGACGAGTTCATGTAGAACTCGATGAGTTCAGTGCTCAACTCGACGAGTCGACTCCTCTGTCCCCTAAATTTTTGATTTTCAGATTTCGTTTTGAATAGGATAATTGCCATATTTCATTTTTACAGCCTAAAATCAATTTTTTTAAATGGTAATGTGATATCCTTATCAAAATTTAAAGATTTGGTTAAATTTGGATAATATAAGATTATTTTGATTTGAAATTTAACCTAGTGTTTTTTGAAAAGTTTTAAAATACACTATCATGGAAATACACTATCATGGATTTTGATTTTAGAAATTTAAATCGGTAAACCGTAGTATTTTTGAATAGTTTAGAAATACACTATCATGGATATTATTAATTAAATTAATTAAGTGTTTAATTAGAAGATAGAATTAATAAATCCATAATATGGTTTAGATTTAATTAAATTAAAAGTTTAATTTATTAAAAGATTAAACCTTAGTATTTTAAAAGTTTAAAATAGACCCTCATACTATATAAAATTCAAAATCTAATATATTATATATGTATAATATAAGTCGGTCTTACCGTTAGTAGGCATCATTAATGAAGCTGGTCTATAAAGGGTGTTTAAGGAAGCGGCCTATAAAATGACCGCCATTGGGTATCCACTCTTACCTACCGCACTCTTGACTAGTGGCGGCTCGTTAGCTGAACGGGTAGGATAGGACACTAAACTCTCATTAAAAGTATAAATAATTATAAAGTAACAAACCGCTTTTATAAAATTTTCTTTCTTAGTTACTTTAGGAAAATTTGAATTTGATGCTAACCCATGAAATTGCACATTGCACCTTATTGGTCGTTAGTGGAGTGTGTGTGGTTAACCAACACACTAATTTGGGACTAATGAAGGATGGCAATCGGTAGCTCGTAAATTATCATTGATCATTGGAGCGTGTGTGGTTAACCGGTACATTGATTAGATGATAAATGACATCGAAAGTATGAAGCTAATTTGCATGGTTGTTCACACCTTGTTTGTGATCCTCAGTATCCCAGTCACAAACTTGATGGGCATAATCGAGATTAAACATGCCATTGAAAATTTCAATGAATCTTAAAAGATCTACTAATTTCATCTAAAACCTAATTCGTTTAAAATTTGGTTTTTCATGGTGGAATTGGTAAATCGTCATTTACCTACCTTTAAATAATTTACAATTGGATTACGGCATCCCACATTCGAATTGTGAATTATTGTGTTGGATCCTAGCCTTGATATTTTATTTGGGTGTTATATTAAGGATCTAAATCAACTCACTTGAATTTTCTCCCTTTTGTGGTTGTCTAGTTCAGACAACCGTGGTCTTCCTCATCTTTTTGGAAAAAGCATTCCGTCTGAAGATGATCTTTGACGTGTCGATCAAGGTGAAAGATCATTCCATTCGTCATTCCTTGGTGGAACCGGAAAACATATTTCTCTTCCTCCACCTCCTCCAGTGATTCTCCCCGACCCACAATTTCGTCAACTTGAAAAGTTCAAGGTTACTCAAGCCCTATTGGCATGCAAACAATTAGATGTAAACTCTATGTGTGGACATGTTCTAAACATGAAGTCACACATTGACAGATTGGGAATGCTGGGTGTCGTTTTCCTAAAGGAGCTAGCTGTTGACTTGGTTCTTTAGTCACTTCCTGAGTCATATAGTCAATTCGTTAAGGATTACTATATGATAGATCACAACGTGACCCTCACAGATCTAACATATTTGCTAATTGCTGCTAAAGCAGCAATGCTTTGGCATATTGGTTAAGAAAATTTGTTCCATGGATATTGGCGATGGCAACGGTGATAGTATAGAAATGGTTTCGACTACCAAGGAAGGGAAACCGGCCAAGGTCAAAAGGTTTGACCACAAGAGAAAGGCCAATTCTAAGATAGTTTCATGTATCACTCCTGAAGAATCTATCTTTCTATATTGCCAATTGAAGGGACACTGGAAGCGAAGCTACCCAGACTACCTGAGAGATCTAAGAGATGGTAAAGTCAAATTGTACGACTCTACTTCAGGTGCATCCACTATCTAACTCTATTAAGTTCCTATTTATAGATTTTTATTACATGATGTGTTCATCACATTTTGATATTTTGTAGGATCAACGAAAAGGAAGGAAGATTAAAAGAAGAGTAAGCTGAGTCTGATCGTGAAGAGATGGATTTCAGTCGTATGGTTCGATGATCAAAATTTTGAGCTGCTACTTAGGAGTTTTGATAAATTGCTTAGGAATATTTAGAAACATAGTTTTCATTTGTATTTGCGTTGTAAGGACAAGTTTTTCTGCATTTTATCAATAAAATAAATTTTGATTTTATCTTATTTTACATTTTCTTGCAATGGCATTTTAGAAAATTGGTGTTTATATTTCTATTATTAGAAATGTTAAAAAATGGATTTGATTCTTTGTTATATCGTTTGTCGTAGTGTCATAATTTACCAAATGAGGACAGATTCTCATCACCTAAGTTTCAACTAGATAGAAACTTGGAATCATACGATTTAAATTGTGTGATGTATGAGAATCTTAATCTTTGGGAAAATAGGCTTGATTCCTTATTCACATATGTATGTGAGTCAAGTGAAAGACTGAAGGTTCTAGTGCAAATTGATGTGGACAAGTCAGATCCACCACAAAGGGCGATAAAGTCTATTCGTCATGATTTACTGTTGATTAAGTAAATATGGTTATACTTATAAGATTAAGTGTAATTCTGATATGGTTCAAAGTATAGTTGAACGAATAAGAAGAATCAATTAGGCAGAAAGATAAAAGTTTCTCCAATCTGAAAGGAAAGGAGAGTACTTTAGTATCATGTTTTATGATCATCTTAAATGATTTGGGAACCATGTCACAGTTGATCCTCTAAGGACACCTTAGTGCATTTATATGGATAAGAAGAGGAATCAGGAATTGTTGAAATGGTTATATCAAAAGGATGAGTCATACTTTGTTCCAAAATTGAGTTTTATAGTTATACTTTAGTTACTCCAAGGTGTACCTTGAGTAATATGTTCTAAGTAGGTTTACAACACCTCATGAAATTTGGAGTAGAAATGTTTTCTTACTCTTGTACATTTGAATTTGGTAGTTGTGATATTTTGGTTTAAACAAAGACCAACTAAGACCAATTATATGAAGTGTTATCTTGATAAGAGTCCGCACTAACTCTTGAATTTTTTTTATCAAGGAATGTTCCTTGATAGAGAATCTTATATGTCAAGAGGTCAGTGGGAGTTTTGTTAATCTTGAAAAGTTTTAGGATAACAATCAAGAATAAACCTATTGGTAATCACTAGCACACGACCTAAGGTTGATAACCTATCATGTTGACATATTCTTGTTTCTGTTCCCATTCCAGTTAAGTTTACTATGAATGTGAGTTCTATGAGTTCTCATTTGATCGCATAAGGCAAAGCAACTTGACCAGAGAAAGTTCATTTATCTGTATGGGTGAGCTGTTTAATAACTTGGAAGAAGTGGTAGGCCTTTGTGCTACCAAATGGAAAGAAATTAAGATTAAGCAAGTTCAATCCATATAAGTTTGAATTTTTCATTAACCTTATCTTAAGATAGTGGTTGGAAATGACAAATTCATATGGATAGGAACACATACACCATAAAATCTAAGTGGTAAGAGGTTTCTCTCGCGTTCATGAAAATGATTGTGAGGAAACACTTTCACTAGTAGATTCTAGAGGATTGATTAATATCATTACAGTTAGTAGTTGTGATGATTGTGTTCTCGAATTCAAGTATGATTACGACATCCCTTTTCATAGTTCAAATTGTAAAAATGGCAAAAGATAGTTTTAACGTTCGGGACTTGTTGTTATGAGTTACGAAAGAGTTTAGACACACACATAAGCTGTCTAGTGAAAGGTGTATGAGCTAGAGAAGTCTAGATAAGACTTATCGAAGCACCACGTATCAAAAATCTGAACTTTGGTAAGAAATTCAAGAGGTATTGAATTCTAGAAGTCCAGTCCATTTCAGGATACATGTCAAAGCTAGTTGGAGCATAATTGTTATGCTGGTAAGAACATAATTGGTATGCTAGTGGGAGCGTGATTATTATGTTAAGTGTTGCAATTTAGCAATGGTAATTATAGGAAACAAAGGTTACAAATTTGCAAAGTTGCAGAATTTGGAAATTGTTTCGCAATAGGAAGTTATAGGGGAGAGGGAATTTATACTACATTTTGAATCTAAAAGTTTAGATTGAAATTCTAAATACAACTTAGTCATGAACATATATGAATGTCATGTTGAAATGTTTCAACATAGGAAATTCTATATATGGAAATATTTTAGCAAGAGACTAGTCAAGTATCATGTCTTTAGGTAAGACATTATGAATCGTATTCCATATGCTTCGTGTATAGGATCGATTGCATATGCTATAATATTTGCATGTTCTTATTTTACCAAATGCCAGACGCGTTAAGAGGGAAAAGGACTAGAACTGGATATGACTTAAATTGAGGTTTACCAAAGATTGGTTGCTTGTGGACAGTTGGAAGTATAATATTAATTTGGATGGACCATATTGACATGTTCTGAATAAAGTTAACTATTGTTAAGAATTGATAGTCATATGGAAATATGAAATTTTTTCCATTATGGGAGTTGGATATTGAGATATATGTGCGAGTTAGAAACTTTAATGCGAGAAGGATGTTCAAGGAATGCTCTTTGAATGTGAGACTTCATTTCCATGGAATTTTTTTCGTAACCAATCTCCAATGGAATGTTTTGTAATATCATTGGCCAAGTCTCTATGACTTTGGTGCCTAGACATTACAAAATAATCATTGCATGTAAGTTTAGACTCTAACGAATTCTAGTAGTGGCAAGAATTTCGTATTCTTACACTTGTAATAAGGATTTAGAAATGTGAAATGAGCATCATTGAAAATGTGTTCAATTGATCCGTTTCACTAAGGAAGGACCATAGATAAACATATTATGCATGTTTTGTGCATGACATGATTGATGTTTTAATTCAAGTATTTAGTTGAGTGATCGAAACATTATACAATGAATAAGGTTTAATTAATATGGTGATTAAATAAAGGTGTTTTATTTATATTCAAAAGTTTTGAGACCATATTGGATTAGGTTATTATTGTGTTTCAGTTCGCATGTTTTACTTCCTGAATAATAAGATTATTCAAACATCTACAGTCGATCATACTTCTGGAAGTAAGTAGTGAATTAAGAGTATCATGAATCTGACTGTAGATTGTCTAAGTCCTTAGACATAGCAAATGTTTGTTGCAGTGTTCATGACTACTCCAGAAATAAGAATTTTAGTATTGGATAAACCCACGCTCAAGAATTACTTCATGGATTTTATCACGAGTAATTTTGAGATGATAATATCTTATATTCTTTAAACGGAGACGTATGAGTTGTTGTTTACAAGTTGGTTGTGTATTAATAATACATAAAAGCATCATTAACTTGATATTATAAAATGTATTATTGTGTGTGATTTGATGAGTAATTAGTAGAACCATATGATCCGAATTTTATTCGTTCCTTTTACCATAAATGGGATAAAAGTGATATCTGTGGGCCCTTGATAATTTAGTGATGACATCTAAAGCGCTTGGCTAAGCCTGGACTAAGCTGATGTGTTCAATTGTTGTCTGAGTTAGTCGTCATAAATCGGAAGTCGGGAAACAAAACCTTGGACAGAGATAGTGACTATAATCCACGTCTCATGTCTATACGATATCTTGTAGAATGGTGGGATATTTGATCACTTATCTAAAGGACGCATCATCGATTAGATCAAAGTTTGACAAGTGACTTTTGAAAGCTACGATTACTAATCAAATTTTGAGGTCATACTTGCAATCATAGTTATTATACTTTTCCAAGTAGTAGACTATTGGATTAGGTGTCTAAGCCCATAACTATAATTCGTATGTACTTAATTTTCATATGTACTTGATTTGATAGTAGCATGGTCCTTTTGGGTTGCCTTCACTCATGTAACTTGACAGGATAACTAGTAGAGAGAGTAGGATTTAGTATTTGAAATAATAAATTGGTACACAAAATGATTTTATTAATAAATTACAGGATTAATATATTATCTGGAAATCATATTATTAATTAGTATTTAATTTGAAATTAATTAGATATTAATTTTGGGATTAAAGGAACTGATTAATAATGGAGGCGTTGTTTATGTAAATCATTGATAGTTGTGAAACTAGGATTAGGACTCCTTGTAAGTGGAGTGGACGAAATTTACGGGTAACCCCATAAGATTTCGTCCAAGCTTTCATAAGGAGGAGTCAATGGGCTGCTTAGACCTTAAGCAGGAATTAGGGTTTCCTCTAGTAACCCTAGTAGCCCACAACTATATAAGGAACCCCCTAGGCATTAGCAAATCGGTTCATGGACTCAAGTTTGAAACCCTAGCAGATTTTTTATGTTTCTCCAACTCATCCTTTGCATTCAGTGTTTTTGACTCAATTAGAGGTGCAACACTTGGGGCACTAAGCTTTCTAGAGTCAAGGATCTTCAAAGGTGTTCTTGTTATTACAATATAACAAGTGAGGTAATATTCTAATCCTAATTTCATATGAATTTTGAATATTGTATGCTAGATCTAGGGTTATTGCTTTGTTGGTCAAATTTGTATGTTCAATAGAGAAAAACGTAAATCCAAAGCAATTAGGGTTGCATGATCACATAGGAATGTAGATATAATCATAACCCATCATAACCCACTATGTTCCAAGTCGATGTGGCAACCGCCATGGCACAAATTAGCGCTAATAGCACAAATGGAAACAGAAACAAGAATGGTGCTAATAGTTCCAATCATGTCTATAGTCAAGGACACCAACGAGTACACTCCTATAAGGATTTTATGAACTGTAAGATCAAGACTTTTCATGGTGACGGTAGTGTCTTCACCTTAACAAGATGGTTTGAGAAAACCGAATCTGTGTTTGAAGTCCGTTCATGCCCAAATGAATGTAAATTCAAGAACGCAACTTGTACTTTCACTAACTCGGCCTTATCCTAATAGAATGGCCATGTTAAAAACCCGACTCTTACCATGGCCAACTCTATGAGCAGGGAAGATCTGAAGGTCATGATGTTGGAGGAGTACTGCCCAAGAAGCAAAATTCAGAAATTTGAGTAAGAGCTTTGGAACCATACGATGATAGGCTCTGATGTGATCACATATACTACCAGGTTTAATGACTTGGTAGTTTTGTGCCTTGGGATGGTCACCCCGGAAGACAAGAAGGTGGAACGCTACATCCGGGGACTATCCCCCCAGATTCAAGGAATGGTTATATTGTAACGCCCGTAGATCGGGGCTAGTCAATTAGAGGCAATAAGTGTTGAAAACGACTTTTTGGCAAAAGATTATTTATAACAAATAGTCTTAACCAAGTTTTAGAATATGTCTCAAGGTTTCCGTACATATAAAGAACGCCGAAATCCGAGTTATAATGAAGAAGTTATGGCCCGTCGAAGTTTTTCGGCAAAACCGGCATGACACGTGGAGACGTAAATAGTGAATTTACAATAGAGGAATTTTTAGCCTTAGTGATCTAAACAAAAGTTTTAGTATATGTTAAACCGGGAACATACAAAAAAAGAACGCCCAAATCTGACTTCGTATGAGGAAGTTATGAATTTTCTAAGATTTGACATAGCAGTGCACGACCCGAAACTCGAATTTTAGTTCGAGCGGTTTTTGGCCTATACGACCTAAATGAGAATTGAAGATCTCATTAATAGGAACTCAACGGTAAAAAGATAGACGAAAACAGAGTCCGCATGTAGAAGTTATGAATTTTACGCGGACATTTAACAATATAATCTCCTCGTACTATTAAATTTAAGATCGGTCGAGAATTAGCCGACGTAGTCAAAATGAAAGTTGTAGATCTTATTTTTACCTACGCATGGATATATCTAAAGTAAAAAACGGAGCTCGTATGCGAGAGTTATGATTTTTCTAAGACAAGAGGCTCTTGTGCAAAATCGGGTGACGTGGCGCAATCCTGGCCGTTGCTTCCTCCCCAAGGCTAGCCACCAAATGGTGACACCTGGCCTGGAACTCGACAAGTTTGAGGCCAACTCGATGAATTTTGGTTATTTCCAGCCTATAAAAAGGGTGTCGGGGTATCCTCATTTCTCACACCTTCCATCTTCTCTTTCTCTCTCTAGAATCTCTCTCTAAGCCTCCTTAAGCCCCCTAAAGTCTAGGAAAACCCTCTAGCACCCGAAGGAAGCCCCGAGGCTCCAAGAGTCCCCATAAAAGCGGTCTTTCGGTTTGGGAACGCTGCTCCAGCGAAGCCTGGTTTTCGAAAAAACCCGCTGTAAATGAGCTAAGCCTAACCTATCTTTAGTATAGCTTATGTTTCAATATAGTAATGTTATTAGGACCTTAAAATAATTATTTGGGCTATTTTTATGAGTTATATAAGGTGTTTTTTTACGCATATATAATAATAATAATAATAATAATAATAATAATAATAATAATAATAATAATAATAATAGCTAGACTATTAATTAGTCGCGGTTAGCATTAGACTAAACTCTAGTGGTAATGATACTACGTTTTGTCGAGGAAAATTATTTTAAGAGTAACCAAGTGTTGTCTGAGTACCGAGTCACTACCTTTTTCAAGTGAGTGCATAGTTACTTTCATCTTACACATAGATATGAAGTATTTTATGTAAATTACGTGCTATGTGTGCATATTATCTGAGTACTTGCTGTCTATGCTAAATGAACGATTGTATACATGTTTTAAATGATTTAAACTGTATATGTATTTTATATCTACAATAATGTTGGGGTAAAACATGGGTAGATGTAATAGATGGAATATGAGTTGGACAACGAGTTGAGAGGTGTTATAGACCACGAGATGAGGGTGAGAGGTGGACGATGTGAGAAGCCTTTTCCCAAACAATGGCCCCGTCATTCAGCAGAGTATGGATGACAACCACGGACTATTCTAGACAGTCCAGTGGAACACTAGCAGGCTCGCAACCTGTAGGTGTTGTGAACGATGTGTTCACCCGATGTACTCTAAACCTTGGTGATCATGCAGACTTGATACCTAAACCCTGGTGATCATGCAGACTTGATGCCTAAAACCTTGGTGATCATGCAGACTTGATACCTAAACCTTGGTGATCATGCATACTTGATGCCTAAACTCTGGCGACTATGCAGACTTAGTGCCTAAGCCCTGGCGACTATGTAGACTTAGTGCCCGTTGTGTAAATCGTGGAAATGATGTACTTCGTGCCGATTCCTTAGGATGATCCTTAGGAATAAATGAACAAGGAATAGCTGATTCTTAGGGTAGATCCTTAAGCGTAAAGAAGATAATGGGGATGGGTAATTGGGTTGATTGTTTAATTGTTTAAACATAATAATTATATTATTATGGGTTGAAAACCCTATGTACTCACCAGGTTTCCCAACCTGACCCACTCAGTTTATTTATATCACAGGTGTTGAGATGAAGTCACATTACACTGAGAGACTTAAAAGAGATATAGATCACTAGTGATAATGAATGTAAGTTCTGTTTATGCTTATGTTTCTGTATTGACGATGACATCCCAAATATTTTAAAATGAATAAAAGTACTTTTCTTTGGAAACGCTTTGATAACATACTTATCATTTTTTACTGGGAACAAATTCGGCAACATTTTTATTAAAAGAGGTACTCTGATTTTTATAAAGCATAAACAAAATCGGTCTTTTCTGGCCGTGAAAATGGGATGTCACAGTTGGTATCAGAGCATTAGTTTAAGCGAACTAGGAATTTGTAGGAAATTTCTAGACTTAAACTTAGAATGCTAAGCAATGATTGTGAGGAGTGTGTCTTAGGTAATACACTTGAATAGACACAAGCACTAGCTTATTTTAGGAATTATGCCTAAAATGCTTTTATGCGCTAAATGCTTTGTGTCGTATATGCTGTTATTCATTCGGATCCATGGTTTGTTGCTGACCGGATCTGGAAACCTTATGTGTTTAGGATTCTAAATGTACGACAACGATATTAGAACTAGCATGTAAACGTTTCAGAGTGATAAGGATGATTTAAACGTCAATCCTACATAAAGATCTAGATTCACCTTAATCGGTGTATAGATGAAGATGGCAAGGACCCGTAGTGGAAACGTGAATGCAAATGGGAACCGAGATCAGCCCCCAGTGATTGAGCAAATACCGGTTGTGGTGGCCGCTGCTGAGCCAATAACGATGGCCGGAGTGCAAGCGATGATCCAAGCGATGTTGGATCGCCAAATGGAGGAAACTAGACGTTTGCTCCAGCAAAATCGAGAGGAAGCGACCATACAGATCGAACAGCCCGAGTTGAACGAAGGGCAGACTGAGGAGGGAAACTACAGTGGGACTGTTGGTCAAGCCAACCCACCGATAGTTAGGAAAAACCACCAGGATGGAGGAAATGATGGACGTGGATGCAAATACAAGGATTTCATGGCGTCCAAACCACCGAGTCTATCTGGAAGCCCGATGCCGGTGGAAGTCATGAACTGGATCTCTGAGATGGAGACGATGTTTGAGAGTTGTGAGTGTAGCAACAGGCAGAGGACCGCTCTCGCGGTTCCTCTGTTGAAATCTGGAGTACTAATATGGTGGAAGCTACTAGCCGATTCGATGCCGAAAGGAGAAGCGAGCAAGATGTCAATGGAATATTTTCTGGTGCAGTTAAAGATGCAGTACTGCTCTGAGCAAGATCTTCTGGAGATCAACAATGAGTTTCAGAATCTAAAGAAGGGAAGGATGAGTGTCATCGAGTATGCTGCAAGTTTTACGGAGAAAATGAAGCTTGTTCCTTACCTAGTTCCAACTGAGCTCTCCAAGGGCAACAAGTATGCCTATGGATTTCCAGCAGACTTTGGACCAATGGTCAAGCAAGCAACCACTTTGAAAAGAGCCATCTAGGCAGCCAGGAATGTTGAGACCCATATTAGGGGAAAGGGTCTAGAGAGAAATGAAGTTGGCGAGAAAAGGAAGCATGAAGGATCTTCAAAATCCAACAAAGAAAGGAAATTCTCAAAGACTGAAGAAGTAGGAGGAGGCGAAGCCAAGTGGCGCGAGAAGTGTAAAAAGAAGCACTTCGGGAAATGTAGCGAGGAGGTGACTTGCTACAAATGTGGAAAGATGGGGCATTACGCCAGCAAGTGTGCGTCCAACAAAAAGGTGTGTTATGGATGTAACAAAGAAGGGCATATTTCTAAGGACTGCCCGAAGAAAAACGAGGCAGCAAGGCCAAACACACCACCAAGGCCAAGAGCATTCCACATGATCCTCGATGAAGTAGAAAACCATGTGAGGAATCAAGGATGAGGACTTCGTATCCGAAGATCAAGTTATGCAATAGCCATAGTATCATATGATGTAGCCTATTAGAGGCATAGTCTATAGTGAACTTGAACACCTCTGTAATAGTTTCAAGAAATAATAAAGCCTTCGTTTTGTTATCTGGTGTGTTAAATTTCTATGTGATTTTATTATATGATAACTTGGAAGACTGCGAGACAATACTTGGGACAAGTATGAGTAGGTGTGAAAGGTAGTAGATGCATATACTACCGGAAGCACAGAACTCACACTTGGATCAGGGAAAGTCACAAGGTTACCAAGAAGCCAATAATTGATACCTTTTTATTCAAGCATGTCGTTACCATCGTTTTGGTAATGACTAAGAAGATTGTTGTTATTCTGACCCTAGTGGTCATATCAAATTGAATCCGAATACGATGAGTATGATACATTGTTCAGAGAACCAAGTTCGATGACTTAAGCCGAAAGATTTAAATAAAAGATAATCAAAACGCTCATTAGAGGTATCGTGATAGTTGGTTGTAGCTGGAAATGCTACCTTTTAAGATGTGATTATATCACATTAGAACATGAAGGAAGGTATAATATGTTCTGGAAGACTCTAAGAGACCTTAGTCTAAGCATTGCAACATACGATAATAGGTCATTAGAATATGACACATCGTTCCATTGTAGTAATAAAAGAACTTATCTTAAGTTCGTATCCAGTGAGGATTAAGATTGTGACTTGAAGGTCATAATTTGGAGTCTAACGTGAGATAGGAGAAAGTGCAAGACCGAGCACCGCCTGCAGTCAAGGAGTCCAAGAGTTAGATACTCGTTCGAAGCAACATAGAAATTACACTTATTACCTTGGATGAAGAGATAACATATGGAGTCATTATACAATCCTGTTTCGCTGATGATTCCGGGACGTAATCATCCTAAGGGGGAGATAATTGTAACGCCCGTAGATCGGGGCTAGTCAATTTAGAGACAATAAGTGTTGAAAACGAATTTTTGGCAAAAGATTATTTATAATAAATAGTTTTAACCAAGTTGTAGAATATGTCTCAAGGTTTCCGTACATATAAAGAACGCCGAAATCCAAGTTATAATGAAGAAGTTATGGCCCAACGAAGTTTTTCGGCAAAACCAGCACGGCACCGAGAGATGTAATTAGTGAATTTACAATAGAGGACTTTTTAGCCTTAGTGATCTAAACAAAAGTTGTAGTATACATTAAACCGAGAACATACAAAAAAAGAACGCTCAAATCTGACTTCGTATGAGGAAATTATGAATTTTCTAAGATTTGGCATAGCAGTGCACGACCCGAAACTCGAATTTTAGTTCGAGCGGTTTTTGGCCTACGCGACCTAAATGAGAAATGAAGATCTCATTAATAGGAACTCAACGGTAAAAAGACAGACGAAACCAGAGTCCGTATGTAGAATTTATGAATTTTACGCGGACATTTAACAGTATAATCTCCTCGTACTATTAAATTTAAGATCGGTCGAGAATTAGCCGATAGAGTCAAGTTGAAAGTTGTAGATCTTATTTTTACCTACGCGTGGATATAAATAACATAAAAAACGGAGCTCGTATGCGAGAGTTATGATTTTTCTAAGACGGGAGGCTCTTGTGCAAAATCGGGTGACATGGCGCAATCCTGGCCGTTGCTTCCTCCCCAAGGCTAGCCACCAAACGGTGACAAGTGGCCTGGAATTCGACAAGTTTGAGGCCAACTCGATGATTTTTTGTTATTTCCAACCTATAAAAAGGGTGTCGAGGCATCCTCATTTCTCACACCTTCCATCTTCTCTTTCTCTCTTTAGAATCTCTCTCTAAGCCTCCTTAAGCCCCCTAAAGTCTAGGAAAACCCTCTAGCACCCGAAGGAAGCCCCGAGGCTCCTGGAGTCCCAAGAAAAGGGGTCTTTCGGTTCGGGAACGCTGCTCCAGCGAAGCCCGGTTTTCGAGAAAACCCGCTGTAAGTGAGCTAAGCGTAACCTATCTTTAGTATAACTTATGTTTCAATATAGTAATGTTATTAGGACCTTAAAATAATTATTTGGGCTATTATTATGAGTTATATAAGGTCTTTTTTTACGCTTATATAATAATAATAATAGCTAGACTATTAATTAGTCACGGTTAACGTTAGACTAAGCTCTAGTAGTAATGATACTAGGTTTTGTCAAGGAATATTATTTTAAGAGTAACAAAGTGTTGTCCGAGTACCGAGTCACTACTTTTTTCAAGTGAGTGCATAGTTACTTTCATCTTACACATAGATATGAAATATTTTATATAAATTACGTGCAACGTGTGCATATTATCTGAGTACTTGCTGTCTATGCTAAATGAACGATTGTATACATGTTTTAAATGATTTGAACTGTATATGTATTTTATATCTATAATAATGTTGGGGTAAAACATGGGTAGATGTAATAGATGGAATATGAGTTGGATGATGAGTTGAGAGGTGTTATAGACCACGAGGTGAGGGTGAGAGGTGGACGATGTGAGAAGCCTTTTCCCAAACAATGGCCCCGTCATTCAGCAGAGTATGGATGACAACCACGGACTATTCTAGACAGTCCAATGGAACACTAGCTGGCTCGCAACCTGTAGGTGTTGTGAACGATGTGTTCACCCGGTGTACTCTAAACCTTGGTGATCATGCAGACTTGATACCTAAACCATGGTGATCATGCAGACTTGATGCCTAAAACCTTGGTGATCATGCAGACATGATACCTAAACCTTGGTGATCATGCATACTTGATGCCTAAACTCCGGCGACTATGCAGACTTAGTGCCTAAACCCTGACGACTATGCAGACTTAGTGCCTAAGCCCTGGCGACTATGTAGATTTAGTTCCCGTTGTGTAAGTCGTGGCAAGGATGGGCTTTGTGCCGATTCCTTAGGATGATCCTTAGGAATAAATGAACGAGGAATAGCTAATTCTTAGGGTAAATCCTTAAGAGTAAAGAAGATAATGGGGATGGGTAATTGGGTTGATTGTTTAATTGCTTAAACATAATAATTATATTATTGTGGGTTGAAAACCCTATGTACTCACCAGATTTCCCAACCTGACCCACTCAATTTATTTATATCACAGGTGTTGAGATGAAGTCACATTACACTGAGAGACTCAAAAAAGAGATATAGATCACTAGTGATAATGAATGTAAGTTCTGTTTATGCTTATGTTTCTGTATTGACGATGACATCCCAAATATTTTAAAATGAATAAAAGTACTTTTGTTCGGAAACGATTTGATAACATACTTATCATGTTTTACTGGGAACAAATTCCGCAACTTTTTTATTAAAAGTGGTAGTCTGATTTTTATAAAGCATAAACAAAATCGGTCTTTTCTGGCCGTGAAAATGGGGATGTCACATATATCTACTTACCCAACCACTTAAGACAGTGCCACATGTTTAGCACAAAGTCATGTTGACCACGGAGTCCGCCAGGGCATTATGGTGGCTACACCTAATCAACCAAAAAGGGGAGATAACAAGCAAAAGTTCTGTAATAAGCAAAAGGGTCAGCTGACTCAATAGCCTATCAAAAGACAACAAACTGTGACAGTCCACGCCGCCACTGTCCATACTACCCCAAAATCAGCTAAAAATATGTTGGGAATCTACCTAAATGCAACAAGTGAAACATCCATCACAATGGAGATTTCTGGGAGATGCACTGCAACAACTGTAACATGAAGGGGTATACTGCCTGTTTCTGTAAGGCGCGAGCTCAACAGATCATCTAATCCACTAACGTTGGGGTACTGAGTCAGGCGTGTTACGGATGTGGGGAGACAGGGCATTTCAAAATGGAGTGCCCAAAGTCAAAGAACAAGAATGTCGAAGGCGTGGGAAGGGTCTTGTCGATGGGGCATGAAGAAGCGATGAAGGACCCTACAGTGGTTACCGGTACGTTTCCTCTCAATAACTCATATGCATGCATGCTTTTCGATAGCGGAGCGAAGAGGAGTTTCATGATCCACAAGTTTAAACACATACTCAAACAAAAACCTCAATCACTCAATGAAATATTCACCGTAGAAATGGAAATTGGAAAAACTGAAAGCACCAAAGACATATACATAGGATGCACCCTAACCCTAAACAACCACTCCTTCTAAATCGACCTAATGCTTGTTAAAATAGGAAGCTTTCATGTGATAATTGGTATGGATTGGTTAAGCCCTCACCGTGCCACTATCATGGGTTATGAAAGGGTCGTCAGAATTAACTTACCAAGTAACGAAAGCTTTGTAATCTATGGTGACAAACCCGACACCAACCTTCGAATCGTCTCCTGCATCAATGCTCAAAAGTACCTACACAAGAAGTACCACGCATTCCTAGCCCACATTGTTGATGAGAAGAGAGAAGTGAAGGACATCAAGGGTAATCCAGATGTCTGCAACTTTCTCGATGTATTCCTAGAAGACCTTCCGAGAGTACCACCCGTGCGAAAAGTCGTGTTCAGAATCGACTTGATTTCTGGAACCACCCCCATAGCCAAATCACCATATCGATTAGCCCCGACAGAAATGCAAGAAGTGTCCAGTCAGCTGAACGAACTATTGAGTAAAGGATTCATCAGACCAAGCTTCTCACCTTGGGGAGAACCAATCTTGTTCGTAATGAGCAAAGACAGATCATTCAATATATGCATTGACTATCGGGAGTTGAACAAACTCACCATCAAGAACCGATATCCCCTATCCCGAATTGACGACCTATTCGACCAACTTCAGGGATCGACCTACTACTCGAAAATCGATCTAAGGTTGGGGTACCATCATCTCATAATCCAGGAGGAAGATATTCCTAAGACGGAGTTTAGGACTCGTTACAGCCATTACGAGTTCGTTGTGATGCCCTTCGGATTAATTAGTGCACCCGTGGTGTTCATGGATATAATGAACCGCGTATGCCGACCTTACCTAGATAAATTCGTGATACTGTTCATTGATGAAATAGTACTCTATTCACGAAGTAAGGAAGAGCATAGTCAACATCTGCGACAACTCTTGGAGACACTAAGGGCAGAAAAGCTATATGCAAAGTTTTCAAAATGTGAATTTTGGATTTGAAAGGTGGAATCTATGGTGCACATGGTCTATGAAGAGGGGATACATGTGGATCCCTCCAAAATCAAAGCAATTGAAAAATAGGAAATATCGAGGACACCGACATAAATTCGCCAGTTTTTGGGCCTT
Source organism: Lactuca serriola (assembly GCF_051521515.1). Classification (NCBI taxonomy): domain Eukaryota; kingdom Viridiplantae; phylum Streptophyta; class Magnoliopsida; order Asterales; family Asteraceae; genus Lactuca; species Lactuca serriola. Next base: position 255,660,781 of record NC_136415.1, on the reverse strand, counting down.
GTTGGCTACTATGGAAGGTTTATACAGAACATTTCCAACATTACAAAGCCACTTACTGCCTTGAACCAGAAAGGAGTGACCTTCAGCTGGGGGCATAAACAAGAAACTACCTTTTAGACGCTAAAGCAAGCTTTATGCAGTGATCCAATCCTGTCTCTTCGAGAAGGAATGGAAGACTTTGTGGTCTACTGTGATGCATCTAATCAAGGTCTAGGTTGTATACTCATGTAATGGGGAAAGATCATTGCCTATGCCTCAAGAAAACTTAAGAATCATGAGGTCAACTACACCACACACGACCTTGAATTAGGGGTAGTAGTGTTTGTTTTAAAGATTTGGACACACTATCTTTATGGTACAAAGTGTATGATCTTCACTGACCATAAGAGTCTCCAGCACATCGTTAATCAAAAGAACTCAATATGAGGCAAGGTCGATGGGTAGAGTTACTAAATTATTACGAATGCGAAATTCGTTATTATCCGGGCAAGGCCAACGTGGTTGCAAATGCCCTAAGTCGAAAGGAGTACTCGGGTCGCCGATTAAAATCATTAACAACAACTATCTATTCACATCTGTCCTCTCCGATCAAGAGGCACAACTTGAAGCTTTGAGGCCTGAGAATGTCACATGTGAAGCCTTGTGAGGAATAGATAAAAACCTTAAGGTCAAGGATGAAGAAGCTTGTTACCTCATGAATTGAATATGGATACCAAGATTCAGCGTTTACAAAGACATTATCATGAATGAAACTTACAACACCAAGTACTCTGTTCATCCTGGGTCAGATAAGATGTATCTTGACCTCAAGAAACTATATTGGTGGCCGAACATGAAAGCATAAATCGCTATCTACATGGGAAAGTATTTGACTTGCGCCAAGGTCAAAGTAGAATACCAAAAGCCCTTGGGTTTGCTACAACAACTGGATATACCCGAGTGGAAGTAGGAGCGGAAAACCATGGACTTCATAACTAAATTTCCCAAGACAACTGGTGGGCATGACACCATATGGTAAATTGTCGATAGGTTGACCAAATCTACGTACTTCCTACCAATAAAGGAGACAGACAAAATGGAGAAACTAACAAGGACATACATCAAGGAGATTGTATGATTACATGGTGTGCCAGTATCCATTATCGATGAAAGATATACTAGGTTTACCTAATGGTTTTGGCAATCACTACAAAAGTCCTTGGGAGCCAGGCTCGACAAGAGTGCAGCCTATCACCCACACACCGACGGGCAAAGCGAGAGAACTATTCAAATGCACGAAGACATGTTGAGAGCTTGTGTGATAGAATTCGGTAAAGCTTGGGATACCAATTTACCACTCATCGAGTTATCTTACAACAATAGTTATCACTGTAGCATTAATGTTGCTCCATTTGAAGCCCTCTATAGGCACAAGTACATATCACCTACGTGCTGAGCTGAGGTAGGTGACAATCAGCTAGCTAGAGGACAAGTGCCTAACATGTAACACCCCAAAACCGGAACGGTGAAAATGTTAGGGGGTAGAGGACGTCATGTACAGTATTACAACAAAGCATAGTAGTAAACAAGCAACAACATCATCCATTGCATTAATAATATAATTTTATACAGGTGTATTCCGTGAAGTTTATAAGACATCAAAAATGTAAATCAAAATAAGAGATGAGTCTTGAATGAGCTCCATCATCTCAAAAACCTGGCATCGGTACCTATCTACTGATGACTTGAGAATACAAGTTATTTTGAAGAAGTTTATGAGCATTAAAGTTGGTGAGTTCATAAGTATTTAGTGTCATAGTTTGTATGAAAATGTTTGTAAGTGTTTGAATGTACAAGTTTGTAAAGTGTTTGTAGTAAATTTGTAAGTGTTTAATTGTAGTAAAATTTTTGTTGTAAATGTTTGTAAAATGTTCGTGTCTTCCTAGAAAATCCTATATTTTCTACTAAACTGTAGTCTTCTACCAAGACCTAATGTTCGGTTTGTTTCTTTGTAAGAGTATGTATCTTTCCTAAGTCTAACTATCATTATCAAAATATAGTTTGTACATTATCATTTATTGAGAAAACGTTTCAAGGTAAATGTAATAAGGAAAATATTATAGAACTGTAGTCTTGTATATGTAAACTACTGTAGTACTACTTACCTCAAAGCCAATGAATTATAAGGTAAGGTGAGATTTGTAACCATACTGATTGACGGCCGAAGAAACACGAAGATGAAAGACGTCGAAATAAATGTGACATTTGTCACCCCATCGACTTGGTCGGCCTAGGACTGTAGCTAACAGTCAGGGTGCGGGATAGTCTGTCCCATATAGATCTATACACACAATGCCCGCTCTCCCTGCAGGAGACTCTGGTTGCCAACTTGACAACGGTGGAATCCGCATCAGGTAGAGGTAAATCTTATATTCTAATTGTTATGTTTGTGTATGTTCCTTTTGTTTACTTGTAAATGTATATGTATATGTTCTCTTCTTTGTATTCGTATATGTATATGTTCTTGTTTATTCCTCACAATGGTATGTTTTGACTCATGTATGAACTGACTCTTTGTATGTTACATTGTACTAGAATTACTAAGTAGTATCTTCCTAAACTATACCTATTATAGTTTATTAGTAGAATTATTTATGTAACTGAATGTATTGAACTGAGATAAAATCTATTATGTCTTATACATATATACATAATATATAAATAAGGATCAAATGACACTCGGACAAACAATAGGGTACTCCAAGTCCACTACCAAACAAGGAACAGGAAATAGAGTGTATTATCAGTCCTAAGTCCTTCAAACCTTACTTATGTAACTATATGTGCATTAGGCACGGTTTTGACAATATATAAGTTTAAAGAATTGAAAGTAAATATTTGATAAATAAGACTAAGTTTTATAAAGAGTTTAACATGTAAAAGCGTTTGATAATCATTTTGAAGTAGTTTTTTTGACAAAACAGTTAAAAGTATAGTAAATCCATTGTTTTCTAGTTATTAATCACATGTTATTGATATAATAACTAATATGATTCAACTTGTATTCCCCCCCCCCCATAAAAGCATTTAAAATGTTGATTAAGGGGTATAACCTCACCTGTAGTGAGTAACTCGAATGAATGATCGATATTGGATTGTTGGGTGTCAATTGGAGTCTTGAGCACAACCGAATCCTATTTAACATATAATTACACATATATGAATACATTTAATGTATCTAACCACTGAAGGTGATAGGGCATGCCTTAGGGACATAAAAACACTTAGAGTTAAGTGTTACCAACACATATGGTTGCACAATAGGGGTGTATGGTCCTATACTGAAGTGTAAGGCCACAAAACCAATGGTTTTGTGGGTGTGCGGCTAGGGTGTATGTGCGGCCGCACACTCCCTATGAAGTGTGCTAAAAAGTATTTCCAAGTCTTAGGAATGTTCTAGGGAAGGTGTTTTGACCATTTCTTAGTCAGAATGGGAGTTTGTTGCTATTTTGGACCCTTAAAAGTGTGTGTGCAGTTACAGTTGGTGTGTGCGGACGTACACAAGGTGTGTGCGGCCGTACACACTTGTAGATCATATGATATGGCATTTTTCATGCTTATATCTAAGGGTCTTTAGCTTATATCAAGCCATTGCAAGTGTATACTTGATTTAGGGTTTAAAAGTGTAGTTAAAGTCCGAAAAGTTTAGTAGGTATTCTTGGTGTTCTTGGTGTTTTTGAAGATCTACACCAAAAAGGTGTTTTCATGGATCCAATAAAAGGGGAAGGCTAGTTATGGTCATGTAATAGGAAATTAATGGATGAATCACTTACTTGTTTGATGATTTGCAGTGAAAAGTCGGATGATACTTGAGAGGATTTCGAGTTCTAGCCTTGAATAAGTGGGAAAAGTATTCAAAATGACTAAGTGTGGTATATATAGGTGGGAGTGTGTGGCTGGGATGGGTGTGCGGCCGCACACACCTGTGTGTGGCCGTACACTCAAGTGTGCGGCCGCACACTCCATGTGTTGAAGTGTTTGGCCCGAGTTTGCTTGGTATGCATCGAGTTATCCCATTTCTAGGCTCCTACCTTGATTGTATTAGATTTAGAACACTCAAATAGACCCTAAACAATGTTAAAAGATAGCTAAACGCGTCTAACTTTGATTGAATTGATCTATTGTACGAGATAGAAATTTCGAGTTGTCACATAACAACACTCTTACCAGCCTAAAATCATACGAGAAATGACAAAGAAGATCATTCAGATCCATGAGCGACTAAAGGCATCTCGGGATCGATAAAAGAGTTATGCAGATAAACGACGCAAACCCTTGAAATTCTAGGTTGGTGGTTACGTGTTATTGAAATTCTATGCCTTCAAGGGAATGATATTGCAACATCCCAAATTTCCGAACCAAAAATATCATTTTTGATATTACGTTTTAGAAAAAAATTATAAGAAAACCTCATCAAGTCATATAATTTCATAGACCACAATCACATGTCTCAAAACCATATCATAAAAATAGTAATAATGTCTGAGTACAATCCCAAGAATCTCATAATGTGGAAGTGTGTGTGATACGCTCCTACCGTGCCAGCTCCTTCTCCTTCGATGAAAAGGAACCTGAAAACAAAACTGAAAACTATAAGCACAAAGCTTAATGACTTCCATCATCATACCACATACCATACTTAACACATATTGCCAGGCATATCTGGGTGCCTAAGCAACACTGCTGAGCATACCGAGGTGCCCAACCTACCCCTGCAAGGGATACCGAGGTGCCTAACATACCCATATAAGACATATCGGGGTGTCCGACCTACCCCTCCGGTTTATCTCAATCAGTTAAGGGGACTATTTCACCCCTACTACTACCACATAAAAGCATAACATAATCATACTGTCAGGCATATCGGGGTGCCCGACCAACCCCTTGGCCCTATGGACCAGATATGGGGACTATTCCCCTTACTGTCACATAATATCATATCAAGCTAATACATAATGATAACTGACAATAAAATAAATGACAATTATCATGAAGACAATTATCTCTACTATTACTCTTACCAGTGGGCCGACCTCGGTGCCATCGAGCCACTTCTACTGGAAGGTAACTCACATCAATGTTGTGATGTGTCTGAACTGTCCTCGATGCTGGGATCAACTCCTACACATAAAAACCTTCCTTATTTACCATTTCATGCTCTTTACCCTTTTCAAGGGTCAACTTAGGTCAAATTCAACCTTTGGTCAAGGTCAACATCTAGTTGACCTAACTCACCGAGTTGGTCCCCCAACTCGTCGAGCTCCATAAACCTCCAAATGTTGGGACTTGGATCCTACTCGTCAAGTCTTTCAAGAACTCACCGAGTTCTTCTTCATACAGAATCGGGACCTTTTGCTCATGACTCTCCGAGTTCACCATTGAGCTTGTCGAGTCCCGCTTTATACAAGTTGAAGTGTTTAGTCCTTGACTCATCGAGTTCTTCCTTGAACTCGTCGAATTCCTATTCATATAGTTGGGACATTTCCTTGAACTCGCTAAGTTTGTTCTTAAACTAGTCGTGTTCTTTGATCTTCAAACCCATATTCACGTCCATCTTGTTGAGTCCTGTTTTAGACACAACCAGATCGATCAGAAACCGAAAAGGTTGGGGGAATCATAACCTGGCTCGCCGAGTCCCATGAACGACTCGTCGAGTCTCCCAAAGTCCATGTCCATATAGTTGATTTTAGTCATTCTTAAAGCTTCCAGAACCTAGATCTGACCTCCTAGGATCGATATAGCACGTCAAGTTATAAACTTTACATGCATGCATGGGTTAACTAGCTCATAAGGACCCAAAATGAAGTCTACAAGGTTCATGGGACTCCCATGGCCATAAAGTTGGCACCCTTATGCCATGGGAACCCTTAAAGGGTCAAGATCTGAATGTACAACCCCAAAGAAACACACATTCCCGAAAATGGCTTCATTATGACTTAGAAAGGTAGAAACTAGCCCTAAAAAGAAATCTAAGAAATGAGTAGTCAAGGTATCAGCTTTATACCTCAACTAAGCTAGAAATGTGCGGCAAAACTCTAGATCTACTTTCCTTTTGTTGATCTCCCAAGCCTCCTCTTTTGTCTTCAGCTTCAAACACACACAAATGGCACAAAGGCTCAAGAAAACTCAATAATCAGCTAGGGTTTTGTGAAGAGGGTCTGAGGGTGATGGAGGCTGGAGTGGAGACCCGAGAAGTTGTTTAATTATGGTGCAAACCCTCAAAATTAGGGTTTCATCCAGACAGGTCTACTCGTCGAGTCGGGGCTTCCGACTCGGCAAGTACATTCTTCCACCCGTGTCCAAGTTTCGCCTCTACTCAACGAGTTAGGTCCTCCAACTCGTCGTGTCCCAGAGTAAAAGTTCAAGATTTCATATTCAAAATACGTACCAGTGACCAGGCATTGCAAATCTCCCCTGCTTATTTTAGACTTCATCCTTGAAGTGTGCTGCTGCATTTGGAAAAAGCTCGGAGTAGTGCTGCCTCATCTCGTCCTCTGGCTCCCAAGTCCATTATGAGCCCTTATGGAGCGACCATTCCAACTTCACCCGCTCGACCTTCTTGTTCCTCAGATCCTTTGAATTCCTGTTGAGGATAGCTACTGGTCGCTGGATGTAGTTCAGGCTGTCATCTACCTGAATATCCTCTAGAGGCACCATTGCAGAGTCGTCTATCAGGCACTTCCGTAGCTGGGAGACATGAAAGGTACTATGAATCTCGCCAAGCTCGGCTGGCAGGTCCAGCCTATATGCCACCTTGCCCACCTGAGCTGTAACTCTGAAAGGCCCAATATACTTAGGGCCCAACTTTCCCCTCTTCCTGAACAGGATGACACCTTTCCAAGGTGACACCTTAAGGAGGACCATATCCCCGACCTGAACTACATGTCCGAACGGCGCTTGTCGGCATAAATTTTCTACTGACTCTGAGCATTCTGAAGCTTGCTTTGAACCTGATGGATCCTCTCCATCGTCTGGAGTACCACTTCGGTACTCCCCATGACCCTTTTGCTAACCACACCCCGACATATTGGGGTTCTGCACTTCCTCCCATATAGCATCTCGAAGGGAGGACGGTCAATACTTGTGTGGTAGCTATTATTATAGGAAAACTCTGCCAAGGGAAGGTAGGTATCCCAGTTACCACCAATGTCTAAAATGCATGCTTACAACATATCTTTCAAAGTCTGGATGGTCCGATCGCTCTGACCATCTATCTACAGGTGAAGACTGGTGCTAAAGTGCATACGAGTATCCAACTCGTCGTAGAACTTCTTCCAGAATCTGGAAGTGAATCGCATGTCTCTATCAGAAATTACGGAGACTGGAACTCTGTATCATGCCACTACCTCTCTAATATAGATGTCGGCCAGCTTCTCGGCCGAAATGCTCTCCTGAATCGGAATAAAATGGGCACTCTTGGTCAATCGATCCACGATGACTTAAATCAAATCCATTCCCTGTGTGGTCCGGGGAAGATTCGTGATGAAATCCATAGTAATATCTTCCCATTTCAACATAAGGAGATCCAACGACTGTGTCTTTCCGTGAGGCCTCTGGTGCTTGGCCTTGACCTTTCTACAGGTCAGGCACCTCTCGTTGTACCAGGCTACATCCCGCTTCATACAGCACCACTAGTAATCAGGATGAAGATCTCTATACATCTTCGTCGCGCCGGTATGGATCGAAAACCTCGATTTGTGGGCCTCATCCATCAAAATTTGTCATACTCTGCCCCAGTACGGAACCCATTCCCTCCCGTGCAGGGTCAACAGCCCACGGTTGTCATAGTCAAAGGAGGCCACCTGGCCTATGATCCGCTCGCACTTCCAGTGCTCCTCCTTCATACCCTCAACCTGCACCTCTTGGATCTGCACCATGAGCGGATTCACCACCGGCATCCTCAAGAAAATGTCTCTGATTGGGGCTGCTTTGCAACTAAGTGCATTAGACACAACGTTAGCCTTCCCCGGGTGATAGAGGATCTCACAATCGTAATCCTTCACCACGCCTAGCCACCGACGCTGCCTCATGTTTAGATTCAGTTGATCCGTGAGGTAACTTAAGATCTTGTGGTCCATGTATATGGTACATTGGACCCCATACAGGTAGTGTCTCCAACTATTAAGGGCGAAAACGACCGCCCCCAACTCTAGATCGTGGGTCGGGTAGTTCGCCTCGTGAGGTTTCAGTTGCCTCGTGCATCGGGTACACAGTTACGTTAGACAGTTTATGATATATATGTTATGTTATTATGTGGTAGTGGTTGGGGTGAAATAGTCCCCAACTACCAGTTGAAAGATACCGAAGGGGAGGCCAGCACCCAGATTTGCTAGGCAGGTACCAGTTGAAAGATACCGAAGGGGAGGCCAGCACCCATATATGCTAGGTTGTTATCGGTTGAAAGATACCGAAGGGGAGGCCATCATCCAGATATGCTAAGCAGTTACCGGTTGAAAGATATCAAAGGGAGGCCAGCACCCGTATATGCCAGGCATTATGTGTTTATATGGTATCTGGTACGATGGGGGAACTCACTAAGCTTCATGCTTATGGTTTTCAGTTTTGGTTTCAGGTACTTCGTTTTCAAAGGAAGGGAGTCGGCTCGATCGCAGCGCATCACACCATGTTTTCCGCACATGAGATCTTTGGGATTACACTCTGATATGGTTTTATGATACTATGTTTTGATTATTGACACTTTGGTTTTGACATGATATATTATTATGAATATTTGTAAATTGATGGTTCTATGTAATAACTTAATTAAAACGAATTTTTTTTGCTTGTATTTTTGGGATGTTACAAGTTGGTTTGATAGCCGTGGTTTGAGGGATCCGGACATACTCTCTGGTGTGTCTGGACTCAAACTAAGGACTTGGTATGGAAATTTTCAAAAAGGAAAATCATATTCTAAAAAGAATTTCAAAAGAATTTGAAAAGAGAAAAGAACTTTGAAAAGAATAAGGTGTGTGATGCGTACAATCAGCCAAGCTCAAGTAAATTTTCCCCAAGATACCCATACATGTTATGATATGTTATTTTATGATATGATTATGAGAATTTCACGCTAGATTAGGGCTGAGGATCTAGGAGGATACCTTATATGCCTGTTGTATGTGCTTGTAGACTTGCATGCTAGTACTAATCAGTCAGTAAATGGATAGCCTGTTTAGGTTATGCCTAATTGTATGAGCCTTTGAATTGCATGTACAAATTCCTGATTAGAGGATACAAAGATTTGATTGGAATATGATGGTTAGATTTTCCATTGTCTGAATGATGCTTTCTTTGTGCTTTGTGGGACTCTTAGTAATGTGAGCTGGCTATTAAGTGAATATGCTAAGTCACATGTGGCACAAGCTGGATAATCTCAGAGTGATAGATTTGACCCTATCCTGCAACTCTCGTTTGATTCTAACTATTCTAGGGATGAGTCTTTTACTTGAAGGATTATCTGATCTTTGTTGCATGTGGCTATATTCACAAGGTAGCTAGTTGACATTACTGGGAATCTTTCAGCAACTGAGGACTGAGTGAGTTCGGGAACCTAGGAAAGCCTAGGATATGTTTCGGTAGGTTAGTAGTGAGTTTCAGTGAGACTTGGGTGCATCAGTTTGAGGAAGTAACTTGGAGGATTCAGGAGAATTGCTGAGGAAAGTATGGATAGGTGTGGAAGGTAGTATTGGGCCCATACTACTGAAAGCATAGGATCCAAACTTGAATTGTTGAGAGTCTTGGAGAATCTGAGAAGCTTCAGGGAAGAGTTTGTGTCCCGGTTTGGGGATAGAGGATGTTCTGGTTCATGCATATTAGCCATTGGCAAGTGAGCTAGTGAGTGTAATAGGGTCTTGGACCCAGAAGGATATTATTTGCATGAGGCCGCAGATGCAATATCGATTTGGAGCACTATGAGAAGAGAGGTTTGTGCCAGGTGTGTATAATACAGGGTCCCGAGAAGAGACCCATGATTCTGATCCTCGGGTGAAAGGCCAGCTGGGCCGGAGTCAGTGCAGAACGTACGGGAAGGTGCACAAGGGAGTTTTCGCTCCAAGGGTTAATGCTGCTACAAGTGTAGCGGGGTCGATTACGTCAGCAAAAGGTGATTAGGATTCCTCCATATGTTGTGGGTATGTCATCTTCTATTATTAGTGTTGGATTAGTGTCTAAGTCCATAACTATAATTGGTGAGACTTAACTCGACTCGGCATGGTCCATTTGGTATGCATGGCATCTAATACATTATAAGTTCTAATATATTAATATAAAATTATGTTATTTAATTAGTATTGATCAAGAATAAATTTGGACTTAATTTATTGATCAAAAGAGACTAATTAAATATATGGTGATTGATTTTGTCTGGAGTTCAACAACTCATAAAGCTTCAAGCTTTGGGACCAAAAACCCTAAAATGGACCTAAAACTAAACTAGCACAACAATAAGCAAGTTCAAAACTTAATGCCTCTGGAAGATGCACCAAGAAGAGAAGAACATATCTCCAAAGCTAGGTGCTCAAGCTACCGAATTTCAAAGCTCCTTCTTCTTCAAAATCCATGTGATCACCCCACTAGATCCACATGAGAAAGCCACCAAGATTCAAACTTTATGCTTTATGGAGCTAGATCAAGATGAATATGGCTTGGATCCACAAGCTCCAAGCCAAGCAATGCTTCCTCAAGGAATTCCTTCTTCCACAATATGCACCAAAAACTCACCAAATCACCAAAAAGCTCAAGAATCACTCAAATGGAGGCTTAGGGTCTATTTCTAGGGTTTAGAGGGATGGAGGCTGAAGATATTAGGGTTAGATTATGAGATAAGGAGCTTAAATAGTGTCAAAGACCCTAAAATAGCGTTCAGGTCCGATTGGCGTACACTCAACGTTCATATGGTACGCCCAGTGTACTCTGAAGAACATTCGCGACCATCCCTGGTTAGTACGCCCAGTGTACTCCAAAATTACGCCAAACGTACTCTTTGTGTACGACCAGCGTACTCGGCTAAGCCTGCAAACCTCAAAACTTCTGAAGGCCATAACTTCTTTGTTATAAATCTGTTTCCGACGATCCTTATATCCACGAAAAGGTAACGAGAATCCCTACACTCCTATCGACTTTATTCCTCCTGAATCCCACTCAAACTCAGATCCAAAATTCATGAAAAGCCCGTACCATCTCCTTTAACAATACATTTAGGCTCTAAAGCACAAACCAAAATCTTTTATCACACAACCTACCTTACGCATATCCTAAAAAGGCCTAAAACTTTCTCCTTCAAAGCCTTAAAACCTTCTCATAATCGGATTAAGGCCCACAGGCCTTAAATCACAAAAAAATTTGGAACAAGATGTTACAATTCTCCCCCACTTAAATTAGATTTCGCCCTCGAAATCGTTCCTTTTCTTCGCATAGATCAAAACAAATAACCCCAGAAGCACAACCGGAAAAATTCTTAACATTCAACGATCCTTCACCTAAGACATCTAAAACCAAATAGAAATTTCCAAAGCCGAAGAAGGAAGGACCCCTTTTTCCGTGAAGGTACCTGCTCTAACTCTCTAGAACTGGAAACTATAGTGGTATGTCTCCCCGACAGACTGCCTATGCAGAATATCACCCTGATAATCGCTCATCGAATAACAGACTCGAATAACACACTCCCAACTCGGTGTACCTGGTCAGCTCCCGACCCAACGGTTGAACCTCTAAGAGCTACCCCTTGCACACCCAATAAAATGACATTACAGCCCTCCTGTTCACAACAATTATATCTGCTCATCGCGACACACAAGACACACATTTCGCTTTACCCCATTAAAATACTACAACTTATCTAAAATCGTCTCGCCTTCGACCTCTGTCGTCTACTAAACATTGATTCCATGTGTTTCACGGTTCTTCCCATACCTACGAACTAACTTACTCTGGCGAAAAGGTCACCACACTTGCTACCCACAGGGTTTACCTCCAGCTCAGAAACTCATATCCCTTCTGCTCCTCACAAAAAATATCATCATTGCGGTCACAGGAAGTGACATCTCCACTATCGGCCGACTGCATGGCTCAAACCGTAACCCTCCATGAAGCACCACCTCTACTCATCCCGAGTCTTGCGACTCCAGTTGTCATCTCATCTAACTTTCTTGGAAACCAACTTGATTTCCCTATCAAGGTGTGCTCCCTTGAAACTCGTTCAACATGGCCCTCTGACCCCACACTCTATCACATCTTATCTCAGTCTAATCAATCACAACGGAATAACTCATAACACCATAAACACTAACCGCCATGAATCATGGTACTCGAACTACATGATCACCACTCATATGCTACGGATCATGGTACTCGAACCATGTGATCACCTCTAATTTGCTACTTAGATCCTCTGGAATTTTCCATGTATCGAGTATGGGTCCTCTACTTTCAGTAGTACGGGCCCATACTACCTGCCACATCTACCCATACATTCCACATGGATCATCCCAGATTTCCTAAGTAGCTGCTCAACCTCCTCAATCATCAATCCTATCATACCTGGCCGCTCCCTTGCGAATACTCTTCCTATATCAGTATACTCATCTGAAAAAGGTTACTCCTTAGGCTCTTCCTAGGTTCTCACACTTCTCTGCCATTAGCTGGTGAAGAACTCCTCATGATGCCAGCCATCTACCACCTGAATATCATCATATTCACTTAGTAGTTGAATCCTATCATCAAGAGTTCCAAAAAGCAAGAAGCAAGCAACATTCGGGCATCCAGTATTCTCTATCAACACGTATAACCACTCTAGGTTACAACTCCGCTTGCTATACTCGTACTCAAAAGGTATCACCAAGCTCAAGCAACTCCTTCCCTTGCAGGTATCTGACTACTCTCTCAGTAGGCTCCTCAAATGCTCATCGAGGTATCTCTCATATTTACTCCTCTACTCATATCTCTCTCGAAAAAGGATTCCTGTTGGATACTCTTACTCTGCACATACTCAAAAGCAAATCACAAATAGCAATAACTCCTAGGCTAAGGCATCACAAATCAGGCCACTCTAGTCCTAAAATATGAAATACCTAGCCTATTCTCTAGCATGCATAACGTATCTCATAACAACATATAACACATAAGTAAGGGTATTATGGGAAATCACCGTTCGGGCGCTGGCTGATTGTACACACTGCTCGTTTACTCTTTCTCTTAAAATTCTCTTACTTATTTTTAGAAAAATCGTTCCTTTTGAAAACTTTCTTAAATCCTCAGTTTGAGTCCAGACATACCCGAAGGTGTATCAGAGTCCCTCAAACCAAGACTCTGACACCAACTTGTAACACTGTAAATTTTCAATCAAAATTTTCAATTTTAAATTACCAACTTCACATATAATAATTTTCAAAATTTCAAGTGTCGATGTCATAACATATTTCAAAATAGTTTTCACAAATAATTATCAAAATCCAGGATCCTCATTCATGACTCTTTTCTCTTGTGTGTACAATCAAGTCGCCGTCCTCCCGCGATCCTGATAAGAACCTGAAACACATAATACATAACACAGTAAACACGAAGCTTAGTGAGTTCCCCAAAATACCACATACACATATTTGCCACACGAGGCTATAACTCTGTATGACCCTCCGGTCTGATGTGTCTCAGTGGGACCCTCCAGTCTCACTACTCATTGGGCCCTCCACTCTGGTCTAAGTGAGGACCCTTCGGTCTCATAGTTCGTTGGACCCTCCAGCCTGGTCATAAAATAGCACAGTTCATTGGACCCTCCAGTCCGGTCTAAATATCACATAATATAGCACACAACACATATCACACATAAAATACATATCTCAGGCAAGCACATAAGACCATCTAGTCACGCATAATTACCACTCTAGGTAAACTATAGTGAGAAGACTCACATTGGATGATGAACAGTCCCTATCAACTCTGTGCCAAACCCATAATTATCCCAATTAGGAACTAATTCTCAACTCTCGCTCATTAGGTCTAAAGTTAGTCCACTAACCAGCCCATCAATGACCTAAAACCCATTGGGCCCACCAAGGACCAACAATAAATGGGCTCCCCCGAGGCCCAGATCTCTCATCTAATGGCATCCCAGCTCAAGGCCCAAAGCACATATATATAATCCTCTGGTCCAAGACTCTATTGCAACAAGGACAAACTCCATGCCCAATACTCAAGGCCCAAAATGAGACTTAGCCAAAAAGTCCACAGTGAAATTACGCGGGGCGTACCTCTCTTGGTACACTCAGCGTACTTATGAATCCATATTGGCCATCGGGGACACAGGGGCAGTATGTGATGCGTATAGGAATTGCGCTCAACATACTCCCTAGATTCACTCTTTCTACTCATTTGGTCTTAAACAGTTAAGACATTACCTCAAACCCCAGATACGGACTCCCTAATGGCACATACTCCATAAAGTCAATGACTTTAATCCTTTGCATGGATGGAAAGGTCACAAACACCCAAAACACTCACTTCATTATCTCAAAAACCTCCTATCTCATGCATCGCTTGATTCCAACATCCAAGATTGGATTTTTTTGACATAACACCAACATATATACTCAAAGGGACATATATTATGCTCTGTAGTTCAACAACTCATAAAGCTTCAAGCTTTGGGACCAAAACCCCTAAAATGGACCCAAAACAAAACTAGCACAACAATAAGCAAGTTCTAAACTTGATGCCTGTAACGCCCGTAGATCAGGGCTAGTCAATTTAGAGACGATAAGCGTCAAAAATGACTTTTTGATAAAAGACTATTTAGAATGAATAATCTTAACTAAGTTGTAGTATATGTTACAAGGATTCCGTACATATAAAGAACGCGGAAATCCGAGTTATAACGAAGAAGTTATGACCTGTCGAAGTTTCGCGACAGAACCGGCACGACACAGCGCGACGTAAAAAAGTGAATTTATGTTAGAGTGATATTTAGCCTTAGCAATCTAAATGAAAGTCGTAGAATACGTTAAACCATGAGCGTGCATAAAAAGAATCCCAAATTTGACTTCGTATGAGGAAGTTATGATTTTTCGAAGTTTCGACTTAGCGGTATGCAGCCTGAATATTCGATTTGAGACCGAACGGTTTTTAGCTGAAACAATCCAAATGAGAATCGAAGATCTCATTAATTGTAGTAAAACGATAAAAAGATAGGCGAAAACGGACGTCGGATGAAGAAGTTATGATTTTATAACGGAGTTTTCCTGTCCCGGCCTACTAAAAATAAATAATAAAAATAATTCAAAATTAGCCAACAGAGTCTAAACGAAAGTTGTAGAGCGTAGTCTCAGCTACGCGGGGATATAAAGAACGTCGAAAACGGAGTTCGTATGAGGAAGATATGAATTTTTGAAGTTTATTAAATATTTTTGAAATTAAATTTAAATATAAATTTTCGATATTATCCAAGGGGGGAGTCAGCGAGCTGATCCACATTACGCCCAGTGTAAATTGCAAATCCAGACCCTATAAAAGGGAGTCGAGTGCATCTGATTCATTTTCTCTTTTCTCTTCTTTCTCTCGCGTTTTTTGCATCGTTTTTCGTGCAAGAATTATCCTGAAGCCCCGGTATCATTCCCGAGCCCCGAAGCAAGTCCCGAGGCCCCGAAGATCCCGAGAAGTGCAATTCCTGAGCCGAAGATCTGCCCGTGAGGAGTCCGGTTTTTGTGAAGATCTTCCAGATCTGCCGAAGAATACTACTTCTACAAGTCGTAGTGTTGTCCGGGCATCATCTAATCAAGTGAGTGTATTGTTACTTTCTTCTAACACATAAATATAAAGTATTAGCTATGAAATACGTGCTATGTGTTATATATTATTTGTCTATTTGAGATGGGCTTGGAATTGATGTTTTTATACGGGTGTTAAATGATTTAAATTGTGCTTGTATTTATATCTACAAAAATGTTGGGTAGAACATGGGTAGATGGAATAGTTGGTGATGATGCGACTTCGTGCCTATTAAGTAAAGCCTCAGTGACGATGCGACTTTGTGCCTATTGAGTAAGCTTTGGTGACGATGCGACTTCGTGCCTATTTGATAAACCTTGGTGACGATGTGACTTCGTTCCTGTTGTGTAAACCCTGGTGACTATGAGACGTAGTGTCTATTGTATGAACCCTGGTGACTATGTGAAGTAGTGCCTGTTGTATAAACCGTGATAGCAAATAGACCTTGTGCCAATTCCTTAGGTAAATCCTTAGGAATGAATGAATGAAGGATAGTGGATTCTTAGGGTAAACCCTTGAGAAAATAAAGGAGATATGGGGATGGGTATTTGGGTTGATTGTTTGATAATTGAATATAATAAATGTCTTATTGTGGGTTGAAAACCCTATATGCTCACCAGGCTCCGAAGCCTGACCCACTCAGTTTTCTTTACATTATAGGTGATGGCACAAGAGTATAAGTTGGTGGACTTGACGAGAGATTTTGGATTATAGAGCAGTAGTTATAAATAACTGTCGTAAGGTTTATTTTATATTGTTTATGCTTTTGGTCTGTATCGAACATGACATCCTGAGGTTTTATTATTTAATGAAAATACATTCTCTTTGAGAAACGTTTTGATAAATTTTATCATATTTTATTTTGGGAACAAATTCCGCAACTCTTTTAATCAAAAGATTACTCTGATTTTATAAAAACAAAGCAAACAAATCGGTCTTTTCTGGTCGTGAAATTGGGGATGTCACAATGCCTCTAGAAGATGCACGAACAAGAGAAGAACATAGCTCCAAAATCTAGGTGCTCAAGCTATCCTCTTTCAAAACTCCTTCTTCTTCAAAAGCCAAGTGATCACCCCACTAGATCCACATGAAAGAGACACCAAAATTCAAACTTTATGCTTTCTAGAGCTAGATCAACATGAATAGGGCTTGGATCCACAAGCTCCAAGCCAAGTAATGCTTACTCAAGGGATTCCTTCTTCCACAATATGCACCAAAAAGTTACCAAATCACCAAAAAGCTCAAGAATCACTCAAATGGAGGCTTAAGGTCAATTTCTAGGGTTTAGAGGGATGGAGGCTGAAGATATTAGGGTTAGGTTATGAGATAAGGAGCTTAAATAGGGTCCAAGACCCTAAAATAGCGCTCAGCTCTTATTAGCGTACACCCTACGTTCATATGGTATGCCCAACGTACTCTGAAGAACATTCACGACCATCCCAAGTCAGTATGCCCAGTGTACTCTTTGTGTACACCCAGCGTACTCGACTAAGCCTGCAAACCTCAAAACTTCTGAAGGCCATAACTTCTTCATTATAAATCCGTTTCCGACGATCCTCATATCCACGAAAAGGTGACAAGAAGCCCTACACTTCTATCAACTTTATTCCTCCTGAATCCCACTCAAACTCTAATCCAAAATTCATGAAAAGCCCGCACCAACTCCTTTAACAATACATTTGGGCTCTAAAGCACAAACCAAACTCTTTAATCACACAACCTACCTTACCCATATCCTAAAAAGGCCTAAACCTTTCTCATTCAAAGCCTCAAAACCTTCTCATACTTGGATTAAGGCCCACTGGCCTTAAATCACAGAACAATCTGGAACAGGATGTTACACTAACGACTTTGAGAATGCAAATATCACAATTGCTATCTACTTAAAATCTACTTAGTGAAATCGTTTCCTCACCATCATATTCAAGAATCAGAGAGAAACTTTATGACACTTAGATTTTATGTGTATGTGTTCCTATCCATGTGAATTTGTCAAAACCATAATCACAAGACAATTTTAGTTACAAATTCAAACTCATATGGACTGAACTTGTTCAATCTTCATTTCTTGCCATATGGCAACACAAGGGCCTGTTGGATAAGGTGTCTAAGTCCATAACTATTTTTGGTATGTACTTGACCCGACCCGGCATGGTCCATTTGGGTTGCATGGCATCATGCATTTGAATAGACTAAATTAGAGAAATAACACTTATGGTTTATTAATGTATTATAAGTTCTAATATATTAATAGTATTATTTAATTAATATTGATCAAGAATTAATTTGGAATTAATTAAGTGATCAAAAGATAACTAATTAAATATATATGGGTTGATTATGTAAATCATCCATAACTTGTATAGTGGGCTAAAAGGCTCCATGGATTATCAAGTTGGGATGAACCCATAGGATGCTCCATGGGAGTTACAAACCCATGGGTCATGGAAATGAAGATTCATGTCACATTAGGGTTTACATGGTGTAACCCTAGATGTGACACACTATATAAGTAACATGTTATCTACATAAATTGGCTACACTAAGTTACAAGAGGGCTAGGCCGATTTCTACAAGTGTTTGCATTCTCTCAAAGTCATTCCAAAGCATTTGGTGTTGTGTGAAGCATTTGAGGCATCACACTTGGGGTGCTAGGCTCTCAAGGTTTTCAAGGAATCAAATCAACTACAAGGTATGTAATTCTAGCCATCTTTTAGATTAAAAGTTCCCCATGTATGCTAGATAGGATTATGAACCTTGGAAATCATATTTTGCATGTATTTTAGACAAACATAGATCCAAGGTTTTCAGATTCGGGCAACTTTTATCTTTCTGCCTAATTTGATTCTTCTCATTCGTTCCGCCATACATTGAAACTTTTCCAATGTTTTAGAATTATACTTAAACTTGTAGGTATAACCATATTTACTAAACTTTAGTAAATCATGATGAATAGTCTTATGGGTCTTTGTGGTGGACTTGACCAGTGCACAAGAATGTATACTCGATCCGTTAGTCCTTCACTTGACTCACATATACATGTGAACAAGTAATTAGTCTTAATTTTCCAAATATGAAAATTCTCTTACAATACAACTTGCATGATTCCATGTTTCTGTCCAATTGAAACTTGGGTGTTGAAAATCTTTCCTTATTTTGTAAATTTAGACACTACCACAAATGAAAGAATCAAATTCATATTTCCAATATTGCTAGAAACATACAAACATCAATTTTTCATAAATGCCATTGCAAGGAGATATAAAATAAAAAAAAATTATTTATTTATAAAATAAGGAAAAAAAACCTTTCCTTACAATGCAATTACAAGTGAAAAACTATGCTATTACATATTTCCTAGTAATCTATTATAACTACTAAGCAGTAGCTCAAAAATCCGATCTTCGAACCATACGATTGAAATCCATCTTCGTGATCAGATTCAGCATACTCTTATTTTAAGCTTCCTTCCCTTTGCTTGATCCTGCCAAACATCACAATGCAACCTAGTCACATTATGTATTAATAATCAACAATTAGGAACTTAGCAGAGTTAGATAATGGACTTACCAGAAGCAGAACCATACATTCTGACTAAATCTCTCAAGTAGTCAGGGTAGCTTAGATTCCAATGTCCCTTTCTTTGGCAATAGAAATCCACATGCTCATTTGGTACAACCTCAGTACTGGCCTTTCTCTTATGATTAAAACCTTTAATCATGGCCAATTCCTTTCCTTTAGGAGAAGGAATAATTTTTGGGATGTCCATGTTAGCTTGAGAGGTAGACCTTCCAATAAAATTTGCTTTACTATTGCGCCAAATCATTGTTGATTCAGCAGCAATTAGCGAATATGTAAGATCTATTAGGTTCATGTTGTGATTTGTCACATAGTAGTCTTTAATGAACTCACTATATGACTCGGGAAGTGACTGAAGAACCCAGTCAATAGCCAACTTCCATGGAAAAACGACACCCAACACTCTCAGCCTATCAATGTGTGCCTTCATCTCTAAGACATGTGCACACACTGCCCTTCCATCTTCATGTTTCATTGCAAGTAGGGCTTGAGTGACCTTGAATTTTTCAAGTCTTCGAGCTTGTGGGTCAGGGAGAATAATTGGAGGAGGTAGAGGAAGAGAAGTATGATTTCCATGATCCAACCACGGGACATCATCTTCATTAGGAAAGCTTGTTCCAAGAGATTTAGGAAGATCATAGTTGTTTGATCTAGACATCTACTATGGGAGAAATTCAAGTTAGTTTATTTAAGTCCTTAATATAACACCCAATATGAAATATTAAGGCTAGGACCCAACACAATATTTTTAACTTGGAAGAGGGATGTCGTAATCCAAGCTATAAAATATTTGAAGGTAGGTAAATGACGATTTACCAATTTCCACCATGAAAACGAAATTGCTCATTAAGTTTTAATTGGATTGAAACTCCTAGATCCTCTGATATCCGTTGAACCATTCAATGGAATGTTTAAATCTCGATTGTACCCTCGCAAGTTTGTGACTGGGATGCCAACGATCACAAACAAGGTGTGAATAACCATGCATATTAACTTGGTACCCTTAATTTTTTTATCACCTAATCGATGTGTCGGTTAACCACACACGTTCCACCAATTTATGATAAACATTAAGTTACCCTTTGCCACTCTTACTAGTCCATGTTAGTGTGCCAGTTAACCACACACGCTCCACTAACGACTTGGTAAGGTACAAAGTGCAATTTCAAGGGTTAGCACCAAATTCACATTTCCTAAAGCAATTAAGATTCAGAATTTATAAGTGTTTAGTTACTTTATATTTATCATTATACTTTTAATGAAGGTAGAATTAGAGTCCTATCCTACCCATTCGGCTAACGACCCTCCACCAGTCAAGGAACCGTTGGGTGAGAATGGACACCCATTAAACTGCCATTTTATACGCAGTAACCTTATACCCCCTTATATATATATATATATATATATATATATATATACATATATATATATATATATATATATATATATATATTAAACCTATAAAATTATAATAGTATAAGGGTTGAACTTTAAACTATTTAAAATTCTAGGGTTTGGAACTAAAGTATTCAAAAGTGTAACTTGAGGACTCTTGAAAACTTTTGGAATTTATAACATATGAGTTTAATATGGCTTTTAATGGCAAGACTCTTGAAAAATCCGTAACTTTGGGACAAGTTATGGATGTTACAAAACAATTTATGGGAAAAACTCTTCAAAAACATAACTCATGATTTTTAAAGACTCATTAACAAGAAAAACTTTTGGTTTTCCATAACTCGAGGACAAGTTATGGAATCCATTAAAGGCCATTTAGATCATCTAATAAACAAACAAACATGTCAAGAAAAACTATGATCTAGATTAAACTCATATGAACAAGAAAATTCAAATAAAAAAATTTCATGGAATTAGCCTAACCATTAAACTAATACAAAACATGAAACTTTTGACAATTATCTTTTGAATTGGATTAGAATGATCATTACCACATCAAAAACAGGTCTATAAGTTCAAAAACAGCTTAGGGTAATGATTCTAGTCCAATTCCAGCCTTAAAAGTCAAAATTCTTCACTCTTTGCCTCTTACTCGTCGAGTGTATGAACAAACTCGATGAGTTGGTCAGTTTCTGCCTTGGAGTTGGCGAGTCCACTATCCAGCACTACTAGAAAAAAGGCCTTTTATGACGCTCATTGCGCGTCGTAAAACGCTTAGACGACGTGCAAATGCGCGTCAAGGAAGGCCCTGTCATATCTTTCGCGTCGTCTATTTACGACGCGCATTTACGACACGCATTTACGACGCGCAGTTATGACACACAATGCGTATCAAGGAAGGCCCTGTCATAAAGGAAGACGACACGCATTTGTGTGTCGTAACCTTATGACGCGCATGTTTATGACACGCAATGCGTATCAAGAAATCCCCTGTCATAAATGAAGATGACACGCATTTGCGTGTCATAAACTTCAGTAACCATTTACGATATGCATTTACGACGCGTCTTTACAATACTGATTAACGCATAATACAAAAATATGTAAACAAATATATACCAAAACTATCAATTTCATCCAATAACATCATGTCAAAAAATTGTAATACATTGATATTAAGGGGATCTAATTGTACGTTGTTATTAAGAGGTTTTCTCTAACTATATAACCTAATAGTACATTGCTATTAAGGAACACCTTCTTGTTTCTACTTCTTATTGGTATGCTTCTTTTGTTTCCATATGATACTTGTGGAGGCTCCACCCAGTTATCACTCACAATCTACTTAAATTCAACCTTGTGAGAATATCAACACCCTTGAAGTCAAAAGTCATAAGTTGAAATGGTAAATACCTCTTAAACAGCCTGTTTACACAATTGATGCACAATCTCATCATTCATAATAACTCCTATGAAACGTAAACACATGAAAAATGAGGGAAAAAATGTAAAAAGTAAAAAAGGAACACTTATCATCTTCTCTGACAATACCATCATGCCCATCTGATGAATACGGGTCTAGAGCAACATTTGTGTAGATGATCTGTTCATGTGATTTCACCATCATTTGTGTAGTTGACACAAGCTTATGATCTAACTTCTGCATGACCTCCATACTCATCAGGAGCATCCTCCTGTAAATATTATTCAAGAGTATAAAAAATGGTTATAAATGTTGGGTGTGTGTAAATTTATCATAAAATAAGAGCTTGTTTGAAAAGACTAAATTGTCACCTAGATCGCATGGCCGGTATGTCGGACAACCACCATTTGAAACTTTTCATGCATTTCTCCTACTGTGAGAGCCCTGGTACATAAAACAGTATAAGAAAATGGCATTATCACAATCTAGTAAGTTGTATATGAAACACATTTATCACACTAATGCTAAACAGTACGTAGGGTAGTTTTCATAATAAAAAAAAACT
Source organism: Lactuca serriola (assembly GCF_051521515.1). NCBI lineage: Eukaryota > Viridiplantae > Streptophyta > Magnoliopsida > Asterales > Asteraceae > Lactuca > Lactuca serriola. The sequence continues at coordinate 255,638,024 of NC_136415.1, read as the reverse complement.
CTTAAAATCACTTCTTTTTAACCAAATAAACAATATGTAGGGTCAGTTTGGTCAAAATTATTAAACTGATTATTTTTTTATCAAAAAAACAATACGAAGAGGTAATTTCGTAAAAAACTCTTAAAATCACCATTTAAAAAATAATAATCTAGGGGCAGTTTGGTCAAAACTGTTAAAATCATAATTTTTGTTATCAAAGAAATAGTATGCAAGGGCATTTTGGACAAATATATATATATATATATATATATATATATATATATATATATATATATATATATTAAAATCACTATTATTTTTACCAAAAAAACCGTATGTAGTACAGTTTGGACAAAAAATTGTTAAAAAAAGAAGATGTATATAAGGGCATAAAACAGAAAATAAATAGTATACATACATTAAAGCATACTTACCTGATGATAACACACTGGATTCCTTGAAGAAGAAAGATAAAAGATGATTTCTAGTTTTTATGATGTAAGTACTTAAGAAGATCCCAGAGGAAGGTGACAGTAACACCATTAACCCTGCAGAAAGGAACAGAATACATGTTAGACAATCACAGCTTCATTAAAGTTTAAAGCCAGATATGGAGAATTAAATATATGAACAAATATTCCCATAAGCAAAAGACTACTCAATTTATGTTTTCTCTTTGCACCTTATAATATGCATCACTCATAATTATCACAAAAACAAGTTGGAATGCATATGTTTTAGAAGTGAGAAAATTAAAGCTAAAGTACCTACTAAGTCACATCAGCAGCTGTTGTGCCCATCCAGCTCAAGGAAGAAATCTCCAAGGTAGAACGCTTGTTAGATATTCTTTCTTTGACTGTATGAAGAGGTAAACCATCATTCCACAAAGTGAATATTTGCATGTTGAGTGGAAGAATCAACAAAGTGAATATTTGCATGTTGAGTGGACAGTTTAAGTGACCTCTAGAAATCATTCCACATTAAAGAATTAGATTTCAAAAGTTAATGTATACTTCTTCTTTTCCCAAAAAAAAAATTAAGACATAAAAGTGTATTCATACATCTATAAACTTGTAGTACAAATGAATGGTTTTGCAGTTAAACAGGGGAATATAAGTGGTTATCAACTTTTAGAAGGCAAATAAGTTATCATAGAAAGCCATTTGTTCTATAATCTTCAATAAACTAATAAAATCAATGATCGATATCAGATATAGATGAGCAAGACTGAAGTTAATGTGATGCAAAGCATGGAAGATTTGTGAACTTTCTAATTGTTCTTTTGGATCAGTGAGATGCATAAGGAAGGCACAACATACTGCATTCAAATCTTCATTGAGATAAAAAGTGATAGAGAACGGGTCAAATATTAACATAGGGCAAACATGGAGGGACCTGGTTGTAATGTTTATTACATTATGTTTTACACGTCACTCTAGAATCATCCTTTGTTAGATTAAATAGCATGAGTCATAGCAGTAGTGGGATTCATTCAGTATTTTGCATTTGTATTTTGAGTCTTCGGTATTAGCTTGGGTAGGAGGTCATCTCTTTGAGATCCTCTCTGATTTAGGTCAGGAAGAACAATCATTTGATTAACTTCTCTGAATTGTTATTTTGTTATTTCCCCGTGAAGTTCATAGTAATCAAGCATTCAATTTTTGTTCTTCATTATTGTGTTATCGATTCTTATCAAAAAGTGATGTTAAAAATATTATAAATGAATAAATTACTCATGACATTCAACAAGCAGTTAATCTAATTTTCGGTCTTGGTGATGCTCCCAACCATAAATTACTCATGAAATTTAACCCCAGTTGGTGCTGTTTTGGGTAGCTATTTAATGAGTAATTTGAAAAAAAAAACATAAAGGAAAAAACCAAATTTCAGAAAACCTCTAATATTTTTATGTTAGGTTGGTAAACAAAGGGATGCTCCCAACCATAAATTACTCATGAAATTTAACCCCAGTTGGTGCTGTTTTGGGTAGCTATTTAATGAGTAATTTGAAAAAAAAAACATAAAGGAAAAAACCAAATTTCAGAAAACCTCTAATATTTTTATGTTAGGTTGGTAAACAAAGGGATGCTAGTTAAAATCAAATATATGAATAGTTTTATTAATGGAAAAAATTGCATAACACATGTTTAATCTAGATATTAAGTGCGTAGTAGGATATGCCCTGTTAGAAAGTGAAGTTTCTTGTGCAAATAGAGATCAAATTTAAATGTGTATAAATAGTTGGTCAACCTTTTGACTATTTCAGAACGTTATCTTTCTAATTACACCACAGTTGGAATACAATTAAAAAAACAAGAATACTTTATTATTTATAAAATTTCAGAAAAATTTGAGAGTACCTTAATAGGAAACATATTTCTTGACTATGTAACATGAATGAATTTCAAGAGCAGACTAGAATCACAGTAGAGAAACAGGTAGAAGCTAAAACACCAAAGCCAATACCCAGGACAAAATAAAGCTTCTTATTTTGTGTTAATTTGGCATTGATCCTCTTCCTGACTTGCCTCATTATCTTATTCTCCTCCCTCATCACTTGGTACTCTTCTTTCATAATCATATTCTCCCTCCTTAACTATATACATACATATCACCAACCAACAAAAATGTGTCTTCTTAAACTCGACTATTTAATTTGTTTGCTGATTATTATACTATTTTATTGTACCTTGTTTTCTTTAAATGTGTACCTATTGTTTTTACTTTTTATATAGCTAGAATTATGATAATAAATTTTCTAAAGATATAGATGACATCAAAATAGAATTTGGTGTGTTACTGTTACCTCAAGAATAGTGTTGACAAGTTTTTGTGTTGCTTCTTTCCATGAGGATAATGTTTATGAAGTGATAGAAGTTTCATGGCTTGATTGCACCTCCATGAAAAGCTGGTGATCTCTGGAGATGAGAGTAAGCCCATTTGTATAGTTGAAGTGAGACACGATGTCTTGTCTGAATGTGTACCCGGCCCCATGTGGAGAGAACCCCTACCCGCCATCTATCATCTGAATCCAACCTTAACAGATCACACATTGTTCCTTCATGTGGGACCTACAAATTCTTAAACACACCAATTTAAGTATCACTATCATCTAAGATTGTAGAATCCAGTGTTTATGATATGTGTATACTAACTGGATCGTGCTTTTTATAGCAAACGTGGAGCCCCAATGACCTATTGTATTAGTTCTAAGTGGAAAATCAAAAAACAAGAAGGAATTTGCAATGTCTTTAAAAGAAAGTTCATCCCTTAAAATCATAGATGATGTAAAGTTCCAGACCTATTTGCATTCTAAGATGGAAAAGCAATCGGAAAAAGATGAATTCAACATTGATACTTACATGGATCCTGAAATCAATAAAGAAGGGCATTGGTCCTTCAGAATAAGATGAAAAGGCTGACTACTGAAGAAGTGCTTCGTGGAGAAAATTGCAATCAAGCCCTAAATTGAATGGTTCTCCATTTAAAGAAAACACAGTATAGGGCTAGAGTTGATAATTTGAAATAAAAAAGACGAAGAACAGAAGAATATGAGGTCAAACTAACGGAATGGAATAAATAAAGGAAAATTCTTACCTTTTCCTTCGAACGGAGGGTCAATTGACTTTCAATCTTCGGTGTTAGGGCTTAGCGATTGTAAGAGGAAGAAGACAGACGTACCCTCATAGATGATAGTTGTATGCGCTTGATTTTGCGAAGATGAGTTAAAGGAAAGAACTAGGGTTTTCTTGTTGTAAGTCAGGGGAGAAGCCGAGAAAGTAATTAGAGGAGAAGGGGGGAATCGCTGAAGAAGAAAAATAGGGTGTCTTCGTAAGATGGAAGGGAAAATTGGTTTAGAAGCTAGTCAAACGTAATGAAACGTTGAAATGTTTGGAAACAACTTCTCCCAAATGGTTGGAGAAGATGGTCGGTGACACTTGGCGGTGCGAGATCGGAGGTTGGGTGGTGGTGCGATGCTGCTATGAAGACCAACACCCTAGGGCTTTTTCTTGCTAATTGGAAGAGGCGGGGGGGGGGGGGTTAATTTTTGGGATCCAATATAGGCGGGTGAAATCCCGCTTAAAACGCGTGTTTCATTAAAAAATTATAAAGCGACACACTTAGATGACACACGTTTTATGAAAGGTGCCCTCCGCGTTTTCTTTTTTCTTTACTGACACTAATTTTAGGGCACGCACAAATGCGTGCCCTCTATCCTTCATATTTTGCAAAACTGACATTATTTTTTAGGGCATGCACAAATGCGTATCGTCTATCAGCGCGTGTCATTGTTTGCGCGTCATTAAAGGGCTTTTTTCTAGTAGTGCAGAAATCCAGTTTGTCGATTTTTTCAGCAATTTCATCAAGTATAATTGAAAACCAAGCCTTGGCTCTGATACCACTGATAGGTTTTGAGCATTCTAACACTCCTATGGTGTTCATGCAACCCTATGTGCCTTGGATCTATGTTTTCACTATTATACATGAAAATATACAAAATTCCAAAGCATCATCCTAACTAGCATATTATGGAGCAACTATACTACAAAAGTCTAGTTAGATGACATACCTTTTGATGGAGCTTTAAGTCTTGAACCTTTAAGAGCCGCCCCAATAGTGTGGAAGCCTTAAGTGGAATCACATAACACCACCAACAAATAGAATAACTTCAGAAGAAGGTTACTTTGGTTCTCCCTATGAAAATCGGCCCTTGCCCTCACTTTGTGTATCCACTAGTGCCATTTCATGAACCATGGGATTCTTTATACAGTATGGCTCATTAGGGTTACACCATGTAAACCCTAATGTGTATGACTTTCCATTTCCTTCTTGATCCATGGGTTTTAATCACCACAAAGTATCCATGGGTTACCACATGGGATAAGCCCAACATGAAGGACAGTGGATCACATGCCCACATATATAAGAATGAGTGATTTACATAATCAATCCCCATATATTTAATTAGTCTCTTCTGATCACAAAATTAATTCTTGATCAATACTAATTAAATAATATGATTTCATATTAATATATTAGAACTTATAATATATTAATATAAATCATAAATAACCTTTTCTCACTTGTCTATCCAATTGTTCTGATGCCATGCAACCCAAATGAACCATGCTACTCTCGAGTCGAGTATATACCAATAATAGTTATGGGTTTAGACATCTAATCCAACATAACAGTAAGTGTCATAAGGACAAATATCCTCCTATACACATAAACTAGTAGGCTGTCATTGGTGCCTTCGACCCATGAGCACAGTAAAGGAACTCACCTCAGTCTAAAGATAGGCAAACAGCACTCCTAGGCTCTTGATATTATGGCTCCTCACACTAAACATTATAAATTAACCTAATTAATACTCAGGATAATAACCCATGAATGGCCTAGACTACCCTTTAGCACGTCAAGGACAAAAGACCGTTTTACCCCTTCCTTTAATGGGACCTTCAACCTATGGCCTAAATCTAAAGGTCCTAAGACCCAATAATAGCCCAAAAACTAAGGTCCAATAGTGGCCTAAAACCCAAGGCCCAAAATGGTTCCTGGTGAGTATGATAATCGTACCACCTAAGTATGCCCAACGTACCACCTAAGTATGCCTAATGTACAACTTGTGCTACCAAGGGATAAAGGGGCTTCGGCCGAATACACTTAACGTACACTTATGTACGCCCAACATGCACTCCAGCTTGCCAAAACATCATTAAGCAGCTAATGCTTTAAGTCTAAACGTCCATTTTGCAGATCTAGATCTTAGGAAATGTCTTAAACAATAAAGTCACCAACTTGATGCCTTTGCATGGCTCAAAGAGACTCAAACCCTAGATTTAGCATTCTACTGTCATTAAATGATCATTAACTCATGCACGGTTTATCTACAACCATCAAGATCCAAATTTTATGAACTAGGAACCTTAGAAACATCAAAAGGAATAACTCAAAACTTCTGGAGTAACATTTACTCACAATAACTCATTCATAGGACCAAAACATGCTCAAATCTCAACTACTCCTAGATCCAAGCAAAGAATAACCAAGGTTAAGACATTATTCCTCTAAGAAGCTGAGAAAGATGAATAAACTTTGGATCTACAAGCTCCATCTTGATCAATGCTCCTTCACCAAGATTCTTCTTCTTCAAGACGCACCTAACACACACAATAATCAATTCTCTTTAAAAATGGGTTAGGGTTTCGAGATAACGCTTTTAGGGAAAATGGAGTATGGTAATGTAAGAACCTTGGCACATAAGGTTGCTTAAATAGGGTCCAAACCCTAAATTTAGGGTATGCATCTAGCTCAGGTACGCCCAACGTACCATATGTACGCCCAACGTACTAGGGGGAAAACCATGTGTTTAGGGCTCGCAATGTTACGTCGAGCGTACAATGATTACCCCTAGCGAATTGGGCCAACTCACAAAATCAATAACACTTATATTTCAAGATATTATACCTTGAAACCGGGTGTTACACATGAACTCAAGGATGGGGAAAGGGTTTCGTTTTGAAGTGAGGCTGAAGAATATCAACCTAGGTTATGAGATAAGTTCCTTAAATATGGAGAAAACCCTCAAATTTGTGGGCCTCGGCTGCAACCAACATCACAACGTGAGCATTATATTATCACATCATGACTTCCTTTTCCACCTATCATGTCGAGCCCTCTTCGTGGTCACGTTGTGACACCCATTTTCCAAAAATCATGCCTTTCACTCCTTGATGCCCTAAACCAATCTGTTCTGGAAACTGGGTGTTACATCATTGTATCAGTCGGAGGAGAAGAAGCTCGAACAGAAAAACGATGATGATGTGACACCGATGAAGCAGATATGATAACAAAACACCAGATCCTTCGACATCTGACCAACACGAACCAAAAATAGTTCGAAGAAAAACGAACAAACAAACTCTAGCACGATGGAATCGAGTCTGATGAAACTGATTAACGATGGTTTGGGAACGATGACGACGGTCTCCGATGAAGATAACTCTGATGAAAATGGTGTTCAATGAAATGGACTTCTCTGGAGGTTTTTTCTTTTTTCTGTCAACAATGGAGAGGGTTACAAGCATTAGGTTAGAGAGAGAGAGAGAGAGAGAGAGAGAGAGAGAAATAGAGAGTTTTGTCTTTGTTAATTCGTTTTTAATTTTTTTTAAATAAGTAAAGAAAACTAAAAAAAAACTAAGGGCAAAATCATCATTATAAAAAAGTTCAAAATAATTTGAACAAAACTCGCAACAAAATGAAAAGTTTGAACGTTTAATGCTAGTCCAACCCTTTTTGGACAAAACTTGTGACATAGCCAGTGACCATTCTTACAATTTTGTCTTAAGTATTTTAGAATGTTTGTTTTTGATAAAAAAAAAACTATAAATATAAACAACAAACTAAAAAGAAATATGTGAAAAGCTATGTGTGTGTCTATATATATATATATATATATATATATATATATATATATATATATATATATATCTTTACTATCTTATAAAAGAAATCTCACTATTTCTAAAAATAGATTGAATATAATAATATTATTTTTTTAAGACGTTCAAATCATTAAGCTAATAGTACAAGTAGCCATCAATAAAATAATATTAAATTTTAACCTCTTTTTGAATCCTTATATTTCTCAACAAATTCTATATCCTTCCCTGAATTTCGGATAATTCTAAATTTGAAACCATCAGAAAATACATGTTGATTCAAATATTCCTCCTGCAGATGGCTCTTTCTTAACAGGTTTTTATTTTAATCCTTACTTGTAATTGATTTCATGATTTTTAACTTTTTGTATTTTTATCTTATAAATATATTGGATGAAGGCTTTATTATATCAGGTTTGTTCCTAAAATGGTTTTTACTATGTTTCTTTAATGTGTTGGCTTTGCAGGTTTAAAGAACTCAACCACGATGACCAGTTAGAGCATTGTATTATCATTAGTTTGTATATTTTGGCATCTTACTTTTGCAATAAAGAACGGTTAAACACAAGATTTCACATGATTAAGGTAGTTTGTATATTTTTCATCTTGTTTAGTCTAAAAATGAAACCTTTTTCATCATTGGTCCTTATAATATCAAGTTTCATCACATGGACTTCTTGATTACGGTGATTATTGTCCTTATTATAAGGTTCTATAAAGATTTTGTTCAATATTTTAAAATTTCGAGAACCTAAATCAATATGAATCCTCGAATTACATACCATCGTTGAAAATATTTTAATTTGTGACCAAACTTGGTTTAAAATCACAATGAACAAGTTGACACCTGAGTATTTTGGCCTTCTCAAAGACCTATTTATCGACTTTTGAATCACAACACCTGATATTCTAAAGGTTTATTTTTATAAACTATTATTTATATATTTTAGCATTTTACTTAGTAGGACATTAAATTAATAAAGGAATTAAGGAAAACGAAAAAAAAAAAAAAAAGAGGACGATAAACAGTACAAGTGGTTTGGGTATGTATAAATGGAAGTAATAACCATTTAGGGGGTGTCTGGCAAAAAACCTTATTGCTTAATAGTTTATTAGCTTATAAGTTAATAAGTAAGTGTAGGGTAACTTATGAAAAAATGACGTATTAGAGGTTCCCCACCGGAATAAGTTATTTTAATCTAAATACTTTTTTAACTTATAGTGATGTGGACCTAATAAGTTGTTTTAAAAAAGCTTAACCAAACACCCCTTAATATGGTATGATAATACTCTTGAAAAATAGATATCGTTTAATATTCATTTCTTGAAGTGAATGCAAAATGGTTTTAACTCTAAAGAGATCAAATTATTCGCCGCCCGCCGCTTTGCGCGGATAGACGGCTAGTGTGTATATATATATATATATATATATAGTGAAATTCGTGTACTACACGAGTTTATTCAAAAATATAAACAAATAAGAATATAAAGGTCTAAATATTTAGGGGTTAAAAAGTATTAAAAAATGAGAAAAATTATTATTAAAATTGAAGTGCTCATTTCTCTTTTAAATATAAATAAATAAACAAAAACATAACTAGGTTTTAGTTTATGAATTTTGAAATTAGAAAGAAAGTAGCATTAATGAAATTCATATATATTTATTACAATTATTACATTTAAATAATATGTTAAATTTAATAAAATGGAAAAAATATAAAATAACATGTGGAAAAAAATATGATCTGAAATAATCGCAAAATGGCTTGTGACAAAATGAATGAGAATCTTGCATGTAACAAAAAAGATTTTTATTTACTAAAGTAGATATAATATATATGGTCATGATCTTTTCTTGACCAATATTTTTTCCCGCAAACCACTTTTAAGATGCGAACTCTTTTGGGTGTCATTTTTTTCAACGGCAAGTATAATTTAAGCCTACACTAATTCTAAATTCATGTATGTTTCAAACGAGACTGGGACCTTCTATCTCAAGGATGGAGAACAATAACTAATACTGATGAGTTAGAAGTCCTTTAGTGTATATGTGCACTTTTTACGAAGAATTATTCAAATTTGTGGACATATGCACATTTAGTATACCCATGTTTTTTTTGAATGATTGTAGTTATGAAATTTCTTAAAAATGTTTAACTTAATCAATTAAGTTATATATATATATATATATATATATATATATATATATATATATATATATATATATATATATATATATATATATTTTACGAAGCTATATGTTTTGCAATTTGTACTGTAGCAGTTGCATGGAATCATGGCTAAAATGGTGCCATTTCAATTTGCACGAGGAATTGGAAGAAAGGTTGTGAATCGATGTGGATGCTCATTTGTGTGGACGGCTCTTCCGAATAACTTTTCCTATGTTTATTATTTTTGGACAACCTGCAAAAACAGCTAAACTTAATAATCATTTTTTTTGGCTAAAGAACTTCATCGGTGATCTTGGAGTTGTACCTGCCATAAAAGAGCCAATGGAGATTTTCTGTGATAACGAAGGCGCGGTTGCCTTGACCAAGGAACCGAGGGATCATGGTAGATCAAGACATATCGACAGAAAGTATCACTTCATTAGACATCGTGTAGAAGAAGGACAACTCGTAGTGAAGAGGATATCATCAGAAGATAACCCAGCAGATCCGCTTACGAAGGGACTGAGTAGGGTTAAGCACTTGCAGCATGCTAGGAGTATTGGGCTGAAGGATGATATTAGCATAGATTAGATAGTATTAGAAACGTGTAATAGATAAATGTAATTGACATTTGATGATTAAATAAAGGAGTTTTATTTATGAGTAATGTTACTATCTTATGTTAATTGTTTAGCTATTGTTTCACTTTGCATGTTTTGACTTCCAGAATAATTGAGTTTATTAGGAATAATCGAATTGTTCAAATGGTCCACAATCGTTCATATGTTGGGAGTAGATATGAATGAAGATTGTCATGAATTGGTGTGTAGAATGTCTAAATGGTGTTAGACATAGCAAAAGATTGCTGCAACGTTCATGAGTGCTTATGAACTAGTTTTGAGCATTGGAATAAACCCGCGCTTGCTGGAATCACCTTATGGAATACGATATTAAAGGTGATCGCAAGACGATAATATCATATAGTCTTAAAACCTAGATATATGGTTTATTATTTGTTAATTGATTGTACATTGTTAATACGAAAACGCATCAGTAACTTGGTGTTATAAAACGTATTGTTGTGTATAGTTGGTTAATGAATAAGTAAATGCATATAAGTCGAAGTTTATCTGTAACTTTTATCTAAGAAGGTAAAAGCGATATCTCGGCCGCTCGATGATTTGATTTGACTTATGTGCCGGGCCCGATCAGAACTGAATTGATGTGTTCGATTAAGTTCTATGTCAAATAAATCAGAGATCGAGAAACCTAAATGCTTGACTAACCATTCCATAGGATTGTCAGCATGATATCTAACAGAGGACTGTACGTTCCCTTATCTAAAGGACAAGATTGATTAGATCAGAGTTGACAGCGTCTTTGAGAGCTACGATTGCAAACCGAATTGTACTTGTGAATATAGTTACTAGACTTATCCAAGTGGGAGACTGTTGGAATAGTGTCTAAGGCTACAACTATATTAGACAAGTATTTGACCCGGTTGTGCATGGTCCTTTTGGGTTGCCTTCACCATAGCAACTTGATAGGATGATTTATTAAGAGAGAGTAAATATTATTAATATATTATGAGAATAATATAATGAATAATATATTTGTTATTTGATTAATATAAGTCATATAATTAATTAGAATTAATTTGGTGACTTAAAGAGATTAATTAAATAAAGGGGTATAAACTGTCAATTGTTTGATAGTTAAGCTTTAGACTGTAAATCCATTGGGATATGCTTTGGACGAATTCTAAGGGTTTTAGGATAGCTAAAATCGTCCATATAGATATCTAAGGAATGGATTTGGATAGCCTTAAGAGAAGATTATCCAATTAGGGTTTAGGTTGTAACCCTTAAGGAGTCTACAAGGATAAATAGACCCCATGGCATAGGGAATTCGACACATCTCCTAAAGTAAGAGAACCCTGGCCGAATTCCTCCCCTCTCCTCTCTCCTAAATCATTCTTCTTGCTATTGGTGTTTGTAAGCCATTAGAGGAGTGACATTTGTGACTCTAGAAGCTCCAAGACCTCAAGATCAACAAGGAACTCAAAGGTATGATTCTAGATCTATTTCAATGTTGTTATTTAACCTAATTAGTCATTAGAAGACTTGGATTCAAAGCATGTTTATTAGAAAGCCTAGATCCAAGCATTAGGGTTTTGCATGCGCACATAGGAAAGTTCTTATGGCTAAAACCCATCAGTGGTATCAGAGCCTAGCTTGGTTTTCTTTAAATTGTTGCTTGATTAACTGAAACAAACCTGCAAAATTCGTTTTTTAGGTTTCTGAGTCACTGACTCGGCAAGTCCCAAGGTGGACTCGGCGAGTAGGCCTGACTCGACGAGTCCCCTTGTGCACTCGGCGAGTCCAGGCGTCAGGAATGGCCAGATTCGGGATTTTTTCATAATTATCTTATGGAAACTTACCTTAATCATAATAGATCAATATAAATCCGATTTTTTGATATATATGACTATTATCTTGATCTAATTAAAGGTATTTATCAACTAATAAAATATTTAATTTCCTTATATGATAATTAATTAATTATTTTAATTATTTTGGTAATTATCGTGAATAAAATCAAATATAGATAATTAGGATATTAATTGTTAATTGGAATTATTTGTTATTTGATCCTCCATGTTTTAAATGTTTAAAACCTACCCTCAAGTTTTGAAATTTTTATTTGTGATTAAAAGTTTTTTTTAATTTAGACAACTTAAATTTCAAACCCTAGATTTTAAAAGTTTTAAAAATACAACCCTATACTAATATGATATTACTAGAATAATATATATATGTATAACTAAATGCTAGTCTTACCATTAGTAGGCCTCATTCACGAAGCCGATCTATAAGGTGGGTATAAGGTTGCGGCCTATAAAATGGCGCTTAATGGGTGTACACTCACACCCACCGCTTGCTTGATTGGTGGAGGGTCGTTAGCCGAACGGGTAGGATAGGGCAACCTCATCCTCTCATTAAAAGTATAATAAGAAATATAAAGTAACTACACATATTTTTAAAATTTCCCAATCCTAGTTACTTTAGGAAAAGTGAATTGATGCAATCCCATGAAATTACACTTTGCACCTTGCTAAGATGTTAGTGGAGCGTGTGTGGTTTACCGGCACACTAATTGGTTCTAAGCGAAGGTGGCAAAGGGTGATTCATTGTTTATCATAGTTCGATGGAGCGTGTGTGGTTTACCGGCACATCGAATAGGTGATCGTTACAATGAAGGCACCATGTGAATTTGCATGGTAATTCACACCCGCTTTGTGATCCTCGGCATCCCAGTCACAAACGAGAGGGGCATATCGAGATTTAAACATGCCATTGAATAGTTTCAATGAATCTCATCCGAACCTAGGAATTCTCAAAAACACTTAGGACTAATAGTTTAAGTTTTGTGATGGAAAATTAGTGAATCGTCATTCACTTACCTTCAATTTATTTGCATGTTAGATTACGGCATCCCTTTTCTAGTATGTAAATGTTATTGTTGGATCCTAGCCCTAATTTTTCTTATTGGGTGATAATTAGGGATTCTTATTCTAATCTATCTTTGTCCTTTTCTAATTGTAGATGTCAAACGCAAACAACGCTGCTGCTAGTTCTTTCACGTTGATGAGCCTTTGCCAAAAGGTCACCTTCGATGGAACGAACTTTAGCAAATGGATAAGATACATTCGCACCATTGCTTGCTATGAGGATAAGGAGTATGTCCTCGATGAGAAGCTCGAGAAAATCAACCCCGAAGTTGCTACTCCCGCCGAAATCACCGCCTTTGAAACTCATGAGCGAGATGCAACGAAGGTACATTGCATCATGATCGCCACCATGAACTCCGAATTCCAAAAGTCCTACGAGGACATGTACCCGTACGAGATGCACCAAGACTTATTGGAGAGATACCATCAAAACGCGAGACAAGAGCGTTATGAGATTTTCACCAACATGATTTCCGCGAAGATGGGTCATGGAGAATCTCTTACCGTGCACCTGCAAAAGATGCAAAGGTATGTCGACCGCCTTCGCAAGTTAAATGTTGACTTCGGTGAGGACTTGGCGATCGACATGGTGCTTCACTCTTTGCCTCCGATGTACAACCAATTTAGGATGACCTACCACATGAACAAAGAAGAGGTCACCCTAAGCAAACTCTAAGGTCTCTTGAGGGTCGCTGAGAGCAACTTCAAGGACAACTCTGTTGCATCTACTCCCAATCCGTCCGCTGCTCCTGTCTTGGCTATTGGTCAAGGGAAGGGAAAGAAGAGGAAAGCTTCATCAAAGAACTATCGCAAGGTGAAAGCCCGAGATGGTGCCTCTTCTAGTGGGACCAAAGTTGATCCCGCTAAGCCCTGCTCTAACCCGAAGGAGGCAGAGTGCCACCACTGCCACAAGATAGGACATTGGAAGAGAAGCTGCCCGGATTACCTGCAAGCAATCAAAGAGGGAAAGATCAAGCCATCTTTCGCAGGTATATACACAATCAAATCTAATGATTCTAATCATGCTATTTCTTGGGTTCTTGATACCGGTTGTGGTTATCACATTTGTTCTAATGTGCAGGGACTAAGAAGAAGTAGGGATGTGGAGCAAGGAAGGATCAATCTAATCATGGGGAACAGAAGATCGTCGCCTGTCACCAAGATTGGAGTGTATTCTTTAGTGCTTAGGAATAGTTTGATTTTAGATTTGAACAATTGTTGCTATTCGCCAGAAATGGCTAGAAACATCATTTCATTTCATGGTTTATATAGACAAGGATTTAGATTTTCTTTTAATAATGAGAATGGTTCTATTTTGGCTTATCTAAATGGTGTCTTTTACTTTGAAGCTATACCATGTAATGGAATATATGAAACCGTTATGATTGTTGATAACTTAGGAAATGATGTTTTGAATATTGATTCTTCCAATAGTATGGATAAAGCATCCTTATGGCATTGTCATCTTGGACATGTCAACAAGAAACGCATAGCCCAACTCCAAAAGGATGGAGTGTTGGAGTCATTCGACCTTAGGGAAGATGACACATGCGAGTCTTGTTTGCTTGGAAAGATGACTAAGTCACCCTTCACGAGTACATGTGAAAGGGGCGAGGGTCTATTGGACCTAATACATACCGATGTATGTGGACCGTTTAGATCAACCACGAAGGATGGGAACCGCTTCTATGTGACTTTTACCGATGACTATAGTAGATATGGGTATATCTACTTAATCAAGCAAAAGTCAGACACCTTTGAAAAGTTCAAAGAGTTCAAGAATGAAGTGGAAAATCAATTGGGCAGGAAAATCAAGATGCTTCGATCCGATCGAGGAGGAGAGTACCTAAGTCTTGAATTCCACGATTATCTCAAGGAGTGTGGAATAGTTTCACAATTGACGCCTCCTAGGACACCGCAGCTGAATGGTGTGGCAGAAAGGCGTAATCGAACCTTATTGGATATGGTTCGCTCTATGATGAGTTGTGCTTCACTACCAATCTCTTTTTGGGGGTATGCCTTAGAGACTGCCGCCCATATCCTTGACCGAGTCCCTACTAAGAAGGTTGCCAAAACACCTCACGAGATGTGGATAGGGAAAGCTCCCTCGTTGGCACATATCAAGGTTTGGGGTTGCGAGGCTTTCGTAAGACGAGATACTCACACCAAGCTTGAACCTCGAAGTGAGCGATGTATTTTCATCGGCTACCCGCAGACATCCTTTGGATATCTTTTCTATAGACCGAAGGACAATGTTGTCTTCATTGCGAGGAGAGGAGTTTTCCGAGAGCGAGAACTCATAAGCCAAGGAGACAGTGGGAGGCAAATCGAACTTGAAGAGATTCAAGAGTCGATA
This sequence comes from Lactuca serriola, assembly GCF_051521515.1. Lineage (NCBI taxonomy): Eukaryota > Viridiplantae > Streptophyta > Magnoliopsida > Asterales > Asteraceae > Lactuca > Lactuca serriola. The sequence continues at coordinate 255,622,562 of NC_136415.1, read as the reverse complement.
GATGAAGGAACCTCTACCACTGGCATTCAACCCGAGGAGGAAACTCCGGTTGAACGATTGACGAATCCTTACCTCTTAGACGTTCCGATAGAGTTAGAGTTCATCCCTAGTTTTATGGCTTTCATATTACTACCGAAGGGGACACGTATATTAGTGATGGTACACTAGTAAATCTTGATGAACCTAATAGCTATAAGGAAGCCATGGCAGGCCCGGAGTCTGTAAAGTGGAAAGAGGCAATGGATAGCGAGATCCAATCCATCTATGATAACCAAGTTTGGAATTTGGTTGATTACGTGCCCGGACGTAAGACCGTTGGGTGCAAATGGATCTTCAAGAAGAAGACCGACGTGGATGGGAACGTACACACATATAAAGCGCGATTGGTCGCGAAGGGCTTTACTCAAACTCCCGGAGTTGACTATGATGAGACCTTGTTGCGAAGATTAAATCTATTAGAGTGATGCTAGCAATTGCTGCATTTCATGATTATGAGATTTGGCAAATGGATGTCAAGACCGCTTTCCTTAATGGAAAGTTGGCTGAGGATGTTTACATGGCTCAGCCAGAGGGGTTTGTGGATCCGAAGCATCCGGATAGAGTGTGTAAGCTTGAGAAGTCCATTTATAGACTTAAGCAAGCGTCTCGCAGATGGAATCTTTGCTTCGATGAGAAAGTCAAAGAGTTTGGATTTGTACGAAGCGAAGACGAATCTTGTGTATATGTCAAAGCCAGTGGGAGTATAGTAAGCTTCCTCGTTCTATATGTCGATGACATATTACTCATAGGAAACGACATCCCGACTCTGCAGGAGGTTAAGTCCTGGCTCGGGAAGTGCTTCGCTATGAAGGACCTCGGAGAGGCTTCTTACATTTTGGGAATAAGGATAGTAAGAGAAAGAAGTAAGAGACTAATTGGACTTAGTCAGAATACTTACTTAGAGAAAGTACTAAAACATTTTAGTATGGAAAACTCAAAGAAGGGAGAACTACCGATACAAAGTAATGCCAAATTGAGTAAGACTCAAAGTCCGAGTATCGAAGCTGAGATAGCATAAATGAGCCAAGTACCATACGCTTCCGCAGTTGGCTCAATCATGTACGCTATGACTTGTACTCGCCCTGATGTAGCCTTCGCTTTGAGCATGGTTAGCAGATATCAAGGGAATCCTGGCAAAGCACATTGGATTGCGGTGAAAAACATACTTAAGTACCTTCGGAGGACGAAGGAATGGTTCTTAGTCCTCGGAGGGAGTGATGACTTGAAGGTGCGAGGGTATAGTGACGCCAGTTTTCAGACCGACAGGGACAACTACCGTTCGCAGTCGGGCTGGGTCTTTACCCTAAATGGAGGAGCAGTGACATGGAAGAGTTCCAAGCAGGAAACCGTAGCTGATTCAACGTGCGAATCAGAGTACATTGCAGCGAGCGAAGTGTCGAAGGAGGCAATATGGCTAAAGAACTTCATCGGTGATCTTGGAGTTGTACCTGCCATAAAGGAGCCAATGGAGATTTTCTGTGATAACGAAGGCGCGGTTGCCTTGACCAAGGAACCGAGGGATCATGGTAGATCAAGACATATCGACAGAAAGTATCACTTCATTAGACATCGTGTAGAAGAAGGACAACTCGTAGTGAAGAGGATATCATCAGAAGATAACCCAGCAGATCCGCTTACGAAGGGACTGAGTAGGGTTAAGCACTTGCAGCATGCTAGGAGTATTGGGCTGAAGGATGATATTAGCATAGATTAGATAGTATTAGAAACGTGTAATAGATAAATGTAATTGACATTTGATGATTAAATAAAGGAGTTTTATTTATGACTAATGTTACTATCTTATGTTAATTGTTTAGCTATTGTTTCACTTTGCATGTTTTGACTTCCAGAATAATTGAGTTTATTAGGAATAATCGAATTGTTCAAATGGTCCACAATCGTTCATATGTTGGGAGTAGATATGAATGAAGATTGTCATGAATTGGTGTGTAGAATGTCTAAATGGTGTTAGACATAGCAAAAGATTGCTGCAACGTTCATGAGTGCCTATGAACTAGTTTTGAGCATTGGAATAAACCCGCGCTTGCTGGAATCACCTTATGGAATACGATATTAAAGGTGATCGCAAGACGATAATATCATATAGTCTTAAAACCTAGATATATGGTTTATTATTTGTTAATTGATTGTACATTGATAATACGAAAACGCATCAGTAACTTGGTGTTATAAAACGTATTGTTGTGTATAGTTGGTTAATGAATAAGTAAATGCATATAAGTCGAAGTTTATCTGTAACTTTTATCTAAGAAGGTAAAAGCGATATCTCGGCCGCTCGATGATTTGATTTGACTTATGTGCCGGGCCCGATCAGAACTGAATTGATGTGTTCGATTAAGTTCTATGTCAAATAAATCAGAGATCGAGAAACCTAAATGCTTGACTAACCATTCCATAGGATTGTCAGCATGATATCTAACAGAGGACTGTACGTTCCCTTATCTAAAGGACAAGATTGATTATATCAGAGTTGACAGCGTCTTTGAGAGCTACGATTGCAAACCGAATTGTACTTGTGAATATAGTTACTAGACTTATCCAAGTGGGAGACTGTTGGAATAGTGTCTAAGGCTGCAACTATATTAGACAAGTATTTGACCCGGTTGTGCATGGTCCTTTTGGGTTGCCTTCACCATAGCAACTTGATAGGATGATTTATTAAGAGAGAGTAAATATTATTAATATATTATGAGAATAATATAATGAATAATATATTTGTTATTTGATTAATATAAGTCATATAATTAATTAGAATTAATTTGGTGACTTAAAGAGATTAATTAAATAAAGGGGTATAAACTGTCAATTGTTTGATAGTTAAGCTTTAGACTGTAAATCCATTGGGATATGCTTTGGACGAATTCTAAGGGTTTTAGGATAGCTAAAATCGTCCATATAGATATCTAAGGAATGGATTTGGATAGCCTTAAGAGAAGATTATCCAATTAGGGTTTAGGTTGTAACCCTTAAGGAGTCTACAAGGATAAATAGACCCCATGGCATAGGGAATTCGACACATCTCCTAAAGTAAGAGAACCCTGGCCGAATTCCTCCCCTCTCCTCTCTCCTAAATCATTCTTCTTGCTATTGGTGTTTGTAAGCCATTAGAGGAGTGACATTTGTGACTCTAGAAGCTCCAAGACCTCAAGATCAACAAGGAACTCAAAGGTATGATTCTAGATCTATTTCAATGTTGTTATTTAACCTAATTAGTCATTAGAAGACTTGGATTCAAAGAATGTTTATTAGAAAGCCTAGATCCAAGCATTAGGGTTTTGCATGCGCACATAGGAAAGTTCTTATGGCTAAAACCCATCAGTGGTATCAGAGCCTAGCTTGGTTTTCTTTAAATTGTTGCTTGATTAACTGAAACAAACCTGCAAAATTCGTTTTTTAGGTTTCTGAGTCACTGACTCGGCAAGTCCCAAGGTGGACTCGGCGAGTAGGCCTGACTCGACGAGTCCCCTTGTGCACTCGGCGAGTCCAGGCGTCAGGAATGGCCAAATTCGGGATTTTTTCATAATTATCTTATGGAAACTTACCTTAATCATAATAGATCAATCTAAATCCGATTTTTTGATATATATGACTATTATCTTGATCTAATTAAAGGTATTTATCAACTAATAAAATATTTAATTTCCTTATATGATAATTAATTAATTATTTTAATTATTTTGGTAATTATCTTGAATAAAATCAAATATAGATAATTAGGATATTAATTGTTAATTGGAATTATTTGTTATTTGATCCTGCATGTTTTAAATGTTTAAAACCTACCCTCAAGTTTTGAAATTTATATTTGTGATTAAAAGTTTTTTTTAATTTAGACAACTTAAATTTCAAACCCTAGATTTTAAAAGTTTTAAAAATACAACCCTATACTAATATGATATTACTAGAATAATATATATATATATATATATATATATATATATATATATATATATATGTATAACTAAATGCTAGTCTTACCATTAGTAGGCCTCATTCACGAAGCCGATCTATAAAGTGGGTATAAGGTTGCGGCCTATAAAATGGCGCTTAATGGGTGTACACTCACACCCACCGCTTGCTTGATTGGTGGAGGGTCGTTAGCCGAACGGGTAGGATAGGGCAACCTCATCCTCTCATTAAAAGTATAATAAGAAATATAAAGTAACTACACATATTTTTAAAATTTCCCAATCCTAGTTACTTTAGGAAAAGTGAATTGATGCAATCCCATGAAATTACACTTTGCACCTTGCTAAGATGTTAGTGGAGCGTGTGTGGTTTACCGGCACACTTATTGGTTCTAAGCGAAGGTGGCAAAGGGTGATTCATTGTTTATCATAGTTCGATGGAGCGTGTGTGGTTTACCAGCACATCGAATAGGTGATCGTTACAATGAAGGCACCATGTGAATTTGCATGGTAATTCACACCCGCTTTGTGATCCTCGGCATCCCAGTCACAAACGAGAGGGGCATATCGAGATTTAAACATGCCATTGAATAGTTTCAATGAATCTCATCCGAACCTAGGAATTCTCAAAAACACTTAGGACTAATAGTTTAAGTTTTGTGATTGAAAATTAGTGAATCGTCATTCACTTACCTTCAATTTATTTGCATGTTAGATTACGGCATCCCTTTTCTAGTATGTAAATGTTATTGTTGGATCCTAGCCCTAATTTTTCTTATTGGGTGATAATTAGGGATTCTTATTCTAATCTATCTTTGTCCTTTTCTAATTGTAGACGTCGAACGCAAACAACGCTGCTGCTAGTTCATAACTATTTTTGGTATGTACTTGACCCGACCCGGCATGGTCCATTTGGGTTGCATGGCATTGCAATACTTAGATAGACTAAATGAGAGAATATGACACTTATGATTATTAATATATTATAAGTTCTAATATATTAATAATAGTATTATTTAATTACTATTTGATCAAGTATTAATCTAATATTAATTTGGTGATCAAAGTGAGACTAATTAAATATATAGGGTTGATTATGACAATCATCAATTCTTTTATGGTGGATTAATGATCCATGGTTTATGGGTTATGGATGTAACCACTTGGAGCTCCATGGATAGTCCATGGGAGTTACAAACCCATGGGTCATGAGAAATGAAGAGTCATGACAATTAAGAGTATTCTTAATGAAACCCTAATTGTGACACCACTATAAAAGGAACCCTTTGGCTAGCAAAATCGTGACCTAGTGTTACTAGAGAGGGCATAACCGATTTTGAGTGCTAGAAGTATTCTCTCAAGTTATTCCAAGTTTTGTGGTGTTGTGTGAAGCATTTGAGGCACAAAATTTGGGGTGCTAGGCTCACAAAGTCTTGAAGGAATCCAAGCAACAACAAGGTATGTATTTCTACTAGTTTTTATGTTTCATATATTCCCCATGCCATGCTAGTTAGGAAATAACCTTGAAAAAGAAATTTGCATGTATATAGAGAAAACATAGATTCAAGGTTATTAGGGTTGCATGTACACTTAGGAAGTGTTAGAATGCTCAAAACCCATCAGTGGTATCAGAGCCTAGGATTGTTTTCTGTATACTTGATGCAAAACTGCTTGAAAATCGAAAATTCTGCATTCTAACGACTGTACTCGCCGAGTCCATGGGGAGGACTCGCCGAGTCCATGAACAAATTCATCCTACCCGCCGAGTAGGATAATGCACTCTCCGAGTAGGATCGAGCTGGGCAGATTTTTCGAGTTTTTGTTCCTGGAAATGGATTAGAATCATTATCCCAATCTTTTTTGTACTTGTAAAATCTATTTTTGAAAATGATAATGATTATGTTAATCCATTTTACATGACTTTTAACAATTTCAAAGTATTATATATGTTCATATGATTTCTTGAAATTGCTTGACATGAATTTGTGTTCTTATGAGTTTTTAGAAGATCATAGGAATTATGTGTAACCACCATGTGTGTTTAATTCTTGATCTTAATTGTATTTATGGTGTCCATAACTTGTCCTCAGGCTATGGATAACCAAAGGTCACTTCTTTAATTTGTGTTTAAAGAACTAAAGAGGTTTCATAAAATGAAGAGTCTTCATTTTTATGAACCATTAAAACTCATAAGTTACAAAATTGAAGAGACTTGGAATAGTTTCAATTCTTGCCCTCAAGTTTTGGAATTTGAAAAGTCTTACACTCTAATACTTTAATTTCAAATTAAACCTTAGATTTTTAAAAGGGGGGTATAAGGTTGTTGCCTATAAAATGGTGACTTAATGGGTGTCCACTCTCACCCACCGCTTCCTTGATCGGTGGAGGGTCGTTAGCCGAATGGGTAGGATACGACTTTAAATTCTCATTAAAAGTATAATGAATTATAAAGTAACTATACATTATAAATTCCCAATCTTAGTTACTTTAGGAAAATGTGAAATTGGTGCTAGCCCGATTAGAATCATTATCCCAATTTGTTTTTGTTAGTCGAACGGGTAGGACAAGGACTATAATTCTCCCTTCATTAAAAGTATTAATGATAAATACTAAGTAGATAAACTCTTAGTAATACCCAATCTTAGTTACTTAGGAAAATGTGAATTTGGTGCTAATCCATGAAATTACACTTTGCACTCTGTTTAAGTTGGTTAGTGGAGCGTGTGTGGTTAACCGACACACTAACTCGTATTAAACAAGGTAGGCAAACGGTAACTTAATGTTTATCATAGTATCGATGGAGCGTGTGTGGTTAACCGGCACATCGATTGAGGGGTAAACAGTTAAGAGTACCAAGTGATTTGCATGGTTACTTCACACCTTGTTTTGTGATCCTCAGCATCCCAGTCACAAAACCTGAAGGGCACACTCGAGATTTAAATATGCCATGGAACAGTTCAATGAATCTCAAAAGATCTTGGAGTTTCAAATCCAATTAAAAAATCTAATAAATTTATTTCATTTTTTCATGGTGGAAATTGGTGAATCGTCATTCACCTACCTTCAAATATTTTATAGCTTGGATTACGGCATCCCTCTTCCAAGTTATAAAATAGTTTGTTGGGTCCTAGCCTTAATATTTCATATTGGGTGTTATATTAAGGACTTTAAATCAACTATCTTGAATATCTCCCAATAGATGTCTAGTTCAGACATCTATGATCTTCCCAAATCTCTTGGAACTTCACTTCCTCCACCTCCTCCAATTATTCTCCCTAACCCACAAGTTCAAGGTCACTCAATCCCTTATGGCAGGCAAGGTCTTTGTGTGCTCACATCTTGGATATGAAGTCACATATTGACAAGCCGGGAGAGTTGGGTGTCAAAGTCTTAAGAAAGTTCGATGTCCATTCACTTTCTAAGTCATATAGTGAGTTACCCTTGGGACTACTATGAAATAGAATATGACATAACCCTTAATGATCTTATCTATTTGATTGGTACTGCTGAATCAACAATGATTTGGAGCTTTGGTAAAGCAAATTTTATTAGAAGATCAACTTTCCAAACTTCCATGGACATTGAAAATGGTACATGGTAAGGGGTGTTGGTTACGAAGCTGCCAAATTTACCCGAAAGATCATAAGGCTGGTAAAGTCAATAAGTTTGACTCTACTTCAGGTAAAGTCCACTATCTAACTCTGTTAAGTTTCTATTCTGAAATTCTTGTAACATGATGTGACTGGGTCACATGTTGATGTTGTAAGAATCAAAGAAAAGTGAAGAAACTTAAAGAAAGACTATGTTGAATCTGATCGCGTAGATGGATTTCTATCGAATAGTTTGAAGATCGGATTCTTAAGCTACTTCTTAGGAGTTATGATATATTTCTTAGGAATAGATAACAACAAAGTTTTCATGTGCTTTTGCACTGTAAGGATGGTTTTTCCGCCAAGCTTTTAAAATAAAAGAAAAAACATTTTGATTTTATTTATTTTAAAATATCCTTGCAATGGCATTTATAGAAACTTGATGTTTGTATGTTTCTAGCAATAATGGAAATATGAATTTGATTCTTTCATTTGTGGTAGTGTCTAAATTTACCAAATAAGGAAATATTCTCATCACCCAAGGTTTCAGTTGGATAGAAACTTGGAAATCATGCAAGTTGTATAGCATGATGAATGAGAACTTTCAAGCATTGGAAAATTAAGACTAACTACCTGTTCACATGGATGTGTGAGTCAAGTAAAGGACTAAGGGATCGAGTACACATTCTTGTCCACTGGTCAAGTCCACCACAAAAGATCGATAAGACTATTCGTCATGATTTACTAAAGTTTAGTAAATATGGTTATACTTACAAGCTTAAGTACAATTCTGAAACATTGGAAAAGTTCCAAATGTATGGCAGAGCAAATAAGAAGAATCAAATTAGGTAGAAGGATAAAAGTTTCTCAAATCTAAAAAGATAGGAGAGTACTTTAGTATCATGTTATATGATCATCTTAATGATTAAGATACCTTATCACAATTCATCCTCTAAGTGAATTCTGATAGCTAAGAAGAGGAGCTATTAATTGTTGAAGTGGTCAAATCAAGAAGATGATTCATATCTCGTTCCAAAAACAATTCTTAGAGTCATACTCCAAGATTGTAACTTGAGTGACGTATCATAAAGGAAGGTTTATTAACACTAGTCAAATGTAAGAGTAAAGTGTGTCCTACTCTTGTACATTTGAAATTGGTAAGTTGTGATGTTTTGGATAAAACAAATACCAACTAAGGCCAATTGTTTGAAGTGGTTGTCTTGATAAAGAATCCAAACTATCTCTTGAATATTTGGCAAGATAGTCTTATATGTCAAGAGGACAGTGGGAGTCTTTAAGATCGTGGAAGAATTTCAAGATCTAATCAAGAATAAAAACCTGTAGTTTAACACTAGCACACGACGTGAGGTTTATAACCTATCGTGTTGACATATTTCTATTTTTGTGCCCATTCCAGTTAAAGTTGGCTTTGCATATGAGTTCTTAGAGTTCTAAATTGGTTGCATAACAACTTGGAAGCAATGGCATGCCCTTAAGCTTCCAGGTGGCAAGAAATTAAGATTGACTTTAGTCCATATGAGTTTGGATTTTTCATTATCCTTGTCTTGTGACTATGGTTTTGACAATTCACATGTATAAGAACACATACACCATAGAATCTAAGGGTCATAAGGTTTCTCTCCAATTCATGAAAATGATGGTGAGGAAACGCTTCCACCAAGTAGATTTTAAGTAGATAGCGATCTTTGCATTCTCAATGAAGTTAGTAGAGCACACTAACATGGACTTATGAGAAATAGCAAAGGTCTAAACAATTGAGACTATGATTACGACATCCTTTTTCAAAGTTCTGAAGTTGTTTAGACACACCTATGAGCTATCTAAGATAAGGTGTATGATTTTGATAAGGACTTATCAAAGCAATCTAGTATCAGAAATCTAAACTTTGGTAAGAAAGTCAATAAAGTATTGATTTCTAGAAGTCCAGTAATTTCTAGATACATGTCAAGGCTAGTGGGAGCATAAGTGTTATGCTAATAATCATCATGTTAGTGGGAGCATGTTAATTATGATAAGTATTTCAAGTCAGCAATGTTAATTATAGAAAACAAAATTTTCAATTCTTGAGGTTGCAGCGGTTGAAAAAGTTGTTTTGCTATAATTAAGGGAGAGGAAATTATACTTCATTTCAATTCTAAAAGGCTTAGATTGAGTTTTAATCATCTTTAGTCAAGAATATATATGAATTTTATGTTGGTTTGGTTCAACTTAAGAGAATTCATATATATTGCATTCCCAAAATTTGATTATGATTACGACATCCCTCTTCATAGTCAAATTTTGAGAATGCAATATATATAAATTTTCTTAAGTTGAACCAAACCAACATAAAATTCATATATATTCTTGACTAAATATGATTAAAACTCAATCTAAGCCTTTTAGAATTGAAATGTGTTGGTTTGGTTCAACTTAAGAAAATTCATATATATTGCGTTCTCAAAATTCGATTATGATTAAGGCATCCTTCTTCATAGTCAAATTTTTGAAATCATGGAAAATAAAAATATTGTAGCGAAATACTGATCTAGAATCAAGTCTTTATGAGAAACATCATGAATCGTGTCCCAATTGCTTTGGGTACATGATCGATTTCATGTGCTATAATATTCATCATTTCTAAATTTTCCAAATGCCTGGGGCATTAAGAGGTACAAGGTGTAGAATTGGATATGACTAAAATGATTAAGCAATTATCAAGGACAATCTAAGTTTTACCAAAGATTGGTTGCTCAGGGACAGTTGGAAGTATAGTGTTAATTTTTGGAAGGACCATATTGACATATTCTAAAAAAAAGGCAACTCTTGTTCAGAAGTGATAGTCAAAATGGGAATGTTTCATAGGTGGAAGTTATTAAATCTATGTAAGATTAGAAAACTTAATGCAAGAAGGATTTTTCCCATGGAATTGATCTCCATTGGAAAACTCTGTAATATATTTCGACAAGTCTTTGTGACTTTGTACATAGTCATTACAAGTGGATCTATGCATATAAGTTTAAAATCTAAAAGATTTCGATAAATGATAGGAATTTGGAATTCTTACATTTTAGATTAGGATTTGGGAGTGTGAAATTAGAATCATGGTTCAATTGGTTTATTTCACAATGTAAAGATCATAGACAAACATAGTGTGCATACTTGGTGTATGGAATGAATAGTGTTTAGAAAACATAGTGTACATGCTTGGAGCATGGGACAATTATTGTTTTAATTCAAGAATAAAGTTGGTAGCTGAAATAGTATGCAATGAATAATGTGTAATCATATGGTGATAAATAAAAGGTGTTTTACTTATATTCATAAGTTCTGAGACCATATTGGATTCAATTATTCTCTTGTTTCATTTTGCATGTTTTGACTTCCAGAATAAACTAGGTTATTCTTCCTGAATGACTATGTTATTCAAAACATCCACAGTCGGTCATATGTTAGAAGTAGATATGAATTAAGACTGTCATTGGTTGGCTTGTAGAGGTCTAAGATGTTGGACAAAGTGGTGCTATAACACTCATGAGTGCTCATAAGTTCTGAGTATTGGATTCAACCCATGCTCATTGGACTCACTTCATGGATTTTATCACGAGTGATCATGAGACGATAATATCTTATATTCTTCAAACCTAGAGATAGGAGTTGCTACTATGAGTTGGTTATACATTGATTGCACGAAAACGCATTGGTAACTCGATGTCATAAAACGTTCCTTTGTGTATTATTCAACAAGTAGTAGAACAAGCCATATGAGTCAAAGTTTATCCATTCCTTTTACCTTCGGGATAAAAGCGATATATGTGGGCCCCTCGATGATTTAATGATGATACATGTGAGTGCTCGGCCAAGCCAGGACTGATTTGATTTGTTCAATCAGTCAGTCGACATAAATCGGACATCGGGAAACAACAAATGGACAGAGAGAATGATTATAATCCATGTCTCAGTCCATATGATATCTAGAATGGAGGAATATGTGATCCCTTATCTAAAGGACAAATCATTGACAAAGGTTAGAGTTCATCGGCAAGGTCAGAGTTCGACAGAAGCTTTAGAGAGCTACGATTGCTAGTCGGGGTTTGAAGTCATACTTAATAATAGTTTTAGACTTATCCAAGTGGGAGACTGTTGGATTAATGTCTAAGTCCATAACTATAATTTGTAAGACTTGACCCGACCTGACATGGTTGCATGGCATCGGGACAATTGGATAGACAAGTTGAGGAAAAAGGATACTAGTGATTTATATTAATATATTATAAGTTCTAATATATTAATATATAATCATATTATTTAATTAGTATTGATCAAGAATTAATTTATAATTAATTAAGTGATCAAAAAGGAACTAATTAAATATGGACTCTTAGATATATATGTGTGATGGGCCAAGTTCATTTAGGTTGGGTTAAGCTTTCATGGATAGTCCATGGAATGTTTAACCCATGGATGATATGAAAAGAAGGGTCGTGGGTTTAACCCTAATCACCACACTATATAAAGATGTCCTTGGTTGGTGAAATTTGCACTTGAGTGTGTACAAAAAAAGGGCAAGGCCGATTTCACTAGAGAGAACCAAAGTATCCTTATTCTCAAGGTTATTCCAAGTGTTCATGGTGTTGTGTGAACCATTTGAGGTATCACACTTGGGGCACTAGGCACTCAAGCTTCATGAAGACAAGATTACAACAAAGAGGTATGTATTCTAACTTGTTACATTACTATGTATCAATATTTTGGTATGCTAGTTAGGATAATACCTTGGATATTCATATTTGCATGTATAATAGAGAAAACATAGATCCAAGGTATTTAGGGTTGCATGTACACTTAGGAGTGTTAGAATGCTCAAAACCCAACAATACGAGCCTCGCCCACACTCAGCTAATGATGATATATGGGCCCCACCCACACTCGAATAATGCCCACACTCACATATTCAAACAAACACATACAAGTATCACGCATACAAGTATAGCAGTCCAACAATCTGACTGATATCTATACTCTTGTAATAATGAGATACGGGCCCGCCCACACTCAACTAATAATGAGATACGGGCCCCGCCCACACTCCATGTTCCAATAAAGAATATATAAACTACATGGGTCGAAATTGGTGTTGGGTTTTGAGCATTCTAACACTCCTATGGTGTACATGCAACCCTATAAACCTTGTATCTATGTTTTCTCTATTATACATGCAAATAAGAACTTTCCAAGGCTTTAATCCGAAGTAGCATATTATGAAGTTCTTATACTACAAAGTACTAGTTAGATGACATACCTTTTGATGTAGCTTCATATCTTCAAGCTTTAAGAGCTTAGCCCCAATAGTGTGGAAGCCTCAAATGGAATCACAAATCACCAAAACACCTTGGAAGACTTTAGAGAATATGGATACTTGGTTCTCTCTAGTGAAATTGGCTAGCCCTCTTAGTGTACCCACACTAGTGCCCATTTCACCAACCAAGGACATCTTTATATAGTGTGGAGGATTAGGGTTAAACCCTAATACCCATGACCTTTCATTTCCTAGGATCCATGGGTTAAAGCTCCATGGACTATCCATGAAGACTTAGCCCAACCTAAATGAACTTGGCCCACTACACACACACACACACACATATATATATATATATATATATATATATCTAAGAGTCCATATTTAATTAGTTCATTTTGATCACTTAATTAATTATAAATTAATTCTTGATCAATACTAATTAAATAATATGATTATATTAATATATTAGAACTTATAATATATTAATATAAATCATAAATATACTATTCTCAAAATACAATCCATATAAATTGTGTCGGTGAAGTGCAACCCAAATGGACCATGCCGGATCGGGTCAAGTACATACCAAATATAGTTATGGACTTAGACATTAATCCAATAGTCTCCCACTTGGATAAGTCTAAAACTATTATTGAGTGTGACTTCAAAACCTAACTGGCAATCGTAGCTCTTAAAGCCGCTGTCGAACTCTGATCTTGTCAACGAACTTGTCCATTAGATAAAGGATCATATATTCCTCCATTCTAGATATCATATGGATTGATACATGGATTATAATCATTCTCTCTGTCCATTTGTTGTTTCCCGATCTCCGATTCATGATGACTGACTGATTGAACAAATCAAATTAGTCATGGCTTGGCCGAGCACTCACATGTATCATCATTAAATCATCGAGGGGCCCACAGATATCGCTTTTATCCCGAAGGTAAAAGGAATGGATAAACTTCGACTCATATGGCTTGTTCTACTACTTGTTGAATCATACACAAAGGCACGTTTTATAACACCGAGTTACCGAATGCGTTTTCGTGCAATCAATGTACAACCAACTCATAGTAACAACTCATATCTCTAGGTTTGAAGAATATAAGATATTATCGTCTCATGATGACTCGTGATAAAATCCATGAAGTGATTCCAACGAGCGCGGGTTGAATCCAGTACTCAGAACTTATGAGCACTCATGAGTGTTGTAGCCCTTTGTCCAACATCTTAGACCTCTACAAGCCAACCCATGACAGTCTTAATTCATATCTACCTCCAACATATGACTGACTGTGGATGGTTTGAATAACTTAGTCATTCCAGAAGAATAACCTAGTTTATTCTGGAAGTCAAAACATGCAAAGTGAAACACAAGAATAAATGAATCAAATATGGTATTAAACCCTATGAATATAAATAAACACTTTTATTTATCACCATACTGATTACTCATTATTCATTGTTTCAGTTCTATCAACTTTATACTTGAATTTAAAACAATAGCTGTCCCATGCTCCAAGCATGTACACTATGTTTTCTAAACACTAGTCATGCCATACACAAAGTATGCATACTATATTTGTCTATGATCTTTACTTTGTGAAATAGATCAATTGAGCATAACTCCAATGATCATATTTTCACAGTCCCAAACCCTTACTGCAAATGCAAGAATTCCAAATTCATGCCATTTACTGAAATTTGTTAGATTCTAAACTTATATGCATTGATCCTCTTGTAATGATTATGCACAAATTCAACAATCATTAAAGAGTATTCCAACAGAGATCAACTCCTTGGAAACATCCTTCTTGCATTAAGTTTCCTAATCTTACAGACTGAATACTTTTTAACTTTGAACCATTTCCATATTCCATTTTGAGTATCACTTCGGAACAAGAGTTGCCTCTTTTTAGACTATGTCAATATGCTCCTTCCAAAGTCAACACTATACTTCCAACTGTCCTTGAGCAACCAATCCTTGGTAAACCTTAGATTATCCTCAACAATTGCTTAATAATTTTAGTCATATCCAATTCTAGACCTTTTCCCTTCTTAATGCCCCAGGCATTTGGAAAATTTTAGAAAGGATGAATATAGCACATGTAATCGATCCTATATCTGAAGCATATGGGACACGATTCATGATGTCTCACATAAAGACTAAACCAGTCTTTTTCTATAATATTTCCATTTCTATTTGCCAAGTTCTCATAATTCAGATTATGAAAAGGGATATCGTAATCATAATCGAATTTTAGAACGCAAATAATGAACCCATATATAGAATTTCCTTATGTTGAGCCATTCCAACATGAAATTCATATATATTCTTGACTAAATACGATTAAGACTTCAAGCTAAGCTTTTATATTTGAGATTAAGTATAATATCCTCTCCCTTAATTATAGCAAAACAACTTTTTTCCCAATTGTGACCTTTTGTTTTTCTATAATTAACATTGCTAACTTTCAACCTTTATCATAATTATCATGCTCCCACTAACATGATGATTAATAGCATAACACTTATGCTCCCACTAGCTTTGACATGTACCCAGAAATCAACTGGACTTCTAGAAATCAATACTTTATTGACTTTCTTACCAAAGTTCAGATTTCTGATACTAGATTGCCTTGATCAGACTTTATCAATATCATACACCTCTCTTAGATAGATCACATGTGTGTCTAAACAATTTCAGAACTATGAAAAGGGATGTCGTAATCATAGTCTAAATTGTTTAGACCTTTTTCCATTTCTCATAAGTCAATGTTAGTGTGTCGGTTAACCACACACGCTCCACTAACGGCTTTGAGAACTGCAAATATCACAATTGCTATCTACTTAAAATCTACTTAGTGAAAGAGTTTCCTTACCATCATTTTCATGAATTGAAGAGAAACCTTATGACACTTATATTTTATTGTGTAAGCGTTCCTATCCATGTGAATTTGTCAAAACCATAACCACATGACTAGGTTAGTGACAAATCCTAACTCATATGGATTGAACTTGTACAATCTTAACTTCTTGCCACCTGGCAGCTCAAGGGCCTGCCATTGCTTCCAAGTAGTTATCCAAACAATTGAGAACAAGTAGAACTCAAATGTATAGCCAATTTAACTGGAATGGGCACATAAATGTCAACACGATAGGTTATAAACCTCTAGTTGTGTGCTAGTGATGAAATACAGGTTTTTGTTCTTGATTACTTCTTGAAACCCTTTCATGATCTTTTAGACTCCCACTGTCTCCTTGACCTATAAGACTTTCTTGCCAAATATTCAAGAGATAGTGTGTGGATTCTAATCCAGACAGACACTTAACACAATTAGCCTTAGTTGATCTTTGTTTTATCCAAAACATCACAACTTACCAATTTCAAATGTACAAGAGTAGAAAACTTTTACTCTTACATTTGAAAAGTGTTTTAAACCTTCTTTAAGACATGTCACTCAAGTTACAATCTTAGAGTATAACTCTATGAAATGTTTTCGAATAAAGTATGAATCATCTTCTTGATTTAACCACTTCAACAATTCATAACTCCTCTTCTTAACTCTCAGAATGTACTTAGAGGATGAATTGTGAAAAGGTCTCAAAATCATTAAGATGATCTTAAAACATGATACTAAAGGACTCTCCCATCTGTTTAGATTTGAGAAACTTTTATCCTTCTGCCTAATTTGATTCTTCTTATTCGTTCTGTCATACATTGAAAAAAATTTCAATGCTTCAGAATTATACTTAAGCTTGTAAGTATAATCATATTTACTAAACCTTAGTAAATCATGACGAATAGTCTTATCCATCTTTTGTGGTGGACTTTGACAAGTGCACAAGAAAGTGTACTTGATCCCTTAATCCTTCTCTTGACTCACACATCCATGTGAACAAGCAGTTAGTCTTAATTTTCCAATGCTCGAAAGTTCTCATTCATCATACTATACAACTTGCATGATTCCAAGTTTCTATCCAACTGAAACTTGGGTGATGAGAATCTTTCCTTATTTGGTAAATTTAGACACTACCACAAATGAAAGACTCAAATTCATACTTCCAATATTGCTATCAATGGAATCATATAAACAACATCTTTTTTCCAAATGCCATTGTAAGGATATTTTTTTTAAAATAAATAAAATTACAAACTTTTCTTTTATTTTAAAACTTTACGGAAAAACTAATCCTTACAATGCAGATGTATATGAAAACTTGTTGTCATCTATTCCTAAGAAATCTATCATAACTCTTAAGCACGTGCTCAAAATTCTGATCACCGAACCATGCAATCAAAATCCATCTTCGCGATCAGAATCAGCATATACTTCCTTTAAGTTTCTTTACTTTTCTTTGATTCTTAAAACGTCAACATGTGACCCAGCCACATCATGTAATAAGAATCTCAAAGTAGGAACTTAATAGAGTTAGACCATGGACTTTACCTGAAATAAAGTCAAACTTATTGACTTTATCATCCTTAGGTAAGTTTGGCAGCTTCATAACCAAAGCCCCTTCCTTTGGCAATAGAAATATATGGATCCTTAGGTAATAGTACATGGGACTATCTTAAACTTAGCCTTTCTCTTTACCATTTGGTCAACCAAGTTGACTATGGCAAATCCCTTTCCATTGAGAAGAGAACGCATTTCTGGATTTCCTGTGTCACTATTGTCCCTGTCCATAAAGTTTTGGGAAGTTGATCTCCTAATCAAATTTGCTTTACTAGTACACTAAATCATTTCTGATTTAGCAGAACCAAGCAAATAGATAAGATCATTAAGGGTCTTGTCATAGTCTATCTCATAGGAATCCCAAAGGAACTCACTATGTGTCTTAGAAAGTGATTGAACCACTAATTTTCTCAAGACTTTGACACCCAACTCTCCCGGCTTGTCAATATGTGACTTCATCTCCAAGATGTGATCACACCTAGACCTTGCCTTGCCAATAGGGCTTGAGTGACCTTGAACTTGTGGGTTAGGGAGAATAATTGGAGGAGGTGGAGGAAGTGAAGTTCCAAGATATTTGGGAAGATCATAGATGTCTGAACTAGACATCTTTTTGGAGATATTGAAGATAGTTGATTTAAAGTCTTTAATATAACACCCAATATGAAATATTATGGCTAGGACCCAACAAACTATTTTATAACTTGGAAGAGGGATGCCGTAATCCAAGCTATAGAATATTTGAAGGTAGGTGAATGACGATTCACCAATTTCCACCATGAAAAAACGAAATAATTAATTAGGTTTTAATTGGATTTGAAATTCCTAGATCTTTGAGATTCATTGAACTTTCAATGACATGTTTCAATCTCGAGTATGCCCTTCAGGTTTTGTGACTGGGATGCCGAGGATCACAAAACAAGGTGTGAAGTAACCATGCAAATTACTTGGTACTCTTAAGTGTTTACCCCTCAATCGATGTGCCGGTTAACCACACACGCTCCATCGATACTATGATAAGCATTAACTTACCCTTTGCCTACGTTGTTAAATACGAGTTAGTGTGCCGATTAACCACACACGCTCCACTAACCGACGTAAACAAAGTGCAAAGTGTAATTTCATGGATTAGCACCTTATTCACATTTTCCTAAGTAACTAATATTGGGTATTATTAAGAGTTTAGTTACTTAGTATTTATCATTAATACTTTTAATGAAGGGAGAATTATAGTCCTGTCAAACCCGTTCGGCTAACGACCCTCCACCAGTCAAGGAAGCGGTGGGTGAGAGTGGACACCCATTAAACTGTCATTTTATAGGCAGTAACCTTATACCCCCCATATAGACCGGCTTTGTGAATGAGGCCTACTAACGGTAAGACTGACTTTACTCTTATATATATATATATATATATATATATATATATATATATATATATATATATATATATATTATTAACTTATAATATTATAATGTATAAGGGTTGAATTTTAACTCTTGAAAATTCTAAGGGC
Organism: Lactuca serriola; assembly: GCF_051521515.1. Lineage (NCBI taxonomy): Eukaryota > Viridiplantae > Streptophyta > Magnoliopsida > Asterales > Asteraceae > Lactuca > Lactuca serriola. The sequence goes on along the minus strand of NC_136415.1, from coordinate 255,603,723 downwards.
TTAACTTGGAATTAAAGTATTCATAAAATAAAACTTTTCAAATTCCAAAACTTGAGGGCATGTTTTGAAACTATTCAAAACTCTTGGATTTTCATAACTTATGAGTTTTAATTAGAGTATTAAAACTTTTAATGAAGAGACTCTTGGACATCCATAACTTGAGGACAAGTTACGGAGCCATAAAAACTATATATAAGAAAAGACTCTTCATTTTTTTTATAACCTAAGGCATTTTTATGAGTTTTTAAGATTCATAAATGTGACTTTTCATATAACTTGAGGACAAGTTACAAAAACACATTTTATGAACAATTTTTAGATTAATTTGGATTGAAAACATCTAACACATATTTTTCATTAATCTAAAAAATAAGTCATAAAACAAGGAAACATAAAACTTTTGGTAATCCATAACTTATGGAGTTAAATGTTTGTTTTATGATGAAACTTTTTATGTTCCATAACTTAAGAATAAGTTATGGAATTCTTTAAAACATTAACACCAAATTTTGTAACTCCATAAAAACTTTGAATCAAAATTTTTTTAAACCTTTTCATATCCATAACTTATGTAGGTTTCAAAAAACTCTTTAGATCAAACTTTTAAAACTAATAAAATAATCATATCGTTTTATCCTTTACTAAATTTGACCTAATTCAACTCATATAGTAAATGATTCAAATTTTACAAATAATTAGTTTTTCACAAAAAAAGTAATTATCTTAAAATTTGACAAATGTCATGTTTTTTTTTCTTTTTTTTTCAACTTTGGAAATAAAGCATTTGCATCAATATAACAGAAAACAACACATGGCTCTGATACCACTATTGAGTTTTGAGCATTCTAACACTCCTATGGTGTACATGCAACCCTATAAACCTTGGATCTATGTTTTCTTTATTATACATGCAAATAAGAACTTTCTAAGGCTTTAATCCTAACTAGCATATTATGAAGTTCTTATACTACAAAGTACTAGTTAGATGACATACCTTTTGATGTAGCTTCATATCTTCAAGCTTTAAGAGCTTAGCCCCAATAGTGTGGAAGCCTCAAATGGAATCACAAATCACCAAAACACCTTGGAAGACTTTAGAGAATATGGATACTTGGTTCTCTCTAGTGAAATTGGCTAGCCTTATTAGTGTACCCACACTAGTTCCCATTTCACCAACCAAGGACATCTTTATATAGTGTGTAGGATTAGGGTTAAACCCTAATACCCATGACCTTTCATTTCCTAGGATCCATGGGTTAAAGCTCCATGGACTATCCATGAAGACTTAGCCCAACCTAAATGAACTTGGCCCACTACACATATATATCTAAGAGTCCATATTTAATTAGTTCATTTTGATCACTTAATTAATTATAAATTAATTCTTGATCAATACTTATTAAATAATATGATTATATTAATATATTAGAACTTATACTATATTAATATAAATCATAAATATACTATTCTCAAAATACTATCCATATAAATTGTGTCGGTGAAGTGCAACCCAAATGGACCATGCCGGATCGGGTCAAGTACATACCAAATATAGTTATGGACTTAGACATTAATCCAACAGTTGGTGCCTTAGACCCGTTCCTACTACAAGAGGACTTACCTCGCACTGCTAGAGTCTCACGAATAAATCTCTGGCTGGTAGCTGACAGATACCTAGATTGTCAACATCAAAATAAAACCCAATTAACCATTTGGGTTTCCAATGCATAACTCTAAAATGCCTACTTATGGTAAAAGGACCATTTTACCCCTAACCTAATTTGGTCTAAGATTAAGGCCTAAGCTTATACCCTGAAAGCCCAAAAAGTCAAATAATAAATTAAGGCCCAACTATGGCCTAATTTTCCAAATTGGGCCCAAACCTCTACATGGTCTTGCCTTAAGGCCCAACCATTTATTCTTGGTCAAACACTTGACATTCTGATGGTTCAATATCTCATAATCATCAAGGCCCAGTTATGGCCCATCTATGGCCTAATTTTCCAAATTGGGCCTAATCCTGTTCAATGGGCCTTATCCTAAGGCCCAATCCTAATATTCTAGTCCATACTTGTTCTTGGATGGCCCATCAATAGTCCAAACATCTAGGCCCAACAGGAATGGCCCAACTCAAAACCCAATGTAATTAGGGTTTTCACATGAAATGATGATTAGGGTTAAGTGTTTCTCACTTAACCCATTAAGGACCTAACCCAATAATTCCATTATTTCATTAAGCCATCATACAATGAAGTCAACATAGTTCATAACTTCAGTCCACTAATCCACACGCGGGTCCCGACAATCCAAAACTAACATTCTCTAAAATTAGGGTTTTCTAAACCCTAATTAGGATTTTCAAGCCCAACGATGAACCAACCCAGTCTAAAGTTAAGCAATTAGGCAAATAGGGTTCCCCTAGGTCGGGCACCATCCACTGCCAACTCGAGCAACGGTGGTCGGATGCGGCTTACGGCGGTAGGCTACGACACCACCATTTCTAATTATGGTGGTGGTGGTTCCTGCCAAAAATCACATATACAGCTTCACAACCACAAAACACACACTCTCACACACAGCCACCTTTCACGGTGGCTGGTGGTGCCAAAAACAATGGCAGTGGTGGCAGCCACTACCTTGAGGTATATTGCACGACCACTCCAAAAACACAATAAGCAACGTATATCCTCAAACCAATAAACATCCGACCACATCCTAAGTGGCTGATGCTGCCGGAAATGACGATATCAGCGTCCAACAGCCACCGGTGGCGGCTACAACATTCCCAACGTCGTACCACAAAAGAACGAAGAATAGAGATAAGGTAGGTTGTGGTAGACATACCGAGTAATTCTGGTGGCTCGTGACTTGCACAATGATAACCCAGTGGTTTCTTTCTGGTCCTTAGCAGAACTCTCGGTGGCGTGCGACATTGTCTACAGCAGGTCGTGATGGTGGAGCTTCAACAGCATGGCAGCGGGCGGCGGCCTCATCTTGATCGGAGATGCAAGAATAAGAGAGATAGCGGCCGATGAGTTTGAAGTGGTGGTTGAAATGCCTAGGGTTAGGGCTTCCTGATGTATCGAGAGGGATGAATGGGTTTAATCTCGTATCCATTTCAACATATGCTCCATTATTCACATTTGGTCCCTCCCCATCATTTCTTTATCAAATGAAATTCAATAGTTACCATACAACCCTCCACTTTGAGAATTATTTGCAAGACTTGTCCGGAAATTACCTTTAACCCCCATCATCTCAATTCTTGATACATTTAGTCCTCCCTTCTATAATCCTTACCATCTAAATCCCCATTTTACTCTTTAGTCCTTATTTTCCACACTTCCCTTCATAATAAGTCCTAATAATTACCAAGTATACCTTCACTTCTAAAAATCCTTACAAAATAAATCGCAGTTACACTTTGACCCCCAACTTCCAGTATAGTAGCAATTAACTCCTCGAGACCAACACCTTGCTATATAATTATTTATTTTAGGGCTACTACTCATTCATTAATTTGTTTATTTATTTGTTTAATAAACGGGGTGTTACACAAGCCCTAGATTTAGCATTCTACATCCATCAAATGATCATTAACTCATGCACGGTTTATCTACAACCATCAAGATGCAAACTTTATGAACTAGGAACCTTAGAAACATCAAACGGAACAACTCAAAACTTTTGGAGTAACATTTACTCACAAGAACTCATTTAAGGGACCGAAATATGCTCAAATCTCAAATACTCCTAGATCTAAGCATAGAATAAAAAAGGTCAAGACATTATATCTCTAGGAAGCTGAGAAAGATTAAAAAAAAAAAAAAAAAAAAAAAAAAAAAAAAAAAAAAAACCGCTGGATCTACAAGCTCCATCTGGATCAGTGCTCCTTCACCAAACTTCTTCTTCTTTAAAATGCACCTAACACACACAAGAATCAATTCTCTTTAAAAATGGGTTAGGGTTACCAGAAAATGCTTTTAGGGACAATAGATTATGGTAATGAAAGATCCTTGGCACATAAATTTGCTTAAATAGGGTCTAAACCCTAAAATTTAGTTTTTGCATCAAGCTCAGGTACACCCAACGTACCATATGTATGCCCAAAGTACTATAGGGAACACCCCGTGTCCAAGGCTCGCAATGTTACACCGAGTGTACGATGATTAACCTTAGTGTACTTGGCCAACTCACAAAATCAATAACACTTAAATTTTAAAGAAAATTTATCCTGAAACCGGGTGTTACACAAGAACCTAATGATGGGGCAAGGGTTTTTGTTTGAAATGAAGGGAGGCTAAAGAATATCACCCTAGGTTATGTGATAAGTTCCTTAAATATGGAGAAAATCCTAAAACTTGTGGGCATCGGCTGCAACCAGCATCACGACTTGAGCATTATATTATCACGTCGTGACTTCCTTTTCCACCTACCATGACGTGCCCTCTTCGTGGTCACGTCGTGACACCTATTTTTCAAAAATCATGCCTGACTCCTTGATGGCCTAAACCGATTCGTTCTAGAAACTAGGTGTTACATCATTGTATCAGTCGGAGGAGAAGAATCTCGAACGGAAAAACGATGATGATGAGACATCAATGAAGCAGATGTGACAACGAAACACCAGATCCTTCAAGATCTGACCAAGACGAACCAAAAATAGTTCGAAGATAAACGAACAAACAAACTCTAACACGATGGAATTGAGTCCAATGAAATAGATCTATGATGGTTTGAGAACAATGAAGACGTTCTCCGACGAACATAACTCTGATGAAAACGGAGTTTGACGAAATGGGCTTCTCCGACGGTTTTTTTGGTTTTTCTGTCAACAATGGAGATGATTACGGGAATTAGGTTATATATATATATATATATATATATATATATATATATATATATATATATAAAGAGAGAGAGAGAGAGAGAGAGAGAGATAGATAGATAGAGAATTTTGTCTTTTTTAATTTGTTTTTAATTTTTTTAATTAGAAAGTTTTTTAAATAAAAAAAATAGAAGCAAAATCGTCATTATAGAAAAGTTCAAAATAATTTAGACTAAACTAGCAACAAAATAAAAAGTTTGAACCTCTAGTGCTAGTCCAACCCTTTTTGGACAAAACTTGCGAGCTGTGACATATCATATGGACCATTCTTACAATTTTGTCTTAAGTATTTCAAAATGTTTGTTTTTTTTAAAATAATAATAATAATAATAATAATAATAATAAACTAAAAATATAAACAACAAAAGAAAAAGAAATGTGTGTGTATATATATATATATATATATATATATATATATATATATATATATATATATAAACATTTAGAGGTTTAAAACTATAAAAAAAAACAAGAAATTTCGAATTATTAAAATTGAAGTGTTCATTTCTCTTTTAAATTTAAATAAACAAAGAAAAACATAACTAGGTTTTAATTTATCAATTTTGAAATTAAAAAGAAAATAGCATTAATGAAATTGATATACATCTATGGTTACATTTATTATAATTATTATATTTGAATAGTATTTGAAATTTAATAAAATAGAAAAAAAAAACGTAAAATAACATGTGGAAAAAAAATTAATTTGAAATAACCGCAAAATGACTTGTGGTAAAATGAATGAGAGTGTAACATGTAGCAAAAAACATTTTTATTTACTATTATATATATATATATATATATATATATATATATATATATATATATATATATATATATATATATATATATAATCATTGATCTTTCTTTGATCAATATTTTTTCCCACGAACTCTTTTATGTGTAATTTTTTTTCAAAAAATAAGAAAATAAATTAATTAATTAAAGCTATAAGTCGACCATATGTAAGAACTTTCGTAAAAAAAAAAATCGTTAAAAAACATGCATATACAAATAATGTATATATGCATTTTTTTAATGACAAGTACTACTTTTAAATCTAGGTATGTTTCAATTAAAACTTGACTCCTCAACTTTAATGAAAAAGAACGATACCTGATAACAATGTGATAGAAGCCCTTTGATGTATACATATGCACTTTTTATGAATTTGAGTAAATTACACGAATGGTCCCTAATGTTTGTTTTTGTTACACGTTTGGTCCCTGTCTTATCTAAAAAAACTATTTTTCACTTGATTTTTTAAAATATTTAAATAAACACACCCCAACCCCAACCCCCTCACCTTACCTTACCTATCCCATAATTTTTTTCTATTTAAATAATAGTATTTTTAGGTAAGACAGGGACTAATCGTGTAACAAAAACAAATAGTAGGGACCAAGCGCGTAACAAAAACAAACAGTAGGAACTTTCCGAGTTAAAAAAATATGTTAGGGACCAAACACGTAAATTACCTCAAACCATAAGGACCATTTATGTAATTTACTTTATGAAATATTATTCAGATTTGTAGATTTGTGGACGTATGCACACATCATATATATGCATGCTTTTTGAATAATTTTACTTATGAAATTTCTTATATGTGTTTAACTTAATCAATTTAGTTTTTTTTTTCGAAAAAGATTTAACACCGAAAAGTTCGCATTTTAAGAGTGGGTAATCGAAAAATATTATTTCACAAAAGATAATATCTCTCTCTTTATATATATATATATATATATATATATATATATATATATATATATATATATATATATATATATATATATATATAGGGAGTGGTTCAAATAATAATAAAAAAAAGGTTAAGAACTATAAAAACATCTAACTTTAGATGTTTATAAAGAGTTTAGGATTTAGTGATTAGGGTAAACCCTAAATCTTAAACCCTAAACCCTTTATAAACACCTAAACCTTAAACCCTTTATAAACATCTAAAATTAAAGGTTTTTATGGTTTTTAACCTTTTTTTTATTCTCATTTGAACCTTTACCTATATATATATATATATATATATATATATATATATATATATATATATATATATATATATATATATATATATATATATATATATATATATATATATATATATATATATATATATATATAATAGATTAGTGGGGCCTATATGTTTTGCCATTTCTATTGTAGCAGTTGCATGGAATAAAGGCTAAAATGCTGATATGGATTGCCAACTGTATTTACACGAGGAATTGGAAGAAAGGTTGTGAATCGATGTGGATGCTCATTTGTGTGGACAATGTACAAAAACAGCTAAACATAATAATGATTTTTTTTTTTTGTTTTTGTGTTTTTCGATTGATTGTTTTTCATGTTTTTTTCATGTTTTTCTTATCTACCAATAGAAATAAAAATCTTTATTTGAGATATAACATACTGAAATTTTATAGTCCACGTAAAAGAGATATTGTTTATTTAAAAAAACAAATTCCATTAAAAATATATAAACTACAAAAAGTAATGGTTTTAGTTGATAAGTGGTTTAACAATAATTTAGTACATTTTAATAACACTTTAAATATTGATATATTAGTATGTTATAGAAAAAGAGAAAAAGTCATTTTGCATAAAATAGGAAGACATGTTTAATTTATATGTACTAAAATTGTATCCGTAAGTATAACACATATAACGTACCAAAAGTCATAGTTAAAATTTTAATTTTTAAAAACGTGAAGTTGTTGGATGATCGTCTCGAGGCTTTTAGAGTTGAGATTGCAGCAGGACAGTTGGGGGCTAATCGAGAGGTCAAGGCTTGTGGAGCCCTAGAATCTTTCGGGGGGGGGGGGGGAATCTTATTGCTAGCCCTTGTCAAGAGGGATCGAAGGTGGTTAACACATCATGCATTCCGGGGGATGAATTCCATGACTGGATTGCCACTGAGGTTTCGCATGTTGTACACAAGGAGTTACCTGACATTATTGGTCGTGTCAGTGATAGATTGGTCGCCAGGCTCGAGGATCAAATCTTGACTGTTTACGCAGTGGATGGGAAGATCGAGGTGATTTAGGAGTAGGAGATTGGTTTTAAGAGGCGACTGAGGAAGAGGAAGCAGACTCATGATCCAACTCTGCTAGCAACATTTGAGTAGTTGGATGTTGCTATGTCTAGCATTAGAAGCCCAAGGGGCCAGGATGTTTGTGCAAAGGATGAAGGAACACATGAACATGTGTGCAACAAGTCTAAATGTGGCAGGTGCGGATGGCAGAACCACTTTCACCAAGAACGTACCATGGAGGTAGAATTGTGTCATCATTGTCATCTGTCTGGTCAAATCAGGGCAAATTGCCCTCGCTTAGTTGTTAGAGCAGCTCGGGTTCCATCGCATGTGCTTCGGTAGGAAGGAGGAGCAGAACCCTGAGACACTTCGGGCATGTATCATATTCTTCTCTTTCATGCTTTATTCTTTATGGTTATAATTCCATGTTGTCGTAAATGTGAAATGTTATGACATGATTATCTAAGAATGGAAGTGCATGTATGATTAATGTAGCTAATTTATCCAAAAAGTTGTCGTATGTCATTTTACATACCATGGATAATGTTAAGAGGTGGCGTGAGTATTCGGCATGGGAGACCAGCAGCCAGTCAGAACTTTAGTGATATCAGCGAGAATTTAAGAAATACGCAAAGAGGGCAAGCCGGGTTGAATGTAGGATGTGCAAGTGTGTTATTGGATTCGAGGTAGTTAATATTGGGTTCAGTTATGGGAGTAATATAGGTAGTTTTCAAGTTCGTACCTTTGGAGCAAGGTTAGTTGCAGGTGAAGGGAATTACTCTAGCAGACAACGGGTTGAGCAGATTGGGTGCTTGTTTGATATTGAGATATTTCTCCTCATCAACTGATCAGGTAGTAGATTCATCGACAAGTGCCTTAGGGCCTTGAATTTCAGTGAGGTATTGGGAACGACCATTTAGTCCAGGAATTTAGAAATGATAAGGTTTGGTTGTTCAAGGAAAAGTTTTCCGTTATCATGCTTGGGTTGTCGATTACTACTATCCGTGGAGATTGGGCAGAGTAACCTATTACTCTTAGTTATTGGGAAGGTGTAGTTGCACGGGTTATTTTAGTCTTCAGGATTTTCATCAAAAACCGTGTGGTATCTTTTGTGAAGTTTGAATTACTTTGATCCTTTAGCAAGTGAGTTGTTGAATGAATTGATCCGTCTGTTTCGTCTAATGGTTATAGTTCTATGCCACGAGATAAGGTGGCTTAAGGATTTGGAGTTGTATCATGGGGAGTACTTGGGATCATTGAGCTCATTGAGAATTCGGGAAGTGTTCATCGGGTTTGGAATGTGTTGGGTCACTAAGGTTGGCTAGTAATGGAATGCTACTTCTTGTAAGAAATGGTTGTTAGTAGTTGGAATTATAAGGTTGTGGGATGGATCGGGAATCCATCAAATTCTTTTTGGAATGATAAAGCGCACATGACTCCAAGTAGGGGAGAATCGTTGGTCTAAGGGGGGCAAGAAAGGATAGTCAGGTCTCTTTGTGCATAAGTAGTGTCGCTTGGTATATATGGGAATGGACCCAGGTTGAGGGTTGTTTTAGGGCCTCTCTACTTTTTCTTGTCCGATTAAGGGTTTGGAGTTCAAAGCACAAACCAAACACCTGGTCAGGGGTATAGACATATATGGTTTCAACATGGAATGATTATGGTTGGTATGGTGAATGGACTGTAAGGAAACTGGTAGGACCATGGTGGTATGGAAGTGTTTTAGGATTGTGGCATAGCTGTAGCATACACAAAGATGATAGGTTTTGGGGGAAGTGCTGTAAGTATGCGATGTAGTCATAGCATTCTCCAGAACGAGGTAGGTCGTTGAAAGAGTGGCCTTTAGATTGAAAGAGGATCGATGTATGCATGGGTCGAGGTGGACAGTATTGTCAAATGATTACTCCTTTTTTGTAATAAGGATCATTAGATATGGGGTGAGGTTGGGCCTACGCAGCGCTCGAGTGGGTGAGACCCTTGGGCGAGGCTCGTATGGTTATAACAGCGCAAGTGATATACCGGTGGTGATCAGTTGGATCGAGGTATTGGATTTTCGTTAGAGTGAGATGAATCTCTGGTCCGTGTTTCACATTCGTTTGATGCATAGGTTAGGGTTGCCTTTATCAGTTACGCTCTCTGTGGGAGTCTGGTGGTTAGACCAGGTGTGAGACTGTCGGTCTCAGCAATAGATTCATAATTTTATATTTCGGTATAGGAGGAAAGTCGCCATGGAAACAAAATACTTCAGGAAAAATGCAAGTGTAAATCTTTGGATCTCAGGATACAAATTATATACCAAGTTAGATTTTGGTCGGGACTCACGTTGGGCGTTGTTGTTGTTTATATTAAAGGTCTTTCTTTACCAATCAATGGTTGAAGAGTCTGTCTGTCTAAGTATCAGTTGAATGGTCAATAAGAGGTCCTCATGATTGTGTTTTGAAATGGTTCTACTTGTGTGGAGGTCAGTAAAGTCATGGGGCTTCGGGATTACATCAGTTTTATGTAGGTTTATCAGTTAATGAATCAGTGAATTGTTTATCATTAGGAGGTTTTGGCCAGAGCGTTTGGTTTCCAAGAGATAGTAAGGAGTGATTTCGAGGACGAAATTTAATTTAAATGGGGAGAGTTGTAACATCCTATTCTGAATCTTTCCTAATTTGGGGACATGACACGAAGATTGATTATCATAAGACTTAAGTTCTCGGGAAAGATAGTAATAGAGCCCATTTGGTTATGGAATGTGTAGATTGTAAGACTCGGGAGTTCGGTTTGTGTTTTGTAGCCAAAGGGTATATCAATAATGTGTCAATTTGGGCCTTTATAGATTTTGGATTTTAATTTGAAAAACCTTAAGGCAAGAGTGAGTTGATAGATTTGTATAGCTCCACTTTAACTTTCCGTGCATATAAAGATTGTTGGAGTTGGACTTAAAACGAAGAAGTTATGGCCTCCAGAAGTTTGGTGGTTTAAAGGGTAAGCCTTGTACGCGGGGTGTACAAGGGTGTAACACCCCGTTTCGAAAATAAACCCTATATCCGGGAATGTATTTTAAGTATTATTTTATTTCGATAAATGAAATTTAAATAAAGGATTTTAGTGAGGAAGGGTGTAATTGGCATTATAATTTGTCTTGGAGGTCGAAAGGGTGCTTTCAGGGTTTGTGGGATAAAGAATAATTAAGCATGTGCATAAGGAAAAATTATTTGGATTTGTTTTGTAGTTATTGGGTTTAAATTGAAAAGATTTTGGAAGCTGCGGGCTAAATGGTAATTTTTGGATTTATGTTGAAAATATTTCAGAAAGGAGGGACCAAAATTGTACTTTTGGCATTAGAGTTTGATTTGGCGACGGGGCTTAAACCCGTCCCCTTCCTTTCTTCCTTCCCACTCAATACATGTAAACCCTAACCCTAAGAGAGTCTCCGACTGCCACCTTATCAACTCTCCAGTTTCTAGCCGCCGCCACCGCCTCCTTACGATCATTGTGAGCCTCCCAACCGAGTCGAGCATCGCTGATGCTGTTCCGCTGCCGTCAAAGTCATGGACCGCTGGCCGGCATCGAGTTGTGGGTTGTCGGAAGATTAAAGCTCGTGGCTATGCTACTTCTCTCTAGTTGAGGCGATCTCATCCTCTTCGTTTTTTCTTCTGTTGTGTTGTCACGTCCCACTACTGTCGCTCCGAGCAGTGGTCCATTTTATTGATTGTTCTCTGGCTATCGTACGCCACTGTGAGTTGGTGGCTGCGTGGTTCTATGTTTCATGTCTGTGTGTTGCTGCTACAAGTTGAAGATGTGCGTGTGTATATTCTATTGGCCGGAAAACATGGAAAAGCCACCATGGCAACCAACCATGGTGGTTGTCACCTTGTTGCCGCCCTTTGCCACCATCAACCACCGTGAAAGGTGGCTATGTAAATTTATTATGGTGCAAATATGCGTGTGTTTTGTGGTGTGATGTTGTATAAACATCCTTTGGCCAGGAAATCAAGGAAAATCCCCCACCACTACCGTGAGGTGGAGGTTACTGCCACAATCACCACCGCCCAAGGTTGTAGTTGGTGGTTCCCAACTTGGTGAAACCCTAATCAGCCTAAAACTTAACCTTTAGACATAATCAACATGTGTTTGGGTTGGAAACCCTAATTAGGGTTTAGAAAACCCTAATCTTGGATACTTTTGCTTTGGACCCGCATTTTGGACCGTAGGAATGGAATTATGAGTTATTCCCAACCACACTGTATAATTAGCCTAGTAGAGTGAGGGGATTAATAGATTAAGTCCTTAATGGGTTTAGTGTTCTTACTTAACCCTAATCGTCATTTTATGTGAAACCCTACTTGTTTTTGGGCTTCAAGTTGGGCCTTTCTTTTGGGATTCGGTGTTTGGGTACTTTTTGGGCCATCTGAGAGCAAGTGTATGGGCTAGTAAAATTAAATGGGATTTAGGGTAAGGCCCATGTCAGGGGTTTGGTCCCACTTTTGAAAATTAGGCCTTGGTTGATTATTCGGATTTTAGGTCTCCAGAGTTTGAGTTTAGGCCTTGGTATTGGACCAAGCTAGGTTAGGGGTAAAATAGTCTTTTACCCCAAGTATGGATGTAACGAAGTAAAAATTAAAACAATTTTTCATTTTTCAAACAACATAAAAATCATTCAATATTCTCAAATCTCATGTTCGACAATTGTCATCATGATAAAATTATATCCCAAGATCATAAGATAAAATCCTCTACCAGTGTGTATAGATCATGCCGGCGCCTTCCCAAGGTCCTCGCTAGTACCTAAAACACATAACACATAACAGTGTAAGCATAAATGCTTAGTGAGTTCCCCAAAATACCACATACAACACATACGTCACTCAAGGCTAATACTCTACAAGAACTTTCGGTCAATGTGTCTCAGTGGAGTTCCGTCCCATAATCCTGGTAGACCTTCTGGTCCCACTTCTCTGACCTTTCGGTCCGAGTCATCTTAACCTTCCGACCCATACACTGTTGACCTTCTGGACCATACACTGTTGACCTTCCGGTCCATATCCTAATACTCATAACATAACATAACACATACATACCACATATCATCTATCAACATATATCACATACTCTTCATAGCACATAAGACCTTCCAATCACACATAATTACCACTCTAGGTAGTGTATAGTCAGACGACTCATATCATATGTTGTCTAGTAACTCACGTGCTCGGTATCCCTGAACCTTGTAACAATGTCCTAGCCCCGCCTAAACACATAAGCAATAATCTCAAATCAATAACGGCTCTCCAGGCTGGACTAGTCCCTTCTAATGCTCTCTTAGAAGGCTAAAAGACCACTTTTACCATTCTAATGGTCCAAAAGTCCAAGTGTTGACCAAGCCCTAAAAGTCAACGAAAGTCAACTGTAGTCAATGGTCAAACTTTGACCAGACTCGTCGAGTGCACTCGTGTGACTTGGCGCGTCCATGCGTGTCCTTATAATCCTCATAAATCCTCACTCGACTCGTCGATTGAACCTTTCACTCGACAGGTTACCATTGGTCACGAATCGTAGGGCAAGCCGACTCGACTCGTCGAGTCCCCTTATGGACTCGGCGAGTCCCTTCCATGACAACACTCAAATGACCTTCTGAGGTCAGATCTGTTTCTCTAGCCTATAGTTCTAACCTTAACAAACTCAATAATCACGTAAAGGTCCGACCTTTACATTCATGCAACGCATATAAGACTCCTTTTTGGTGAAATAGCTTCTAAAATGGCAACCTAGGTTCATATCTCTAATGGAATAGCATAAAGCAGGGAGGTTGGGGCTCTCTGGACCTCTCAAGGTCTAGATGTAGAGTGTAACACTCAAAGGGACATCATAAGCATCATATCCAAGCCAATAAAGGGTAGAGAAAACCCTAGATTCAAGGGTTCTACACCAAAATAGTAGAAGGCTCGATGTAATACCTCAAGGATGGAGTTCCTTGCTTGAAACCACATAGTAGAAACCCCCTTGACCTTCTTTTTCTGGAATCTTTTTTTTTTTTTTTTTTTTTTTTTTTTTTTTTTTTTTGCAAAAACCACACCAATAAGGATCAAAATAGCCCTTCTTTTCACACCACTCGCTCAAGCTCACTAGGGTTTCTCTCTCTGGAATGGTAGCCGCAAATGAGGGCCATAAGGTCCCTTAAATAGGGCACAGGCCCGAGGATTTAGGGTTACCACCCACAGCGTGGACTCGTCGAGTCCACCCATCGACTCGTCGAGTCCATTCATTAATCCAGTCATTAAATCGTGATCCTACTCGACGAGTCTAGGCGTAGACTCGTCGAGTCCCTCGTCATAACTCAAAATAAACAATTTAAATATGGTATCTGGAAATCTGGATGTTACGATTCTCCCCCACTAGAATCAGATTTCGCCCTCGAAGTCTCATTCTACAAACAACTCTGGGTGCTGCTCCCGTATCTCCGCCTCCAGCTCCCAAGTTAACTCGGACTCTCTCTAATGTTGCCACTGGACCTGAACCAGGGGCACCTCCTTGTTTCTCAGAACCTTGATCTTCTGATCCAAGATTGTGATTGGCCTCTCAACATAATTCAGGCTCGCGTCCACCTGAATATCCTCTAGTGGTACTACCGCCGACTCGTCGGCTATACACTTCCTTAACTGAGACACGTGGAAGGTATCATGAATCTGGCTTAACTCTTAATGTAGCTCTAAACAATACGTTACCCTGCCCACCCTCTCGGTCACCCTGAAAGGACCAATGTACCGTGGCCCCAGCTTGCCCCTCTTCCTAAATCGGATCCCTCATTTCCAAGGAGATACCTTTAGGAGTACGAAGTCTCCAACTTGAAACTCAAGCTCGGATCGTTGCCTATCCGCATAGCTCTTCCGGGGACTCTGAGTTGTTAGCAATCTCTGCCTGACCTACTGTATCTGCTCAGTCGTCTGAAGCAATATCTCAGTGCTTCCCATTACTCGTTGCCCTACATCTCCCCAGCAGATGGGAGTCCGACACCTCTGCCCATATAACAACTCGAAGGGAGGCATACCAATACTCGAATGGTGGTTGTTGTTATAAGAAAACTCGGCCAATGGTAGGTACTTGCCCCAACTTCCTTCGAAGTCCAACACGCATGCTCGAAGTATGTCCTCGAGCATCGGAATCGTCGGCTCATTTTGTCCGTCCGTCTGTGGGTGGTATGCACTGCTGAAATGCAACCTCGTACCCAACTCCTCATGGAATTTCTTCCAGAATCTAGAAGTGAAATGTACATCTCGATCTGACACAATCGAGATCGGTACTCCATGCCGTGATACCACCTCCCTCACATATATCTCCGCTAGCCCCTCCGCAGAAGAGATCTCACTAATAGCAAGGAAATGAATGCTCTTCGTTAGCCGATCGACGATCACCCAAATTGCATCGACACCCCTCGCGGTCCTCGACAATTTGGTGATAAAATCCACAGAAATATGTTCCCACTTCCACTGGGGAACCTTAAGTGGCTGCAACTTGCCATGCGGACGTTGGTGCTCGTTCTTAACCCTATGACAGGTCAAGCACCTCTCAACAAACCATGCAACATCCCTCTTCATACAGGGCCGCCAATAATCTCCTTTCAGGTCTAAATACATCTTAGCGGCCCCAGGATGGAACCTCGATCTATGTGCCTCCTCTATCAGGATGGCACGTGCCCCGCCCGTAAATGACACCCAAATCAGACCCTGAAAGGTCATAAGCCCTCAGCAATCGGTAACAAACTCCGATACCTTCCCAATCACCCACTCTCTCTTGTGGTTCTTCGGTCTCACGGCCTCTGCCTGAGCCTCTCAAATGGTATCCAACACCAGAGTCATCACCGTCATCCTCATACAAACATCTCATATCGGGGCACTCTCCGCCCTACGGCTCAGGGCATCGGCTACAACGTTAGCCATGCCCGGGTGGTATAGGATCTCGTAGTCATAATCCTTTACCACATCCAACCATCTCCTCTGGCGCATATTCAGGTTGGGCTGATCCATCAAGTACTTCAAAGACTTGTGGTCCGTGTATATGATACACCGAACTCCATACAAATGATGATGCCATATCTTGAGGGCGAACACCACGGCTCCCAGCTCCAAATCATGGGTGAGATCCCTCATCTCATGAGGCTTCAGCTGCCTCGATGCATACGCTATCACGTGCCCTCTCTACATTATCACCACACCCAAACCCAATGTTGATGTGTCACAATATACCACAAAATCCTCCATCCCTTCCAGGAGGACTAATAATGAGGCTTCGCATAATCTCTGGTGAAGCGTCTCAAAGGAGGCCTGCTGCTCTGGAACCCAACTAAAACTCACGTCCTTCCGGGTCATCCTGGTGAGAGGAACAACAATCTTGGAGAAATCACTGATAAATCTCTGATAGTACCCGACCAATCTAGACAACTCCTTATCTCGGTGGGGGATTTCGGCACCTCCCATCTCATAACCGCCTCAATCTTGGCCGGATCGACTAATATCCCATTTTGGTTAATGAGGTGTCCCAAGAACTAGACCTCTCGTAACCAGAAATCACACTTGGAGAATTTGGCGAAAAGCCTCTCCGACCTCAATTCTCTGAGAATCTCTGTCAGATACTCCTCATGCTGCTCTTTAGATCTCGAATATACCATAATATTGTCAATGAACACGATCACCGACCGATCCAACATCGGCCTGCACACCCTGTTCATGAGATCCAGGAATGCTACCGGTGCATTGGTGAGCCCAAAAGGAATCACTACGAACTCGTAATGCCCATAACGAGTCCTGAATGTCGTCTTCTGGATATCTTCATCCCGCACTCTCATCTGATGATATCCAGACCTCAAATCTATCTTGGAGAACCAAGACGATCCCTGCAACTGATCGAACAGATCATCGATCATCGGTAATGGATAACGGTTCTTGACCGTCAACTTGTTCAACTCCCGGTAATCTATGCACATCCGGTGTGAACAATATTTTTTCTTGACAAAAAGGATCAGCGCTCCCCACGGCGAGCTACTCGGTCTAATAAACCCCTTTCCCAGCAGCTCCTGAAGCTGTAAGGATAACTCCTGCATCTCTGGCAGCACGAGGTGATAAGGCGCCTTGGCGATAGGCGCTGCCCCTAGAACCAAATCGATGCAGAACTCCACCTGCCTCTCAAAAGACATACCTGGAAACTCCTCGGGAAAAACATCTAGGAACTCACACACTATCGGAACATCATCAATCGAATTTGGCCTCTCCGCGGCCACTCGTGTATCCATCACATAAGCTACAAACCTGCTGCAGCCCTGCTGTAAACTCTGTCTTGATCCAGGAACCGAACAAAATGCTGACCCACATCTTGTACCCACGCCATATACCGTCAACACTCCCCCACTAGGGTCTCGTATCGTCACCATCTGCCGCTCGCAGTCTATAACTGACCCAAATCGGCTCAACCAATCCATGCCCACTATAACACAAACGTCCCCCATCGCAATCGGGACCAGATCTATCGGAAACTCAATGCCAAAGATCTCAACTATACATCCTCGAATCATATCAGTAGCATACACCGCTCGCTCGTTAGCTAAGGAAACTCGTAGAGGTCGACTCAACGCCTCTCGTCGAATACTGATGTGCTGACTAAACGCTAACGACACAAATGATCGACTTGCACACGAGTTAAATTACACCAAAGCAGGTACAAAATTCACAAGAAAAGTACCTACGCATATCATAAAATAAGCACAATATCTCAACTCAACATAAATAAATGAAAGAATACGTACCAGCCACAACATCGGGCATTACGCGGACCTCCTCTGCTGTCAACTGGAAGGCTCTCCCGCGAGCCTTCGGTGCCCCGGTCTTCACTGGCCAACCCTCAGTAGCTCGTGCGATAGCAGGGGCAGATCCCCGCGCTGATCCCTTTAATAGCTATCGGCACTCGACCTTCCGATGGCCCGTGTGGTTACAATGAAAGCAAACCATAAATCCCTTGGGGCAATCCTTGGCTATATGCCCCTCCTTGCCAGATTTGTAGCAAGCACCCGAACAACAGACTCCATCATGTCCCTTGCCGCACTTCCCAAGTTGCGACACTTCTTGCCTCCGGATACCATATCGGCAGGCTTAGGCTGCTTGGCTGTCGGCTAAGAATGTACAGGTCGCCTATCCTTCCCCTAAGACTCGGCCTCCTCCTTGGTCTGAGTCTCCAACTCAATCTCCCTCTTCCAGGTATTATCCTGGAGCTCAGCAAATGTCCGGTAAGTCAAGTTCGCCACGAACTCCCGAATGTCCCTTCTCAGAATGCTCAAATACCAGCTCATGCGTGCCTGCTTAGACGACACATGCTCAGGGCAGAACAACTCCCTCTCATGGAACATCCGCGTGATCGTCGTAGACTCCGTCCCATGATTGAGGGACAAAAACTCCTGTGCCAACCATTCCCTCTCCACCTGGGGAACATACTTGTCTCTGAACATGGTGGTGAACCTCTCCCAGGTGACCTCCGAGATCTCTACATGAGTTAAGTTTTTCGTCACAAACTTCCACCAATCGTTCGCTCCCAAGCGGAACTGGTTCAACGCGAACCGTACCCTCAGATGCTCCGGACACAAACAGGTGTAGAAGCATCCCTCAATATCATAAATCCATCTCATCACAGCAATTGAGTCCTACGTCCCATGAAACTCTTGTGACTTCGTGTTACTGAACTCCCGGAACAGCAACGAGTCACTCCCCTGAGGTCTCAATGAGAAATCCATCTCATCCACAATTGCAGTAGCTGCAGCAGCCGTAACCTCAGTAACCATTGCGTATCTCTCGTCAAACGTCTCAATCAAAGTGGTATTGATAGACCCAAACATCTCCAGTATCTCTGCTCGGATGGCCATAACCACCTCATCATGGATCATTTGACGAAGCTCCTCGTCACTCACGCCGCTGGTCTCTGGTCTATGGTGTGTCACAACCATGATGTCTCTAAAATACAAAATATCAGAGACTTTCTCGAGTATACTCACACTCGAACACTCAACCCTACTTGTTCCTTACTATCCTAAGGATTCTAACTTGGACTGCTCACTGATCCGGTGCTTCCAAAAGTACGGGCCCTTTACTACCTTCCACACCGCATGAACATTCACCCCAAGTCCTCCACCTAAGATCACAATTCACAAGTACACATCACAAATCAGGCCACTCTAGTCCTAGATATGAATACCTAGCCCACTCTAGCATGCTTAGCATATCACATAATATCTCATAACACATAATGTAAGGGTATTTTGGGAAATCACTGTTCGGGCGCTGGCTGATCGAACACACTGCTCCGTTCAGCCTTTCTCAAAATCTTTTACTCTTTTAGAAAAATTGTTTCTTTTCTGAAAATTTTCCTCAAATCCTCAGTTTGAGTTCAGATGTGCCCGAAGGTGCATCCGAATCCCTCAAACCAAGGCTCTGATACCAACTTGTAACGTCGTAAAAATTAAAACAATTTTTCATTTTTCAAACAACATAAAAATCATTCAATATTCTCAAATCTCATGTTCAACAATTGTCATCATGATGAAAACATATCCTAAGATCATAAGATAAAATCCTCTGCCAGTGTGTATGGATCATGCCGGCGCCTTCCCACGGTCCTCACTAGTACCTGAAACACATAACACATAACACTGTAAGCACAAATGCTTAGTGAATTCCCCAAAATACCACATACAACACATACGCCACTCATGGCTAATACTCTACAAGACCTTTCGGTCAATGTGTCTCAGGGGACTTCCTTCCCATAATCCTGGTAGACCTTCTAGTCCCACTTCTCCGACCTTCTGGTCCAAATCATCTTGACCTTCCGGCCCATACACTATTGACCTTCCGGTCCATACACTGTTGACCTTCCGGTCCATATCATAATACTCGTAACATAACATAACACGTACATACCACATATCATCTATCAACATATATAACATAATCTTCATAGCACATAAGACCTTCCGGTCACACATAATTACCACTCTAGGTAGTGTATAGTCAGACGACTCATATCATATGTTGTCTAGTAACTCACGTGCTCGGTATCCCTGAACCTTGTAACAATGTCCTAGCCCCGCCTAAACACATAAGCAATAATCTTAAATCAATAACGGCTCTCCAGGCTGGACTAGTCCCTTCCAATGCTCTCTTAGAAGGCTAAAAGACCATTTTTACCCTTCTAATGGTCCAAAAGTCCAAGTGTTGACCAAGCCCTAAAAGTCAACGAAAGTCAGCTGTAGTCAATGGTCAAACTTTGACCAAACTCGTCGAGTGCACTCGTGTGACTTGGGCGAGTCCATGCGTATCCTTATAATCCTCATAAATCCTCACTTGACTCGTCGAGTTAACCTTTCAATCGATGGGTTACCACTGGTCACGTATCGCAGGGCAAGCCGACTCGAATCGTCGAGTCCCCTTATGGACTCAGCGAGTCCCTTCCATGACAACACTCAAATGACCTTCTGAGGTCAGATCTGTTTCTCTAACCTATAGATCTGACCTTAACATACTCAATAATCACGTAAAGGTCCGATATTTACACTCATGTAACACATATAAGACTCCTTTTTGGTGAAATAGCATCTAAAATGGCAACCTAGGTTCATATCTCTAATGGAATAGCATAAAGCAGGGAGGTTGGAGCTCTCTGGACCTCTCATGGTCTAGATGTAGATTTTAACACTCAAAGGGACATCATAAGCATCATATACAAGCCAATAAAGGGTAGAGAAAACCCTAGATTCAAGTGTTCTACACCAAAACAGAAGAAGGATCGATTTAATACCTCAAGGATGGAGTTCCTTGCTTGAAACCACAGAATAACAACCCCATTTACCTTCTTTTGCTTGAATCTCCTTCTTCTTTGCAAAAACCACACCAACAAGGATCAAAATAGCCCTTCTTCTCACACCACACGCTCAAGCTCACTAGTGTTTCACTCTCTGGACTGGTAGCCGCAAATGAGGGCCATCAGGTACCTTAAATAGGGCACATGCCCGAGGATTTAGGGTTTCCACCCACAGCGTGGACTCGTCAAGTCCACCAATCGACTCGTTGAGTCCGTTCATCAATCCACTCAGCAAATCGCGATCCTACTCGACGAGTCTAGGCGTAGACTCGTCGAGTCCCTTCTCATAACTCAAAATAAACAATTTAAATATGGTACCTGGGGATCCGGATGTTACAATGGATTTATGGTTATGCATTGGCACCAAATTGTTAATTGGGTGTTTTTTTTGATGTTTGACAGTTCAGGGATTTGTCAACCAGTAGCTGGGGTTTGTATGTGTGATTCGGCAGTGTGAGGTGAGTCTTCTCCCTATATCCATGGGTCGAAGGCACCAATACTGGCCCATTACTTGTTATGTGGAATGTTAGTTATCTATGTGATACTTGCGTGGAAGACCATGGGGGATTCCATTTCATTTGGATATAAGACTATGGGGGAGCCCGCGACATTTCGATATAAGACCATGGGGGGTGTGGTGGAAGCTAATGGCATTCCTGGTAAAGACCATGGGGAGCCCATAGCAACTATATGTATGCCTCATGATATTCTATGGATGATATTCTGTGGTAGAATGCTATGTGATATTTTGGGAACTCACTAAGCTTTGTGCTTACGGTTTTCAGTTTATGTTTCAGGTATTCCAGTTTTCAAATGGAAGGGTGCGCACACACCATATGTTTCCGTTTTCTGTGAGCTACTCTGATTTGTCAATGTTTTGTTAAAGCTTAATTACTCTGGTTTTTATGGAGAAAACATGTATTAACGATTTATTAATCTAAAAAAAATTATATCATGATTTTTTGGGTGTTACAAGTTGGTAATAGAGCCTCGGTTTGAGGGATTCAGATATACTCCCGGGTGTGTCTAAACTCAAACTGAGGAATTGGTAAAGTTTTCAAAAATACAAGTATTTTAAGAAAAGTGTTTTTTGAGATAATAGAAGGTGTGGTGCATGCAGTCAGTCGAGCTCAAGTAAGTTTTCCCAATATACCCATACGTGTTATTTGAGATGTCTTGATTTATGAATGTGTTAATCGCATGCTAGTTAGGGCTAAGGATATGCTCAATTTTTGCATGATAGAATTCTAGGAGAGATGCCTTTGTATGTATATCGCATGAGTTGGTAGACTTGCATGCTAGTGCTTATTAGTTAGTGGTAGTTTGATCTGATATATGATACCTTATCGTATTGGGGTTATCGGATGCTATGATGAGATGATGATATCTATTGGAATCTATTGGGATTAAAACCCTAATTGAGATTAGATGAACAAGATGCAGAAAATAAGAACAAACACAAATATAAAGGTTATGTCAAATGATAACTCGATTTATTCAAATATGAGGTATAAATTACACTTTCAGCATAGACTAAAGAATCTAACACTACATAAGAAACCTCACAATGTGGCGGCTACA
This sequence comes from Lactuca serriola, assembly GCF_051521515.1. Lineage (NCBI taxonomy): Eukaryota > Viridiplantae > Streptophyta > Magnoliopsida > Asterales > Asteraceae > Lactuca > Lactuca serriola. Next base: position 255,581,320 of record NC_136415.1, on the reverse strand, counting down.
TTTTGCCTCACTCTTAACCATAATTATGAATAATACATGACTATTTATAGGGAAAAGACAAGTCTTGGGCTTTTAACCTAGAATTCATCAAAGGAGCCCATTGACATCATCCATGGAGTGCTTTGAAACCCTACAATCTCCCCCTCAAAGTATGGAATGGATGTCAATGCTTTAACTTCCAAAACAAGCATCTAGCAAATAAAAAGATCTGCAACGAGGGATATATGAAGCAATCCATGAATCCTGATTCTTCAATAGTCTTCAAACACGGTCTCTAGGATATATAAATCTAGCACTGAAGTAATGTCTTTAAACTTCATTTTCAAATGTAATCTCGAAGAATCTTCATGAAAACCAAACCCGCCATAAAAACCCATTTCAGAACAAAGAAACTGAATCACTTCTTGTCTTTGAAGAGCTCCCCCTCCAAGTCACAATGATCTTCAAATAAGCTAATGATATAAGCCATCAAAAAAAATCATATAACAACCCAAACTTTAAGATTCGTAACGCCACTTGATCAAGAAAATACAAGAAGTCGGAGATATAACAAGTCTTTAGCAGAGCTCGATAAAGAATTTCCACTGTAAAGGATACTTCTCTGTAAAAGCTTTAGCAGAGCTCGATGAAGAACTTCCGCTGTAAAAGCTACCTTCATAATTCTACCACAAGCTTTATGAAAAATCTTCAAATTTGAAAAGTTACAAATCCAATTTCGAATGACCATACCAAATTCTCCCACGATTTATAATCAAAAACATGATTATAAAGCCTTCAAATGGTCATGAGAATGATCTTGAATGGATAAAAAATTTACTTAGCTCCCCCGCGACAAAATGATATACACAATGAAGTATAAGACCCGAAAAAGTCATGAAATTTTTGACGTTATCACGAAAAACGACTTTCCGAACCGCCAAGACTTGATGGAATCATTATTTTGCTGTTCACGAAAAAATATGAGCGTTGAAAAATCCAAAACTGTTAACCGGCCCTCAATGTAGTAATCTTTTCTGAATATTGGGCCGAAATCGTCACTTGCTGAAAGACAGGGGATGGAATGGTAATTCAACATCAATATACCCCTTTATTTGAAGCAAAAACTGGAAATGATCCAAAAAATATCAATCTGTCAAAACAACAGGGACCAAAAGTGCCAATGCGCTGAAGTTGCGGGGACCAAAAATTAAATTTTAGTATCTTCTTCCCCATTTAGACGTAGATGAAAGAGCACAACATCATACTCCAGTTGATCTTTCAACAATGACTCAAACCAGACGCGAAACCTTGAAATTGGCACATATAAACATCGACTGCAATAGGTTCGCTCCGAGTACAAGCAACCAAAACCAAGTTCGGTCCAGGTTCATTGAACCGAAACCATGTTCGGTCCGAGCACAGGTTCTCTTTCAGTTCATCCTCCATTCGCTCCAACCATTAACAAGCGAACCCAAGGTCGTTGTTCCAGGTTCGTTCGTAATTCATCGATTATACCCAATAGTGAATGCTTACAGGAAGGACTTTCAAGGCAATTTTGACTTTTCAATTTGACTGACATTCATCCCAATTGAGTCCCCAAATCCTTCATTCCGATCAACACCAAACACGATTCAAGATCCGATTTTGACCCCTTGTCTCCTTAGTTCCGATTTCTGTCCCAACGAAGTGATTTTATATTTTTGATTTCAACGTTAAACCTTTTGATCTGGTATTTACTTTCGATTTTCACTTTTGCTTCGGCAATCATTGAGACCATCGAAAATGAATTCTCGACAATCGCCAAATTGATTTTCAGATCAAACAACCATCAAATGTTCTTCGGTTACATAAGTTGATTTTGATTTTTCTTACTTTGACCAACTATTCATCAATTGTACATCGCAGGACTCCAAAAATTGCGTTTATCCAACACCACGTTAATACTCCACAGATTGATTTCAGTTAGAAATCATTAGCAATTTTAAGGAACAAATGAAATCAAGTCAACATAAAGAACGGGAATAAAAGAAAACGATGAACAAAGAATGGATGAGCAACAAATTCAAGATACGTCTTTTACATATGGTTCGATTGTAATAGCTTTAAAGAAACGATCTATATTCAAACGTTTACAAACAATATCATGAGTCCATCATCGACTTGTTAATTTTGACAAACAGGAAAGATTGAATTGAACACAGAATGAAGACGCAATCGGAGACTCAAATGTAATATTAGGGCCAAAGAAAAGAAAGATGGATCGCTATTAACAGGCAGACCATGAACAGTGAACGACCATGAGATTGGGCCATATCAAAATCGGATTCGAATGGATTCAACTAGATCAAAACAAATGAGTAACATCAATTGATTTTTGGATTAAGCAAATGACCAGATCTAATATGAAGAGAAGAACGAAGTAGATTAAAAAAAATATCAAATCAAGAACCGATTCTTCAAAAATCAATAGATCTTCAAAGACCCGCTCTGATACCAACTTGTTGGGATTAAAACCCTAATTGAGATTTGATGAACAAGATGCAGAAAATAAGAACAAACACAAATTTGAAGATTATGTCAAATGACCACTCGATTTATTCAAATCTGAGTAATAAATTACACTTTCAGCATAGACAAAAGAATCTAACACTACATAAGAAACCTCACAACGTGGCGGCTACATTTTGCCTCACTCTTAACCCTAATTATGAATAATACATGACTATTTACAGGGAAAAGACAAGTCTTGGGCTTTTAACCTAGAATTCATCAAAGGAGCCCATTGCCATCATCCATGGAGTGCTTTGAAACCCTACAGAATCGGTAATTGCTAAGTGTATGCCTTAAAATTTTCATATGGTTAGGATCTTATAGCCCTAGAATAATTGATTTCGCCTTATTTCTTGTTCATTCTCTGGTTGTGGTTTTAAGGTAGAGTATGTTATTTGATAGTTTATTTGATCCTGTTCTGTGTATAATTTGCATGCATAAGGCAACCTGCGGTAAGGGTGGAATTTCTAGCATTTGTGTTGGTGTATGGGGTGAACGCTCTATGATTAATGGGAATCCTTCAGCAGCTGAGGGCAGGGTGAGGTTGGGAACCTAGGGGAGCCTAGGAGTTGTATCAGTGGGTATTGTGCTACTGTTTAGCAGATATTTGTTGTATCAGTGGAGTAGGTGACTTAGAGAATTCGGGAGGATTGCTGAGGAATGTATGGATAGGTGTGGAAGGTAGTATTGGGCCCGTACTATTGAAAGCATAGGATCCATACTCGAATCAGGGAGAGTCTTGTGGAATCTAAGAAGCTTGGGGAAGAGGATTATATGTTATTATCTTATGAATGATTGTATTTCAATTTGGCGAGTTTCCAGGAAAGAGGTTTACGTTCTAGTTCCGACTCAGGTAAGGGTAATGAGCATATTAGTGAGCAGATGCGGGAATTCATCTGGTCAGAGATTACCTGTGGTGTTTTCGAGAAGACTCCTATGGTCTTTGGTTTGGTCAAGGAGGGGTTTTTGAAGATCTTGGATGAATGCTTAGGAGCGTTCCGTGCTGAGGTTATGGCTATCGTTGGAGCTCACACTCTTTCTGTCTGTGAGTTTCATGCTTGTGGAGCTCCTGCATTCTATGGGGAGAGAGACCTCGTTGCCGGTTGAAGGTCGTTAGTGGATATGTCTAACACATTCAGGACGAGTTCCTGCATGAGGAGGCGAAGGTCAGGTATGGTTCCTACCTAATGAAGGTCAGGGCGCAAGATTGGTGGGAAGAGATTGGTCGTGAGGTGGGTGATGATTGTGAAAACTGTCAAATTCAGGTCATTCTCGGACTCATGCATCTTTATAAAAACCATTCATGCACAACATGCCATGGCCTAGTAGTATATATTAGGTAAAAATCTTGCATAAACTAGGATCCAACTAAGATCTAGGACTAATATACTTGACACTTACGATTCTAGTAAGTTGCTTAACTACAATAGGAAATGCCAATGCGATAATTTGAATGAAACTTTCAAGCTTTGTTATAATTGAAATAGGGTATAAAACCCTAAAAATAAATTAAAACATTCTAATTATACTTCAACATGTTGTTGAATATCAAACAATATTCCAAAAACCCTAAAGAGCCAAAAATCCAAAGTTATAAATTATAAAGCTTAAAAACCTTATAAAATTTGGCTATAAACTTCCAAATATCAAATTTTATTAATCAAATTATGGATTATACCAATGAAATAGAAATATAAATTAACATGCATTAATCATAATTAATTAGTTAAAAACAAGATTTTTTTTAAATAAATCAAAAATTGCTTAAAGAATCACTTTTATAAAAATTAGATTTTTATAAAAATTAAGGAGGGATTTTTATAAAATTTGAATTGAGGAGAGAGAAGGCCCTAATCCACTCAAAAATCTGGCCATTCTCCCCTCCCCATGCTCCCTCTTCCCAAAAACTTCAATCATTAAGTCAAAACCCTCACTCCACCTCTTCTTTCTCCACTCTCTTACACTCCACTCTTCACACACTTCACTCTCTTCTTCCCTCTCTCTAAACCCACGAAAATCCTCTCATTCCTCTGCAAAATTTCGAGATTGTGAAGCCCTTGAAGTGTTCTTACTTCCCTCAAGATCATAACAAAGGTAAACAACATCATCTTCTTCCATAGTTTCATGATTTTACTTCTTTTCTTTCTTAGTTTTCTCTTCTTTTCGGATTCTATGCCATTCCATGGCTAGAAATCTGTATATTTTCCCTTGTGGTTTGTAGATTCTCACCATAACACAATGCATGTGTTAGAGATGGTGAAAATCCGGGATCAAACCCATGCAAGGAGTGAAAAAGATGCACATATGATCATGTGACATCAAAACCTAATATTTCATGTTCTTCTCCATTTCTTTTGTGTTCATGCATGAACAAAAGCATTTAAACCATTTCTAGTACATCTTGGATGCTCATTTACTCCATGCATGTGTTAGAAATCGGAGCTTACCAAAGGCATGCATGATGTTCTTGTTGAAATACCCTAATAATGCACACAAGCAAACATGCAATCTGCCAGATTACTTTGTTCGACTTTGAACGGCCATAACTCAGTCATTTCTTAACCAAATCATCATATTCTTTTTGTATTGGTTATTTCCACGAGTTAACTTTCAAACCCAACTGGTCTTACTGTAAAATATTAGATATCCGATTTTTGGCAATTTTTACAAAATGGTTGCGCATACAGCTCTTTTTCTGTGATCACTATTTTTGTCTTGCATAATCAATGGCCATAAACCCAACCATAAATCTGAGGAAAAATAACTTAGAAACTTAACATATCTAGTAAATGATGGTTGAAATTTCGTGGCTTAAAACCTCACTGAATGGGCTACACAAATTCATGAACTTCAGCCACATCTACACTTCATGCATTATTGCATGCAACTTTTCTTAAATTGTTTGGAATCATTACCCTCATTTCTCTTCTGAATACATTTTTTTACATTTTTCCTTTTGAACTCCCTTGCATGCGTGAGGTAATCTGGAAAACTTCAAGAGCTTTTGTTATTTCTTTGATTTATTAGAATTATTGCTAAAACCAAGGGCATAAATCATATAAAATACTTCCAGAGGTCAATAAATCCTAAATAAATTAGTGGATGATCCTTATGATAAATAATGACCCTCACCAAATTTCAGCAATTATTTTTACTGTTTAATACGATTTCTAATTTTCTTTTGTTTAGGACATGATAAATTACAAAACCACTTTAGAGGATATGAAAATCTTATCTAACAATTTTCGCATACCTTACCTGTGGTGGGTGACTCCAGAAAATAAGTTGAAGATTTTTCATCGTGTCTTACTATTTTTCCCAATTTTTGGTAATTATAATGGTCTAAAAATGGGAAAAATAGTTCTGATTATCCAAAATTCATGAAAATTTACCAGGATATCATATTATACAGTAGGAGGTTACATAAAAGTTTTGAGGATTTTCTCTACTATAAGCTATTTTTCTCTTATTTTCTAAAGTTAATTGCATTAAAATGCACTTAAATACACATAAATACCCAAAACCAGTTTATACATTATGAAAATCACTTTTGATATTTTTCCCAGGTTATTTATACTTTAAATGATGTTACAAAAATTTATGCTGATTTATTCTAATTATTTAATATTATTTCTTTAATTAATGACTATTTAAAGGAATAAAACAAGGAAAAATAGAAATACCCCCTGAAAAATATCTTTTGTATTTTTCCTAGGCTAGTTATGTTTAATAACAATTAAATAAAAAGTTTGGGTAATTTTGGAAACTGTTTTCTATTTATTTCAATTTTTATTGGAATAAATGCTCATAAATCATAAAATATAATTAAACAGCTTGGAATTCAATTTTTGTATTGTGTAATAACAGTTAAATAAAAAGTTTGAGAATTTTTATCCCTTGAATACTATTTTTCGTGAATTGATGTTGTTAAAGAGACTTAAAAATTTGGAAAGTTAATATTTCAAAGTTGTAATTAATCGCACGACTTGTAAAATTTCAATATTTCAGAAAAAGTGTAACCAATTGATATAAAATGCAATACTAAAACATAAATTGGCATTTCCCTATATGTAGAGTTTAGTATATTAGCATTAGATATCGACATGGAAACTCACTAGTGTGTGTTTGATGTCGTAGGATCCCGGTAGTAAGACGTTGGTGCATCCCGAAGTACTGCTTGTGCCTACATGAAACATCATGAGTATTCACGCACTCCCCTATTTTCAGTTTTATGTTTTGGGGTGGAAAAGCATGTCCAGAAAAACTATTATTTGTATGTTGTATTTAAATTGATTTGTGTCAAACATGATTGCTATTGTATTGCTATGTTTCTTTATGTATGTCTATGCAACACGGAACATGAGAACTTATCGTACTAAGGCCCTTCCCTTATCTCTAACCATTAACTCTTTTGAGCGAATGGTCATTATGGATAGCGCTATTAGGAATTGACAACTCCTCACTCGCCCGAATCGCTGGAGTGCATGATACCATATTCATCTATGGAACGATAAGCATAGATCTCGATAGGGCTTCAGTCATAGGTTTGGTTGAGACTCATTGTTTGCTCATACACATACAAACTCGTTTCTCGTTATAGCAATAGACTTGTATTCACTAATAGCAATCAACTTTGTTTATCATTAAAGCAATGTACTTGTATTTACGAAAAGACTTATTTCAAGCTCGCTTTTATAAACTTGTGAACTCACCAACTATTTTCATAGTTGACGCTCGTTTTACATGCTTTTTCAGGAAATAATTAGTAAGTGGATGTAAAGATTCATCATCATAGAGCATGCTGCATCGTGTTGAAGCTATTATGAAGTTATATTTTGAACAATGTTATTTTGAAAAAAACTTGTATTTTGTTTCTTTTGAAACTATGGGTTGTAAGCTTTTAAATACTCCTATGGTGATGTATCTTATCTTTTGCAATGAAACCGTTATCGTTGTCATACCTTGCGTTTCCGCTTTAGCGGGGTGTGACAGAAGTGGTATCAGAGCCAAGTTATAGAGAACATCGGTTTTTCTTTAAGAAAACACAACCTATAACTAAAACTTACAAAGAAATTCTTTTTACATCAAACATATTACTAGTATAATTAGGTCGGGAGTTGTATTATTGGACCTCGATTAAACATAACCTGATCACCTATGTTTAATTAAGAAAAGATTTATACAAAGCTTGAGCTAATTATAATGGGAATATGTTCAACAAAAATATTTGAGAAAACTTTATTTCAAAAATTCAAAAGGTTAATTTTGGTGTGTGTAAGCATTGCATATTATAGGCATGCATTGTCATTTATTTCATATCTCATTGAAACTATGTCCCAATCCACTATGTCAACATCGTCATCTTCCCGCGCTACCGCCTCAGCCGATGAGTCCGGCTACGTCACTATTATCCCTCGACGTAATCCCCCCGCCTCGGTAGATGAAGACCCATCAGAGGACACGAAAGATACAGGGAACTCAGTGGAGATCAGCAATGACGACGCCCCGAGTCAACGACGCGAGGCATCACCTCCATCGGTGTTGCCACAACCACCTCTTTATGGACTTTGTATTCGGAGGACAGCGAGGAAGAGTGTTCCCATTCCAGGAAGGATACCCGCCAGCACAGCAGGACACGGCACGGCAGGACCTAGCGGAGCAGGACCCAGCGTTGCAGGACCGAGAGCACCGCCACCACAGCAAGTTATAGGAATACCTGTTAGGCAGCCAGGTATGACCCCGGAGGAGTCCCAGAGGATGTATTTGATAGCAGCAGATCTGCGCCATAGCCTCGCTGTAATAGCCGGGCAACATGAGGTATTGAACGAAGTGATGACAGGAATGGAAATCCTGTATGAGCATTCGACGGAGACTGCTAACACTGCTAGTGCTGCTAGACGAGAGGCAGGTCATGCGATGACAACATATTATGTGTTTGGTGGGCTGTTCCTGATTGTGGTGTTGATGCTTCTTGTTGGGATAGCGATTGGCTTTTGGTTCTGATTTCAGTATTTTGTTTTATTTTGTCATGAAATGAAAACCCATGTTGGGTGTCTTTTGGGAAAAACATTTAAAACTTTATTTTGGGATTGATGTATTGGTTTGGTTTTAAGATTATCTCAAATGGTAATGAAGAATTTTATTTTATGTTTGAAAACTTTTACTATGAGGTCAAACCCTAAAATTTATTTGGTAAATGATCGAATAAAAAGAATTTTTTTTTCTTTCATTTCTCAACTCTATATGCATAGTATTAATGCAACCCATTAATTTGACAACACTTAAGGCTTTCAAAATAGTAGTGAACTAAATATTATACATTATTTTATGTATTTATACGTATTCCTACTCTTGTGTCTTAGAACCATGTCTGGAAGGCCTAATCGTGGGCGCCCACAGAACGAAACACCCGATGTTGCTCAAATTGTAGCACAACAACTCATGGAAGCAATCCCAAACATTGTTACTCAAGTAACTGCAGGACCTAATGCTAACCAAGGAAGTAGTGGAGGAAACCGGGGAAACAATGAAAGAGAATGTAACTACAAGTCCTTTATGGCCTGTAAACCTAAGGAGTTCCATGGAAAGGAAGGTGCGGTCGGGTTGCTGAAATGGATTGACAGCATGGAGTCAGTCCTTCACATTAGCAAATGCCTCGAGCGCAACAAATTTGAGTATGCATCTTGCCTACTCCAAGATAGGGCATTAACCTGGTGGAATACTCTAGTGCAAACCCGAGGCCGTACAACGGCGTATCAGCTAACTTGGGAAGACCTAAAGAAGCTACTGATAGAGGAGTATTGTCCCAAGGATGAACTTCATAAACTTGAATCTGAATTCTGGAACCATTCTATGGTTGGAACACAAATAGAGAAGTACACAGTCTGATTTCATGAACTAGCAAAGATGGTACCTCACATGGTTACTCCTGAGGAGAAACGGATAGATCGTTACATCTGGGGTCTGGCACCAGAGATTCGGGGAATGGTTACCTCAGCAAACCCAACTACCATTCAAAGTGCAGTAAGTCTAGCAAATCGACTAACCAATGATGTGATAAGGATGGGAGCATCGACAAAGGAAAGCTCTAGTAGCAAGAGGAAGCCAGCAGATCAGGGAGAGAAGAAGTATGGAGGCAAGTCAGGGAGGAAGCAGAAAGTCTCAAGAAACTTTATGGTAAGAGCCCAGGAGCAAGAACCAATGAAAACTCAAGGACAGGAAGTGCAGGAGCGAAAGCAGTACTCAGGGCCGCTTCCGAAGTGCAATAAGTGCAACTTCCATCACAACGGAGCTTGCCCAGTGTGCCAAAACTATAAGCAATCAGGCCATTACTCGAAGTATTGTAAGGTGAATAAGGAGGGAAAAAGGACATGTTACGAGTGCGGGAGTACTGATCATCTCCGTAGCGCATGCCCAAAACTGAACAATGGACCTGGTAACAATGGACAAGGCCAAGCCAGGCAAAACTTTCAAGGAAATCAAGTTGGACGGCCAAGAGGTGTAGCCTTTGTGATTGGTGCAGAAGAAGCTCGTCAGAACCCTGAAGTGATAACAGGTACGTTTCTCCTGAACAACCATTTCACATTAGTAATATTCGATGCGGGAGCAGATAGGAGTTTTGTTTCTTTAGCATTTAGATCGTTAATTGGCTTGAAATCGAGAAAGATAAGGAATGCTTATGCTATTGAACTTGCTGATGGGTATGAAATTAGGGCTAGTGATATAATTCCTGGCTGTACTTTGAACTTAGCTGATAAACTCTTTAGCATTGACCTAATTCCTATAGAGCTAGGTAGTTTTGATGTGATAATAGGAATGGATTGGTTATCCAAAAATAGAGCGGACATTGGTTGTTTTGAGAAAGTCATTAGAGTGCCTCTCCCTAATGGAGAAACCCTTATCATACACGGTGAGAAGCCAGGAAGAAGTTTAAACATAGTATCAAGCATGAAGATTCACAAGTACCTGAAGAAGAATTATATTGCATTCATGGCTCACGTGCTAGAAAGAGAACCTGAAGCTAAGCAACTCAAGGAGATTCCAGTGGTTCAAAACTATCCCGAAGTGTTTCCGTAGGAATTGCCCGGTCTACCCCCTCACAGGCAGGTCGAATTTCGGATAGACTTAATTCCCGGAGCAGCACCGGTAGCAAAATTGTTTCTCTGCATGGTGTACCCCTATCTATCATTTCTGATAGAGATAGTCGTTTTACATCTCGATTTTGGTGGATGTTACAGAGGGCACTAGGAACCAAGATAGATTTGAGCACAGCTTACCACCCTCAGACAGATGGGCAGACGGAGAGAACAATACAAACATTGGAAGACATGCTACGAGCGTGTGTCATTGAGTTCAAAGGAAATTGGGATACTCATTTACTTCTAATTGAGTTTTCCTACAATAATAGCTACCACACGAGTATTCAATGTGCTCCATATGAAGCATTGTATGGACGCAAGTGTCGTTCGCCCTTATGCTGGACAGAAATCGGAGACAGACAGTTGACTAGACTCGAACTTATCCAGGAAACATCTGACAAGATTGCCATCATCAAGGATAGGCTTAAAGCTGCTAGAGATCGTCAGAAAAGTTATGCGGATAATCGTCGTAAACCATTAGAATTCCAAGTAGGAGACAAGGTACTTTTAAAAGTGTCGCCTTGGAAAGGGCTTGTACGACTTGGTAAGAAAGGAAAACTAAGCCCGAGATATGTTGGACCCTTTGAAATCCTTGAAAGGATTGGTCCGGTAGCGTATAAACTTCAATTGCCCCAAGAGTTAAACGCCATTCACTACACATTCCACGTCTCCAACCTTAAGAAATGTCTAGCTGACGAAACATTGATAGTACCCCTGGAGGAAATTAAGATCAATGATAAGCTGAACTTCGTTGAGGAACCGATAGAAATCCTTGACAGGGAGGTTAAACGACTTAAGCGGAGTAATATCCCGATTGTGAAAGTTCGATGGAACTCAAAACGCGGGCCGGAGTACACCTGGGAGCGCGAGGACTTCATAAAGGAAAAGTATCCACAACTTTTCCCTTGCGATGACAAGCGATGACATAGAATGAATTTCGGGACGAAATTCTTTTTAAGTGGGTGATACTGTGACAACTGTCAAATTCAGGTCATTCTCAGACTCATGCATCTTTATAAAAACCATTCATGCACAACATGCCATGGCCTAGTAGTATAGATTAGGTCAAAATCTTGCATAAACTAGGATCCAACTAAGATCTAGGACTAATATACTTGACACTTACGATTCTAGTAAGTTGCTTAACTACAATAGGAAATGCCAATGCGATAATTTGAATGAAACTTTCAAGCTTTGTTATAATTGAAATAGGGTATAAAACCCTAAAAATAAATTAAAACATTCTAATTATACTTCAACATGTTGTTGAATATCAAACAATATTCCAAAAACCCTAAAGAGCCAAAAATCCAAAGTTATAAATTATAAAGCTTAAAAACCTTATAAAATTTGGCTATAAACTTCCAAATATCAAATTTTATTAATCAAATTATGGATTATACCAATGAAATAGAAATATAAATTAACATGCATTAATCATAATTAATTAGTTAAAAACAAGATTTTTTTTAAATAAATCAAAAATTGCTTAAAGAATCACTTTTATAAAAATTAGATTTTTATAAAAATTAAGGAGGGATTTTTATAAAATTTGAATTGAGGAGAGAGAAGGCCCTAATCCACTCAAAAATCTGGCCATTCTCCCCTCCCCATGCTCCCTCTTCCCAAAAACTTCAATCATTAAGTCAAAACCCTCACTCCACCTCTTCTTTCTCCACTCTCTTACACTCCACTCTTCACACACTTCACTCTCTTCTTCCCTCTCTCTAAACCCACGAAAATCCTCTCATTCCTCTGCAAAATTTCGAGATTGTGAAGCCCTTGAAGTGTTCTTACTTCCCTCAAGATCATAACAAAGGTAAACAACATCATCTTCTTCCATAGTTACATGATTTTACTTCTTTTCTTTCTTAGTTTTCTCTTCTTTTCGGATTCTATGCCATTCCATGGCTAGAAATCTGTATATTTTCCCTTGTGGTTTGTAGATTCTCACCATAACACAATGCATGTGTTAGAGATGGTGAAAATCCGGGATCAAACCCATGCAAGGAGTGAAAAAGATGCACATATGATCATGTGACATCAAAACCTAATATTTCATGTTCTTCTCCATTTCTTTTGTGTTCATGCATGACCAAAAGCATTTAAACCATTTCTAGTACATCTTGGATGCTCATTTACTCCATGCATGTGTTAGAAATCGGATCTTACCAAAGGCATGCATGATGTTCTTGTTGAAATACCCTAATAATGCACACAAGCAAACATGCAATCTGCCAGATTACTTTGTTCGACTTTGAACGGCCATAACTCAGTCATTTCTTAACCAAATCATCATATTCTTTTTGTATTGGTTATTTCCACGAGTTAAATTTCAAACCCAACTGGTCTTACTGTAAAATATTAGATATCCGATTTTTGGCAATTTTTACAAAATGGTTGCGCATACAGCTCTTTTTCTGTGATCACTATTTTTGTCTTGCATAATCAATGGCCATAAACCCAACCATAAATCTGAGGAAAAATAACTTAGAAACTTAACATATCTAGTAAATGATGGTTGAAATTTCGTGGCTTAAAACCTCACTGAATGGGCTACACAAATTCATGAACTTCAGCCACATCTACACTTCATGCATTATTGCATGCAACTTTTCTTAAATTGTTTGGAATCATTACCCTCATTTCTCTTCTGAATACATTTTTTTACATTTTTCCTTTTGAACTCCCTTGCATGCGTGAGGTAATCTGGAAAACGTCAAGAGCTTTTGTTATTTCTTTGATTTATTAGAATTATTGCTAAAACCAAGGGCATAAATCATATAAAATACTTCCAGAGGTCAATAAATCCTAAATAAATTAGTGGATGATCCTTATGATAAATAATGACCCTCACCAAATTTCAGCAATTATTTTTACTGTTTAATACGATTTCTAATTTTCTTTTGTTTAGGACATGATAAATTACAAAACCACTTTAGAGGATATGAAAATCTTATCTAACAATTTTCGCATACCTTACCTGTGGTGGGTGACTCCAGAAAATAAGTTGAAGATTTTTCATCGTGTCTTACTATTTTTCCCAATTTTTGGTAATTATAATGGTCTAAAAATGGGAAAAATAGTTCTGATTATCCAAAATTCATGAAAATTTACCAGAATATCATATTATACAGTATGAGGTTACATAAAAGTTTTGAGGATTTTCTCTACTATAAGCTATTTTTCTCTTATTTTCTAAAGTTAATTGCATTAAAATGCACTTAAATACACATAAATACCCAAAACCAGTTTATACATTATGAAAATCACTTTTGATATTTTTCCCAGGTTATTTATACTTTAAATGATGTTACAAAAATTTATGCTGATTTATTCTAATTATTTAATATTATTTCTTTAATTAATGACTATTTAAAGGAATAAAACAAGGAAAAATAGAAATACCCACTGAAAAATATCTTTTGTATTTTTCCTATGCTAGTTATGTTTAATAACAATTAAATAAAAAGTTTGGGTAATTTTGGAAACTGTTTTCTATTTATTTCAATTTTTATTGGAATAAATGCTCATAAATCATAAAATATAATTAAACAGCTTGGAATTCAATTTTTGTATTGTGTAATAACAGTTAAATAAAAAGTTTGAGAATTTTTATCCCTTGAATACTATTTTTCGTGAATTGATGTTGTTAAAGAGACTTAAAAATTTGGAAAGTTAATATTTCAAAGTTGTAATTAATCGCACGACTTGTAAAATTTCAATATTTCAGAAAAAGTGTAACCAATTGATATAAAATGCAATACTAAAACATAAATTGGCATTTCACTATATGTAGAGTTTAGTATATTAGCATTAGATATCGACATGGAAACTCACTAGTGTGCGTTTGATGTCGTAGGATCCCGGTAGTAAGACGTTGGTGCATCCCGAAGTACCGCTTGTGCCTACATGAAACATCATGAGTATTCATGCACTCCCCTATTTTCAGTTTTATGTTTTGGGGTGGAAAAGCATGTCCAGAAAAACTATTATTTGTATGTTGTATTTAAATTGATTTGTGTCAAACATGATTGCTATTGTATTGCTATGTTTCTTTATGTATGTCTATGCAACACGGAACATGAGAACTTATCGTACTAAGGCCCTTCCCTTATCTCTAACCATTAACTCTTTTGAGCGAATGGTCATTATGGATAGCGCTATTAGGAATTGATAACTCCTCACTCGCCCGAATCGCTGGAGTGCATGATACCATATTCATCTATGGAACGATAAGCATAGATCTCGATAGGGCTTCAGTCATAGGTTTGGTTGAGACTCATTGTTTGCTCATACACATACAAACTCGTTTCTCGTTATAGCAATAGACTTGTATTCACTAATAGCAATCAACTTTGTTTATCATTAAAGCAATGTACTTGTATTTACGAAAAGCCTTATTTCAAGCTCGCTTTTATAAACTTGTGAACTCACCAACTATTTTCATAGTTGACGCTCGTTTTAGATGCTTTTTCAGGAAATAATTAGTAAGTGGATGTAAAGATTCATCATCATAGAGCATGCTGCATCGTGTTGAAGCTATTATGAAGTTATATTTTGAACAATGTTATTTTGAAAAAAACTTGTATTTTGTTTCTTTTGAAGCTATGGGTTGTAAACTTTTAAATACTGCTATGGTGATGTATCTTATCTTTTGCAATGAAACCGTTATCGTTGTCATACCTTGCGTTTCCGCTTTAGCGGGGTGTGACAGAAGTGGTATCAGAGCCAAGTTATAGAGAACATCGGTTTTTCTTTAAGAAAACACAACCTATAACTAAAACTTACAAAGAAATTCTTTTTACATTAAACATATTACTAGTATAATTAGGTCGGGAGTTGTATTATTGGACCTCGATTAAACATAACCTGATCACCTATGTTTAATTAAGAAAAGATTTATACAAAGCTTGAGCTAATTATAATGGGAATATGTTCAACAAAAATATTTGAGAAAACTTTATTTCAAAAATTCAAAAGGTTAATTTTGGTGTGTGTAAGCATTGCATATTATAGGCATGCATTGTCATTTATTTCATATCTCATTGAAACTATGTCCCAATCCACTATGTCAACATCGTCATCTTCCCGCGCTACCGCCTCAGCCGATGAGTCCGGCTACGTCACTATTATCCCTCGACGTAATCCCCCTGCCTCGGTAGATGAAGACCCATCAGAGGACACGAAAGATACAGGGAACTCAGTGGAGATCAGCAATGACGACGCCCCGAGTCAACGACGCGAGGCATCACCTCCATCGGTGTTGCCACAACCACCTCTTTATGGACTTTGTATTCGGAGGACGGCGACGAAGAGTGTTCCCATTGCAGGAAGGATACCCGCCAGCACAGCAGGACACGGCACGGCAGGACCTAGCGGAGCAGGACCCAGCGTTGCAGGACCGAGAGCACCGCCACCACAGCAAGTTATAGGAATACCTGTTAGGCAGCCAGGTATGACCCCGGAGGAGTCCCGGAGGATGTATTTGATAGCAGCAGATCTGTGCCACAACCTCGCTGTAATAGCCGGGCAACATGAGGTATTGAACGAAGTGATGACAGGAATGGAAATCCTGTATGAGCATTCGACGGAGACTGCTAACACTGCTAGTGCTGCTAGACGAGAGGCAGGTCATGCGATGACAACATATTATGTGTTTGGTGGGCTGTTCCTGATTGTGGTGTTGATGCTTCTTGTTGGGATAGCGATTGGCTTTTGGTTCTGATTTCAGTATTTTGTTTTATTTTGTCATGAAATGAAAACCCATGTTGGGTGTCTTTTGGGAAAAACATTTAAAACTTTATTTTGGGATTGATGTATTGGTTTGGTTTTAAGATTATCTCAAATGGTAATGAAGAATTTTATTTTATGTTTGAAAACTTTTACTATGAGGTCAAACCCTAAAATTTATTTGGTAAATGGTCGAATAAAAAGAATTTTTTTTTCTTTCATTTCTCAACTATATATGCATAGTATTAATGCAACCCATTAATTTGACAACACTTACGGCTTTCAAAATAGTAGTGAACTAAATATTATACATTATTTTATGTATTTATACGTATTCCTACTCTTGTGTCTTAGAACCATGTCTGGAAGGCCTAATCGCGGGCGCCCACAGAACGAAACACCCGATGTTGCTCAAATTGTAGCACAACAACTCATGGAAGCAATCCCAAACATTGTTACTCAAGTAACTGCAGGACCTAATGCTAACCAAGGAAGTAGTGGAGGAAACCGGGGAAACAATGAAAGAGAATGTAACTACAAGTCCTTTATGGCCTGTAAACCTAAGGAGTTCCATGGAAAGGAAGGTGCGGTCGGGTTGCTGAAATGGATTGACAGCATGGAGTCAGTCCTTCACATTAGCAAATGCCTCGAGCGCAACAAAGTTGAGTATGCATCTTGCCTACTCCAAGATAGGGCATTAACCTGGTGGAATACTCTAGTGCAAACCCGAGGCCGTACAACGGCGTATCAGCTAACTTGGGAAGACCTAAAGAAGCTACTGATAGAGGAGTATTGTCCCAAGGATGAACTTCATAAACTTGAATCTGAATTCTGGAACCATTCTATGGTTGGAACACAAATAGAGAAGTACACAGTCCGATTTCATGAACTAGCAAAGATGGTACCTCACATGGTTACTCCTGAGGAGAAACGGATAGATCGTTACATCTGGGGACTGGCACCAGAGATTCGGGGAATGGTTACCTCAGCAAACCCAACTACCATTCAAAGTGCAGTAAGTCTAGCAAATCGACTAACCAATGATGTGATAAGGATGGGAGCATCGACAAAGGAAAGCTCTAGTAGCAAGAGGAAGCCAGCAGATCAGGGAGAGAAGAAGTATGGAGGCAAGTCAGGGAGGAAGCAGAAAGTCTCAAGAAACTTTATGGTAAGAGCCCAGGAGCAAGAACCAATGAAAACTCAAGGACAGGAAGTGCAGGAGCGAAAGCAGTACTCAGGGCCGCTTCCGAAGTGCAATAAGTGCAACTTCCATCACAACGGAGCTTGCCCATTGTGCCAAAACTATAAGCAATCAGGCCATTACTCGAAGTATTGTAAGGTGAATAAGGAGGGAAAAAGGACATGTTACGAGTGCGGGAGTACTGATCATCTCCGTAGCGCATGCCCAAAACTGAACAATGGACCTGGTAACAATGGACAAGGCCAAGCCAGGCAAAACTTTCAAGGAAATCAAGTTGGACGGCCAAGAGGTGTAGCCTTTGTGATTGGTGCAGAAGAAGCTCGTCAGAACCCTGAAGTGATAACAGGTACGTTTCTCCTGAACAACCATTTCACATTAGTAATATTCGATGCGGGAGCAGATAGGAGTTTTGTTTCTTTAGCATTTAGATCGTTAATTGGCTTGAAATCGAGAAAGATAAGGAATGCTTATGCTATTGAACTTGCTGATGGGTATGAAATTAGGGCTAGTGATATAATTCCTGGCTGTACTTTGAACTTAGCTGATAAACTCTTTAGCATTGACCTAATTCCTATAGAGCTAGGTAGTTTTGATGTGATAATAGGAATGGATTGGTTATCCAAAAATAGAGCGGACATTGGTTGTTTTGAGAAAGTCATTAGAGTGCCTCTCCCTAATGGAGAAACCCTTATCATACACGGTGAGAAGCCAGGAAGAAGTTTAAACATAGTATCAAGCATGCAGATTCACAAGTACCTGAAGAAGAATTGTATTGCATTCATGGCTCACGTGCTAGAAAGAGAACCTGAAGCTAAGCAACTCAAGGAGATTCCAGTGGTTCAAAACTATCCCGAAGTGTTTCCGTAGGAATTGCCCGGTCTACCCCCTCACAGGCAGGTCGAATTTCGGATAGACTTAATTCCCGGAGCAGCACCGGTAGCAAAATTGTTTCTCTGCATGGTGTACCCCTATCTATCATTTCTGATAGAGATAGTCGTTTTACATCTCGATTTTGGTGGATGTTACAGAGGGCACTAGGAACCAAGATAGATTTGAGCACAGCTTACCACCCTCAGACAGATGGGCAGACGGAGAGAACAATACAAACATTGGAAGACATGCTACGAGCGTGTGTCATTGAGTTCAAAGGAAATTGGGATACTCATTTACTTCTAATTGAGTTTTCCTACAATAATAGCTACCACACGAGTATTCAATGTGCTCCATATGAAGCATTGTATGGACGCAAGTGTCGTTCGCCCTTATGCTGGACAGAAATCGGAGACAGACAGTTGACTAGACTCGAACTTATCCAGGAAACATCTGACAAGATTGCCATCATCAAGGATAGGCTTAAAGCTGCTAGAGATCGTCAGAAAAGTTATGCGGATAATCGTCGTAAACCATTAGAATTCCAAGTAGGAGACAAGGTACTTTTAAAAGTGTCGCCTTGGAAAGGGCTTGTACAATTTGGTAAGAAAGGAAAACTAAGCCCGAGATATGTTGGACCCTTTGAAATCCTTGAAAGGATTGGTCCGGTAGCGTATAAACTTCAATTGCCCCAAGAGTTAAACGCCATTCACGACACATTCCACGTCTCCAACCTTAAGAAATGTCTAGCTGACGAAACATTGATAGTACCCCTGGAGGAAATTAAGATCAATGATAAGCTGAACTTCGTTGAGGAACCGATAGAAATCCTTGACAGGGAGGTTAAACAACTTAAGCGGAGTAATATCCCGATTGTGAAAGTTCGATGGAACTCAAAACGCGGGCCGGAGTACACCTGGGAGCGCGAGGACTTCATAAAGGAAAAGTATCCACAACTTTTCCCTTGCGATGACAAGCGATGACATAGAATGAATTTCGGGACGAAATTCTTTTTAAGTGGGTGATATTGTGACAACTGTCAAATTCAGGTCATTCTCAGACTCATGCATCTTTATAAAAACCATTCATGCACAACATGCCATGGCCTAGTAGTATAGATTAGGTCAAAATCTTGCATAAACTAGGATCCAACTAAGATCTAGGACTAATATACTTGACACTTACGATTCTAGTAAGTTGCTTAACTACAATAGGAAATGCCAATGCGATAATTTGAATGAAACTTTCAAGCTTT
Organism: Lactuca serriola; assembly: GCF_051521515.1. NCBI lineage: Eukaryota > Viridiplantae > Streptophyta > Magnoliopsida > Asterales > Asteraceae > Lactuca > Lactuca serriola. The sequence continues at coordinate 255,561,594 of NC_136415.1, read as the reverse complement.
GTTATAATTGAAATAGGGTATAAAACCCTAAAAATAAATTAAAACATTCTAATTATACTTCAACATGTTGTTGAATATCAAACAATATTTCAAAAACCCTAAAGAGCCAAAAATCCAAAGTTATAAATTATAAAGCTTAAAAACCTTATAAAATTTGGCTATAAACTTCCAAATATCAAATTTTATTAATCAAATTATGGATTATACCAATGAAATAGAAATATAAATTAACATGCATTAATCATAATTAATTAGTTAAAAACAAGATTTTTTTTAAATAAATCAAAAATTGCTTAAAGAATCACTTTTATAAAAATTAGATTTTTATAAAAATTAAGGAGGGATTTTTATAAAATTTGAATTGAGGAGAGAGAAGGCCCTAATCCACTCAAAAATCTGGCCATTCTCCCCTCCCCATGCTCCCTCTTCCCAAAAACTTCAATCATTAAGTCAAAACCCTCACTCCACCTCTTCTTTCTCCACTCTCTTACACTCCACTCTTCACACACTTCACTCTCTTCTTCCCTCTCTCTAAACCCACGAAAATCCTCTCATTCCTCTGCAAAATTTCGAGATTGTGAAGCCCTTGAAGTGTTCTTACTTCCCTCAAGATCATAACAAAGGTAAACAACATCATCTTCTTCCATAGTTACATGATTTTACTTCTTTTCTTTCTTAGTTTTCTCTTCTTTTCGGATTCTATGCCATTCCATGGCTAGAAATCTGTATATTTTCCCTTGTGGTTTGTAGATTCTCACCATAACACAATGCATGTGTTAGAGATGGTGAAAATCCGGGATCAAACCCATGCAAGGAGTGAAAAAGATGCACATATGATCATGTGACATCAAAACCTAATATTTCATGTTCTTCTCCATTTCTTTTGTGTTCATGCATGACCAAAAGCATTTAAACCATTTCTAGTACATCTTGGATGCTCATTTACTCCATGCATGTGTTAGAAATCGGAGCTTACCAAAGGCATGCATGATGTTCTTGTTGAAATACCCTAATAATGCACACAAGCAAACATGCAATCTGCCAGATTACTTTGTTCGACTTTGAACGGCCATAACTCAGTCATTTCTTAACCAAATCATCATATTCTTTTTGTATTGGTTATTTCCACGAGTTAACTTTCAAACCCAACTGGTCTTACTGTAAAATATTAGATATCCGATTTTTGGCAATTTTTACAAAATGGTTGCGCATACAGGTCTTTTTCTGTGATCACTATTTTTGTCTTGCATAATCAATGGCCATAAACCCAACCATAAATCTGAGGAAAAATAACTTAGAAACTTAACATATCTAGTAAATGATGGTTGAAATTTCGTGGCTTAAAACCTCACTGAATGGGCTACACAAATTCATGAACTTCAGCCACATCTACACTTCATGCATTATTGCATGCAACTTTTCTTAAATTGTTTGGAATCATTACCCTCATTTCTCTTCTGAATACATTTTTTTACATTTTTCCTTTTGAACTCCCTTGCATGCGTGAGGTAATCTGGAAAACTTCAAGAGCTTTTGTTATTTCTTTGATTTATTAGAATTATTGCTAAAACCAAGTGCATAAATCATATAAAATACTTCCAGAGGTCAATAAATCCTAAATAAATTAGTGGATGATCCTTATGATAAATAATGACCCTCACCAAATTTCAGCAATTATTTTTACTGTTTAATACGATTTCTAATTTTCTTTTGTTTAGGACATGATAAATTACAAAACCACTTTAGAGGATATGAAAATCTTATCTAACAATTTTCGCATACCTTACCTGTGGTGGGTGACTCCAGAAAATAAGTTGAAGATTTTTCATCGTGTCTTACTATTTTTCCCAATTTTTGGTAATTATAATGGTCTAAAAATGGGAAAAATAGTTCTGATTATCCAAAATTCATGAAAATTTACCAGGATATCATATTATACAGTAGGAGGTTACATAAAAGTTTTGAGGATTTTCTCTACTATAAGCTATTTTTCTCTTATTTTCTAAAGTTAATTGCATTAAAATGCACTTAAATACACATAAATACCCAAAACCAGTTTATACATTATGAAAATCACTTTTGATATTTTTCCCAGGTTATTTATACTTTAAATGATGTTACAAAAATTTATGCTGATTTATTCTAATTATTTAATATTATTTCTTTAATTAATGACTATTTAAAGGAATAAAACAAGGAAAAATAGAAATACCCCCTGAAAAATATCTTTTGTATTTTTCCTAGGCTAGTTATGTTTAATAACAATTAAATAAAAAGTTTGGGTAATTTTGGAAACTGTTTTCTATTTATTTCAATTTTTATTGGAATAAATGCTCATAAATCATAAAATATAATTAAACAGCTTGGAATTCAATTTTTGTATTGTGTAATAACAGTTAAATAAAAAGTTTGAGAATTTTTATCCCTTGAATACTATTTTTCGTGAATTGATGTTGTTAAAGAGACTTAAAAATTTGGAAAGTTAATATTTCAAAGTTGTAATTAATCGCACGACTTGTAAAATTTCAATATTTTAGAAAAAGTGTAACCAATTGATATAAAATGCAATACTAAAACATAAATTGGCATTTCCCTATATGTAGAGTTTAGTATATTAGCATTAGATATCGACATGGAAACTCACTAGTGTGCGTTTGATGTCGTAGGATCCCGGTAGTAAGACGTTGGTGCATCCCGAAGTACCGCTTGTGCCTACATGAAACATCATGAGTATTCACGCACTCCCCTATTTTCAGTTTTATGTTTTGGGGTGGAAAAGCATGTCCAGAAAAACTATTATTTGTATGTTGTATTTAAATTGATTTGTGTCAAACATGATTGCTATTGTATTGTTATGTTTCTTTATGTATGTCTATGCAACACGGAACATGAGAACTTATCGTACTAAGGCCCTTCCCTTATCTCTAACCATTAACTCTTTTGAGCGAATGGTCATTATGGATAGCGCTATTAGGAATTGACAACTCCTCACTCGCCCGAATCGCTGGAGTGCATGATACCATATTCATCTATGGAACGATAAGCATAGATCTCGATAGGGCTTCAGTCATAGGTTTGGTTGAGACTCATTGTTTGCTCATACACATACAAACTCGTTTCTCGTTATAGCAATAGACTTGTATTCACTAATAGCAATCAACTTTGTTTATCATTAAAGCAATGTACTTGTATTTACGAAAAGCCTTATTTCAAGCTCGCTTTTATAAACTTGTGAACTCACCAACTATTTTCATAGTTGACGCTCGTTTTACATGCTTTTTCAGGAAATAATTAGTAAGTGGATGCAAAGATTCATCATCATAGAGCATGTTGCATCGTGTTGAAGCTATTATGAAGTTATATTTTGAACAATGTTATTTTGAAAAAAACTTGTATTTTGTTTCTTTTGAAGCTATGGGTTGTAAACTTTTAAATACTGCTATGGTGATGTATCTTATCTTTTGCAATGAAACCGTTATCGCTGTCATACCTTGCGTTTCCGCTTTAGCGGGGTGTGACAATGATGCTATTGATATTATGTTATGGGATGATTTCTTGACCAAGTTCCAAGCTAGGTTGCGTTAGAGATTGAGGTGCAGCAGTTGGCGTGAGTGTTTCAGGACCTCCGCCAGACTACCGAGACCAAGGTAGAGATCATTGCCGAGTTCTGGGAGAGGACTTTATTGGTTCCACGATATGCGGCTGACGAGGAAAGTAAGAAGGTGATGTATCATGATATGTAGCGGGACGTAATCAGGGAGTTTGAGAGTGTTTTAGGGCGTAAGATCCTAGATGATAAGATTTCTAGAGCCCGACAGTAGGAGAACGATTTCGAGCACCTAGGGAAGAGGGCGCCATCTATCCGAGGAGAAGGGGAGAATCAATGAATGCACCTGCTCCGACTATTTTGCAGATTTCTGATAGTCGTGAGGGTGGGGCAGGAGCCCCAGCAAAAGGTAGCAAGTTATTTCAGTGTCGGACCGGGAGAGGCCAGTGCTCCAGCAGGTAATATAGCATATATGTTGTCTTTTGCTTTTCTTTGATTGTTATTAGTATTAATGTTACATTGAATTTATATTGGTTTGGGTCAGAGTTATCATGGGATTAATTCTCTATTAATGTTGGGTTATATCTTCGAGAACTGTTTTGTGCCTATTGCATGTCGTAAATCATTGGTGGGTAATTGAGGGGTTGTATCTCGTGTAGCGGATTCCAATATGTTCGATTATCATTTTAGTTTTTGTCGAGATCGGTTCAGGAGTATCGAGTGGAAGTTCTACGGTCAGAACTCAGTAGATTAATTCTCCAGTATTGTCGGGATTTAGTGATTTTAGCATTTGTGTTGGTAGGAGCAAAAATTTCCTATAGGAGAGCTGTAAGGTTCAAACACTGCTATTGCTAGGAAGGGAACAGTAGCAGGAAGATGGTAGGTTAGTTTCTTGAGTTGTTAGGTCATTGGAATGACAAGGGAGTTTCATATTGTCTCAGGTTGTAGTCGATTAGGATTCGAGATTCTTTGAGGGTAAGAGTTGGGATGATGATTCATCAGTCAGGGCGAGGGTTATGATTTTCAGTCGCCAACATAAGAACTTGAGGAATTAGTTTTCTATCATGGGAGGACATTTGAATTACCTGATGAGTTAAGATTTCAAGAGTATTCTTTAGGATTTCACGAGTTGGATGACCATTGAATGGGCTAGCAATGGAACGCTAATATTGTTTAGCGTAGGGTATGGGTGGTTCATGCTAGTTGAGGGAGATGGATCAGAGATCCATAAGGATTAAGAGGCGAGAAAGAATCATTGAGTCCAAGTAGATGAGAATTAAGTGGATGTTCAGATTGAGGTTGTGTTGGTGGTAGTTCGGGAAACTCCCGACTGTAGGTCGGTACCTCCATTGGTGTTCATAGTAAGTTGTGGGATTCAAACTTGTGACCCAAACTTCTGATTGGTTGTGGGATTAGGATCAGGAAGAGTGGTAGTGTAATGGTTTGAGTGTGGTAAGGCCATGGTTGGTTGGAAGTGTTGTAAGACTGTGATGAGATCGTAGCATCCATCAGTTCGAGGTAGACTACTACGGAGATGGTCACAAGCATGGAAGAAGAATCAGTTCATGCGTTGGGCACGTCGGCCTGGATGGTCAAGGAATTATTCTATGTTTTAGGTTGAGGACCATTGGGGTCTAAGGTGGAGTCGGGCATGGGTGGCTCGTGATGAGTGGATCCCATGGGCGAGCCCCATATGATTATGGAAATTAAGGTTGGACCTGGTAGGGACCGTTTGGTCAAGGTTTAGGATCTTGAGTTGCAGGATCATGAGGGTGATCAATGTGTGACCTAGATGGATTTTAGGCTGGGTAGCCTTGTTGTTGGGCTCTTGGGAACCTGGTGGTTAGACCAGGTGCAAGACTGGTAGTCTCAGAAATGGTTTGAGGGTATTTATTTATCGGTCGATTGAGGAGTGCCTGGAATCAGAAGGTGGTAGTGTGAAATGCAGATGCAGATTCATGGATTTCAAGTTATGAGTGGAGAATCGGGTATCGCACATGTTTTGTGTAGGATTTTCATTTCACTAGAATAAGATCGGGGTATCTATATACCGAGATATCAATCGAAGGGTTCAAGGGTAATGAACGGGTTCAGTTTTGATGGTAGATCAAGCTCTTGTGATTGTGTCTTGGATTGGTCCTAATTTTGAAGGGCATCAAGATATGTCGAGGCAGTATTATTGATTTGGAACTCATGTGTGGAGTAGCTTGTTATTCGGAGAAAATGTTAGGTCACATGCAGTTAGATTGGATAATCTCAGAGTAAGTCATTTGATCATGTTGTGCAGCTCTCGTTTGAGTCTAACGATTATAGGGATAAGTCTTCTCCTCGAAGGATTATATGATCCTCATGTCAAGTATAAGTGTTCTGCAGAGATATTTGTTTTGTGATTCCTTTTTCTAGTGGGAACCTCAAGTTATCAGAAGTTGAGTAGTCATTTGGGAGATAAGTGTACTGGATTCATCAATAATGATTGGGTATAAGCGGTCTGATAAGGAGTCAGACCATCTTGAGGCTTCAGATTTCAGATTGAGTAAATGTGATCATGTTGCAAGAAATTTGTTCATCCACGGGTTGTAGAGTCGTGCGAGGGTTGGTTTCGGTTGCCTTAGGAAGATTTGGGTATGCTCGGGGTTGTGGTCGTGCTACTCAAGTATGTTGGCATGTCGGGAATGGTAAGCAATGATTTCGAGGACGAAATCTAATTTAAGTGGGGGAGAGTTGTAATACCAAACCCTAAATCAAAGAATGTATTTTAAATATTATTTTATTTCGATAAACGAAATTTAAATAAAGGGTTTTAGTGAGGAAGGGTGTAATTAGCATTATAATTTGTCTTAGAGGTCTAAAGGGTGCTTTCGGGGTTTATGGGGCAAAGAATAATTGAGCATGTGGCTAAAGAAAAATTATTTGGATTTGTTTTGTAGCTTTCGGGCTTAAATTGAATAGATTTTGGAAGCTGGGGGCTGAATGGTAATTTTTGGATTTATGTTGAAAATATTTTGGAAATGAGGGACCAAAAGTGTATTTTTGGCATTAGAGTTTGATTTGGATCCAGGGATTAAACCTGTCCCCTTCCTTTCTTCCTTGCCACTAAATACATGTAAACCCTAACAATAAGAGAGTCTCCAGCTGCCACCTCCGCCTCCTTATCGTCGTCGTGAGCCTCCAAACTGAGTTGAGCATCGCCGATGCTATTCCGCTGCCATCAAAGTCATGAACCGTTGGCCGACGTCGAATTATGGGCCATCGGAAGATTGAATCTCGTGGCTATCCTCCTTCTCTCCGGTTGAGGCGCTCTCATCTTCTTCGTTTTTTTCTTCTGTTGCGTTGTCACATCCCGCCGCCACTGCTCTGAGCATTGTTCCATTTTATTTATTGTTCTCCGGTTATGGTACATCACTGTGAGTGGGTGGCTACGTGGTTCTATGTTTCAAGTGTATGTGTGTTGCTGCTACAAGTGGAAGGCGTGCACACGTATTTTCTATTGGTCGGAAAACATGGAAATTCCACCATGGTGGTTGTCACCTTTATGTCGCACTCTGCCGCCATTAGCCAATATGGAAGGTGGTTGTGTGTGTATTACGGTGCAAATATGCATGTGTTTTGTGGTGTGATGCTGTATAAAAAACCTTAGGCCGGGAAATCAAGGAAATCCCCCACCCCCACCGTTAGGTGGTGGCTACCGCCGTGAACCACCGTCGACCACCAACGCCAGAGGTGGCATTGGGTGTTTACCGACTTGGTGAAACCCTAATCAGCCTAAAACCTTACCTTTGGACCTAATTGGAATGTGTTTGGGTTGGAAAACCTACTTACGGTTTAGAAAACCCTAATCTTAGAGACTTTTGCTTTGGACCTATCGGGACCCGCATTTTGGACCGTAGGACTGGAATTATGAGTTATACCCGACCACATTGTATGATTGACCTAATAGAGTGAGGGACTTAATGGATTATGTCCTTACTGGGTTTAGTGTTCTTAGTTAACCCTAATCGTCATTTTATGTGAATCTCTAATTGTGTTTAGGCTTTAAGGTAGGCCTTTCTTTTGGACTTAGGTGTTTGGGTTCTTGTTAGGCCATCTGAGAGAAAGTGCATGGGCTAGGAAAATTGAATGGGCTTTAGGGTAAGGCCCATGTCAGGGTTTTGGGCCCAATTTGGAAATTTTGGCCATAATTGGGCATTGGTTGATTATTTGGCTCTTGGGACTCCAGAGTTTGAGTTTGAGCCTTGGTCTTGGACCAACCTAGGTTAGGGGTAAAATAGTCTTTTAACCCAAGTATGGATTTATGGTTATGCGTTGGAAACCAATTGTTTATAGGTTGTTGTTTTGATGTTTGACAGTTCGGGGATTTGTTAGCCAGCAGTTTAGGTTTGTCCGTGTGATTCGACAGTATGAGGTGAGTCTTCTTACTATATCCATGGGTCGATGGCATGAATGCCAACCCATTACTTGTCATGTGGAATGCTAGTCCTCTATGTGATACTTGCATGGAAGACCATGGTGGGAGCCCATGGCATTTGGATATAAGACCATGGCGGAGCCCATAGCATTTGGATATAAGACCATGGGGGTGCCCATGGCACTTGGATATCAGACCATGGTGGAGCCCATGACATTCCTGGTAAAGACCATAGGCGGAGCCGATGGCAACTATATTTATGTCACATGATATTTTGTGGATGATATTATGTGGTTGTATTCTATTTGATTTGTTGGGGAACTCACAGAGCTTTGTGCTTACGGTTTTCAGTTTATGTTTCAGGTACTCAGGTTTTCAAATGGAAAGGCTCGGGATGATTGCAGAGCACACACCACGTGTTTCCATTTTCTGTGAATTACTATGATTTGTCAATGTTTTGTTAAAACTTAATTACTCATGTTTTTATGGGGAAAACATGTATTAACGATTTATTAATCTAAAAACATTTTTTATATCATGATTTTTTGGGTGTTACAAAGGGAGTACGCTAGGCGTACTAGGCAGAAGGAATCGCGGGCACCTTATGGAGTATAATAGGAGTACTAGGAGTACACAGAGCGTACGAATGTTGGCCCATGGTTTATTCTGTTAGGATGCTAGATGTCTTTGTAACTCTTGCATGTGTTATGTACTTTTTTGTTTACTGGGCACGACCCAATGCTGTACGTGGCCTGATGATCATTATGTATGCAATTTATACGGTGCTTTGGCTATCGGAGCCGCACCTAGAACTAAGTCAATCTTGAACTCCCCCTGCCTCTTCGGAGGTACCCCAGGCAAATCCTCCGGGAACACATCTGGATACTCCCGCATGATCGGCACATCATCCACAATCGCCTTACCCTTATCTCGGGTATCCATGACATAGGCGACAAAACCCGAACAACCCTGATGAAATAGTGTCTGGCCCTCGCTATAGAACACATAATCGGCCCACGGTGCGGTCTCTCACCATGAATCACGAACTCTCCCCCACTAGGGGTCCGAACTCGAACCAACTATTGCTCATATTCAATCACTGCCCCATTAGGGCTCAACCAATCCATTCTCACGATAACCTTGTTACCACACAAAGGAATGGGAACCAGATCCACCAGATATTGCTCGCTGAATAACTGAAGAGTACAACCTTAGTAAACCCTTGCAACCCAAATAGACCTATCATCAGCAATCTCAACACCTATAGGACAATCTAGCCCCCCCCCCCCCCCCCCCCCCCCGAGCTCCAGAAAAGCTCTTGCTAAGCGCAAGAGATACAAATGATCAGTAAGCCCCCAAATCTAATAATACTAAAGCAAAGATATCGTTCACTAGGAACGATCCCAAAATAAAACACACAAAAACATAACCAATAATTCAATATAAATAAAGATATAAGGAGAAGATACATACACGTCACCACATCCGGAGCTGCAACGCCTCCACTACCATCAGCTAGACAGCCTTGCTCTTCGCCACAGGCGTATCTACCCGACACCGACAGCCGTCAGTAATCCTCAATGTCGCTGGAGCGGGTGCTAACACTGGTCATGTTGCAACCAGACTCGGACAATGGGCCTTCTTGTGGCCCCTCTTATTGCACTGAAAGCAAATCAGATCAGGTACCAGTGTGGTTGTGGTGGTAGCAGTACAATCCCTACTGATATGACCAATTTGATCGTACTTGAAGCAACCAGAACCGCCCACCCTGAACATCCCCTCGTGCGACCTACCGCACTTGCCACAACGGCCTCGACCCTGTTGGCCCTTCCCCCTTGATTCAACTACCTTGGGCCTCTTGCCCGAACCCTATACACTAGACACAGAATCTGGCTTCCTTTTCTTCTCCATTTCCAAATCAATCTCTTTCTCTCTAGCCCTCGCTATCATGTCTTCCGGCGCCTTGCAGTTGGATCGACTAAAAAACTGCTGAATGTCACTCCTCAACATCTCGTGGTACCGAGCCTTCTTCATCTCTCGACACATATTGCAGAACAAGAAGTGCCCTCTCCCTGAACATAGTGGTGATCTTAGCCACTGTCTCAGTAGACCGATGGAGATCCTAGAACTCTCGCACTAGCTGCTGTACCTCAATCACCGATGCAAACTCGGCTCAGAACCTAGTCGAGAAACCACTCTAGGTCATCGAATCAATAGCAGCATCATCTCTGATAGCATGCCATACCTCCTCCCACCAATCACACGTCCTATCCTTCAAGGGGCAGGAATTTAGTCTGACCTTATCCCCCTCGAGACAATGGCTGGTACAGAAGGCGTTACTCTTTAGCAACATCTACGAAACACCTGTTGCTTTCAATGGGGTCCCTTTTCCCATGATAATCTGGTGCTCCACATGCCCGAATCTCCCTGAAAGTTAGGGATCGTGTCCCGACCGAAGCAACCGCTCATGAAGAAGCTCCATAATGCCCTTCTTGAGCAAGCCAAAGATCACAGGAGCCTGCTCAAGGATACTACGTGTAATCTCAGACGAGCTAAAGCTATCTAAAACTCCTAAAAGCATAAAGCAAGTAGCATTTGAGCATCAAGTAATCAGAACCAAGCATACCCTAATCAGGCCATCCTAATATTGATTGATCAGTACTAGCATGCAAATCTATAAGCTCATACGATAGGCATACGAAGGCATCTCTCCTATATCCTTAGCCCTAAACTAGAATGCGATCACAATTCACCGTTCAAACATATCATAAACATGTATGGGTATTATGGGATAACTTATTTGAGCTTAGTTGTTTGCACGCACAACACCCTTCCTTATTTTAGAAAACCTTTTCTTAAATATGTTTATCTTTTGAAAACCTACCAAATCTTTGGTTTGGGTTCAGACACCCCAAAGAGTGTGCTCGAATGCCTCAAACCAAGGCTCTGATACCAACTTATAACATCCATAAATACGGTCCGAAAGATTTTGTGTTTTATAATAGATAAAACAGTATTTTCAAATATCACTCATATGAACAAAACCAATGTATCCAATGTTATCAAAATTAGAGTAAATATCAAAATGCATAATCCCAATGGTGTGTGCGATGCAGTCAGCACGAGCTCTTCCCCTTGGAACCAGAAGTACCTAATACACAAACTAAAATCTGTAAGCACAAAGCTTAGTGAGTTCCCCAGGATACCACATACCAAATATATCACATAATGGGCTCCGCCCAAAGAGATATGATCCCTGCCCACACTCGCAATACAAGCCCCACCCAATAAGCATACATATACAAGCACATAAAAGTATCGCACAGACAACAACTATATCAACATAATCATCAAGGGTCAGCCTTGATGCCTTAGACCCACTAAACCTGGTGAGGAAAACTCACCTCGAATGTTGAACGATAGCTGAATAGGTCCAGCCGGCTACGAATATCAGCTCTACCCGCCCCTAAACAGGAACAATTCCTTAGATACAACTTAGAAATGCCACAACACCCCCTAAAGGTCAAACTTGGTAAAAGATAAAGGTCAAAAGTCAAGGTCAACAATCCATGTTGACCTAACACGCCTTGTGGTCCTTCAGTACGTCGTGTTTTTTCACCAAATACAAGGTCGGGAAAAACCAAACCAACATGCCATGTTAACCAAGGAAAATGCCTTGTTCGCCTAAAATCCAACATCTTAATACTTTAAGTTGGCTACATTGAATCTAAGGGCTCCAAAGCTTAGATCTCGACCAAATTTCTATCTAGGAGTGTAAAGTTTCCAACTTTACCCTTAGGAACCCCAAAATGGGTCCAAAACCCAAACCCTAGGCTTAATAGAGTAAGGGCTTAACCATTAAGCACTTAATCTTCAAAGATGTAGCTCAAAAATATAGATCTAACACTCTAGAGTTGGAAGACCACGTAAAGTTGCCAACTTTCGTTCATGCATGCCAAAGGGAAGCTCTAAAGTTCAAGAAGGGCTTAATAAAGGACTTAATGCATTCAAGAGACCTAGAACCTTATAAAGATTGCACCATTAAGCCAAAGGAAGCCACAAAATGATCGGATCTAACAGGACAACCCATGAAACAACTTAACTCCTTAGATAACCCAACAATGAGACAAAAACATAACAAAACCCCATTAGAGAAGATGTAATCAAAAACAAAGGAAGGTATGAACTTGATACCTCAAATAGACTGCAACAAGATGTGAGATTCTGGATCTATGGTCTTCCTTCCAAACTAGGCACCTTCAAACTCCAAAGCTCCTTCAAATGAGCACAAAAATCCACAAAATCCACTCAAAACTTCAAGATCACAACCAAGAATGCTAAAAGCTCAATTTAGGGTTTTTAGTAACAAAGGAGGTTGGTAAGGAGGCCGGGCAAGGGGACTCAAGGCCTTTAAATAGGGTGCAACACCCTAAAAATTAGGGTTTCCTTCCCAGCTGCCAACACACCGTGTTGAGGCACCTCAACATGCCAAGTGGACTCATTAAACTCCATGAAAAAAGACATCTCGACACTCTGTGTTGAGGCTTCAACACGTCGTGTCCCAAAGAGAAATTATGAAGAACTTGGAAATAAATTCATACCAAGAAATCAAGTGTTACAATAGGGATCATGTCAATCGGGTAAGACACCCCAAATCTCCAAAACAAAACCCCAATAAACGCTTAATGTTGAAACCCCGTGTTCATTGGTGATAGAAACTCGCAACAGACAATCCAACTCTCCAAGAGTCATATAGAAACTCCTACTGAAAGACCAAGACACTAAAGACCGACTTGCACCCAAGTCAAAAAGCACAAGAGCAGACACAAAGTTCACTAAGAAGGTACCTAGTAGAATCATAAACATAAGCAAACAATAAAATAGTTGACAGAATAATAAATGAAAACATACCAGTAATGACGACCGAAGCCGCCATGGCCTCCTCCGTTATGAGATGAAAAGGACGTCTCTGAGCCCTCGTGGCTCCACCCTACCCTGACATCCATATGTGATCCCTAAAGTAGTTGGGGTTAGAGCCTACACCGGTGTAGCAGCAAGCAAGGGATATTGGGCCTTCACAGGGCCCACCTAATCACAATGGTAACAAATCCTGGTAGTAGGTAATAGGGCATGCTGGCAACAATTCCTCACATAGTTCCCGTCCATGCCACACTTGTGGCATCCAAGAGAAGAATATCGACAAACACCCTCATGAACCTCGCCGCAATTGCCACAAGTGCGGCCCTTCTGGCCTCCATATCATGAATTAGCGGCCTTGAAGCACTTCGATGCACGCTGGGACTTAGTTGGAGCCTGGCGTTGCTCCCTTGTTTGGGTCTCTATCTCAATCTATCGCTTCCTTGAGACATCCTAGAGCTTAGCAAGGTTACTATATCACTAGGTAGACGTAAACTTCCAGATATCCGTCTTGAGCATGCTTAAGTACCGAGTCATTTGGGCCTGCTCCGTAGCAGTGTTAAAGCCAGTTGTCTCACCCGATTTAAACAAGTAAAATTTTCACTGCTGGTTGAACTAAAATTATTGCATCTGGAAGTAGTGTCGAATCCTCAGGGAGACGCCTAATGGTCAATGCCTTTTTGCATCAGGCACGTTCCAGTAAAAACAAAAATTATTAAAAGGGGGTTTTGAATCAAACATAAAACGAAACTAAAATTTGCAGTGATATTAAATTAAATAAAAATCAATATTAAAAATGATTTCAGCTCTGCTATGACTGTCCTAATTATGCAACTAACCCATATTTGATTATTTGAGATGCGTTCTATCTAAGCGGGTACTGAGAAAAACTAACAAACTCTTGTATAGTCTCTTTTACCTAAACTAATTAATAAAAGCGAGCTCTTTAATTAGCCCTGACTTTTTACTATTCAATTAAACAAGCTCTAAATTAAATCACAAAATTTTCATTAAGTCCTTTGTAAAATTCCCAGCAATATCTAATACTTCTCACAAGCTCGAAAGTGTAGAGATATAATTTTTCAGTTTATAATAAAGTCAAATCCTAAACACGGGATCGATTTATTACTTGTTACTTAATACCAATTAATTAGAACAATTACAGATTCTACTAACTAATTAACTGGAATGATTAAACCCTAATTAGATGATCAGACTAATAAGAATTTAAAACTAAACATCCATTACGAACAAAACTAAAGAATCAAGATAGATACACAACTCAAAAACCAGATCTAATGATCAATCACATGAAAAGTACTAGTCTAATGTAGAATTGAAAACTAAGGTTTTAGCCAGACATGGCTAAACATATGATGAAAATAGATGAAAAGAGACATCGAACAACTAATCTTACTAATCTAATTGAAGGAGATGATCCATAGTCCCCAGATATTCAGAAGTCGTTAAAATCGGAGAAGAAACGCCTCCAAAATCGTATTTTCGTCATCTAAAACTTCAGGATTTGACTACGGGTACCAAATTCCCCTACTAGAAGGTCATTCGAGTCTTTTTATAAGCCTAACAGGAAAGAGGGCAATACATGTGATCCCATGTAGCAAGGTTGCGATCGCATGTTTTTAAGAAAACACATCTCGGGCCAATTAAATGAAGTAGAATGTTATTCTAGGCTTTTTTGGAAAATTTGCAATCGCATGTACATAGGTTATGATCGCATGTTTCGAGTATTCACTTCAGATGACTTCCAGATGACTTATTTTGACCCTGGGAAGGTTCTTGCAAACATGCGATCACAAGAAAAACATGTAATCATACATGCGATCAAATTTTTGGGCCATGCAATCACAAATTTTTCCTTTTTCTCAAACATGAAATTTGTCCCAAATTGTATCTAGTTTTCATAACATTTTGAATGTCATTAATTAGAGTTACGGTTCATGAGATATGGTCAAAATACCGACATGGGGTCAAAGCTGCCAACAACAGCCTTTAGCTTTAGATTGTAGAATCTTTCTTTTTGTGATCAATTCGATTGAATGCTTTTTAACCAAATAATCTTTCAAGTATTCCTCAACATACTCCTTGAGTTAAAAATCCATTTAGGCTCCAAATATGCATCCACATGCCCCCAAAGCAATGCTTCCGTGAACTCTGAAATCTGGGTTTCAAGGTGACCATTGCTGATTTCTTTTACTCTTCTTGGTTGATCTGGATACCATTCTTCTTTAGTTGTGGAAAGCTTTGACTCTATCGCTAACTTCTCGATCAACTGTCATATTTTTGTTGGTGCCATATCGCCTAGAGATCCCCTACTTGAAGCATTTATCAAGCGTCTCTCCATAGGTGTCAGACCTTCACAAAAAGAATTATAGAGCTGTTAATCACTGATTCTGTGTTAGGGGCAACGAACGAAAAACTTTTTGAATCTCTCCCAGTAGGTATATAGAACTTATCTTTTTTCCTTGTTCGATCCCAGTGATTTCTGTTCGAAGACTAGAAACTCACATTTTTGGAAATTTCTCTAAAAACTGCTTCGTGAGCTTGCTCCAAGTTGTGATGGAACCAGATGGGAGTTCATATAATTATTCCCTTGATGAATCTTATAGCTTAAAGTGGAATGCCCTTAGTTTTATTTGGTCTTTAGTAACTGGATGCAGCTTCACTCCTGAACAAACCACACGAAATTCCTTGAGTAATTTATGTGGGTCTTTGTTTTCCAGTCCGCAGAATGTGGGAAGTAGATGAAATCAACCCAGATTTAAGTTCGAAGTTCTAGGCTTCTGGAAATGTAATTCAAAGGACCTGTTGATTGACCTCTTGGGTGACCTACTCTCTAAGAAACCTTTATGCTTCGTCTCCATTCATGGTTGATCCTTCAGATTCGGATTCTGAAGAATCTATGGGTTCAAATTTAACGGAAAAGGGTGGGGAATATGTTTTATAAGGGCTATTTTGAGGAGAAGATGGGGGTACCATCGTAAAAAGGATATGATTCATTCCACAAGGGAGTACCTTGTAGTGTGGAGGCTTTTGAGGGTATAGAGGATGATGAACCAAAGAGACCAGCTGAATGTTTCTTTCTTGCTGTTTCTTTCTTTAGTCTCCTTGCAGTTCTTTCAATTTCTGGATAAAAAAACTAAAGGTGTTCCTGAATGAAATGTAACGCTAAGTTTATGTGTTATTTACTTTTCAGCACTTTTAGACTTTTGGGTTGGGACTTGACGAGATGGGGAGTTCCAACTCGTCGAGTAGAGATCATTTTGGACTCGGAATGAGGGGTCTACTCGACGAGTTGGAAGGCCCCAACTCGACGAGTAGACACTAGAAAGGAAAACCCTAATTTTCAGGGTTTGTACCCTATTTAAAGGCCTTAAGCCTCACATGTAGCATCCCTTATCACCCCCTGTCTAGAGAAACCCTAAATCGTGTCTCATCTCCCATTTTGAGTGTGTGAGGGCTTAAGGAGTGCCTTTTGTTGTTTATGTGAAGAAGCTTGAAGTGGTTGGTGTTGGGTTTTGAGCACTATAACACTCTTATGGTTCACATGCAACCGTAAATGCTTTGGATCTATGTTTTCTCTAATTATACATGCATTTTCATTTCAAAAGCATTCACCTTAGCTAGCATACAATAGAAGCTATATAATAAAACTTCGTCTGGATGCATACCTCTTGAGTAGGGTAGAGTTCATGACCTTTGAAAGCTTGAGCACCTCAAGTGTGATGCCTCTAATGGTTCATAAACACCAATATGCAATAGGAGGCTTTAAGAGAATAAAATACTTGACTCCAAAGAGTGTGTAGCCGATTTTGGCTTATGGGGTCTCTATTTATAATGTGGCAAATGCTAGGGTTACACTTTGTAAACCCTAATAACCCATGACTTTCCAAATTCTCATGCTCCATGGGTTTAAGGTCCACGGACTATCCATGGATTAGTTTAGCCCATAATCATGGATCATTAGCCAACATTCCAAGAACCATTGATTTACATAATCAATCCCCATATATTTAATTAGTCTCTTTTGATCAAAAAATTAATTCTAAATTAATTCTTGATGAATACTAATTAAATAATATTAATATATTATACTTGTAATATATTAATAAATCACAAATAACCTTATTCTCAAAAATCCATCCTATCAAATTGCACTGGTGAAGCCAACCCAAAAGGATCAGGATACTTTCAAGTACATCCCAGTTATACTTATGGGATTAGACATTAAATCCAACAGTCTCCCACTTGGATAAGTCTAATAACTATAGCTGCCAATATGACTTCAGGGTCCGACTTAGCAATCGTAAGCTTTCAAAAGTCATTGTCAACTCTAACCCAGTCAGTGACGCATCCTTTAGATACGGGAACATATAATCCTCTGTTCTCAAGATATCAGGTGGACAAATACATGGAACAATGGCATACTTATTGTCCAACTGTTTGTTTCCCGATTGTCGATTCGTCTGACATAGAACATAACTGAACACATCAATTTAGTTCTAGCCTGGCCCGAACCATAAGTCAAAACAGAATCATCGAGGGGCCCAAGATATCGCTTTTAATCCTCTTAGGATAAAAGGGAACAAATAAACTTCGACATTACATGCTTGTAATAACCACTCATTAAATCATGCACAATGATACGTTTTATAACATCAAGTTACTGATGCGTTTTCGTATCATCAATGCTCAACCAACTTGTAGTCAACAACTCATATATCTTGGTTTGAAGACCTATATGTTATTATGGTCTCACGATCACTCGTGATAAATTCCATGAAGTGATTCAAGTGAGCCCGGTTGATCCAATACTCAAATCTTATTTCACAAGAGCTCATGAATGGTGTAGCAAACCTATTGTTATGCCTAACTCCATAGACAAGTCTACAAGCCAACTCATGACAGTCTTCTTTCATACCTACTTCCAAAGTATGATCGACTGTTGATAGTTTGAATAAATCTTATTATTCTGGAAGTTAAAACATGCAAAGTGAAACAATAGTAAACGATTGACACAAGACGGTAACTTTACTTATAAATAAAACTCCTTTTATTCATCTTCAAATGTCAATTACAATTTAGCTATTACAAGTTTTGGTTTATCTAGTCACTAAAACTAATATCGTCCTTTAGCACAGTGCCCCTCGCATGTTGCAAGTGCTTAGCCCTAGTCAGTGTTAGGTTTTCTAAGCATCAAATACACTCTAAAACTAGGCAACGGAAAAATCAAAACAACGATATACCTAAGTGTACATGCATCCTATGGATCTATGTCTTCATGCTAATTACATCAACCCTATAAAGCATAAAATCAAAGAAGAAAACATACCTCTTATGGAGCCCTTGATCTCCATGCTTGAGATCTGAACCTCTATGAAGTTGCTTGGATGAAAGGACCCAAACCAGAATCCCTCTAATGGTATCACACCCAATGACACCAAAGAGTGGAATAAAAATAACTAGGAGAAGGGTCAATTTCCTAAACCCAAAGAAGGTAAGAAATCGTTCCTATGGGAGGAGGAAGAAGGGTTGGCGAATACTTCAAGCCATGGTGCCAGGAGGAATGGAATCCCTAAGGCCCTATTTATAGCCTTAGATGCCTCCTATCGATTAATGAACATTCAACCCTTTAATTAATTAGACTGTTAATTAATTCCCAAAATATATTTCCAAAATATAATTCTAATTAGTTTCTAATTAATTATTAACCATAATAATTAATAAATCAATTTCTAGTTTATTTATTCTACTCAATTTGAGTCCTGAGGGCAACACAAAAGGACCCTGTTATTATTAGAAGTATTACAATTAGTTAATGACCTTGGACACTATTCCAATAGTCTCCTACTTGGACAAGTTATCAACCATATGAGGACCAATACTTCTCTAATAATCAACAAAGAGTTAGCCATCCAATGCAACTACCGAACTCTTGATCTAATCAAGATTCAGCCATTAGATAAGTGATCAACTATCCTTTAGTTCAATGATATCTGTATGAATTCGAGACATGGATAACGGTCAATATTAAGAATTCAAGATTATGTTTCCCGATATATATTTGTGACGACTGCATCTGACTACTAAATTGAACACATCAATTCTAGTCAAGGCTCGGCCAAGCACTTTAGATGTCAGCACCAAATCATCGAGGGGCCGATAGATATCACTTCTCATGTTAGGGCATAAGGAACGAATAAACCTCGAATACATGGTTTTTGTCTATTTCATCATGTCTTACATGGACATACCCTTTATAACTACCAGTTACGATTAGCGTTGGAGTAGTCCAACGCATAAGAGAATCATAGAGAAAAACCCCACATGTATCTAGGCTTGAAGAACAGAAGATATTATCGTCTTAGAATTACTCGTGACTGAATTCATGAAGTAATCGCTAAGCTTGAGTTGGTTCAATACTTAAATCTCTATTAAGCACTCATGAGTGTTAGCACAATCTCTAGGATATTTCCAATCATTATGGACTATCCACTAATACTCATGACAGTCTTGAATCACTACTTACTTCTAAGAGTTCGACCAACTGTGGACGTTTGAGTAAATTTATACTGGGGAAGTGGGTTCCAAACATGCAAAAGTGAGAACATAGTGATAAGCTAATTGAAATGATCGAAGTCCATCATATATTAAGATCACCACTTAATAATTGCCAAATCAAATTAATACTTATACTTCTTTAAAGTTCTTGGGTTTTAAAACAAACTAAAGTGAGAGTGTTTAAGCCAATTCATTTGCAAATTTAATGCCTCTCGACTTTGTCTGACTGTCAGACTTGGTCAATGACATCGGCTTATGGAATGGATTGACAAGATTATCTTTCGATATGAATCACTGACTATGATCTCTTTACATTTGACTCACTATCAAATGCGTTGGTACTTTTGAGTATGTGTAATTTGATCTCGTGTAACTTAGGATCCATACTCGAGGTAAGTTCACCCAAAGTCAGAAGAAACTTCATAAGGACCATCAATGATTGAATTTCAACAAAGATGTCACTAATGAATCTCTTTCAGTCACATTGTCCACTTTTCAATTTAACCAACTGCAACATACTCTAAGTATGTTAAATCCACTATGGTTTATTATTTGGTACACTTCCAAGCTAATATATCAACATTCATTAAACTCACGAATTCAATCCGCGAACGAAATTGCCTTTATTAGTATGGAACTTAGCATCAAAGTAACTCTTATAATGATTTCTTCTATACTATCAAGATCATCTATTCTGTCCTCCAAGGACACTTAAGAATGTTCTTGATCTTGATTCATTGATTCTCACCAAATTGATCTAATCAAACTTGTCATGCTCGAGTCATTAGATCTAGTACATGTCATGGCATTTATGATCAATCCCATAGCAGAAGTATGTAGGACACAACTCATTTACTTTAGCTCAATAGTAGAACTAGGACATTAGCATTGCTCAATGTCATGCCAGCCTAAACTCGTTTATGTACGTGTTTTGTATCTCCTATGTATATCATAGAGAAACAATTCTCATACCAAGCCAAGATTTTACACTGACTAAGTTAGAGTATAGTTTCTTATGAATCGCACATTATCTATATACAATACATTGATGACTACAGTGCTCCCACTAGCACTGACATATATATGGTTTATCTATGTTTCTCGAAATTCAAACTCCTTGAAGTTTTTCATTGAAACAAAGATTCAAATTACTCCCACTAGCTTGACATGTATATGGCTTATCTTTATTTCTCGAAATTCAAACTCATTGAACTTTCTCATTGAAATAATGATCCATCTTGTGAGATGCTTATTTTGGTCCATAAATGAACTTGTTAAGCTTACACATCCTTCATAACCTATCTTGGTTTGATTATGTGTTTGTTCCTATCCATGATTGTCTCTACTTGAATATCCACTTGCACTTAAGGGCTAAGGTCAAGTGCTTGATCTACCAATTCACAACATACATGGATTGAATCTCGCTTTCCAATTCCTCCTTCTCTGTTGTAGACTTTAGGGCCTACCATAGCCTCCGATAGCTGGTATACTTTAATTTCACCATACTAGTGACTCATATACCTTAGTAATATAAACTCTTATATAACTAGTATATGATGTTATCTATCAGATCTATATGGAAGTGGTGGGAATATGTCAGTTTCCTTAAAAGCTCTTTCAATCCCGAATTGAATGCTATATCCAACTTTAAGGCCTTTCGTTTGTTGACTCTCGAATCCTATCAAGAGCAATGTGGCACCCACTAGCTCTTTTGGAAACCAGCTTCCCTCTCGTGGAAGACTACCCTTCGAGCAACACACACTTTGTTCTAAGAGGGATTGTTAAACAATTATCCATGATGCTTGATGGGTTCTCCAACGAAATAACACATCTCTATTCAAATTCTATATTGTCGAGTGCTTCATGATGAGCGTAAGCCTCATAATCGTAGAATTCCATATATGACAGTTAGGATAAGATCCCACTTCACATATCATAGAGTTTTTCAAGAACCTACTTAGGTGGTACAAGACTAAAGGACTTCTCATAACACTATTCATGGTACAATCCATGAATTGTCAAGAAACATAATGTGGCTCATCTAGTATAATATCAATGAATGATTTGTTTCTCTATCCAACTAATGCACCCTAGTGGTAGTGTTTTGGGTGGAGACAGATCGTGAAGCTCTTTCACAATTACTTAAATGATCAATAAATTTTGGAGTGAGATTCTCACTATGAGTGTCTCATCCTACTGCCCAATTGATTCATAACTTTGCTTTATCAGAGCTTTGAACACCTGAAAGGTTCCAGACTCACATTCGTATGAAGTTGGTCTCACAATGTATCGTGGTTGATCTGAATGGTCCATTAGTGTGAACTGAATCCAACAGATACTCACATCACCCAGTGACATATTCATCATCTATCTTGATAAACGAAAATTTGCATTTATCATAAGACTCGAGGCCAAATGATATCCAAAATCCGATCCAACTGGATATTTGGTAATGCATTTCTCATTTATGTATCCAAGACTATGATTCCACAAATACATTTCAACCAAACCTTTAGATGTATTTGAATAAGTACATATTGTGATTAATCTCAACGATCCATTCACAATAATACACCTTATTCAATATTTGAATCAACGTTGAACTATTGTTACTATACTAGTTTAATAGTATAAACAATCTCAAATTATCTTCTCCATGTGTTAGTCTTCTTACTTCATTTTAGTAACTGCACATTCTTGCAAATGTTAGTACTAATCCTTAGTAAAATACTCAAGGTTTAGAAGTAATGTTTTGTTGGTATTATAAATCCATATATTTGATTGAATACCAAACATGGAAGAACTAGTTATCTTTTGAACCTATGGAAAGTAGCACGGGCTCGTGATCCATGATCAAATTTAACTTCTTCATGTTTCGGTCCTTTCACCTCAAATAGGCATTTGGGTAATTTTTCTTTCTTAGTCCTTTTCTTGTTATGGAAACGAGCAGCTATCAGAACATGTCTTATAATAAGCCTTCCTTTTTCTTAGGTATTAGGGCCTAGATTGGATATACTAATCGCCTTTTAAACCATGGGCAATTGGCTTTCTTCTTGACACTTCTATTCATGATAGTAAAATATGGGAGTGTTTTGAAGTATGAGAGTCTATGATTTGCCTTGTCGGTTCCAAATGGAAACCTCAACATGTTACACAACTCCTTAATGGACATTCCAAGTTGTTCATATCAAAATCAAAATGAATTGATTATATGTACATGTTAACTAGTCGACTAACCCTAGTCAACTTCTAACTCACGGAAATTCCATTTTACTTCAATATGTCAATTAACAATGTACATTCGATAATTGCTCTTTCTAACAATTTAGAATGTAACGTTTAAACTAACCTAGGAAGAGTTTTAACAAAGGCATGATCTTTCCTTTCATTTATGAGTACTATTCCCAAACTACGAATTTGACAAGATTGATCATCCTTATAGCTAATCCTTTCAAAGGTTTTATAGTAGTAGGTTATAGACATCATTCAATAACAAATTCCATTATAGTTTGTTTTACTTATCGTTAGAAAATAATCACCTTAAATAAAATTATTTTAGAAGGCTAGGATGCATATATGGCTTCATGATGTGTAAAGGCATGCCGTAAACACATCATAAAGTTATTTAGGTAGGCAAAGCTCTTTGCCAATTTCGATCACCACGAAATTCCCAGATCTTTGAGATTCATTGACTATCAATGCCATGTTAATCTCGGATTATGTTCATCTCAAATTCAATGACAGGTTCGCCACGGATCACTGAACATATGGTGAATCGACCATCCAAAATTGCATGGTCCCCGACTCAAGTTACGCTTGAGATTCGCATGTTCCGTATCATTCTCTACCTATACTCTAAAATTGACGTGCCGGTTAACCACGCGAGTTCCATCAACAAGTTATAAAGAGAATGTGAACTTTTATGGATAACATCAGATTCACATGAAATAGATTGAGAATTAACCTTGTAAAATCGCAAGGTCCCTGGATCAAGTTACGCTTGAGACTCATGAGATCCATATCATTCTCAACTATACCCTAGATTAATGTGTTAGTTAACCACATGAGCTCCATCACTAGGATATAAAGAGAATGTGCAATTCTCATGGATAATTTAAACTCACATTCTATTAATAAAAATGGGATTTTGTTTTATACTTGTAATTAGAATACTTTTAGATTGACCATTATCACTATCAAACCATTTCGATAACTCCATTCTCAAAATGCAATTGGGTGGTGAGGGTGGTAAGCACGAAGCATATTAAAAACCGACCTCATTCGGAATCATAGAGACCTCCGTAAACCCCTACATTAGAACGGGTTAGCCTAGTCGAGGTAAGACTAACAATGTCAATATTTAAACATGCGAGGGCGCATGTTGTAACTTTCTTATATATATATAATAAACACAATTCTAATATATATAAATACACTAGGAAAATTTAAAACTCTTTAAATTCAGTTGTCTATTACTAATTCTAATTTATTGTGAGGACGCAATGTAACAATTAATAAATCATGAGGGGTTAATATTCAAATTTATAATTCTCTATTACAAATAATACTAAATATTAAAATCACTATTTAAGTAATAGATAAATATACAAATTCAAATAATCAAATAAATATTCAAATTCAAATAAACATAGTTAAATTATATTTATCCACAAAATATTTATGCATTATCAAATAAATATTAAAATTCAAATAAACATATTTAAATAATATTTATCAATTTTGCATATTCAAAAACAATTTAAATTAGGTATTTATCCATGTTTATCAAAGCTACATATTCGGAAAATGGCAAAAAATCTGAAACCCTAATTCTGCTGAGCTCACGTCGTGAGTTGCGACTAAGGTATTATCAATTACGAATTTTTCAATAATCCTTCTACCATTCAATTTCAAACAAGTATTTTCGGAAAACATGGATCTTGGGTGAAGGTAACCATGAACCATTGGCTCTGATACCACTGTTAGGTTTTCTACGCATCAAATACACTCTAAAACTAGGCAGCGGAAAAATCAAAACAACGATATACCTTAGTTTACATGCATCCTATGGATCTATGGCTTCATGCTAATTACATCAACCCTAGAAAGCATAAAATAGAAGAAGAAGACATACCTCTTATGTAGCCCTTGATCTCCATGCTTGAGATCTTGAACCTCTATAAAGTTGCTTGGATGACAGGACCCAAACCAGAATCCCTCTAATGGTATCACACCCAATGACACCAAAGAGTGGAATAAAAATAACTAGGAGAAGGGTCAATTTCCCAAACCCAAAGAGGGTTAGAAATTGTCCCTATGCGAGAAGGAAGAAGGGTTAGCGAATACTTCAAGCCAAGGTGCCAGGAGGAATGAAATCCTTAAGGCCCTATTTATAACCTTGGATGCCTTCTAGGGTTTTGTACTCGTTCCCATGTGGGATGGAGGCCTAACCACGAAATTTTACTCCTTTCCATATGGGATGGAGTGATTTTCATCCAACCCTAATTCCATAAAGGTTCTGGAACATTCCTGATTAACCAAATATCGATTAATGAGCATTCAACCCTTTAACTAATTCCCAAAATATAATTATAATTAGTTTCTAATTAATTATTAACCATAATAATTAATAAACCAATTTCTCCTTTATTTATTCTACTCAATTTGGGTCTTGAGGGCAACCCAAAAGGACCCTGTTATTATTAGAAGTATTAACAATAGTTAATGACCTTAGACACTATTCCAACAGTCAATCCCTTTGCGAGGGGACCTGCTGGGTTGTCCTCTAACGATATCCTCTTCACCACGAGGTGCCCTTCTTCTACTTGATGTATTATGAAGTGGTACGTTCTGTCAATATGCTTGGATCTACCATGATCTCTCAGTTCCTTGGTTAAGGCAATCGCCCCTTCATTATCGCAGAAAATCTCCATAGGCTCCTTTATGGAAGGAATAACTCCAAGCTCTCCAATGAAAGTTTTCAACCATATCGCCTCATTTGCTGCTTCGCTTGCTGATATGTAATCTGTTTCGCATGTTGAATCGGCTACAGTTTCTTGCTTGGAACTTTTCCATGTCACTGCTCCTCCATTCAGGGTAGATATCAAGCCCGACTGAGTGTGTAAATTATCTCTGTCGGTCTTAAAGTTGGCGTCACTATAACTTGTCAGTCTCAAGTCATCACTCCTACCAAGGTTAAGGACCCAATCCTTATTCCTCTATAGGGACTTAAGAATGTTCTTAACCGCAGTACAATGAGCTTTAACAGGGTTCCCTTGGTATCTGCTAACCATGATCAAAGCAAAGGCCACATCATGGCGAGTACAAGTCATAGCGTACATGATCCAACCAACTGCGGAAGCATATGGTACATGACTCATTTCTGCTATCTCAGCCTCGATACTTGGACTCGGATTCTTACTTAGTTTGGTATTGCCTTGGATAATTAGGTCACTTTTCTTGCAGTTCTCTATGCTGAAACGCTTCAACACCTTGTCCAAGTAGGTGCTTTGACTAAGTCCTATTAGTCTTTGACTTCTGTTTCTCAATATCCTTATCTCTAGGATATAAGCAGCTTCTCCGATGTCCTTCATAGCGAAACACTTCACAAGCCAAGACTTAACCTCCTGCAAGGTTGGGATTTCATTTCCTATGCGTAGTATGTCATCTACATACAATACCAGAAAGCTCACTATACTCCTACTAGCTTTGACATATACACAGGACTCATCCTCGCTTCTCGAAAATCCAAACTCTTTGACTTTCTCATCGAAACAAGGATTCCATCTGCGAGATGCTTGTTTCAACTCATAAATTGATTTCTCAAGCTTACACACACTATTAGGGTACTTTGCATTAACAAAACCCTCTAGATGACTCATGAAAACATCATCAACTAACTTTCCACTAAGGAAAGCGTTTTTGACATCCATTTCCCATATTTCATAATCATGAAATTCAGCTATGGCCAACATAACCCTTATAAATTTAAACTTCGCTAGAGGTGAGAAGGTCTCATCATAGTCAACTCCTGGAGTTTGAGTAAAGCCCTTCGCAACCAGTCGCGCCTTATATGTGTGTAAATTCCCATCCATGTCGGTCTTCTTTTTGAAGATCCATTTGCACCCGACTGTTATTCGACCTAGTACATTGTCAACCAAGTTCCAAACTTGATTGTCATACATGGACTGAATCTCGCTGTCCATTGCCTCTTTCCATTTAGCAGACTCGGGGCCTTCCATGGCTTCTTTGTAGTTGTTAGGTTCATCCATATAACACAGGTGGAACATTAGTTGTACTAGAACGCCTCAGAGGTACCGACTTGTCAATTGGTTCCACCGGAGTTTCCCCCTCGGGTTGATTGCTAGTGTTTGAGGTTCCTTCATCGCTTAACTCTTGAAGCTCTTCAAGGTCAATTTGCCTCTCAATGTCCCCTTAGCATATGAGTTCTCTCTCACAAAAGACTCCTCTTCTTGTAACGAAGACAACATTGTAACTCGGTCTATAGAAGAGATATCCAAAGGACTTTTGTAGGTAACCGATGAAAATACATCGCTCACTCCAAGGTTCGAGCTTGTCATGAGTCTCGCATCTCACGAAAGAATCGAACCCCCAAACTTTGATGTGGTCTAATGTGGGGACCTTCCCAATCCACATCTTGTGAGGTGTTTGGGAAACCTTTTTGGTAGGGACAAGATTAAGGATATGGGCGGCAGTCTCTAAGGTATACCCTCAGAATGAGATAGGTAAAGAAGCTCGACTCATCATGGAACGAACCATGTATAGCAAGGTTCTATTGCCCCTCTCAGCCACACCATTAAGTTGTGGTGTCCTAGGTGGCCTCAATTGTGAAACAACTCCAAATTCCTTAAGATAGTCAAGGAACTCGATACTAAGATACTCTCATCCTCGATCGGATCGCAGCATCTTTATCTTCCTGCCCAATTGATTCTCTAGTTCTTTCTTAAACTCTTTGAACTTTTCAAAGGTTTCTGACTTATGCCTGATTAAGTAGACATAACCATATATGTTGTAATCATCAGTAAAAGTCACAGAGAAGCGATTAGTATCCCTTGTGGCGGTTCTGAATGGTTCACATGCATCAGTGTGTATGAGATACAATAGACCTTCACCCCAATCACAAGTACCAGTGAAGGGGTGACTTGGTCGTCTTTCCATGTAAACAAGATTCGCAAGTTCATCCGAATTTAAGTCGAATGACTCCAAAACTCCATCCTTTTGAACTTGGGCTATGTGTTTCTTATTGACATGTCCAAGACAACAATGCAACAAGCATGCTTTATCCAAGTCATTGGAAGAATCAACGTGTAACACATTATTTCCTAGGTTATCTATAACATTCACAATTTCATATATACTATTTCAAGGTAATGTTTCAAAATAAAATACACCATTGTAATAAGAACTAATACCACCAATTTCATTATTAAAAGAAAAGGTAAAACCTTATTTGTACAAACTATGAAAGGAAATAATATTTCTTGCTATATCGGCCGAGTAACAATAATTATTCAAATTTAAATCTAAACCATTACTAAGCAATAAAGAATAAACTCCAATCATGGTCACAGCGACATTTTCCTATTTCACATGATTAAGTTTATCTTCTCATACTTTACATCCCTATTTCTTTTTAGTCCCTGCAAATCAGAACAAATGTGAAATCCACAACCTATATCAAGAACGCAAGAATTAGCATGTGATGAGTTTGTAGATTGAATAGTGTAAATACCTGAAAAGGAGGGTTTGATCTTCCCATCCTTTATGTCCTGCAAGTACTTGGGGTAGCTTCGTTTCTAGTCCCCTCTTTCATGAAAATGGAAGTAGTTAGCATCCTTCGGATTGGAGGAATTAGTAGAACCAACTTTGGTCCCACTAGAAGAGAATCCATCAAGTGACTTTCCCTTACGGCTCTTGGAGGGAGCGTTCCTCTTCTTTCGCTTCCCATGTCTGATTGCCAGAATAGGGAAATAAGTAGTAATAGTAGGAGTAGACACAACCGCTTTTCTTTTCAAGATGCTTTTTGCAGTCCTTAAAAGGCCTTGAAGCTTGCTAAGAGTGACCTCCTCCTTGTTCATATGATAGGTCATACAAAACTGATCATAACAAGAAGGTAAAGAGTGTAGAATAATATCTATGGCCAACTCTTCATCAAAATTGACATTCAATTTAAGCAAGCGATCCACTAATCACTGCATCTTTTGCAAGTGGGCCGTGGTGGTTTCACCAACCTTCATTTTGGTTGTGATCATGGAGGAAATGATCTCATACCTCTCCTTCAGAGCACTTTGATGGTATCTTTCCATCAAATCATGATACATTTAATAATTTTAGTAGTCCTCATAGGACTTCTGCAGCTCAATACTCATGGTAACAATCATTAGACACGACACCTTTGTTGTATTCCTCTCATGAGTAGTGGTTTCAGTGATTTTTTCAGGAGTAGCAGTGGTAACATCAATATCTTTAAGCTCTTTATCAAGGACATATTCTTTGTCCTCATAGTGAATAGCCATTCTGATGTTTCGAATCCAGTCATTGAAGTTCGAGCCATCAAAAATGACCCTCCCACATAGGTTCATGAAGGAGAAAGAGCCTGAAGGAATTGGTGTGGAAGCATTGTTAGGGATAGACATCTGAAAAGAAGAAGAATAAAGTTTAGATTAGATGATAATCCTTAATATTACACCCAATATGAAATATTAAGGCTAGGACCCAACACAATATTCTTCAATTACGAAGAGGGATGCCGTAATCTAATTGTAAAATATTTGAAGGTAGGTAAATGACGGTTTACCAATTTCCACCATGAAAAACAAAATAGATTATTAAGTTTAAACTGGTTTGAAATTCCTAGATATTTGAGATTCATTGAACTTTTCAATGGCATGTTTAAATCTCGGTGTGCCTTTCAAGTTTCTGAATGGGATGTCGAGGATCACAAACAAGGTGTGAATAACCATGAAAATTAACTTGGTACACCCAATGTTACAAATCACCTAATCAATGTGTCTTTTAACCACACACGCTCCATTGATCTATGATTAACACAAGGTTACCCTTTGCCACACATTGTCAGTTCCAGATTTGTGTGCCGGTTAACCATACACGCTCTACTAATGACTTAACAAGGTGCAAAGTGTAATTTCAACGATTAGCACCATTTTCACATTTTCCCTAAATTAACTAATATTGGGAATTTAATAAAAATTTAGTTACTTTATATTTATCAATATACTTTTAATGATAGAGAATTAATGTCCTATCCTACCCGTTCGGCTAACGACCTTCCACCAGTCAAGGAAGCGGTGGGTGAGGGTGGACACCCATTAAACCACCATTTTATAGGCAGTAACCTTATACCCCCCTCATATACCGACTTCGTGAATGAGGCCTATTAAGGGTAAGACTGAGTTGTTCTTATACACACACACACACACATATATATATATATATATATATATATATATATATATATATATTAAGCTTATAATACTATAAAATATAAAGGTTGAATTTTAAATTTTAAAACTTTAGGGTTTGGAATTAAAGTTTCATTTAATGCGACTTATCAAATTCCAAAACTTGAGGGCATGTTTTGAAACTTATCAAAACTCTTCACATTCATAACCTATGAGTTTAATTTGATTTTAATGAAGTGACCTTTCATTTTTCATAACTTGAGGACAAATTATGGAGGTCATTAAACATCATTTAGATCATTTTTCTAAAAACTAAATTATAACATGATTTATGATCTAACTAAACTCAAAATCAAGATAAGTCAACAATTTGAAAAATAGCTTTGTTTATCATATAAAAAGACAATTATTTTAAAACTTTGAAAATTATCTTGTGGTTGGATGAGTACAAGCACTACCATCATAAAAAACATTTCCAATGATCCAAAACAGTTTGTGCTAGTGTTCCTAATCCAAACCAGGCCAAGAAACTCGAAATTCTACAAACATGGCCTTTAACTCATCGAGTGCATGAAATGACTCGCCGAGTTTCCCTGTTTACTGAGTGGACTCGTCGAGTCTGTTGATCTACTCGGCAAGTTTACCAGTCAGAGGCAAAATTTTGACTTTTTTCAGCTTTGAAAAACTACTAAGCATCAAATATAATAGAAAACAATCCGAGGCTCTGATACCACTGTTGGGTTTGGAGCACTATAACACTCCTATGGTGCACATGCAACCCTAAATGCTTTAGATCTACGTTTTCTCTAATTATACATGCATTTTCATTTCCAAAGAATTCACCCTAGCTAGCATACAATTAAAGTTATATAATAAAACTTAGTTTGGATGCATACCTCTTGAGTAGGGTAGAGTTCTTGACCTTTGAAATCTTGAGCACCTCAAGTGTGATGCCTCTAATGGTTCATAAACACCAATATGCAATAGGAGGCTTTAAGAGAATAAAATACTTGACTCCAAAGAGTGTGTAGCCGATTTTGGCTTATGGGGTCTCTATTTATAATGTGGCAAATGCTAGGGTTACACTTTGTAAACCCTAATAACCCATTACTTTCCAAATTCTCATGCTCCATGGGTTTAAGGTCCACGGACTATCCATGGATTAGTTTAGCCCATAATCATGGATCATTAGCCCACATTCCAAGAACCATTGATTTACATAATCAATCCTCCTATATTTAATTAGTCTCTTTTGATCAAAAAATTAATTCCAAATTAATTCTTGATCAATAGTAATTCAATAATATTAATATATTATACTTGTAATATCTTAATAAATCACAAATAACCTTATTCTCAAAAATCCATCCTATCAAATTGCACTGGTGAAGGCAACCTAAAAGGACCATGCTACTATCAGGCCAAGTACATCCCAGTTACTATTATGGGCTTACACACCAAATCCAACAGTTACATATCTGAAAGGAGAGGTTATAGATCTGATATTTACTCTGGTGTGGCAACCACATTAAGGTATGAATTTTTAACCTTGAACTTCCATTGCTTTGATCTTCTTCTATGAAAATTTATGGCCATTATTAGCCTAGTTTGGTACCATTCTTGGTTTTGAGCATGATATGAAGATATGGCTTTAGATCTGGACATTTGAGGGCCTTTGGGGACTTAAAGTTGCCACCTTTATCAAGTATTGGCCCTCCTTCATGCTCTAAGTCCCTTGATAAGCTTTGATTAAGTGTTTTAGCCTTTGATTCCTTGCATGGATGTAAAGTTAGCAACTTTATGTGGTATCTTAACCCTAAGAGGTTGAATCTGTAGTTTGGGGCTTTAGATTCGACTGGAAAGGAGCTGAATATATTAAGACATGGGAAAATCGACGAGTTGCCCTGGCAACTCAATGATTTGGGGTGGGTTTTCCCACTTTCTGGATAATGAGCAAACTCGGCGAGCCAATGATATAACTCAACGAGTTGGCTAGGGTCTTTCTGGGTTTTCTGAACACTGAAGGAACTCGAGGAGCTACTAGATGCACTCGATGAGTGGGGTCAACAGGATTGTTGACTTAGACTTTGACCTTTGAATTTGGGTAAGTTAGTCCCAATGGGTGCTTGGAGTAAACCAAATTATAATGAATGAGATTATAGGATTAGAGTAAGGCCCGTAAGGGGTTGGGGCCCAATTTGGAAAACTGGGCCGTTGATAGATTTATGGACATTATAGTGCTAGACTTTTGTTTTGGGCTTGGGGCTTTGTTTTGGATCATACTGGGTTAGGGGTTGATTGGTCGCTTTACCTCATGTATGGATTAAGGATTATAGTATGGAACTCAATTGTTTATTGGGTTTTGTTTTGATAAGGACAGTTCGGGAGTTTGTCATCCAGCAGCTAGAGTTTTATCCGCGACACTTCAACAGTGTGAGGTGAGTCTCCCCACCATAAAAATGGGTCGAAGGCACCAAGGCTAGCCTATTTACCTAGTTGTGATGATTATTACAGATATGCTATCGATACATTATGTATTTACGTGAAGACCATACGGGGGTTCCTTTGGCAATTAGTTATATGTAGTATGCATGTTGTCTTCCTGACTCTTGCATGTAGTGGATATTTAGGAATGTGCTATCAATATGTTATGTATTTATACGAAGACCATGTGGGGGTTCCCATGGCCTATTTTATGATATGTGAGTTGTTGTTGATTATGTGAAATGTGATATGCTAGTAGCTTTTGTGATACTTGCATGGAAGACTCGGGGGGTTCTTGAGGCAGTTGGATATCAAACCATTGGGGGTTCCCATGGCATTTTAGTCTAATACCATGTGGGGGTTCCCACGGCATTGGTTGAGACCACGTGGGGGTTCCAGTGGCACTCGGTGTAAGACCTAGGATGGTTTCTGTAACGCCCGTAGATCCAGGCTAGTCAATTTAGAGACAATAAGTGTCGAAAATGACTTTTTGGCAAAAGATTATTTATAATAAATAGTCTTAACCAAGTTGTAGAATAGGTCTCAAGCTTCCCGTACATATAAAGAACGCCGAAATCCGAGTTATAACGAAGAAGTTATAGCCCGTCGAAGTTTTACGGCAAAACCGGCACGACACCGAGAAGCATAAATAGTGAAATTACGATAGAGCAAGATTTAGCCTTAGCAATCTAAACGAAAGTAGTAGAATATGTTAAACTAAGAGCGTCGATAAAAAGAATGCCCAAATCTGACTTCGTATAAGGAAGTTATGATTTTTCTAAGATTCGGCTTAGCAGTGCATGACCCGAAACTCAAATTTTAGTTCGAGCAGTTTTTGGCTTACGTGACCTAAATGAGAGTTGAAGATCTCATTAATAGGAACTCAACGATAAAAAGATGGACGAAAACGGATTCCGTATGAAGGATTTACGAATTCTTCGCGGTCATTTAGTAGTCTAAATGCCTCCTACTGTTAAATTCAAGATTGGTCGAGAATTAGCTAACAGAGTCTAAATGAAAGTTGTAGATCTTGATTTTACCTACACGTTGAAAAAAAGACCGTCAAAAACGGAGCTCGTATGCGAGAGTTATGATTTTTCTAAATTTGAAGGCTGATACGCGATAGGGGTGATGTGGCACCACCAGAATTGGACACGTGGCACCACCAGAAGGCTGCCACATGCACCAACTAAGTGAGTAGGTCCTCCTACTCGGCGAGTAGGTCAGTTAGCACCCCTATAAATAGAGGTGCTGGGTTCCCTCATTTCCTCACCCCTCAACCCACTTTTTTCTCTCTCTCTATACTCTCTCTCTCTCTCTAAGCTCCCTAACCCCCCTAAAAGCCTAGGTAAACCCCCTAGCACCCGAAGGAAGCCCCAAGGCTCCCGGAGTCCCAAGAAAATATCCTTTCGGCTCGGGAACGCTGCTCCAACGAAGCCCGGTTTTCGAGAAAACCTGTTGTAAGTAAGCTATGCCTACGCTATCTTTAGTATTGCTTATGTTTCAATATTGTAATGTTATTAGGACCTTATAATAAGTATTTGGTCTATTATTATGAGTTATATTGAGTGTTATTTAATGCTTATATAATAATAATAATAGCTAGACTATTAATTTGTCGCGGTTAACGTCAGACTAAACTCTAGTGGTAATGATACTAGGTTTTGTCGAGGAAGTTGTTTTAAGAGTAACGAGGTGCTATCTGAGTGCCGAGTCACCACCTTCCCAGGTGAGTGCATAGTCCCTTTCATGAACATGATTTTAATACAAGTATTGATTCAAGTATTAATTATATGTTTATGTGTGAGTTAATTGATGTTGCCTGAAATACATGTTAAAGAACATACCTGATTATATATGATGATTTAGGATGAAGAGTAAACCTAAATTAATTATGAGGAATATTGGTTCGTATTTTCTTACGAGTACGAGTGACTTATACTCTGAGAATAGAACTTTAGTATATGTCATTGATCCGAGAGCATGGATTAGACATAGTCATTGTCCCTAGTCCGAGAGTATGGATTAGGCATAATCATTCATCATTAATCTGAGAGTATGGATTAGTCATTTGTCCTTAGTCCGAAAGTATGGATTAGGTAAAGTCGTTCATTTCTGATCCGGGAGTATGGATTAGGTAAAACGGCTAACCTTAGGTCCGAGAATATGGATAGTCTCGTTGTGAGGATCGACGGGGTGGGATAAGAGTTGTTTATATATGGTGAAATGGTATATTTTGTGAGTTTAAACTATATATATGGTATAACATTGTGGGATTGAAATCCCTATGTACTCACCAGGTTTCCCAACCTGACCCACTCAGTTTATTTATATCACAGGTGTTGATATGAAGTCACATTACACTGAGAGATTTAAAAGAGATGTAGATCACTAGAGTAAATGAATGTAAGTTCTGTTTATGCTTATGTTTTTGTATTGACGATGACATCCCAAATGTTTTAAAAGTGAATAAAAATATATTTCTTAAGAAATGCTTTCATAACGCGATTATCATGTTTTTCTGGGAACAAATTCCGCAACATTTTTATTAAAAGAGATACTTTGATTTTTATAAAGCATAAACAAAATCGGTCTTTTCTGGCCGTAAAAATGGGGATGTCACAGTTTCCATGGGATCCTGGTATGCTTGTATGTTTAGTTTGCATGATATTTCCTTAGTTAGGTAAGACCATGTGGATATTTCCATGGCAGTTAGTGAAGACCATGTGGGGGGTTCCCATGGCAGTTGGTGGAAACCATTTGCGGGTTCCCATGGCAGGTAGTTAGGACCACATGGTGGTTTCTAGTGGCACCCGGTGTAAGACCTTGGAGGGTTTCCAGGGTATCCTTATATGTTTGCATGTTTAGCTTATATGTTTGGATGTATGCTTTGATTGGTAGCTGATGAAGACCATGTGCGGGTTCCCATGGCAGGTAGTTAACACCGTGTAGGGGTTTCCAGTGGAACTTGGTGTAAGACCTTGGATGGTTTCCATGCCATCCCTATAGGTTTATATGCATAGTTTATGTAATTGATCTGATGTATGTGATTATGTGTATAAGACCTTCGATGGTTTCCATGGCATCCTTATATGTGTATATGCATGGTTTATGTAATTGATATGGTTTATTTGATTATGTGGGGTATGCTATGGCGAACTCACTAAGCTTCGTACTTACAGTTTTGTTTATGGTTACAGGTATCGTCGGTTTGACAAAGAAGGGCGCGACTTGATCGCAACGCACACACCCATGGTTTCTACAATATTTGATTTTGGGATGAGCTCTGATAAATGTTTTTAATTAGCAAATATTTTTGAAAGCTTGGATTTAAAAGATATATGAGTTTTGACTGTATTGAAAAATGAAATTTTTACCCTTGATTTTTGGGTCATTACAAGTTGGTATCAGAACCTTGGTTTGAGGGATTCAGACATACTTTTGATTGTGTTGAACTAAAATTGAGGATCTGTAAAGTTTTCAAAAAGAAAAATGTATTCAAGGAAAAAGTTTTCTAAGACAAGAAAGGGTGTGGTGCATGCAATCAGCCGAGCTCAATTAAGTTTCCCCAGAATACCCAAATATGTTACCTGTTATGACTTGATTTATGAATCTGAGAATCACATGCTAGTTAGGGCTATGAGAAATGTCTTTATATGTTGTATGAGTTGGTAGAATTGTATGCTAGTGCTGAGTAGTCAGCGATAGATTTGCCTGATACGTGATGCTTGTAGCCTTGGAGATATTGTATGATATGTTGGAATGAGAATGACTATTGGTATCAGTAACTACTAAGTGTATGATTTAAAAATTGTATATGGTTAAGATCTTATAGCCTTAGAATAATGTATTTGGCCTTATATATTTTTCTATGTATAATTTGCATGCATAAGGCAGCTGATAGTGAGGGTGGATGTGGACATCTTGAGTTGTGGTATGTGGGCCGAATGTTCTATGATAGTTTATGGGTTGGATATTACCCTAGGGTAAGCCTAGGATGAGATTAGTGATAGGAGTCACCTGATTGCGAATTGTATGTGTGGATAGAATTGCATGATTGGAGTATGTTGGTTAGTTTTCCATTGTTTGAATGTTGCTTGCTTTGTGCGTTGTAGGACTCTTAGAGTGATGGACTAAGTGAATGTGCTAATTCACATGTGCTATAGGCTAGATAATCTTAGAGTGATGGACTTGACCCTATTGCACAACTCTTGTCTGAGTCCAACCGTTCTAGGGTTGAGACTTTTACTCGAAGGATTATTTGATCTCTATTGCATGTGGCTATATTTATGAGGTACCTAGTTGACATTAATGGGAATCCTTCAGCAGCTGAAGGCAGGGTGAGGTTGGGAACCTAGGGGTAGCCTAGGAGTTGCATTGGTGGGTGTTGTGCTACTTTTAGCAGTATTTAGTGCATTAGTGGAGTAGGTGACTTAGAGAATTCGGGAGGATTGCTGAGGAAAGTATGCATAGGTGTGAAAGGTAGTATTGGGCCCATACTATTGAAAGCATAGGATCCATACTCGAAGCGGTGAGAGTCTTGGAGAATCTAAGAAGCCTATTCGAAGGAGAATTCTTGGTTATGATTGGTTCATGGGGATAACTGTTATGAAGAATGCGGATGAGAACGCAAGGGGAAGGACCAGGGTTTGGTCTCGACTCTGGTGGCGAGCCAGTTAGCAGAAGGACCGCCAGGATTTGAGTTCACCTTCGATCTCTTGTAAGGTTTGCAAGGATTGATTGAGTGATCTATTGTAGTTTCGGGATTGGAGACTATGTCTTGGGAGTAGTGTTTGCTCGGTTTAGGGCAGAGGTTGCTTCAGCTACTGTAGTTCATTCGTGAACGATTGATCAGGTGAATGTGTCTGGGTGCGAGACCTTGAATGATAGGATTTCTAGAGCTCGAGAGCAGGAGACTGATTTGGAGCACATTAGGAAGAGGGGACCAGATTAGGTGCATATATTGGAGGGTCCCCAGGAAGAGACCCAAGATTTCAGATCAACTTTTGAGAGACCAGCAGGGCCAGTGTAGCACAAGCGGGAAACCGTACGATGGAATTATTGCTCCAGGACTATGGGTTGCTACAAACTTAGCAGGATTTATCGTGTCAGCAAGTGACATTGTGAGTGGATGTTCGACTTAGGGTGTGTTAGGATGAAAATCCTTCAAGATCATTTAGATTCAAAACAATTAAAACAAGAACACAACGATGATTCAAAGAATGTCGAATGATTAAGTGTTAGGCCTCAACAGAACTCTATGAAGAATTGCTACTGTAGAGGCGTGATTAGGGTTACATCGTAATGATCAGAGTTAACTAAAATATGATTCATGCATGTATCTTAAATACTCTAACCCTAGAAATAAATACAAGTGGACAGGCCCAACTCGTTAAAACAAAAGACTAAACTAAAAGCCCAATGATGCAACATCTAATACCCAAAAATCTCCCCCTTTGCGTCTATTGAGGCCTAAACACATTAACCTTGAATTCGCTTCTGAACTTCGTAAACTTTGGGAATAATGCCAAAAATGCTATGTCAAATTTGCATGTACCATAAAATCATATCAGTGAAGCACTTGAGATCATCCTTACTGTTGCGTTTGAATTTCTTCACTAAGTCCAGGATATATTGAAGGAAGGATGTAGTGTACAAATTCCTGTCGGAAAGGAAGAAGCATCCCCTACGAAAGTTTGCACCAGTTCGTTCCCTAGCTTGATACACCACATACCATTCCCTACTTTAAATCATCCCTAACTTTATCTTTTCAAATTCTTTTGGATATTCCTTACAAATAGAAGAAGGCTTCTTTCATAACACTGCAGCTACCTCAACATCCATTTCCCCAATCTCTTCAATGTAAGACTTGATCATTATCTGGAGATGAGACATGACAAGTTCATATTTTTCTTTGTCTTTCAGCAGCATATTGTAAAGAACGAGCCAGTCATTGGGGTTAAGACAAGGTAAGTCTGCGAGAGTGAACTCATAGCATTGACTGGTTGAACCTCTTTCTACTTTGAACTTCGCATTCGGAAAGCTGTCAGTCTCAATTGGTCTTGTGACTTTCACACCTGTTATTTTGCTCAAGGACCATGTCTTGTATTGCGACTTCATATTCTTCAGATAAAAAGAGAACAACATCTGATCATCCCTACTATCTATGAGTGCAACATTCGCAACCTTCACAAAAGCACGAAACCTAAAATCCTTTGGAGTAATTGGTAGATCTAGTTGCGAATCTTGTGTGTTTTGAAGATCAAATGACACAATTGGATCTAACCAATATTGGTTGGGTAAATCAACAACATCATTCTGGATTCTCTTCATGGTCCACTTGGGGAATAAAAGCTTCTTGCTTTGAAGAGTGGCCTGAGCCTCTTTCTCATCTCCTTCTTTCTCTTCAGCCTCTCAGATGATTCGTTGGTGCTCATCCATTTCAGTTTCATGATCCTTTCACCTTTTAAGCTCATTTTCATCCAGCTCTTCTTCTTCTTCACTATTATCGACGATGGGATCGTTACAGAACAATGTTTCCTTGCCTTTTGGTTCTTGCTTGACAACAAGCTTAACTGGGGCAACATGTTTAATTGGAGCTTTGGGATCTTCTTTTCTTTCTTTTCATGACCCACCATACATACCTTCTCCCCCTTGTTTCTAATTAAATCTTTGATGCGAAACACCTTCTAGACTTTGAAGCATAGGAAAAACGGGTCACACTTTCTCATGCACATGCTTTCGGACTGTGATGGTGAGCATTGAGTCCCTGGTCTCAAGGATATCAAAGAGCATGCCTATAAGATCCGTAATACATCTTCGCATGACAGCTCCCTCAGATAACAAATCATTGACGTTTCTATGAAGCTTCCAGTTTTGCAAGAGAGTCCGTGATGATACCGTCCTTTGCCAATTCATCTTGAAGTTTGGAAACTTGAGAGGAGATGGAGGTTTGAAATGCTTCATGGTCAGTTTTTAGACCAGTACGAATTTCTTGCAATTCTGTCTTCTCAGATTTGAAGAGAGAACCAAGAATCTTTAGAGCATCATTGGTTACAGTGGTATTGGAATTGAAGGTTCTTTGGAAATTCTCCATGAAGGTAGTAGTGTCAGTAATTAGTCTATCGACTTTTTTGTTCGTAGTCTTGAAAACTTCAGCAAAATCAGCAACCGCTTTATTCATCTTTGCAGCATTAGCAGAATGCTCCTTAGTGATTCTATCAAAGAGAGTCTCAACTACTACTTTAGAGTATGCGTTCGAAGACGATTACTAGGAAGCGAGAAGTAGTTGATCAATCTTTTCATATAGGGACTGAAGTTGCCCTTTCGAAACAGGTACATTATCTTCACTCTCAGTCTGTATTTGGAAAGGACTGTAAGTGAATCCCCCAAGATCTTCGTCTTTAGCATCATAAAAGATCATATCCGGGTCATCTCGGTTAAAAGGGGAAACAGAAGGTGAAATATGGTTGAAAAACCTGAAGCTTTAGCCCCTGTATCAGATATAATGACTGAAATAAGAGGTGTGGTAGATGTAGTAGGTGGAACTATAGAATTAATGAACATTAGGGTAGAAAGAGGAATGCTAGTTTGTTGTTGTGAAGAGACAGGTGGAGGGCATGGTGCAATGGTAATCAGGATAGAGGTAGTTTTAGGTGAAGGAGGAGGAGAACGAACTGAATCGTTAAAAGTTTGAGTTACCTCGGGATTTGATGTCTCTTCTTTGTTGTGAACATTTTCATCCTCGTTGCGAACGTTATCATACTCCTCGACACGAATGTTTGACATAGTATCAGACTCTGAACCTTTGCTTGCACTTTTAGTGGGGGTCTTTCGCTTGCGAGCAGGCTGCTTTCGCCTTTTTGGATTTGCTATAGAATGAGCTGTTTCGCCTTTCGCTTCTTTGGAGTAACAGTTGGCTCAGCGGGACCCTCAGTCGTTTGCTTTTTCTTACCTCCTTTTTTCACCTTGCATCTTCTTCAATTGTTGTGCGCATCTCATGAGTAATGGTGCGGCGCCTGAAGATGACTCCTGCATAATTTTACTTGCAGCTAGCACACACCGAAACATTGTCTCTGGAATAGAGCCAGCAAAGGAAAACTTCAAGCTTTTAGCAATGTTGATCTTGGTTATATGAAAAGTGACAATCGAGGAAATCAGTGGATCTTGCATCATGGGGATTTGGTGTCTTTCAATTGCCCGTTGAACAACAATAGTCCAAAATCGAGCACAAGAAGTCTCACTGTGTCGAGTCGTGGAATGAGTACTTTGCACCAGTGATTTGATGCCATGGTAAAGACCATACATAGGAGTCATAAACAGCTTACTGGCACAGTCAGAACCATTGATTCTTTCAGAGAAAGCTTTGAAAATAAGATTAAATAGACCATTCCATTGAGGAGGCAAGTTGGGTTTTCTGAACATTGAGATAGAAGGAGTGATATCTTTATACCCCATCTCATAGAACATCTCCACAATATCTGCGATGGAGATTTAGTATCGATTCTCCATAGATTCATCGTATGTAAGAACTAACAGAGAACAAAACCTTGACTTGGTGATAGAAGTTTTCTAGTCAGAGATTTCAAATGTGATGTGTTCTTCTTCCTTGATGTATGATGCTGAGGAATAAGCCTTCAAGAGTAGAGACATTGGGACACAGTCAACCTTAGTTAAGGCAGTGACTAGAGGGGATTACTTCAAGCATTCAATGATTGGTAACATGAAAGAATCGTACTCGAAGGGAGACAAATCAAGAATTAAGTTTTGATTTTGTTCGATGGCAAGTAGTGACGAGTGAGCGGTCTGATCATGAACTAAGGAAGAAATGTCCATTGTTGTAGGTTTACGAAGAAGAAGAACAAGAGAGAGAAATCGTCGTTCGGGTTCTTGAGAGAATTGGTAGAGATAAAAAGTAATGTTGTAGATGAAAATTCCTTTTATATGATTATGCAAGAGAGAGAATTTGAAGCGTTGATTGATCGATTCCCTATGAAACAGCGCCTGAACAAGCGGGATTTGTCAACACTAGACCCAATAAAGGTGTCAGGCGGCGTGATACTTGGAAGCGTTTCAAATCCCATGTGCCTAATTTCGAAATTTTATCTACCACAAGTCGCGTCATCATTATCTTGTTCTCATCCTTTCAATCTCCAATCTTTTCAGTAAATACTCATACATCCTATCACATTTGAGACACAAGGTAACTTGTGTGTATAAAACCAAACATCATTGAATCTGCAAAACTGAAAATGCCATAAGTACCTTGAACAAGTCTTTAGGAATATTAGAGACATTTTTGTGCAAGAGTGTCAAAGATGAAGAAATAAAACAACAATTTTATGTGGGATTTTGTGATGTCTCAGTAAAGACACTAAACTGTGGATGCTGGGAAAAGATCTTTTCCTTCAAAGTCAAGAGAGACTAAGAAGTGTTTATGTAATTTCCCGTTGAAATACGATCAAATGTTTAATAAGAAACATTGAAAGGCATATTTTAATTAGGCTTAATGGGTGGCTAAATCTCCAACCAAACAACGAACTTGATATAAGTACAAACGTTGGATGATGTACTTGTGTGACCAGTGTAGGAAGTTAAACGAGTAGGTTTTGAATTATTTTAGTGACAAGATTAAACTTTGAAATCTCAAAAAAAAATGGATCTTGTGGGAAAAAAGTGACTTGGAACCAGAACACTTCATAAAGATCTCGCAAAAGAAAAAGAGATTCCTTGTTACGGACCACGAAAGTGGCTTTCTTTAAATCCAATGTGAATATCTTGAACATTTAATTGTTCACCATCAATCCATTTAAGTGTGTTAGATTTTGGGTTTCACGCAGTTCGTGGTGATTGAAGCTAAGATCATTAACACAAAAGTTGTGTAACCATAAACCTCAGTGGCATTGTTGAGAGTCTCAAGGGTTACATTTATGAGTGGGAAGGCAATGGAGAAGTGTGAAGATGGTTCCAGAGAAACAAATGTACCTCTGCTATACGAAAGTGACTAAGGAGATAACTCTTAACTTAAAGTGAGAAGAGTAAGGTAGCTCATGACTAATGTGAATTTAATAGCCTGGTTGGGAAGAAATGAATGGAAGATTCGATTCATTAAGGCTTCACATCGAGTCCATTGAGGCTTTGGACTACATACAACAGCATGCTTCTAGGGACATTTAGCTCATTCATAGATAAAGAAATTTATACCTTCCCCATCACACGAATTGAGAGATATAACGAACATGATCCTTCTTGATCTTGGTATGTGTCTAAGATATTTTTGGTGTTTTATGATATATGAAAATAAGAGAAAGAAAAAGAAACAAAATAAAATAATTTTGCAATCTTGAAATTTTTTGAAAGAGAAGAAAAATATTTTTGAATTTTGACAAAAATAAAATTTAAAGACATAATATACAAAGTAAAGAAAAATAATTTCAGACAACACAAAAACAAAAAAATTGATGCAAATTGGGGCAAACGTTCATGTCAATTCGTGTTCCGGAAAAACTGGAAACGAATTAGAGCGAGCGCTCGCGCCAATTCGCATAACAAGAATAAAAAAACAAAAGTGGTATCGAACAAAACAAAAGAAAATCATTATACATAAAGTACAAAGGGATATTGGTAAAACTGAACCACACATGAACAGTGGACTGTGAGTCACTACAAGCATTCACATCGATTCGCATCGACAACTTTATTAAAGAGAAGGTGGTTTTGGTATAGATTCAGCTTCCATCAATGCTAGGCCTTGAAGAAGTCTGTTGAAGGTTGTCTCAGGTATGGCTTTCGTGAATATGTCAGCTAACTGATCAGAGGATCTTACGAAATGAATTTTAGTGTTGCCATCTTCGACGTGATCCTTAATGAAATGGTACATCAATGCTATTTTTTTCGTCTTTGAGTGTTGCACTGGGTTGTCACAAATGTTAATAGCACTTTCGGAGTCACAATATAGTGGGATCCGTTTCATGCTTAAGCCATAGTCACGAAGCTGAATTTGAATCCAAATGACTTGAGATGTACATGAGGCAGCAACTATATATTTAGCTTCAACTGTTGACAAGGACACACATGTTTGCTTCTTGGATTGCCAACTGACAAGCTTGCCATCTGGAAATTGGCATCCTCCAGCTGTGTTTTTTCTATCTAATCCACATCCCCCGAGGTCAGCATCCAAAAATGCTTGTACGAAGAAGCCTGATTTCATAGGGTACCACATGCCAAGCGATGAAGTTTGTTTCAAGTATCTGAAGATACTCCTGACGGCCACTATATGAGGTTTGTGATGATTTGCTTGGAACCTAGCACAATAACAAACGGAAAACATAATATCTAGTCCACTAGTTTTTAGATACATCAATGATCCAATCATTTGACGATAAAGGGTCATATCAGTGACTGGTTTTTCCATAGATGGAGTTAGTTTCATTCTGAATGCCATTGGAACCTTCAATTTAGAGTCTCCCACCATGCCAAACTTAGTCAATAATGTCTTCATATATGCTTCCTGATTTATAAAAACACCTTCTTGTCCCTATCTTATATTCAATCCAAGGAAAAAGTTAATTGGACCCATGTAGCTCATCTCAAACTTAGTTTCCATCAACTTTCGAAATTCAGTTGTTAAGCTGGAATTCGTAGAAATGAAAATGATGTCATCAACATAAATTTGGACAATCATCAAGTAGTCACCCTCTTTCTTGCGAAAGAAGGTTGGGTCAACCAAACCTTGTTTAAATTTGGACATTTTAAGGAAACGAGTGAGTGTTTCATACCAGGCTCTTGGAGCTTGCTTGAGGCCATAGACTGCCTTGTCTAAGATGTAGCAGTGATTGGGATACTTCTCGTTTATGAACCCAGGTGGTTGTTCCACGTATCCAGTCTCTTCTAATTCTCCGTTCAAGAAAGCACATTGAACATCCATTTGAAACACCTCGATGTTCTTGTGGGTTGCGTATGCCAAGAAGATGTGAACGGATTCCAAACTTGCAACAGGTGCGCAAGTTTCCTTGTAGTCGATTCCTTTTTCCTGACAATACCCCTTAACCACGAGTCTCACCTTGTTTCTTATAACATTCCCTTCTATATCCATTTTTTTTTACGAAACACCCATTTTAAACCCACAACTAATGCATATGAAGGAGTTGGAATTAGCCTCCAAACTTTGTTTCGTTCAAACTCGTTGAGTTCGTCTTGCACTGGTTGCCCCAATCAGAATGATCGAGA
This sequence comes from Lactuca serriola, assembly GCF_051521515.1. Lineage (NCBI taxonomy): Eukaryota > Viridiplantae > Streptophyta > Magnoliopsida > Asterales > Asteraceae > Lactuca > Lactuca serriola. The sequence goes on along the minus strand of NC_136415.1, from coordinate 255,516,992 downwards.
GCAACATTAACTATTTTGGGTTCAAGTTTGGAAACGAATGAGTTAAGCATACAAAATTCCACTTTAGAGAATAATGCAATGTGTTTCGCTTTATCTGATATCTCGTAAGAACACTTGTAGAAGATTCACCAATAACTTGTGTTTTCGGGTGATCTCTGGTCCATTTCGTTAGTGGAGGATAGTTTGGATCATAGGAGGGATCCAATTCAGCATTTAATTCTTCGAATTCTGATTGCACATCTGAATCGTCATTCGCATCTTTATTCTCCCCCTCGAATGACAAGAGATCCTCTTCTTCAAGAATTGAAGAATCCCCTATGAATGGAGGTTTGTGAGTCATTGTGGGTGGTGAGTCATTTGTATCAGAGGATGGGTTAGAAGAAAGAGACGAATTATAACCCTCCCTGCGATGGAATTTACGTATCCTATGGTGTAGGTTGCTCTTCCTGAGGACTTGCATCGGCGTTAGAATTCTCCCCTTGGAATGTAATTCTCGTGCCTTGAAGTACTTTCATAGTTGATGGTTGATTGTGCATGTCTTTCGCAGCGTCATCAATTATCTTCTTAAATTCATTTATGTTGTTGTCAGCTGCTTTTGCTTCAAATGTGATAGCCTTCTCTGGCTCATAAAAGAGTAGCATGAATTCGTCATACAGATTGGAGATTGGAACAGTGGTTGGACTTGGCTTAGGAAAAATTTTCTCCGATTGACTCACTTTTGATTGAATCCTCTTCAATTAGTTGTCATCGAACGTAACATAGTAGGTTCCTTCCATCTTCATTGAGCGTTTTTTGAGAACCCTATATGCCTTGGAGGTCAGCAAATATCCCAAAAATATACCCTCGTCAACTTTCGCATCGAATTTGTTTCGTTATTCCTTGGAATTAAAGATAAAATACCTGAAACCAAATAAATGGAAAAACTTAACACTAGGTTTATGATTATTTATGATTTCAAAAGGAGTAATGGAGAATTGCTTATTCAGAATAGATCTATTTTGGGTGAAACATGCAGTCACGATAGCATCCGCCCAGAAGTGGAGATGTAGACATGCGAAAGTGAGCATAGTTCGTGTAGCTTCACACAAAGAGAGGTTTCACCTTTCAACTACACCATTTTGTTGTGGAGTGTAGGGAGCATAAAAGTTGTGTGAGACTCCCTTTTTAGCAAGAAATTCTTTAAACACTTGGTTTTTGAATTCTAGCCCATTATCGTTGCGAACAATGCGAACTAGCTTTCGTAGTTGAAGCTCAATTTTCTTTATAAAATCTTTGAGTTTAGGAGTAGCTTCATATTTATGTTTAAGAAAATACACCCAAGTGAAACGTGAAAAATCATGAACTATTACAAGAATGTATTGATTACCACCAACACTTTCAATTGCAGAAGGTCCATAAAGGTCAATATGTAGAAGCTCCAATGGTTCAATGACTTTCGTGTTTACTATGGTTGGATGACTTTTCTTGCTTTGCATCCCCATCTCACATGCTGCACACAAATGATCTTTATCATATTTCAAGAGAGGAAGCCCTCGCACATGATCACAAAGAACAAGCTAGTTGATGTCTTTGAAGTTGAGGTGCGAAAGTCTTATATGCCATAGCCAGCTACCATCAGAGCGAGCTTTCGTAAGCAAGCATATTGCAGGTTTCCCTTGTATCGGGTTCAGATTCAAAGGATTCATTTCTCCTTTTCATTACAACTTTAAGAGAATTGCTTTCGTTTTCTTTTCTATTATCTCGGATCCTTCATCGACAAAGGATACTTTCAAGCCCGTCCCTACAACCAATTGTGAAACACTAATTAGGTTGTGTTGTAAGCCTTTTACATATGCCACCTTACGAATCGAAAAATCTCCGTTTGTTATCATCCCATAGCCTTTGATCTTTTCAAACGAGTTGTTTCCATACTTCATATTTCCACCATCTTTAAGAGCACGAAATTCTCGCAGTTCTTCCTTCCTTCAAATCATGTGACGTGAGAAGCCACTGTCGATATACCATTCAAAGTCGAATTGCTCGTCACAAATTACCTGCAAAAATCAAGCAGATTTAGGAACCCAAAGTTTCTTGGGTCCTTGTGAGCCTCTTAGAGAAAGGGGAAAGGTAATTGCATGATCAACCATATAAGTTCGTTTAACTAATGTGGTTTCATCTTTCTTAGTTATGGTGAAAACTTTTACTTTATTATTTTTCATTTTCGTTTCTTTAGAATCATATTTGTTTTGTTTATTTTTTATTTGATTTTTGACGAAATCTTTCTCTACTTTCTTTGATTGAGTAGTCGATTTCTTGGTTTGAGATTCAGAATCCGAGACTAACTTTCCCTTTCCTTTGACATCTTTGAACGAAGCCTTTGTGGGTTGAGAATGATGAGATTTTTGTTTCTCAATGGGCTTCTTTGAAAGAAAAGATTTTTGAACAATGTTTCTTTTTGGTTTCTACGGATTGCAAGTATGACAGTGCGAACATTGACTGAGATTCTCATACGAACGAGCTTTCTCGATTTTGTTGGCAGATCTTTCTTTGCGAATATAGTTGGAATTTGGGATTGCCAAAATTGCTTCCTTTCATTGAGATTTCTCTGATATCTCCTATTTCTTTGACGATTTCGCTCTGCGAGTTGTTCAGAGGACTTGCGAATATTTGCCTTGGGTTTCATTTTTCTTACACAAGATTCGTCCTTTTGAGGTTCACTTGAACCTTCCTTTGTAGTACTTGGACTTCCTTTCTCAGAGATTAAACAATTTTTCAGTGGTTCTGCCATATATCTTGATTTCACTCTCCACGAGGTTCTTTCAGAAAGACCCTTCGTTTCTTCTACATTATTTATAGGAGCAGACCAGAAGAACTCATCGCAACCATCTTTGTTATCTTCGTTGACGATGGACGTTAGTTCAACTATTTGATTTTTGTCCAGCCCTTTAGTAGCAAACACTTGATTAGAGACATTTTGCACTTTGGCAAAAACCGTTTCCTTATCATTTAAAATTTTAGGTTTGTTTTGAGAAATACATGGGAATTTAACCGAATTTTAAGAAATCAAAGCTTTCACAGGTTCAGTTTCGTTTTTAAAAAAACTCTGAGCAATCCACCTCATCCTCTACAGAAATTTCACTCATATCACTGTCCTAAAAAAACTCTGAGCAATCCACCTCATCCTCTACAGAAATTTCACTCATATCACTATCCTTATCGAATTCAGATGTGTTTTCAAGATTTATCTTATTTTCTGAACTCAATTTGGCACTCAATGAGTCGAATTTCTGTATAGTATCAGATTTAATATGCTTCTTATCGTTTTCATCCAAAAGTTGTTTTAACATGTTTTGTGGTCTTTGGACTTAATGTATGATTCAATTCGTTCCAGTCCTACCCTGTAAGCATCAGAAGTCTCGTATGACGAGACGATGGATTCGCACTTATAACAATCGGTCTCAATTTCCTCTTCTTTTAATTTGAGAAACGGTAAAATCATCTTGTGAATTTTCTCACCAATATCACAGTCAAGGTGCAATTGAGTAATGTTAAAATAGAGCCTTTTAGAAATCAAGCAAAAAATGTTACGTTGTTTTAAAAGCATCAAATTGTCTCACAGTAAGTAAATTAACTGATCCCTAGACTTAGACAAATCTAACTCGATCTTCTCAATCCATATTCGTCTCTCATTGCTTTTCGACGAAATGCTACTAATTTGATCAATTAGGTTAGAGTTTGTCAAACGGGTCCTTTTTAAACTATCACTAATATTTGAAAAAGTAAATTTTATGTCATTTTATTTAGTTTTGTATCTAGACACATGTATATTGAGAGATTCAAGAATTAGATTTACCTTGTTAATCAGCTGTTCACATTCGTTGATTTGTTCAGGAACTGGTCTTGTAGTGAAACAACTATCTTCTCTTCTTCCACTCCTAGTATCATTCTCCTATGTCTATGACCCATCACTTGTAACCATCAAACAACTTCCTACAAACCGCGAACTCTCCTCTTTCGCAACGAACGCCCTGTCGTGTGTGGGCCTGCGAACCTCTTCATCTTCCGAGTCAGCTGACCAGATTTCAACTCCTCCAAACTCTTTTTTTGCCACATTTCCTGCACAATCAAAGCAGGCATAGAGTTATTAGTAGTATTCTTCTTCTTGATTTCCTCTAGCTTTCGCATGTGGTAAGCCTCATCATATTCTCCTTCTTTCCTCACATTCAACCTTCTCAGCATACACTCCTTGGCCAAATGGTTTTTGCCACGATAATAGTTGCAGTCATAGCCAGAGACACCAATGAAATTTTTCTCCTTTTTCTCTTCCTCCTTTTGAGAAGCACTTTTATTCTCCTCCTTCACTTTTTCTGAGCGGTAACTGCCTTGCCAGTTTCGGTTTTTGTTTGATGGAAATTTCTTCCTTGCGAACCACTTGGGATTTGAAACCATCAAAGCACACTCCTCTTTTGTAAGATCACATTCAGAGTGATCAGACTTAGACTCATCCTCTGTAACTGTCTTGCCATTTATAACAAGAGCTAGAGACCCCATACCAGAAACAACTTTTGCTTCTTTCGACACCTCACTTTCATGTGCCTTAAGAGTCCCAACAAGCTTGGCTAAAGTGAAACTATTAAACCGTTCATGCGCTTTAATAGTAGAGACCACTGCCATCCACTCAGTTCTAATCCCATTCATGAGAGTAACATTTTTCTCGATCACCTCACATCTAATACCATGTTTCATCATCTTGCTAAGGAGATGATTGTAGCGATTGAATGTTTGGCTCAGATTTTCTTCTAGCTTTTTGGCGAAAGCACCAAACTCCGAAAGCATGAGTGTTTGTGTAGAATACTCAAGATCTGCATCAGTGGAGAAAGTTCCTTGAGCCAATCCTAAATGTCTTTCAGAATATCACATGAACCAACTAGACGAAAAGTATCAGCCTGCAAACCGAATCTAATGATCCTCATTCCTTTGACGTTGGTGATTAGTTTCTCTTTCACGTCTTGAGGAATATCCTTCACATCAAGGAGCATCTAGTTGTATTCCTTCTGAGTTGTGATAGTTCTTTTGGTCTCTGTATGAACAAATGGACCTAGAGTAATGACTTCCCTTATCAAATAACCATTATCATCTGAACCGAGAACGTAATCTTCAAAATGAAGCGTCCAAACTTCATATTTATGAGGGAATAGAATTGGGATCCTTGTTGTTGATTCAATACTGCTTGAAATATTTAAGGAGTTTATGTTTGAATCGTCGTGCTGCATGATGATAAGATCTATATTACATATTATGAATCAGATGTGTAAACTACGATAGATTATAGGGTAATATCAAGATCATTTTATGTTGTCAAAAACACAATAAAGATGACCAAACAAGATCGTATATTAACGGAAACCCTAATAACTCGATAAACAGAAGAGATGCGTATAGATTACACAGTCTCCTATTTTGATACCAATTGTAAGGATGAAAATCCTTCAATATCGTTTAGATTCAAAACAAGTAAAACAAGAACAAAATGATGATTCAAAGAATGTCGAATGATTAAGTGTCACGCCTTAGAAGATCTCTATGAAGAATTGCTACTGTAGAGACGTGATTAGGGTTACAGCGTAATGATCAGAGTTAACTAAAATATGATGCATGTATGCATCTTAAATACTCTAACCCTAGAAATAAATATGAGTGGACAGGCCAAACACGTTAATACAAAAGACTAAACTAAAAGCCCAATGACACAAAATTTAATATCCAATAGGGTGTCCAATCTGATAGATCAGTTGTAAGATTTTGGACAGTTGTGATGAGGCTAGAGTGTTGTAAGTCTGTGGGGTAGCCCGTAGCATTTATCGGACCCTCGGCTATGGTAAGATGAGTCGTAAATTTGCATTTGCCTTCGGATATCTTTGGTAAAAGGGCGCCCTGGGAAGTGATTGGATCATCCGATTGGTTAAGAATACAAGAGTATTCTTCAGGGTTTCCAGGGTTGAGTGATCATTGTGTTTGGCTAACTATAGGGTGCTTTTATTGTTCGGCACAAGATTTAGAGGGGTCATGTATATTGATGGAAATGGATCAAAAGTCGATAAGTTGTAGGAGGTCGAAGAACATCGTCAAGCCCAAGTGGAAGAGAAGCAAATGGATGCGTAGGCCTAGGTGGTGTTAGTGTGAGATTAGGAAACTCCTAATCACCAGTAGGCATCGCCTTGATTATGTACAATGAGCAGTAGGAATACATAGGTACGACCCAAACTCCTAATAGGAATTCAGGGTGGAACTAGTAGAGACTGTTGAGTCAAGAGTTTGGATCTTGAGTTGCATGATCATATGGATAATCAGTATGTGATGTTGAGGAGTCTAGGCTGGGTAGCCTCGATATTGATCTCTTGGGAACCTGGTGGTCGGACCCGGTGCGAGACTGGTAGTCTCGAGGACCGGCTAAGGGTATTTATTTACCGGTCAATTAAGGTATCTCGGAAGTTATGGTTTATTATGTAAAGGTAGATTCGTGGAACTCGAGGTAGGAGCAGAATATCAATTCGTTATGGTAACGATCCCAAATCGGAGTTCGCGCGTGTTCAGTACATGATTTCGTTTTAGTGAGATGAGATTTGGGGTATCTGTACACCAAGGGAGACAATTGCGAGGACCAAGGGTAATGGGTGGACTTAGTTGATAGCACCCCGAGTTATTGTGATGTGTATTGGGTTGGCCATCTCTAATTAGTCATACTTTTGATCTCTAAATTAATTCTAGATTAATTATAGATCAATACTAATTAAATAATATGCTTTTAAATTAATATATTAGAACTTATAGTATATTAATAAATCATAACTTATACTATTCTCAAAAGATTATCCATAAATTGTTCGGGTGAAGTGTAACCCAAATGGACCATGCTGGGTCGGGTCAAGTATATACCAAATATAGTTTTCGACTTAGACACTATATCCAACAGTCTCCTACTTGGATAAGTCTAATAACTATAGTTTCAAGTATGACTTCAGGAACCGATCAGCAATCGTAGCTCTTTAAACTCTGTTGAACTATGAAGCGCCATTTTAAATAAGTAATCATATAATCCTCTGTTCTAGATATCAACCGAACAAATACATGGAACATGGTCTTGCTTATTGTCCAGTATTCATTTCCTGATTTCCGATTTGTTTGACATAGAACTTAACTGAACACATCAATTTGGTTCTGATTGGGCCCGGTACATAGGTCAACACAAAATCATCGAGGGTCCCAGATATCGCTTCTAATCCTAGAAGGAACAGATAAACATCGAATCATATGTTTGCTCTACTACTTGTTAAATTACACACAAAAGCACGGTTTATAACATTGAGTTACCAATGCGTTTTCATGCAATCAATGCATAACCAACTCATAGGAAACAAATCATATCTCTAGGTTGGGAAACTTATATGATATTACTGTCTCACGATCACTCGAGATAAATTCCATGAAGTGATACAAGTGAGCGTGGGTTGAGTCTAATGCTCAGAACTTATGAGCACTCATGAGTATTGTAGCTCCGCTTTGTCTAACATCTTAGACCTCTACAAGCCAACCCATGACAGTCTTGATTCATATCTACTTCCAACATATGACTGACTATGGAGAGTTTGAATAATATGATATAAACCATAACATAATTATTCTGGAAGTGAAAACATGTAAAGAGAAATAATAGTAAACGATTGACAAGAGATAGCAACACTTTACTCATAAATAACAACTTATATTTATCATCAAATGTCAATTGAATTTTACCAATTTCAAGATTATCTAACTACTAAAGCTAATATCATCCTTCAGCCCTATGCTCCGAGCATGCTGGTGATGCTTAACCCGAGTCAGTCCCTTCATTAGGGCATCTGTTGGGTTCTCATCCGATGATACCCTCTTTGCCACGAGGATTCCTTCTTCTATTTGATGTCTGATGAAGTGATATTTTCTGTCAATGTGTCTGGATCTTCCATGATCTCTTGGTTCCTTGGCCAAGGCAATCGCACTATTGCTGTCACAGAAAATCTCCATTGGCTCCTTTATAGCTGGTACAACTCCAAGGTCTCCGATGAAGTTCTTTAGCCATATAGCCTCCTTTGCTGCCTCACTTGCTGCTATATACTCTGATTCACAAGTGGAATCAGCCACCGTGTCCTGCTTGGAACTTTTCCAAGTAATTGCCCCTCCGTTTAAGGTAAAGACCCAGCACGACTGAGAGTGGAAATTATCCTTGTCAGTCTGAAAACTAGCATCACTATACCCTACAACTCTCAAGTCATCACTCCCACCAAGGGTAAGGACCCAGTCCTTTGTACTTCGCAGGTACTTGAGAATATTCTTTACCGTTGTCCAGTGAGCCTTGCCAGGATTCCCCTGATATCTACTGACCATGCTCAAAGAAAAGGCAACATTAGGGCGAGTACAAGTCATAGCTGTTGGGTTTTGAGCATTCTAACACTCCTAAGTGTACATGCAACCCTAAATACCTTGGATCTATGTTTTCTCTATTATACATGCAAATAAGAACTTCCAAGGTATTATCCTAATCTAGCATACAAATCAATGAATGTAACAAGATAGAATACATACCTTTTGATGTAGCTTGATGTCTTCAAGCTTTAAGAGCTTAGCCCCAATAGTGTGGAAGCCTCAAGTGGAATCACAATCACCAAAACACTTAGAATAGCTTGAGAGAATTCTACAACTCATGAAATCGGCTAGCCCTTTCACTTCACACTCTAGTGGCCGATTTTGGTCAAGAATAAGATGCTTATATAGTTAGGGTTACACCATGTAAACCCTAATTGACATGGCCTTTCATTTCCATGATCCATGGGTACAAATACACCATGGAGCATCCATGGACCATCCTATGGGTTTTAGTCCAACTTGATTATCCATGGAGCATTAGCCCACTATACAAGTATGGATGATTTACACAATCAACCCATATATTTAATTAGTCTTCTTTTGATCACTTAATTAATCCTAGATTAATTCTTGATCAATAGTAATTAAATAATCTTATTATTCTTATTATTAATATACTAGAACTTATAATATATTAATAACCATAAGTGTCTTATTTCTCTCATTATAGTCTATCCAAGTGCATGATGGTATGCAACCCAAATTGACCATGCCGGGTCGGGTCAAGTCTTACCAATTATAGTTATGGACTTAGACATTAATCCAACAGTCTCCCACTTGGATAAGTCTAAAACTATTATTGCGTATGACTTCAGGAACCAACCGGCAATCGTAGCTCTCAAAAGCTATTGTCGAACTCTGACCTTGTAGATGACCTCTGACCTTTGTCAGTGACTTGTCCATTAGATAAGGGATCATATATTCCTCCATTCTAGATATCATATGGACTGAGACATGGATTATAATCATTCTCTCTGTCCATTTGTTGTTTCCCGATTTCCGATTTATGACGACTGACTAATTGAACAAATCAAATCAGTCCTGGCCCGGCCGAGCACTTCCATTTGTCATCATCAAATCATCGAGGGGCCCATAGATATCGCTTTTATCCCGAAGGTAAAAGGAACGGATAAACTTCGACTCATATGGCTTGTTCTACTACTTGTTGAATCATACACAAAGGCACGTTTTATAACACCGAGTTACCGTATGCGTTTACGTGCAATCAATGTACTATCAACTCATAGTAACAACTCATATCTCTAGGTTTGAAGAATATAAGATATTATCGTATCATGATCACTCGTGATAAAATCCATGAAGTGATTCCAATGAGCGCGGGTTGAATCCAATACTCAGAACTTATGAGCACTCATGAGTGTTGTAGCCCTTTGTCCAACACCTTAGACCTCTACAAGCCAACCCATGACAGTCTTAATTCATATCTACTTCCAACATATGACCGACTCTGGAGGGTTTGAATAACTTAGTCATTCCGAAAGAATAACCCAGTTTATTCGGGAAGTCAAAACATGCAAAATGAAACACAATAATAATTGAATCCAATATGGTATCAACTCTTTGAACATAAATAAAACACCTTTTTTTATCACCATATGATTACACATTATTCATTGTATACTGTTTCAGCTATCAACTTTATTCTTGAATTTAAAACAACAGTTGTCCCATGCTCCAAGCATGTACACTATGTTTTCTTAAACACTAGTCATGCCATACACCAAGTATGCATACTATGTTTGTCTATGATCTTTACTTTGTGAACTAGATCAATTGAACATTACTTCAATGATTCTCTTTTCACACTCCCAAATCCTTACCGTAATTGCAAGAATTCCAAATTCATGCCATTTACTGAAATCTGTTAGATTCTAAACTTATATGCATTGGTCCTCTTGTAATGATTATGCACAAAGTCATAAAGACTTGACAACAAACATTACAGAGCATTCCAAAGGAGATCAGTTCCTTGGAAACACCCTTCTTGCATTAAGTTTCCTTAATCTTACACAGGTTGAAAATTCTAACTTTGAAACATTTCCAGAATCCATTTTGACTATCACTTCTGAACAAGAGTTGCCTCCTTCCAGATTATGTCAATATGGTCCTTCCAGAATTATCACTATACTTCCAACTGTCCTTGAGCAACCAATCTTTGGTAAACCTTAGATTGTCCTCGACAATTGTTTAATCCTTTTAGTCATATCCAGTTCTAAACCTTTTCCCTTCTTAATGCCCTAGGCATTTGGAAAATTTTAGAAAGGATGAATATAGCACATGTAATCGATCCTATATCCGAAGCATATGGGAATCGATTAATGATGTCTCACATAAAGACTAAACCAGTCTTTTGCTATAATATGTCCATTTCAATTTGCCAAGTTCTCATAATTCAGATTATGAAAAAGGGATGCCGTAATCATAATCGAATTTTAGAACGCAAATAATGGATCCATATACAGAATTTCCTTATGTTGAGCCATTCCAAAATGAAATTCATATATATCCTTGACTAAATGATTGAAACCTCACGATCTAAGCTTATAGATTTGAGATGAAGTATAATTTCCTCTCCCTTAATTATAGCAAAACAACTTTTCCAACCCCTGCAACCTCACGAATTGAAACTTTTTGTTTTCTATAATTAACATTGCTAACTTGAAATACTTATCATAATGATCATGCTCCCACTAACATGATGATTATTAGCATAACACTTATGCTCCCACTAGCTTTGACATGTACTCAGAAATCAGCTGGACTTCTAGAAATCAATACTTCATTGACTTTCTTACCAAAGTTCGGATTTCTGATACTAGATTGTTTTGATAAAACTTTATCAAAAATCATACACCTTCCCTTAGATAGCACACTTGTGTGTCTAAACAGTTATGAAGAGGTATGCCGTAATCATAATGGTTAGACCTTTTTGCCACTTCTCACAAGTCCATATTAGTGTGTCGGTTAACCACACGCGCTCCACTAACGACTTTGAGAATGCAAATATCACAATTGCTATCTAGATAAAATCTACTTAGTGAAAGTGTTTCCTCACCATCATTTTCATGAATCGGAGAGAAACCTTATGACACTTAGATTTAATGGTGTATGAGTTCCTACCCATATGAATTTGTCAAAACCATAATCATAAGACAAAGATAATGACAAATCCAAAACCATATGGATTGAACTCAATCTTAACTTCTTGCCACCTGGCAGCTCAAGGGCCTGCCATTGCTTCCAAGTTGTTGTGCAACAAATTGAGAACTCTAAGAACTCATATGCAAAGCCAACTCTAACTGGAATGGGCACAGAATATGTCAACACGATAGGTTACAAACCTCAAGTCGTGTGCTAGTGAAGAACTTCAGGTTCTATTCTTGATTAGTTCCTCAGACTCTCAAGACCTTTAAGACTCCCACTGTCCTCTTGACTTATAAGACTCCCTTGTCAAATCTCCAAGAGATAGTGTGGATTCTAATCAAGACAAACACTTCACACATTTGGCCTAAGTTGATCTTTGTTTTATCCAAAACATCACAACTTACCAATTTCAAATGTACAAGAGTAGAAAACTTTTACTCTTACATTTGACAAGTGTTTTAAACCTTCTTTAAGACATGTCACTCAAGTTACAATCTTGGAGTATGACTCTAAGACTTGTATTGGAACGAAGTATGACTCATCTTCTTGATTTAACCATTTCAACAATTCAAGATCCCTCTTCTTAGTCATAAGAATGCACTAAGATTTCCTTAGAGAACTAATTTTGATATGGTTTCTTAATCATTAAGATGATCACAAAATTGATACTAAAGTACTCTCCCATCTTTTCAGATTTGAGAAACTTTTATCCTTCTGCCTAATTTGATTCTTCTTATTCGCTCTGCCATACATTGGAACCTTTTCCAATGTCTCAGAGTTACACTTAAGCTTGTAAGTATAATCATATTTACTGAGCTTTAGTAAACTATGACGAATAGTTTTATCAATCTTTTTGTGGTGGACTTGACCAGTGCACAAGAATGTGTACTCGATCCCTTAGTCCATTACTCACACATCCATGTGAACGAGTAATTAGTCTTAATTTTTCCAATACTTGAAAGTTCTCATTCATCATGCTATATAACTTGCATGATTCCAAGTTCCGGTCCAATTGAAATTTGGTTGATGAGATCTTTCCTTATTTGGTAAATTTAGACATTACCACAAATGAAAGAATCAATTTCATATTTCCACTCTTGCTGTTAATGGAATCTTATAAGCAACAATTTTTCCTCAAATGCCATTGTAAGGATATTTTAAAATAAATAAAATCAAAAATTTTCGATTATTTTAAAACTTTGCGGAAAAACTAATCCTTACAATCCATATGAAAACTTGTTGTTATCTATTCCTAAGCAAAAATATCATAACTCCTAAGAAGTAGCTCAAGAATCCGATTTTTCAAGCTACGCGATAGAAATCCATCTACGCGATCAGATTCAGCATATTCTTTCTTTAAGTTTCTTCACTTTTCTTTGATTCTTAAACATCACCATGTGACCCAGTCACATCATGTATCAAGAATCTCATAATAGAAACTTAACAGAGTTAGATAGTGGACTTTACCTGAAGTAGAGTCAGACTTATTGACTTTAACATCCTTAGGTAAATTTGGCAGCTTCGTGACCAATGCCCCTTCCTTTGGCAATATAAACATATGTACCCTTTGATAATGATACACGGGACTATCACAGACTTAGCTTTTCTCTTTACCATTTGGTCAACCGAGTTGACTATGGCTGATCCCTTTCCATTGGGAAGAGAATGCTTTCCGGGATTTCCTATGTCACTATTGTCAATGTCCATCAAGTTTCAAGGAAGTTGATCTTAACAAATAGATAAGATCATTAAGGGTCTTGTCATAGTCTGTCTCCAAGATGTGACCACACCTAGACCTTGCCTTGCCAATAGGGCTTGAGTGACCTTAAACTTTTTTGAGAACATGTGGGTTAGGGAGAATAGTTGGAGGAGGAGAAAGAAGTATGATATCCATGGGACATCATCTTCATTAGGAAACCTTGTTTCAAGAGATTTGGGAAGATCATAGGTGTCTAAACCAGACATCTTTTGGGAGATATTCAAGATAGTTGATTTAAAGTCCTTAATATGACACCCAATATGAAATATTAAGGCTAGGACCCAACAAACTATTTTATAACTTAGAAGAGGTATGCTGTAATCCAAGCTATAAAATATTTGAAGGTAGGTGAATGACGATTCACCAATTTCCACCAAGATAAACGAAATGTATTATTAGGTTTTAATTGGTTTTGAAACTCCTAGATCTTTGAGATTCATTGAACTGTTCAAAGGCATGTTTCAATCTCGAGTGTGCCCTTCAGGTTTTGTGACTGGGATGCCGAGGATCACAAAACAAGGTGTGAAGTAACCATGTAAATTACTTGGTACCCTTAAGTGTACCCCTCAATCGATGTGCCGGTTAACCACACACGCTCCATCGATACTATGATAAACATTAAGTCACCCTTTACCTACCTTGTTAAGTCCAAGTTAGTGTGCCGGTTAACCACACACGCTCCACTAACGACTTAGACAAAGTGTAAAGTGTAATTTCATGGGTTAGCACCTTATTCACATTTTTCCTAAGTAACTAAGATTGGATATTATTAAGAGTTTAGTTACTTAGTATTATCATTAATACTTTTAATGAAGGGAGAATTCTAGTCCTGTCAAACCCGTTCGGCTAACGACCCTCCACCAGTCAAGCAAGCGGTGGGTGAGAGTGGACACCCATTAAGTTATCATTTTATAGGCAACAACCTTATACCCACCTTATAGACCGGCTTCGTGAATGAGGCGTACTAGCGGTAAGACTGACTTTACTCTTATACATATATATATATATATATATATATATATATATATATATATATATATATATATATATTATTAACTTATAATATTATAAAGTATAAGGGTTGAATTTTAACTTTTAAAATTCTAAGGGCTAACTTGGAATTAAAGTATTCATACTTGAAAACTTTTTCAAATTCCAAAACTTGAGGGCAAGTTTCGAAACTATTCAAAACTAATTAATTCCATAACTTATGTGTTTAAAGTAGTTTTAATCCAAAAACTCTTCAAGTTCCATAACTTGAGGATAAGTTATGGAAGACTTTAAACTAATAAAAGAACTAACTTTTTCTTTATTTTATAACTTATGGATTTAATTATGGTTACATATTTTTCTTTTAATGAAGTGACTCTTGAACTTCCATAACTTGAGGACAAGTTATGGAGTCATAAAAATTATTCAATGACACAAGACTCTTCATTTTGTAACCATTGCCAACTCTTATGAATTTTATGAGTCTTTAATGTGACTCTTCATGTAACTTGAGGACAAGTTACAAAAACACATTTTATACTCAACTCTTAGATTAAAATGGATTGAAAACAACTATTTCAATTAACTTTTCTATTAATCTAAGCAACTCATAAGTACAAGATAATTCAAATCAAATTTTTTCATGTAATTAGTCTAAACCTTAAACTAATACAAAACATGAATCTATTGACAATTATCTTTGAAAATGGATTAGCATGAACATTACCACATCAAAAACAAGTTTATAAGTTCAATAACAACTTAGGGTAATGTTCCTAGTCCATTTCTAGCCAAAAAACTCGAAAGTATGCTGTCTGGGGGTCCAACTCGTCGAGTGCATGAACCAACTCGGCGAGTTGGATCGAATTGATCACATTTTAGGCATGGACTCGCCGAGTCTGATGATCAGACAGCACCAAATTCGTTTTTTTCAGCTTCTATTGCAGGTATAACAAGAAAACAAGCCTAGGATCTGATACCACTGTTGGGTTTTGACCATTCTAACACTCCTAAGTGTACATGCAACCCTAAATACCTTGGATCTATGTTTTCTCTATTATACATGCAAATAAGAACTTCCAAGGTATTATCCTAATCTAGCATACAAATCAATGAATGTAACAAGATAGAATACATACCTTTTGATGTAGCTTGATGTCTTCAAGCTTTAAGAGCTTAGCCCCAATAGTGTGGAAGCCTCAAGTGGAATCACAATCACCAAAACACTTAGAATAGCTTGAGAGAATTCTACAACTCATGAAATCGGCTAGCCCTTTCACTTCACACTCTAGTGGCCGATTTTGGTCAAGAATAAGATGTTTATATAGTTAGGGTTACACCATGTAAACCCTAATTGACATGGCCTTTCATTTCCATGATCCATGGGTACAAATACACCATGGAGCATCCATGGACCATCCTATGGGTTTTAGCCCAACTTGATTATCCATGGAGCATTAGCCCACTATACAAGTATGGATGATTTACACAATCAACCCATATATTTAATTAGTCTTCTTTTGATCACTTAATTAATCCTAGATTAATTCTTGATCAATACTAATTAAATAATCTTATTATTCTTATTATTAATACACTAGAACTTATAATATATTAATAACCATAAGTGTCTTATTTCTCTCATTATAGTCTATCCAAGTGCATGATGGTATGCAACCCAAATTGACCATGCCGGGTCGGGTCAAGTCTTACCAATTATAGTTATGGACTTAGACATTAATCCAACAATAGCATACATGATCGAGCCTACATCAGAAGCGTATGGTACTCGACTCATCTCATCTATCTCAGCCTCTGTACTCGGACTCTGAGTTTTACTCAGTCTGGCATTACACTGGATAGGTAACTCACCTTTCTTGGAGTTATGCATGTTGAACCTTTTCAACACTTTTTCCACATAGGTGCTTTGACTAAGTCTAATTATTCTTTTACTCCTGTTTCTTAATATCCTTATCCCTAGGATATAGGCAGCTTCTCCAAGGTCCTTCATAGCGAAACACTTCCCAAGCCAGGACTTTACTTCCTGCAGGGTTGGGATATCATATCCTATGAGTAGTATGTCATCCACATACAGTACCAAAAAGCCGACTATACTCCAACTAGCCTTGATATAGACACAAGATTCATCTTCACTCCTTGAGAAGCCAAATTCTTTGACTTTCTCATCGGAGCAAAGATTCTATCTGCGAGGTGCCTGTTTCAATCCATAAATGGATTTCTCGAGCTTACACACTCTATTGGGGTACTCTGTACTGAGAAAACCCTCTAGCTGAACCATATAAACATCTTCAGCCAACTTTCCATTAAGGAAAGCAGTTTTGACATCCACTTGTCGTATTTCATAGTCATGAAATGCAACAATGGCTAACAGAACCCTAATAGACTTAATTTTGGCCACTGGTGAAAAGGTCTCATCATAATCAACTCCCGGAGTTTGAGAATAACCCTTTGTGTTGGGCTGAAGTTTTATTTTGATCTTGCGTCTTTTGGGCTCGATAGTTTAGCCATGTACACTCCGGTTTGGGCCTGTCCAACCGAGAGCCTTTTATGTATTGTATATAAGTCAATGCTTGCATGCATATTAGGTTAACAGCGAGATAGAGGTTTACGATTATAGAGATTTACGAATAGTGATTCATCTAGAGTACAACAGGTTTCTTAATCGTTTTTGTAACCTATCAATCCTCTACAGTTGATGTTCTTCATCGAGCTCTTCTGAGGATTTTGTTTTAATCATTCGACTCGTTTGATTCAATCTTGTCTTGTTCTTTTTATTGCGTTCTTACTGTTTTTATATTCATATACTTGTTCAAGATCTAATCGATCTTCATAGATTAAAGGTTATTTTAATCCCATCAATTGGTATCAGAGCAGGAGGCTGTGTAATCGATACACATCTTTTCTGTGAAAAAGATTTCCATTAGGGTTTTCCGCAATCATCGATATTTATTGAGCCGTCATCTTAATTGACGTATCTTAATATTTATTGTTTTGCCCTAATCTGCTTTATTACAAGTCTGATCTTTGAACAGGTTTTTACGATCATAATGGACACGACGCAATCAAACCCTATTAATATTTCCAACAGCATCGGTTCGACGACAAAGATTCCAATCTTATACACCCATGACTATGAAGTATGGGCGCATCATTTTGAAGATTACGTGATTGGATCGGAGGACAATGGTTACCTCATATGGGAAGCCATCATCAATGGACCGTTTTCTCATTCTGCAACATCCAGAATCATTAAGACACAAAAAGAGTACAACGATCTGCTTAAGGACGTGAAGGATATTGCCCAAGATGAAAAAGACAAATTCCAGTGCAATATTAAGGCGTTAAGGTTGATCAGATTCGCCCTTCAGTCCGACACATTCAGACTGGTCAGCTCATGTACTACGGCGAAGGAAGTATGGGATAGACTTCACGAACTGTATTCCACAGACGAAGATCTTGAACATTCTATCCAAACCTTGCTTCTATCTGAGTTTGGAGAATTCAGGCAAGGGGCCGAAGAAACGGTGACCCAGACGTTTGATCGCTTCAATCATCTTCTCAGCAAGATGATCAAACACGACATTGAAAGGAAGCTTATCGAACAGAAGGTTACTTTCTTGAACGGACTGAGGTCTGAGTGGAGAGTAGTGGTTTCGACAGTCAAAGCCCATGAGCAGTTTAAATCAAACTCTTTGGCGAAACTAGTGGGTATTCTAAAGTCCCAAGAGAAGATTGTGGTACAAGAGAAGAACGTTGTTTCTAGTCTTGGTTCGTTGGCCCTCCTATCTAAAAGTAAAGCTGTGATGGAGGATGAAGAGCTCAACTTGGAGGAATATGACCTCACGTCTGAGGATTATGCCATGATGGTGTCCAATCCTAAGAGGTTCATAAAGAAGAGATTCCCCAGCAACAAAAACCGAAACTGGCAGGGGAGTTACAGCTCTGAAAAGGTGAACAATGAACCGAAGGCTGAGGAGCCCAAGAAGGAATCGAAGGCAGATGGCGATTCCGGAGTAAGCTGTTTCTACTGTGGTGGCAAGAACCACTATGCTAAGGACTGTGTTCTTAAGAAGATGGCTGAAAAGGACGATGGAAATGATGAGGAAGCCGTGCTGCAGAAGAGACTGGATGAGTTGAGAAAGAAGAAGTCTACCGCTAACCCTTCTATTAATGCTCTTATTGTGCAGGGTTCGGTTAATGACGATGAGTTCGGTAGCACAGAAGTTTGGTCTACCGACTCAGGAGACGAAGAAGTGAGGAAGCCTACCCATGGAAAGGCGTATGTGGCTAAGGAGGAAAGCAGTGGAGGAAAATGCTTCATGGTGACTGACGTATCTCAAATGAGGGGATACAACACCGATGGAGGAAGCGATGGACCGAAGGTACAGGAGGATATGTGCTTTACGGCCAAACCACTCAGCCAGCAGTTCAATGAGCTCGATGAACTGATAAAGAAGGTACAATCTGTTTTTATTTCATCTAAAGTACCACCATCCTCATATGAGAAAGAACTAAAAAATGTTAATACAAGAATTTCTCATTTAGATAGTAGCTTAACTCAAACTCGAGTCACCAATTCTAACCTGACTGATCAATTAAGCAGGGTGGCGTCGAAGAGTGAGGAGCGGCGAATGTGGATTGAGTTAAAAGAGTCGGAATTAGTTAAAGTTAAAGACGAAAACATTTATTTGCAGAGAGACAATTTAAAATTGTTAAAAAAAATGAAATGTTTTTTGTTTAATTGCTAAACGTCTATATTCCAATATTACTCAACTTCACTTGGACTGTGAGATAGGCCAAAAGATCCATCGCATGATTTTTCCCTTCCTAGAGTTTAAGGAGGATGAAATCGATGCCGAAGCCTACAATTGTGAGAGTGTGATATCGTCTGATGATGTCAATCCGACCTACATGTATGGACTGGACAAAATCGAGTCCTTCATTAAATCCAAAGACCACAAGGACATGCTCAAAAATCTTTTGGATGAAAATGACAGACTTAAACTGAGAACCGAAACCATGCAAAAATTTGACTCTCTAAACGCCAACGTAAGCTCAGAAAACAAAATTGATGTTGAAAATGCATCTGAGCTTAACGAGGACGAAAACATGAGTGAAATTTCTGTAGAGGATACGGTTGGTTGACTGCTCAGAATTTGTTAAAAGCGAAACTGAAAACCACAAAAATCTAATTTCTGAAAATTCTGTGGAGTTCGCTCGATTGTCCCAACAAAGGTCCCCGAAATTAGTAGAGAAAGCAGTTGTGTATCAAAAGGTCAGGACCACTCCGAATCAAGTATACAAGGTAACTGGAGTAACCGAACATCAAACAGCTGAACTCACAGCTATTGTTAACGAAGACAATGCTGATGGCTGTGATGAGTACTTTTGGGAAGCTCCAATTGATAATGCAAATGAAACCGTTGGCTTGTCTGAAAGAACCTCCTGGATGAGCAAAGGAAGATACATCCCTGAACCATTGAACAAGCCGGATAATTTCAATGAGCCAAGTACCAGTGGTACGAAAGATATTCCTCAGGAGGATGATCGTTCAGCAAAAGAAGACATTCCCTCTACTCCAACAGCTGAAAGTGGAACTTCTTCAGACATTCCTTCTACTCCCTCAGTGCAAACTGGATCTTCTTCGGATATTCCCTCTGCTCCCTCGGCTCAAAGTAAAACTCCTAAAGTTCAAAAGGAACCAGCCAAGGAGACAACAAAAACGAAAGCGAACGTTCATCATCAACCTAAGCAGATGAGGAATAAGAAGATAGAAAGGAACCAAAGATACAGGAAAAACCTTTCTGAAAGGAAACAATTCTGGCACTCCCAGAATGCATACTACTCACACCAAGACAAGAATCTGAAGTATGAAAACAATCCTGTAAGAAAGCCTGAATGTTCCAACAACCGAAAGCCAAGGTTCGGTTCACAAGAAAATACCAACCGAAGGCAAAGGTTCGGTTCTGAAAAGGACTTCAACCGAAACCAAAGGTTCGGTTCCAAGAACAACTCCAACCGAACGCAGAGGTTCGGTTCTGAAGTCAAAAGAGAACAAGACTCTAAGGTCAGTCCCTCCAATGATCAAAAGCAAAAGGGTCACCTAGAGTCACCAGCCAGGAAGTCCTCTCCATCCAAATCCTCTCTTTCTAATTCTTCTCGTTCTTCTAATTCCTCTACTTCCGCCGATTCATCTCCATCTTGCTCTAAAGCTAATTCCGCTTGTTCTCAAAAATCTCATTCATCAGCTGAACAAAAGGGAAAGCAGAAGGTCAATGAATCCAAACCAGAGTCCAAAATGAACTCACCCAATCCTAACAAAATAAAATTCTTTACCATTAAAAAGAAAGATGAAACAACTCTCATAAAACGAACATATCTAGTTGACATCTCTCTTACAATTCTCGTTCCCATGAAAAACTCACATGGACCCGAGAAACTTTGGGTTCCTAAATCTGCTTAATTTTTGCAGGTTATAAGTGACGAGCAGTTTGACGAAGAATGGTACATCGATAGTGGCTGCTCGCGTCACATGATAGGGAGGAAAGAGGAGCTCAGGGAATACAGATCTCTTGCAAATGGTGTCAACGTCAAGTTTGGAAATAACTCTTTCGGAACCAT
The DNA here is from genome assembly GCF_051521515.1 of Lactuca serriola. Taxonomy (NCBI): domain Eukaryota; kingdom Viridiplantae; phylum Streptophyta; class Magnoliopsida; order Asterales; family Asteraceae; genus Lactuca; species Lactuca serriola. Next base: position 255,495,997 of record NC_136415.1, on the reverse strand, counting down.
AAAGGGATATGGAATGATAACAAATGGAGACTTCACTATAAGGAAGGTGGCCTATGTGGAAGGACTCCAACACAACCTCATCAGTGTATCTCAGCTTGTTGGAGGTACAGGTCTCAAAGTCTCATTCGATGATGAAGGTTCTGAAATCATAGAGAAAAAGACAAAGAAAGTGATTCTCAAGTCAGAGCGAAAGGGTGAAATGTTTCCTCTAAACATGAAACCCATCAAAGGAAACCCAGCCATATGCCTGTTATCAAAAGCTCAATCCGACGAAAGCTGGTTGTGGCACCGAAGACTCTCTCATCTCAATTTCAAAGATATCAATCGGCTTGTCACTGGAGGTCATGTTAGGGGTCTTCCATTGCTCAAGTTCGACAGAGAGCATTTGTGTGCTGCATGCGAAATGGGGAAGCAAAGTCGTCAAAGTCACCCATCTGTAATCAACACAAAAGTTGTTGAACCACTCGAATTGCTTCATATCGATTTGTGTGGTCCTTCATCTATCGAAAGCATCGGTGGTAGCAAGTATATTCCTGTTATTGTTGATGACTTTTCACGATTTACATGGGTGTTCTTTCTAAAGCTCAAATCTGAAGCGACTCAAAAGCTGAAAGTGTTTATCAAGCAAATTGAAGTCCAGCTCAAGAAGGTCGTTCGCAACATCAGAAGCGACAATGGTCTTGAATTCAAAAACAGGGAGTTTGAAGAGTTTCTTGCAGAAAAGGGAATTAGTCACAATTTCTCAGCTCCCTACACACCACAACAGAACGGAATAGTCGAAAGGCGAAACCGGTCTTTGTGTGAAGCTGCCCGAACTATGCTAAGTTTCGCTTCCTTACCTCTTTATTTTTGGGCTGACGCTATTTCTGCTGCTTGTTTTACACAGAACAGGTCCTATCTCAATAAGCGATTCACGCTCACTCCATATGAGATAATAAACAACAGAAAGCCCAATGTAAAATTTTTCCATGTGTTTGGCTCAAGGTGTTTCATCTTTAACTCTAAAGAACACCGCAACAAGTTTGATGTCAAAGCCGACGAGGGAATTTTTCTGGGTTACTCACTCACATCCAAGGCGTACAGGGTCCTAAACAAACGTTCAAGAAGGATTGAAGAGACATACTATGTGACCTTTGACGATAGCTATGTCAAGAAGCTACAGGCCATAGAAGACAATGCCGGGGAAATCTTTCCTCAAACTGGCCAAGTCACAGTCTCGATCGCCAATTTATACGAGAAATTTCTGGAACTCTTTGTCGAACCGGAAAAAGCTTCTCTTTCAGAAGCAGGTGCAGCTGACAACAAAGTTGATCATATGAGGCAGATTGTCGAAGATGCTGCAAGAAGAATGCATGAAGGAGAATCGCCCACTGATGAATCTCCATCCAACAATGCTTCAGTCGAGGGGGAGCCAAGTTCTCATGTCGAGGGGGAGCCAAGCTCACAAGTCCAGGGGGAGCCAAGCTCTACATCTTCAACCGAAGGTCCTTCACCAACCGAAGATGCCTCTCCAAACGAAGGTGCTTCAACGCCTGAAAGCCCAGCACCACAAGAAACCCCTGAACCTCATGTTTCTCAAGACTCATCAATTGAGGGGGAGCATGACGACATGACGCTCGATTATGATAGCCAATCTGAGCCAGAAGAAATGATCAATGCTGAACTAGACCCAACCTTTGATCCGAATTACCCTCCTCTTACCAAATGGACCAGAGATCATCCTATCTCTCAAGTAGTTGGAGATGTATCTGAAAAGGTTCTGACCCGATCACAACTGAAGGCAAAACAGACATCCTTATTTTCAAAGGTTGAGTTTTGTATGTTTAACTCATTCATATCAAAAGTTGAACCGAAGACAGTGAACACTGCCCTCGATCACTCTGATTGGGTTCAAGCAATGCAAGACGAACTGAACGAATTTGAGAGGAACAAAGTCTGGCGCCTCATTCCAACTCCTCCAGATGCTTCGGTTGTTGGTCTCAAATGGGTTTTTAGGAACAAAATGGACAAGGAAGGTAATGTCATAAGGAACAAGGCTCGTCTGGTGGTCAAGGGATACTGTCAGGAGGAAGGGATAGACTATGAAGAGACTTTCGCTCCAGTAGCTAGGCTAGAATCTGTTAGAATATTCCTGGCCTATGCTGCTCACAAAAACTTTGAGGTTTTCCAAATGGATGTCAAGTGTGCATTTCTCAATGGAGAACTCGAAGAAACTGTGTATGTGGAGCAACCTCCTGGGTTCCTGAACGAAAAATATCCAAATCATTGCTATATTCTGGATAAAGCTGTGTACGGCCTCAAACAAGCTCCGAGAGCCTGGTATGAAACGCTTACAAAATTTTTAAAGATGTCTAAATTTAAACAAGGTTCGGTTGACCCAACCTTCTTTCGCAAAAAGGAAGGTAACCACCTTATGATAGTTCAAATTTATGTCGATGATATCATCTTTGGCTCCACGAATCCCAGCTTAACAGCTGAATTCAGAAAGCTGATGGAGACTAAGTTTGAAATGAGCTCAATGGGTCCTATTAACTTTTTCCTTGGTTTAAACATAAGACAGGGACCCGAAGGCATCTTTATAAATCAGGAAGCTTACACGAAGACTCTCCTAGCGAAGTTTGGCATGATGGGAGACTCAAAAGTCAAAGTCCCAATGGCATTCGGCACCAAGCTTACCCCATCTCTAGACAAACCGGCTGTCGATATCACGCTCTACCGTCAAATGATCGGCTCACTGATGTATCTAACTGCTAGCAGGCCTGATATCATGTTTTCTGTGTGTTATTGTGCTCGATTTCAGGCAAACCCACGTGAACCTCATATGCTTGCAGTGAAGAACATCTTACGCTATCTCAAGCGAACCACCTCCTTAGGTCTATGGTATCCATCCAACTCAGGCTTCTTCGTTCAAGCCTATTCTGATGCTGACCTTGGAGGATGTGGACTCGACCGTAAAAGCACAACTGGTGGCTGTCAATTCCTTGACGGGAAGTTGGTCAGCTGGCAATCCAAGAAACAAACGTGTGTGTCGCTGTCTACTGCCGAAGCGGAATACATTGCCGCTGCATCCTGCACATCACAAGTGATTTGGATCCAAAGTCAACTTCGAGACTATGGACTCAATATGAAGAAGATCCCACTATATTGTGACTCTGAAAGTGCAATTAGGATCTGTCATAACCCAGTGCAACACTCTAAAACCAAACACATAGCACTGAGGTATCACTTCATCAAAGATCATGTGGAAGATGGAAATGTCGAAGTTCACTTCGTAAGAACCACTGATCAACTGGCTGACGTCTTTACCAAAGCTCTTCCAGAAGCATCATTCAATAAAATATTGCAAGGGCTAGGTATGATGGAATCAGAGTCAGTACCTCACACTACCTCTCAACCTCAAACGTAAGAAGCGAAACCAACCGAACGTTCGGGTTCGGTTCAACCATCTGACTCGCTCATTACTTCAAAGGTAGTTTTTCTGTGTTGTATATTTCTTGTACAATTTTGTTTTTCTTTGTGTTAAAAGTATTTATCTCCTGTATATCTAAATTCCTTAGTTTCTCAAAATTTTCCAAAACCGAAACCTACCGAAGGTTCGGGTTCGGTTTTTCAAAATTTTGTGGAACCGAAACCAACCGAAGGTTCGGGTTCGGTTTTTCAAAATTTTGTGGAACCGAAACCAACCGAAGGTTCGGGTTCTGTTTTTCAAAATTTTCTAGAACCGAAACCAACCGAACACTCGGGTTCGGTTTTTCAACTTTTTCCCAACCGAACGTTCGGGTTCGGTTTTTCATTTTTTCTTCTCTCCAAAGTTTTTTTAGTCTTATTTTTTTTCTTCTTCTATTTTTTTTTATTATTTTTTTTATTTTTATTATAAATTTCAAAAACTCCAAAAAAAAAATATATATATATATATATATATATATATATATATATATATATATATATATATATTTTGTGTGCTCATTCGTTGATGGGGATATATTTGATGACTTACTTAAGTGTCCCTAGAAGCATGCTGCTGTATGTGTCCCAAGCCTCATAAGATTTTGAATAATAGCCTTCATTACCTGGTATACACAAACCTTGTCTTCCCAATAAGGCTAACACATTTATTCACATCGTGAGCTACCTCACTCTTTTCTCACATGAGTTAAGAGTTTCCTGCTTGGTCCTTATTTTCGCAGCAGAGGTACTATATTTTCTTACACCATCTCCATAACTCTTCTCCACTACATTCGTTTCATTATCGTAACCCTTGAGACTCTCAGAAACTACCACTGAGGTTTATGGTTACACAACATCTATGTTTATGATCTTAGTTTCGTGCCACTACGAGCTGAGTGAAACCCAAAATTCAACACCAACGAATTGACGGTGACCAATTAATTTGCTCAAGTTTTCACCAATGAATTGACGAATGTACCTTCATGAAATCTCAATTTTTCTTTTGCGTGATTCCCATGAAATTGTTACACACCATAACATTTCTTCCCAAGGGATCCAGTTTTAAATTTTTATCTGAGATTTTATATTAATCCAAGCCAATACAAAATCAATTCCTACCTACTTGTTCAACAGACTACACCGGTCTCACAAGTACTCTGTTCACTTTCTTTCTTATATCAAGAATAGAATTGATGAATCAAAGCGAAACCACCCTTACTTAGCCTAATTAAAAGAAGCCTTTCAACATTTATTAATAAATGTTTGATCGTAATTCAACGGGATTCCACACTAACACTTTGAGGTCTCTCTTGACCTTGAAGGAAGAGATTCGTGCCCGGGATCATCAGTTTCGTGTCATTATTGACATCACAGAATATCCTTAAAAGAGTTGCTTTATTTCTTTTTCTTTTACACTCTTTGCACGAAAATCCTAGATTTTCCAAAATTCCGTTACTAATTATTTACAGGCTGGATTATTACTGGATGGTTAATAATGAAGTTGTGGTCAAAAACTATCCACGTGGGTCATTAATTCAAAACTGCCGTTTAAAAGGGATAAGACGAAAAGTTGCTGACTCGGCGGGAGTTAAAGGGATAAAAAATTCAAACGACGGTAAAAAGGAGGCGCGCGTGAATTTGAACCGGCCGCGCTTTTCCTGACACTTATGGACGCGTGTGCGATATCGAAGCGTCATCACTCTGGCATTAAAGGCGCGTGTGGAAATGGAAACGGTTCCTCTCTCTGAACCGGCGCTCATTGGGCGGCGTAATCCTAGGAAACTGACACTCTCTCTCCTACGTGATCATCGCACGCCCCAACTGTCACCAATCAGTCACTCAAAAAACCCGCTTCGTATTTCCATAAGAGATTTGAAACGATTTTTCTCTCTCTTATCACCCACTATAAAAAGCCGTCTACACCACCTTTTACCTCTTTACTGCCTCCATAATTTCCAAAGCACAAATACTCCCAAACACTCTCCCGTTCATCTTCTTCTCCAAACCTGCAACAATGGCTGAATCTTCTTCTATTCATGCAACTTCACAGATTCTTCCCATCCGACCCCAACAATGTCTTGTCATTGATCTTAACCCACTGGCGTATGATTCCTACATGTCGCCGGTCATAGAATGCCTAAAGTACTCCCAGCTTGCACCTGCACTGTCCAGAATTGAAACTGTGCCTATGGTGGCTCTATCGTAGGTCTACAAGACGGCTTACTACGACAAGGCCGTCGACCGGGTATTTTTCGAGCTTGCAGAACACAAGACCTCCGTTTCACGACAAAGGTTCTGCACTATGCTAGGGTTTGCCGTTGACCCTTCAAGAGTTCATCCGGATACGATTCCGATCGGCCATTTGTATAACATGTTTTACAACATGGGATACACAGAGGTTCTCACCTCCGTCGCCAAGTTTAAGAAGTCTTGTCTGCCGCCCCAGTGGAATGGTCTATTTACAGTTCTTTTCAAGGGCCTGTCAGAGAGGAGCTCAGGATCTGACGGTGCAAGTCGTCTTTTCCTATCGATAATGTATGGGGTGTACAACGGGATAAACCTGGACTATGGGTTTTTCCTATGGCAACAGCTGATTCAGAGCCTCTCTTCCTCATCCCGACACTCTGAGGTGTCGTTGGCCCGGTTCTGGATCTTGATAACAAGATGGGCCATGGACAAGTTTGATGTTCCAACTGCTGATGGTGCATCGATGTCTTCTATTGGTACGTTCCATACCAAGAAGATCATCGTCTCTGATGCATCAAAATTTTCCTTCATTGGCTCCATCCCGGAGACAATGTACGCTAATGTGCCCTCCGACAGCAGACTGATCCGGACAATCAAGGAGTTTAGGCCAACTGGTCCGAGGGAACTGACACCGGACATGCTAAGATCGATTCATGATGCCGACAAACCGGTGGGCAGGGGCAAAAAGGCAGAGAAGGGGAAGCAAGTGTCCAAAGCTCCAAAGGGACCTTCTCCCAAAAAGAGGAAACAACCGAAGGCTGCTTCATCCCCACAGCCGAAGAGAAGGAAGACCCAACAGAAGCGAAAGCTAGTTACTCCCTCCTCTTCAAGCGAATCTGAGGGTGGAAGTTCGGACTCTGAAGGATCTCAAGGAGACGAATCTCCTCAACGAGGCAACACACCACCTCGGTCCCCAACCCCAGAGATGGAACTTCATCAATCCCCAGTTCCTTCACCTCCACCAACTATTCCTATTTCCATTCCCACCATAAACCCCACTATTCCCCCAACCTCTTTCCCTATTCCTCCACCAATATTTACCACATCAACTGAAACACCACCAGTTACCGAAACCCCTCCAGTAACCGAACCACCTCAAACCGAAACCCATACCACCCAAACTACCCATACTCAACCACCACCCAAATTTAACCCCCCACCCACTCAACCTGAACCAACCAAACCTACAACACCCCCAGCTTCACCACCCCCTCCATCTCCAGAAGACGCCTCCGATGGCGACAACCAATACCTTGGTGGTGATCACATGAACTTCGATTCGGTCTACTATAGTCCATTTCAAGTTCAAAGTGACGAGGAGGCTGATGCTCCAGTGACAAAGAAGCATCTCCGAGAGCTAAACGAGAAGGTTGATCTACTTCTCGCCTCCTCCACCAACCAACAGTCATCTCTTTCTGAAGCTGCCCTTCAGAAGATTGTTGACGCCTTCGCAAGGGCTCAACATGATTCGGTGGCCTCAGCAACTGCTACAATCGATGCCTCCACCCGAGCCTGTGAGGCTGCGACCGAAAAAGTCGATAAACTATTCACCGACGCTTCTATCCTGCTGAAGTCCTTACAGGAGAGCGCCGAAGCCACCAAGACAACTCTGGAACCGATTGTTCAACAATTGGCCAAGTTTGTCTCGACGGAGCTGTCTTCGTTCGCTACTTTACGCCAGAATATAAGCGACGACAACTCGGCACTTCGTGCCTCCATCGATGCCCGCCTAGCTAAGCTACAAGAGGATCTTGCAGCTGAAAATTCTCTGATGGACGTGTTGGCGAGTAAAACAACCGCCCTTAAGGTCAAGAGCACGCAGCTTTCCAACTCCCAGCAACAATTGGAAGCTCTTCGATCCGAAAGGGAGGTAATAAAGACGTGTGTTTCGGATGTCCACGCAGCGTTATCAAACATCCTGGAAGCACACGACCCCATCCTAAACCATTCGGTGAGGCGTACCCTCACTGAAAAACACTCTCCGGCCATGGACCTTTTAAGCAAGATTGAAGGCCTACCGAGTTTCGTGTCCATTCCGAAACAAGGGGGAGATGAGAAGAAAGGATCGAAACCACCTCCTTCCTCCAAAGCTACTCACACAACCGAACCACCCTCTGCTGATCATGCTTCGGGTTTGGGTGTGAAGAACAAGGGTAAAAACATAGCTGAGGAAGATGAAGATGAAGATGAAGACAAGGAGACCATTGCCGACATGTTAAAAAGAAAGAACAGTCGCAATGCTGAAGACGATGCCAGTCGTGTGGCGCGTGAGGCTGAAGAAGCCGAACGCAAGCAAAAAGAAGCCCACGATCTCCTTGAGAGCCGAAAGATGCTCTTCCCTGCCTGGACCAGGGATCATATGATAAAAGAGGCCATAGAAACTCCAAGCATATTATGGCTCGATCCGGTTATATCATTCGACTACAACAACACTGTCGATTCGCAGTTTGATATGCCACTAACTCGAAAGGCGTTCATCTTCCACGCCTTCTCTAACATTTTTGAAGTCCCGCATCCGAACGATGAGCTTGACAGGGAGCTTATTGACTTCTACCTGGAGGCCGCTCGCCCTCAATATCTTACCTGGAGCGCCCAGAAGATTGTAAACGTTCGGGTGCTGAAGCCTTATGCCGTGGGGAGATTCACAAACGTTAAGTTCAAGCTCATTCGAGGATCTGCAAGAACTGCTCACATTATCTCCCTGGCGGATCTGCCCAATCTAAATCCTCATGATTGGATTGTCTTATACAATATCCTTTTGACTGATGAAACCGAATATGGTCCCATCATAGACCATGTCAAAAGGATGTTGGCCTGCTATATCATGGAGGTTGCCCTAAAGGATCAGGAGGTCGCCACAGTTTTCAAAAAGAAACCAAAGATCGCACCTGTGGGATCGGCCAGTGATCTAAACCAAATGCAAATGGGCAAGATTGATCTGAGGCGTAACTCAGTGATGTTCACTAGAGCCGAAGGACAGAAATGTCTCTTCGCTTTAGCTGACAAACACCTTTACACCATAGCTTGCTTGGAGCACGTCTTATCAATTATCAAGCGGTGTAAAGAGAATTCGGCTGATGACATCAAGTACTTCAATGATATGATCAATTGGTACATCCGGTTTAGACAGACCATCCTCTCCATAACCAAGTGTCTGTTTAGCACCGTGAAGAAGAAGGTACCAGCTTCAGCTGCCGGCCCAAGTAAGAAGTAAAGGTCTCGCTCCAAATTGACGCAAAGGGGGAGATTGTTGGGCTGAAGTTTTATTTTGATGTTGCGTCTTTTGGGCTCGATAGTTTAGCCATGTACACTCCGGTTTGGGCCTGTCCAATCGAGAGCCTTTTATGTATTGTATATAAGTCAATGCTTGCATGCATATTAGGTTAACAGCGAGATAGAGGTTTACGATTATAGAGATTTACGAATAGCGATTCATCTAGAGTACAACAAGTTTCTTAATCGTTTTTGTAACCTATCAATCCTCTACAGTTGATGTTCTTCATCGAGCTCTTCTGAGGATTTTGTTTTAATCATTCGACTCGTTTGATTCAATCTTGTCTTGTTCTTTTTATTGCGTTCTTACTGTTTTTATATTCATATACTTGTTCAAGATCTAATCGATCTTCATAGATTAAAGGTTATTTTAATCCCATCACTTTGCAACCAGTCGTGCCTTATAAGTGTACATTACCATCCATGTCGGTCTTCTTCTTGAAGATCCATTTATACCCAACTATCTCACGATCAGGTACATTGTCACTGATAACTGTTTCCCCTTCTGCAGTAATATGGAAACCATAATAATGCTCAGGTTCATTCCTAACTCTGGTGGAACGCCTCAGAGGTATAGATTTTTCAGTTGGCTCAACAGGAGTTTCCTCCTCAGGTTGAGGGCTAGGGTTTGAGGTTCCTTCATCACTTGACTCTTGAATTTCCTCAAGGTCAATTTGCCTCCCACTGTCTCCTTGGCTTATGAATTCTCTCTCTCAAAAGAATCCTCTTCTTGCTACAAAAACCACATTATCATTGGGTCTGTAGAAGATGTAGCCAAAGGATTTATGTGGGTAGCCGATGAAAATACACCTTTCGCTTCGGGTTCGAGCTTATCGTGAGTCTCGCGTCTCACGAAAGCTTCGCAACCACAAATCTTGATGTGGTCTAGATTGGGAACTTTTCCAGTCCACACCTCATGAGGTATTTTGGAAACCTTATTTGTAGGGACTAGATTAAGGATATGGGCGACAGTCTCTAAGGCATACACCCAAAATGAGATTGGTAGCGAAGCTCGACTAATAATGGAATGAACCATGTCCAACAAGGTTCGATTGCGCCTCTCAGCTACACCATTCAATTTTGGTGTCCTAGGAGGTGTCAATTGTGAGACAATCCCACATCCCTTAAGATAGTTAAGGAACTCGGTACTAAGATACTCACCACCACAATCGGCTCGAAGCATCTTAATGTTCCTGCCCAACTGATTCTCCCCTTCTTGCTTAAACTCTTTAAATTTCTCAAAGGTTTCTGACTTATGCTTGATTAAGTAGACATATCCATATCTACTAAAATCATCAGTAAAATTCACATAGAACCGATTAGCATCTCTTGTGGCAGTTCTGAAGGGTCCACACACATCCGTGTGTATGAGGTCCAACAAACCTTCACCCCTAGCACAAGTGCCAGTAAAGGTGACTTTTTCATTTTACCAAGCAAACAAGATTCACAACTATCATCTGAGTTTAGGTCAAATGACTCCAAGACTCCATCCTTTTGGAGTTGGCCTTTGCGTTTGTTTCTTACATGTCCAAGACGACAATGCCATAATGATGCTTTATCTAAGCTAGTGGAAGAGTCAATACACAATACATTATTTCCTAGATTATCAACAATAGATACAGTTTCATACACACCATCACAAGGTAATGCTTTAAAATAAATAACATTATTAAAGAAAGCATCAATACTACCATTATTATTATCAAAATAAAAGTTAAAACCTTGTTTATACAATGCATGAAAGGAAATAACATTTCTGGTGAATAATAACATTTATTCAAATCTAATGTAAACCCACTATTTAGCACTAAGGAATAAACTCATGTCTTGGTAACAGGTGAAGCTTTCCTGTTTTCCATGATCAAGTTTATCTTTCCCTGCTCCACATTCTCACTTCTTCTTAGTCCCTGCAAATCACAACATATGTGAATACCACAACCTGTATCAAGGACCCAATACTTAGAATGAGGTGATTTATTAGACAATATAGTGTATATACCTATATGGTTGGGTTTTACTTTCCAATCCTTCAAATCTTGCTGGTACTTTGGGGAGTTTCGCTTCCAGTGCAACTTTTCATGGCAATAGAAGCATTCAGCCTCATTAGGGTTAGCAGAAGGAATGACAAAACCTTTCTTGGTTTTGCTTGAAGAGGAACCTTCAAGGCTCTTACCCTTGGTAACCTTAAAAGGGTTCTTTCTCTTCTTCCCTTTTCCATTCCTGATTGCCAAGACATTTGTCGCAGTTGGAGTAGGAGTAGGAGTAGTAACAACCGACTTACCCTTTAGACCACTTTCGGCGGTCTTTAAGAGTCCTTGAAGTTTTCTGAGGATGACTTCTTCCATGTTTATGTGATATGTCATGCGGAATTGATCATAACATATGGTAAGGAGTGCAAAATGATGTCTATTGCTAACTCCTCGGGGAAGTTCACATTCAGCTTCAGTAAACAGTCCACATACCTTTGCATTTTCTGCATGTGGCCCGTGATGGGTTCACTATCCTTCATTCGGGTTGTTATCGTGGACGAGATTATTTCATATCGCTCTTGACGAGCACTTTGACGGTAACGATCCATCAAGTCCTGTTGCATCTCAAAAGGATAATAGTCCTCATAGGACGTTTGGAGCTCGGCTATCATGGTGGCCATCATGATGCATGCGACTTTTGTAGCATATCTTTTATGTACCTCATATTTAGCAAGCTCTTCAGGAGTAGCAGTTTACTCCGGTACTTTCAGCTCCTTTTCAAGAAGATATTCTTTGTTCTCAAACCGAGTGACCATCCCGATGTTTCTGATCCAATCTGCAAAGTTGGATCCATCAAAGATGACTCTCCTACAAAGATTCATGAGAGGGAAGGAGCTAGTAGGGTTTGAGCCAGAAGCATTGTTATTGGAATACATCAGAAAAGAAGAGGGAATAGATTAGATTAGATATAGAGATAGTCCTTAATAAAACACCCAAATGTAATACTAAGGCCAGGACCCAACACAATATTTTATAACTTAGAAGAGGGATGCTATAATCTAAGCTATAAGATATTTGAAGGTCGGTGAATGACCAATCACCAATTTGCACCATGAAAAACAAAATATTTAATTAGGTTTTAATTGGTTTAGAAACTCCTAGATTCTTTGAGATTCATTGAACTTTCTTCAATGGCATGTTTCAATCTCAAGTGTGCCCTTCAAGTTTTGTGACTGGGATGCAGAAGATCACAAAACAAGGTGTGAAGTAACCATGCAAATTACTTGGTACCCTTAATGTATTACCCCTCAATTGATGTGCCAGTTAACCACACACGCTCCATCGATATCATGTTAAACATTAAGTCACCCTTTACCTTCCTTCTTAAGTTCAAGTTAGTGTGACGGTTAACCACATACGCTCCACTAACGAATTAAACAAAGTGTAAAGTGTAATTTCATGGATTAGCACCTTATTCACATTTTCCAAAAGTAACTAAGATTGGGAATTTAATTTAAGCATTTAGTTACTTTATAATTATCATTATACTTTTAGTGAGAATTTATAAGTCCTTGTCCTACCCGTTCGGCTAACGACCCTCCACCGATCAAGGAAGCAGTGGGTGAAAGTGGACACCCATTAAGCTGTCATTTTATAGGCAGCAACCTTATACCCCCCTTATAGACCGGCTTCGTGAATGAGGCCTACTAATGGTAAGACGACATGCTCTTATTCATATATATAAAATATTAACTTATAATATTATAAAGTATAAGGGTTGATTTTTAACTTTTTAAAAATCTAGGGATTGGATCTAAAGTTTACTAAGTGACTTTACATGTTCTAAAACTTGAGGGCATGTTTTGTAACTTTACAAAACCTTTCACATTCATAACTTATGAGTTATTAAAATGAAGACTCTTCATTTTATAACTTATGTGTTCTTTTAATGGTTTTTTAACACAAAGAGACTTTTGGTTATCCATAACTTGAGGACAAGTTATGGACTCCATTAAAACACATAAAGATCATGAATTAAAATTTAAACAAGTAATTCCTATGATCTATCAAAAACTCATAAGAACATGAATATTCATATCAAAGTTTGAAGAACATATGAACACATATAATCATGAAAAACTAATATTAGCCATTGTAAATGGATTAAAACAATCATTACACCATCTAAAACAAGTTTTACAACACCAAAACAGTTTAGGGTAATGTTTCTAGTCCATTTACGGCAGCAAAGCTCCAAAAACTGCTCACTGGATGACAAACTCGTCGAGTTCATCAAGGAACTCGTCGAGTTCATGCAATAAGACATAAACTCGGTGAGTTTTTGGCCAAAACTCGTCGAGTTTTCTTGTCTGGATAGTTTTTGGCTTTTGAAAAACAAGTTTGCATCAAGTATTTAACAAACAAGCCTAGGCTCTGATACCACTGATGGGTTTTGAGCATTCTAGCACTCCTATGGTGTACATGCAACCCTAGAAACCTTGGATCTATGTTTGCCTAAGATACATCCAAATAATTATTTTTCCAAGGTTCTTATCCTATCTAGCATGGCATGGGTAACTTGAATCAAATAAAGCTAGTAGAATTACTTACCTTGTAGTTGTAGTTGATTGCTTGGAGTTTTAGAGCCTAGCACCAATAGTGTGGATGCCTTAAATGGAAATCACAAATCACAACAAACTTTGGAACTTTGAGAGAATCATAACAACCTTCTTGAAATCGGCCCTCTTTGTATACTCACTACAACTGGTGTGATTTCAAGAACCAAAGCCTCCTTTATATAGTGTGGTGGATTAGGGTTACATCCATGTAAACCCTAATACCCATGTCTTTTCATTTCCATGAGATCCATGGGTTAAAGCTCCATGGAGTATCCATGGACTTTCCATGCAAGCCAAGCCCATTCCAAATAAGCATTAGCCCACACTATATAAATACAAGTGCCCATATTTAATTAGTCATACTTTTGATCTCTAAATTAATTCTAGATTAATTATAGATCAATACTAATTAAATAATATGATTTTATATTAATATATTAGAACTTATAATATATTAATAAATCATAACTTATACTATTCTCAAAAGATTATCCATAAATTGTTTGGGTGAAGTGCAACCCAAATGGACCATGTTGGGTCGGGTCAAGTACATATCAAACATATTTATGGACTTAGACACTATATCCAACAATTATTGCTAGACGAGGTCTCTTTCGGAGGTCGCGTGGGGCGAGTGTGAGGTTGCTAGTCAGCTTGCCAACCGGACAAGAATCTGGTATTCCGAATGTAGGTGTTCGGCATCCAGTTATGGAAAGTGAATTCATTCAGTTGGTAACACTGAGATAATCACGATCGGAGAGAGTCTGGTGTGATTGGGTCTTAATGCCTTTTGAAAGGTCATTGAATGATCGGGGTAATGGTTGTGTCTCTATGGACGTTAGGTGTCAGTGTTCATTGGATTCAGAACGGTTTGTTGATTATTGGTAAGAGTTGGATAGCCAAGTTTTGCCGAGGTTGAAGTAGGCTTTGACTTAAGGGGTGACACCCAGTTTTGGAAGTAGGGCTGAAGGCCAGGTATTGTGATTCGGTCAGAATTTACCCCGTTGGGCAAGGCGATGCATCATGTAGGACTGTTGCGGAAGCTCAGATTGATTCATAGTGCATACTATGTATCATCCACGAAAGTGCTTGGATGACGAATTTACTGTACTTCCTTATAGTCAATATTCAGGTAAAGGAGAATATAAATCAAAGGAAGAAGTTAGTGCTAGTTATTGAACATAAAATGTAGACCATCAGGAAGTAAGGTAGCAAGATTAGTGAAGGTGCAATGCGAATCATCAACCGCGTCATAGTAGATAATGGAAGTCGTGGGCGTGGCTTGTGAGCATCGGTCGGAGGAGGAGATGAGGACGCATTAACCAGACCCTGTTCATCAGCAGACTTTGAGGACGAAGTCTACTTCAAGTGGGGGAGATTTGTAACGTTTGGTTTATGTGTTATTTAGTTTTCAGCATTTTTAGACTTTTGTGCTGGAAATCGACAAGTTAGGTATTTCCAACTCATCGAGTAGAGATCATTTTGGATGCGGAATGAAGGATCTACTCGACGAGTTGGCAGGCCCCAACTCGACGAGTACACACTAGAAAGGAAAACCCTAATTTTCATGGTTTCTATCCTATTTAAAGGCCTTAAGCATCACTTGTAGCCTCCCTTAACACCCCCCTTTGTCCAGAGAAACCCTAAATTGTGTCTCATCTCCCATTTTGAGTGTGTGAGGGCTTAATGAATGCCTTTTTGGTGTTTATGTGTAGAAGCTTGAAGTGGTTGGTGCATTGCTGAAGGGAGAGGTTGTAGATCCGGTGTTTACTCTGCCGTGGCAACCATTTTAAGGTATAAAGTCGAAACCTTGACCTTCCATCACGTAGATCTTCTTCTATAAAAGTTTATGGCCATTATTAGCCTAGTTTGGTACCATTCTTGGTTTTGAGCATGATATGAAGATATGGCTTTAGATTTGGAAATCTCAGGGCCTTTGGGGACTTAAACTTGCCAAATTTATCAAGTCTTGGCCTCCTTCATGCTCTAAGTCCCTTAACAAGCTTCGATTAAGTGATTTTAGCCTTTGATGCCTTGCATGGATGTATAGTTAGCAACTCTACATAGTATCTGATGGGTTTTGAGCATTCTAACACCCGTAAGTGTACATGCAACCCTAGAAAACCTTGAATCTATGTTTGTCTAAAATACATGCAAAATATGATTTCCAAGGTTCATAATCCTATCTAGCATACATGGGGAACTTTTAATCTAAAAGATGGCTAGAATTACATACCTTGTAGTTGATTTGATTTCTTGAAAACCTTGAGAGCCTAGCACCCCAAGTGTGATGCCTCAAATGCTTCACACAACACCAAATGCTTTGGAATAACTTAAGAGAATGTATAACACTTGTAAAATCGGCCTACCCCTCTCTTGTTCTTAGTCTAGCCAATTTTGGTGAGTATCATGTTCCTTATATAGTGTGTCACATCTACTGTTACACCATGTAAACCCTAATGTGACATGACTCTTCATTTCCATGACCCATGGGTTTGTAACTCCCATGGAGCATCCTATGGGTTTAACCCAACTTGATAATCCATGGAACCTTTTAGCCCACTATACAAGTTTTAGATGATTTACATAATCAACCCATATATTTAATTAGTCATCTTTTGATCACTTAATTAATTCCAAATTAATTCTTGATCAATACTAATTAAATAATACTATTAATATATTAGAACTTATAATATATTAATAAAACGAAAGTGTTATTTCTCTCATTTAGTCTATCCAAATGCATGATGCCATGCAACCTAAATGGACCATGCCGGGTCGGGTCAAGTACATACCAAATATAGTTTATGGACTTAGACACCTTATCCAACAGTCTCCCACTTGGATAAGTCTAATAACTGTATCTCTAAGCATGACTTCAGGAACCGATCAATAATCGTAGCTCTTTCAAGATCTCTCAGAAATGAGAAAATGATGATGCGCCATTTAAGACTTATCCAAGATCTCTCGGACCCGATCAACAATCGTAGCTCTTTCAAGATCTCTCGGAAGTGATCATACAAGAAATCAGCTTGACAAGTACATGGAACAATGTCTTACTTATTGTCTAGCAGTTTGTTTCCTGATATCCGATTTGTTTGACATAGAACTAAATTAAACACGTCAATTTGGTTCTGACCGGGCCCGACACATAGGTCAAAAGAAAATCATCGAGGGGCCCAGATATCGCTTCTAATCCAAGAAGGAACACGTAAACTTTGACTCATATGCTTATTCTACTACTTGTTAAATCACACACAAAAGTACGTTTTATAACATCGAGTTACCAATGTGGTTTCGTACGATGAATGCATAACCAACTCATAGGCAACAAGTCATATCTCTAGGTTGGAAGACTTATATGATATTATCGTCTCACGATCACTCGAGATAAATTCCATGAAGTGATACCAGTGAGTGTGGGTTGAGTCTAACACTCAGAACTTATGAGCACTCATGAGTGTTGTAGCCTTATCCAACACATTAGACCTCTGCAACCAACCCATGACAGTCTTGACTCATACCTACTTCTAACATATGACCGACTGTGGAGAATTCGAATAATATGATATACCAAACATAATTAGTCTGGAAGTCAAAACATGCAAAAGAAATATAGTAAACGATTGAAAAAAGATAGCAACACTTTACTCATAAACAAATACAACTTTTATTCATCATCAAATGTCAATTACACTTTACAAATTTCAAAATTATCTAACTACTAAAACTAATATCATCCTTTAGCCCTATGCTCCGAGCATGCTGGAGATACTTAACACGACTCAGTCCCTTTGTGATGGGATCTGATGGGTTCTCATCCGATGATACCCTCTTTGCCATGAGGATTCCTTCTTCTATTCGATGTCTGATGCAATGGTATTTTCTGTCGATGTGTCTGGATCTCCCGTGATCCCACGGTTCCTTGGCTAAGGCAACTGCACTTTCACTATCACAGAAAATTTCCATTGGCTCCTTTATAGCTGGTACAACTCCAAGGTCTCCGATGAAGTTCTTTAGCCATATCGCCTCCCTTATTGCCTCGCTTGATGCGATATACTCTGATTCACAAGTTGAATCAGCCACGGTCTCCTGCTTGGAACTCTTCCAAGTAATTGATCCTTCGTTTAAGGTAAATACCGAGCCTGACTGAGAGCAGAAATTATCCATATCAGTCTGAAAGCTAGCATCACTATACCCTACAACTCTCAAGTTATCACTCCCACTGAGGGTAAGGACCCAGTCCTTAGTCCTCCGCATGTACTTGAGGATATTCTTTACCGCGGTCCAGTGAGCCTTGCCAGTGTTCCCCTGATATCTGCTGACCATGCATACATGATCGAGCCTACTGTATAAGCATAAGGTACTCGACTCATCTCTGCTATCTCAGCCTCCGTACTCGGGCTCTAAGTTTTACTCAGCCTGGCATTACACTGGATGGGTAGTTCTCCTTTCTTGGAGTCCTGCATGTTGAACCTCTTCAGCACCTAATCCAAGTAGGTACTCTGACTAAGTCCAATTAGTCTTTTACTCCGGTATCTCAGAATCCTTATCCCCAGAATATAGGCAGCTTCTCCTAGGTCTTTCATAGAGAAAAACTTCCCAAGCCAGGACTTCACTTCCTGCAGGGTTGGGATGTCATTTCCTATGAGTAGTATGTCATCCACATATAGTACCAAAAAGCTAACTATACTCCCACTAGCCTTGACATAGACACAAGATTCATCTTCACTCCTTGAAAAGCCAAATTCTTTGATTTTCTCATCAAACCAAAGATTCCATCTCCGAGGTGCCTGTTTCAATCCATAAATGGATTTCTCGAGCTTACACAGTCTATTAGGATATTTTGTACTGAAAAAACCCTCTGGCTGACTCATGCACACATCCTCAGCCAAACTTCCATTAAGGAAGGCGGTTTTGTCATCCATTTGCCATATTTCATAATCATGAAATGTAGCAATGGCTAATAGAACCCTAATGGACTTAATCTTTGCTACTGTTGAAAAGGTCGCATCATAGTCAACTCCCGCAGTTTGACAAAAGCCCTTTGCAACCAGTCGCGCCTTATATGTGTGTACATTACCATCCATGTCGGTCTTCTTCTTGAAGATCCACTTGCACCCAACTGTCTTACGACCTAGTATGTAACAGCCCGGAATTTCAGATATCGCTATAATTATCATTTTGGGTGTTTTAAGAGGGGACTCGGCGAGTTGGAGCTCAGACTCGCCGAGTAGGATCGCAGATCTGGTCGCGGGGTCGCGACTGGACTCGACGAGTCCGGATATGGACTCGGCGAGTCCACGCTGTTTAGCGAAACCCTAACCGTCCAGGTTTGGGGACATATATAAGGGGCCTTATGGCCGTCATTGTTCACCCTAGTCCTGTGAGTGAAGCCCTAATTCGATTGTGAGCATCTGGAGCAAGGTAGAAGACCATTGTTGATTTTGGAAGTGTTGTTTTGCAAGGAAGAGGAGGCTTGGTTAAGGGAACAACAAGAGAAGCCACATTCTGAGGATTGGGGACACAGAGAGCACGTTATTCAGGTAATATTTCGAGTTGCATCCTTCTATGTTGATGTGTTTATGGATTTAGGGTTTATTGAACCCTTTTGTGGCTAGATTGAGTGTTACCTTAGTCCCCCAAGCGGTTGGAACCCTGTATTGGGACCTTTGGAAGTCCAGAATGTCCCATGCCTGAGCATTTCGGGAATCAATGGAGGTTTTGGATTGGAATCCTTATGCCTTAGGTCAAAATGTAAATTATGAGTCATGGGGTGTATTATGAGCACCAAAATGAGGATCTTACGTGATGAATCAGTCTAGGAAGGCAAGACCTATGAATGGTCGGAGCAGTTCTGACCTTAGAAAGCAGTTTGAGCGGTTGCATGGCATGGACTCGCCGAGTCCGATGAACAGACTCGGCGAGTAGCTTGAAGATTAACGGGGACTCGTCGAGTTGTTCTTCAGACTCGGCGAGTTGAGTCGGGGTGGCCCCGCGATTCGTCCAGGAGGAACTCGTTGAGTCAAGGGGGATACTCGACGTGTAGAAAGGGAATCTTAGAGAATCGGTGAGTCAAGGGCGAGTGGACTCAGAGTTGTTGAACTCGGCGAGTCTTGGGGTGACTCGGCGAGTTAGATCGCGGATTGAGTGAAGTTCTGAGTATGGGGACTCGGCGAGTCATAGGGTTGACTTGGCGAGTAGGGTCAGTTAGGGGTTGACTTTGACCTTGTCTTTGACCAAGGATTGACCAGTGGTTCCAGGGGTATTTTGGTAATTGTTGTTTATTGTTTGAGTTCAGTGCATTGGTGGCTGTCCAGAGGTGGAGATCGTATCAGTGATCGGAGCAGCTTGAGCTATCTGTTCAGTCGGCAGTTTCGAGGTGAGTTATCCTCACTATATCGCTAGGGTTTATGGCACCAAGGCCGACCCTTTTATCGGATGGAAATCCGGGTAGTTGTCATTACATGTTATGGGCCGGAAGGCATTGCTATGTGGACCGGAAGGTCATGGCCTGGAAAGGCGTATGTATGCATTTAGTATGTTGACTGATTCGTAGGGCAATGTTATGCTAGTGACCGGCTAGACCGGTATCTTGTTTAGAGTAATGCTATGATATGTGATTTGTTGATCGATTGTTGTCTGTGAATTGTTATATGAATATGTGTTATGATTGCTAGATCTGGGGTGTGACCCGATATGTAGGGTCGTCCTATGATTTGTTATGTTATGTATGCATTTTATGCTATGGGCCGGAAGGCAATATGTTATGGTCCGGAAGGCAATATGTTATGGGCCGGAAGGCAATATGTTGTGTTATGGACCGGAAGGTCGGCGTGGGTAGGACCGGAAGGTTTACCCAGCAGGGACGGAAGTCCCCTGAGACACATGGACCGGAAGGTCGTGGCCTGGAAGGGCGTATATGTGGTTGGTATTTTGGGGGTATCTCACTAAGCTTTCGGGCTTACAGTTGTGGTTTTATGTTTCAGGTTCTCAAGAGTCTGTGGCAAGGCAAAGGCGTGATCGTACCGTTCCTCGCGTTGATGTTTTATGATATGAACCTGGGAAAATACTCTGTTAAATAATGTATTGAAAACCTTTTGTAACAACGTTATTAAAATGAGTGGTTTTTGAAAAGTTTTAATTGTTTTGAAATTTTGGACGTTACATAGTACATTGTCAACCAAGTTCCAAACTTGATTTTCATACGTGGACTGTATCTCGCTGTCCATTGCCTCTTTCCATTTGGAAGACGCGGGGCCTACCATGGCTTTCGCATAGTCGTTAGGTTCATCTAGACTTACTAATGTCTCATCACTGATAAGTGTCTCACCTTCCGCAGTATTATGGAAACCATAATAATGCTCAGGTGCATTCCTAACCCTTGTAGAATGCCTCAGAGGTACAGACTTTCCAATTGGCTCAACAGGAGTTTCCTCCTCAGGTTGAGTGCTAGGGTTTTAAGTTCCTTCACCACTTGACTCTTGAATTTCTTCAAGGTCAATTTGCCTCACACTGTTTCCTTGGCATATAAACTCTCTCTCTCTCTCTCTCTCTCTCTCCAAAGACACCTTTCCTTGCTACAAAGACCACATTGTCACTAGGCCTGTAGAAGAGGTAACCAAAGGATTTTTGTGGGTAGCCGATGAAAGCCTCGCAACCCCAAATCTTGATGTGGTCTAGTTTAGGAACTTTACCAGTCCACATCTCATGAGGAGTTTTGGCAACTTTCCTTATAGGGACCAGATTAATGATATGGGTGGCAGTCTGTAAGGCATTCCCCCAAAATGAGATTGGTAGCGAAGCTCGACTCATCATGGAATGAACCATATCCAACAAGGTTCGATTGCGCCTCTCAGCCACACCATTAGGCTGTGGTGTCCTGGGAGGTGTCAATTGTGAGCTAATCCCACATTCCTTAAGATAGTCGAGGAACTCTGTACTAAGATACTCACCACCACAATCGGATCGAAGCATCTTAATGTTCCTGCCCAATT
Source organism: Lactuca serriola (assembly GCF_051521515.1). NCBI lineage: Eukaryota > Viridiplantae > Streptophyta > Magnoliopsida > Asterales > Asteraceae > Lactuca > Lactuca serriola. Next base: position 255,474,442 of record NC_136415.1, on the reverse strand, counting down.
GATTCTCGACTTCCTGTTTAAACTCTTTAAACCATTCAAAAGTCTCTGACTTATTCTTGATTAAATAGACATGACCATCTCTAGTATAATCATCAGTAAAAGTCAAATAATAACGATTAGCATCCCTTGTGGCAGATTTGAAGGATCCACACACATCCATGTGCACTAGATCCAACAAACCTTCACCCTTAGCATAAGAACCAGTGAAGGGTGACTTTGTCATTTTTCCAAGTAAGCATAATTCACAACTATCATCTGACTTTAAGTCAAATGACTCCAAGACTCCATCCTTTTGGAGCTGGTCTATGCGTTTCTTGCTCACATGTCCAAGACGACAATGCCATAATGATGCCATATCCAAGTTATTATTATCAGAAGAATCAATACACAACACATTATTTCCTAGATTATCTACAACAGATATAACTTCATACACACCATCACGAGGTAATACTTTAAAATAAAGAACACTATTAAAGAAAACATTTATTCCACCAATTTCATTATCAAAAGAATAGGTAAACCCTTGTTTGTACAAAGCATGAAAGAAATTAATATTTCTTGCAATTTCTAGCAAATAACTACATTTATTCAAATCTAAAGTAAACCCACTACTTAGCAATAAAGAATAAACTCCAATCTTGGTAACAGGTGAAGCTTTCCTATTCCCCATGATCAAGTTTATCTTTCCATGCTCCACATTCTCACTTCTTCTTAGTCCCTACAAATCAGAATAGATATGAATACCACACCCGGTATCAAGGACCCAAGAGTTAGAATATGGTGAGTTATTAGATAGAATAGTGTAAATACCTACATGGTTGGGTTTAACTTTCCCATCCTTCACATCTTGGTGGTACTTTGGGCAATTCCGCTTCCAGTGCGGCTTTTCATGGCAATAAAAGCATTCAGCCTCTTTTTGGGTCAGAAGAAGGAGTGATGAAACCTTTCTTGGTTCCACTTGAAGAAGAGCCATCAAGGGTCCTAGCCTTGTTACCCTTCGAAGAGCTCTTCCTCTTCTTCCCTCTACCTTTCCTAATTGCCTTGAAGTTTGCTGAGTGTGACTTCTTCCTTATTCATGTGGTATGTCATGCAGAATTGATCATAACACGAGGGTAAGGAGTGCAAAATGATGTCTATTACAAGCTCATCTGGGAAGTTCACTTTAAGCTTCAGTAAACGATCCACATACCTTTGCATTTTCTGAATGTGGCTCGTGACAGATTTTCCATCCTTCATCCTGGTTGTTATCATGGAGGAGATTATTTCATACCACTCTTGCCGAGCACTCTGATGGTATCTTTCCATCATATCTTGGTGTATCTCAAAAGGGTAGTAGTCCTCATAGGACTTCTAGAGTTCAGCTGTCATGGTGGCCATCATGATGCATGCCACTTTGGTGGCATCTCTTTCATGAGTCCGAAAGTCAGCAATCTCCTGGGGAGTAGTAGTGGACTCATCGTTCTCCTTTAGCTCCTTATCGAGGACATATTCCTTTTCCTCGTAATGAGTCACCATCCTGATGTTCCAAATCCAATCCATAAAGTTGGAACCATCGAAGATGACCCTCTCACGTAGGTTCATGAGGGAAAAGGAGCCAGTAGGGTTTGAGCCAAATGCAGTGTTATTGGAAGACATCTGAAAAGAAGAGAACAAATTTAGTTTAGATATAAAGATTGTCCTTAATAAAACACCCAAATGTAATATTAAGACTAGGATCCAATCGCAATATATCATAACTTAGAAGCGGTATGACGTAATCTAAGCTATAACATATTTGAAAGGTAGGTGAATGACGATTCACCCATTTCCACCAAAAACCGAAATATAAATTATTAGGTTTTAATTGGTTCTTAGAAATTCCTAGATTCTTTTGAGATTCAATGAACTTTTCAAAGGCATGTTTCAATCTCGAGTGTGCCCTCCACGTTTTGTGACTGGGATACCGAGGATCATAAAACGAGGTGTAAAGTAACCATGCAAATCACTTGCTACCCTTAAAGTTCATCACTCAATCGATGTGCCCGTTAACCACACACACTCCACTGACCTATAATAAACTTTAAGTCACCCTTTACTTACCTTGTTAAGTCCAGGTTAGTGTGTCGGTTAACCACACACGCTCCACTAACGACTTAAACAAAGTGTAAAGTGTAATTTCATGGATTAGCACCTTATTCACATTTCCCTAAAGTAACTAAGATTGGGAATTTAATAAAACATTTAGTTACTTTATAATATTCAGCATACTTTTAATGAGAATTTATAAGTCCTTATCCTACCCGTTCGACTAACGACCCTCCACCGATCAAGGAAGCGGTGGGTGAGAGTGAACACCCAATAAGCTGTCATTTTATAGGCAGCAACCTTATACCCCCCTTATAGACCGGCTTCGTGAATAAGGCCTGATAATGGTAAGACGACTTGCTCTTATACATACATATATATATATATATATATATATATATACATACACACACACACACACACACACACACACACACACACACATATATATATATATATATATATATATATTATAATATTATAAAGTATAAGGATTGATTTTTAACTTTTAAAAATATAGGGGATGGAAATAAAGTTTATTAAGTGACTTTACATGTTCCAAAACTTGAGGGAAAGTTTTGTAACTTTACAAAACCTTTCAAATTCATAACTTATGAGTTATTAAAATGAAGACGTACTCTTCATTTTATAACTTATGTGTTCTTTTAATGATTTTTAACTCAAAGAGACTTTTGGTTATCCATACTTGGGGACAAGTTATGGGCTCCATTTAAGCACATAAAGATCCTAAATTAAACATTTAAGAAACTAATTCCCATGATCTATCAAAAAACTCATAAGAGCATGAATATTCATATCAAAGTATCAAGAACATATGAACACATAATATCATGAAAAACTATATTAGCCATTGTAAATGGATTAGAACAACCACTACACCATCTAAAACAAGTTTTACAACACCAAAACAGTTTAGGGTAATGTTTCTAGTCCATTTCCAGCAGCAAAAATCAAAATTATGCACCCTGCCCAGCCAACTCGTCGAGTACACGAACCGACTCGCCGAGTTGGATGCATTTTCGCTTTGACTCGTTGAGTCCTCCCCATAAACTCGTCGAGTTCCCTGTGCAAACAGCTCAAAATCGATTGATTCCACTATTTTGCATCAAGTATTAACAAACAAGCCTAGGCACTGATACCACTGACGGGGTTTGAGCATTCTAACAGCCCTAAGTGTACATCCAACCCTAGAAAACCTTGGATCTATGTTTGTCTAACATACATGCAAAATATGATTTCCAAGGTTCATAATCCTATCTAGCATACATGGGGAACTTTTAATTTAACAGATGGCTAGAATTACATACCTTGTAGTTGATTTGATTCCTTGAAAACCTTGAGAGCCTAGCACCCTAAGTGTGATGCCTCAAATGCTTCACACAACACCAAATGCTTTGGAATAACTTAAGAGAATGTATAACACTTGTAAAATCGGCCTACCCCTCTCTTTTTCTTAGTGTAGCCGATTTTGGTGAGTATCATGTTCCTTATATAGTGTGTCACATCTAGGGTTACATCATGTAAACCCTAATGTGACACGACTCTTCATTTCCATGACCCATGGGTTTGTAACTCCCATGGAGCATCCTATGGGTTTAACCCAACTTGATAATCCATGGAGGCTTTTAGCCCACTATACAAGTTATGGATGATTTACATAATCAACACATATATTTAATTAGTCATCTTTTGATCACTTAATTAATTCTTGATCAATACTAATTAAATAATACTATTAATATAATATAACTTATAATATATTAATAAACCACAAGTGTTATTTCTCTTCTATCCAAATGCATGATGCCATGCAACCCAAATCGACCATGCCGGGTCGGGCCAAGTACATACCAAATATAGTTATTGACTTAGACACCTTATCCAACAGTATCTTAACCCTAGGAGGCATGATCCGTAGTTTGGGGCTTTAGATTTGACTGGAAAGGGGTTGAATATGATGAGACAGGGGAAACTCGACAAGTTGCCCTGGCAACTCGATAAGTTGGGTCACGTTTCCCGCTTTTTGGATACTGATCAAACTCGACGACCCGATGAGATAGCTCGACAAGTTGGCTAGGGTCTTTCTTAGTTCTCTGAACACTGAAGGAACTCGACGAGTTGCTAGATGCACTCGACGAGTTAGGTCAACATGGACTGTTGACCTTGACTGATGACATTGACTTTGACTTTGACCTTTGACTTTAGGCAACTTAGTCCCAAGGGGTGCTTGGAGTAAACCAAATTATAATGAAGGAGATTATAGGATTAGAGTAAGGGATGTTAGGGTTTGGGGCCTAATTTGGAAAATTGGGCCATTGATGGATTTAAGGACATTATAGTGCTCGACTTTTGTTTTGGGCCTGGGCCTCAGTTTTGGATCATACTGGGCCAAGCGTAGAATGGTCATTTTACCCTATATATGGATTAAGTATTATAGTATGGAACTCAATTGTTAATTGGGTGTTGTGTTGATATGGATAGTTTGGGAGTCTATCATCCAGCAGCTAGAGTTTATCCATGGGACGTTAGCAGTGTGAGATGAGTCTCCTCGCCATACCAATAGGTCGAAGGCACCAAGGCCAGCCCATTTACCTAGCTGTGATGATTATTGCGGATATGTTATTGATACATTATCTATCTATGTGAAGGCCATGCGGGGGTTCCCATGGCATTCAGTTATATGTAGTATGCCAGTTGTCTTCATGACTCTTGCATGTAGTGGTTATTTGGGAATGTGTTGTCAATATGTTATGTATTTATGCGAAGACCATGTGGGGGTTCCCATGGCCTATTTTGTGATATGTTTGTTGTTGTTGATTATGTGATATATGATATGCTAGCTGCTTTTGTGATACTTGCATGGAAGACCCGGGGGTTTCCGAGGCAATTGGATGTCAGACCATTGGGGGTTCTGTTGGATTAGTGTCTAAGTCCATAAATATTTTGGTATGTACTTGACCCGATTATGAGCATGGTCCTTTTGGGTTGCCTTCACCATAGCAATATGTAGGATGATTTAAGGAAAGAAAGGTTAAAATATGATTTATTAATATATTATGAGAATAATATATTAAAGGAGAAATCATATCGTTTAATTAATATTAGTCAAGAATTAATTAAGAATTAATTTTGTGGCTAAAAGAGATTAATTAAACTTAGGGGACTAGAATTGTAATTATAAGATAATTATAATTGGGCTATGGATCACCTAATAATATATAGGTTGGACGAATTCTATGGGAAGCCCATTAGAAATCGTCCAAGGGATATGTTAAAGGGCTCCATGGGCTGCTTAGGGCTTAAGCAGTCAGATTAGGGTTTCCTAGTTGAAAACCCTAATAGCCTAGATGTATATGAAGGGCCCCTATGCCCCCAAAAACGTGGACAAGTCTTCCTCTAGGGTTTCTAGACGTTTTAGGCAGCCTCCTCTCTTATCCTTTTCATCCAAGTTGCTTAGTGGTGTTTGTGACTCCATTAGAGGTGCAACACTTGAGGCACTAAGCTTTCTGAAGCCAATCAAAGCAAGGAATTGATTGTTATCACGATATAACAATCAAAGGTAATTACTAAAACCTTATTTCAGTTCTTATATGACAAATCTAGGGTTTATAGCTTTGGATATTCAATTGCATGTTCATTAGACAAACTAGATCCAAAAGCTATTAGGGTTTGCATGTACACCATAGGATTGATGTATTGCTCTAAACCCATCAGTGGTATCAGAGCCTAGGACTGTTTGCTAGTGAATTTGATGCTTAATTGATCGAAATTTGACTGAAATCGAAATTTTTTGGCTTCTGCATGCATGACTCGCCGAGTCAGTTGGTGAACTCGCCGAGTCGTCTGTACTCGACGAGTCTAGGTCCAGACTCGACGAGTCAGCGGGTCTGGCAGGTTGTTTTCGCAATTTTCTTGTTGTTTTGGCTTGGGATACTTACCGTAAACATTTTTTATTCTTAAAATCCGATTTTTATTATTTTGGGTGAATATCCTTACCAAAATAGAAGATAATTGTCAAAATTTAGATAATCTTTTATTTTATTAGATAAATATTGATTATTTGTAATTTAGATTTGACTTATCTTGTGAAACAGTTTCAAATTGCACCCTTTAGGTTTTAAAGTTTAAATTTGAACTTAAAAGTTTTGTTTATGAAATTTAAATAAGTTAAACCCTAATGTTTTGAAAAGTTTCAAAACATGCCCTCGAGTTTTGGAATTTAAATTTTTTAATTAAAAGTTTAATTTTGAAATATTTAAATTCTAAACCCTAATGTTTTGAAATGTTTGAAAACTTGCCCTCAAGTTTTGGAATTTAAAAGTTGATTAAAAGTTTAATTTTGAAATGTTAAATTCTAAAACCCTAGTAATTTGAAAAGTTCAAATCACACCCTTATGTTTTATTAATTAATTAAAGTGTATAATTAAAAGTGATTTAATAAATCCATAAAGTTTTGGTTTACATTTAATTAAATTAAAGGGATAATTTACTAAGTTAAACCACCTAGTATTTTAAAAGTGTAAAATACACCCTATACTATATATAACATTAAAAGTCTAATATTATATATATGTATGAGTAAACAGTCAGTCTTACCGTTAGTAGGCCTTATTCATGAAGCTGGTCTATAAGGGGTGTTTAAGGAAATTGCCTATAAAATGGCGATTGAATGGGTATCCACTCATACCCACCGCACTCTTGACTAGTGGAGGGTCGTTAGCCGAACGGGTAAGATAGGACACAAACCTTCCATTATAAGTATAATGAAGTACACAAGTAACTAAATGCTTTTCAAATTCCCAAATCATAGTTACTTTGGGCAAAATGTGAAATTATATGCTAACCCATGGAATTACACTTCATACCCTTGTCAAACGTTAGTGGAGCGTGTGTGGTTAACCGGCACACTGATTTGCGGATGACATTAGTGGCGAATGGTGGCTCGATGCTTATCATAGATCAATGGAGCGTGTGTGGCTAACCGGCACATTCATTAGGTGATAGTTGCATTGGGTTCACCACGTGATTTGTATGGTTATTCATACCTTGTTTGTGATCCTCGGCATCCCAGTCACAAATAGTAGGGCATAATCGAGATTAAACATGCCATTGAAAAGTTCAATGAATCTCAAAAGATCTAGGAGTTTCAATTCATTTAAAACTTAAACTTCCTTTTCGTTTTTCATGGTGGAAATTGGTAAATCATCATTTACCTACCTTCAAATATTCTGCGACTAGATTACGGCATCCCTCTTCTAGGTTGTAAAGTATTGTATTGGATCTTAGCTTGATGTTTCATTTGGGTGTTACATCAAGAATTCTAATCAACTTAACTTGAATTTTCTCCCATTTTGTAGATGTCTGAATCTTACAATGGTCTTCCCAAATCCTTTGGAACAAGCTTTCCAAATGAAGATGACGTTTCGAGATACGATCAAGGAAATGATAGTCATGCTTCACTTCCACCACCTCCTCTAATTGTTCTCCCTAACCCACAAGTTCAAAGGCTTGAAATGTTCAAGCTCACTCAAGCCCTTTTGGCAAGTAAACACGAAGATGGGAAACCTGTGTGTGCACACGTCTTGGAGATGAAGTCACACATTGATAGGTTAAGCATGTTGGGTGTCGGGATTTCAAGTAAGTTGGTTGTTAACTGGGTTCTTCAGTCACTTACTGAATCATATAGTGAGTTCGTTAAAGAGTACTATATGATGGATCACGATGTAACCCTCCTTGATCTCACCTATTTGCTTATAGCTGCTAAATTAGCAATGATTTGGTGTGCTGGTCAAGCAAATTTGTCTGGTGAATCAAACTCCCAAACTTCAATGGACACTGGCAACATTGGAAGTCCAGAAAGAACTAAGTTTGTGATTGTCTGGTGTGCTGTGCCAAAGGAGTCCATTTGCTTTTATTGCCAAGGGAAGGGGCATTGTAGACGAGGTTGCCCTAACTACCTGAGAGATCTAAGAGATGGGAGAGTCAAGACATATGGCTCTGCTTCAGGTAAAATCCATTAACTAACTCTTTTAAGTTCCTATTCTAGATTCTTAATACATGATGTGATAAGATTACATTTTGATGTTTTGTAGGATCGAAGAAAAGAGAGGAAGCTTAAGGGAAGAAGTGAGCTGAATCTAATCATGAAGAAAGTGGATTTCGATCGCATTGTTTGAAGATTGGATTTTTGAGCTACTACTTGGAGTTAGAATAGATTGTTAAGAAATATGTAATAACATAGTTTTTCAATTGAATTGCATTGTAAGGACAAATTTTTCCACAATAAAATGAATTTTGATTTTATCTTATTTATTTATCCTTGCAATGGCAAGTATAAAAAATTGATGTTTGAAGGTTTCTATTATTAGAAATAATGGATTTGATTCTTGATTATGTTATTTGTGGAGATGTCAAGAATTCACCAAATAGGGAGAGTTTCTCATCGCCCAAGTTTCAATTGGACAGAAACTTGGAATCATACAACTTGGTTGCGTGATGAATGAAAACTTTCATATTTGGAAATTATACTAATTCATTGACAAAGTGTCAAGTGAAGGACTAGTAGATCGAGTACACTAGATTGTGCGTTGATCAAATCCACCACAAAGAGAGATAAGATATTCATCATGATTTTCTAAAAGTTTAGTAAATATGATTAAGTGTAATTCTGAGTTGATTGAAAGAGTTTTAATGAATAGCATAACGAATAAAGAAGAATCAAGTAGGCAGAAAGATAAAAGTTTCTCTATTCTAAGAAGAAGGGAGAGTACTTTTTATTGTGTTTTATGATAAGTCTTAATGATTAAGAAACATATCTCAATTGATTCTCTAAGTGAGTCTTAGTACATTTGTATGTCTAAGAAGAGGAATCGGGAATTGTGGAATTGGTTAAATCAAGAAGTCAATCATACTTCGTTCCAATATCGAATCTTCGAGTCATACTCCAAGATTGCAAATTGAGTGACAAGTCTTAAGTAGGTTTATAACACTCAACAAATGTGGAATTTGGAAAAGTTTTTCTATTCTTGCACATTTGAAGTTGGTAAGTTGTGTTGTCTTGGATAAGACAAAGACCAACTAGGACCAATTTGTGAAGTGTTTTGTCTTGATAAAAGCTACACTAACTCTTGAATATTTGTTTGTCAAGAAATGCTTCTTGATAAGAGAACCTTATATGTCAAGGAGTCAGTGGGAGTTGTAATGTTTCTTGAAAAAGATTTCAAGAACAAATCAAAAATAAACCTTAACGATCATCACTAGCACACGACTTGAGGTTTACAACCTATCGCGTTGATATATTTTTGTTTCTGTGCCATTCAAATTAAGTTAATTATGCATGTGAGTTCTATGACTTCTCATTTGAATGCATAAAGACAAAGCACCTTGATCAATGGAAAGTACATTGATATGTAAGGATAACTTGGTAAACTACTTGGAAGACATGGTGGGCACTCGTGTTACCATAAGGCAAGAAATCAAGATTAAGAAAGTTCAGTCCATATGAGTTTGGATTTGTCACAAACTTTGGTTTTGGCAAATTCACATGGATAGGAACCATACACCATAAAATCTAAGTGTCATAAGATTCCCTCCTTCATAAAAATGACTGTGAGGAAATGCTTTCACTAAGAGAGATTTTAAAAAGATAGCGATTGTGAAAATTGTATTCTCAAATTCAATTATGGTTACGGCATCCCTTTCCATAGTTCGAATTGTGAGATTTAGCAACTAGTTTGAACATTTGGAACTTAGTAACATAAGTTCTAAATTGTTTAGACACACATATGAGCTATCTAAGGCAAAGGTGTATAAGGTTAAGAAGCTTAGATAAAGGCTTATCGAAGCATCTGCTATTAGAAACATGAACTTTAGAAATTCAATAGGTATTGTTTCTGGAAGTTTAGTTTTTTTCTGAATACACGTCAAAGCTAGTGGGAGCATAAGTGTTATGCTTATAAGATAATAATCATCATGATAGTGGGAGCATAAGTTTTGTGCTTGTATGATTATTATGGAGAGTATTGCAAGTTAGCAATATTAATTATAGAAAAACAAAGATTCAATTTGCAAAGTTGCATGGGTTGAAAAGTTGTTTTGCTATAATTAAGGGAGAGAATATTATACTTTGTTTCAAAATCTAAAGCTTGGATTGATAAATTTTAATAAATTTAGTCAAATAATACATAGTGTGTTCTCAAATTTCGATTATGATTACGGCATCCCTCTTCATAATTTGAATTGTGAGAACGTGACACATAAAATATTATGGCAGAAGATTGATAAAGTATCATATCTTTATGTAAGACATTATGCATCGTGTCCCATAGGCTTCAGGTATAGGATCGATTGCAAATGCTATAGTATTTGACCATTCTAAAATTTTCCAAATGTCCAGCGCATTAAGAGGGAAAAAGGATTAGAATCGGTTTTGACTAAAATAATTAAACAACTATCAAAGGATGATCCAAAGTTCACTGAGGATTGGTCGTTTGTGAGTAGTTGGAAGTATGGTATTGGATGGACCGTATCGACATTATTATTAATAGATAAGATTTTATTAAGAATGAGTTGTCATATGGGAAATATGGAAATGTTTCCATATTAGGAGTTGGATACTGAGAGTTTTTGTCTAGATTAGAAACTTCTATGCAAGAAGGATGTTCAAAGGAATGTGCTTTGAATGTGAGACTTCACGTCTATGGAATTGTCTTGTAACAATTTTTAAGAGAGTACTTTGTAATTTCATTATCCAAGTCTTGGTGAATTTTGTGCTATGACTTTGCGAAAGGATCATTGGATAAAATGTTAGAATCTAGCATATTCTAATAGTAGCAAAGAACCTCCTTGTGTGTACGCAAATGATAAGAATTGAGAATTGTGAAATGAGCATCATTGGAAAAGTTTTTCAATTGATCTAGTTCACAAAGCATGGACCATAGGAAACAAAGTGTGCATGATTGGAGCATGGGACGATTGTTGTTATTCATGTAATGAGTTGAATATCCGAAACATTAAATGATAAATAATGAGTAATCAATATGGTGGATAAATAGAAGTGTTTTATTTACTCTCACAGTTTGGGGCCATATAGGATTAAGGATTATTGTTATGTTTCAGTTTGCATGTTTTGACTTCCAAAATAACTAGGTTATTCAAACATCCACAGTCGGTCATACGTTGGGAGTATGTATGAAGGAAGACTGTCATGAATTTGTCTGTAGACTGTCTGAAGTGTTTAGACATGGCACAAGTTTGCTGCAGAGTTCATGAGGGCTTTGATAAGATTAGAGTATTGGATTAAACCCACGCTCACTTGGATCACTTCATGGATTTATCACGAGTGATTAGTGAGACGATAATATTGTATATTCTTGAAACCGAGACGTGAGAGTTGTTATTTGTTGGTCGGTTGCACATTGATAATAAGTAAACACACCAGTAACTTGGTGTTATAAAACTTATTGTTGTGTGTGATTCAGTCAGTAAATGCAAGCGAGAATTTGAGTTGAGGTTTATCCATTCCTTTTACCCAAAGTGGAATAAAAGTGATATCTGTGGGCCCCTCGATGATTTAGTGATGTCACCTAAGCGCTTGGCCAAGTTGGGACTAAGTTGATGTGTTCAATTGTAGTCTGTTGTCAGTCGTCATAAATCGGAAGTCAGGAAAACAATATAGAGAGAATGATTGAAATTCATGTCTTATGTCTATACGATATCTTGAGAATGGAGGAATATATGATCCCTTATCTAAAGAACACATTATCTGATAAGATCAAAGTTGACAGCGGCTTTTGAAAGCTACGATTGTTGATCAGATTCTGAAGTCATACAGAAAATAGCTATTAGACTTATCCAAGTGGGAGACTGTTGGATTAGTGTCTAAGTCCATAACTATTTTGGTATATACTTGACCCGATTATGAGCATGGTCCTTTTGGGTTGCCTTCACCATAGCAATATGTAGGATGATTTAAGGAGAGAAAAATTTAAATATGATATATTAATATATTATGAGAATAATATATTAAAGGAGAAATCATATTGTTTAATTAATATTAGTCAAGAATTAATTAAGAATTAGTTTTGTGGCTAAAAGAGATTAATTAAACTTAGGGGACTGGAATTGTAGTTATAAGATAATTATAATTGGGCTATGGATCACCTAATAATATATAGGTTGGACGAATTCTAAGGCAAGCCCATTAGAAATCGTCTAAGGGATATGTTAAAGGGGTCCATAGGTTGCTTAGGGCTTAAGCAGTCAGATTAGGGTTTCCTAGTTGAAAACCCTAATAGCCTACATGTGTATAAAGGTCCCTTATGCCCCAAAAACGTGGACAAGTCTTCCTCTAGGGTACTAGACGTTTTGGGCAGCCTCCTCTCTTATCCTCTTCATCCAAGTTGGTTAGTGGTGTTTGTGACTCTATTAGAGGTGCAGCACTTGAGGCACTAAGCTTTTTGAAGCCAATCAAAGCAAGGAATTGATTGTTATTACAATATAACATTCAAAGGTAATTACTAAACCCTTATTTCAGTTCTTATATGACAGATCTAGGGTTTATAGCTTTGGATATTCAATTGCATGTTCATTAGACAAACTAGATCCAAAAGCTATTAGGGTTTGCATGTACACCATAGGATTGATGTATTGCTCTAAACCCATCAGGTTCCCATGGCATTCCAATCTAATACCATGTGAGGGGTTCCCATGGCATTGGTTGAGACCACGTGGGGGTTCCAGTGGCACTCGGTGTAAGACCTTGTATGGTTTCCATGGCATCTTCGTATGCTTGTATGTTTAGTTTGCATGATATTTCATTGGTTAGCTAACAACATGTGGGGGTTTACATGGCAGTTAGTGAAGACCATGTAGGGGGTTCATGTGGTAGTTGGTGAAAACGATGTGGGGGTTCCCATGCTAGGTAGTTAAGATCTTGTTGGGGTTTCCAGTGGCACCCGATATAAGATATTGGACGGTTTATAGGGTATCCTTATATGTTTGCATGTTTAGCTTATATGTTTGAATGTATGGTTTGATTGGTAGCAGATGAAGACCATGTGGGGGTTCCCATGGCAGGTAGTTAAGACCACGTGGGGGTTTCCAGTGGCACTTCGTGTAAGACCTTGAATGGTTTCCATGGCATCCCTATATGTTTATATGCATGGTTTATGCAATTAGTATGATATATGTGATTATGTGTATAAGACCTCTGATGGTTTCCATGGTATCCTTATATGTGTATATGCATGGTTTATGCAATTGATATGGTTGATTTGATTATGTGGGGTGTTTTGGGGAACTCACTAAGCTTGATGCTTATAGTTTTTTTTATGGTTTCAGGTATCATCGGTTTGAAAAGGAATGGCCCGGCTTGATCGCAGTGCATACACCCATGTTTTCCGCAATATGTGATTTTGGGATGAACTCTGATAAACGTTTTAATTAGCAAAGATTTTCGAAAGCTTCGATTTATAAGATATATGTGTTTTGACTGTATTAAAAAATGAAATTTTTACACTTGATTTTTGGGTTGTTACATGAAAAATTATTGGCATAAAACTATTAGAAAGCGCATTGTGCCCGGCAACGGCGCCAATCTGTTAATCCCAGTTGTCGCGGCCGATTTAAACAAGTAAATTTATCACTACTTGTTGCAATAAATATATAGCACAGGGAAACAGGGTCAAATCCTCAGGGACACAGCTTAACGGTCAATCCTTTAATTCATCAGGCACATTCCAGTCAAAAGTAAATTATTAAAAGGGGGTTTTGAATTAAACTAAATAGAAAATTAAAATTTGCAGTGATATTAAATTAAAAGAAAATCAATATTAAAAACGATTTCAGCTCAACTGCGATTTTCCTAATCATGCAACTAACTCAGATCTGATTATTTGAGATGCGTTCTATCTAAGTTGGTACTGAGAAAAACTAACAAGCTCTAGTATAATCTCTTTTACCTAAGCTAGTTAATAAAAACAAGCTCTTCAATTAACCCTAAATTTTTAATGTTGAATTAAACAAGCTCTTAATTAAATCAAAAAAATTGCATTAAGTTCTTTGTAAAATTCCCAACAATATCCAGTACTTCTCACTAGTTCGGAAGCATAAAGATATTATTGTTCAGTTTATAATAATCTCAAATCCTAAGCACGGAAACGATTTATTATTTGTTACTTATTAGCAATTAATTAGAACAATTATGTGTTCTATTAACTTGGTAACTGGAATGATTAAACCCTAATTAGGTGATCAGACTAACAAGAATTTAAAACCAAACATTCATTAAGAACAAAACTAAAGTATCTAGATAGAAACACAAGTCAAAATCCAGATCCAATGATTGATCACATGAAAATTACTAGTCTGATGCAGAACTGAAAATAAGGATTTAGCTAGACATGGATAAAATCTGATCAAAATAGATGAAAAGAAACATCAAACAACTAATCTTACTAATCTAATTGAAGGAGATGATCTATAGTCTTTAGATCTTCAGAAATTGTTAAAACTGGAGAAGAAAAACCTCCAAAATCGTATTTTCGTCGTATGGAACTTTAGGAATCGACTAGGGTACCAAATTCCTCTAATGGAATGTCATTCGCGTCTTTTTATAAGCACAGCAGGAAAAACGGCAATACATGCGATCGCATGTTTTTAAGAAAACGCGTCTCAAGCCTGTTTAATGAAGTAGAATATTATTTCTAGGCTTTTTTAGCAAAGTTTTGATCGCATGTACATAGTTTGTGATCGCATGTTTTGAGTTTTTACTTCAGATCCCTTCTAGACGACTTATTTTGACCCAGGGAAGCTTCGTGGCAAACATGCAATCGCAAGAAAAACATGTTATCATACATGCGATCGAATTTTTGGGCCATGCAATCGCAGATTTTTCCTTTTTCACAAACATGAAAGTTGTGCCAAATTGTGTGTAGTTTTCGTAACATTTTGAATCTCAATAATCACAGTTACGGTTCATGACATATGGTAAAAATTGTAACATGGGGTCAAAGCTACCAACAACATCCTTTAGCTTCAGATTGTAGACTGTTTCTACGTGTGATCAATTCGATCAAATGCTTCTTGACCAAATAATCTTTCAAGTATTCCTCAACATACTCCTTCAGTTGAAACTCCTTTTAGGCTCCAAATTTGCATCTAGCTGCTCCCAAAGCACTGCTTCACCTGAACTATATGAAATTGGCAAAAAATGCTAGCAATACTGGAATTCTGATAAAAGACATGAGTTGAACATTATTTAAACAAATGACATGAAAATGTACAAAATATGATGCTAAATGATAATAAAAACTACCCTAAAAAATGCATAAAACAACATCTAACAAATCTCCCCAAACTTGAACCATACTTGCACTCAAGTAAGAAAAAGATAAAACATTATAAACAAATAGAAAGATGTAGCTGACTTTAACAGAATTTAGAATAAAAGAAACTACTTCAATCTTTTTTATACTTTTTATATATTATTTATACAATCAGACTTTACACCGAGAGTGTTCCAATCACTACCACCTAGACGACCATACTGCTACCTTTCATGTATCACAGACTCCCAAAGCGAGGAAGATCATGAAACGGTGTAAACTAATAGTCCAGCCATACTTTTATTTAAACTTTACACCTTAATTAGCTTTTAGACCAAAAATAACATAGTCCAGGACCTCATATCATTAAGAATAGATACTCAAGAACTAGTATTGACGCATCCTTAAGAACACATCACGGCAAATCAGCTTTCACTGAAGCAGTGGGCCACACTCATAGGAGCCGAGCTCCTATGCTTTCACTTTTCTAAGAGCCACTAATATCATAACACACAGTTCTTTATTCGCCAAATTTGACTTTGAGATGGCTTCTGATTTGATTGAACTCGAATTTGTATCTTTGTTTTTAGCTTAAGTTCTTCAATCAACTTTTGAATTTCTTGAAATTTTTTCGATTAAGTTCTTTGAATTTTGGTTTGGGTACTGGATATGACAATTGTACCCTTTCTTCCTTCTTGACTGTGTGGATCTGATATAAGGGATCTCTATTACCACGAGGGCAACGTGTATCAACAAGTAGTTCCATGTTTTGGGCGTACAGAGTTGTCGATGCAGATTTTTTTTAAACATTCAAAAGTAAATCATCCCAAAGCTGTTATTACCACCCGCAAAAACATTTCATTATGCCATTTTTTAATTATCTAGGGCTGGGTCTCAAATTACGGTGTTTGGGTCTCTAGTTATGACAACTGATTCTACACTTCCAGTAACAACCCAGTCACTTCGTACTTTCATTTTCCGCTTCGTACTTTCATTTTCCATCTTCGCGGAGTTATCGAATGTAAATAATATTCTCATCACATATAAAAAAATTTAATTTTTCGGTTTTTTTTGTTAATATGCGAAAAATAAAATAAAATGAAACTAAAATAACTAGAAATAGAATCTTTTTGGGGTTTTTTTATGAATGCAGAAAAAGAAAAAAAAAAGGTATATAAAATATTTTAGGATTTTTCAAATTTTTTATATGCAAATGCAAAAGAATAAAATGCTAAAAAGAAATTGAAAATTTTAAATGAAAAACTAAAAATTTTAAATTTTTAACAAAAAAATGCAATTTTTTAGACTAACCCCCTCCTCAAGCTTAAAATAATGCATTGTTCTCAAAGATCAGAGCGGAATGAACAGGTCAATAAAGAATATAAAAACAAAAAGGTGCAGCTAGGAAAGAATATACCTATTAAGGTTGCAGAAATCTGATTTTGACGACAATGTGGCAAAAAATTTGAATTTCAACAACTTTGAAGATCCTCTGATTTCCCTCAGCTTGCTTGGAACTGTGACCATCTCTTTATTGAAAGCATAAAAACTAAAAATCTAATCCTCGGGTTGCCTCCCGGAAAGCCCCATATTTTTAAAGTCGTTGGCTCGACTTTGCCCAAACAGATTAACTAACTAGTATGGTTGGGACTTGTTTGAAGCTCAACTCTTTTTCTTGTGACTCCAAATCCCTTCAAGTGTGGCAAGATGGATGGATGTGGAACATGTTTAGCACACTAGAAAGGAATTCATATTGTCTTCAGGTAAGCTTTTCAGATGATTTGATTTCTTCTTTCTCTTTCTGATCTTCTTTTTCTTTCCTAAAATCTTCTCATCGAAATTCTCAGCTTCTTTTCTTTTCAGATGCATCTCTGATTTCACCTCTCCCACCTTTTTTTTCAAAATTTTATTTCTTCTCAAAATTTTATATGATTCCTCCTCAGCAGATTTCAGCTCCTCCTCTTTTACCCCAAGCTTTCCTTTTTCCAACTCTTCTGATGTGGCAGATAAGTTTCTGTCTACAAATGTTTCTTGCACAGAGACATTAGAAAACTTATAGTAGCCCTCAAATAAATGATTGTTGGTACGAAGATAATTTACAGAAATATTTTCAGAAGGAAAATCATCATTATTAATTTTAAAATTAACAACCTCCTCATCAAACTCCATTGAAATTATGCCATTAAAAACATGATTTTTTTTTAGTTTTCATAAATGGCCTTCCCAAAATAATAGAGTTTGTATCTGAAGTGTCCAAGTTCCTAATGTCCAAAATGTAAAAATCAGCGGGAAAAAGCAGATTATCCACTTGCACAAGAGCATCCTCCAGCACACCTTTTGGGTGTACTATCGAGTGGTCAGCCAACTGTATAATTATTCTGGTCTTTTGTAACGTTCCCATTTTTTATTTTTCAAAAACAGAATAGGGAAGGACATTGAATCAAGCACCTAGAACAAGCATGGCTTTTGGAAAATCAAGGTTACCTAATTTACAAGGAACTGAGAAAATTCTCGGATCCTTGCACTTTGGAGGCAAACATTTTTGCAGAATTAAAGAAATATTTTTTCCAGCTTTTACAATCTGATTAAATTTCATTTTTTTTTCTTTGAGTTACAAAAGTTTTTAAGAAATTTAGCATACCGAGGGATATGTTGGATCATATCCAAAAGTGAGATATTTATCCGAACTGTAACATACCAAAAATACAGGCCAAAAATTTCGTTTTAATTAAGTTATTACATAAAACCATTAGTATAAAAACATTTTTAATAATATCTCATGTCAAAACCAAAGTATCAATAATCAAAACATAGTATCATAAAACCATATCAGAGTATAATCCCAAGGATCTCGTGTGCGGAAAACATGGTGTGATGCGCTGCGATCGAGGCGACTCCCATCCTTTGAAAACGAAGTACCTAAAACCAAAACTGAAAACCGTAACCACGAAGCTTAGTGAGTTCCCCCATCATACCACATAATGCCTATCCCTCAGTATCTTTCTGGCATAACTGGGAGTTGGACTCCCCTTCGGTATCTTTCAACCGATAGTCGGGAACTAACCTCCCCTTCGGTATCTTTCAACGGGTAACTGGGAGCTAACCTCCCCTTCGGTATCTTTCAACCGGTAACCAGGAGCTAACCTCTCCTTCGGTATCTTTCAACCGGTATTTGGGGACTATTTCACCCTTATCACTATCACATAATAACATGTCATAAACATATTGGTTCCAAGATAACATAACATAAACATACTGAATCACATAATGGCATATCATAACCATACTGGTCACATAATATCATATCATAAACATACTGCTCACATAATGGCATATCATAACCATACAAGTCACATAATAACATATCATAAACATACTGCTAGGCATGCATGGGTTTTTTCCACCCCTTCGGTATCTTTCAACCGATAACCGTCTTCAGTATCTTTCAACTAGTAACTGGGAACTATTGCACCCCTAATACTACTAACACATATCTCATAGCATCCCAGCATAATAAGCATATCAAATAATAGAAAACAAATAATTATCACAAAAGACAATCATCTCAAACATAATCACCTATTGGTAGGTCGACATGGGTGCCTTAGACCCACCCCTACTGGAAGGTAACTCACCTCACACTGCTGAAGTCCCATAGACATAACCCCCAACTGCTGGATGACAGATTCCCGATCTGTCAACATCAAAACATCACCCAATTAATAATTGGGTTCCAACACATAACCATAAATACATACTTGGGATTAAATACTACTTTACCGCTAACTTAGTTTTATTCAAGCCCAAGGCCCAATCCAAAGTCCCAAAAGTCAGCTATGAGTCAAAGCCCAACATATGGCCCAATTTTCCAAATTGGGCCCAAACCATTACAAGGTCTTACCATAAGGCCCAACCATTTAGTCCAGTCCAACATTCAATATTCTAATGGCCCAATATCACATAATCATAAAGGCCCAAACTGTTGCCCATTTATGGCCCAATTTTCCAAATTGGGCCAAACTCCTCATATGGGCCTTACCCCAAAGCCCATTAATTATTCTAATTCATTTGCTTGATCTTGGATGGCCCATTAATATTCCAATCATCAAGGCCCAACAATAAACCCAAGTGAAATTAGGATATCACATAAAATGACCATTAGGGTTAAGTGTTTCTCACTTAACCTATTAAGGACTTAACCCACTAAGGACTTAATCCACTAAGTCCAATATTGCTTAGATTAATTTCTGCCAATGTTTATTATTTAATATTTCAAGTTATTAAATAATTCCCATGTGTGTCCCGATAATTCTCAAAATTAGGGTTTTATTGGCATTAGGGTTTTCCAAACCCTAATTAGGGTTTCCAACCCAAATACTAGCTCATTTATCAATTTGTTGGGATTTTAGGTCAATTAGGGCTTTATTGGGCCTATTAGGCCCACTAGAATATCATTAAGCCCATTAGTGTTTTACTGGGTCAATTAGGGTCTGTTAGGGCTTACAAGGCCCATTAGGGTTTCAAGCACCCTAAACGAATCAAACTCAACAAGGCAAGCACACTGCCACCCGGCACGGCGGCCGGTGGCGGCAGGAGGTGGCAGCCACCACCCTAAGGTGGTGGTTTTCAATTTCTTTTATTATTCCATTTTCAAATTACATTTACAAACCAAAAATAAACACACTAAAAGTGAAAAAAAACACACACAGCCACCTTGTGGTGGCCAGTGGTGGTAATTGGTGGCAGCCACCACCTCACGGTGGTGGTGGTGACTGTTCTCGAGAGTTTCGACCACATAAAACCACACTAATAATGGAAAAACACCCAAAAACACTTCAGCTTCATGAGTCCTTGAACTCAGCCTCCATTTCACGGTGGCAGATGGCGAATCTTGGTCTTCAACAGAGTGGCAGCAGTGGCGTCAATGACCGGGGAGGCTGTCAGCCACAACAGACTAACATCCGGCGACGGTTGGTCTTCCACAAGAACAGTGGCGACGCGACGTCGGAAGCGTCACGGTAAGGCTACGGTGATTGGTTGTCGGAGGTAGCAACGACGCCGGGGATTGAAGAGGTGAATGGTGGCGGCTAGAGGGAGGTACAAGTACCTGTTGTAGCAGATGCTCCTGAGCTAATTACAATGGTTGAAGTACAAGCCATGATACAGGCTATGTTGGCTGAACAACGGGAAGAGATGAGGTAGATGTTGCATGAAATAGGGACAGACCTACAATGCTAGTTGAACAGCCCGAATTGAACAATGGGCAGTCAGAAGGAGGGAACTATAGTGGGACCGTTGGTCAAGCTAACCCACCAATAGTTCGAAAAAAACAACTAGTATGACGGAATCGAGAGGAATGGATGAAAGTACAAGGATTCTCTGACTTGCAAGCCATCGACTTTCACTAGAAAAGTAGATCCGATCGGAGTCATGGATTGGATCTCGGAGATGGAGTTAGCTTTCATGACGTGTGGTTGCAGAGGCAAGTTACATACCACCTTTATAGTACGTCAATTCCAAGGAGGTGTTGTGCGTTGGTGGAATACGCTGGGGAAGACTCTGAGCCCTAATGAGCCCCTACAACTGACATGGGCAAAGTTTTTGGTGTAGTTCAAACGCAAGTACTGCTCAGCCCAAACCTGCTCGAGCTAGAGAACCAGTTCATGACCTTGAAGAAAGGAAGCATGTCAATTGATGAATACACCAACAACTTCACAGAGAAGATAGAGTTCGCCTTGCGTCTTGTTCTGGATGAGCTGACGAAAATCGACAAGTACACAAAGGGACTTCCATATGAGTATGTTGTGCCAGTGCGTCAGGCACCTACTCTGGAGGCAGCTATCTGGGCTGCCAAGTCTGTAGAGGATATGATTAAGGGAAGAGTTGCCAACAAGATTGAGGTTTGCGAAAAGAGGAAGTTTGAGGGGTCTACGAGGCCCAATAAGAAGATCAAGTCTGGTTCAAAGGAGTTTAGCGAAAGAGGAAACAAAGTGAAAGGGTGCGAGAAGTGCAAGAAGAAGCACTTCGGGAAATGTAGCGAGGAAGTGACTTATTACAAGTGTGGGAAGACCGGACATTACGCCAACGAGTGCACCGCCAGCAAAAGGGTGTGTTATGAATGTCGTGAAGAAGGGCACGTTGCTAAGGATTGCCCGAAGAAGAAAGAGGTGAAACATTCCACCGAAACCGAAGGCAAGAGCGTTCCATATGATCATTGACGAAGAAGATGGAAATGAAAGGGATCAGGAATGAGGATCTATGAAGTAGCCGTGTAAATAGTAACATGTGGTGCAGCCTATTAAAGGCATAGTATAGGTTGAACTTGAACACCTATGTAATCATTTCAAGGAATAATATAAAACCATCGTTTTGTTATCTAATGTGTCAAGTTGTTATGTGATTTTCTTGTATGGTGACTTGGGTGAACAGCGAGACAATATTTGGGACGAGTATGAGTAGGTGTGAAAGGTATTAGAGGCCTATACTACCGGAAGCACATGACTCACGTTGGGATCAGGGAAAGTCACAAGGTTACCAATAAGCTAGTAATTGATACCGTTTTATTCAAATATGTCATTACCATCATTTTGGTAATGAATAAGAGGATGATTGTTATTCTGACCCTAGTGGTCATATCGAATTGAGTCCGACTACGATAAGTATGTTACGTGGTTCAGAGAACCAAGTTTGATGTAGCATCTGACTTAAGGCGGAAGATTGAAATAAAAGATAATCAAAGCGATCAGTAGAGGTATCGTGATAGTTGCTTGTAGCTAGAAATGCTACCTCTTAAGATGTGATTAGAACATGAAGAAATGTATAGTCTGTTCTGGAAGACTCTAAGAGACCTGAGTCTAAGCATGGGAACATACGATGATAAGTCATTAGAATATGGCACATCGGTCCACTGTAGTAATAAAATAATTTATCGTAAGTTTGTTAAGAAGAAGAAGCAATCTCAAGTAAGGATCGAGATTGTGACTTGAAGGTCATAATTTGGAGTCTAACGTGAGATAGAGAGCAAGTGCAAGATCGAGCACTGCCTGCAATCAGGAAGTCTTAGAGTTAGATACTCGTTCAAAGAAACATCAAAGTTACGGTTATTACTTAAGATGAAGAGATAATGTATGGAGTCATCATGTGAGCCCTGTTTCGTTGACGATTCCGGGTCGTAATCATCCTAAGGGGGGAATAATTGTAACTCCCGTAGATCCGGGCTAGTCAATTTAGAGATAATAGGGGTCGAAAACGACTTTTCAACAAAAGATTATTTAGAATAAATAATCTTAACCAAGTTGTAGAATACATCTCAAGGGTTCCATACATATAAAGAACGCCAAAATCCGAGTTATAATGAAGAAGTTATGGTCCGTCGAAGTTTTACGGCAAAACCGACACGACACCAGGAGACGTAAATAGTGAATTTACGATGGAGGATTTTTTAGCCTTAGAAATCTACACAAAAGTTGTAGTATACGTTAAACCGAGAACATACAAAAAAAGGACGCCAAAAATCTGACTTTGTATGATGAAGTTATGAATTTTCTAAGATTTGGCTTAGCAATGCACAGCCCGAAACTAGAATTTTAGATCGAGCGGTTTTTGGCCTACGCGACCTAAATGAGAATTGAAGATCTCATTAATAGGAACTCAACGGTAAAAAGACAGACGAAAACAGAGTCTGTATGTAGAAGTTATGAATTTTACGCAGATATTTAACAGTATAATCTCCTCGTACTATTAAATTTAAGATCGGTCGAGAATTAGCCGACAGAGTCAAAATGAAAGTTGTAGATCTTATTTGTATCTACGCGTGGATATAAAAAATGACAAAAACGGAGCTCTTATGTGAAATTTATGGATTTTTTAAGTCGGAAGTGTGTTATGCAAAAATGGGTAACGTGGCACAATCTTGGCTATTGTTTTCTCCCCAAGTCTTGCCACCAGATGGTGACATGTGGCACCAAGTTCAGCCATATTTTACCCTATAAATAGAACCTCTCCCACAGTGGCGAATCTATGATTCAAACTCACGTGTGTCCCATTATAAAATAAATGAGTTGAAAATTTTGGATATGAGTCGGTTTGTCGATATACTTTGATCAAGGTGTTTGTTATTCATAATTTTGTTGTTGGTATCATGATCATACCATAAAGAGTTTTTTCACATTTTTATGTAAATTTTTAGCATTATGCCAAAAATAATAAAATAAATATTTACAAATCTATATAAATCATCAAAAACAAATACATATACACTATCACTATTTATCTATAATATAAATAAAGCATCTAAACAAATAATATATATAAAAAATCACTTAAAAAGGTATAATAAAATAATAATCATAATTGTTCATTTTACCAAACAAGAAGTGTGCCTTTTTTTGTTTCATTTAAGCATTATTATGTTATATAAGTCGGAAGTATTTTTCAGTACAATTTTAGTGAAGTAAATTAAATTGATAATTACAATTGTTCATTATAGAAAGCAATAAGAGACATTTGATGCCTGACATATGTTCACAAAAGAAATGATAGGTTTAGACTATGACTTTTCTAGTTTGTAGGTAAACTATGCTTTTTTTTTCCTTTATTTGCTTTACAGTCCATATCAACCATATCGACTGCTACAAGAAATTTAACCTTAAGTCCTAAAAGAAAGAAAAGAAAGACTTACCCAAATAAAAGTTGAATAGAGGAGAAGCAACGCATGTTTCTGGTTGCAGTGCAGGTGATAGATTGTCCAGTCCGGTCAGATGAATGTGGGGATGGTATCCAGTAGGAGTGGCGAAGAGCAGGTGAGAGACGACCAGTCGTCTAAAACTATGACCCCAAGACATGTTGAAGACAACCTACGGTCA
Organism: Lactuca serriola; assembly: GCF_051521515.1. Taxonomy (NCBI): domain Eukaryota; kingdom Viridiplantae; phylum Streptophyta; class Magnoliopsida; order Asterales; family Asteraceae; genus Lactuca; species Lactuca serriola. Next base: position 255,450,165 of record NC_136415.1, on the reverse strand, counting down.
CCGGAGATCGAGACAGTCGAAGTCGTTATTGTTCGCGACACCAAAAATCAGCGGCGGCCGGAAGGCGGTAATTCGGTTTTTGGAAGACAAAGGGCACTCGAAAATCATAATGTTTTAGGTTTTTGTTTTTCCACTTTACTAATTTTCTACCCTTTATAGTTTATAGATGAATATGAACTTGCAATATTCTTTCTTATTATATATTTGTAAAATATTTTGTTTACTTAACAAACTCCTATATTTCTGCTCTTGAATTGTTTTGTAAGTTTTAAAGATTAATACGAAATTGCGATTGACAAATGTGGTAAATCAAATCAAAATAATGTATTATTTATTCTTTTGTGTTACTTTATCCAAGGGTGTCCGGACTTTTTCCCAACAGGTGTCCCATGGAATTTACGTTATATCTTGTAAATAAAATTTGAGATTTAGGGGTGTCCATGGACACCCTTTATAACATTGTAAACTCACCCCTGCTCTCCCACCGTCATTTTCTTCACACCTTTCCCATTCTTTCTCTCTTTACTCTCTCTCTAAAACCTCTCTCTAGCCCCGAAACCCCCCGAAAATCCTAGAGGACCTCCCTAGCACGAGGCAGAAGCACCGGAGTGCTTGACAGCTCCGAGAAGAAGACTTTTCGGCTTAGGAAAACTGCTCCAAGCAAATCCCGGTTTTCTGTAAAACCTGCTGTAAGTGAGCTACGTCTAAGCTATTTTTAATATAACTTTTATTTAATTATAGTAACGTTATTAGGAACTTATAATAAGTACTTGGGCTATTATTATGAGTTATATAAGTATTGTTTAACGCTTATATAATAGTAATAATAGCTAGACTATTAATTAGTCTCGGCAAATAATATACTAAACTCTAGTGGTAATAATATTAGGTTTCGTCGAAGAAAATTATTTTAAGAAGCGAAGCGCTGTCTGAGTTCGGAATCACTACATTTTCAAGTGAGTGCATGGTCCCTTTCATCTTACACATAGATATGAAGTATTTAATATAAATTACGTGCTATGTGTGCATATTGTCTGAATACTTGTTGTCTACGCTAGGTGAAATATTTTTAATACACATTTTAAATTATTTAAACTATATATGTATTTTATATCTACAAAATGTGTTGGGTAAAACATGGGTAGATTTAATAGTTGCTGTGTGACCAAATAAAAATAATGAGAGGCCTCGATATAGATGTTATTGATGATCCAGTCATCTAGCGGAGTATAGATGACGACCACGAACTATTCTAGACAGACCAGTGAAACGCTAGCAGACTCGCAACCTATAGGTGTTTATTTGAACTGTGTGCTCACCAGCAGTACTCCATCCCCCACATGCTTGCCTTATTTGACATGAATTGCTGAGGAACCCCCGAAGCATGTGTTGTCACCTCGATGGAAGTCCTTAGACTAGATCCCTTGTGTTAGATGTTTTAGGGACGTAAAGTGAGGATAACGGGAACGGGTAATCGGGTTTTTTTGGTTTGATAAAGTTAATAAACTTATTCATTATGGGTTAAAAACCCTATGTACTCACCAGGTTTCCCAACCTGACCCACTCAATTTATTAATATCACAGGTGTTAATATGGAGTCACATTACACTGAGAGATTAAGGAGATATAAATCACTAGTGATAATGAATCTAAGTTCTGTTGATGCTTATTTTATGTATTGACGATGACATCCCAAATGTTTTAAAACGAATAAAAATACTTTTCTTCGGAAATGCTTTGATAACGTATTTATCATGTTTTACTAGGAACAAATTCCGAAATTTTTTATTAAAAGAGGTACTCTAATTTTTATAAAGCATAAACAAAATCGGTCTTTTTTGGCCGTGAAAATGGGGATGTCACATTCAAGTTGTCTAGCGTGTAAGGAATGATAAGAAACGATTTTGAGGACAAAATCAAATTTAAGTGGGGGGGAGTTGTAACTTCCCATTTAAAATAGAATAATTAAAATAATAAATCTGAAACCCCGAGAAGAAATTTTACTATTATTTTATATTATTACTATCCAAGTCAAATAATAACTAGTAGGGTATTGGTTTCGAGGTGCCAAATGATACACTTTTGATTTCCGAGGGTTAAAGTGTAAGTTCAGGACTTATTTGTAAGGATTTTAGAAGGCAGGGTGTAATGGGTAACTTTTGGACTCATTCTAGAAGGATTTATGGGAACTTGGGTATAAAGGGTAAAGTATGGACTTCATTTGAGAATAATTTGTAGAGGAGGGGTTGTTTTGTAACTATTGGACTTATATTGAAAGGATTTTATGGAGTCATGGGTCAAATGGTAATTTTTGGACTTAATATGAAAGGAAAAGGAGGAGGGATCAGTTGTGACAAATATGGATCCTAGTTAAATGAAGCGGGTATAAGTGTTCTATTGCATCTAAACCCTAACCTAATACAACTCCAGCCGTCACCACCCTCTCCACCCTTGTCCCTCCAGTCGCCATTACCCCTTCATCCTTAGATCTCCAGCGTCGCAGCTCCCTCTTCTATTGAGTCGTAAACCGTCTTCGCTGGAGTCGTCGAGCACCACCACCACAGCTAATGTCGCTAGTTATGTCATGATCGACCGAAGAAATCCCACCGAGATCGAGGTTTGAGTTGTGAACGACGAAGAGCAGGTTGCTAACATCCAAAATCATCGGTAGGACCAATCTCATCTCACACTTTCTTTCCCCTCGAGGTGTCCGATGCGGGGTGTGTCGTTATGGCCGTCAGATATGGCTTTATGGTCGCTATTCCAACTCGTTCAAATAACACCAGCCTCCTAGTCGATAGTTGGAGTTGTGGGCTCGTGTCGTGCATGGTTATGTGCTTCCAAGGAACCTGAGATGTCTTGTACAAGTATTGCTGGCCGGAAACCGAAGAAAAGACCCACCATGACCGTCAGCCATGGTGGTCGCCGCTTGCTGACATTTTTCCGTCACCACCAGCCACAGTGGAAGGTGGTTGTGTGTGCATTTTTTTCTATGTACTTTGGTGTATGTACGGCTGTTGTATTTCATTAACTGTGTGTATATGTGGTTTGTGTAAAATGGAAGCAAAATTGAGCCACCACCACCACCGTGAGGTGGTGGCTGCCACCTCCGACCACCGCGTGACGCTACAGTGCGGCTGTGTGTGTTTGTTTACTTTATTGTGTGTATGTTTATTTAGGATTTTTGGTTTGTAAATTGTAATCGGTATAAGAGTAATAAAAGGAAAACTTATAACCACCATCGTGAGGTGGGGCTGCCGGCACCAACCGCCGCATTAGGTGGTGGTGTGCCTCATTTGCGTGTTGACTCGTTTGGGGATGTTTGGACAAAGTGGGCCCAATGAAACCCTAATGGACCCAATGAAGCCCTAATTGACCTAAAAGCCCGAGCATGTGTCTAATGGGCCTAATGAACTTTAATTGATCAAAAGACTTAGCTATTGGGCCTGTTGGGCTAAGATGGGGTTGGAAACCCTAATTAGGGTTTAGAAAACCCTAATATTGGATCTATGGGCTTGGATTTGATCGGGACTGCACTTGAATTATTCACTAAACTCAATATATTAATTAATGATCATGTGCAGTCAACCTAAGTCAATATTAGACTTAATGGATTAAGTCCTTAATGGGTTAAGTAGGAAAACTTAACCCTAATCATCATTTTATGTGAAAATCATAATTTCACTTGGGCGTTGAGTTGGGTCTTTCTATTGGGCTTTGGTAACTAGATTATTAATGGGTCATCCAAGAATAATCATATAGACTAGAATATGTTGATGGGCTTAGGGTAAGACCCATATGAGGGTGTGGACCCAATTCGGAAAATTGGGTCATAGATGGACCATAGTTTGGGCCTTGTTGATTATATCATATTAGGCTCATTGGAAATGCCAAATGTTTGGACTGGACTAAGTAGTTGGGTCGTAGATGGGCCATAGTTTGGGCCCAATTTGGAAAATTAGGCCATATGTTGGGCTTTGATTCCTAGTTTGACTTTTGGGCCTTTGGATTGGGCCTCGGGCTTGAATCAAGCCAAGATGGGGTAATGTAGCCTGTTACTCCAAGAGCTTGTGGTTATGTGTTGGGACCCAATTATTAATTGGGTGATGTTTTAATATTAACAATTCGGGAAACTGTCATCCAGCAGTTGGGTTTGTGTCTACGGGACTTCATCATTTTGAGGTGAGTTATCCTTACTATATCGATAGGGTCTAAGTCACCAAGGCCGGCCCTTTATGGATTGTATCCAGATTATGGCACGATATGTTTATTGGTTTACATCCTGGTAGTTAGGATGGTGATATGCTTATGCTTAGTGACCTGGTTAGGTTAGTGTCCTGGTTATAGGATGATGCTATGTTTGTGACCGGTTAGGTCCAATAACTCGGTTTTTGGGATGTTGCTATGATTAGAGATCTGTTAGATCGGTTTGACTGTTATATGATATAAGCTAGTGTATGATATTTATGTGCACATGTTTGTTTGCTTGGGGGTTGGGTTGAGACGGTCCTACTTTGTGCTGTAGGCCAACATACCCGGCGAGCGGTCCGGATAGGCTATAGGCCCTACGAGGCGGTCCAGTCATGCCGAAGGCTCGGAAGCGGCCCAGATAGGCTTTAGTCCCTGCGAGGCGGTCCAGTCATGCTGAAGGATCATTATGCATGATGTTCTGTATTTGTTATATGATATGGTTATATTTGTATGGCGTTTCTATTTTGGGGGAACTCGCTAAACTTTGTGCTTCAGATATCTCGGCAAGGCGAAGGCATGACCGTACACATCCTCGTGTTTTGGACTTATGGTTTCTGGGTTACTCTGGTATTAAACTATTTTAAAAACATTTTGTAATAATTAAATGTTTATGAATCTTTGAAAAAGTTTTAAATTGGCTCGATTTTTATGGGTGTTACATTAGCGTACTTATGCGAGGAATTGACGGGCATCCATACATGTATGTGCAGCGTACATATGCGTATGCAGAGCGTATGTGGCATATATTGAAAACCCTAATTTCAGCGTTGGACATTATATATTCATCTTTATGGCTTAAAAAACCCTCATTTCTTAGCCTCCTCTGACCCTTAAGCCTCATATTCGAAACCCTAAGCACTTCATTGTGTTTTTGAGCTCATTGTGTACATTTGGTGTGTTTTTCATCCATATCTAAGAAGGAGAAGCTTGGAGCAAGGTGGTGGATCAAGGAAGAGTTAGTGGATCTTGATTGTTTGCTTTCATTTCCTGCTTGTTTGAGGTAAAAATTTATTAACTTGCTCATTAGTGGCTTAGATCTATCATTTATGAGTTTTAGTTCCTTTTTGGTCCCAAGGATGAGATCTATTGGTTTGATGCCACCCTGGGAGCTATGAGTTGCCATTCTTGGTGTTTCTGAGGCTCTAGATGCATAAAGTTGTCACCTTTAGGGTTTAGATTCATCCATGAAATAGTTTATGTCAATTTGTTAATAGTAGGGTGTTATATTTTGAAGTTGGGTCTTTATGGGGCATGCAAAGTCACCAAGACAGTGACTTTATGGTTATAGACACTTATTGGGACTCAGATCTGTGATTTGGACTTCTAGACTTAAGCATTAAGGGCTTAATGGAAGATTTGGCTTAATGGAGGAGTAGGTTGGACATACAAGTCTGTATGTGCAACATACAAGCCAAACAGCGTGTACGCTTAGCATACAGCTGAGTATGCCCCGCGTACTCAGTTGGAAGGGATTATTCATTTTGGGCTTCGGTTGGGCCTTCTTTTTGGGTTGGGAGTTCGCGTTCTTTTTGGACCGTCTGCGAAGAGGAATTTTAGACTAGGAAAATGTTTGTGCTTTAGGTTAAGAGCACGTAAAGGGTTGGGCCCAATTTGGAAAATTAGGCCAAGTATACGTCTTGAATGATTATTTGGTTTTGGGCCATTTTAGATTTTGAGTTTGGGCCTTAGTCTTGGCTTAAACTAAGTGAGGGGTAAAATGTACCTCAAGAATGGACTTTCGGACTTATGGTTATGGTTTGGACCCCAAATGTTAATTGGGTGTTGTTTTGGTTTTGATTAGCTCGAGGATTCGTTGGACCATCAACCAGGGATTTTTCAGTGAGATTTAGTAGTCGAGGTGAGTCTCCTCATTATGTTTAGCGGGTGGAAGGCACAAATGCCGACCCATGATCTGTTATGTTAGAATACTCGCTATCTGTGTGACACTTGTATATGTGCTTATATGCTTACTGGGTGGGGCCCGATGGTTACTTTGTATGTTATTACATGTTATGCTTATATGAATTGTATGTGGGTGGGGACCGTTATACTCATTAGGCGGGGCCCGTTATACTCATTGGGTGGGGCCCATTATTTGATATGTATGTATGGTATGTGGTATCTTGGGAAACTCACTAAGCTCTGTGCTTACGGTTTTCAGTTTATGTTTCTGGTACTTCCGGTTCCAATGGGAATGGCTCAGGATGACTGCATTGTACACACCACCTGTGTTTCCGCTTTTGTGACATTACTCTGATTGATATGATGTTGATACACTTATTTTCATTTGGGTTGTATGGATAATGTTTTGGAATACTGTTTTACATAAATTAAAAATGAAATTTTTTGTATCATAATTTTAGGATGTTTCACGTTGTGTATTTTGTCCCTCTAAATATTGAAATGACTTTAATACCCTTAGGTCTTCTTACTCTACCTCCCCTACACCTAGCCGCCGAGCCGGCGACCGACCACAATCTCTTACTCTACCTCCCCTACACCTAGCTGCCGACCAACCACAATCTCTCATCTCATGTCGGAAAAGCGTTAGCCAAAAAACACATCCACCTCACCAGAAAACTGCAAAAATTGCCACAATAATCACCTCCTATTTCCATTCATGCAACCACTCCACCCGTTGCAACAACCACTTGTCGCGACACCAACCCTCACCCAAACCATCGGGGTAAATCACAGTAGCCGCCATCTCCTTCATCTGTATCGACTCTTAGGTCTTTAACAACCTCCACCATTTGACATTTGTTGGAATCACTACCAAGATTTTCCAATGAAAACCATTATATACGAAAACAACTTCAAACCTATAGATTAAAGTCCATCAAATGTACCTGGAACAAGATCGAGGATAAGAGAGCCAAATCGGAGAACAAATATATAGATGTAGGTACACACAAAAGCATTCACAAAATTACAACCAATATTTTTGAGAAGCCAAACACCACCAAGAAATTAAAACCCAAAAATTGATAGAGAGGTGGGAATGAGTCTGATAAACAATCATTGATCTATAGAGCTAGGGTTGTAATGCGAAGAACGGTAGTTTCAAGGGCAACAACGGTGGTTTCTTCTCTCTTGATTTTCTTCTTTTTGAAACAAGTTCAAGCCTGTAAAAATCCCATAATAATATCGGCTCTTTCTACATTAAATTTTGAGAAATTATTGTCGTTTAATAGGAGAAGTGAAGTGATTCTAGTGGTATCTTCTCTCCTGATTTTCTTTTTGTTGAAACAAGGTTTGTAAAAAGAAAAGGAGATAACGACGAAGGTGGAAGAAGGAAGAAGATAGGGGTTTCGAGAATTGGGTGTGTTCCTTTTTCTAGAGAGAGATAGAGAGAGAGATGAGGGGAGGGAGAGAGGGAGAGAGAGAGAGAGAGAGAGAGAGAGAGAGAGAGAGAGAGAGATCTTTTATTTTTAATTATTAAAATAAAGAGAATAAATATTATATTTAAAAAGTGAAAGAAAAATAGAAAATAACTACCCCAAGGGTATTAAAGTCATTGCAATATTCAGAGGGGCCAAATAGATAATGAAACTAGCTCAAAAGGACCACCAATCCAAAAAAAAAAAAAAAATTGAGGTTTAGACCAAACCTAAGAAGCAAAATGCATACCACAGGGACCATTTTTGCAATTTTGTCACGTTAAAACCATCGTAGTCTAGTACTTAAAACAACACATGGTTTCTAAATTGTGTTTTTTTTTACCCTTTAGTGACATTCATTAATGTTAAAGCGTGACATATGACATCATTTATTCACATAAATAAAACATATAAAAAAATGTGACCATTGTTTGAGTTTGGTGATACATAATTGTTAAAACCATCACGAAATAATACTTATAACAACGCATTTTTTTTAAATGTTGTGACTATTATTACCCTTTAGTGACATTCATTTGTATTCAACCATGATATATGATATCATTTAGTCATATAAAAATAACTCATAAAGAAAACAACGTGACAGTTGTTTGTTTTTAATGATACATAATTATTAAAACCATCAATATATATTACTTATATCAACACATTTTTTCTAATTGATGTGACTACTTGTTACCTTTAGTTACATTCATTTAAGGTAAAGCATGTTATGTGATATCATTTAATCAAATAAAAACTAATACAGAAAATAAAACATAATCATTGTTAACATTTGGTGATACATAATTATAGAAAATAAAATGTAACTATTGTTTACATTTGGTGATACATAATTGTTAAAACTATCGGATTTTTTCTAAATGGTGTGACTATTGTCATCCTTTAGCCACATTTAATTTTGTAATCATAGTCTTGATTACGAATGGACAACAACAATATTAAAATGTTACAAATAGATATTATGTGAATAAACACGAAAAATAAAAAATATATTAATCATTAATCCAAATTAAATAGCATACAATACATAAATGTTGTACTCAAAATATATCTACCATATATACAAACAAATATGAAATAAGTCATAAAATAAAATGTAGATTACTTCTTCGACTTATGAACACTCTTGCTTGTAGTTCACATGAGCTTTACTCGTTGTGTAAGTTATTTTGTGCTCTTTAGAATTATCAATGTTAGCATCCTTAGTTGTAGTTGTAGTCGGAACCTCTAGCAATACAATTTGTATGTATCATCAAACATTAAAACAAAATTGATAAAAGGGAAAAATACTTTAAAAGATATAACAGAAAATTTTAAGTTGTCCATGTAATGACATGGTTTTTTGTCCAAGCAACAAAACCTTCAAGTGATTCTCTAACTACTTCGTGTTTGGAAGTTTCATTTGATAATATACATTCTCCTTTACCACTTCTTCAACAAAACCTTTAAGGAGGTTTCATGTACAATGATATATTGGCATTAATGGTATTTTCTTACCAAATAGCCCAAATGCATAGAAGATAATTTGCATCACACTGACAGAAAAATTGACTACTACTCTTTCCCGATTTTAATGGAAGTCAAAAGCTTCTGCCAGAGAAAAGAATTTAAATATATATAAAGCAGAAAATAAATACTAGCGAATTACAAAAATGTCTCTATCACACAAACCTTGTAATGCCTATTATCTTTTCATCATGTCTCATCATCATTTTTTTTTTTTTTTTTTTTTTTTTTCACTCTAAAAGGAAACCAGTAAAAACCATGCCTACATAATCAGAAGAAAAACTCAAGTGTTTAAGAAGCATTTTCTTGGCCTGTAAAGTATGAGAAAATAGTGTGTGAGATTAATAAAAATATAAAGAAAATGGTGTGTTTAAGTGTAAATTTTCTATTTACCTTAACAAGTCAAAACAGAAAAAAAAATCTTATGCATTTTGGTTGGATTTTAGAAAATCAATCACGGGTACAAGATTGAGAATCATTGTAGCTGATACATCTATATAGACATATCCCAAATGCACTAGAAATTAAAAGAGCAAGTGAATGAAATCTAACAGGGGTAAATTAGTAATTAGTAAATTCAATGTGGTCAATGAAAACTAAAACGAAATCCACAACAGCAAGTGAATGAAAACTCAAGTTAGCTATCCATCACCACAACCAGAACAAAAACATAAATTTGGTATCATAATTAACATTTCAGATTTTCATAAATTAAATTAACATCAAATTTTCAGAACTTTAATACATCAGATTTTCGAAAATAAAAATAACCTGTTATGTTTTCAAATACATCAGATTATTCAGAATTTAAAACAAGCTATCAGATTTTCATATACATCAAATATTCAGAAAATACAATATCATATTATTCAGAAATCAAAAACACATCAGACTTTCGAATTAGAAATCACATGTCAATATTTCAAAATCAGAATTCATAGATCAGAAGTACAATATCAGAATTCACATATCAGATTTTCAATCAGAACTTTAGCATACATCAGATTAATTAGAAAATTAATTACCTCATAAATATGATACATTAGATTATATAATAATCATAATAACATATCAAATTACTGAGAAATTAAGAACACATATAAGATTATTTAGAAAATAGAATCACATCATATTTTCTATATCAGATTTTTAAAATCAGAATCGACAACTTCACTTCACCCTTAAGCTATATAAGAAAACTGAAATTTAAGAAACTTTAATCACTATCAGATTTTTGCAACTTGAGCTATTATGTTTTTCAAGAAATTATAATGACTTGATCACTAGGAATAACTTACAGAGATCTATTAGAAAGAAAGATTCATTCAATCAGCCCTTTGAAACTTTAGGATCGATTAGACTAATGGAGGATAGTTTGAAATACATTGTATGACCCAAGGACTCCTAATGTTCAAGTCTTTCTCAACTAACCTTTCCTTATCACCATCATCAAATCAAAGCAAAAGAACAGATGATTATATATTGCAATGAAGTTTCAATGTATACTGAAGCATAGATGTAACCTTTCTCCCTAAAGATGATAGCAATTCCAAAATGAAAATTCAGATTTCAAAGAAACATATACAATCAATAGAGACAAACTCAAAAATCAATAGAAAGAACCTGATGGAATTTACAGAGCTATGAGCTACCATATGAGAAGCGTAGGCATGTTGTTTTTGTAGAACCATCGCCTATCTTGTTTTACCGAATCAATTAAAAAGAACATATGAAATTGTAGAAGAATGACAGTGAAAGAAATGTTAAAAACAGTTCCCATTGAACGATTTAATCAAAACAGAAGGTACAAATTTTGCCCCAAATGTCGCCTCCCTTTAGCAAAGTTACACAACTACGACCACAAATTGAACACCACCGAAAAGTTAAAACGTGACTCGGAAAAGAGGATGTGTAGGGAGAAACAGGAAATTTAAAAGCCAAAAAAATTAAGCGTTGATTCATACCATTTTATGTGAGATCGGAGAGGATGCGAATCAAATCTTTCGCTAAGACCTAATTGCGCACGGTGAAAATAGGCGACGACCGACGACGAGGACGGATGACGGACGACGTGAATGCGTGATGCTGAATTTCTTAAGCCCTAATCACACACTGGAGGGGTGAAAAGATGAGCGAGGTCAAAACAGGGCGGAGAAACAGTAAACTATGTAGTCGAAGGAGGAGGCCGACGATTCTCTATTAATTTTGGGAAGCGGGGTTTTCAAAATATTTTAGAATGACGAATTTTGTTTTCCGGTTACAATAACGGATGGTGCGACGCGGGAAGGGAGTGGGATAGATACCCGGCATTCACTTTCTTGTTTTGATTGGACAGACTTTCTGTTTTTTTTTTTCTTTCAGTTAAATTACATACCTAAAAAACTTATAAAAAATATATTAGCAATGATTCATAGCTTACAAAATGAGGATAATATTTAAATTTAATATATACATATATTTAAAAAAGAAAAAGAGTGAAAGATCATTCTCATCCATACTTTGAGTTTTGGTTAGGGATGGCAATATAACCCAACCCGCTGGGGAACTCAGTTAACCCGCCTCGACTAGGGAAGGGTATTCCCTACAAAACCGGGTAACGGGTATGGGTTCGGGGATCCCCGTATGACAAAAAGTGGGGATAGGGATGGGGACGGGTATGCTATTCCCCAACCCGCCCCTCCCCCGATTATATTATACCCACATAGACATATAATATATCAATTCATTATAGATCCAGTACTATCCTATAAATATAAATGTTATATACTTTAAGTGAAATATGCCCATGACCGAGTGATTGACCCAAATTGAAAATCAGAATCGGTAATTCCGTATGTCTTGCATATTCCGATTTCCAATCACTTCATGATCATATGTTGATTCGCTTGGGCTTAGGCAATTGGCACGCTGTGAGTTGCGAGACAGACGAGATTGTGACGAGTTGCAACTTGCGAGACGACGAGAGTGACGAGTCGTTTCCCAGAAGGCGAGAACTGAGAGTCTGAGAACCCCAATCTCCAAACTTCAATTATGCATTCGTGGTTCTGTTTGAACCAAACATCGCAGGCGGTAGGTCACTCGGCATTGGCACGAAACAGGTTACAGGTTAGCGACTTTCTTTCTCCTGATTCCAATCGTGCTTCTCATCTTTTGTTTGACATGATTTTCATTACAGCGACATGATTTTTTGTTGCATTAACTGTTTCAATTTTCATTACAGTGAGACGATTTTCTTTTGTATTAACTGTTTCAATTCGAGTAAGTGTTTCAATTTTGTTTTTTCATTACGAATTTAGGATGTTGTTATGCATATTATTCTCAATACACCATTTCAAATATGTGTTTATGATTTTCCAATTTGATATTGTTGTGTAGAGTGCAGACTTTGTGATGTTCATACTCTGTTTTTTAGATTTTGGATGATGATGATGATGATGAATTTATGTTTATAATTAATGTTTTTGTGTAGATTGTATGATGTTTAGACTCTATTTGATGTTACAAATTGTGTTTTTTGTAGGTTTAGATGGCTACACCAGAAAATGATAAACAACCAACCATGAATGATGAAGATGAACTTGAGGACAAAAAACAAGAAGCTGTAGAAAATAATCCTAAAAAAGGTTGAAATCCGCTACTTGGAACCATTTTGATCCGATTTTTGTTGATGGTGTTCGTAGATGGGCTAAGTGCATACATTGCAAGAAACAACTGACTGGTAGATCCAATGATGGAACAACACATTTGAAAGATCATTACACGATATGTGTTGGCAAAAATAGAAGAGACATTAGGCAACATATATTGGTTCAAGGACAAAAAACTATTGATGGTAAAGCCTATATGAGTAAATATTCATTTGTGTTGAAGTGTCTAGAGATGAACTAGCAAAGATGATTATAATTCATGATATGGTTTTCGAAAGTATACCGAAAGTCTTCAACCTTTATTTAAGGCGCCTTGTCGTAATACAGTCAATGACGATATAATGAAGGTATATGAAGATAAAAAATGTCATATCTTCAAATGTTTTGAAGAGAATGCTAGTAGGATTGCTCTCACGTCTAATATGTGGACAACAATTAACCAAAAGAAAGGTTACATGGTAATCACAACACATTATATAGATGTCAACTGGAAGTTACAAAATCAAATTATGAGGTATTTACTATAACTAATATTATTATTTGTAAGTTATATTGGATGAAGTTTGTAAGTGTTGTATTTTGTTTAATGCATCTTTATACATGTGTCATCTCCACACACTGTTGATGCATTGTCACAAGCTATGATAGAATGCTTTTTGGAGTGGAACATTGACAACAAGTTGTCAACATTAACACTTGACAATTGTTCTACAAATGATGCCATCGTCGACAAGCTTTTAGGTACGCTTACTACTTCATCGCTGATTTTGAAGGGGAGAATATTTCATATGCGATGTTGTGCACACATAATTAATCTTATTGTGCAAGATGGATTTTATGTGATTGCCAATGCAATTGAGAATGTTAGGAATAGTGTCTCCTATTTGACAAGTTCTCCTAAAAGAATACAAGATATTAGATTTTTTGCTTGGCAAGTGGGTGTTAATTTCCAAACAGAGTTACTTCTTGATTGCAAAACAAGATGGAATTCCATTTATATGATTTCGAGTGTTGCTTTGGAGTACAAAGAAGTTTTTAATCGTTTGAGCAAAAAAGATAAACATTATGTTTGCTTGCCTAGTGAAGATGAATGGAATATGGCATCAAGTGTTTCTGAAAAGCTTAAATTGTTCTATCAAGCGACGGAAAAAATTTCTAGTACCAAATTTCCCACATCAAACATATTCTTCCCTTTAATTTGTGACATGAAACTATCATTGTTGAGTTGGAGCGTATCTGATAATAATGTTATTAAGTCTATGGCATCAACTATGTTGACCAAATTTGAGAAGTATTGGAATGTAATACATAATATTATGAGTGTAGCAATTATCTTAGACCCAAGGAATAAGTTAAAGTTGATCAGTTATTTCTTTCCAAAGTTATATGGGGAAGAAGCAAGAAGTGAGATTATGCAAGTACGCAACATAATTACTGAGTTATTTGAAGAGTATAAAAAGAAACATGATGCAAAACAAGGAGCTTCTTGGAAACGACAATGCGAAACAAACGTCTTTGAGGGAAGGGGTTCTACTTTAAGCAAATCAACATGGGAATTGGATTTCGAGAATATGCTTTCTAAGGATGATGGATTGGAAAAAACTGAGTTGGATGATTATTTAGCTGAGAAGTTGTTACCGAATGAGAAGGGTTTTGACATATTAATGTGGTGGAAGTGTAATGGTTCTAAGTTTCCTATATTACAGAAGATTGCTAAAGATATCTTAGCCATTCCAATTTCTTCAGTTGCTTCGGAATCATCTTTTAGCATGAGCGGGAATAAAGTGACAAAACAACGTAACCGACTCAAAGCGGAAAAAGTTGGGGCATTAACGTGTAGCCAAAGTTGGCTACGGAAAGAACTTCAAGGTAAAAAGAAAGGAGAACCAAAGGCTTTTGATCAGTTGCATATGATAAGGATGTTGAGTAATTCTCAAAGAAATAGAACCAAAGACTTGAAATTTCTTTTGTTTAATCATGTTCTCGTTTTGATGGTTGTTAAATTTTATGATTGATGTAAACAATCTAATTATGAGATATGGTTTTGATAGTTTATTAAACTTGATTTTTTTTGTGGCTTAAGTTGATTTATTATGACATATGGTTTTGAACTTTTGATAGCACGGGGATGGGTTGGGGATGGGCCGGGGATGGGTCGGGGACAAGCCCAAAATCTAAAGGGGAGGGGATTAGATTTCCCGCATCTGTTGGAGATGGAGATGGGTATGGGGATAAGGTTATAGACTCCGGGATGGGGATGGGGATGGTAAACCCACCCCATTGCCATCCCTAGTTTTGGTGAGGGAAAAAAAGTAAATGTAAAGCTGATGTAGCAGTCAAGAAGTGAGGGATCTTTCCCGCACACATCTTAGGTTCAAGAAGAAGAAGGGTGAAGGAAGCTTTCGATTTTAGGTTTAACAAATTAAATAGTAACAAAAAAATTGTGGTTAATAATTCAAATAAATGTCACTACTCGAATGAAGTAGCTTATTCATAAACTTCATGTCGTCATTTTTTTTCATTTATATTTGATCATCGAAAAATACATAATAGCGACAATTTGGAACCGGTTATTTACAACTAGAGGGAACCCATACAAAGCATGGGGCAGATGTACTTAGGGGTGTAAACGAGTCAACCTACTTGTGAGCTACTCAGAATCGGCTCATTAAAAGCTCAAGTCGAAACCCATTTTAAAAGAGTCCGAGTCAAACTCGAGCTTAATATTAAACTTGTTTAATAAACGAGCTCGAGCTCGTACCTATGCCACAAAGCTCGATTAGGCTCGCAATCCTAAACGAGCATATATATATATATATATATATATATATATATATATATATATATATAGGTTCAAATGTTTCTCACATATATTGTGTGCTAAAATGCACCAATAAGAATTTAGTAAAAATTATATATACATATATATATATATATATATATATATATATTAAATGATATCCTTACTTATAGTTCCTTTTTATGGAAATTAATTAAATTCGTCATTAATGTCAATAATAATATTCTTTCAAAATGAATTCGTATCTAGAATATTGAGTGTGTATTTTAGTAGAATACACTCTTGTTCTTCATATTCTATGCAAATTTATTGTATTTTAAGTGAGTGAGTAATGAAACAAAAAACGAACTCACATATAAAACGTAGATGCGAATTCATTCCGAAAGAATGTTATTGTTGATGTTATTGACGAATTTAATTAGTTTCCATAAAAAGAGATTTATAATTATGGATATCATTTAATATACATACAATGATGGAAATAATTTAATATTTATATTTATTTAATTAAATAATTATTTAATTTTACTAAATTTCTATTGATGCATTCTAGCACACAATAAATGTAAGAAACACATTAACCTAGTCCTATATATATATATATATATATATATATATATATATATATATATATATATATATATATATATATAATTTATTATATTTTTATATATTAAATTAAAAATATTTTGAGGAATTAAGGATTTAGGGTAATAGGAAATGAGCTTCTTAACGAGCTTGAATAAAGCTTAAGCTTATTTGTGCACATTGGACATAAGACGAGTGAAGCCCGAGCCCGAGTTGAGCTTATATAATTCTCTACGAGCTCGAGTCAAGCTTGGTATAAGAAAACTCGAATCGATTCGAGCCGGATTTGTATAATTCTCTACGAGCTCGAGTCAAGCTCGGTACAAGAAAACTCGAATCGAGTCGAGCTCGAGCTCGAGCCAAGTCTGACCTGGCTCGGGATCAGCTTGGATCGTTTGTAGCGTTCGTTTTAACAAATTAAAATCAATTCAATTCATAATATATAATATTTACAACTAAAAGGGTAACATTGTAAACGACAATGTACTTTGAAGACAATAAGATATCATGTATTTCTAAATCGTTCTAGCAATCAAATTTACTAACCATTACTCCAAGTAAGTTGAATCTCTTATGTTTTAATGCTTTGGATTTGGTACTTCGTAATGCAAGTCTAACTAGGTGGTTTTCTAATTCTTTCCAGTTTCATGGAAAAACTATAATATATTTTACCATTTTAATATTTATAAAATGTATAATAAAACAAAGAAGAGTGAAGTTTTTATAACATTCTAATTATATAGAATACCAAAACACACATCTCCACAAATCCAACAATCCCTTTACAGGTCTGATTTTCAATTGTTGTTTATTTGTATTCGTTGAACTTGAGGTTTCCGAATTCTTGGACTTGACTTAGTGTTGTTTCTCTTCTAAAACTGCCTGAACTGGAGATGTCGAATAATACAAGTTCAAACTAGAGACGTTGAACCATATATACATGAGACATACCGATCTATGTGTGCCCAGACCACGGATGACAGAATATAGATGTCAAACCACCGATGATGGACCATTGTTGCCGGACCACAATCAATCGGTAAAAAGGAATAGATAAGTGACATCAATGGAACGGTAATATGAGTGACAGGTGATGGGTTTTCCGATTGATAGGCAGAGATGATTCATGGTAGCCGGAGGCAACCGGTGTTGGTCGGAATTTTGATGTCGACTAGAGGTGGTGTGTTTCTTGAAGGTGGTTGTCGGAGGTCTTCTGATGGAGAGGATGATTGAGTTGGGCTCACCTGGGATCTTTTTTGTTTTGTTTTTTTGTCTTTACATGTGTTTTTCCTTTGTCTTTGCACATTTATCAGCTATTTTTCTTTATTTCTTTTGCTTTTTTACGTTGATTGGAGACAATGAGTTGACCACTTTTCAATTTGATCATTTTTGTATAATATAGGGAAGGTATACGTGTTTTGGTTGTGGTAAAAGGGTAAATGATTTCTTAGGGTTTACTAAATGTACAAATATAAGATATGTGTTTGCAAACAATGGCTGCTTCAAAGAATGAATAATATGTAGAAAAATCTCAACTAATAAGGATTTGATGGTAATACGGTCTAAGGATATAGGATAAGACTCATAAGATTGGTTTTTATTCCAAGGTTTCTAAAGTAACCACCAAGATATAAACAAGACTGATCTAGAAAGATCTTTAAATCTCCAAACATGTTCAAAAGAATAGAAACTAAGAGAAATTTTGATATCTGAACAATGGTGAAGCGGATCTAGATTAGTAAGAGCATGACAGATTTGAAAAGCTGATGATAGAAATCAACAGATCTTGACAAAACTTAGGTGAAACACATTGATCTGAATAGATCGAGGGTGAAAATGAGGTTGAGATCAAGAGACGGTAACTATTTTACTCGAGGTCCCACAAATGGCGCTACTTGATGTAACCCGAAAATTCATCACGAGGCTGATCGAGAGAAGATCTCAGATATGAGCTTCGATGCCTTTAGCAAGCCTTGATATATTAATTTCCTGTTACACTTATAAGTGAGAATCATTAGAGTCGCCCCAAGACTTGCATCCCGGGAGCGATATCCGACGATTAAGTTAGTATTGATACAAAACGATGATCAGATCCATCGAGCGAGTGGAATCCGAGTGTAAGTGCGATAAGTATGTAGAGAGAGTTAGAGCATACCTAAAATGTGTGTTTGTGAGGTGTATATATAGTCTGAAGTATATTTACCTTGGGAAGGTAAATTCCGGTTGTACATTAGGAAGGGGCGCAAGGTTGGAACTTTTTGTGTTAGGAAGGAGCGAGCTGTAAAATTGAACCGAGCCATGTTGGCCGAATCACCAAACTTAATCATTAGATAATACCAAATCCAACCTTCAGCAGAAGACCAAACTGAACCTTCCGCAGAAATCCAAACCAAACCTTTAGTGAAAGAACGAACTGAACCTTTAGTAGGAGACTGAACTGAACCATCAGAGAATACCGAACCGAACCTTCAATAGAACACTGAACTGAACCATCAGTAGAAGAGAGAACTGAACCTTGAGTAGAAGACTGAACCAAACCTTCAGTGGAAAGCCGAATCGAACCTTCAGCTGAAGACCGAACTGAACCTTCAGCAGAAGTTGAAAACCGAGCCATCAGCAGAAGACCGAACATAACATGGTTGGCAAAACTGTATTTTATCGAACAACTTATGTCATCATATAGTATGTTGTTATTATGCATACTTTGATTGCTATAATGCATAAGGTCAAAGTATGTTGTTATTATGAATATGTTGCTGTAATTGACGAAAACTATAGCATGTTGTCATAATGGATTAAATTGATTTCTACAATAGTAGAATAAACTCAAAGTATGTTTTTATTATAAGTACATTGCTATAATGGACAAAAATTATAGTATGTTGTAATAATGTAATAAAGTGATTACTATATTGTATAAAAAACTCAAATTATGTTGTTATTATGAGTATGTTGCTATAATGGACAAAAAAATTATAGTATGTTGTTATTATGAGTATATTAATTGCTATAATGGATAAAAGAGTGAAAGTTTGTTGTTATTATAAGTACATTGCTATAATGGTTTAAAATTTTAGTAGATTTATTAACTATATATGTTTGTCTTACCATTTTTAGGTACAAAGTTTTCATAAAGAAATGGCTAGCATGCATGAAAATGAAGCACGAAGGGAAGCGCAGGGCGCAAAAGGGAAACAAAATAGAGGAGGTGCGAAAAAAGCATGCCTTTCTTGAAGCCCAAATGACATTTTTTTCAAGAAAATTCGATTACGTATTAATTAATATTCGATTGATTGATCTAAGGTTATTGACAAAAAAGATTTTTCCAAGCCACTTTGTTTCTTTTTGTCCAAGTTGCTTCTTTTTTTGTTTAACTCACTTCCATTTTTGTTTGTCAGTTTCGGGAATATCCCCATTTATAGGTCTGATATCTACATCTATGAATTGAAAGGTCCAGGTGATCCACAGTTTTTATTGATTTAGAATCAATAGGTCTTCAAATCATTCATTTGAAAAAATTGAAACCCTTCTTATAGGATGATCATGAGACTTGCCAAAAATCTAAATTCTTGATCTTTGGAGGAACAATATCACCATTTTTGTTCAATAAGATACCATAGTGGATGATTGACTCATTCCATGCTAGAAATAAGCGCAGGAAATGCTTTGACAACACAAATTCCTATTTCTCAATGGTATTCCACAATCAATACAATTTGTTGAATCCCATGAAATCATTTCATAGAAGTTCTTTGAGATCTTTTGTATAAAGCAAATCAACTTCGATTCTTGAATAATCTACATCACTTCTATTTCTATTGTAACAAAACATTTTCCTTTTATGTGGAGAAGGCTTGTATCAACAATTATGATTTTACGTATGGATAGTTCGTCAATATCTTGTTCATTCGCAAAAAAATATTTTCTTTATGCGTCGATAAACAAAAACATGCATGATTGCCCAAAGGAGAACAACAGGTAGAGATGACAAGACTGGAACCTCTGATATTTTTTACCCGAAAAAGGCAATACCAAGCTATGCTACATCCCTTTCAACCGGTCTACAGTATCATTGTAGAGAAGCCCTACCCTGTTTTCCACATCAACAATGCACCTCCATCAATATTCAATTTATCTTGCCATTTCATCTTTTATGTCTTTATTGATTTAAATACTCATCATCATCTCGTCGATTCCACAAACACTTTCTTACTTATCTTATGAGCAAGGTTCTAAATAATAATCCCTTTGAATGAGTTGAATAAGCAAGGCTTTCCCGATATAAACATTTGCATGTGAAAGATATCCCAATTCCGTGTATCCAGTTAAGCAAGCCCTGCTGCCGGCTTCCACCTAGAGAAAAGTGTGAGAGACATAGTCGATGCCAATATAGTTGTAATTTCACGCTGAAGCTTTTCCCTTCAAAAAGTTGATATTTCATTTCAAAAGTGGTCTATCCGCAATGGAGAAATGGTGCTAGTCCTTTTTCCTTCGATAACAAGATTGAAATGGATAAAGTGGATTCTCCCTAATGTTGAAATGAGACTGATTTCAATGATTGAACTGATGGAAACTAGCAATCAATCTTACTTAATAAGAGCTTTCCATCTTAATAGCCTTCCTTCTTGCTTGCTTGAGAGAAGGCTTTCTTGTGTTCTTGCTTAGCTGGGGAGTCAATGGACCAATAAGCTAGTTGTCCCAGTGACTTGCAGAAAAAAAAAGCTTTCTAGGTTTGTCTTTTGTCTCCATAATAAATGGTCGGTAATCTGTCACAAGGAAATTAGTTTATATTTCTAATCTAAACAATTTGTAATCATATTTTGTGACACTTTTTAGTTATGTTCAAACAATTGGTAATTGCATGCGGCATAGGATGTTTGATTAGGTATTTTGGAATATTAGTTTGTGTATTCTTAGATGTTTAAACATGTAATCGTATTTTGTGACACTTTATGATTGTATTTCTTTTTTACTTATTCACTTTAGTTTAGTTTCTGGATTTGTGTAGAAAAAAATTGGAAGTTTTAATTTATTTTTTATTAGCCCTTAAAAAAAATCATTTTACTAACAGAATTGTGACAGAAAAGGCTGTCACGAAAAGGAAAGAATATTTGTCGGTAATCTGTCACTAAAATATTTCGTCGGTAAATCGTCATTAACAATTTTCTTGATAATCTGTCACTATCGATTCCATCGATAATTCGTCACTAAAAGTGTTTTTCGGTAATGCGTCATTAAACTATCCAACGGTAATCAATCACTAAAAGTGTATGTTGATTCTCCGTTAATATCATGTCGTTAATTTGGTCAAAGAAGTCCAACAAGTGGTCATCGATGTCCGTCAGAAATCTATCGCAAATTCCGTCGGTATTGCGTCAGTAAAATTTACCCATGGGGCTTTTTACGAAAGATATAATTCTTTCAGAAATTAGCTTTACCTATGGATTTTGGACGGATATTTCATTTGAAAATTGCCTAGTTTTCTAGTACTGTGATAAACTCTTTTTAAGTTTAAACAATTAATTTATTTAAATTTTAGTTTATATTAAACAGCTTAGTGACTTAAAAAAACAAACAGTGGTATTCTTGCAAACTGCAGAAATTTTGAATAACTCTCAAACATATATGTTCCGTAAAATATTAAAGGGATATATACAGTAAAGTCTCAATATTTTCATCGATTTGACAAGAAAGTCCTAAACTTTATTTTTTTGACAGTAAAGTCCAAATTACCGGTAGTTTTTGACACTTTTACCCTTTTTCCCCGGTTAGTCGGTAATTAGAACTTTTTTGTCAACAAAATAAAGTTTAGGACTTTCTTGTCAAATCGTCAATTAGGACTTTACTGTCAAAAAAATAAACTTTAAGACTTTTTTGTCAAATCGTTCAAAATATTGGGACTTTAGTGAATATATAATTTTTTTGTTAGAAATTTAATGGTATGATACTCTTTAAGCATAAGAGTTATTGAAACATTCTCTAATAAGCTAGATCCTATTGAAATCCTTTACGTTTGCTTCTTGTTAAATCGTTTTTTTAATCTCAACAAACCGACATTGAAAAAAATTGAGATACTCAATTTTTTTCAATGTCGGTTTGTTGAGATTAAAAAAACGATTTAACAAGAAGCAAACGTAAAGGATTTCAATAGGATCTAGCTGATTAGAGAATGTTTCAATAACTCTTATGCTTAAAGAGTATCATACCATTAAATTTCTAACAAAAAAAATTATATATTCACTAAAGTCCCAATATTTTAAACGATTTGACAAAAAAGTCTTAAAGTTTATTTTTTTGACAGTAAAGTCCTAATTGACGATTTGACAAGAAAGTCCTAAACTTTATTTTGTTCACAAAAAAGTCCTAATTACCGGCTAACCGGGGAAAAAGGGTAAAAGTGTCAAAAATTGCCGGTAATTTGGACTTTACTGTCAAAAAAATAAAGTTTAGGACTTTCTTGTCAAATCGATGAAAATATTGGACTTTACTGTATATATCCCAATATTAAATGTAGAACTTTTGTGTTTGAAAAATTAGCAATACCTAAAAATAATGTAAATGCATTGAGTAGATATCCTAAAAGAGAGCATAAAAATTGAGTAGATATACTAAAAGATGCATAAAAATGCATCGAATACTAACGTCCATAGATTTCTATTTCCAATGGAAAGCATGTTTAAAACATTACATGCATTGTCAATATCAGGGGACCAACTGCCGACAAAGAATTAATATCGTCCACTCAAAGCAACAAGATAATATTTTGAGTATTTGCTCACCACAAAAAAAAAAAAAAAAAAAAAGGAAAGAAACAGAGGAATTTAATAGTGTACTTATAACGAGCTGGCAATGACAAAAAATTGTGCATCAACTCAAGTGTGGTCTTTGGCTTTGACGTATACGTCCTTCTTAATGGCTTTATTGCACTTCATTTCCAATTCAAGCTTCTTTTACAAAGATTCTTGTGCCAAAAGTAGAGGGTTTAACATATGCAAGCCATTATATTCATCACAATCCACATCAATAGCCACCACGACATTGGATAAATCCCTCGTTAGACGATCAGCAAACTATAAGCTGTCTTTATGGTCATTTGATCATATTCAGTCACTCTCTACCAAATACAAGGTACGCAATATAAGTTCTATATATAACTATTTCCATTTTACATGTCCTTTTTAATTGCTAGTATATTCACGAATTTATGTTACATGCACAGGGAAATGATTACACGTCAAGAGCACATACTTTGATAGATGCAGTGAAGTCCATGATATGCAAAGTGAGCCATCCGTTCAGGATCCTTGAACTAATTGATGATTTGCAGAGACTTGGAATAGCGTATCATTTTGTGGATGAAATAAATTATCTCTTGGAGATGATTTACCACAATTACTATGAAACTCAAGACATGTGGGATATAATGGATCTAAACCATAAAGCCCTTGGTTTTAGAATAATGAGACAACATGGTTATCATGTTCCTCAAGGTACAATGTTAATAAAATATCTTTTATAACCTCCGATGCTTCATTTCTCTTAAAGATAATTTAAAGATTTCTATATTGGTCCAACATCCCAAAAGTATAAAAGTTCAAAGAACACGAGTCACAAAAGTAACACTTTCAATCATTCTTTTTTGTATATAATTAGATATATTTCGTAACTTCAGCGACACAACTCAAAATCTCAAGCCGCACTTATACCAGGATATGCTGTGCACGTTGAACTTGTATGAGGCTTCATATCATTCATTTGAGAATGAAAGCATATTGGATGATATTAGAGATTTTACATCTAACTATCTCAAAAAAAATCTAGAGCAAATTATTGAAAATTTATCATCAATGGTAACTCACGCTTTGGAGCTTCCACTGCACTGGAGAGTACCGAGGGTAGAGGCAAAATGGTTTATCGTTGAATATGAGAATAGAAGTGGCATGAATCCGACCCTTTTGGAGCTTGCAAAATTAGATTTTAATATCGGCCAAGCTATGCACCTTGAAGATCTACAACACTCTTCAAGGTACATTTTCTTCCCCATTTGTATCCATTATCCTATAAATCAACAATAGTTAGACGTACGTATGCTTGAATAGACTAATGATGATAGTTGATGACGCATATGAAT
Source organism: Lactuca serriola (assembly GCF_051521515.1). Classification (NCBI taxonomy): domain Eukaryota; kingdom Viridiplantae; phylum Streptophyta; class Magnoliopsida; order Asterales; family Asteraceae; genus Lactuca; species Lactuca serriola. Next base: position 255,425,838 of record NC_136415.1, on the reverse strand, counting down.
AGATGGTGGAGAGATACAAGTTGGGATAAGAATTTAAGCTTTGCCCGAGATCGATTGGTGGAGAATTTCCTGTGGACAGTTGGGGTGAATTACCTACCTCACTTTAGTGTTGAAAGAAAAACACTATTGAAGGTTAATGCCATAATAACTACTATTGACGATGTCTATGATGTGTATGCTACTTTGGATGAACTTGAACTATTTACTGATATCGTGGACAGGTAATTGTAAATATGCTCTTTCTTTCCTTGGAATTACAGTAGAAGTTTTATATTATTTCAAAAAATGTTAATAATTGTAGATGGGACATCAATTTGGTCGGAAAGCTTCCACATTATATGAAGATCTGTTTCATTGGATTCTACAATTCGGTAAATGAGATGACATATGAGACATTAACGAAAACCGGATTCATGATCCTTCCTTACCTAAAAAAAGAGGTGATTATTCCATCCTTTTCAATAATAGCATATCCTGTTTCCTTTTTGATTAATAATATATTGTGACCCCGCGCAAATCTAATTTTGCATTCAATAATGATAACATGATAGTGGGCAGATTTATGCAAGGCATACTTGGTAGAAGCACGGTGGTATCACAGTGGACATACACCAAAACTAGAAGAGTACTTGGACAACGCTTGTGTATCGATAGCTGCTCCAGTAATACTTATGCATCTTAGCTTTTTGACCTCGATTACTTCAAAAGAAGAAATTTTACAAGGCATAAAGAGAGCTGAAAATATAGTTCGCTACTCCTCCTTAATCCTCCGACTTGTTGATGACTTAGGGACATCCTCGGTAATTATAATTTTTTACAATTATTGTTCTATATGCTTCTACAATTTATATTGCAGTCACATAGAGTTAAAGATATTTCTCAACATAATTACATAATAAGTATTTTCATCATAAAAAAGTATTTTAAACAAATAAGCTCTAATATATATTCTTTTATTCCTTTAAGGATGAAATTGCAAGAGGGGATAATCCAAAATCAATCCAATGTTACATGCATGAGACTGGTGCTACAGAAACGGAAGCTAGAAGGTATATCCAAAAGTTAATCACGGAAACCTGGAAGAAACTTAATAAGGAACGGGCAGGCGCAAACTCACAGTTTTTAAGGGAGTTTAATGATGGTGCAACAAACCTTGCGAGGATGGCACAGTTCATGTACGGTGATGGAGACCGGCATGGTCGTCCAGAATTGACTAGACCCCATGTCGTATCCCTATTATTCAATCCAATCCAATGAATCCATGAACCACGAATTGTCTTTTAATACAATTATTCTTTATATCTAAATTGAGATATCATAATATTATAATGTTATACCGTGTATAAGATTATTTCCATTCACAACCAAAACTAACACAATTATCAATTAAAAAAATATTTTCTCTTTTTCTTCCATCTATATAATTAAACTAGGGAGAATTTCATATATGCTCTTTTTAAATATCAAAATATCATATTTATCCAACTTAATTTCTAAATATCATATTTACCCTTCATAAAATTTTTAAATATCATATTTACCCTTCATAAAATTTCAAAATATTATATATGTCCTTTTTAAACATCAAAATATCATATATATCCTTCTTAATATCAAAATATTGTATACACACTTTTTAAACATCAAAATATCAATGGTAATATCTAAAATATCCTTCATATATAATATAATAATAATCAACAACAACAAAACTAAACAATCAAAATATAAATTCCATAGAAGGGGTTGAAGATGAATCTTTTTGTCTATCAAGAGGCTGACATTTCAACAATTTAAAAGTTCACATTCTATTATCATAGACGTAAGGATAACATGGTTAAATTTCTTAATTATTATAATAATTATAAAGTATAAAATATTAAAAACATTATAAAAAAGGATTTGGGCAAATATGATATTTTGAAGATTTATGAAGGGTAAATATGATATTGAGAAATTAAGATGGACAATATATGATATTTTGAAGTTTAAGAGGGACATATATGAAATTCTCCCTAAATAACTAGGATTCCATCGATACACAAATTGGGTCAAGGTACATCTGGTCGGGAAATTAATACAATACAACTATATTTATACACTATATGCTACGCTAACAAAAAGGAGGTAATATGTAACCATATCTTAATCTATTGTCATCGAGGGATGGAATGGTTGTCTTGTATTTCACTACATGTGGGGGAATTAAAGCAGTAGAAGAGGAGAACCCATCAATCAATCCTAAAATTTTTCAATCCAACCTAAAGGCGGTCCATTGATTAAAAATGGAGAATGGAAAATTCATATAATGACAGGAGAACTTTTGGCCTGCTCACTGGCAAAGTGGCAAATATGAAATATTTGCATGAAAGCATAAATCATGTTTTTTAAAGTGTTTCATATAAAATTTTAATCTACATGTAAATGTAAGGCTGACAATTCCCGACACGACCCGCAACACGACACGAAATAAATGGGTTTGGGTTGAGTTTTTGAACCCGCCAACCCGTTTATTAAATGGGTTATATATGAGTTTCTCATAAAATAAACGGGTTGACCCGCCAACCCGTTTATATTCTTAATAAAAAAAATTATTTTGATTTTTAAATGTATTTATGTATCAAGTATTAATATTTAGTATATATTATATAATATATACCCTTGATTCATAGACCATTTGACTGTTTTGACATTTTGACTCATAGTGGATGGTTTAAGGTCGTAAGTCGTAACCTATAAGGCTAAGTCTGTAAGATGTTTCTATGAATGCTTTTAATTTTCATTTGGATGTTTAATACTTAAATGTCTAAAATTCAGATATGTTTACATCAACCATTAAGAATTTATTCATGTTTAATTGTCAATTTTATTTAAGGAATCTAACCCACGAACCCAAACCTGACCCATAAACCCGCCAACCTGTGAACCCGTATAAATAAATGGGTTGCCGGGTCATATATGGGTTTATGTTCCAAACCCGCCAATCCGTGACCCGCCAACCCATGACATGTATATTTAAATGGGTCGTGTTTGGGTTGACATATTTTGACCCGCCAACCCGTCAACCCGCGACACACCAACCCGAACACGACACGATTGTCAGGCCTATGTAAATGTTGAGAAAATGTAATACAAAACGTGGTCCAAGAGGTCAGAAGATCTGGTGGAATGCTCTAGTTCCAAAATAACAAATCACCATAATTTTTCAAGTGGTCCAAGAAAAAACAAATCACCGTGATGTGGTGCAAGTACAAAATCATTTTTTTTCTTTTTTTAGGAATGCGATCCACCATTTTGGAAGGAGAGAAATTCATATATGCCCTTGCTAAACATTTAGATATTATTGGAATAGTGTCTAAGGCTGTAACTATATTTGGCAAGTATTTGACCCGGTTGTGCATGGTCCTTTTGGGTTGCCTTCACCATAGCAACTTGATAGGATGATTTGTATTGAGAGAAGAAATATTATTAATATATTATGAGAATAATATAAGGAATAATAATATTGTTATTTGATTAATATAAGTCATAAATTAATTAGGAATTAATTTGGTGACTTAAAGAGGTTAATTGAATAAAGGGGCATAAACTGTCAAATGTGTGATAGTTGTATTTTGAGCTATGAATCTTTATGGATAAGAGGGTGGACGATTTTAAGGTTTGGAGAAGCCTAGAAATCGTCCAAGGCCTAATCTATAAGGATCATTGGATTGCTTAGGGCCTAAGTTATCCAATTAGGGTTTTAGGGTGAAACCCTAGGAGCTCATAAGTATAAATAGACCCATGGGGTTGAGGAAATCGGCACCTTTGTTATTGGAGTAACCCTAGGCCGATTTTCTCACCCTCCTCTCTCTCTCTCTCTCTCTCTCTCTCTTATCATCCTCTTGCTAGTTGGTGTTTGTAAGCCATTAGAGGAGTGAAAATTGTGACTCTAAGCTCCAAAGACAAGAAGAATCAAGCAAGCAACTCAAGGTATTCCTTTAGATCTGATTTCATATGTTATGAATTTGAATGTTTACACTAGATCTATCAATTAAAGTCTTGGATACATTGCATGTTTAATTAGAGAAACCTAGATCCAAGCATTAGGGTTTGCATGTGCACATAGGAAAGTTCTTATGGCTCAAACCCATCAGTGGTATCAGAACCTTGATTGGTTTCTATTGAATTAATGCGATGGTTGATTGCTTGTTGATTGCAAAATTCGATTTTGTCCATCTGCCTGATGAACTCGACGAGTAGGGCTCAACTCGGCGAGTCCATTGTGGTACTCGGCGAGTTCGAGCGTCAGGTGGAGCTAGTTTCGGGATTTCTTGCTGTTTTTCTTATGGAAACTTGCCTTAATCTTTATGGGTCAATAAAATCCGAATTTTAACATATATGTGAGTATATTCTTGACCTAACAAAAGATATTTACCAATTAGTTGAATAATAATTTCCTTATATGATATTAATTGATTATTTTAATTGAATTGGTGAATTGTTTTGCAAGAAACATTTAAATAAATCAAATATGGATAATTATGAGATTAAATGGTTAATTTAAATTATTTGTTATTTGATCCCTTGTGTTTTGAAAATTTAAAACTAATCCTCAAGTTTTGTGATTAAAAGTTTAATTTGGACAATTTAAATTTCAAACCTTAGAATTTTACAAGTTTAAAATTCAACCCCATACTAATATAATATTACAAGACTAATATATATATATATATATATATATATATATATATATATATATATACGTATAATTAAAATGCTAGTCTTACCGTTAGTAGGCCTCATTCACGAAGCCGGTCTATAAGGTGGGTATAAGGTTGCTGCCTATAAAATGACGCTTAATGGGTGTACACTCACACCCACCGCTTGCTTGATCGGTGGAGGGTCGTTAGCCGAATGGGTAGATAGGGCAACTCTATCTTCTCATTAAAAGTATAATGTTAAAATACAAAGTAACTACATGTTTTTCAAATTCTCAATCCTAGTTACTTTAGGAAAAGTGAATTGATGCAATCCCATGAAATAACACTTTGCACCCTTGCTAAGAAGTTAGTGGAGCGTGTGTGGTTTACCGGCACACTAATTGGTTCTAAGCAAAGGTGGCAAAGGGTGATTCATTGTTTATCATAGTTCAGTGGAGCGTGTGTGGTTTACCGGCACATCGAATAGGTGATTGTAACAATGACGACACCGTGTAGATTTGCATGGTTATTTACACCCACTTTGTGATCCTCGGCATCCCAGTCACAAACGAGAGGGGCATATCGAGATTTAAACATGCCATTGAAAAAGTTCAATGAATCTCATCGAAACCTAGAAATTCTCAATGCGTTTAAAACTTAAGGTTATGTTTTCATGGTGGAGAATTAGTGAATCGTCATTCACTTACCTTCAAATTGTTTGCATGTTGGATTACGGCATCCCTTTTCTAATGTGTAAATAGTGTTGTTGGATCCTAGCCCTAATTTTTTATTGGGTGATAATTAGGGATTCAATTCTTATCAAACTTTGTCCTTTTCTATTTGTAGATGTCGAACGCGAACAACGCTGCTGCTAGCTTATTCACGTTAATGAGCCTTTGCCAAAAAGTGACTTTCGATGGAACGAACTTTAGCGAATGGATAAGATACATTCGCACGATTGCTCGCTATGAGGACAAGGAGTATGTCCTTGACGAGAAGCTCGAAAAGATCAATCCAGAAATCGCTACTCCGGCTGAAATGACTGCTTTTGAGACTCATGAGCGTGATGCAACGAAAGTTCATTGCATCATGATAGCCACAATGAACGCCGAATTCCAAAAATCCTATGAGGACATGTATCCGTACGAGATGCATCAAGACTTGTTGGAGAGATACCATCAAAACGCGAGGCAGGAACGTTACGAGATCTTGACTAACATGATCACTACTAAAATAGGAAATGGAGAATCTCTAACCGTGCACTTGCAAAAGATGCAAAGGTATGTCGATCGTCTTCGCAAGTTGAATGTCGACTTTGGGGAAGATTTGGCTATCGACATGGTTCTTCACTCCTTGCCTCCATGTTACAACCAATTTAGGATGACCTACCACATGAACAAGGAATAGGTCACCCTAAGCAAGCTCCAAGGGCTCCTAAGGGTTGCTGAGAGCAACCTTAAGGACAAGTCTGTTGCACCGACTCCCAATCCACCCGCTGCTCCTGTTTTGGCTATAGGGCAGGGAAGGGGTAAGAAGAGGAAGGCTCTGTCAAAGAGCCACCGCAAGGGAAAGTCCCGAGATGGTTCCTCTTCTAGTGGGACCAAGGTTGATCCTGCTAAACCCAAACCTAACCCGAAGGAGGCAGAATGCCACCATTTCCAAAAAATAGGGCATTGGAAGAGAAGTTGCCCGGAATATCTGCAAGCCATCAAGGATGTAAAGATCAAGCCATCTTTCGTAGGTATTTACACAATTAAATCTAATGATTCATCTCATGTTATTTCTTGGGTGCTTGATACCGGGTGTGGTTACCACATTTGTTCTGAATGCAGGGACTAAGAAGAAATAGGGATGTGGAGCATGGAAGAATAAATCTAATCATGGGAAACAGAAGATCATCACCTGTCACCAAGATTGGAGTGTATTCTTTAGTGCTTAGTAATGGATTAAGTTTAGATTTAAATAATTGTTGCTACTCGCCAGATATGGCAAGAAACATCATTTCATTTCATGGTTTGTTTAGACAAGGATTTAGATATTCATTTAATAATGAGAATGGTTCGATTTATGCTTATCTAAATGGTGTTTTATATTTTGAAGCAATGCCTTGTAATGGAATCTATGAGACTGTTATGATTGTAAATAACTTAGGAAATTATGTTTTATGCATGGATTCTTCCAATAGTATGGGTAAAGCATGTTTGTGGCATTGTCGTCTTGGACATGTCAACAAGAAGCGCATAGCCCAACTCCAAAAGGATGGAGTGTTGGAGTCATTCGACCTTAGGGAAGATGACACGTGTGAGTCTTGTTTGCTTGGAAAGATGACCAAGTCACCCTTCACTGGTACTTGTGAGAGGGGTGAGGGTTTGTTGGATCTCATACATACCGATGTATGTGGACCCTTTGGATCCACCACAAAGGATGCAAACCACTTCTATGTGACTTTCACCGATGATTATAGTAGATATGGGTATATTTATTTAATCAAGCACAAGTCAGAAACGTTTGAAAAGTTCAAAGAATTCAAACATGAAGTGGAGAATCAATTGGGCAGGAAAATCAAGATGCTTCAATCCGATCGAGGAGGAGAGTACCTAAGTCTTGAATTCCACGATTATCTCAAAGAATGCGGAATAGTTTTGCAATTGACGCCACCTAGGACACCGCAGTTGAATGGTGTGGCAGAAAGGCGTAATCGAACCTTGTTAGACATGGTTCGTTCTATGATGAGTCGTGCTTCACTACCTATCTCATTCTAGGGGTATGCCTTAGAGACGGACGCCCATATCCTTAACCGAGTCCCTACAAAGAAGGTTGCCGAAACACCTCACGAGATGTGGACAGGGAAAGCTCCCTCGTTGGCACATATCAAGGTTTGGGGTTTCGAGGCTTTCGTAAGATGAGATACTCACGACAAGCTCGAACCTCGTAGTGAGCGGTGTATTTTCATCGGCTACCCGTAGAAATCCTTTGGATATCTCTTCTATAGACCGAATGACAATGTTGTCTTCGTTGCGAGGAGAGGGGTTTTCCGAGAGCGAGAACTCATAAGCCAAGGAGACAGTGGGAGGCAGATCGAACTTGAAGAGATTCAAGAATCGAGTGATGAAGGAACCTCTACCGCTGGCGCTCAACTAGAGGAGGAAACTCCGGTTGAACCAATTAACGAGTCCTTACCTCTAAGACGTTTCGAAAGATTTAGAGTTCAACCCTAGTTTTATGGTTTTCATATTACTACCGAAGGGGACACGTATATTAGTAATGGTACACTAATAAATCTAGATGAACCTAATAGTTATAAGGAAGTCATCGCAGGCCCGGAGTCTGCAAAATGGAAAGAGGCAATGGACAGCGAGATTCAATCCATGTATGACAACCAAGTTTGGAATTTGGTTGATAATGTGCCCGGACGTAAGACCGTTGGGTGCAAATGGATCTTCAAGAAGAAGACCGAAGTGGATGGGAATGTGCACACATATAAGGCACGATTGGTTGCGAAGGGCTTTACTCAAACTCCCGGAGTTGACTATGATGAGACCTTCTCACCAGTTGCGAAAATAAAGTCTATCAGGGTGATGCTAGCCATTGCTGCATTTCATGATTATGAGATACGGCAGATGGATGTCAAGACCGCTTTCCTTAATGGGAAGCTGGATGAGGATGTTTACATGGCTCAGCCAGAGGGTTTTGTTGATACGAAGCATCCAAATAGAGTGTGCAAGCTTGAGAAGTCCATTTATGGGCTTAAGCAAGCATCTCGCAAATGGAATCTTTGCTTCGATGAGAAAGTCAAAGAGTTTGGATTTGTACGAAGCGAAGATGAATCATGTGTATATGTCAAATCCAGTGGGAGTATAGTTAGCTTCCTCATTTTGTATGTCGATGACATACTACTCATAGGAAACGACGTCCTGACACTGCAGGAGGTTAAGTCCTGGATCGGGAAGTGCTTCGCTATGAAGGACCTCGGAGAGGCTTCCTATATTTTGGGAATAAGGATAGTAAGAGAAAGAAGTAAGAGACTAATAGGACTTAGTCAGAACACTTAGATAAAGTACTAAAACGTTTTAGTATGGAAAATTCGAAGAAGGGAGAATTACCGATACAAAGTAATGCCAAGTTGAGTAAGACTCAAAGTCCGAGTACCGAAGCCGAGATAGCAGAGATGAGCCGAGTACCTTACGCTTCCGCAATTGGCTCAATCATGTATGTTATGACTTGTACTCGCCCTGATGTAGCCTTTGCTTTGAGCATGGTCAGTAGATATCACGGGAACCCTGGCAGAGCCCATTGGATTATGGTCAAGAATATCCTTAAGTACCTTTGGAGGACCAAGGAATGGTTTTTAGTCATCGGGGGGAGCGATGACTTAAAGGTGCGAGGGTATAGTGATGCTAGTTTCCAGACCGACAGGGAAAACTACCGTTCGCAGTCGGGCTGGGTCTTTACCCTTAATGGAGGAGCAGTAACTTGGAAAACTTCCAAGCAGCAAACCATAGCTGATTCAACGTGTGAATCAGAGTACATTGCAGCGAGCAAAGCGTCGAAGGAGGCAATATGGTTGAAGAACTTCATTGTTGATCTTGGAGTTGTACCTGCCATAAAGGAGCCTATGGAAATTTTCTGTGATAATGAAGGAGCGGTTGCCTTGACCAAGGAACTGGGGATCATGGTAGATCTTGACATATCGACAGAAAATATCACTTTATTAGACATCGATTTGAAGAAGGACACCTCAAGGCTCTAGTACTTTTGAATCATTATACTTTTAATAAAGTTATCTCATATCCAACCCATTTTGCTAACGACTCTCCTCCAAATAAAGGAGTGGTGGGTAAGAGTGGACTCCCATTCAATAACCATTTTATAGGCCACTTCCTTATACCCCCTCCCCCCCCCAATTATAATATCATTTCGTGAATGAGACATAGTAGCGATTCGACTGACTTATTGTTATACATATAGTAATTAACTTATAATAATAATATATATAAGGTGTATTTTAAAACATTTTCACCATACAATGTTTAATTTTCAATTGTCTAAATTAAATTTAAACCAATTATGATTTAATATTTATCTTTTAATTAACCTTTAATTAAATTAATTTAAATCATTAGGGATTAAATAATTATTTTCTATTAAACAATTAATAAAATAATGCCAATTTAATACTAATTGAAAACCTTTCTAATTTATGAAAATTGGGGTTTTAGGGTTATCCAATTTTTATTATTCAAAGTTTAAGGCTATTGAAATGATAATTAAGAAAACCAAAAAACCCTAAGGAAACCCTTGGATTTTTCAAAATTTAGGGTGGAGGCTAGGGTTTCAAGAACCCTACCTATTTGCGAAAATTCAAGGCCTTTAGGGTTTAATTGCTATAAACCCAAATTTTGATCTATTCACTATATTATGCACAATCAACTAGAAAACTATGGCTCTGATATCACTTATATTTTTTTATAGGTTACAATATAATGCATGAGGTGAAATAATTTAACCCTTATGTTCACATGCAACCTATTTGAATCTAAGTTTTATCTATTGATAGATATAATCTTTGAACACCAAACAACCCTAGCCTATCATACTATTATTGAAAATAACAAAGATTAAGGTTTACATACCTTTTAATTAGTACTGTAAATAACCAAACAATTCCTTTCTTGAAGTCTTTTGGAAATTTAACACCAAAAGCTTGATGCATGTAATGGTTTGTATCCAAACCCTAGTAAAGGAAGATTAGAGAAGATAGAGGAGATGGGAACAAAAATTCGACTCTTCTTGCTTTAGGTATGCTTGGACAAAAATAGGGAACCTAAAGGGACCTATTTATAGTTGATAGGAAAATCCTAAATAATCCTAATTTCAAATAAAATAATATTATTTCAAATTTGACTTTAGCTATTTTCCTTTTTATCCACTCGGAGCATTCTGGTAACCCTAGGAGGCTCCCAAATTTAGGCCACCATAGGAACAATCCAAAATCTCTCTCTCTTCTTTAATTTTTGAGCAATTATAACGTAAGTCCTTGCAATGTTAATTAATCCAATTAATCCCAAAATTAATTTTTGATTAGTTATTAATTAAATAATACTACTTCAAATTAATATATCAATAAATTATTTATTGCTACTTATTAATCATATAATAAATCAATAAATCAACATTTCTCTCCAAAAGACATTCCAGTCAGTTACTAGTTTTGAGGGATACCCCAAAGGATTTTGCTTTTAATTCAAGTATATATCAATTTAGTTATTAGCTTAAACACCTAATCCTACATAAATATCAGATGAAATATGAACCTATTATTAAACATTTATGAAGGATGATCAGAGCCTATATTCAAGAGATCTCTAAAATGGATGTAGAGATCGCAACTGTTTTGAAGAGGGTTTTAACAACCCAAATATCCAATAAAAAATTTCATTTTTAATTAACAATATCATTCTCAAAGACATAATAATTCAGCCACATTTGTTTTCTAAGAATCCATAAGATCAAAGAAATTATCGAAAAACATTAGAGTGTCCTTACAGAAACGCCGAAGAGTGCATGCTGCGTCATCATGCTGGGCTCTGAAGTACCTGAACATAAACATATAAGGATGCCCTGGAAACCCTCCAAGGTCGTATTCGGGGTACCCTAGAAACCCTCCAGGGTCTTAGCCCATTGCCTTGGGAACCCCCCGAGGTCTTAACTATTGATGTCATGGAAACCCTCTAAGGTCTTACACCTTAGTGCCTTGGGAACCCCCCAAGGTCTTTACCTAGGATGAATTAGAAACCCTCCAAGGTCTTGCACCCAAAAGCCTCGGGAACCCCCTGAGTTCTTTACTTAGGATGCCTTGCAAACCCTCCAAGATCTTACACCCAAATGCCTCGAGAACACCCCGAGGTCTTTCATGCAAGTACCACAAATACGGATAGCATACCACAATGCAAATAATCAACTAACACATCACATAACAATAATGGGACGGTCTTGGTGCCTTCAACCATTTGGTATGTTGAGGAGACTCACGTATCAAGAAATGCTGAACTGAAATATCAAATCTCAACTCATAGCTCCAATTCAACTACCTACAACCACTAAGTGAATAGCTTTGTCAAAATCCCGAAATACCAAAAATACACTTAAATTCAAACTTGGTCAACCATAATCAACATCAAGGTCAAGTGTCCATGCTGCACCCAACTCATCGAGTGCATCTAGCAACTCGTCGAGTTCCTTCAGAGTTCAGGAAAACCGGGACAAAACCTCGCTGAGTTGTCTCATCAACTCGTCGAGTGCACTCAGTATCCATAAGACGGGGTAATTTGATCTGACTCGTAGAATTTCTAAGGCAACTCATCGAGTGTAACGACCCAAAATTTTCATTTATATTTTTCATTCTTAATTAGCCGAACACATTTGCATAAATCATGAAATCCCAACATAATTGTTTTCAAATCCATATTCATTACAATTTATTTAAAAGAAAACATTAGAGTCTCCCTAAAACATATCACTGAGAGGGAGATAGAGTGCACGCCGTGCCATCACGCCTAGCCCTAGCCCTTGGGCTCAGATGTACCCGAAACAAGTGAGTTCCCCAGAGCATACCATATACAAACCACATACACAGCTAATTAAAGCTATATACATATCACATAAGCCATGCATACATAGAACCTGTAAGAATGCTATAGGCTACCCTACATGGTGTTAGGGTGCAAAGTCATGCTTGGATGTATTGTTTTAGGCTTTCCTCTTTGTATGTGTAAATGGGTTGAGTCTTTTCCTATAAATAGGAAGTGAGTGACTCCCATTATGTAAGAGTCCATTTGGAGTGTTAGACTAGAGAGAGAAATTGTATACAAACCCATTTGTATAATCTTTCTAGATCTAATAAGAGCTTACAAAGATTTATTTACTCCTTGTGTTCTTAAATTTGTATGATGAATCACTAGATCTTTTCTAATTCCACACATGCCATCAGAATCATCACCTCTACAATTGGTATCAGAGCGGGTGTTCTTGATTTCATCAAGAATTGATCCTTGATGGCTATTTTGATTTGGTGATTCTTATTGTTCATTGATCTTCGTGTTTAGAGAGTTTTTTGTATTCTAGAAGTCGAATTTTTCCTTGATTTGATCCATAATTCGACTTTCTCTCTCTAGAATACTTTTTTGTACCACTTTCTCTCACTAGAATTTGGTTCATATTCACTTTCTCTCTCTAGAGTTCCCCTTGATTTACACTTTCTCTCTCTAGAAAACTCAAGTTCATAACATTTGATTCAAAAGAAAAGAAGCAATTATGGAGCAATGGTTGGTTCGGAATGAAAGTTTTCTATACGTATACACTTCTTTTGAATGCATTCTTTATCAATTGACTGTTGGATCGCAAAGTGAAGATGTACTTATGTCAAATGGAGAAAGGGATAGAAAGGGAGATTTCATTGGTTATCCAATTTATCAAAACAAAGATTTGTTTGATCGATTGATTACAACATATCAAGAAAGACGAAGAAATAAGAGGAATGGTGAAGTCATAAAAGGAATTCCTCTTGCTAATTGTAAACCGGGAAGAAATAGACTTGAATATTATGCAAATTGTCGTGAAGCTCAAGAACATGTTCTTGATGATGTTCATCGTGTTCATGATGTTCAAGGAAAAGAAGTTCAAAACAATGGAGTTCAATGTGATGTTCTTGATGTTCAAGAAAAGGAGTTCAAGTTGATTTTCAAGATGAAAAAGTTTTTTGCTCAATTGGAGTTCAAACCGATGATATTTTGTGTTCTTGTGATTCGTTTGAAGGAATGATTCCTTATCGGACGCTGGTGATCCAAGAAAATCACAAGTATCAAACTCCAAAAGATTTGATTCAAACTCAAAATGTTCATGTTGTTGAAAGTGGGTTTGTTCATGCAGTCAAGTCTTCAAGATGCAAAAAGATGAAAAAGAAAAAGAAGATGAAGTTGAATCGGAAGAACAAGCGGGTTTACTCACAAAAATCGTCATATGTTGTGAAGCCAAAATCCGTGAAGCAAATTTGGGTTCCAAAGCAACAATCTCCAAAGGTTGCATTGAATTTGAAGTCAAAACCCAAATGTGTTGGTGGTTCTTTTGAAGATGTTCTTGGTTTGATGAAGAACACGAAGAACACAAAGAACGAGTTATACATCTCGCATAGTGGGTGGTACAATGTTCTATTTGGAGATTTTCTCATCCCGACAAAAGAACCAAGATCTTCCAAATTTGATTCGTTCGTTGAAAATGGAACTCGATTCGTCAAAAAGGTAACTCAAATTCTCAAATGGATTCCAAAACGTCCATGATTTCGATTCGTGCTTTGCGTTTTTCATTTTTGATCGATTTGCCTCATTGGATCTAATCCGTTTCAAACTCATTGTTGATCCAATTATTTTTTTTTATCAATTCAAAAATCAAAATCAATTTCTTATCGTGATCAATTGTTATGATCAATTAACTCTCGAATTGTTTACTGTTCATTTTCATTCCTTGAGCCCAAATCAAAACAAATTTGTGGTCTATTTTTTCCTCGATCTGATACTGTTCATTGAATCATATGTGAAGCCCAATCCAATACTAATTCTTTTTCCGATTGATTTTGAGTCCATAAAATTCTAAAAAGATCAAATAAATTCCATTTGCTACTATTTCTTATCTATATTTGAGCCCAAATCGTAAAATTCTTTCATCTGAATCATTCAAATCATTGATAGTTGTTCATCTTTTGACTTGTACACACGCATCGTGTACTTGTACCATCACATAATGTTTCTTCATAATCAGTTTTTCTTTTGTTCTTGATTCTCGTTTTCATTTCATCTCTAATAATCAACTGATACTGTGAATCGATATTGTATTATTAGTTGGATATCGAGTCGATCTTGGTTTTGTTGATGTCTAGAAAATCTTCCATCGAAATCTTAATTTTGAAGAATTCGATGAAGAAATGTTGAATATGTTGAAGAACAAGTTGAATATTCTCTGTTTGATCTGAAAATTGTTGATAAATTCATGGATTTGTGTTTTTCAACTGAAGAATTCTTAAAGTCAAAGCTAAAATTCAAAATCGGTTTCTTGATGAATCTGGAATTGATTTCGCATTTGATGTTTTTGTTTTGAGTCATTTGAGAAATCGAACAGGAAAGCGGTATTAGAGTCGAACTTGATTTAAAAATTTTGACTTGGACTTGCGATTTATGCGAAGGATCGATTTGAGATTGCGTGATGATTGTTCGCAAGTTAAATTTATGTGAGATTGATGAATTTTGGAAGAATCACTTAATTTGGGTTTGGATTTTGAATGAGCGAAGGTGGTCGATGATTCACGATTTTGGAGATAATCGATCGGTTTCTTTGGTGTGATAGATCGATAATTTCGATTTGTGTAATATTTGGAGTCGATGATCTGTAAGAGAAGACTTTGTGAGTTTGATTTACTGTAAATCGATTTGGGAGTTTTTGAAAGCTTGAGTTGAAGAACCGATT
The DNA here is from genome assembly GCF_051521515.1 of Lactuca serriola. NCBI lineage: Eukaryota > Viridiplantae > Streptophyta > Magnoliopsida > Asterales > Asteraceae > Lactuca > Lactuca serriola. Next base: position 255,410,641 of record NC_136415.1, on the reverse strand, counting down.
GCGAAATCGATGTTTGGAGTTTTGATTTTGGTTGTCAACAAGCCAAATGGTCGAACTCGGTTTACAGATGGTCGGCGATTGATAGCAGATAACAAAATTGTTGGGTTCACATATGAAATCAGATGAGTTCGCATCTATGAATCGATTCTGTTGTTTACTTGGATTTCATATTTGGTGAGACAAGTGTGTGGTTGATGATTTTTTGGTTCGCATATAAAATCAACTGAGTTCGCATATTGGTGAATCAATATTATGTTCGCATCTGGGTTTCAAAGGTTTCAAAAAGCAGTTCGCATTTGGATATAGAAATCTCAATTAATTTCGCATATTTGGTTAATTGGATTAAAAATGCGAAGGTGATTAACAGTTCGCATTTGTGCCTTAGACCCATGGGTAACACGTATATCATAATCACATAATAGGACGGCCTTGGTGCCTTAGACCCATGGATATGGTGAGAAGACTCACCTCTGACTGCTGAATACAAAAGTTTCTCTCCTAATAGCCTGTAACCTCCCGTGCTGAATAGTAATATTAATCAATGTTAGGACTTTAATTAAACAAAGGAAGACCAAACTCCAAACCCTTCCATAAGGCCTAATTATCCTTTCCTTGTTAATGGGCCCAAAGTCCAAGATCATTAATGGGCATTTTGGCCCAATAAGGCCCAATCAATATGTCCATGGCCCAAAACAGATGATATGACTCATAATTTCCAGAATACAACCATGCCCAATAACCAAATGAGGCCCAACTGCTCAAAAGCCAAAAACTGATTCGGGCCCAACTGTGATATGTACACTCTGCATACTGGGGTCTTGGGACTACGCGCGGCGTACACTGGGTTACACCCAGCGTACTACCTGATTAAGCACTTTCTCTATTAAGTGCTTAATACTCAATTCCTTTATGTCCAAAAGCCAGATCTAAGTTTTCTAAGACGCCCTAAGGCATAAGGTTGGCAACTTTATGCCTTTGCATGGCTAATATACACCCAACACCTCCATTAAGACCTTTTCAAGGTCTTTAACCCATGCATGAGGCCAATACTTCCACCAAGACTCCATTTTTATGTTACTAAAGGACCAAGGGACCTCAGATCTGTCATTCCCATCTTCTGGAGTTGCTTAACTCATAAATGGAGGTCCAATATCAACCAAAAGGGACAAGGCAGAAAACCCTAGCTAGATCTAGAGTTTTAAGTGGAAATGTGCAAGCTTTTTACCTCTATAAGCTTTTCAAGATGACCAAGATGCAGATTCTTGAAGCACCAAACTGTCATAATCTTTCTTAGCAACTCCTTCTTTTTGAAAGAACTCTAAAATGGCCACAAAAGCCACTCCTTAAGCTCAAAAACCCTCTCACACAATATCTCAGTTGAACGTGGACGAAATGAGGCTTAAGAGACTGATAGAATTTGGTCCAAGGGGCTAAAAGATGTTTAAATAGGGACAAGTCCGAGATTTAGGGTTTGCACCCTCGACACGTATGATCAGCGTACTTCTGGTATGCCCAACATATGTCCACCTCCTCCGTGACCATCCATAGCTAGTACGCCCAGTGTACTTTAAGGACCAATTGTGAAAAATGTGAATTCTTGAGGGTTTCAAGTCGTACCTGATTTGGGGCGTTACATTGAGTTTCCCCAATCATTACCTATTCATCCCTTTTCAAACAAATATAAAACCCCAAACTACAAATCCGGTCTCCTAGGGTTAAGATACCACGTAAAGTTGCTAACTTTACGTTCATGCATGTCATCAAAGGGGTTAAAACACTCATATGAAGCTTAATAAGGGTTTTAGTGCATGAGGAAGGGCCATAACTTAATAAACATGGTAACTTTATGTCTAAGGAGACCATAAGGAGTCCATATCTGAAGTCATGCCCTCATGACAAGCTTAAACCCGAGAGTGACTCCATTTTGCATGAGAAATGACCATATTCTTGCATAAGGGAAGATCTAAGAAATGGAAAGCCAAGGTAAGGACTTTTAACCTCCAAATGGTTGCTAGCACAGAGTAGATGTCAGATCTAAAGCCTCTCCCTTTGCTCCAGCCTCTTCAATATCCAAATTCCTTCACAACCACACCAAAATCACTCTTCAAGGCTCTCACACACAATCAAGAAGGTACTAGGCTTGATTTAGCATTTCTATGGGCTGTAAAGACGATGAGGGATGCCACAATGAGTCATAAGTTCTTTATATAGGGCACAAAAGCCTGAAAATTAGGGTTTTCCTTTCCAGCATCTACTCGTCGAGTAGACCCTTCATCTTGTGTTCATAATGATCCCTACTCGACGAGTTGGAGCTCCTAACTCATTGAGTCCCAGTCCAAAACGCTTAAGTTTTAAAGAAATAAATCATACCTGAAACAAGCGTCACAAATCTCCCTTACTTGAACTAGAAGTCTTCCTCAAAGTCTGCTGATGTAAACAAATCGGGTTAGTGGTCTCGCATCTCATGTTCTGGCTCCCATGTCAAATCGGAGCGTCTTCGGTGCTGCCATTACACCTTCATTAGCTTCACTTTCTTGTTATGAAGGACCTTGGTCTTCCTATCCAGAACTGGAACAGGCCTCTCAATGTAGTTCAGACTCTCATCTACCCAAATGCCATCTAAAGATATAACATCAGCCTCGTCAGGGATACACTTCCGAAGTTGAGACACATGGAAAGTGTTGTGAATCTGGCTAAGCTCTTCCAGAAGATCAAAACGGTACGCCACCTTGCCCACCCGGGCGGTAATCCTGAACGCACCAATATATCGAGGCCCAAGATTGCCCCTCTTTCGGAACCGAATGACACCCTTCCATGGTGACACTTTCAGCAAGACGTAGTCTCCCACCTAGAACTCAAGGTCCAAGGGACGCCGGTCGGCATAACTCTCCTGACAGATCTATGCAACTCGCAGCTTGTCGTTCACCTGTTGGATCAACCTGTTCATCTTAAGCACCACCTTGGTGCTTCCCATGAATCAGTGCCCAACTTCACCCCAACAAACTAGGGTCCTACACCTCCGACCATACAACATCTAAAACGGGGGTCGGTTGATACTAGCATGATAACTATTGTTATATGAAAACTCTGCTAATGGGAGGTAAGTATCTCAACTCCCTCCGAAATCCAAAACACATGCCCGCAACATATCTTCGAGCGTCTGGATCATCCTCTTGCTCTGGGCATCTGTCTGGGGGTGGTATGCAATGCTGAAGTGTAACTGAGTTCCTAACTCTTCGTGGAACTTCCGCCAAAACCTGGATGTAAATCGAACATCGCAGTCTGAGACCACGATACTGGCACTTCATGCTGGACCACTACCTCCCGCACATAGATATTTGCTAATTTCTCAGCAGAAATACTCTCTGAGATCAGAATAAAGTGGACACTCTTCATCAATCTGTCCATGGCGACCCATATCGCATTCACACTCCTCGCTTGTAACGCCCGGGTTTCAGGGCTAAGCATTTTTGACAATGTAATAGTCTAGGTCAACTATTGTCACTCTTTTTGAAGTAATAAAGATGAAATATTTGAGTATTATGTCTATTTGTGTGCTTATTATTTAATTATAAATGTATAATTAATAAAGAATAAAAATAAGCATCAAACTTAAAGTGTGAGATAAGCCCGATATCTTTATATAAAGTTGTAGTGGTCGAAACAAGGATTCTGGGGATATAAAGAACGCCGAAATCCGAGTTATAATGAAGAAGTTATGACCCGTTGAAGTTTCGCGACAAAACCGACACGATACCGGGAAGCGTAAATAGTGAATTTACGATAGAGCGAGATTTAGCCTTAGCGATCTAAACGAAAGTCGTAGAATATGTTAAACTAAGAGCATCGATAAAAAAAACGCCCAAATCTGACTTCGTATGAGGAAGTTTTGATTTTCGAAATTTTGGATTAGCAGTGTACAGCCCGAAATTAGAATATTAGATCGAGTGGTTTTTAGCCGACACAACCTAAATGAGAATCGAAGAGCTCGTTAAGAGTAGCGTAACAAGAAAAACATGGGCGAAAACGGACGTCGGATGAAGTTATGAGAATTTAACGGACCAATCATGTCTCGGCCTGTTAATAATATAAATTTTAAAATAAAGTCAAAATTAGCCGACGGAGTCTAAACGAAAGTTGTAGAGTACGTTCCCACCTTCGCATGGATATAAAGAAAGTTAAAAACAGAGCTAGTATGCGCAATATACAAATTTTTGAAGTTCGGAATCGAATTTGCGAGACCTGGTGCAAAGTAACTGATGTGGCAGCGCCATAGCCGTCTGATACCGATGACAAGGCTCGCTTCTGATCAGCGCCACGTCGCCTCGCCTTCGCCTTATGCCCCACGTATGAAATCCGGAACGCCCCGCGTACTTCGGCCTTATCCTTCCGACGAGTGCGAGATAGCTGGATCCGGGTGGCAACCCTATCCGAGACTACGCCCAGCGTAGCAGAGGACTACGCCCAGCGTACGTCCGAGGCTCGCAGGCTATAAAAGGGGGCGAGGGTCTCTAGATTTTTCACACATTCTTCACGTCTCTCTCTACAATATTTCTCTCTCTAAGGTTCCAAACCCTCCCCTAAGCCCCGAGGCTCCCGGAGTCCCGAGAGAAAGTGTCTTTCGGTTTCGAAACGCTGCTCCAAATAAAGCCCGATTTTCTTTAAAATCCGCTGTAAGTGAGCTACGCTTACGCAATTTTTAATATAGCTTTCAAATAATTATAGGAATGTTATTAGGTCCTTAAAATAATTATTTGGGCTATTATTATGAGTTATATTGAATGTTATTTAATGCTTATATAATAATAATAATAATAGTCAGACTATTAATTTGTCGCGGTTGACGTTAGACTAAACCCTAGTGGTATTGATACTAGGTTTTATCGAAGGAAAATTGTTTTGAGTGTATCGAAGCATTGTCCGAGTGCTGAGTCACCACCTTTCAGATGAGTGCATAGTTTCTTTCAGCTTACACATAGATATGAAGTATTTTATATAAATTACGTGCTATGTGTGCATATTATCTGAATACTTGCTATCTATGCTGGATGAACGTTTTTATACATGTTTTCAATGATTTAAACTGTATATGTATTTTATATCTACGAAAATGTTGGGGTAAAACATGGGTAGATGTAATAGGTGATGTGTGATAAAATGATGAGAGGCCTCGATGTTGATGTTGTTGATCCAGTCATCTAGCAAAGTATAGATGACGACCACAGACTCTTCTAGACAGTCCAGTGGAACGCTGACAGGCTCGCAACCTGTAGGTGTTTGTGAACGATGTGTTCACCGGTGTATTCCATCCCCCACATGGTTGTCTCTAGGACATTTATTGCTAAGGAACCCCCTTAGCAGTGGTGTCCATCCCGATGATGATCCTTAGGCTAGGTCCCTTATGATAGGTGTTTAGGGACGTAAAGTGAGGATAACGGGAACGGGTAATCGGGTTATTGTTGATTGATGAAATTAATAAACTTATTTATTGTGGGTTGAAAACCCTATGTGCTCACAAGGCTCCCAAGCCTGACCCACTCAGTTTCTTGTATTACAGGTAGTGACGCATGAGCATAAATGTGATGTTTTGGATGAGGGATTACAGATATAGGCCTGTGGATATGAAATAATGTAGTAAGGCTTATATTGTACTGTTTATGCTTTTGATCTGTATCGAACATGACATCCCAAGTCTTTTAATGAAATACATTTCCTTGGAAATGCTTTTGATAAATCTTTATCATATTATTATTTTGGGACAAATTCCGCAACACTTTTATTTAAAATGTTACTCTGATTTTCAAACAAAGCATAAACAAAATCGGTCTTTTCTGGCCGTGATTTTGGGGATGTCACAGTTGGTATCAGAGCATTAGTTTAAGCGAACTAGGAATTTGTAGGATTTCTAGACTTAAACTTAGAATGCGAAGCGATGATTGTGAGGTGTGAGCACTAGCTTATTTTAGGAATTGTGCCTAAAATGCTTTTATGTGCTAATTGCTTTGTGCATGATATGCTGTTGTTTGTTCGGATCTATGGTCTGTTGCCGACCGGATCTGGAAACCTTATATGTTTAGGATTCTAAACGTACGAGTACGATATTAGAGCTATCATATAAACGTTTCGGAGAGATAAGGATGATTTGAACATCAGTCCTAAATAAAGATCTAAATTCACCTTATTCAGTGTATAGATCAAGATGGCAAGGACCCGTAGCGAAAGCGTGAATGCAAATGGGAACAGAAACCAACCCCCAGTGATTGAGCAAATACCAGTTGTCGAAGCCGTTGTCGGGCGAATAACGATGATCGCAGTGCAAGCGATGATCCAGGTGATGTTGGATCGTCAAATGGAGGAAACCAGGCATTTGCTCCAGCAAAATCGAGAGGAAGCGACCATACAGATCGAACAGCCCGAGTTGAACGAAGGGCGGAATGAGGAGGGAAACTACAGTGGGACTGTTGGTCAAGCCAACCCACCGATAGTTAGGCAAAACCACCAGGATGGAGGAAATGACGGACGTGGATGCAAATACAAGGATTTCATGGCATCCAAACCACCGAGTCTATCCGGAAGCCCGACGCAGGTGGATGTCATGAATTGGATCTCTGAGATGGAGATGATGTTTGAGAGTTGCAAGTGTAGCAACAGGCAGAAGAAGAAGGTCTGTTATGAGTGCAACGATGAGGGGCACATTTCAAAGGATTACCCGAAGAAGAAGGAGGCAGGAAGACCCAACATACCACCGAAGCCAAAGGTGAGAGCCTTCCAGATGACGCTCGAGGCTGCGAAGGAGGCAGCAGACATCGCTTCAGGTACCTTTCTTGTAAATGGTTTGCCTGCCAATATACTATTTGATTCCGGAGCCAACTACTCCTTTGTGTCGTGTAAATTTGGTCGGAAACTAGCATTACATGTAGAAAAACTTGATAATTCCCTAATTGTAGAAGTTGCCAGTGGCAATTTCTTACCTGTTAGTAATCGTATTAAGAACATTATCATCAACCTAAACGGAAACGAATTCCATGAAGAACTATTACCTATAGAGTTAAATGGTTTCGACATCGTCTTGCGTATGGATTGGCTTACTGCCAACGATGCTGAGATTCAATGCCGAAAGAAGATAGTAAGGGTGAACCCACCCGAAAAAGAATCATTTATGGTGTACGGGGACAAACGCAGAGGGAATTCTGGAATCATCTCCTTGATGAAAGCCAGAAAATGTTTGTCCAAAGGATGTGCATCATACTTTGCATTCGTAATCGATGCTAAGAAGGAAAAGAAAGAGGTGCAGAATATACCGGTTGTATGTGATTATCCGGAAGTCTTTCCCGAAGATCTTCCCGGGTTACCACCAGATAGGCAAGTAGAGTTTCGGATATACTTGTTACCAGGTACAACACCAATAGCAAAGACACCTTACCGATTAGCACCGACGGAGATGAAGGAGTTTATGACGCAACTTCAGGAGCTGTTGGACAACGGTTTCATTCGACCTAGTTCATCACCCTGGGGAGCTCCGGTGTTATTCGTGAAGAAAAAGGATGCAAGTACGAGAATGTGTATAGACTACTGAGAGCTGAACAAGGCAATAGTGAAGAACAAGTATCCATTTCCGAGGATTGATGACCTATTCGATCAGCTGCAAGGTTTGAGCTACTTCTCAAAGATCGATCTTAGGTCGGGATATCATCAGCTGAAAGTGAGAGATCAGGATATTGAGAAGACTGCATTCAGAACGAGATATGGACACTATGAGTTCTTGGTTATGTCGTTTGGACTAACCAATGCTGCATCAACATTCATGGATTTGATGAATAGGGTTTGTAAACCATTCCTCGATAAATCTGTGATAGTGTTCATCGACTACATTCTGATCTACTCGAAAAGCCAAGAGGAGCATGGCAAGCATCTACGGGAAGTGTTGGAAGTGTTAAGGAAGGAGAAGCTTTACACTAAGTTCTCCAAGTGTGATTTTTGGATCCAAGAAGTCCAATTCTTGGGTCATGTGGTTAACCAAGAAGGGATAATGGTTGACCCAGCAAAAATCAAAGCTGTAATGAAGTGGGAACGTCCAAAGAGTCCCACAGAGATCCGAAGCTTTCTAGGATTAGCCGGATATTACCGACGATTTATCCAAGGCTTTTCTTATAGCTGCTCCATTAACAACATTGAACCAGAAAGGAGCTACGTATACGTGGAGTGAGAACCACGATGAGGCATTCTAGAAGCTAAAGAAGAAGTTATGTGAAGCACCGATACTTTCTCTACCCGATGGAGTTGAAGATTTCACAGTTTATAGTGACGCTTCTGGAGTCAGGTTGGGTTGTGTTCTAACCCATAGAGAAAAGGTGATAGCATATGCATCTCAACAATTGAAAGAGCACGAAAAGAACTACCCCACTCAGGATTTGGAGTTGACTACAGTAGTTTTCGCTCTAAAGATGTGGAGGCATTACCTGTATGGCACGAAGTGCAAGTTGTTCACTGATCATAAGAGTCTCCAGTATCTCTTTAATCAAAAAGAACTGAACATGAGGCAACGATGCTGGCTAGAGTTACTCAAGGACTACGACTGTGAGATACTTTATCACCGATGATGATCCTTAGGCTAGGTCCCTTATGATAGGTGTTTAGGGACGTAAAGTGAGGATAAACCCTATGTGCTTACTAGGCTCCCAAGCCTGACCCACTCAGTTTCTTGTATTACAGGTAGTGACGCATGAGCATAGATGTGATGTTTTGGATGAGGGAGTACAGATATAGGCCTGTAGATATGAAATAATGTAGTAAGGCTTATATTGTACTGTTTATGCTTTTGACATCCCAAGTCTTTTAATGAAATACATTTCCTTGGAAATGCTTTTGATAAATCTTTATCATATTATTATTTTGGGACAAATTCCGCAACACTTTTATTTAAAATGTTACTCTGATTTTCACACAAAGCATAAAAAATCGGTCTTTTATGGCCGTGATTTTGGGGATGTCACATCGCTGTCCTTGGTAACTACATGATGAAGTCCATGGTGATCTCTTTCCATTTCCACATGGGAATAGGTAGCGGCTGAACCTTACCATAAGGCCACTGATGCTCGGCCTTGACCTTCATGCAGGCCAAGTACCATTCCATAAACCAGGCGATCTCCCGCTTCATGCAGGGCCACTAGTAACTCAGTCTCGGGTCTATATACATTTTTGTATCCCTCGGATGTATAGAGAACTTGGACTTATGTGCCTCTTCTGATATCTTCTGTCTCACTCCCCCAGATGCCGGAATCCACACCCGACCACACTGTGTCAAAAGACCACGACCATCCTGAACAAACAAGGGAATCTGACCCCGAATCCGCTCTAACTTCCAATTTTCTCTCTTCAAACCCTCCACTTGAGCCTTCTTGATCATGTCTAATAGTGAGAGACCACCGTCATCCACAAACAAAAATTCTCGATCGGGGAACCTGCCGTTTGGCGGCTAAAAGCATCGACCATCACGTTGGCCTTCCCTGGATGGTACAAAAGCTCGCAATCGTAGTCCTTTAGGACGTCCAACCTTCTCCTTTGTCACATGTTTAGGTTCTGCTGATCCATCAAGTACTTCAGACTTTTTTGGTCAGTAAAGATGGTGAACCGAACCCCATAAAAGTAGTGCCTCCAGATTTTGAGAGCAAACACCACTGCCCCCAATTCCAGGTCGTGAGTGGGGTAATTCGCCTCATGAGGCTTTAACTGCCTCAAGGCGTACGTGATCACATGCCCCCTCTGCATCAGTACTGCCCCTAACCCTGAGATCAATGCATCACAATAGACTATCAAATCATCCAGCCCCTCAGGTAGTGCTAGAATCAAGGCCTCGCATAACCTATGTCTCAATGCCTTGAAAGCCAACTGTTGGTCCGGACCTCTTCAGAAAGTCACATTCTTCTTGGTCAAACGGGTCAATGGCACGGTGATCTTGGAGAAATCCTAGATGAATCTCCGATAATACCCCACTAGAACAATCGGCCCTTTTAAGGCCGGTCTCATTGCAGTGGAAACAAATCAAGCCCTTTTTGGAGCAGTCCCTACTCATGTCGCGGGGCTGACCACAAGTATAACATAATGTGCCCCTCACCCAACAAATTCCTCCATGTGACCTCCCGCACTTGGCACACTGGACACGACCCTTCTGGCCCTTTCCAGAAGATTCAGAGGTCCTAGGCTTTTTAGCCTGACCCACAACTGTCTGAACCTGTTCCGACTTTCACTTAGTGCGAAGCTCCAGCTCCATCTCCCGCTCTCGGGCCTTCTCCACCATCTCATTCAGGGTATTGCACCCTGTAAAGCTCACAAACTCATGGATGTCATCCCTAAGCATGGAATGATACCTCATTCTCCTCATATCCTCATACACAACATACTGCAGGATCAACAGTGGTCATTCCTGAAACTTGGCGGTGATCTCCGCCACAGTCTTGGTGGTCTGCTGGAGCTCCTGAAACTCCCTCACTAACCGTTGCACCTCAATAGGTGGTTCAAAACTCCAGTTCAAAGCATCTAACAAACTCAACCCATGTTATCTCAGCCAGACCGGCTACTCCCACCTGGCTAGTCATATTCTCCCACAAATCCCTGACTTGGTCCCTCAATGTACACGAAACCACACCTTTTCCATATTGGGGCAAAAGCTCGTGCACTGGGCATTCTCCATGTCTGCCACCCAGCATCGACTAGCTATGGGGTTCCTGACCCCGAAGAACTCAGGCGCTCCGTATGCCTTGAATTCCATGAACGAAGGAGTTCTGGCCTCGACCTAGCCCGCAACAATCTCGGCTCGGAAAGACCTGAGCCGCTCTTCCTTGATCTGTATCATCCTTTCCTTGACTGTCCCAAAAATCATTGGGGTAGCGTCAAGGATGCCTCTTGTAACCTCAGCTGCAATAAGCTCGTGCAGCCTCTCATCAATAGGTTCGGTATCGTAACCCGTCCCGGATCCTAATCCTGATCCCCTTGCTCCATGTCGTGTCAATACCATCCTGATTTGAAATACCATAAAACATAATGATCAAGATATTCAATTAGGGGATCCTTCCACACCGGTCTCCATAGAGCTCCCAGATCTAACATTGGTACGGGTACATGTCATGTGCTTTCAGTAGTACGGGCCCGATACTACCTTCTACACCTACCTGTACCTTCCCCACGGCTCTACCTGATAACTCTCATTCATCCCAATACAAAACATATCTCACAGACTACTGCATATCTCAAATCCTAGGCTATCCTAAGATTTTGTCAACCCCTATCAAACTAGAATCACAACAGACATAACATGTTGCTTTATGCATGCAAATTATACACATAACAGAATCAAATACAATTTTGAATAACTGACACTACCCTATGACCACAACCAAACAAGGAACAAGAAATAAGGCCAAATCAATCATTCTAAGGTTATAAGATCCTAACTGTATACATTTTTAGAGCGTACACATAGGAAATCCATCCGACTATCGTAATCCAAATATCAGTACAACATGGCTAACATATTGGGGAACCACTTACTTGAGCTCGGCTGATTACACGCATTGCATTCTCCCTTTTCCAGTTTAAGAAGTTTTAAAATTTAATTTTTTTCAAAACAGTTTTACCATTTCCTTAATTTGAGTCCTGACACACCCGAGAGTGTACTCGAATCCTTCAAACCAAAGCTCTGATACCAACTTGTAACAACCCAAATTTCTAATAAAAGTTTTCATTTTAAATTAACAATATCAATCTTAAAGACATAATAATTCGACCACATTTGTTTCTCAAAAATCCATAATATCGAAAAATTTATCCAAAAACATCAGAGTGTCCCCAAATAAAATCCGGAGAGTGCATGTCGCGCCATCACGTCGTGCCCTTGCCCTTAGGCTCTAAAGTACCTAAAACAACCAACTAACTATAAGCTAACGCTTAGTGAGTTCCCTAGAGCATACCCCATGCAATGGAAACCTTATAAGGTCTTACACCTTAGTGCCTTGGGAACCCCCAAGGTCATTACCTAGGATGCCTTGGAAACCCTCCAAGGTCTTACACCCAAATGCCTTGCGAAACCCCCAAGGTCTTTACTTAGGATGCCTTGGAAACCCCCGAGGTCTTTACTTAGGATGCCTTGGAAACCCTCCAAGGTCTTACACCCAAATGCCTCGGGAACACCCCGAGGTCTTTCATGCAAGTACCACAAATACGGCTAGCATACCACAATGCAAATAATCAACTACCACATCACATAACAACAATGGGTCGACCTTGGTGCCTTCGAACCATTGGTATGGTAAGGAGACTTACCTCTCAAGAAGTGTTGAACTAATAAGATCAAATCCCAACTCATAGCTCCAATTCAACTGCCTACAACCACTAAGTGACTAGCTTTGGTAAAATCATGAAATACCATAAATACACTTAACGTCAAACTTGGTCAACCATAGTCAACATCAAGGTTAACAGTCAAGTCAGCAGTCCATGCTGACCCCAACTCGTTGGGTTCCTTCAGGTTTCAGGAAAACTGGGACAAACCCTCGCCAACTCGCCGAGTTATCTCATCAACTCGTGGAGTGTACCCAATATCCAGAAGGAGGGGTAATTTGATCCGACTCATCGAGTTTCTAGGGTAACTCGTCGAATTTCCCCAATCTTAACCTATTCAGCCCTTTTTAGTCGAATATAAAACCCTAAACTACAAATCTATTCCCCTAGGGTTAAGATACCATGTGAAGTTGCTAACTTTTCGTTCATGCATGACATCCAAGGGGTTAAAACACTCATATGAAACTTAATAAGGGGTTTATGACATGAGGAAGGGCCATAACTTAATAAATATGGTAACTTTACGTCCAAAGAGACCATAAGGAGTCCAGATCTGAAGTTTGTCCTCATTACAAGCTCAAACCCGCGAGTGACTCCATTTTGCGCTAGAAATGACCATATTCTTGCATAAGGGAAGATCTAAGAAATAGAAAGCCAAGCTAAAAACTTTTTACCTCCAAATGGTTGCTAACACAGATTAGATGTCAGATCTACAACCTCTCCTTTTGCTCCAACCTCTTCAAGTTCCAAATTCCTTCACAACAACACCAAAATCACTCTTCAAGGTTCTCACACACACTCAAGAAGGTACTAGGCTCGAATTAGGGTTTATTTGGGCTGTAAAGATGATGAGGGAGGCCAAAATGAGCCATAAGTTTTTTATATAGGGCACAAAAGCCTGAAAATTAGGGTTTTCCTTTCCAGCGTCTACTCTTTGAGTTGGGGCCTTCCAACTCGTCGAGTAGACCCTTCATACTGCGTCCATAATGATCCCTACTCGACAAGTTCGAGTTCCCAACTCGTTGAGTCCCAATCCAAAAGCTTCAAATTTTCAAGAAATAAATGATACCTGAAACGAGGGTTACAAGGGTGCATATTCCGAAGCCATTCCCACAACCTAAAGGATTGGAAAATCTTAAGGTTGCTTTTATTCAAAATGATCCATAGGGTGTAGTTTACAAGGAAAATGAGAACTGTGTTCTGTGAAATAGTATGATGCACTTACGAGATAAACATTTGTTCCATTTTACAACTATTTCAACTATTCTTTCAAAGGCAGAGATGCACAAATTAAACACCACTGATGATATGAAGTGTGTTTTAGATATGTTGAAATGGTGGTTAACTATTCAAATGATTGTTTGGGATGATTCCAAAAGTTTTTGATGAAAAGAAGTGAAGAATACTTTTGCGACTCGATGCAAAGCGGGAGATTGTTAGGTCACGCAGAATGAATAGATTGTGCCAAGTCTGTATGCGAAATGTTTTGCAAGTCTTGTGTGTTATAGTCTTTTCGTTTCGTATGCGAACTAAATGTTTCAATCTCGCATGTCTGTATTTCTCATTATTACTTAGGTTCACATGTTAGTTAAGTGGCGGGCTGTTGACTTAGGTGTCCTAATTTATTTACTTAGGTTCACATGTTAGAGCCTAAACGACTATCTTCTCACCTAGTATACAAATAGGAGAGTGAGTTAGATAGAAAGAATATCTTTTGTGGATTCGTTTTTTCTTCAATGTATCAAACTTGTTTTTATTCTGTAATGAAATTGAAGATCTTATTTACTTTGTTGTGTTCAACTGATTTGAACTTATCTTCTATGACGTTTTTTTATTAGAATCTATTCATTACTATTATTCTATCAATTATCTAGACACATAAATAATTTTGCAAATGACTATATATGTATCTATCCTCTTATACAAAAATAATCACAAAAATATTATATAAATCAAACAAATACCATTGTAGATAGTCACATTTACCCATAATTTTCAATCATGGGTAGTACATTTTTAACTTAAATTGTTAGCAAAAGATTTGAAAATTCTTTATAATGGTCACACTACCCAACAAAAAATGTCTAGGATATAATTTTATTAGTAACCTTTGGCCTCTAAAATAATCTAAAATGTAAAAAAACTGTTTTTGAAAAATATGTAACTATATGTCGTTTTTATAATACTTTTTCTATAATTTTGGTTAATGAATAAGTAAATACGACTTTAAATTAATATTTTTATATTTTATTTATATTTAACTTTTTTGAATTAGAAAATAACATGACGTATACAATGATAAGTCCGTCCTAAATGAAGATAATGAATATAAAAATATGATTAAAATGTAAACTACTATTACTTGATAAAATAAGTCCAACATGACGTTTAAAATTATTTTAAAATCCAAAATTTTTGTGTGTTTATCAAGATTGTCAAGATCCTGATTTTGATGGTAGGATCTTAAGATCTTAAGATTCTATCTATGATAATTGTATCGTAATAGGATTGCTTTATATATCTCAAAAGGGATCGTAGGATCAGGAAACGATCCAATGGTATCATTCTATGAAAATTGACAAATTGTAATCTGATTTTTTTAAGCATTTACTTACCGACTTGGCCTTACCCATGTCAATCAAGAATAACCTCATTCAATACCAATTTTTATGAAACTTAAACTAATCGATATTGCTTCTTACCTATATTTCTTATAAAGAACATAAAAGATTAAAGTGATTGAAAAAGATATATTTTTCATGTTTTAAATTATAATTGTATCATTTTCGGTAGGATCTTAGGATCCGGATCTTACAAACTAAAAAAGATCATAATTAGAATCACGATCTTGACAACCTTAACGTGTTGTTTTAAATTTTTTGAGTTGCAACCAAGTACAACGTGACCTTTACGATTACCTATAAATTCTAAATTAAAACTTTGTATAAAACCTAAACTATTGTTATTCAATCAAATAAGTCCAACTGACATGATGTTTACAATTATTTTAAAACCAAACTTTTAGTTTACTTATGTTTCATTTAACTTAAATTTTATAGTTCAAAAACAAGTACAACTTGACGTTTAAAATTATTTGAAAAGCAAACTTTTAGCTTATTTATGTTTCCTTGTTATAAAATATGCATGTACAACATGACGTTTACAATTATGTTAATACCAAACTTTTAGTTTATTTATGTTCCATTTAACTTTTTTCTGTTAAAAAACAAGTACAACTTGACGTTTACAATGATAAATAAGTCCTAAATAAAAAGAATGAATTTAAAAGTTTGATCGAAAATGTAAACTACTATTACTAAATAAAATATCATTTGAAATACTGAACAATAAATAATTACAGAACTTCTCAATGTATTGTAGTGTGGATCACAATAAGCAAGCATTCCTTCCATGCATGATGCAAACGTTACGTTTGAAAGTTCGAGTATCATGATGGGGTAAACCTATTGAGGTGTATCGGTAGTTGTATCTATAGACACATATATTCCGAAACCAATTTATATTATGTTCAGCTTTTTGGGTAGAGATGCTTAGGTAGCCGTGGTTTCGCAATTACAACAAGTGGCTTAGCCAAGGCAAGGTCATCATGATTTTCAACAAGATTAACACCCGACTCATTTTGTGGCACTTCCCAGGTGAACCCTT
Organism: Lactuca serriola; assembly: GCF_051521515.1. NCBI lineage: Eukaryota > Viridiplantae > Streptophyta > Magnoliopsida > Asterales > Asteraceae > Lactuca > Lactuca serriola. The sequence goes on along the minus strand of NC_136415.1, from coordinate 255,394,639 downwards.
GAACCATTATAGCCAACATCATTGTGGTGATCGTTGAACCCAACAACACTCCTGGACAGCCACGTCTCCCGGTGCTAAACGAAAGCAACCTCAGCTCATTATCTGAAAGAACAACTTGCTTTCTTTCTGCATCAAGATGTCGATCTGGATCAAAGCGCATTGGATCTGTCCATACATTTGGATTCCTACCAAGCCCAGGACGACTAAGCAAAACATGACTACCCTTGGGTATGAAGTAACCAGCAACTGTAGTATTCCTCATCGAAACATGGGGAAAATTGAATGGTGCGAAAGGATGCAGCCTGAAGGCCTCCTTAAGGCATGCTTTTATGTAATTAAGTTGAGGAAGGTCTTGCTCTTCGACCAAACGGTTGTGACCTACCTCATGATCCAGCTCTGCAACGGCTCTTTTTAGGATAGAAGGTTCATTGATCATCTCTGCCATCGCCCATTCTACTGCATTGGAGGGATTATCAATCGCAGCTAGCATTAATTCCTAAAATTAGGCAAGCCACCAAGAAAACACCAAAAGTCAATAATCCGACAAAGAGATTAATTAACCACTGTTATGAAGAGAGTAACCTCTCCAACATTTGTTACGATTTTGGAAACAAATCTTTATGAAAAGTCACTAAGAATTGCATGCGAGTCTTACTAAAATCTGGGCTTTGATCTCTTGATCGGTAAGCTTAGGGCTTTCATGGTTAATAAGAACATCAAGGACGTCCCCTTTTACCTTTCGCACTCCATCTTTCCACAGTTGAATCCGTTCATCAATCAAACCATCTTGGTATTTACGAACTCTTTGAATGGCCGTTCTGATAATCTTTTGATGGCCCTCAAAATCAATCTTCCCCCTCAACCATGGGAAAAAATCGATGACGGAAAATGCATAAAGATACTTAAGGATGGTGAAAACAGACGAGACATGTTCTGTTTCTTCTTCACCTGGACCCCCATCTTCCATCCCACCAGCAAAGAATCTTGTCCCAAAAATCATCATCCGTATCAAATTTCCAAAATAAAGATGGCTTGTGTTTCGAATATTTACCAACCCACCCTCAGTAGGGGTATCATTTTTTTGGATTTGATTGTGAATGTAGCTAAGCAAGTGATTGGCTTCCTCGTCTCGTTTGGGTTGGAGCCATTTGAGTATATGTGGGTCGAGGACATCATGGATAAGGATTGTTCTCATCTTCTTCCATTGGTCCCCAGGAGGGGACAGAATCGTTGTTTGATACCCGTCACTTACCAGAAAAGTTGATAAGGTTTCAGGCCTGGAAGAAAACACTGCATCTTGTTTTCTCAGGAACTCGCATGCTAGGTTTGGACAGGAGACTGCAATGACATGGGTCGATGGTCCTAGCTGGATGCAAAGTATTGGGGTATTAAACTGGTCCATGAGTTTGTGGATCCATCGGAAAGTTGGCCGATTTAGAAGCATTTGAAGGGTGCAACCAATGAATGGTAAAGGAGTCGGCCCAGGTGGTAATCCAGGTTGGTTGCTTGTAGTTTTGCTGGTAAGATACTTGCGGAAGAAGATGAAGATGATGATTAATATAATTGAGATACTGACCACCGGAATAGCGGTTGATGACCACGAAGAAAGTTGCATTGGTAAGAAGTTATATAAGAAATGGGATGCACAGTATGGTGATCAATGGTTATAATCTACTCTCGGGTGCAAGTTTTAGGTGATTTATAGTCCAAATAGTTCACCAATTTTGATCAAGATTCAAGAATAATAAAAATACCATAATAAACAATAAAAAAACTGAAGTGGGGTCTTATCTTTTACATAAAATTTGATGACCCTACAAACGTATGGTGAAACAAATTACACATTCTTTTTTGAAGACTTAAAAATTTTTGTTCCAAGGTCATGCATGTTTGTAACGATGTTTGTCCAAACCTTGTGTTATTTATAATATTAATAGGGACGTCAATATCGAGTTGGTTATAATATTGGTCAAAACTCTCATTTCTTTTTAAAAAGGGTGGTATGATATATTTAACCCAATTAATATATAAATTAAACTTTTAGTAATAGCCATTCATTGAGAACGTTGTTGTTATTGGAACATGCAACACCAAATAGTACATGCAAAATTTATTAATATTGTAAGGCTATAGCTTCAAGCATAAGTGTCGGGTGCTCGGTCACGGTACTCATAGAAAGAAATATCATGGTTGCATAATTTTTAAAAGTTGCACTTATAGACAAAAAATCAATTTTTAGCGGCCTTTTCGGTCACAAAATTCATCACTTAAAGGGTTTCATCAAAAGAGTTACACTAAACTTACACTTATTTGGACTTTGTGATGAATTTCTTACAAATTCGTTACAGATTTCCGACAGGTTTGTAATGGATTTTGACGAATTTACACTATGTTTTGCACTTAACTGTAAATTTTGAGAGGTTGTATGTGGCACCCCGGGATACCCTGTGTTCGACCATATGGGTGGTTGTGATCACGTCTCTTGTATGGACCTCGTCATACCGTTGGAAATTTCCTCTTTAGCCAATTGTATATATTCAATGCTACATCACATTCCATACTTCTATGTGAAATTATTTCCAGTGTCGTGTATAAAAGCGTGTTAGGTGCAGACTCGTAATTCCATGGTCTAAAATTGAGAAATATGTTGATTTGTTTGTGAAAAAATTGGAAGATTTTAATATTATTTATATATTTCATTAAAATTAAAAATCAAATAAATTGGTGTTAGGGGCATGAGGGTAGGTTTGTAGCCTTTCGATAGGTCGAAGGAATTTTGTGTTGTACACCTTGAAAGTTACTTAAAATCTTCGCTATCAACACAAATATGGTGGTGTTCCCAGCGGTATCTCCTTTCCCTTAGTCTTCCTTAGTTGATACGATTCACCCATATGCATATTTTTATAGTATTTTATGTGATATTCTCTATTTTCCTGAATCGAAAAAAGATTTTCTTTACGCTTTCCAAATACCACATTATATTTATTTGTGGAAAAACCTAATATAATAAAATATTTTGTGAATATTGTTTTATTTTTTTAAAATATCTTGAGTAAGATGTTGTTTCAATATACAAAACTCTAAGGATGTCATAATCAATACAATACATAAACTACAACAACCGAACGATCTTGAACATTATTGCATGTCTTCCTCTTAATTACACAGTATCCTATTCAAGTCTCCAACAGTCTTAACACCGCTACCTGTGTGACAGCTGTCAAATTCTGGTCAAATCAAAGTCAAATATAGTCAACAAGTCAAACCGGTCAACTCAACTAACCCTTGTGTACTAGGGCTTACGTTAGGTAATTACCATACAACTCGCTATACTAATGAGAAATCATCAATTGAAAAGTTCGTATATCTAGATTTCATTGACCTAAAACTATGGTAAGTAACGAACCAAACCGATAAAACAATGTTGCATACTCATCGGGAGTGTGTAAGATCCTTAAACATGGCTTAACGGGGCTTAAGGACCTTGCGTTGCGGAGCCAAGCACTCAAAAAGGTCACAAAAGAAGCCTCTCCCAATCTCTTTCACTATATCTCTCTCTATTTAAAATCTCTCCCAAATCTCTCCAAGTATGTGAAATCTCTCCCAAATCTCTCTCAAAAGTTCCTTTAACTTTATGTAATCATTCGGGTCATCCCGCCCCTTAACCGGGTCAAAAACCGCTTAAAACGGGGTAAAAACGGGTAAAATAACCTTAAGGAACCAAAACCCTCCTATTAGAAGCGAAGCCTCTTAGGACCGAAGGTCCCCTATAGGGACCGAAGCCGAGACCACTAGGACCGAACTGAGGAGGAGGACCAAACCCGAAGCTCATGGAACCGAACCCGAACCAACCTTCTCGGACCAAAACCCCCTTTCGCCTTCGGGCTATTTCAGCTCACGTTGCCTTCGGTCCATGACCAGAAGGGACCGAACCTTCGGCCCAGCACCGAGAGGTCTCGCAGGTTTCACCTTTCTTCCCGGTTTTCGACTACGACTTCATTTTAGGCCCATTTTTAATTATTTTAACACGGGATTTTCACCCAAATTTATATTTTAACATTTAAAACCCCATATTTCAGTATTTCCCACGTTTTTGGGTGTAAATCTTATCCAAGAAGAGTGGGTGAAGTACTTGAGGTGGAGTGTTGACTTCACTTTAGTTTATGACACAAGCAACCACCCACACCCACTCCATTACCAACCCACATCCCCACCATACCTGGTCATTCATTGTCCTTTTCCCATCATTTCCCAACCCCATTCTTTGTCTATGGCTGAAATCTATCATCTCTCCTAACACTCTCTCATTTTCTCATTCTTCCACCAAAGATCAAACACATTTTCTCTCTCAATTCTCTCACTAAAATTCGATATTCAAGGGCCTTCTTCCAAGCTTTTCTTCCACTTTTGGTAAGTATATTCATCCTCCATATAATTATTTCACTTCCTTCTACTCCAATCATAGTTTTCTTACACAAATTCCATTATATTGGTGTTAGATCATCGAATCTTCTAGCAACATTCTAAGTGTTTTTGAGTTGAATACTTCTTTTCTTTATCATCCATATACTGAAATCACTCAATGTGAGTTCATAACCCTATATTTTCATGTTTTTCTCAAGTTTTAAGGAAGGGGGGGGGAATACAAGTTAAAACACCAAGAACATAACTAAACTCATCCAACTACTTTCATTAGAAAAGTTTGACTCTATTCACGGACTGTTTTGGCCAACTTAAACATTTTAGTTTTCAAAAATGTATCAGATGAAAATAGACCAGGTTTATACCTTTAAAATGACTACTTGCACATGTTCATAGGATTTTTCTACAATTTATGGTGATTTTTACAAAACTGCTTATCACTGTAGCTACGAATCCGGACCAGTCTGTGAATATGGATATTTTCACACAAGTTAGAGACATCTAAAAATCATGATAAAATTTATAAATAAACTAGACACATTTTTAAACTCCCAAAGTTTACGGATTCAACTTTCAAATACGTATGATTTTTCTGTGATTTTTCCAAAACAGTACAGAAATATTAAAAACAAGTTAACAGCTTACAACTTTCATTACACTTTGTAACATGTTGAACAAAGTGTTAATCTTTGATGGTTTCATATTTTATCTATGTTTTCCATTGTGGTATAATTATATAAAAGAAAATACTCACTGATTTTTAAGAGTCCGTTGTCATTACAAATAATACAAAATAAGGCATGATAAACATAGTTATGTTTTTGCTATACATTCGACTCACATAAAATGAGATTCATTTGCATTACAAACGTTTTGGATAAACTATAATAAGTATAGTTTATGTTTCATATACATTACAAACAGTTATGATAAACTATAATAGGTATAGTTTATGTTTCAATTACATTTCAAACTCATCACCAAAGGTTTTCAGTTCATATAAATGGTGTACGAATACAAAGTACAGGTTTATACAAAAAAAGGGGTTTTCAGTTCATATAAATGGGGTACAAATACAAAGTACCGGGTTTATACAAAAAGGGGTTTTCAGTTTAGTTCACGTAAATCTATTAATGAATAAATTTTTGAGACATTCGCTTCGCGTTACCTCCAAAGTAACAAAGTCAAAAGTCTTGTACATTATAACCAGTGTCTCTTATAGGGAGAACGTGATAGTTGTGTATAGATCTATATTGGGCCTGAAAAACCCACACCTGAGCTGCATGCAACAGCTAGACCGGCAGGTCTGTGGTGACAAGTGTCATTGAACTGGAGACGCCTGAAGAACGTCGTATTACAAGGCCGACAGGTCATAGTATGGTTATAATAACTCACATGGGGTATTAACAAACAACACTTTTACTGCTAAGCTGAAACTTCGAAAAACCATAACTTCCTCATACGAAGTCAGATTTGGGCGTTCTTTTTATTGAACTTCTCGGTTTAACGAATACTACGACTTTTGTTTAGATCAATAAGGCTAAAAAGTAGTTTATCAAATACTCACTTTTTACGACATTCGGCACCGTGTCGGTTTTGTCGCGAAACTTCGACAGGTCATAACTTCTTCGTTATAATTCGGATTTTGGTATTCTTTATATCCCCAAAATCCTTGTTTTGACCATTACAACTTTATGTAAAGATATCGGACTTATCTCACACTTTAATTTTGACACTTATTTTTATTCTTAATTAATTAAACCCTAATAATTAAGCATAAAACACATAATTTTCATATAATTCCTTTTCATTTCTCCAAAATGAGTCACAAAGATTAACCTAGACTATAATGTCAATATTAATGCCTAGACTAGAAACACAGGCATTACAATTCTCTCCCCCTTAGGATGATTCTGTCTCCGGAATCACACAACGACAAACAATTATGAGTAGCGACTCACCATGTCACTCTTCATTTCCTAGGTGGGATTTGGCCCATTTATAACGTTTCAATGCACAAGCACTAAATCGACTATCTTACGTTAAAACTTCTTAGTCTTACGGTTAACGATTGCCTCAGGTTCTCCAATTAACCTCTTGCTCTCATCCAACCTTTATTCAGAAATGGGAATTATGTCGGGCACACCTCCCGTAAACTTCCTCAAATAACACACACTTTTATTTTTGGTTTTGTTCATATTTGGGTAACTATTTTTTTATACACACCTAGGTAATGAACTTGTTGAACGCGTTCGCATGTAAGATTTAACCTGCTATAGTAGGTCACATTGGTCATATGTGAACATTTCCAACAAGTTTTTTACCTAGATGTGTACAAAAAAAGATAGTTACCCAGATGTGAACATATTGAAAAGTTAATTACCTTAATAAGTCATTTTCCCAATTTTGAATTACTTCATAGTTTTGGATAACTTAGTCATTAACAAATAAGTACGGATATTCTTAAACAATCAACATGTATGTACTAAAAACTATCTGGACAAGTTTGAAAACCTCATGATACATGTAATCATATAACTCCTTCCATGAAATTAAGGTATATACATATATATATATATATATATATATATATATATATATATATATATGTATGTATATATATATGTATGTATGTATAATTACCTTAATAAGTCATTTTCCCAATTTTGAATTGCTTCTTAGTTTTGGATAACTTAGTCATTAACAAATAATTAAGTACGAATATTCTTAAACAATCAACATGTATGTACTAAAAACTGATGACTCAGGATAGAATGAGATTTTGGGAAAAAAATAAGAATCTTAAGTGTGTTTTTTGTAATAAGCAACAAGATTCGCATGATCATTTATTCTTTGAATGTCCTTTCTCTTCTCTTGTTTGGAAAGTTGTGAAAGATAAAGTGGGAATTTCAAGTAATTCTCAAGGTTGGAAAGAGTTAATTGAAGAATTTCAAGATTTGTTTAAAGGGAAAAGTGTCCAAGTTTTTATCATGAAGATTGCTTTTGCTGCTTCAGTTTATTACATTTGGAGAGAAAGAAATTGCAGAATTTTTAGGAAAGGAAAGAATGAGGAGATGAAAATTGCTTTGAACATCTTTGAAGAAATCCGTTTAAAGCTTATTGGCCTCAAAGGTGATTTTTTGGGTTTTGACAACATTGTCAAGAGGAAGTGGGGTGTTCCTGTGGGAGAAAACAATCATGAATTTTTTGATGATTAAAGGAATTGACGGGTTTGGGTTTAGCAATTTTCCTTTAAAAATTGCTTTGCATATCGGTTTGATCCCGATTTTCTGGAGGATTTTTCTTCTAGAAGTGGTTTTTTTCTTGCAAATGGGTCTTATCCCCATTATAAGTTGTTTTCCTCCTTGGCAACTTGGAGTCTCCACTACGGTGGGTGCCACTGCTATTTCGATTAGCAAGTGGTGGGATAATTACCCGTCAATACCAGGGATTGGGTACGTTTTCCTTAAACTGTACCACATTCAGGTTGGTTGTTTCCTTTGTTTACATAAAAACAACCACTTTTTATTGTATTGGAATGCTTGTATGGTTAATGCTATCCGGTTTATCCCGGATTTCATTGGTAGTCTTACCTTTGAAGTGGTTATTTTTTTGATACAAATGGGTTTGATTCCCATTATTGGTTGTTTTCCTCCTTGGCAACTTGGAGTCTCCACTTTGGTGGGTGCCACTGCTAGTTCGATTAGCAAGTGGTGGGATAATCACCCGGTAATACCACGGATTGGGTACGTTTTCCTTAAACTGTACCACAAACAGGTTGGTTGTTTCCTTTGTATTCATAAAAACAACCACTTTTGGATCCTTAAGGATTATTATCTTGGTATTTGCTTTCTGGTTTATCCCAGAATTCATTGGAATTTTTCCTTTGAAGTGGTCAATTTTTTAAAGCAAATGGGTTTGATCCCCGTTAGTTGGAATTTTCTTCCTAGGCAACTAGGAATCTCCACATTAGTGGGTGCCACTGCTAGTTCGATTAGCAAGTGGTGGGATTTTTACCCGTTAATACACTGGATTGGGTACGTTAACCTTAGACTGTACCACATTTGGGTTGGTTGTTTCCCTTGTTTTCATAAAAACAACCACTTTTGGATTGAGTTTTCTTCTTGGTTTTACCAAGTTTTTAATGCTAACCGGTCTATCCCGGTTATCATTGGTAATTTTACCTTTGATGTGAAATTTGAAGGTTCTATTCTTAATTATTTAGGAATTAACCTTCAGGGGTATTTTTGGAATATTCCCATTAAAAAAGGAATTGACGGTTTTCTCATCATTGGAGTAATCCTTAAGAAGAGTGTTGGCGGATTGGATTTTTATGACATTGAAGATTGTAGTTTTTTCGGTTCTATGAGCTCCTTTTTTGTTAGAGGATGGTTTACTCATCAAGGGCAATTTTGGAATTTTTGGTTTATTCCTTTGGAAGAATTTTTGAAGATTAATTGGAATTGTTTGTGCAAGAAAGAATTTGGAGAAAAGTTGAAGATTCTTTGGAAATGGTGGAATTTGATTGGTCATCCCGGTTTTAGCAACATACTTTCATGGAATTTGAAGATTTTTGCTTTAGCAAATGAAGATATTGGAAAATTAATGGAAGATTTAATTGACAATTTTAGGAATTGTTTCAAGAATTTTGTGAAGGATATTGGGCTTATTTTTTGGAGCATATGGGTTTTTCAAGTAAAGATTGGAAAGAAGTTCACCAATAGGTTTTTGGAGATGGATGGAAAGTATTACATGAAGAGTAAAGTTCAAAGTTCAAAGTTGATTGCTATTCTTGGATTTATTCCGGTTTGGAGAAGTTTGAATTTTTATGATGGTTTGATTGATTTGGCCAATGATTCTCTTGTTTTGGATGTTCCTCGGATGTTTTGTAAGATTGATATTATCCAAACCTTGGATTATTTGTTTGAGTATGAGGCCTTTCTTTGGGATTTGGTTTGGTGGAGGTTTAATGGCTACTTGAAGATTGAAGATTTTGAAGATTTCACAAGATGGAAGATTTTTGATATGGAGCTTATTGGTTATTTCTTTGGAAGCTATGTTTGGTTTCATACTTTACTTTGGAGTTGGACATGGAAGTGGATTGGTTGGTTTTTGTTAGATAGGTCTTTTTGTCCTTTTAAAAAAAAAAAAAAATTATTATTGTTTAGATTAGTTTTAGTTGTTTGTTAGGTTTTTTGTAGTTAGTTTTTTGGGGCGGTTGCCCTCTCTCTTTTTGTAATTTTTTCTTTTCAATAAAATTTGCCAAGGGGTCTCCCCTTTTATCCAAAAAAAAAATTAAAGTGTATATATATATATATATATATATATATATATATAGATATATATATATATATATATATATATATATATATATATATATATATATATATATATATATATTAGGCGAATGCCCGCACGTTGCACAGAAACACCTATATAGTTGAAGTCTATACAAATATAAATATATATTTTTAAATATAACAATAACGTTGTTGTTTAATTTGATATAATAATTTATATACTAAATTGATATAATATACAGATTATTTTGAATTATATGAATATATATATATATATATATATATATATATATATATATATATATATATATATATATTATAACTACATAATCTCAATCGTTTGAATGACTTCTACCCGCGAGTTACACATGAATAAAATTAAATATAATATGATAACCTATATATCATATTCTACGCGAATGCACGTGGTTTACGTAGAAACACCTATATACTTGAAGTTTTTAAAAATATATGATTTTTTAAATATAGCAATAACGTTGTTATTAATTTTGATATAATAATTCATATATACTAAATTATATAATATATTGATTATTTTGAATTATATGATAATATATACATCTATTATAACTGCATAATCTCAATCGTTTGAAAGACTTTTATCCACGAGTTACACATAAATAAAATTAAATATAATATATGGTTTAATGTTATTTATAGTTGTTATTGTTAATTAATAATTTATTTACTTAATGTTTTAATTTCTATCAGTATAATTATTTAAAACAGCAAACATTGTTTTTTGATTTTATAGGTAACAATATTATCATTTATATAGAGTTATTTTTAACTATTATCATTGTAATTTATTTTAAGCTACTTATTTGAAAGCTTTTAACGATTATAAAAATATCTTTAAGAAATATTTTAGTTAAATTGAGATTAATTTTTTTTTTTGCATTTATCACTACAATTTATAACTTTTAACTATTTTGCAAAATATTCTTTGTTTTTTAAGTGGAACTGAAAATTATATTAAGTTGACGTTGTAATGCTATATTTAAATTAACAATTTAAGTATTTTGTCCAAACTGTTCAAAAGTTGTAACTTTAAACTGATACTGGTTTACATACAATATATTAAATCTAAATAATTAAGTATAATATGTTAAATGTTAAAGACATAAATTTATAGGTAGAATTAAGATATTATTTTAAAATTGAAATTTAGTATAATTATGATTACACTTTAAGTTTGATATTTATTTAACCTTATTAACAAACTTATAATCATTAATAGAAAGACAATACAATTAATCACTTTTAACTATTTACAAAATATTTTTTGGGTTGTTTAAGTTAAACTAAAATTTATATTTAAGTTGACCTTGTAATATTATATTTAAATTAATAATTTAAGTACTTTATTGAAATTATTCCAAAATTGTATCTTTAAAATGATAATGGTTTACATCCAACAATATATTAAAACTAATAAATTAAGTATAATATGTTAAAAGTTAAAAAACATAACTTTATAAGTAGAAGTGAATATATTATTTTAATATTAAAATTTAGTTTATATATGATTAACTTTAGGTTTGATATTTATTTAACGTTATTATCCAACTTATAATTATTATTAGAAAGAAATTGAAAAGTCATGAGAGTTTCAAATGAATGTGGTGAAAGAAAAAAATGTTTCCTTTATAATATAGTATGATATGATATGATATGATATGATATATATATATATATATATATATATATATATATATATATATATATATATATATATGCATACACACACATACACACACACACACACTAGGCGGATAGCCGCGCGTTGCGCAACGTAAAATTACGTACTTAAATTTTTGACAAATATATATTAAAAATAATATATGTTATTGATATTTATATCATAACACCTTTCATATTTTACCCTAATATTACATGTTATTCAAAATACAATGTTTTCATTTTTAGAAATATACTAATGTTTGTTTTTTGTATTTGATGAGTTCTTTTCTATCAAAACCAAAACATCCAACAAATACTACGAAACTTATGTTTGTTTATCACCACACACCTCTACTGCTCTGCTTTAATCCAGATTACGCAACTGCAAATGCACAAATGACATTTATATCCATTAATATCTGCTAAGTAAATAAAGTGATGTACTTATTATTTGTTAAATGCATATCGATGCATCATATTATTTCATATTCCAACATCGGCAAACTAAAACCATATAGTCATAGTCTAAATACCAACATCTAATTTTTATTAGAGACTAATACAAACACCCCTACCACAAAAATGCTTGGTTGAGACTAAATGAATATATACAATAAAATGATAGCTAAAATTATTATCTTCTCATGACTTGAAAATGATCATGACAACACCGGTACAACATTAAAATATGCATAGCCTGCCTTTAGTTCACATGTGATATTTTATAAGATCAAATAGGAAATCATGACTTTAATGGAAACTAAGACCAATTGACATGTAAAACAATTTAAATGTAGCAATACATTTGGTAATATGACTTCAAATTTTCCGATATCCTCTAGGGTTCAATAAATCCACCTTGTGATGCCAATGATGAATATTTCACAATTTTCGTCTTTGTTTTTTATATTCTTAAGTATTAAACTGGTTTTAACAAATAATCTTAAGAAAAATAAATATTCTTACACACATGGATACATATGGAAGTGTCAAATATTGAAGGTAGAGATAATTTCCATTGTTGAAGGAACGATGATAAAAACTGAATCTATTCAAAGAATTTAAAATGATCAACAAGATTTGTTTGTGTATGCATGAGCAAATATTAATTTAGTACCTGTAGTGAATGGAATTAGATGCATCTTTAAGCAAAAGTTTCTACCCCGAATATAAGATGTGACATACCGGAAGTAGCCACACATTGAACAGTTGGTAAAAAAAAATATTGAAACTTATATGAAAAAGATGTAAAGTCTTTTTCCTTTCTTTAAAGGTCCTTAATCCTTTCAAAATATGACAAAAGATGTTCCTATTATTCACCGTATTTATACTTGGTCTTGTTATGTTTGATGTTGTTCATGTTATTTTTACATTGAAGAGCCAATTAATAATCATCATTAAAAAGTCTTTTGAGTGGTGTTAGTCAAATTAGGGGGTTTCAAATGCATAAGAATCAAGAAAAAATGCTTCCTTTATAAGATATATATATATATATATATATATATATATATATATATATATATATATATCGATTATGTCTCCAGCAGCGTTACAGAGATGAGATGATTAAATAGATGACTTTTGGATTTTCCTATGAAAACCCCAAAAACAAAACCTATGGTTTATGAACATCTCGTTTTAAACATCACTCGCTCTCAGCCTCCAATCAAGAAAAGGGAATCGAATAGCATAGATCGGCAGGAGGTGTAATTTATAGAATACATCAATACGACCAGTGTGGATGTCATTGGAGCTTGACCTCTTTATAGCTACAGAAAACACAATCAATTAGTAAACCCTGAAGAAATCAAATATAAAACCCAGTTGCAAAAGAAGTAAATGGTGCAATCTCACCTAGTTGAAATATCGAGTGAGAACCCAAATAATAAACGACTATGCTCATGGTCATGGAGAGTAAGGGAAGGAAACTGAAAATGGTTCCATTTTAGTGACTGTCTCCGAGAGGTAGATGAAAGAAATTGAAAGTGGTGGAAGCAACTGTATGCAATTGGGCAAGGGAGAGGGTGAGGAAACGATGAATGAAATATGGTAAAAATATGAAGCTACATAGATAGGAAATCACACGTAGCATCACTGACTCACTATTATGGAAAAATACAACTTACAAAAAAGAAAAAAATTAATAAAGAAACTCAATCAAAACATGGAACTATTCACAAACACAAAGATGTCTTAGGATTTATATATATATATATATATATATATATATATATATATATATATATAATTTTATAATTATTTATATTTAATTAAGTTTTTGAATTAAAAAACAACATGATGCATACAACAATAAGTCCATCCCAAGTAAAGATAATGAATATAAAAATATGATCAAAATGGAAACTACTATTACTTGATAAAATAAGTTCAACATAATGTTTAAAATTACTTTAAAAGTTTATTCTCAGGTAGGATTGTGAGATCTTAAGAATCTACCTATAAAAATCGTGTCAGATCGTAATATGATCGCTTTATATATGAGATCGTAGGATCGGGATACGATCCGATCCTACCATTCTATGAAAATTGACAAATTGTAATTTGTTTTTTTTACACATTCATTGATTGACGTGGTGTCCTTACCCGATCCTAATCTTGCAAACCAAAAAGAATCATACAAAAAATCACAATCTTGACAACATTGGTGTTTTTGTTTTGCTTTAAATTTTTTGATTTGAAAACAAGTCCGGCATTTACGAATATGAATAGTTCTAAATTAAAACTTTTGATAAAACCTAAACTATTGTTATTCAATCAAATAAGTCTAAGAAAACACCAAAAGTCAATAATCTGACACGAAAATTAGGCAAGCCACCAAGAAAACACCAAAAGTCAATAACCTGACAAAGAGATTTATAACAACTCTTATGAAGAGATTAACCTCTATAATATTTTGTTACGATTTTGGATATAAATATTTTTGAAGTCATTAAGAGTTGCATGTGAATCTTACTAAAATCTAGGCATTGATCTTTTGATCGGTAAGCTTGGGACTTTCATGGTTAATAAGAACATCAAGGACGTTCTCTTTTACCTTTCGCACTCCATCTTTCCACGTTAGAATCCATTCATCAATCAAAACATCTTGGTACTTACGAACTCTTTGAATGACCATTCTGATAATCTTTTGATGGCCCTCAAAATCAGTCTTCCCCCCCTCAACCATGAGAAAAAAGCGATGACGGAAAATGCATAAAGATACTAATGGATGGTGAAAACAGACGCGACATGTTCTGTTTCTTCTTCACCTGTACCTCATCTTCCATCGCACCCGTAAAGAATGTTGTCCCAAAAATCATCATCCATATCAAATTTCCAAAATAAAGATGGCTTGTGTTTTGAATATTTACTAACCCACCCTCAGTAGGGGTATCATTTTTTTATTTGATTGTGAATGTAGCTAAACAAGTGAATGGCTTCCATTGGTATCCAGGAGGGGACAAAATAGTTTTTTGATATCCGTGACTTACTAGATAAGTTGATAAGGTTTCAGGCCCGAAAGAAAATACTAAGTCTTGCTTTCTCAGGAACATGCATGCTAAGTTTTGATAGGAGACTGCAATGACATGGGTTGATGGTCCTAGCTACATGCAAAGTATTGGGATATTAAATTAGTCCATGAGTTTGTGGATCCATCGGAAAGTTGGCCGATTTAGAAGCATTTGAATGGTGTAACCAATGAATGGTAAAGGAGTCAGCTCAGGTGGTACCAGGTTGGTTGCTTGTAGTTTTGCTGGGAAGATACTTGCAGAAGAAGATGAAGATGGTGATTATAATTGAGATGCTGACTACCAGAATAGCGGTTGATGGCCACGAAGAAGGTTGCATTCGACTGGGAAACACATTTTTGATCGACTTTATTATTGGTAAGAAGTTATATAGTAAATGTGATGCATATTATGGTGATCGATGGTTATGATCTACTCTTGGGTGCAAGTTCTAGGTGATATATAGTTCAAATATTTCACCAAAATTGATCAAGATTAAAGAATAATAAAAGGACCATAAACAATATAAAACTGAAGTGGAACCTTATCTTTTACATAAAATTTGATGCACCTTCAATGAGATCAAGCTATCACCCAATTGGAAGAGTTAAGAACAAAGTTTGTGATGCAAGAGTGTAGGAACCAAGTTCCGAATAATGTATGCTTTGGTGTTCAAAACAATAGTTTTGGCTCGACTTGGACATTGGATGCTTTAGATATAATAAAGGTAATTCTTTATTATAGCATCAACATTTAACAACTAATAAAATCCACAACTCAATGATTCGGTTTATTTATTTTTATCACTAATTCTAGTTGATTACATAAATTTATTATAATTATGTGGTACAAGTTAGGAAAAGAATAATCAAATTCACTTGTTTCTTGTTTCAGGTAAAAGTGGGTACGAAAATAGATACACAATTGAGTTATATATGATGACTAATCATAGTCTTCTATAATGTCCAAGTGTTTCAAAAAAGTTACAAAATATTCCCATTATGTGTTATGTATGTGTTGTATAGAGCAAACAATAAAACTAGATAAATAGAGCTTGTGTAAAAATAACATAATGGTTCCTATGTTCCAGCTATTACAAAACGGTCCCTATAAGTTTTTTTTATAGAAATGGTCCCTGTAAGAAGCAATTACAAATCCCTGAATTACAAAAGAAGGCACTATGTAGAAATAATTACAAAAAAGGTACCTTAATGTATAGAAATGCAGAATTTAGCATATTTTTTCTGTTTTAATGTGTTAGGTTTATGTTTTTTAAATTTCCTGATATCATATTACTTTGAACTTTGCTGTAAAATTATGTTTTATATTGAATTTTCTAACATATTGACGCATAAAATACACTACATGCTCTATGATTTCAGACTATTACTCATTTTGATTTTTTTTTGGAAAGGGAACTTCCCTAACGAGGGTTTTCGGGTGTTACCTTATGATGATATAAACCAAAAATGTATAGAAATGTAGAATTGGTCACTATGTTATACAAATGTATAATAATGGTCCATGTATGATAGAAAATATACTAAAATAGTTCCAACCTTTTATATTTAGCATATTTATTTTAATTTAGCGTATTTTTCTATTTTAATGTGTTAGGTTTATGTTTTTTGAATTTCTTGATACCATTTTACTTTGAACGTTGCTGTCAAATTATGTTTTATATCAAATTTCTAACATGTTAGATACATGAAATACACTACATGCTATATGATTGCAAACTATTACTCATTGTGATTTCGTGTTACATTATGGTGATATGAACCAAAAATGTGCTAGAGGGATGCTCTTTCCTTTTAATGATGTGTTAGTTCATTAACTTTCTCTATGTGAAAATCACTTACAGGTTATGATAGACAACATAGATGAAAGATATATAGGTATTCTTGTTCATGTGACGATAGAGGAAGTTTGTATCCTAGAAGATGCAATTAGCACTATAATTCAATGGTTGCGGGTCATAATTGTTCTTAGTAAGGTACATCTTCATTATCCTCTAATTTTTTATCTACCATATATAAATTTTCTAAAATGGGAGAATTCCCTATATGCCCTATTAAACATCAAAACATTATATTTAGGCTGACAAAAAAAAATATTTTAATGTTTAAGAATGACATATACAACGTTCTCGCTAATTAAAATGAGTTATTAATAGGAACAACAAAGCAAGACACCATTACATAACCAAATTTAGACCACAAGTGCGCAACCATCAACTGCAAAGGTTGTTATGGAAAAAACATGTCTAAACTAAAGGCCAACAAACCAAGGCCAATAGAATCACTTCGTGGCCTTTTGAAGACCAACCTAGTGGTTCATGTGGTAGCCGATGCTAGACAGGGGCGTTTGATTTTTCAGTAACATATGAAGATTATAATCGTTTATTGAAAAAACAAACAACTGATTTTGTCCATCATAACAACTTGGCAGATGTAAGCCCATTAAAATTTTACTATAATTTGTTTCCATGATATTTTGTTTTTAGAATGCTTATAAGATATTACTTGATTGTAAATGGTTTGTAATATTGCTTGTAGCCTTCTACACTGAATGGTTCGGAAACGGATAGGCAAGTGTGCTTTCCTAAACCTGTATAAGATTCTTGGGAAAACCTGTCAGGGAACTCCGAGTGATGTTGTCAACTATCTCGTTAATGCGATGCGTCTTCATCATGGAAAATCGTTTCTTATCGTGTCATACCTACAAAAGCATTATACCTTGCTATATATATATATATATATATATATATATATATATATATATATATATATATATATATATATATATAGTTCTTTGTTTTTTTTTCAAGGTTGTAAAAATTGCTCGACGGTAGCTCGGCGGTCGACTAACGATAAGAGATTAATCGGATTAGGTGGGGATTAATCGGAGATTAATTGGGGACCCTTTATTATTAATAAAATTATTTAAAAAATTAATATTCGCTAAAAAACTAAGTATTTGAAAATTTAAAATTTTAAAATTTTGAAATT
Organism: Lactuca serriola; assembly: GCF_051521515.1. NCBI lineage: Eukaryota > Viridiplantae > Streptophyta > Magnoliopsida > Asterales > Asteraceae > Lactuca > Lactuca serriola. Next base: position 255,376,693 of record NC_136415.1, on the reverse strand, counting down.
TTAAAAATTTTATTATATTATTTTAAAAGTTGAAAGATTAAAAATATACAAAATTTAAAATTTTGGTGTAATAATTGAAAATTAAAATTTTTGAATTTTTTAAAAAATTTCTGCCAAGCCCGACTTTGACCGATTTTGACCAAATTCCACCAAGCACCCTAATCGTAATCAGTTCAAAACCGCCAAACGATTAATCGCCGACTAATCGGCCGCCAATGCCGATTTCTGCAACACTGATTTTTTTATACTAAAATTTCGAAATATCACTAGTAGGCATTGGGTCCTCTTGGTGATTTGCCCTTCAAATAACATTGTATACAACTACTACCTGTTCAAACTTCTGGAAATGTAAAAAAATTCTTAATATGGCATGAAAATAACATTCTTTCTATAATTTTGAATACAACTATGTTGTTTGTTTATTTTTAGGGCTTTTGAGAGGTATGAAAACAACATATCAATTCCAATTGTATGGAAGCTCACTGAGGTAATTTATCTTATTACTTATCCACTAGTTAGATGTAGTTTCATTTGCTGGATTTATGTTTACCTTGTATCACAATTTTAGTGCAACCAAGCCGACGTATTGGAACGTGAGCTGAGTGGGCATTATGTAATGATTGGATCATTGATTTTGTGTTGAATAGACAACGTGAATTTTCGAGTAGAGTAAGTACTTCTTTAAAAAATTATTTCTTCTAAAGCAAGAAACACATTGTTTCGTTATTCTGTAGTTTTAATTTTATTTCATGTAGTTTGGTACCCTTTGGAATGACAAACCTATATTCGAGGAAAAGGCGTTGGTTACAACCGTTGCTACATGGGTCAGAAAATTTCTAAATTTTTTTATGAATGATGTGGTCTTCAAAAAGTGCATATAAGGTTAGTTGTTAATCTTTATAACATCCTAATTTTAGTTTAATGATTGTTTGCTTAATTTAACTCCTATGAAATATTAGAAAAACAACTAATTATTTATTGTGTTTTGTTTTTCAGTGAGGATGGAGGATAGCTGCAACACTTGATTATTGGACAATACATATGCATGGGAAAACAATTTCTTTTTTGAATTTATTTATGTAAGTTTTATGTAGTATGAAATGACCAAATCAAGGAGTTTTTATCAGCACTTAAGCATGTTTTTATTGATGACTATAACGATTAGTTATGTAGCATGTTTATAATAATATAATTTGTTCATCAATGCATAAATTTTGTTTTGTTTTGAATGTGTGCTTTCGATGCAAGTATCAGTTTTTGCTTTTTATCAATTGTTTTCTTTATATTATGGTTATTTGAAGAAAGTTGTTGCCAATTTAATTCTTATAACCATGCTTTGTTTTATATAACCTAGTTTCGTGTATTTATATATCTGGTGTTGTGATTATAATTGTTTTTTACAAGGCTGAAAATACCACGTTATTTGAATGGAACCAGTCCATATTTAATCCTTATATGATCCAGTTTGGGGATTAGAATCGGGCTCTTATATCCTTATATGACTCGGTTTCGTAGGGTAGGACCACGTCCTAATCTTCATATATGATCAAGTATTTTGCGTTATGTTCCTCTTATATGTCCCAGTTTAATGTACAACCGTATTCATATGTGGCAAACAAGAGTTGGTTTTAAAATCGGGTTCTATTTCTTTTTTCACATAAGACTTGTTGGTTTTAAGATCCGGTTCAAAACCGGGTTATTTAATTGATTTAACCGGGACCTAGAAGCTTTTTGTAGTCGTGCTTGTCTTGTATTCAGAATAATATCTTTGGTTGTTTTATGATAGCTTATCAGTCTGTCGACCTAGCTCCATTATCAGAACATCAACATTCTTGATTAAAATCTCGCTACAATTAAGTGATCTTATAACGCTAAATTTCTCATACTCTTATCCAAATAGGATTATATGGAAAAGTTCACAAAGTTTACTGTTTTGTGCCCCTTTCAGGTTTTGAATTTGTCGGGCTACAACCATTTTCAAATTATCACTAACACTAGTACTTTCAAGATAATCAAAGGATAATCTTTAATCAAAACTTTTACTTATTCATGATAATGAATCTATGAAAACATTAAGTATATACCAATTCTCTACATATGTAATGCCCTGCAACGTATACTCTTATTACTTGGTCAACTATAACACATCATGGTTCTATACATTCCCGAGACACTTGATGATAAGATCTAAGAAAAGATCGTCCCATTTACCCATAGATATAGGTAAAGGTTTCAAGTTCCCTCATGACATTTGATGTATTTATTTCACTTGCCATCCAAAACATGCATTTTATCATCTACATAACATAACTGAAGGCAATAACATCTCCTAGCTTCTTGTGTTACCAGTTTTCTGGATGTTGACGTTGAAACCGAAATCTAGTTGTTTTTCAGTCTTTTGTCTTAATGGTTGGTTCTTAAGCAATCAACTAATATGTACTACAAACTTTTATCTTAATGGCTAGGCACAATCAAATTAAACTAAAATTTTGAATTCCTTCTAAGGATTGGATAGCTTAGCCACTAGCAAATAAGTATGGATATTCTTAAGCGACCAATACATATGTACTACAAACTATTTGATAAGTTTGAAAACCTCTCTAATATGATGTGTGTCACTCATATAATTCCTTCCATGTAATTAAAGTCCACATATGGATAATGGGTATTACTTTCAATTACTTAATCTTCAATCCAGACTTTTCATATAATTATTTATGTGCCATATATGTATTATATATACATATTTTTCTAAATAGAATCTACATAAATGTAGTTAGTAGATGCTGAGTGATAATGCTATATTGGAAATATGATCGCTGCAACAAATATATATATATATATATATATATATATATATATATATTCCAACCAAACAAGTGGATTAGATACTTATATTAGGCCGAGGATGAATGGTTTATCTTTATTTAAAATGTATAGAGTTATAGAGCTTATGTTAGACAATAAGCTTAACCACTCTAGCATTTACTAACTGCATTTATATAGATTAGCCTAAATGATTATTTAGGATGAAGTTTTTACTAATCCCACCAATTTTCATTCTATAAGACAAGTACTTAGAAATTTCTTTTTCTAACTGAGATCAATATGGAACTTTAAGAGCAGAACCATAAACTAAATGCATCATAGTTTGGAACTAGCAAGTTTTCAACTGTTGTTGAATCTGCTCAATAGTTTACCATAAACTAAGAAAACACTTAGATATGCACTCATGTATGATTATCAAGTATATGCTTGATTAATATTCCTCGATACAGTTTGCCTATAAAGAGTAAGTGAGTTTTCAGAGGATAAAACATACATGAATGAAAATCTTTCCAATATTTAAGCTAACATCTCAAAGTAATAATCTTCTTTCATGTAAGTTAACTACATAGTGTGATTTAGTTATGAATCAATATGACTCTTGTGTTTTCTACAAAGCTTGTGGGAGCGCAATAAAATTCTTAGTCGTATATATAGTCAACATACTAATTCAGAGAGTTATCTTGTCAAATACCACATGACATGATTTTGAGAAAAATCCTAGTGAAAATGTTTTTAAACTAGATAATATGATTGCATTCAATATGCTGCTGCAATTGGATTAATCATATATGTCATGATTATGCATAAAGGCCAAATTAGTAGTATGCTTAGAACATTTCGAATGATACCAGTATTGTCACACCCCCGAACCGATGGAACGGCGAAAATGTTTGAAGGACAATGACGTCATGTACAATATCATAACGATTGTATAAAAGAGATCAAAGTAAACACAACCATCATAAACGTAATTGATAAAGTTACATGGTTTGTATGTATTACATGTTTCACAAATCAATTACAATATGATGATCTAAGACTGGACTGACGTTTTAACATCTCATCTTCAAAAGCCGGATTTTACCTGTCTTATTGGTTCTCTAAGAATACAAGTAGTTTTGAAAAGAGTAGAGTGTCAGCATTAAAGTTGGTGAGTTAATAAGCATTTGTAAAAAAAATCTATTGTTTTTCCCTTGAAATATGTATAAGTGAGATGTTAGAAAATCCAATATTTTCTATTATGTGTAATGTAGTCTTTGTTCCTTGAAAATGATAGTGTTTTCTTCCAAAAAATCCAATATTTTCTTTAATATGAAATGTAGTCTTAAATGTTCCAAGACTGATATGTACAAGTGTTTTCAATACTTAAAATACTAACCTTTAGTTTTATACATATATAAAACCATGGAAATGCATGTTTCCGGAAATGTAAGCTGTGTTGTACTGGGAAAATGTTCTATAATCGTATATGTATAAAACCTTTTGTATGTACGTTTCCCAATTTAAACTGTATTGTCTCTTGTAATTCGTGTAATGTAGTTTTATCGTTAAATAAAAACAATGAAGATATGTTTGTGTTTGTAAACCAACGTATTATTAATACCAAATTGTGAGTTATTATAACCCTACTTAGCGACTGTTGGCCTGTTACGATGTTCTTCAAGTGTCGGAATGTTACGACATTTGTCACCCCAGACCTGCCGGTCTAGCTATTGCAAGCAGCTTAAGTGCGGGATTGTTAGTCCGGTATAGATCTATACACAATTATCACGCTCTCCCTCCAGGAGCCTTTGGTTATAATTCAGGACTTTTGATGGTACATGGGTAAGTACTTGAAGATAATGTCTTACAAAGCGATATTAATGGTTTACGTGTAGTGTAATGAAACTCCTTTTTCTTGAAATGTTTGTATAAGAATGTTTACATAGTATGAAAAATAATTATTCTTTTAAATAATTATTTTTTGTGCCCCCAACAGGGTAAAATAGTATGTATGTTCCATAAACAATACATATTATAGTTTATATAAATGTATTGTTGAAATGGTATACCCTTTGTGTATTATTATCAAATTTGCCATGATAATAAGTTGAAATAAAATAATTATATACGTTCGTTTATATAATTATAACATTTTTGCTCGACATGTTACAAAAAGGTTAATGTTTTACTATATCAAATTTGTACCCATATGTATTTATATTTAATAAAAATATAAATGTAACGATTTGTATATTAACACAATTTATCTTGTATTTTACTTGTATTACCCCACCCCACCTAAAACATATAAAAATCATGAAAATGTAAGGGTATATGAACTCACCTTGAGTTTTCTCTTGGGTGGGTAATGGTGTGAGTGGCGATGTTCTTCGCGTTAGAGCACATGAATATATTTGTATCCTAATTTTTATTGGCACATAATATTGTATATAAATTAGATAAACTGTTTAATAAAGTGTTATATTATCACTAAATGATATAAGTAGACTCACCAAATTAATTCCTAAGAATTAATTGAAGTCTTTGTTATTCCTCGGAAATTGGATGAATATGTGAAGTGTTCTTGAGGATGTTTGAAGATACAACGGAAACACTTGAAGATTTGAAGGTTTTTTTTTTATGAGTTTTGAGAAATAAGTGAAGAGTTTTCATAGTGAATATGTAAGAAATGAGGTATGTTTTTGTGACAACCGGCAAGTTTCTGGTTAAGTCAAAGCCGAGTCAAGGTCAACAAGTAAAATTGGTCAACTCAACTAGTGTTATGTGTTAGGAATTTTCTTATGTTTACTAATGTACAACTATAATTCCTAATGCAAAGTAACTCTTGAAAGTCCCAAATGTTCGAAATTTAACATCCTAATTTGATTTTGGGAAGTAATAACTCTAGAAAGTACTACTAAGTACCCTTCGGGGGTGTATAGCACTCAAAATGGGATGTAACTAAGTCTAAAGTCCTTACTCTACGAAGAAAAGCATTAATAAGGACTCCTGACAAAGTCTCTCTCAATCTCTCCCAATAAATCTCTGTCTCTCCTAAGTCTCTCCAAATATGTGAAATCTCTCCCAAATCTCTCTATGTACCTTCCTCCGTCGAAAACAACCCAAAACTGGAAGAGGAACACCCAAAAGGACCCTCTTGGTCCGGAACCCTCTTGGTCCTGAACCTCTCGTTCGGAACCCTCTTGGTCCTGAACCTCTCGTCCAGAACCCTCTTGGTCCTAAACCTCTCATCCAGAATGCCTTCCAAGGAGCCAAGAGGAAGCACATTTCCGGAACCTTCCCCCTTACTTCAGACCTCGCAACTTCGGAAACTCTGAGGATGAATCCGAAAGTGAGAAGCTCCGGAATAGGCTTCCTATCCAGACAATTTCGCTGGAGCCCGAAAGAATTCTCCTCGCACCACATCGGAAGGGTTAGCCACTTTTGCACTTCGGACCAAACTTCGGAACTTCACTGTTGGCCTCAGAAATTTACTCCTTTGCTCCGGAAATTAGATTATGACTCCGGAATCCTCCCTAAGCAATCCAGCATTTTCCTCAGACCTTCAGACCCTCACATGAACATATTTCCACTTCAGATTTTCATCATTTTCGGACCTTTTTATCATTTTTAGGCATTTTGGCTTCGAGAATACCTCCAAACTCATATTTTTCCTATCCTAGACCCCTTAAACCACTAATTCATGCCAAAATTAATTATTTTAAACATATTTATATAATATATTTATGATGTGATGCTAAATCCTCCATTTTCCCATACAAATCCCAGTTAAACACACATTACCCTTAGAAACTAAGCTTTACCCACCAGTTTTCCATGCAAATGTGAAGTCATTCATTATCCCTCCCCTTTAGAATACGTGAATCTCCTTCCCCCATATTTCACTTCTCACTTCCTCCTCCAGTAAACTCCTATGAATTTTCTCCAACTCCTTCAAGACTCAAGCTTCATTCGTTCAAGGAAAATTTCCAGAATTTTTGTAAGTGTTCATCCTCTTTTACTAGTGATTCTTCATATTATTTCTAAGATTTCATTATATTTACACACAAAAATTATTCTTTGAATACTCTAGAGATTTAAGAATCTCCAAAGTCTTGGAGTTGGAAAGTTCCTCACCGCTCTTCAAATCCACCCAGCAAACAAACCAAGGTGAGCTTCATACCCCACCTTTTTCAATATTTTATTGTTTTTGGGGGAGAATACAAGTCAAACCTTGTGTAAAATTCTTTGATAATTGCATGTATTTGTATGTTTAGTATGTGTGTTGAGATGTTATTATATTATAACAAAAATTTTCATGAACGTGAGTTCACAGATTATATGTAAATCTTAGAAACATTAACTAAATTACCATATAGAGAATACTTTATGTACAAAAAGAGCCTCCCAAGGTTTCGAATGTGTACATTCATACCCCCTACTTTATATCTCTATAACTAAAGATAAAAGGAGTTGAAATGGACTTATCAATTGACACAACTGCTAGGATCTTCACAGTTTTGAACTTTATGCCCCACAAATGATCGTTTTGCAAACTATTAGAGGGTATTTCATAAATATTTGATATTAATATTTGCGGCAAGAAAATACACAAATAGAGTCCTTATGACATAAAAGTTTGTATGTCATAAAGTTGCTGACATAATTTCACAAAAGTCATAGTTTTACACAAGGCATAACTTTATAAAGAAAATGACTGTTTGCCGGCTTTGATAATATTTGGGCCATTTTGATAAATATTTCAATGTTGGTTAATTCCAATAAATGAGACGAACGAAACGAAATATGTAGACATAACTACAACTATTATTATTATTTATTTAGTAAAAGATGATTTTCACAATTTGCTCAAAGATCAGTTAGTATTCTAGTTAGACAAAATCTTCACAGTAAATATATTAATAAAATATTGTACACTTTAAGTCCTATAAGAGTTGTAACTACAGTCTCTTGGAGGGAGAGCGGGAATTTGTGTATAGATCTATACGGGGTTGACACCCCGCACCTTTGTTGTTCGCTACAGCTAGGCCGGCCAGCCTAGGGTGACAAATGTCTTGAACAAAACCGACACCTGAAGAATGTCATAACAGGCTCTCTGTCATATTAGTATGGTTATAAAGACTCACTAGAATACATCAGAAACGTATGTATACATATTTCATCTTCGGTTAAAAATCAACTATTTTTGACTATCTCAACGAGATTTCTCCACACAAGTGTTATGTTTTTACCAAAACTACTATTTTACTCATCAGAAAATATAGGATTTTCTGGGGAAAAGATTTGTACGATTTCGAAAACGATGATTTAGGACACAGATGCAACTATTCTCGATTTGAAACAAGAGTTACAACTATTCGATAAGAAAATATTGGATTTTCTGGATTTCAAAACTATCATCAAAGTTTTTATACGCAAATGCTTATAAACTCTCCAACATATTTTATGTTGACGCTTTTCAAACGACTTGTATTCTCAAGAAATCAATAAGCAGGTTATGGATCGACGACTCAAGATTTATTTTGCTATATTTTGAAATTTGTTCGCTAATGTCTCTTTTGTGTAATATTTGGGAACATAAACACGATGTAAAACAATGTAAGCTTGTCATATTAATTTATGATGTTTGGAGTTGCTATGTTTCATTTATATGAAATTATTATGATACTACACAATGAAGTCACCTGCCTCCGGACGTTTCCGCCGTTCCGGTCCGGGGGTGTGACAGATTGGTATCAGAGCATTGTTTATAATGAACTAGTATATCCAGCCATACAGGATATACAACTATAAATACAATGGGGCTAAAACACTCTGACAAAAAGAACACATAGTTTCTAGGAATGCATCATAACAAGAAGTAAAACAGAATAACTCAGAAGATGAAGACTACAGTCAAACCCAGACAATTATGTAATCATATCTTCGATAAATATAGCCTGATCAACTATATTTATTCAAGATATGACCAACATGTGTTCGGGAATGGTAGTGGTGTTCCAACAAGTCTAGAGTTTCCAAACTCGTTATCCAAAGTCTTAAGAACCAACCCTAAACTAAGTAAAATACTATAGGAGTATTTTGATACACTATCTATTTCCTCGTACTCACTTATTCTTGTACAGACGACATGACAGGATTTCACCACCGTGGAGACCCCCATTTTCCCAACCCAGGAAATGGAGGTTGGATTGAAGAAGACCCAAAAGAAGACCCTGAGGAGCCTATGGAGGATCCCGAAGAACTAGCAGAGTCTGAAGAAGAGGACGTTGACGAAGAAGTCAAGGAAGATGATGAGGAAGAGGTTGAGGAGGACAAGGGATCAGACGTAGAGTCCGAGGTTATCAATCCTCCCTACATGGAAAGAGTACCACCGTATAGGATGGGCTACAATGGACCTATCCCTCCTTGGGTTGATGATATTGAGAGATGGGGCCGACGCTAGGGTCAGCAACCACCCGAGGTTACTATGATCTTCGGCATGGGCGACCAGCAGATCGTGCACTCCCTTTCGTGGTCAGACGTATTAGGTACATCAGTGCCCAAGCTCAAGTGACCGCCGACCGAGTAATGCAAATGCGAGTAGCTATGCAGATCATAGATACTCGCACACGGGACCTAGAGCGAGACCTCTATCCGGTGGAACGGCTCGTGGAGGATCTTGCTACTGTGCGAGCAGAGGTCAGGGAGTACCAGGAGTGCCATGCCGCTTTGGAGGAGCGCGTGTGGATCACCAAACGCAAGTTAGTTGAGTTTCAGGGCACATCCACCTCATCGTCTGCACCACCAGAACCGACTTGTCGCAACTAGCACATGTTCACTCGCTATCGTATCGACTTCTTTCTGTGCACTACCATACGTATTTTCGTGTTAGCTATTATTTCACTATGTGTAATGTATGAAGTCATAAGGCAAAATTTTCGTGTACTCAAGAAGTTGTTATCAATGAAAAGCGGATATATATTTTCTTATGATGTGTTACCTATTGTGTGATTTATTGCTTATGTCACATGATTGAAATTATACACACACTTGTCCATATGCACCCAAATCACCGATCCTATTGTATAACCAAGAAATCGTGAAGCGAAATGCATTAGATACTCATTGTCCTACTGATCCATGACAGAAAAATGCCGAGGAGACCAATACGAAAGAACAACAACACAACACCACCACCGCGGCCCGCGCCGGAATTAAACTCTGTAGCCTTTGAGCGGCAGTTTTAGCAGCAGTAGCAATAGATTTAGCCTACATTCAAAGCAGAAATAATGGTGGAAATGGTCAAGGGACGGGAAGCTCCCACCAAGTGATGAATCAAGGACCTGTAAGGGCTTGCACTTACAAATATTTTTCCAATGCAAGACCCCGTACTTTCAACGGGACTGGAGGAGTCATAGCTTTAAAACAATGGATCGAGAAGACAGAATCGGTGTTCAAAATATGTGATTGTCCGGAAGAAAGTAAGGTCAAATTTGCTACCTGCACCTTCATTGATCAAGCACTGTCATGGTGGAATGGTCACGTTGAAGCCATGACACTCCCCGTTGCTAACGCCATGCCCTGGGAGGAACTCAAAGAAATGATGATTGCAGAATACTGTCCTCGAGGGGAGGTGCAAAAGCTTGAGCAAGAATTGTGGAAGCTTACGGTGTAGAACTCGGATATTGACGCAAACATCTCAAGGTTCAACGAGCTATCCTTCTTGTGTCCTGGCACGATTACATCAGAAGGAAATAAGGTTGAGCGATTCATCCGGGGGTTGACGCCTCCCATTCAGGGCAACGTAAAAGCCTCAAAACCCGAGACCTATGACAATGCAAAGCGCTTGGCCAAGAAGCTTTACGATCACCATGACAAGAAAAGCACAAAAACAAACGAGGGAGAGAGCAAGAAAAAAGGAGGAAACAAGAAGAAATGGGGAAACAAGTGAATGGGACAACAGGATGCAGGGTCATCCAAGAAACCACAGAACGTAGCAGTTCATTCTGCTACCGCTCCAGCCGCACCAGCTCCAACAGCCCCAGCCTCAACTACAACGGCACCTACCAAGTCATATGCGAGATCAAATCCCAAATGTGACAAGTGCAACTATCATCACTATGGGGCATGCAAGGATTTCCAATGCACCAACTGCAATCGAAAGGGGCACACTGCCCAGTATTGCAAGATGCCCCCGCAATAGAACAAACAACCCAACGACAACAACGCCAGAGCCAGCCACACATGTTATGGATGCTGGGAAACCGGCCATTTTAATCACAACTACCCCAAGAACAATAATCAGAATGCAGGAAGGGTCTTAACCATGGGGAAAAGAGAAGCGGTCCAAGATCCAACAGTGGTGACTAGTACGTTTCCCCTCAACAATTCTTATACCTGCGTTTTATTTGATAGTGGTTCCGAACGAAGCTTCATAAGCCATAAATTCAAGCACATATTAAATCAAAACCCTCACAAATTGAACGAGACTTATACGGTCGAGATGGCCAATGGTAAAATAGAATCAACCAACGATGTGTACGTAGGGTGCACACTAATGTTAAATAATCACTCCTTCCCAATCAGTTTGATGCATGTTAAGATTAGGAACTTTGGTACGATTGTTGGCATGGATTGGTTAAGCCCCCACCATGCTGAAGTTATGTGTCACGAGAAGGCCGTTCGTCTTCACTTACCCAACAATGAAACCCTAATAACTTATGGTGATAAACCGGGCTCAAACCTCCGACTCATTTCCTGCATCCAAGCACAGAAGTGCCTGCATAAAAATAACCACGCCTTTCTTGCTCATGTTGTGGATAAAACAAAGCAGTAGAAAACATCAACCACATTCCTGAGGTACGTGACTTTCCCGATGTATTTCCTGAGGAATTTCTTGGAATACCTCCCGAGTGCCATGTCGATTTCCGAATGATCTTGTACCTGAAGCCACCCCTATCGCCAAATCACCCTACAGATTAGCTCCTTCCGAGATGAAAGAGCTATCTAGTCAGCTAAGTGAGCTTCTCGACAAAGGATTCATTAGACCGAGTTTCTCCCCTTGGGGAGCTCCGGTTCTGTTTTTCAAGAAGAAAGACGGGTCTTTCATAATGTGCATAGATTACCGAAAATTAAACAAACTCACCGTCAAGAATCGATACCCACTTCCCTGAATCGATGATCTATTCGACCAACTCCAAGGAGGCAGTTACTTTTCCAAGATAGATCTGAGATCCAGATACCACCAACTAAGAGTCCGAGAGGAGGATATCCCAAAGACTGCTTTCCGAACCCGTTATGGACACTTCGAGTTCGTAGTCATGCCTTTTGGTCTCACCAATGCGCCAGCAACCTTTACGGATTTGATGAATAGAGTCTGCCGGCCACTTCTTGATAACTTTGTGATTGTTTTCATCGACGATATACTCGTTTACTATAAGAGTGAGGAGGAGCATAGCCAACATCTCCGACAAATTTTAGGAACATTGAGGGCGGAAAAGCTTTACGCAAAGTTCTCAAAATGCAAATTTTAGATCCGCAAAGTGGAATTTTTCGGTCACATAGTCAGCGAAGAGGGAATACATGTGGACCCTGCCAAGATCAAAGTTATTGAGGGATGGACGATGCCAAGAACCCCAACCGAAATCCAACAATTTCTAGGCCTCGCCGGTTATTACCGAAGGTTCATCCAAAATTTATCCAAAATCGCCAAGCCTCTCACCGCTCTCACCTAGAAGAGTGCGCCTTTCTACTGGACTGACAAAAAAGAAGCTGCCTTCCAAACCCTGAAACGAGCCCTCTGTAGTGCTCCAGTGCTGTCCTTGGTAGAAGGAACAGAGGACTTCATGGTATACTGTGATGCTTCTAACCAAGGGTTAGCTTGCATACTCATGTAGCGAGGAAAGGTGATAGTGTACGCCTCAAGGCAACTAAAGACCCACAAAGTAAACTACACCACCCACGACCTCGAGCTGGGAGCTGTGGTCTTCGCTTTGAAGATTTGGAGGCACTACCTGTATGGTACAAAGTCCACCATTTTCATAGATCACAAGAGCCTCCAGCATATCCTGAATAAAAAAGAATTAAACATGAGGCAATGAAGATGGGTCGAATTGCTAAACGACTACGAGTGCGAAATCAAGTACCATCCAGGAAAAGCAAACGTAGTAGCTGATGCCTTAAGTCGAAAAGAACACTCGGGTTGCCGAGTAAAGACGTTGACAATAACCATCCATTCCCATCTGTCCTTTCAAATCAAAGAAGCCCAACATGAAGCCTTGAAACCGGAAAATGTCACCAATGAGGCATTGAGAGGAATGGAAAAGAATCTGGAGGTCAAAGAAGACGGAGCCTATTACCTTATGCGCCGAATCTGGACAACGAAGTTCGGTGGATTTCAGGACGTGATAATATATGAGGTTTAATAAACGAAGTACTCAATCCATCCGGGTGCCGACAAGATGTACTTGGATATCAAACAACATTATTGGTGGCCGAATATGAAAGCATGAATTGTTACTTACGTTGGCAAGTGTCTCACTTGTGCCAAGGTTAAAGTAGAGTATCAGAATCCCTCAGGTCTACTTCAACAACCCGAAATACCCGACTGGAAATGGGAGAGGATAACAATGGATTTTATAAGCAAGTTACCTAAGACGGAAGATGGTCTGGATGCAATCTGGGTGATCGTGGACCGTTTGACCAAATCCGCCCATTTCCTACCGATAAAGGAGACATACAAGATGGAAAGAATAACTCGAATATATCTGAAGGAGGTAGTAAGACTTCACGGAGTCCCCATATCTATCATCTCGGATCGGGATAGTAGGTTCACGTCTCGTTTTTGGCAGTCGCTCCAAAAAGCATTGGGAACCCGACAGGATATGAGCACCGCCTACCACCCCCAGACAGATGGTCAAAGAGAGCGAACAATTCAGACTCTAGAAGACATGCTCCAAGCATGCGTAATAGATTTTGGTAAGGCTTGGGATACCCACTTGCCCCTAGTTGAATTATCATACAACAACAGCTACCACACCAACATAGGAATCGCCCCCTTCAAGGCCTTGTATGGCCGGAAGTGCAGATCACCCCTTTCTTAGGCTGAGGTGGGTGACACCCAGCTGGCAAGAGGGTAGTTACCGGATAGCACTCTCACCGGGCCTGAGATCATCCGGGAAACAACCGAGAAAATCTTTCAGATCCGGTCACAACTTCAAGCATCCCATGATAGACATAAAAGTTACGCAGACAAAAGGCGGAAGCCGCTAGAGTTCCAAGTGGGATACCGCGTGTTACTGAAATTCTCTCCCTGGAAAGGGGTGATCCACTTCGGGAAGCGAGGAAAGTTAAACTCGCGCTACAACGAACCATTCGAGATTCTTGCCCGCATTGGTCGCGCGGCCTATAAGCTGCAGCTACCCTCTGATCTCAGTAACGTGCATCCCGTGTTTCATGTTATCAGATGAAACCCTTGTAACCCGCTAGAAGAGATCGAGGTAAACGAGAATCACTTATTCGTTGAAGAACCAGTCGAAATCATGGATAGAGAAGTGAAATGTACTAAGAAAAGTAGCATTCTAATTGTAAATGTTTGTTGGAGTGCCAAACACGGGCCTAAATTCACGTGGGAATGTGAAGATCAAATGATGCACAACTATCCCCACCTATTCGCTAAACCTTGAAGGCTTTCTCAAACCAAAATTTCGGGACGAAATTCCCTCAAGCGGGGGATGATGTGACAACCGAAAAGTTTCTGGTCAAATCAAAGCTGAGTCAAGGTCAACATGTCAACTTGGTCAACTCAACTAGTGTTATGTGTTAGGAATTTTCTTATGTTTACTAATGTACAACAATAATTCCTAATGCAAAGTAACTCTTGAAAGTCCCAAATGTTCAAAATTTAGCATCCTAATTTGATTTGGGGAAGTAACGACTCTAGAAAGTACTACTAAGTACCCTTCGGGGGTGTATAGCACTCAAAATGGGATGTAACTAAGTCTAAATTCCTTACTCTACGAAGAAAAGCATTAATAAGGACTCCAGACAAAGTCTCTCTCAATCACTCCTACTAAATCTCTCTCTCCTAAATCTCTCCAAGTATGTGAAATCTCTCCCAAATCTCTCAAAGTATGTGAAATCTCTCCCAAATCTCTCCAAGTATGTGAAATCTCTCCTAAATCTCTCCAAGTATGTGAAATCTCTCCCAAATCTCTCTATGTACCTTCCTCAGTCGAAAACAACCCAAAACCGGAAGAGGAACACCCAAAAGGACCCTCTTTGTCTGCAACCCTCTTGGTCCTGAACCTCTCATCCGGAACCGTCTGATGGGTTTTGGTCATAAGACATCCTATGTGCTCATACAAACCCTAATGCTTGGATCTAGGTTTCTCTATTGTACATGCTTTGAATCCAAGACTATAAACCCTAATTCTAGCATATGGAAATCAATATTAACATATGAATGGGTTTAAGAACATACCTTGATTGTTATATAGCAATAACAATCCTAATCCTCCTTGAATTGACTTTGGAAGGCTTAGAGTCACAAATGTCACTCCTCTAATGGCTTACAAACACCAAGAGCAAATGGAGAAGGTATAAAGAGAGAGGAGAGGTATTGAATTCGTTCCTAAGAAGCCTTAGGGAAGGTCTGGCCGAATTCATGAGTCAAGGGGTGTTTATATAGGTGTAGAGATAGGGTTTCAGTCATTATCCTTATCTAGTTGCTTGCTTTCCAAGCAACCCATAAGATAATCCTTGAATCCTTATCATAGTCGAATTCTAAGGCCTTATCACCTTAAATTCATCCAACCCATTAATAAGATAATCCTTACCTTATTTTTTAACCATCACATAATTACAATTCAGCCCCTCTAGTTTAATTAATTACACTTGATCACAAAATTAATTCTTAATTAGTTATTGACCAATATTAATTAAACAAATATGATTTCTCCTTTAATATATTATTCTTATAACATATTAATAAATCATAATAACCTTTCTCTCTTTATTTATTTCTCCAATCAAGTTGCTTTGGTGAAGGCAACCCAAAAGGACCATGCACCATCGGATCAAGTACATACCAAAATAGTTATGGACTTAGACACTAATCCAACAGTCTCCCACTTGGATAAGTCTAATAACTATTATGCGTATAACTTCAGATCCTGATCTGCAATCGTAGCTTTCCAAAGCCGCTGTCAACTCTGATCATATCAGATACGCGTGTCCTTAGATAAGGGATCATATATTCCTCCATTCTAGATATCATATGAGATATGATTTCAAATTATTCTCTTTGTACTATATCTCGATTTCCGATTTATGATGACTTACTAATTGAACAAATCAAATTAGCCCTAGCCCGGCCGAGCATTTACGTTTGTCATCACTAAACCATCGAGGGGCCCAAAGATATCGCTTTTATTCTACTTTGAATAAAAGGAATGGATAAACTTTGATACAATGCTCGCTTGCACTTACTAACCAAATCACACACAACAATATGTTTTATAACACCAAGTTACTAGTGCGTTTACATATTATAAATGTGCAACCGATCCGCAAGATACAACTCACACATCTCGGTTTCAAGAATATAAGATGTTATCGTCTCACTAATTACTCGTGATACAATTCATGGAGTGATCCAAGTGAGCGTGGGTTTAATCCAATGCTCAAATCATATTCATAAGCACTCATGAACGTTGCAGTAAACATTTGCTTATGTCTAATGCTCTTTAGACAATCCACACACCAATTCATGACAGTCTTCATTCATATCTACTTCCATCATATGAATGACTGTGGCCCGTTCGAATAATTCGATTATTCTTAATAAACTCAATTATTCTGGAAGTCAAAACATGCAAATGTGAAACACAAGAATAATACTAATCCCATATGGCCTCAAACCTTTGAATATAAATGAAACGCCTTTTATTTATCACCATAATGATTACTCATTATTTGTCGTTTCGGGTAATCAACTTCTTACTTGAATTATTATACTTGTCCCATGCTCCTAGCATGCACACAATGTTTACCTATGGTTCTTACTTTTGTGAAATAGACAAATTGAACACATTTCCAATCATTCTCATTTTACAACTCCAAATCCTTTTTCATAAGTGTAAGAATATCAAATTCTTGCTACTTATAGAATATGCTAGATTCTGACACTTTACGCAACGAACCTTTCGTAATGTCACTACACCAAAGTCACAAAGACTATTGCCAATGATATTACAAAGTCCTCTATCGGAGATTGTTACAAGACAATTCCTTAAATATGATGTCTCTCTTTCTCAAAGTATATTCCTTTGAACATCCTTTTGCATAAAAGTTCCTAATCTAGACATAGATTTTCAATATTTACTTCCTAATATGAACACGCTTCCATATTTTCCTCATGACAACTTATTCTAAATAGAATCTTTTCTATTTGTAATGATGTCGATATGATCCATCCAATATGGAAACATTTCCATAATTTCCAATACTATACTTCCAACTACTCACAAGCAACCAATTCTCGTCGAACTTTGAATTGTCCTTTGATAGTTGTTTAATTATTTTAGTCAAAACCGATTCTAGTCCCTTTTCCCTCTAAATGCGCTAGACATTTGGAAAATTTTAGAATTGTCAAACATTAAAGCATTTGCAATCGATCCTATACCCAAAGCGTATGGGACACGACGCATAATGTTTTATTTGCTATGTTCTCAAAATTCGAATTGTGAAGAGGAATGCCGTAATCATAATCGAAATTTTAAGAACACACTATATACCTTTGACTAAATCTATTAACATTACACAACCTAAGCCTTTAGATTTGAAATGAAGCATATTATTCTCTCCCTTAATTATAGCAAAACAACCTTTCAACTCTTACAACTTTGCAAAATATGACTCTTGTTTTCTATAATTAATATTGCCAACTTGCAATACTTTCCTTAATAATCATACAATCATAACATTTATGCTCCCACTATCATGATGATTATTATAAAACATAACACTTATGCTCCCACTAGCTTCGACATGTATTCATAAACATCTTGACTTTCAAAAATCAATACTTATTGAATTTTTTAAGTTCATGTTTCTAATACTTAATGCTTTGATAATCTTTTATCAAGGCTTTTTGAACTTATACACCTTTGCCTTCGATAGTTCATATGTGTTTCTAAACACTTAAGACTAATTGCCAAACCTCACAATTCAAATTATGGAAAGGGATACCGTAACCATAATTGAATTCGAGAATGCAATTTTACAATCACTATCTTCTTAAAATCTTTCTTAGTGAAAGCATTTCCTCACAATCATTTTCATGAAGGACGAAATCTTATGACACTTAGATTTAAACGGTGTATGTATTCCTATCCATGTGAATTTGTCAAAACCACGGTTTACGACAAATTCAAACTCGTATGGACCGAACTTTCTTAATCTTGATTTCTTGCCTTATGGTAGCACAGGTGCCCACCATGTCTTCCAAGTAGTTAAGCAACTCACCTTTTCCTATCAATGTACTTTCTATTGATCAAGGTCCTTGCCTCTTATGCATTCAAATGAGAATTCATAGGACTCATATGCACAATTAACTCAATTGGAATGGCATAGAAAACAAAATAGTGTCAACACGATAGGTTGTAAACCTCAAATCGTGTGCTAGTGATGATCGATAAGGTTTATTTGATTTGTTCTTGAAACTTTTCAAGATCATTAAGACTCCCACTGACTCCTTGACATATAAGATTCCTTGACAATCAAATATTCAAGAGTTAGTGTAGTTTTTATCAAAACACTTCATAAAGTGGTCTTAGTTGGTCTTTGTCTCATCCAAGACATCACAACTTTCCACATTTGATGAATGTTATAAACCTTCTTAATACTTTTTCACTCAATGTTACAATCTTAACTTTAAGACTTATTTTGGAACGAAGTATGATTGACTTATTGATTTAACCATTTCTTCAATTCTTGATTCCTCTTCTTAGACATACAATTGTACTAAGACTCACTTAGAGGATCAATTGAGATATGGTTCTTAATCATTAAGACCTATCATAAAGCATAAAAGGTACTCTCCCTTCTTCTTAGAATAGAGAAACTTTTATCTTTCTGCCTACTTGATTCTTCTTATTCGTTCTGCTATTGATTTAAACATTTTCAATTAATTCAAAATTACACTTAATCTTATAAGCATAATCATATTTACTAAACCTTTAGTAAATCATGACGAATGTCTTTGTTACTCTTATGGTGGACTTGATCAACACGCAATTTGTGTATTCGATCTCCAAGTCCTTCACTTGACACTTTGTCAATGAATTAGTCTAATTTCCAAATATGAAATTTCTCATTCATCGTGCAACCAAGATGCATGATTCCAAGTTTCTGTCCAATTAAAACTTGGGTGATGAGAAACTCTCCCTATTTGGTAAATTCTCGACTTTCCATAAATAACATAATAAGAACCAAATTCATTATTGCTAATAATAGAAACATTTTAACATCAATTTTTCATACACGCCATTGTAAGGATAAATAAATAAAATTTAAAATCAAAATTTATTTTATTGCGGAAAAATTTGTCCTTACAATGCAACTCATTGAAAAACTTATGCTAATACATCTTTCTTAGCAATCTAATTCTAACTCTAAGTAGTAGCTCAAGAATCTAATCTTCGAGAAATGCGATCGAAATCCATTCCTTCACGGTTAGATTTTGCTCACTTCTTCCCTTAAGCTTCCTTTCTTTTCTTCGATCCTACAAAACATCAATTGTAATCTTATCATATTATGTATTAAGAATCTAGAATAGAAGCTTAAAAGAGTTAGTTAATGGATTTTACCTATCTTAGAGCCATACGTTTTGACTCTCCAATCTCTTAGATCTCTTAGGTAAATAGGGCAGCTTCGTCTCCAATTCCCCTTCTCTTGGCAATAAAAGCAAATCGACTCTTTTGGAACAGGACATGGAACTACTTCAGACATCGTCTTTCTCCTATGATCAATCTTTTCAATCATAGCATGTATTTCGTTGCCATTGTCTATATCCATAGAGGTCTCGAAGGTAGATTCACCATTCAACTTTGCTTTTCTATTGCGCCAAATCATTGCTGATTCAGCAACAATAAGCATATAGGTGAGATCTATAAGGGTCACGTCGTAGTTCATCATATAGTACTCTCTTACGAACTCACTATATGAGTTGGGAAGTGACTGAAGAACCCAATCAACAGCCATTTCCTCACAGACAACGGATCCCAACATTCTTAACCTATCAATGTGTGACTTCATCCCTAGGATGTGTGCACACACAGACTTTCCTTCTTTATGTTTACTTGCCAAAAAGGCTTGAGTGAGCTTGAACTTTTCAAGCCTTTGATCTTGTGGGTTAGGGAGAATAATTGGAGGAGGTGGAGGAAGTGAATCATGATTTCTTGTTCCTTGATCGAATCGTGGAATATCATCTTCATGTGGAATGCTTGTTCCACGGGATTTGAGAAGACCATAGTTGTCGAACTTTGACATCTACAAAACGGGAGAAAACAAATTCAAGTTAGTTGATAGATTGAGTCCTTAGTAAATCACCCAAATGAAATACTAAGGCTAGGACCCAACACAATATTCTACAACTCGGGAGAAGGATGCCGTAACCCTAATTGCAGAACATTTGAAGGTAAGTGAATGACGATTCACTAATTTCCACCACGAAAAACGAAAAAGAAATTTAAGTTTTAAATCTATGAAAACTCCTAGATCCTTTTAGATTCATTGAACTTTCAATGACATGTTTAAATCTCAATATGCCCCTCTCGTTTGTGACTGGGATGCCGAGGATCACAAAGTGGGTGTGAATAACCATGCAAACTTACATGGTGCCCTCACATGTTACAGTCACCTATTCGATGTGCCGGTAAACCACACACGCTCCACCGAACTATGACAAACATTGAGTCACCCTTTGCTACCTTTGCTTAGAACCAATTAGTGTGCTGGTAAACCACACACGCTACACTAACATCTTCGCAAGGGCACAAAGTGTAATTTCATTGAATTGCATCAATTCAATTTTGCCTAAGTAACTAAGATTGGGAATTTTATGAAAACATTTAGTTACTTTTATAATTTATTATACTTATAATGGAAGGTTTCGTCCTATCCTACCCGTTCGTCTAACGACCCTCCACTAGTCAAGAGTGCGGTGGGTAAGAGTGGATACCCATTCAATCGCCATTTTATAGGCAATTTCCTTAAACACCCCTTATAGACTAGCTTCGTGAATGAGGCCTACTAACGGTAAGACTGACTTTTACTCATACATATATATAATGTTAGACTTTTAATGTTATATATAGTATAGGGTGTATTTTATACTTTCAAAATACTAGGTGGTCTAATTTAACAATTATACTTTTAATTCAATTAAATTGTAAACCTAAAATTTTATGGATTTATTAAACTTCTTTTAATTATACACCTTAATTAATTAACAAAACCATAAGGGTGTGATTTGAACTTTTTCAAAACTATACTAGAGTTTTAGAATTTAACATTCCTATTTAAACTTTTAATCGACTTTTAAATTCCAAAACTTGAGGGCAAGTTTTGAAACCTTTTTTCAAAACATTAGGGTTTCAACTATTTAAATTTCAAAACTACAAAACTATTGGGTTCAAATTTAAACTATAAAACCTAAAGGGAAAAATATGAAACTTTTCATAACAACAAGGATCAAATAACAAATAATCTAAACTAACATTTAATTACATAATTATCCATATTTGATTTGTTTAATGATTTCTTGCAAAACAATTTATCAATTTACTCAAAATAATTAATCAATTATCTTATAAGGAAACAATTATCTTATTAATTAATAAATATCTTCAATTAGATCAAAAATATAGTCAAATATATCATATAATCGGATTAATATTGATCTAACATGATAAGGTAACTATCCCAATGCAAAAACAGCAACAAATCCCGAGATAAGCTCTATCTGACGAGTTGACTCGTCGAGTCAAGCCTGGACTCGTCGAGTCACCTTGGACTCGGCGAGTTCAGCTATGGACTCGGCGAGTCCAGCCTCCAAAACACCAAAAACTGAATTTTTTAGATATACAATGCATTAATACAATTGAAACCAGGCTAGGCTCTGATACCACTGATGGGTTTTGATCATAAGACATCCTATGTGCTCATACAAACCCTAATGCTTGGATCTAGGTTTCTCTATTGTACATGCTTTGAATCCAAGACTATAAACCCTAATTCTAGCATATGGAAATCAATATTAACATATAAATGGGTTTAAGAACATACCTTGATTGTTATATAACAATAACAATCCTAATCCTCCTTGAATTGACTTTGGACGGCTTAGAGTCACAAGTGTCACTCCTCTAATGGCTTACAAACACCAAGAGCAAATGGAGAAGGTATAAAGAGAGAGGAGAGGTATTGAATTCATTCCTAAGAAGCCTTAGGGAAGGTCTGGCCGAATTCATGAGTCAAGGGGTGTTTATATAGGTGTAGAGATAGGGTTTCAGTCATTATCCTTATCTAGTTGCTTGCTTTCCAAGCAACCCATAAGATAATCCTTGAATCCTTATCATAGTCGAATTCTAAGGCCTTATCACCTTAAATTCATCCAACCCATTAATAAGATAATCCCTACCTTATTTTGTAACCATCACATAATTACAATTCAGCCCCTCTAGTTTAATTAATTACACTTGATCACAAAATTAATTCTTAATTAGTTATTGACCAATATTAATTAAACAAATATGATTTCTCCTTTAATATATTATTCTTATAACATATTAATAAATCATAATAACCTTTCTCTCTTTATTTATTTCTCCAATCAAGTTGCTTTGGTGAAGGCAACCCAAAAGGACCATGCACCATCGGATCAAGTACATACCAAAATAGTTATGGACTTAGACACTAATCCAACACCGTCTTCGTCCTAAACCTCTCGTCCGGAATGCCTTCTATGGAGCCAAGAGGAAGCACATTTTCGGAACCATCCCCTTTACTTCGGAAACTCTGAGGATGACTCAGGAAGTGAGAAGCTCCGGAATAGGCTTCCTATCCGGACAATTTCGCTGGAGCCCGGAAGAATTCGCGTCGCACCACTCCGGAAGGGTCAGCCACCTTCACACCTCGGACCGAACTTCGCCTGCTGACTCCGGAATTGAAGAAAGCACTTTGGAAATTCGAGATTTGCTTCAGAATTTCACTATTAGCCTCATAAATTCACTCCTTTTGATTCGGAAATTAGATTATGACTTCGAAATCCTCCGTCAGCAATCCGGAATTTCCCTCAGACCTTCGGACCCTCGTAGGAACATATTTCCGTTTCAGATTTTCATCATTTTCGGACGTTTTTATCATTTTAAGGCATTTTGGCTTCGGGAATACCTCCAAACTCATATTTTTCCTATCCTAGACCCCTTAAACCACTAATTTATTCCAAAGTTAATTACTTTAAACATATTTATATAAAATAATACCTAAGATTTTAAAGAGATTTTCAGAGGATAAAGGGGTTTGACTTTATGATGTGATGCTAAACCCTCCATTTTTCCCATGCAAATCCCAGTTAAACACACATTACCCTTAGAAACTAAGCTTTACCCACCAGTTTTCCATGCAAATGTCAAGTCACTCCTTATCCCTCCCCTTTAGAATACGTGAATCTCCTTCCCCTATATTTCACTTCTCACTTCCTCCTCCACTAAACTCCTAAGAATTCTCTCTAACTCCTTCAAGACTCAAGCTTCATTCCTTCAAGGAAAATTTTCAGAATTTTTGTAAGTGTTCATCCTCTTTTACTAGTGATTCTTCATATTATTTCTTAGATTTCATTATATTTACACACAAAAATTATTCTTTGAATACTCTAGAGATTTAAGAATCTCCAAAGTCTTGGAGTTGGAAACTTCCTCACCACTCTTCAAATCCACCCAGCAAACAAACCAAGGTGAGCTTCATACCCCACCTTTTTCAATATTTTATTGTTTTTGGGGGAGAATACAAGTCAAACCTTGTGTAAAATTCTTGGATAGTTGCATGTATTTGTATGCTTAGTATGTGTGTTGAGATGTTATTATATTATAACAAATTTTTCATGAACGTGAGTTCATAGATTTTATGTAAATCTTAGAAACATTTACTAAAATACCATATAGAGAATACTTTATGTACAAGAAGAGCCTCCCAAGGTTTTGAATGTATACATTCATACCCCCCCCCCCCCATAATTTATATCTCTCTAACTAAAGATAAAAGGAGTTGAAATAGACTTATAACTTTACACAACTGCTAGGATCTTCAAAGTTTTGAACTTTATGCCCCACAAATGATTGTTTTGCAAACTATTAGATGGTATTTCATAAATATTTGATATTAATATTTACGGCAATAAAATACACAAATAGAGTCCTTAGGACAGAAAAGTTTGTATGTCATAAAGCTGCTGTCATAATTCACAAAAGTCATAGTTTTACACAAGGCATATTTGATATCAAACTGGATTAATTCCAATAAACGAGACGAACGAAACGAAATATCTAGACACAATTACAACTATTATTATTATTTATTTAGTAAATAAAGATTTTCACGATTTGCTCAAAGATCGGTAAGAATTCTAGTCAGACAAAATCTTCACAGTACATATATCAATACAATATTGTACACTTTAAGTCCTGTAAGAGTTATAACTATAATCTCCTGGAGGGAGAGTGGGAATTTGTGTATAGATCTATACGGGGTTCACACCCCGCACCTTTACTGTTCGCTACAGCTAGGCCGGCCAGCCTAGGGTGACAAATAATTTGAACAAAATCGACGCCTGAAAAACGTCATAACAGACACACCGTCATATTAGTATGGTTATAACGACTCACTAGAATATATCAGAAACGTATTTATACGGATTTCATCTTCGGTTAAAAATCAACTATTTTTTACTATCTTAACGTGACTTCTCCTCATAAGTGTTATGTTTTTACCAAAACTACTATTTTACTCATCAGAAAATATAGGATTTTCTGGGGAAACGATTTGTACAATTTTGAAAACGATGATTTAGGACACACATGCAACTATTCCCGATTTGAAACAAGAGTTACAACTATTCGATAAGAAAATATTGGATTTTCTGGATTTCTAAACTATCATCAATGTTTTTATATGCAAATGCTTATGAACTCACCAACATATTATAATTGAAAGAGATGAAAATATGATGCTATAATGAAAATTTGTCCCCATCGTCAACATCTATATCCATCACTAAAATTATGTTGTATAAATTGATGTTGAGTTTCAATGATTTGTTTTTGGTTTGGTAGATAAACCTCTTAAATTTTTGTGTTAAGTCAATCATAGAAGTTCCTAAAGATGAGGGACCGAAAATTTTTGTTTTTTGACTTAAATATGAGACATGTGCATTTATTTCTAGACATGGGGCCTAACCTTATAGAACATGTATTCTTACCCTATATGACAATGGGTATTGGTTTGTTGGTTTTTTTTCTAGGATGGAAAGTGGGTATTTGGTAAGTATTGCAAATGATAGTTGCAATGGATATCAAACATATGTCTTCTCATCCTTCATCACAGAAACTATGGGGTTTGCATGGTCTTGAAGAAGCCCAACAACCAAGATACTTCAAGATGTTTAAAAATAAAAAAGGATTAGCACATTCGTAAAACTTAACACATGTTCGTTTCAAGGTTAATCAAATAGTGAAACCTTAATAATGTATCTATAGCAATAAAAAAATAGGAATACTTTTGTTGGAATTTTTTACTAAAAATATTCATATTTTACTAACTTTGGACATATATAAATATGTACATATGTTGTATATATAATTAACTCTAAGTGGGGTTCTGTTCTCCTCCGTGAGAACTACGAAACAATATACTATCTGTCCAAAATGGAGTATATGTGAATGAGAATAAATTTAGCAAAATAGATGAATACGGGAATGAGTCCCACATTGGTAGTAAGACCGAACTCAACAAGGCTTATAAGGTTGAATGCACGAAAGGCTTACAAGCTTGTGTCTATGTTTTTACTACAAGTCCTACCCGCACGCAGAGGGGGTGAAGATCTTGGATTTCGTAGACCAAAAACACCGAAATTTTGCATGGGCACGACCTGCAGATAGGAATGTAGCTCCGAAAACTTAGGCTCGCGCTACCCTCGTTTTTGCTAGATTTGACAGTTTTGGTCCTTATTTTGAATTCTATAATGGATGCATTAGTTATGTAATTAATGACATTTATTGGTATTTAATGCTCAATCAATTCCTTAATATCGAATTGATTTGTTTCCATTACATATTCAACTATAAAAGGGGACATCTACCATCTCATTGAACACTGCGAATGAAAATACTCTTTCTCTTCCTCCTTCTCTGTACACCTGCTTCTGGCGATTCTTTCAGGCAATGAAAATATCCGGCAGTACACACATTGTTAAGGTTGTTGTACCCTTGCAATAAACGGCAAATCTATTTAAGGATATCGATTCCAGATCGAACCCCAGCCACCACATTTACTACTAATCTTTTTCTTACATGAATATTTCAAGAAGAAAACAAAGTCCTTACATTGACAACATTAATGATAGTAAAATTCATGACATGAGAGACATCAGGAGCCATCAATAACCTCATATTAAAGACATATACAACTGGCTACAAATAGTTTCATACAGAATGTCATCACTTGAGATAATAGGATCATTGATAAGCCATAAAATGTAAACATTGTGTAATAAGCTAAATTAATAATTTAAATTAGATTAAAACTTGAACGTATTGGTCCAAAAATATTCTTAGATTTTTATTAATAAATATCTAGTATATAAGATATAAATACTAAACTACAATTAGAATAATAATTCCAATCTCTCAAACGATTAATACATTTGTAATCATTTACAACTGGCTACAAATAGTTTCATACACAATGTCATCACTTGAGATAATAGGATCATTGATAAGCCATAAAATGTAAACATTGTGTAATAAGCTAAATTAATAATTTAAATTAGATTAAAACTTGAACGTATTGGTCCAAAAATATTTTTAGATTTTTATTAATAAATATCTAGTATATAAGATATAAATACTAAACTACAATTAGAATAATAATTCCAATCTCTCAAACGATTAATACATTTGTAATCATTTATTTTCAATCTGTAAATTTTTATTTTTCTTTGGTTTTTTCTAATTTTACTACGTGACAATAAAATATATTATGGTATATATAGGAAGGTCGCCGTAGAAAATAAAATATATAAAATTTGAGATTACATTACAAAAAAATGTAGGCATGAAGCAAGCGGGCAAGCAGGAGGAATGGGTGGTGGCTTTTCTCATCTATTGAAACAGATGAAAACGAGAAACCATAAAATGTAAACATTGTGTAATAAGCTAAATTAATAATTTAAATTAGATTAAAACTTGAACGTATTGGTCCAAAAATATTTTTAGATTTTTATTAATAAATATCTAGTATATAAGATATAAATACTAAACTACAATTAGAATAATAATTCCAATCTCTCAAACGATTAATACATTTGTAATCATTTATTTTCAATCTGTAAATTTTTATTTTTCTTTGGTTTTTTCTAATTTTACTACGTGACAATAAAATATATCATGTTTTATATAGGAAGGTCGCCGTAGAAAATAAAATATATAAAATTTGAGATTACATTACAAAAAAATGTAGGCATGAAGCAAGCGGGCAAGTAGGAGGAATGGGTGGTGGCTTTTCTCATCTATTGAAACAGATGGAAACGAGAAACCAAGGAAAAAAAATGGAAACCTCCCATTTAAAGGGATGACCAAGATGTTTACCAAGAGAGCTCTTTTATCTCCTGAGTTTGCTGCTTCAGATCAAGTTTAGATGACCTGGTACTTGAGTATGCTCAAGACAGATATCCACAAATTATGTCCACTCATCGATATGGTTCACTCATTTAGTTACAGTAGGCGACGAGGAGGAAAGAGATTGAGGTGGAGCTTTAGTAAAGGGAGCAGAGGTAGACCCTATGCAGTCGTTGCCTACGGCAAATCGGTTCAAGCCCGCTGATTCGAGGTTTGGAAGATAGAGGGGCCGCACTTGTGGGGAGTACGGCAAGGTTTATGAGGGTTCTTGTCGATCATCTGCTGGATGCCACAAATATGCCAAGGATTGGCACTTTGTGAGGGATTGTTTCCTGCCAGCCCCAGTACTAATGTAACATCCTATTTCAGATCCTCCATGAATAGGATTCGTAGGCTGCAACCCAAGTATGAGGAAGTATCGAGGCTACAACGAGTTGCTAGAAGCATAGGGCTTCTTGCCACCTCTTCATGGATATGAGGTTTATTGGAAACAAAGTTATGTCGAGGAATCTATGGAAGTTTGAAGTTTTGTCAAGAGAGGTCCCTTATTTGAGAAAGGTGGCAGCTGAGTATGCTGGGCGTACGTATGAGTACGCTTAGCGTACTCATGTGTATGACTTTTAAGTAGAGCCACCAAGTACGATGGACGTACTAGGCATAGAGTGAAAACCCTAAATGAGGGGTGTCCCTATATAAAGAATAAGATGGCCTCATTCCTAGCCACCATCCTCAGACAATCAACCCTCTCAAACCCTAATCCTCGTTCTTGAGCTTGTGTGTGTCCATTTGAGTGCATTTAAGTGATATTGTGTGTTCTTGAAGTGAAGAGGAGCTTTGAAGAAGAAGGAGTGGGAGTCCATGCTATAGATCCGAGTATGTATGTGCTGGAAGCTTTATTTGGTGGTATAAAGCTCAAAGCTTTCTCACTCATTTGTTTTTTACAACACATTACACTATTTTAGGGTTTTGGTCCCAAAGTTGCATGCTTTATGAGAAAATGAGCTCCAGAGATTATGAGTAGCTCCTTTAAGTGTCTTTAGGAGTATAGTGTCATCAAAATCTAGACTTGGACGTTGGAATCAACCCATGCATGAGATATGAGCATTTTAAGATAAGAGAATGAGAGTTTTGGGTGGTTGTGGCTTTATCAGCCATGAAAGGCTTAAAGTCATAGACTTTATGGAGTAAGAGCCTCTAGGGGGTCCAGATCTGTGATATGAGCTAAGGTCTGAACAATTTAAGACCTAGAAAGTGAGAAAAGCCATTCTAGAAGTACTCCGAGTGTAATCCTAGTACGCCTCGCATACTGGGTTGGTGTCCACGATTAGATTTTGTACATGATGGTGTACGTTGAGCGTACCAAGGGTGGTACGCCTCACGTAACCTCACTGTTGGATTTTTGGGCTAAATCTTATAATGGGCCTTAAGGGTTGGGCCTGCATATTTGGGCTTGTGTACTAGAGATTTTGAGCAGATAAATATTATGCCCTGCGCCCATATGTTGGGCATGTCACCTGGACTTGAGAGTTGGGCCTCGGGAGATCCCATTCATTATTGGGCCTTGGTGGGCCCAATGAGTTTTAGGTTGTTATTGGGCTAGTTAGTGAACTACCTTTAGATCTAAAGAGTAATGATTTGGATATAGATCTTAATTGAGTAATTGTGGATTTTGTCCGGTGTTAGAGGCCGGTGCAGCAGCAACATCTATAGGAGTTGTTCACCATCCGATTTGAGTCTTCCCACGATACTTTATGTAACGCCTGTAGATCAGGGCTAGTCAATTTAGAGACGATAAGCGTCAAAAATGACTTTTTGATAAAAGATTATTTAGAATGAATAATCTTAACTAAGTTGTAGTATATGTTACAAGGATTCCGTACAAATAAAGAACGCCGAAATCCGAGTTATAACGAAGAAGTTATGACCTGTCGAAGTTTCGCGACAGATCGGCATGACACAGCGCGACGTAAAAAGTGAATTTACGTTATAGCGATATTTAGCCTTAGCAATCTAAATGAAAGTCGTAGAATACATTAAACCATGAGCGTGCATAAAAACAACGCCCAAATCTGACTTCGTATGAGGAAGTTATGATTTTTCGAAGTTTCGACTTAGCGGTATGCTGCCCGAATACTCGATTTGAGACTGAGCGGTTTTTAGCCGAAACAATCTAAATGAGAATTGAAGATCTCATTAATTGTAGTAAAACGATAAAAAGATAGGTGAAAACGGACGTCGGATGAAGAAGTTATGATTTTATAATGGAGTTTTCCTGTCCCGGCCTACTAAAAATAAATAATAAAAATAAAGCCAAAATTAGCCAACGGAGTCTAAACGAAAGTTGTAGATCGTAGTCTCACCTATGCGTGGATATAAAGAACGTCGAAAATGGAGTTCGTATGAGGAAGATATGAATTTTTGCATTTTATTAAATATTTTCGATATTTTATTTATATATATATTGGCCGATATTATCCGAAAGGGGGGAGTCAGCGATCCTATCCAGGTTACGCCCCGCGTAACTAGGATTTACGCCCTGCGTAAATCGACCTTCCAGCCCCTATAAAAGGGTGTCGAGGGCAGCCGAGTAGTTTGCTCATTTCTTCCCTTTTTCTCGCGTTTTAGCATCGTTTTTCGTGCAAGAATTATCCCGAAGCCCCGGTATCATTCCCGAGCCCCGAAGCAAGTCCCGAGGCCCCGAAGATCCCGAGAAGTGAAATTCTCAAGCCGAAGCTCTGCCCGCGAGGAGCCTGGTTTTTGTGAAGATCTTCCAGATCTACCGAAGAATACTACTTCTACAAGCTGTAGTGCTGTCCGATTATCTTTTGATCATGTGAGTGTGTAGTTACTTTCTTCTAACGCATAATTATGAAGTATTTTATACAAAATACGTGTTATGTGTATAATATAAAGTTGTTTATATGTATGAGTGTGTGGTTACTCTCTTCTAAACACATAAATATAAAGTATTAACTATGAAATACGTGTTATGTGTTATATATTAATTGTCTATATGAGATGGGTTTGGAATTGATGTTTTTATATGGGTGTTAAATGATTTAAACTATATATGTAATTTATATCTACAAATATGTTGGGTAGAACATGGGTAGATGAAATAGTTGATGTGTTTTGAAAGAATTTGATAAGAGAAAGGTGAGGATATAATGGTGGTGATAATTAGGTGATGATAGATAGGTGATGAATTACGAGTCCACGTAATGTTGTGGCTATGTATTCATACGATGATAGTCTATCCCTTATTATGAATTACGAGTACAGGCGATGTTGTGGCTGCGTACTCATGCGATGATAGTCTAACCCTTATTATGATTTACGAGTCCAAGCGATGTTGTGGCTGTGTAATCATGCGACGATACCCTAACCCTTACTAGTCACATATTGAGGGAGTGATCCCCGAATTAGTATTGTCTATATGATACCGGCGATGATCCTTAGGATAAGTTCTTAGGAACAGACATATAAGGAAATAAGATGTAAGGAGATGAGAGGTAAACATGATATAGGAGATGACCCTTAGGATAATATCTTTTGGGAAGATTAAACGAAGATAATGGGGATGGGTAATTGGGTTGATCGTTTGATAATGGAATATAATAAATGTATTATTGTGGGTTGAAAACCCTATACGCTCACCAGGCTCCCAAGCCTGACCCACTCAGTTTTCTTTGCATTACAGGTGATGGCACAAGAGTATAAGTTGGTGGACTTGACGAGAGATTTTGGATTATAGATCAGTAGTTATAAATAACTGTTGTAAGGTTTATTTTATATTGTTTATGGTTTTGGTATGTATCGAACATGACATCCCGAGGTTTTATTATTTAATGAAAATACATTCTCTTTGAGAAACGTTTTGATAAATTTTATCATATTTTATTTTGGGAACAAATTCCGCAACTCTTTTAATCAAAAGATTACTCTGATTTTATAAAACAAAACATAAACAAATCGGTCTTTTCTGGCCGTGAAATTGGGGATGTCACAGTTGGTATCAAAGCATTAGTTTAAGCGAACTAGGAATTTGTAGGAAATATCTAGACTTAAACTTAGAATGCTAAGTAATGATTGTGCGGAGTGTGTCTAAAATATGTTAGGTAGTACACCTAAATTGACAAAAGCACTAGTTTATTTTAGGAATGATGCCTAAGAATGCTTTTATGTGCTAAATGTTTTGTGTGATCGCTATATTGATGCTATTATTTGTTCGGATCTATGGTCTGTTGCCGACCGGATCTGGAAACCTTATATGTGTAGGATTCTAAGCGTACGACTACGATATTAGAACTAGCATGTAAACGTTTCGGTGTGATAAGGATGATTTGAATATCTATCGTGAATAAGGATCTAATTTCACCTTATTCGGTGTATAGATCAAAACGACAAGAACCAGGAGTGGAGCTGGAAACGTGAACGAAAACAGGAATCAACCACCTGTGGTTGAGCGAGTGGCTGTGGTAGCAGCAACACCTGAACCAATCACAATGGCTGGAGTGCGAACCATGATTCAAGCCATGATGGATGAACAAAAGGAGGAAATGAGACAATTGTTGCTGAACAACAGGAGTGAACCCTCAATACCAGTTGAACAGCCTGTGCTGAATGAGGGGCAGTCAGAGGAAAGGAACTATAGTGGGACCATTGGTCAAGCCAACCCACTAATAGTTCGCCGAAACAATCAGGATGGAGACAATGATGGACGTGGATGCAAGTACAAGGATTTCATGGCATCCAAACCACCATGTCTTTCTGGGAGCCCGACACCGGTGCAAGTCATGGACTGGATCTCCGAGATGGAGACAATGTTTGAAAGTTGCGAGTGTAGCATCAGACTAAAGACTGCTCTTTCAATCCCTCTGTTAAAATATGGAGTATTGAGCTGGTGGAAGTTACTGGCCGGTTCAATGCCCAAGGGGGAAGCTAGCAAGATGTCTTGGGAAGAGTTCGTAGAGCAAATGAAAATGCAATACTGCTCTGAGAAGGATCTTCTGGAAATCAACAATGAGTTCCAAAATTTAAAGAAGGGAAAATTGAGCGTCACTAAATATGCTACAAGCTTTATGGAGAAGATGAAGCTTATTCCATACCTAATTCCAACTGAACTTTCCAAGGTCAACAAGTTTGCCAATGAATTACCAGCGGACTTTGGTCTGATAGTCAAGCAAGCAACCACTCTGAAAGCCACCATCTGGGCAGCCAAGAATGTGGAGACCCAAATAAGGGAAAAGGGTCTAGAGAAAGTTAAAGTTGGAGGGAAAAGGAAACACGAGGGATCTTCAATGATCGACAAAGAAACCAAAATCTTGAAATCTGGAGGAAAAGATGAAACCAAGTGGTGTGAAAAGTGCAAGAAGAAGCACTTCGGAAGATGCGATGGAGAAGTGACATGCTATAAGTGTGGTAGGACCGGTCACTATTCCAGAGATTGTACATTCGACAATAGGAAGTGTTACGAATGTGGAGATGGTGGTCATATTTCGAAGAATTGCCCAAAGAAGGACAAAGCTGCAAAGAAAAACGTACTGCCACAGCCAAGGGCATTCCACATGATCCTCGACGAAGCGAATCAAGGATGAGGATTTTATATCTAACGATCAAGTTATGAAGTAGCAGTGCGAATAGTAACTTATGATGTAGCCTATTAGAGGCATAGTATAGGGTGAACTTGAACTTTTGTGTAATAGTTTCAAGAATTAATATAAACCCTGGTTTTGTTATCAGCTGTTGTGTTGAATGATTATATGATTTATGTATGGTGACTTGGTTAACTGCGAGACAATACTTGGGACGAGTATGAGTAGGTGTGAATGGTAGTAGAGATCTATACTACCGGAAGCACAGGACTCGCACTTGGATCAGGGAAAGTCGCAAGGTTACCAAGAAGCTAGTGATTGATTCCATTTTATTCTGGTATGTCATTACCATTGTTTCGGTAATGACTAGTAAGATGGTTCTTGTTCCGACCCTAGTCGTCATGTTTAAATTTAAGTTCGACTATGAGGAGTATGTTACGTGGTCTAGAGGACCAAGTTAGATGTAACATCTGACATAAGTCAGAAGGTTGAAGTTAATGCGATTGATAGTGTCGCGCTCGTTGTTAAAAGAAGTTTGTAGGTAGAAATGCTACATGCTGAAATGTGATTATATCACATTAGAATATGAAGGAAGGTAAATTACATTTTGGAATTTAACTCTAAGAGACCTGAGTCTAAGCATTGCATCATTCGATGAGAGGTCAGTAGAGCACGACCCATCGGTTTGTTACAATAGATAAAGGAAAGTATTTATCCTGAGAAGAAGAAGGATTCCATAATAACGACTTATTTGGTAACTCGAGGGTTACGATTGAAAGTACAACATAGTACGATAAGCAGATGCAAGATTGGGCATCGTCTACGGTCAAGAAAGCCATAGAGTTAAATACTCTTTCGAGGAAACATAGAATTTGCGGTTATTACCTAGGAAGAAGAGATAGCATATGGAATCATTATACAAGCTCTATTTTCGTTGATGATTATGGGACATAATCATCCTAAAGGGGAGATAATTGTAATGCCAGTAGATCAGGGCTAGTCAATTAAGAGACGATAAGCGTCAAAAATAACTTTTTTATAAAAGATTATTTAGAATGAATAATCTTAACTAAGTTGTAGTATATGTTACAAGGATTCCGTACATATAAAGAACGCCGGAATCCGAGTTATAACGAAGAAGTTATGACCTGTTGAAGTTTCGCGACACAACCGGCACGACACAGCGCGACGTAAAAAGTGAATTTACGTTAGAGCGATATTTAGCCTTATCAATCTAAATAAAAGTCGTAGAATACGTTAAACCATGAGCGTGCATAAAAAGAACGCCCAAATATGACTTCGTATGAGGAAGTTATGATTTTTCGAAGTTTCGACTTAGCGGTATGCAGCCCGAATACTCGATTTGAGACTGAGCGGTTTTTAGCCGAAACAATCTAAATGAGAATTGAAGATCTCATTAATTGTAGTAAAAGGATAAAAAGATAGGCGAAAACGGACGTCGGATGAAGAAGTTATGATTTTATAACGGAGTTTTCCTATCCCGGCCTACTAAAAATAAATAATAAATATAAATTCAAAATTAGCCGACGGAGTTTAAACGAAAGTTATAGATCGTAGTCTCACCTATGCGTGGATATAAAGAACGTCGAAAACGGAGTTCGTATGAGGAAGATATGAATTTTTGAAGTTTATTAAATATTTTCGATATTTTATTTATATATATTAGCCGATATTATCCGAAGGGAGGGAGTCAATGATCCTATCCAGGTTACGCCCCGCGTAACTAGGATTTACGCCCTGCATAAATCGACCTTCCAGCCCCTATAAAAGGGTGTTGAGGGTAGCCGAGTAGTTTGCTCATTTCTTCCCTTTTCTCGCGTTTTTGCATCGTTTTTCGTGCAAGAATTATCCCGAAGCCCCGGTATCATTCCCGAGCCCCGAAGCAAGTCCCGAGGCCCCGAAGATCCCGAGAAGTGAAATTCTCGAGCCGAAGCTCTGCCCGCGAGGAGCCTGGTTTTTGTGAAGATCTTCCAGATCTACCGAAGAATACTACTTCTACAAGCCGTAGTGCTGTCCGATTATCTTTTGATCATGTGAGTGTGTAGTTACTTTCTTCTAATGCATAATTATGAAGTATTTTATACAAAATACGTGTTATGTGTATAATATAAAGTTGTTTATATGTATGAGTGTGTGGTTACTCTCTTCTAAACACATAAATATAAAGTATTAACTATGAAATACGTGTTATGTGTTATATATTAATTGTCTATATGAGATGGGCTTTGAATTGATGTTTTTATATGGGTGTTAAATGATTTAAACTATATATGTAATTTATATCTACAAATATGTTGGGTAGAACATGGGTAGATGAAATAGTTGATGTGTGTTGAAAGAATTTGATAAGAGAAAGGTGAGGATATAATGGTGGTGATAATTAGGTGATGATAGATAGGTGAAGAATTACGAGTCCAAGCAATGTTGTGGCTATGTATTCATGCGATGATAGTCTATCCCTTATTATGAATTACGAGTACAGGCGATGTTGTGGCTGCGTACTCATGCGATGATAGTCTAACCCTTATTATGATTTACGAGTCCAAGCGATGTTGTGGCTGTGTAATCATGCGATGATACCCTAACCCTTACTAGTCACATATTGAGGGAGTGATCCCCGAATTAGTATTGTCTATATGATACCGGCAATGATCCTTAGGATAAGTTCTTAGGAACAAACATATAAGGAAATAAGATGTAAGGAGATGAGAGGTAAACATGATATAGGAGATGACCCTTAGGATAATATCTTTTGGGAAGATTAAACGAAGATAATGGGGATGGGTAATTGGGTTGATCGTTTGATAATGGAATATAATAAATGTATTATTGTGGGTTGAAAACCCTATACGCTCACCAGGCTCCCAAGCCTGACCCACTCAGTTTTCTTTGCATTACAGGTGATGGCACAAGAGTATAAGTTGGTGGACTTGACGAGAGATTTTGGATTATAGATCAGTAGTTATAAATAACTGTTGTAAGGTTTATTTTATATTGTTTATGGTGTTGGTCTGTATCGAACATGACATCCCAAGGTTTTATTATTTAATGAAAATACATTCTCTTTGAGAAACGTTTTGATAAATTTTATCATATTTTATTTTGGGAACAAATTCCGTAACTCTTTTAATCAAAAGATTACTCTTTATAAAACAAAGCATAAACAAATCGGTCTTTTCTGGCCGTGAAATTGGGGATGTCACATTTTACCTAGAGTGGTAACCTTTGTATGAAGGGAGGGTCTTATGTGCTTATATTGAGTATTCCTGCATTATGTCTTTGTGATTTATGTTGTGTATTATTCCGAGCTTACTGAGTTAGGACCGGAGGGTCCACCCGAGTTTTGTGACCGGAGGGTCCCACTGCGAGACATTGATAGGAGGGCCTTATTTGATTATAGCCATGAGAGGCTAATGAGATATGTGTTGTATTTTGGGGAACTCACTAAGATTCATGGTTTTCGTGTTATGTGATATGTGTTTTAGGTTCTTCTCCGGATCGCTGGAAGGCACCGGTTTGATTGTACACACCATAGAAAGAGTTATGTTTCAATGATCCTGGATTATTAATCAAAAAATTACTGAGTTGCATTTTGTAAATTAAATAAATGAGATATGTGTGAAATGTGTTATGAGAATTATGTGATTTTAAAATAAAAATTTTGTTTGAAAATTTACGGTGTTTCAAGTTGGTATCAAAGCCTTGGTTTGAGGGATTCAGATGCACCCTCGGTTATGTCTGGACTCAAACTGAGGATTTGAGAATAGTTTTTAAAATAAATGAATTTTCTAAAACGAGCCAGAGTTTCTAAGAGAAAAACGAGAAGGAGCAGTGTGTACAATCAGCCAGAACCCGAACAGTGATTTTTTTAAATACCCTTACTTATTTGTGTTATGAGGTATTATTGAGATATTAGTGATGCATGCTAGAAGATAAGCCAGGTATTTCATATTTTAGGGCTAAAGTTGCCTCATTTGTGATGCCTCTAGAACTTTGAGTAGAGGAGTAATCTAGGAGAGATACTTAGATGAGCATTAGAGGAGGCTACTGAGGGAGTAGTTAGATACTCACGAGAGGTAGGGTTGCTTGAGTTTGGTGATACCTTTTGAGTGTGAGTAGAGCAAATGGAGTTATAACCTAGAGTGATTTTACGTGTTGGTGGAGATTATTCGATGCCCGAAGGGTGCTTGCTTTGTGCTTTATGGAACTCTTCATGATTGGAGTAAACTACTAAGTGAATATGACAATATTCAGGAGGTAGATGGCTGGCATCATAAGGAGTTCTTCAGCAGCTGATGGTAGAGAAATGTGAGAACCTAAGAAGAGCCTAGGGAGTGACTTTAGTCAGACGAGTACGCTGATAGAAGAGAGTTTTCGTTGGGTAGCGACTAGGTATATCAGGATTGGTAATCGAGAAGGTTGAGCAGCTACTTAGGAGATCTGGGACGATCTGTGTGGAAAGTATGGGTAGATGTGGCAGGTAGTATGGGCCTGTACTACTGAAAGCAGAGGACCCGTACTCAAAACAGGGAGAATTCCAGAGGTTCTAAGTAGCACATTGGGAGGTGATAACATGGTTCGAGTACCATGATTCGTAGTAGATTGAGAGGTGATCACATGGTTTGAGTACCATGATTCGTGGCGGTTAGTACTTCTGGTTTTACCAGTTACCTGAGTGGGGGATAACTGGGTATTCTATGGAGAATATCAACGATCCGTTCAAATGCGGATAGAGGACTGGTCATGGAGATCTATGGTGCGGACACATGAGACTTGGGTTATTGGTGGATGAGGCGAGGTGAAAGGCGAGATGATGTATGTGTATCTGCTTAAGAAATGATGAGGGAATCCATGGCAGGTGGCCATTGGTCAGAGAATTTATTATGGCCATGGATTTATTGGGTTAGCAAATGTTATGTTCGAGGCGGTTGGGTCGCTGAGTTTAGGGTGCAATACTGAGATTTGTCGGTATAGGTATAGATTGTGATCTATACTCTAGGAGGTGCAACAATTTATTTATTAACCAATTTCAGATTCAGTATGAGTAGTTTCGTATGGGTACTGATCAGTAGAGGATGGAGCTTTGGATTTTCGTCAACGTGTTTTCAATCATTGACGATTCTTCCGTGTTTCAATTAGGGAGATGGGAATATTTCGAGGTTTCGAGTTACGTGAGTGGAAGATCAGTGGTTGAGGCGAGACATAATGAGATACTGTGATGATGTACCGAGGTACTCGACTATGATATCCTAATTTTCGGTCATGTTGAGACTCGAGTTGTGAGATGGCGAGTGGAGTATCGGGTGACTTTTGTTCCAGTGGAAACCCATTAGTTATTTGTCATTGGAGTTGGATTGTATAAGGGTGTATCTGTGTTTAGAAGAGTGCCTTGCATATGAGACCTTACATCAGGAATTGTGATGCATAAGCTGGGTGGGTGTAAGCACCTATGTATGTTGAGGTGTGGAGCATGAGTTGATGAGCTTAGTGTATTGATGACTTGATGACGAGATTATGGGGTTGGATCCGAGTGGGAGTAATCGCTTGGGATTATCAGGAAAAACCCTGGAGTGAGACCATAGTGAGTCAGTGAGCGAGAGAGTGTTGTAAAACTAGGGGGAGCCGTAGCATCCATGAGTCAGTAGGAGAGGGTATCATGGTACTGCATGGAGCTGTAGTATTCGCTAGTCAGCGAGAGAGTGTCGTTCTACTGCGGGGAGCCGTAGTATTTGCCAGTTAGAAGGAGAGTGGTCTGATACTTCGGGGAGCTGTAGTACACACTAGTTAGTGAGAGGGTGTCGTAAGTCTGCTTGGAGCCGTAGCATCCATGAGTCAATCAAGGGGCGTCATTAGACTACGAGGGGAACCGTAGCACTCAGTAGTCGATAAGAGAGAATACTGTCCTGCGGGGAGCTGTAGTATTCACTAGTAAGAGTATGATGCATAGGAGTTTTTCGGCTTGGGTAGCCTTACCACTTGAGTCTTTGGGAAGCTAGTTGCCAGACCAAGGGAGAGACTGGGGTATCGATGTCAGTTGGGAATCGTTATATCCTGGGTTGTGTAGGGATTATTGTAATCGGAAGGAATTAGAGATATGGTGTGTGCATAAATTCGGTATGGGTTGAGTATTAGATTGGAAATGAGTGGTTCCAATTCTGTTGTTTAATCAGACTCTCGAGCCGAGTTTGGGGCAATCCGTGTATTGAGTATGCGAGAAGAGGTTCTAGATTCATAGATAGGTTTCATTTTGAGGGGTATTGATCTCCATCTGATGTCTTAGACCGGAGTGGCTTAGCTTCGTTGGTATGGGAAGAACCGCGAGACACATGGAACCAGTAGGTGGTAATGACATAGGTCGGAGGTGAGACAAATTCAGATGGGGTTGTAGTATTCGCTTGGGGTAAATCGAACTTCATGACTTGTGTGTCACCATGGGCCAAGATAGTTATTGTGAGAAAGAACTCGGTAAGTCATTTTATTGAGTGTGTAGTGGGTAACCTTTGGAGGTTCAACTATTGGGTCAGGAGTTGAGCTAGTGCTTCTTGTTGGAAGGGACATCTGAGAGGAATTGGGGCTTATGATTAAGGGTGTCATAGTATCATTCCGAGCTGGCTTGACCACTTTTTTGTGTCTTAGGATAGAGTTTTGAGGATCATTCCTTCAGAAGAGTTCTGATAGTTGTTCAGGCAGTGGGTCCTTAGTGAGATATGACCTTTCCATCCTTTTGAGTTACGATCGGGATCGATTAGAGAATCAGAATTAGTAGGGTGTTCCTAGAGTCTGTTATTCGATGAGCGATTAACATGATGATATTTTGCGAGGCTGGTCTAGCAGGGAGACAGACCACTAGAATTTTCAAGTTTTGGAGAGATAGATCGAGTATCGTAGCGGCAGAAGGGGTTGTCTTTCTTCGGGGTCGGGAGTTCTTGTAGGGTAAAGGTGTCTTTGGAAGAGTTTTTTTTCATGATATAAGGTCCTTTTGGTGGTGTTTCTCGGGTTATTGGGTTCAATCTATCTATTGAAGAGGAGCAATTTCAAGGGTGAAATCTAATTCAAGTGGGGGGAATTGTAACAGGTATGATGAAGCCTCAGGGCTGCAACAAGTTGCTGGAAGGGTAGGGCTTCTTATCACCTTTCCATGGATATGAGGTTTATTAGAAATTGAGTTATATCGAAGAATCTATGGAAGTTAGAAGTTTTGTAAAGATAGGTCCCTTATTTGAGAAAGGTTGCAGCTGAGTACGCTAGGCGTACGTGTGAGTACGCTTAGCGTACTCATGTACGCGACTTTTAAGCAGAGCCACCTAGTACGCTGGACATACTAGGCACAGAGTGAAAACCCTAAATTAGGAGGTGTCCCTATATAAAGAAAAAAGATGGCCTCATTCCTGGCGACCATCCTCAAACAATCAACCCTTTTAAACCCTAATCCCCGTTCTTGAGCTTGTGTGTGTCCATTTGATAGCATTTAAGTGATATTGTGTGTTCTTGAAGTGAAGAAGGAGCTTTGAAGAAGAAGGAGTGGGAATCCATGATATAGATCTGAGTTATCTGTGTTGGAAGCCTCATTTGGAGGTATAAAGCTCAAAGCTTTTTCACTCTTTTGTTTTGTACGTCATGTTAGAGCATTTTAGGGTTTTAGTCCCAAAGTTGCATGCTTTATGAGAAAATGAGCTCGAGAGATTATGAGAAGCTCCTTTGAGTGTCTTTCGGATTATAGTGTCATAAAAATCAAGACTTGGACGTTTGAATCAACCCATGCATGAGATATGAGCATTTTGAGATAAGAGAAGGAGAGTTTTGGGTGCTTGTGGCTTTATCTGCCATGAAAGGCTTAAAGTCACAGACTTTATGGAGTAAGAGCCTCTAAGGGGTCCAAATCTGTGATATGAGCTAAGGTCTTAACGGTTTAAGACCTAGAAAGTGAGAAAAGCCATATTGGAAGTATGCCGAGCGTAATCCTAGTACACCCTGTGTACTGGGTTGGTGTCCCCGATTAGATTTTGTGCATGATGTTGTACGTTGAGCGTACCAAAGGAGGTATCCCCACGTAACCTCACTATGGGCTTTTTGTCCTAAATCTTATAATGGGCCTTAAGGGTTGGGTCTGGATCTTTAGGCTTGTCTACTAGACTCTTCGAGCAGAGAAATATTATGCCTGGGGCCCTTGTGTTGAACTTGTCACCTGGACTTCAGAGTTGGGCCTCAGGAGAGCCATTCATTATTGGGCCGTGGTGGGTTCAATGAGTTTTAGGTTGTTATTGGGCTAGTTAGTGAACTACCTTTACACATAAACTGTCACACCCCAAAACCTAAACGACAGAAACATTCTGGGGCGGTGGACGTCATGTACAATATCCCAACAAAGCATAATAGTAAACAAGTAACAACATCATCCATTGCATTAATAATATAATTTAATACAAGTGTGTTCTGCATAGTTTATAAGACACCAAAAATATAAATCAAAATAAGAGATGAGTCTTGAACGTGCTCCATTTTCTCAAAACCTGGCATCGGTACCTATCTACTGATGACCTGAGAATACAAGTTATTTTCAAAGAGTTTATCAGCTTTAAAGCTGGTGAGTTCATATGCATTTTAGTGTCATTGTTTGTATGAAAATGTTTGTAAGTGTTTGAAGTATGAGTTTGTAAAACTTTGTAGGAAATGTTTGTATCTCCTAGAAAATCCTATATTTTCTACTAAAAGTAGCCTTCTACCAAGGCATCAAATGTTCTGTATGTTTGTTTCTTGTAAAAGTGTGTATTTCCCAAGTGTGACTATCATTAACAAAATATAGTTTTTACATTACCGTTTATGTGGAAAGATCATAATGTGAATGCAATAGGGAAATAAGAAAGTACTATAGTGTTGTGTTATAGTAACAAATGTGGTACTAACTACCTCAAGCCAATTGTTAATTAAGGTATAATGTGATATAATTGTAACCATACTTGATCGACTTAGTAAAACACGACGCTCGAAGACGTCAAAATGGTATGACATTCATCACCCGTAGACCTGCAGGTCCCATTGTAGCTAGCAACAGGGTGTAGGACAGTCAGCCCCGTATAGATCTATACACAAATTCACGCTCTCCTTACAGGAGACTCTGGTTACAAAACGAGACATAGTAGTGATGCCATGCCCCGAAGTAGTGACTCAAATTTATGTTGTAGTATTCTTGTATATGTATTGTATGTACTAGTGTAATGTATGTTCTCTCTATCTAGTATGTAGTGTGTTCTCTTAATTTCTCATCATAGTATGTTCGTTATGTTTCTTATAATAGTATGTTCTCTTAGTTTCTCATAATAGTATATTCTCTTAGTTTCTCATCATAGTATATTCGTTATGTTTCTCATAATAGTATATTCTCTTAGTTTCTCATCATAGTATATTCGTTATGTTTCTCATAATAGTATATTCTCTTAGTTTCTCATCATAGTATATTCGTTATGTTTCTCATAATAGTATGTATTGACTTATGTATGAACTGACTCTTTGTATGTTTCATTGTATTAGAAATAGTGAGTAGTGACTTCCTAAACTATACCAATTATAGTTTAACAATAGAGTTGCTTGTATAAATGAACCTGCTTGTACACCTTTGCTACCCAAAAGTATTGAGCTGAGATAAAAGCTTTTATGTCTATACATATATACATAATATATATATATATATATATATATATAACTAAGGACCAAACGACACTCGGACAAACAATATGGTACTCTAAGTCCACAACCAAACAAGGAACATGAAATAAAGTGAGTTATTAGTCCAAAGTCCTTCCAACCTTACTTATATAACTATATATGCAATAAAAATGGTTTTAATAATATATAAGTTTGAAAGAGTTACAATAAAAGGTTTTGCATATAAGAACAAGTTTGGTAAAGAGTTTAGTATGTAAAAGAGTTTGATAAACATGTTGAAGTAGTTTATTTGATAAAACAGTTAAAAATATATTAATTCCATTTGTTCGATAGTTATTAGTCACATGTGATTGATATAATAACTATAATGTTTCAACTTGTATTCCCGCCCCCCCCCCCCCATAAAAGCATTTAAAATCATTTAAAAGGTAGACTAAGGGGTA
This sequence comes from Lactuca serriola, assembly GCF_051521515.1. NCBI lineage: Eukaryota > Viridiplantae > Streptophyta > Magnoliopsida > Asterales > Asteraceae > Lactuca > Lactuca serriola. The sequence continues at coordinate 255,333,205 of NC_136415.1, read as the reverse complement.
TGAACTCACCTGTAGTGAGTGGCACGAATGAAAGATCGGTTTGCAGGATGCTAAGTGCCAAGTGAAGACTTGAGAACAATTGATCCAAAATAGCATATAATGACACATATATGTATCTAATTAGTGTTTACAACATCTAATCATGAAATGGAATAACCTTAGGGACTAGGAAACACTTGTAATGAAGTGTTAAACCACACAGGGTTGCATATAAGGGGTGTAGGGCCTCACATTGGAGTTTACGGCCAAATCGTATTACCCCCATGAGTTTACAGCCCATGGGTTTACGGCCCAATGAGTTTACGGTCGTAAACTCATGGTATTTTGTACCATTTTGTGTGTTACGGTCTTATAATCATGAAGGAAGTGATCTAGTCTCATGTCTAATCCTTAGGAAGGAGTTATGGTCCTTATGCACCAATAATTAGGGTTTACGGCAAAGGGAGATTGTCTTGGCTATAAACACCCTTTTGTTCTTGAATTCTTAATTTTTTTTTCTAGGTGTTTATCATGTGATTCAAGTATAAATCAAACTAAGGAAGGAGTACTTATGATATAGAAGCTTGATAGGGTGATTAAGGTCCAAAAACACTAGTGTGTGTTGTTGGTGTTCTTGGTGAAATGAAGAACACTTTAAGATCTATCAAAATGAAGTGATTTCATGGATGAAATCAATGATCCATACTAGATAAAGTATTGTATCAACAAATCAAAGAAAGAAACACTGACAATCTTGAAGATCTAATAGAAAAGTCGGATGGTACTTGAGAGAGAATGAGTTATTTGGCTTAAAATGGTAAAAGTGATAAAATTGACTAAGTGTCATATATATAACATAGAGTTTGCAGCCGTAAACTCCAATTCTTGGAGTTTTCCGGCTTGTGTACTGCACACTGAACTCTAGAATAAACTTCCTAACATCACCTCTTGAAGGTGCTAGGCTTAGAACACTAAAACAGAATCTAAAAAGTGTTAAATGATGGCTGAAACAAGTCTAAATTTGATTGAATTGATTGACTATAAAAGATAAAAATTTCGGGTTGTCACATCATTCCCCGTTAGAGAGAATTTCGTCTTGAAATTAGAGTTAAGCAATTAAGTTACAAATAACTAAGCGAAAAGTTGAGGATATTTCAATTTCATTTGATTCTCGTGCTCCCAAGTGAATTCAAGTCGTCACTTGGCGTTCCAGTGAACCTTCACAATCAGGATGCGGCTTTGCTTCATTTGCTTGACCTCTCGGTCCATGATCTCTACAAGTTCTTCCACGAAGTTGAAGCTCTCATTGATCTCGATCTCGTCGAGTAGGATTACAAGAGTCTCGTCGGATAGGCACTTTTTCAAGTTCAAGACGTGGAAAGTAGAATGTACGTTACTAAGTTCACGGGATAGGTTGAGTTCGTAAGCTACATGGCTGATTCTAGCGAGAATCTAGAAAAGCCCTATGTCTCTTGGATTTAGCTTTCCACGCTTTCCGAAGTGTATCAAGCCCTTCCTGGGTGATACTTTCAAAAGAACGCGATCTCCCACCTGGAATTCATAAGATTTCCTTCATTTGTCTGCGTAGCTTTTCTGTCGGTCTCTATAGGCTTTCAATCGTTCATGAATCTGAACGATCTTCTCTGTCATTTCGCGAATGATCTCTGGACCTGTGAGAGTGCTGTCAGGAACACGTACTTTAGCTAATTGTGTGTCACCCACCTCAGCCCATCACAGAGGGGATCTGCACTTTCAGCCATAGAGCGCTTCAAATGAAGCAGCCTTTATGTTCGTGTGATAACTATTGTTGTAGGAAAACTCGACAAGGGGTAAGTGAGTATCCCATGCCTTCCCAAAGTTGATCACACAGGCTTGCAACATATCTTCCAAAGTTTGTATAGTTCTCTCACTTTGTCCATCGGTTTGTGGATGGTAGGTTGTACTCATGTCCAGCCTCATTCCTAGGGAACTTTGTAGCGACTACCAGAACCTCGAAGTAAATCTACTATATCTATCGGAGATAATGGATATAGGAACACCATGCAGTCGTACAATCTCCCTAATGTATGTTCTTGTAAGTTTCTCCATCTTCTCTGTCTCTTTGATAGGCAGGAAGTGTGCGGACTTTGTTAACCTGTCAATGGTCACCCATATGGTATCGAGACCACCCGTTGTCTTGGGCAACTTGGTTATGAAATCCATGGTGATCTGCTCCAACTTCCATTTTGGTATTTCCAGTTGCTGTAGTAAACCTGAGGGTTTCTGGTATTCGACCTTGACCATGGTGCATGTAAGACATTTACTTACCAAGGTAGCAATCTCTTCTTTCATGTTAGGCCACCATTATAGCTTTTTAAGATCCAAATACATCTTATCTGAACCTGGGTGGATGTAATATCTAGTGTTCTGCGCTTCAGTCATGACCAAGTCTCTGAAGCCACCATGTTTTGGTGTCCAAATCCGGTCCATGAGATATAAGGCTCCGCCACCCTTGACTTCCAAATTCATATCCATCCCTCTTAGGGATTCACCCGCCACATTTTCGGGTTTAAAGGCTTCAAGTTGAGCCTCTTTGATTTGCATGGATAGGTGCGAATGGATAACCATGGTCAATGATTTGACTCTTCGTACAGAATATTGTTTCCGAATTAGGGCGTCGGCTACTACATTGGATTTACCCGGATGATAACGAATTTCGCATTCGTAATCACTGAGTAGCTCGACCCACCGTCGTTGTCTCATGTTGATCTCCTTCTAGTCAAATATGTGTTGTAAGCTTTTATGGTCCGTAAAGATAGTGTTTTTCTTACCATACAGATAGTGTCTCCACATCTTCAGAGCAAACACAACTGATCCTAGCGCAAGATCGTGTGTGGTGTAGTTTACCTCGTGCGTCTTCAACTGTATCGAGGCATAGGCGATGACCTTTCCTCGTTGCATCAGAACACAGCCGAGCCCTTGGTTGGATGCATCGCAATATAATATGAACTCTTCTATCCTTTCGGGGAGGGATAGTATTGGTGCGGTGCATAAGGATCGCTTCATTGTTTGAAATGCTTTTTCTTGCTTCTCTTTCCAGTCAAAGGCCACGCCCTTCTGGGTCAATGTTGTAATAGGTTTTGCAATACAAGAGAAGTTATGTATGAATCTGTGATAGTAGCCAGCTAGGCCTAGAAATTGATGAATTTTTGTAGGCGTCTTCGGTGCTGACCAGTTCTCAATGGCTTTAATTTTGGACGGGTCCCACTTGGATTCCTTCTTCGCTAACCAGGTGTCCTAAGAATTCGACTCTTCGGATCCAAAATTCACATTAAGAGAACTTTGCGTAGAGCTTCTCTGTTTATAGGGTTCCTAGGATTTGTCGCAAATGATCATTGTGCTCCTCCTTACTCCGAGAGTAGATAAGTATGTCATCGATGAAGATGATGGTGAACTAATTCAAGTAAGGACGACATACCCTATTCATTAAGTCCATGTATACTGTGGGCGCATTTGTCAATCCGAATGGCATCACTACAAACTCGTAGTTTCCGTAACGAGTTCTCTGTAGTCGATGCACATACGAAAGGATCCGTCTTTCTTCTTGACGAACATGACCAGTGCTCCTCAGGGTGAGAAGCTTGGTCTATTAAAGCCCTTGCTGAGCAGTTCATTAAGTTGACCAGATAGTTCCTTCATCTCTGCTAGTGCTAGACGATAGGGCGATTTGGCTACAGGGTTAGCTCCTGGGACTAAGTCGATTCAGAACTCGACTTGTCATTGCGGAGGTAATCCTAGTAGTTCTTCTGGAAAGGTGTTGGGAAAGTCGCATACTACTGGGATGTTCTTCAGGTCTTTCGTTTCTTAACTCGTATCGAAAACGTGTGCAAGGAATGCACGATATTCCTTACGTAAGTACTTCCGAGCTTGAATACTTGAGATGATATGAAGGCTCGCGTCGGGTTTGTCGCCATAGATAATAAGAGTTTCGCTAGACAGAAGATTAAGACGAACAGCCTTCTCGTAACACATGATGTCGGCACGATGAAGACTGAACCAATCCATGTCGATAATGACGTCGAAACTTTTAATTGAGACCGACATGATGCCGATTGGAAATGAACGGCTATCTAGACTTAGAGTACATCCTATGTATATACTGTTAGTGTTCTCAGTTTTTCCGTTAGACATTTCTACAGTAAACGGTTCTTTAAGTGCGCGTGGTCGTTGTTTAAGTAAGTGAGCAAATTTCTAATTCACGAAACTTCTCTCCATTCCACTATCAAACGGTATGCATGCATAAGAGTTTTCAAGGAGAAACGTACCAGTGACCACTGTAGGGTCGGCAATTGCTTCCTTGTGGCCTATGGCCACAACTCTTCCCACTCCACCGGTATTCCCTGCCTTCGGGCATTTCCTTTTGTAGTGGCCCACCTTGCCACATTTGTAGCAAGACTGGCCCACCCCAGCGTTGGGGACCTAGGTGATTGGCCTTGCCGGAGCTTTGCAGAAACGGGGAGTGTGCCCCTTCCAGTTGCAGTTAGAGCACTGCATTTTCCGGCAGTGTCCAATATGATGGAAGTTGCATTTGTTGCACTTCGTCAAGTTTCCAGCGTACTGCTTTACCGAAGCAGCAGTGGCATGTGCTATCGCAGCATGAACCGCCACGACCTGCTGCTTTTTGGCAGCTTTCTACCTTTTCTTGTCATCCTAGAACTTCCGCTTACTATCAACGGCTTTGGAGGGTTCTGAAATGGCTAGGGTTGGTGTTGTTTACGGGGTACGGACCCCATGGTCAATGAGTCATTGTGCCAATCGCTTGGCACTATAGAACGTAGTGGGGTTTGAAGCTAGTACATTCCCCTAAAATAGAGGCACTAGCCCCCAGATATACCTCTCCACCTTCTTTCCTTCAGGAGGGACCATTCGCGGACATAGCGCTACAAGATCGCCAAATCTAGCAGTGTAGGAGACTATGTCGGAGCCCTTCATGGTTAGGCTCCAGAGCTCCTGCTCCATCTTTTGAACTTCGCCCCTCGGGCAGTATTCTTCGATCATGAGCTCCTTAAGAGCTTCCTAGCCTATAGCATTTGCCACTATAAGAGATAGTGACTTGACATGACTATTCCACCATGTCAGAGCGCGTCTGCGAAGGTGCAGGTGGCAAATTTTACCTTGCTCCCTTCCGAACAGGAGCAGATCTCGAAAATCGACTCCGTCTTCTCGAACCATTACGAGAGGGCAATGATTCCGCTAGTCCCATTAAAGGACCTGGGCTTGCAGCTGGTGATGTCCTTATACGAGCACTCTCTAGAGCACACTGGAGCTTCGAAAATAGTGGGAGGCAAATAAGATTCACTCCCACTAGTACCGGTTGAGGTGAATTATTCTAAAGCTATCGTAACGGCCGCATTTACTATAGCTTGGATAGCCGCTGGATTATATTGCGGAGGAGGTGGTGGTGGTGTTGAAGTTACCGGAGGATCGCGTCTCATTGATCGGTGCGGAGGCATCTTTTAACTAAAAGTTTACAAAGATGATCTTGATAGTAAGAATCAATTGTAAGTAAAATGAGAGTGATCCATGGGCTAAATCGCCATAGTCCAAAAGTTGAATGAATGTATGATTGCAATAGAGACACAAGAGTAGAATAAGAGAACACGAGAGCAAAGATATTCCAACAGATTAGATAACTGCCAATATTACTGGTATTATTGATGTAACAAGTTTGAGAAAATGACCTAACAGTAGGTCTGACATCAAACCATAAGGGAAAATGTTGACAACTTATAAGTCTAGTTAAAGTACTTGGAACATAGGAATATTTTACAGAAGAGTGCTTCTTAGAGCACAGATGTGACAAGAGTCAATTTCGGGTCAAGTCAAAATCAAACAAAGTCAGCGAGTCAAACCGATCAACTCAATTAAACCTTGTATATTAGGGTTTACGTTATGTAATTACTATATAACTCACTATTTTAATGAGAAAATATCACTTGTAAAATTCGTGTTTTTAATTTTCCTTAGCCTTAGTGCTAATCAAGGAACCAAACCGATAAAACAATGTTGCATACTCATCTGGAGTGTGTAAGATCCTAAAACATGGCTTAATGGGGTTACGAAACTTGCATTGCGAAGCCGAGCACTCAAAAATGTCACAAAAGAAACCTCTCTCAATCATATTCACTCTATCTCTCCCAACTCTCTCCGTATGTGAAATCTCTCCAAGTATGTCAAATCTCTCCAAGAATGTCAAATCTCTCCCAAATCTCTCCAAGAATGTCAAATCTCTCCCAAATCTCTCTCCGTATGTGAAATCTCTCCAAGAATGTCAAATGTCTCCTAAATCTCTCCAAGAATGTCAAATCTCTCTCCGTATGTGAAATCTCTCCAAGTATGTTAAATCTCTCCCAAATCTCTCCAAGAATGTGGAATCTCTCCCAAATCTCTCTAAAATCATTCGGGGCATCCCGACCCTTAATTTAGTCAAAAACGCTCGAAAACGGAAGTTTACGCGAAAAACAACGTTAATGAGCTAAAACCCCTCTTAAGGAGCCGAAACCCCTCTTAGGGCCGAAAGTCCTCTTAGGGACCGAACCCTTTTGGACAGGACCCGAAGGCTGCTGAACCAAACCCGAAGGGTGCTCTAAGGCCCAAAGCTCGCACAAGGAACCGAGCCACCTTCGGTCCATTTCGCCTCTTACCCACTTTCGCTCCATTTTTGCTTCGTGACTCACCCGCGCCTTCAGTCCCAGCCTTTTAAGGACCGAACCTAGCCACCTTCGGCCCCCCTTGCGAGAAGCCTCGTAGAAAGAGCATTTCTTCCCGATTTTTGACTCCGACTTCGTTTTGGCTTCGTTTTTCATCATTATAACGCGGGATTTTCACCCAAAACTTTATTTTATCAATTAAAGCCTTATAGTTCATAAATTCCCACGTTTTTGGTGCAAATCTTATCCAAGAAATGAGTGGGTGAAGTATAAATGTTGAGTGTTGAGTTTTCTTTGTATTATGACACAAACAACCACGATACCCACTCCATGGCTAACCCATACTCCTCCTCACCATACCTTGTCACTTCATTGTACTTTTCCTCTCTCTCACAAGTTAATCCCACATTCTTAGAGCTGGACACTCATCCCCTCTCCTCATTCTCACTCACTTGCTCTCATCTCACAACAGATCAAACACCTCTTTGCTCTCTAACTCCCTCTCACAAAAACGAGATTTCCAAGGCATTTCCAGCTTTTCTCCTTCACTTGGTAAGTATAATTTATCCTCCTTGTGATAATTACACTTCATTCTACTCAAATCATTGATAGCTTACACAAACTCCATCATTATTGTGTTAGATTCTTAAATCTTCAAAGCAATCCTTCAAGTGTTCTTGAGTTGAACACTTCTCTTCTTCAACATTCAACCACTGAAATCACTCAAGGTAAGTTCATACCCCTATAATTTCATATTTTCTTAAGTTTTAAGAGGGGGGGGGATACAAGTTAAAACACCAAGAACACGACTAAGCTCATTTAACAGCCTTCATCAGAATAGTTCAACTCCATTTGCGGACTCTTTTGGGCAACTTAAACATTTTAATTTTCACAACAGTTTTAGGTGCAAGTAGTTGCAGTTCTTAGCTTTAAAATGACTACTTGCACATCTCCACACGATTTTTCTACAATTTATGGTGATTTTTGCAAAACAGCCTATCATTTCAAGAACAAATCTGGACCAGTCAGTGAATATGAACTCTTTAACACAAGTTAAAGAATTCTAAAAATCATGATAAAAATTATGAATACACTAGACACATTTTAGGACCTTTCAGAATTTACGGATTCAGTTTTCGACTTCGTATGATTTTTTTATGATTTTTCTAAAACAACGCAGAAAGGTTAAAAACTAGTTAACAGCTTATAACTTTCATAACACTTTGTATTATGTTGAGAAAAGTGTATAACAATGAGTTCTAAATATTGAATGTGTTTCCTTGTTAGTTTATCATCATAAACTGAAATTTAGTCATTCATGATAAGATTCTTCATTCATATAGAACACATATATTAAGCTATAATAAGCATAGTTTATGGATTCATAACACTAATGTGCTTTCATAAAAGAGTTCTTATACATTACAAACGTTTTGGATAAACTATAATAGGTATAGTTTATGTATCATTTACTTTTCAAACTTATGTATCAAAAGTTTTCAGTTTAGTTCACATAAATCTGTTAATGATTAAATTTGTGAGTCATTCGCTTCGGGTTACTTCCAAAGTAACAAAGTCAAAAAGTCCTGTAAATTGAAACCAGAGTCTCTTGTAGGGAGAACGTGATAGTTGTGTATAGATCTATATTGGGATTGACAAACCCACACCTGAGCTGCTTGCAACAGCTAGACCGGCAGGTCTGTGGTGACAAGTGTCATTTAACGGTGACGCCTAAAGAACGTCGTATTACGAGGCCGTCTATGTCAAGTATGGTTATGATAGCTCACATGTGGTATTAACAAATCATAAGATTTACGGGTTCTACTTTTAAATTAGCGAGTTATGTCGATTTAGCTCACAGAAATTACCTTAAGTATGGAAAATACTTGTTTACTCTTGGTCTTGGGATTTAGGACCACATAACTTTTATAAGAAAAAATATTGGATTTTTCTTGGTGACACACAACCCATTACAAAGAATGGTTTCCAAACTCTTTATCTCAAAAACTTATGAACTCACCAACCTTTTTGTTGACACTTTTTCAAACAACTTGTATTCTCAGGAAATCACTAAACATGTAACCAAGTGCTTTTGAGGATGGGACGTTAAGGCGTCAAACATTTCACATTTTGTCAACATATTGTAATTGATTTGGAAACATGTCATTCGTACAATGATGTAACTTTTTCAATTATATGTATGTGGGTTGTGTTTGCTTAAATCACTATTGCAATTGTTGTTATGATGCTATACATGAAGTCCTCCACCCCCGGAGATTTCCGCCATCCTTGGTTTGGGGGTGTGACAGATTGGTATCAGAGCACGGTTTATAGTGAATTAAGTATATCAAACAACATAGGATATACAAACTATAAACACATTTGGGACTAAAAGTCTCTGATTTTAAAACATTTTAAGGGGTTACACTTTTAGAAAATAAATAGTTTTCTTTTTTTAAAGTATACCTACATGCATTACATACTCGTGTAGTGTCATAACTAGAAGAACATAAAGTAAAAGAAGAGGGGTTGAACGTTACTAGTATGCCTTGGTATGAGTAATCAGTTCTGGGAAGGATATAGCCTGATCAACTATACTTTTCCGAGAAGTGACTTACTCATACCAGGGGATAGTCGTAGGGGGAAACAAATCTAATAAACTAACTTCACTCTACAAAGAATGCTCTAAGAACCAAACCTAAACATTTAAAATACTATAGGAGTATTTGTATGTTGCTATAGCGCAATGTTATTATTATTAACCGTAACCTACTTCTTACACCCCTATTCTTGCGTAGACGACATGACAGGATTCCACTTACCAGGAGACCCATACTTCCCCAATCACGGAAATGCCGGCTGGATTGAAGAAGAGCCCGATTGAAGAGGATCCCGAAGAAGAGCCCGAAGAGCTGATTGAAGAGGATCCCGAAGAGGATCCCGAAGAAGAACCTGAAGAAGAAGAAGAGGAGGTAGATGAAGAAGAAGAAGAGGAAGACGAAGAGGTAGACATGGATGAAGACGAAAGTGAAGAAGAACCAGAAGTCTTCAACCCTCCTTACATCGCCAGGGTGCCTGAAAACCGCTTTGGCTACAACAGGCCTGAGCCCCGTTGGGCAACAGCGATCGAGAGGTGGAGCCGACAACAACGCCAACAGTCACCATATGACGACCAACAAGGTTACTATGACCTTAGCCATGGGGGACCGTCTGACAGAGCCCTCCCCGTCATGGTCTAACATATCACGAATTTGGGGAACCAGAGTAGGGAAATGGCAGATCAGATTCGAAATCTCAGCATTGTTACGGCAGCCACCGATGCATGCACTGGGATTTGGAGAGAGACTTCTATCTAGTGGACCAACTTATTGAGGACCTTACCACTGCTCGAGCGGAAGTAAGGGAGTACCAGGAGAGGCACGCAGCTCTCGAGGAGAGAGTGATCGTAGCCAAACGCCAGATTGCGGAGTGTCAGGGAGCCTCGACCTCATTTCAGAGCCACCATGGATCAGATATCACCCGCCGCTAGTAGTGCTCGCACTGCTCATGTTTTGTTATAAAAACTAGGATTTCGAGTATGCGTTGGTGCTACTCTGTATTGCGAATAGGTTGACCCCGCGACTAAGTGACTACACTAGTCAAAGGGCTTTTGTGTTGCCAAAGATCATCTTTTATTTTGATGTAATGTAGACCCTTGTGAGGTCAAATTTTCTCAAAAAAATATGTACTAAAAAGTTATCAATGAATTGCGCATGTATTTTACTTCCTTGGATGTTGACATGAACCATGCACATGTCTTTGTTTGGGTCAACATTGTTTAATTCATAAGTTTAATTGCATAAACTTTTCGATGAATTACCTGCTAATGTAATAAACTAGGGATATAATACAAATGAGATAAAACCGGTAACACTCGACTCGTTATTACTATTGAAGTCTTACCAACTTGTCATTTTAAAATTATGACAGAACTATGCCACCAAGGAAAAGACCAAGACCTTCCCATAGCGCAGCACCACCTCCTCCGCCGCCGCCACTACAATTTGACCCAACAATGTTCCAGGCTACAGTAACAGCAGCTGTGGCGGCAACTATGTCACAAATCGGCACTAATGGCAATGGTGGATCCGGATCTGGTGCTACACCCTCTAATCAGGGTGACAGTTCGGGGCGCACAAAGGAATGCACCTACAAGGACTTCACAAATGGAAAACCCGATACCTTCAATGGGAGTGGGGGCATCATCACCCTGATGCAATGGTTCGAAAGGACCAAAGCAGTCTTCGAAATTTGTGCTTGTCCCGAAGCAAGCAAGGTCAAGTTCACGGCATTCACTTTCACCGGAAGAGCTCTCACTTGGTGGAACGGCAAAGTTAAGTCGCTCACTCCTGCAGTGGCTAACTCTATAAGCTAGGAGGATTTAAAAGCTTTGATGCTGAAGGAGTATTGCTCGAGGGGCGAGATCCAAAAACTCGAAGAAGAACTCTGGAACCTCAGAACGTTGGGCACAGATCTTGAAGCTTACACTGCCCGGTTCAATGACCTAGCGCTCCTCTGTCCATCAATGGTCACTCCAGAGGGGAAAAAGGTGGAACGATACCTCTGGGGACTATAATCCCAGGTTCAAGATAGTGTACAGGCCTCGAAACCTACTACCTTTGAGAGTTCCAAGGAACTGGCACAACAACTTATCGATCACAGGGCCAACCGTGGTACCGTGATCGCCACCACCGACCAAGAAAAGGGAGGAAACTACAAGAAGAAGTTCTGGAACCATAAAAAGAAGCAACCGACACTGGACCCTGCAAAGAACCAACAGACTGTTGTTATCCGTGCTGCCACTACTGCTACCACTCCAGCGCCACCAAAGCAATATGCGGGAACTCTTCCCAAGTGCAACAAGTGCAACTTCCACCACACCGGTGCTTGTCGGGAAATGCATTGCAGTAATTGCAACAGGAAGGGGCACACTGCTCGATTCTGTAAAATACCAGCCCAATCTGCCCCTCAAGTCGCCCTGGCCGCCAACACCGGAGCAAGTCAAACCTGTTACGGCTGTGGAGAGGTAGGGCACTTCAAAAGAAACTGCCCAAAAGCATGAAACACCAATGCTGGAGGTGCAGGAAGAGTCCTAGCTTTAGGGCATGGAGAAGCAGTCAAGGACCCCACGGTGGTTACCGGTACGTTCCTCCTCAATAACTCTTATGCATGCGTACTTTTCGATAGTGGAGCGAAGAGGAGTTTTGTGAGCCATCAATTCAAACATTTACTTAAACAAGACCCCCAATTACTAAAAGACTCGTACATAGTAGAAATGGCAAACGGAAAGGCAGAGCGCGCTAGCGATATATACTCAGGCTGTACCCTCACTCTAGATAATCATTCATTAAAAATTTACCTAATGTCGGTAACAATAAAAAGTTTCGAAAAAATCATCGGTATGGATTGGTTAAGTTCTCATCGTGTTGACATTCTATGTTACGAAAGGGTCGTTCACCTCAATCTGCCAAACGGCGAAACCCTTCTCGTCTAGTGTGATAAACCCAGTGCAAACTTACAAATCATTTCTTGTGTCAAGGCTCAAAAGTATCTCTGGAAGGAATATCATGCCTTCTTTGCCCACGTCGTAGATAAGAATCAACGGGTAAAGGACATCAAAGACATTCCAGAAGTGTGCAACTTCCCCGACGTATTCCCAGAAGATCTGCCAGGTGTACCGCTCGCACGACAAGTCAAATTCCGAACCGACTTGGTTCCCGGTGCTACCCCCGTAGCCAAAGCACCATATCACCTCGCACCAGCAGAAATGCAAGAGCTGTCTAGTCAATTGAGCGAACTATTAAGCAAGGGATTCATCAGACTGAGCTTTTCACCCTGGGGAGCACCAGTTCTATTTGTGAAAAAGAAGGATGGATCCTTTCGCATGTGCATCAATTATAGGGAGTTAAACAAACTTACCATCAAGAATCAATATCCCCTACCCCGAATCGACGACCTTTTCGACCAACTTTAGGGAGCAAGCTACTTTTCAAAAATCGACTTGAGGTCGGGTTACCATCAATTGCGAGTTCAAGAAGAAGATATCCCCAAGACGGAATTTAGAACGCGCTATGGACACTACGAATTTGTAGTGATGCCATTCGGATGAACAAACATGCCTGCGGTGTTCATGGATTTGATGAACCGAGTGTGTCGACCCTTCCTAGATAAATTCGTGATCGTGTTCTTCGATGATATCTTGGTCTATTCAAGGAGCGAAGAAGAGCACAGGAAACACCAACGACTAATACTGGAGACTCTAAGAGCTGAGAAGCTTTATGCTAAGTTTTCAAAGTGCGAATTTTGGCTCCGAGAAGTGAGATTCCTTGGCCACGTATTTAGCAAGAAAGGGATACACGTGGATCCCTCAAAGATCAAATCAATCGAAAGCTGGCCAGCACCCACAACTCCGACAGAAATCCGACAATTCTTAGGACTCGCTGGATACTACCGAAGGTTCATCCAGAACTTCTCCAAGATCACAAAACCACTCACCACCTTGACTCAAAAAGGTGTGATGTTTAAGTGGGGAGATAAACAAGAAGCCTCCTTCCAAACGTTAAAACAAGAACTATGTAGCGCACCGGTCTTGTCTCTTCCAGAAGGAAGTGATGACTTCGTGGTATATTACGATGCTTCAAATCAAGACCGTGGATGTGTGCTCATGCAGAGAGGGAAAGTCATCGCCTACGCGTCAAGACAACTTAAGACACACGAAGTTAATTACACTACCCACATCCTTGAACTGGGAGCGGTAGTGTTCGCCTTAAAGATCTGGAGGCACTACCTCTACGGCACAAAATGCACTATCTTTACCGATCACAAAAGTCTTCAGCATATCCTCAATCAAAAAGATCTCAACATGCGGCAACGGAGATGGATTGAGCTGCTGAACGACTACGAGTGTGAAATTCGCTACCACCCGAGCAAGGCCAATGTAGTGGCTGATGCCCTAAGCAGGAAGGAATATTCCCACCTGGCCACACAAATCAAGGAAGCCCAACTAGAAGCCTTGAAACCAATAATTGTGACAGGTAAGGCATTAAAAGGGATGGATAAAAACTTAGAAGTCAAGGATGATGGAGCACGTTATCTCATGAATCGGATCTGGACGCCAAAGTTTGGTGGGTTCCGAGATGTCATCATGAATGAAGCACACAACACTCGATAGTCCATCCATCCAGGTTCGGACAAGATGTATCTAGACCTCAAAAAGTTATACTGGTGGCCGAACATGAAAGCCGAGATTACGACTTATGTCGGCAAGTGTCACACCCCAAAACCAAGAACGGCGGAAACGTTTTGGGGCGGAGGACGTCATGTAAAGTATCACAACACAGTAAATGTAAATAAGCAAACAACATCATCCATTGCATTAAATATATAATTTTAATACAAGCGTGTTCTATACAGTTATAGACACCAAAAATAATGTAAATCAAAAAAATAAGATGAGTCTTGGATGCGCTCCATCTTCTCAAAAGCTGGCCTCGGTACCTGTCTACAGATGACCTGAGAATAAAAGTTATTTTGAAAGAGTTTATCAGCATTAAGCTGGTGAGTTCATAAGTATTTTAGTGTTGATGTTTGTTATCAAAAACGTTTGAACATGTCTCAAGTATAAGTTTGTAAAATGCAAGTAATTGTTTGTAAGTGTTTGTACAAGTTTGAATCTCTCAGAAAAACCTATATTTTCTATTAAAGTAGCCTTCTACCAAGGCTTAACTATTTTGTATGCTCGTTTGTTTGTAAAAGTGTGTAATTTCCCAAGTGTAACTATCATTTAACAAAATATAGGTTGTACATTAATGTTTAAGTGAAATAATCACTAAATATATGTAATGGGTAAATTATTGTAGTACTGTAGTGTTGTATTATAGGAACTACTGCTGTACTAACTACCTTAAACCGGATTTATATTAAGGTATTATGTGATAAATTGCACCATACTATCGACTGGTAACAACGACATAATGAATGGTCGTAATAACGGAATGACGTTTGGCACCCGCAGACCTGCAGGTCCGGCTGTAGTTAGCAGCAAGGTGTAGGATAGTCAATCCAGTATAGATCTATACGTAAACTCACGCTCTCCCTCCAAGAGAATTATGGCTACAACTCGGGCCATGACATTTAAGGCATGCTCTGACACAGTGGATCACAATTGTTAACGTATTCATGTATATGTAATGTAATGCTACTTGTTCTAGTATCGTTGTATATGTTCTCTTCCTAGTATAGTTGTATGTGTTCTCTTTCTAGTATAGTTGTATATGTTCTCTTTCTAGTATAGTTGTATATGTTCTCTTTCTAGTATAGTTGTATATGTTCTCATAGTAATGTAATGTATATACTCATGAATGAACTGACTCCTTGATCTAGAAATTGTAGTAGTATGATCCTGTGTTACCCCGATGGTAACTTACTAATGATGTGTCTAATACGCATGGATATGGAAGTACTTTTATGTCTATATATGTATATTTGATATATAATTAATATTTAAATGACCTTCGATGGTCACCCGAAATCCCACCAGACAACATCCAAATCGAGAAAAGGAAATAGGGCGGATGGCCTTCCTAAGCCCTTTAAACATTTCTTATATATCTATACATATATGGGCATGCAATTTATAAGAAATAAACTAAAGTTTAATAAAAGCATTTGATAAGTAAAAGAGTTTGTAAAACATTTTGAAGTAAAACAGTTTGATAAACAGTTTGAACAGTGATAAAATCATTGGTTTTCTAGTCATTAATCACATGTGATTGATGTAATCACATGTGATTGATGCAATAAATATAAGTATTTAACTTGTATTCCTCCCCATAAAAGTATTTAAAACATTTAAAAGCATTTCAAAGGTTAATTAAAGGGGTATGAACTCACTTGTGGTGAGTGGATTGGATTGAAGTGTCGGATATCGTGCTAGGTGGCAAACGGAGACTTGTTCACACGCACGAGCCTAGTTATCATATAATGAGCATATATATAACTAATTAGCCAAATAATAACTTAATGAAATAAGTTGTGACACTCAGGAACATGTAAACACTTTGTATGAGTGTTAAAGGTCCTAAGGGTTGCTTCTAGGTTGTTATGGGACAAGGCTAAAGGGGTTTAATGTACCAAAGGGCTTTATATAAGAGTTTACTACCCAATAAACCCCACACAAGGAGTTTACGGTTGTAAACCCTTGAGTTTACGGCCATGAACTCCAATCTTAGTGGTAATAGGTGTTTTAAAGTGCTAAATGATTTCTAGAATAAGCCTAGCTTGGTGGTTTAATCCTTTGGGTAGTTTAGGGCATAGATAATACTCCTTTGAGGAGTTTACGGCCAAAAGACCATATCCCTTAGAGTTTACGGCTGTAAACTCTCATGGGATGGGTGTTTTAATTCTTTCAAGCCCCAAACACAAGTAGGATAATTTCTAGGCATTTGATTAAGGCTATGGAGGACCCTAGGCACACTTTGGTGCCCTTACTTGGTGTTTATGGCCCAAGAGTAACTCCTTAGCTGTAAACTCCTTTTAAGGGGTGTTCTTGATGCTTTAATGTCTCCAAATTAGCTAGAAGTAATTGAGGATTAAAGTCTACGGCCTTTAGGAGTGATTAGGGCACATTTAAGCCCTTGAATTTGGTGTTTACGGTCCAAGAAACTCTTGGGCTGTAAACACCTAAAGCTATGTGTTCTTGATTGTTTTCTAGCCTTAAATGATCATACATATTATCCTAAACTAGTTACCTAACAAGGAAATGGGACTAGATAGCTCTTAAGCTTCGTTTTGGAGTTTACTCCCCAAGAATGTTCTTGGGCGGTAAACTCCCGAATCACATATATTTGACATGCAATCTATGTTATTAAGCATAAAACAAGCATTAAAACACAACTAGGGAAGTGGACTCACGATTTGGGATGAAAACCCGAAGATCCGTGAGAGAGAAAATGGCTTTTCTCTAGTTGGAAATGTGAATAATGAATGAATTTAGTTCAGAAATCTATTTATAGTCCTAAAATATTTTGGCAGAAAATATTTTTATTCCAGAATTGGACTCTAACATTATGAAGTTTTGAAAGGCTCAAGTTTCACAAACCCATGAGCATCCACTCTCCTGATATCTCCATAAACGTAAACCCTAATGTACACAAACTTATTCGGAAAAGTATGAAATTCATTGAAACTGGACTAGCTTCTATTGAATAGATAATGTTCGTACAAAATGGAAATTTCGGGTTGTCACAGCAAGTGTCTGATTTGCGCCAAGTTAATGGTGGTATACCAGAAACCCTCAGGACTACTACAACAGCCTAATATACCGGAATGGAAGTGGGAACGGATAACCATGGACTTCATAACCAAGCTGCCTAAGACTTCAGGCGGGCTTGATACCATATGGGTAATCGTAGACAGATTGACCAAGTTTGCGCACTTCCTGCCGATAAAGGAAACCGACAAGATGGAGAAGTTAACCAGGACGTACATCAAGGAGATTGTGCGACTGCATAGTGTACCAATATCCATTATTTCCGACCGAGATAGTAGATTCACATCGCGATTTTGGCAGTCCCTACAGAAATCTTTGGGAACTAGGCTAGACATGAGTACGGCCTACCATCTACAAACAGACGGGCAAAGCGAGTGCACCATACAGACATTAGAAGACATGTTGACAGCCTGTGTGATAGACTTTGGTAAGACATGGGATACCCATTTACCGCTTATTGAATTCTCCTACAATAACAGTTATCACACTAGCATCAAGGTCGCCCCATTCGAAGCTCTTTATGGACGCAAGTGCCGATCACCCCTGTGTTGGGCAGAAGTAGGGGATACTCAACTAGCTAGGGGCAAGTCCCTAACAGCACCCTTACTGGTCCTGAAATCATAAAGGAGACCACAGAAAAGATTGTTCAAATTCAGGAAAGACTGAAGGCGTCTCGTGATCTACAAAAGAGTTACGTGGATAAGTGATGCCGACCCTTGGAATTCCAGGTCGGTGATTGAGTACTACTAAAATTTTCCCCTTGGAAAGGAATTATACGATTTGGTAAACGTGGAAAACTAAACCCAAGGTACATCGGACCGTTTGAAATCCTTGCCAGGATTGGTCCTGTAGCGTACAAACTCCGATTACCACAAGAACTTAATAACGTACACCCTACCTTCCACGTATCCAACTTGAAAAAGTGTCTGTCCGACGAGACTTTCGTGATACCTCTTGACGAGATTGAAGTTAATGAGAGTCTCCATTTCGTGGAAGAACCAGTTGAGATTATGGATCGGGAGGTCAAAAGAATGAAACAAAGTCGTATTACCATAGTGAAGGTTCGTTGGAACGCGAAACGAGGACCTGAGTTCTCCTGAGAACGCGAAGATCAAATGAAACAAAAATACCCGCGTCTCTTCCCAACCTCTTGAAGTCCCTGTCAGAATGTAAATTTCAGGACAAAATTCCCTCTAACGGCGGGATGATGTGATAAGAGTCAATTTTGGGTCAAGTCAAAGTCAAACAAAGTCAGAGAGTCAAACCGATCAACTCAATTAAACCTTGTATATTAGGGTTTACATTATGTAATTACCGTATAACTCACTATTTTAATGAGAAAATATCACTTGGAAAATTCGTGTGTTTAATTTTCCTTAACCATAGTGCTCAAAAAGGAACCAAACCGATAAAAAAAATGTTGCATATTCATCTGGAGTGTGTAAGATCCTAAAACATGGCTTAATGGGGTTACAGAACTTGCATTGCGAAACCGGGCACTCAAATATGTCACAAACGAAACCTCTCTCAATCGTATTCACTCTATCTCTCCTAAATCTCTCTCCGTATGTGAAATCTCTCCAAGTATGTCAAATCTCTCCAAGAATGTCAAATCTCTCCCAAATCTCTCCAAGAATGTCAAATCTCTCCCAAATCTCTCTCCGTATGTGAAATCTCTCCAAGAATGTCAAATCTCTCCCAAATCTCTCTCCGTATGTGAAATCTCTCCAAGTATGTTAAATCTCTCCCAAATCTCTCCAAGAATGTCAAATCTCTCCCAAATCTCTCCAAGAATGTGGAACCTCTCCCAAATCTCTCTAAAATCATTCGGGGCATCCCGGCCCTTAATTTAGTCAAAAACCGCTCGAAAACGGAAGTTTACGCGAAAAATAGCCTTAAGGAGCCGAAACCCCTCTTAGGGCTAAAAGTCCTCTTAGGGACCGAACCCTCTTGGACAGGACCCAAAGGCTGTTGAACCGAACCCGAAGGGTGCTCCCGGGCCCGAACCTCGCACAAGGAACCGTAGCCACCTTCGGTTCATTTCACCTCTTACCCACTTTCGCTCCATTTCGCTTCGTGACCCACCCGCGCCTTCGGTCCCAACATTTTAAGGACCGAACCTAGCCACCTTCGGCCCCCCCCTTGCGAAAAGCCTCGCAGAAAGAGCATTTCTTCCCGGTTTTCGACTCCGACTTCGTTTTGGCTTCGTTTTTCATCATTTTAACGCTGGATTTTCACCCAAAACTTTATTTTATCAATTAAAGCCTTATAATTCATAAATTCCCACGTTTTTGGTGCAAATCTTATCGAAGAAATGAGTGGGTGAAGTACAAATGTTGATTGTTGACTTTTCATTGTATTATGACACAAACAACCACCATACCCACTCCATGGCTAACCCACACTCCTCCCCACCATACCTTGTCACTTC
Organism: Lactuca serriola; assembly: GCF_051521515.1. Classification (NCBI taxonomy): domain Eukaryota; kingdom Viridiplantae; phylum Streptophyta; class Magnoliopsida; order Asterales; family Asteraceae; genus Lactuca; species Lactuca serriola. The sequence goes on along the minus strand of NC_136415.1, from coordinate 255,313,797 downwards.
ATTGTACTTTTCCTCTCTCTCACAAGTTAATCCCATGTTCTTAGAGCTGGACACTCATCCCCTCTCCTCATTCTCACTCACTTGCTCTCGTTTCACTAAAGATCAAACACATGTTTTCTCTCTAACTCCCTCTCACAAAAACGAGATTTCCAAGGCATTTCCAGCTTTTCTCCTTCACTTAGTAAGTATAATTTATCCTCCTTGTGATAATTACACTTCATTCTACTCAAATCATTGATGGCTTACACAAACTCCATCATTATTGTGTTAGATTATTAAATCTTTAAAGCAATCCTTCAAGTGTTCTTGAGTTGAACACTTCTCTTCTTCAACATTCAACCACTGAAATCACTCAAGGTGAGTTCATACCCCTATAATTTCATGTTTTCTTAAGTTCTAGGTGTTGGGTTTTGAGCAATCTAACACTTCCTAAGCGTGCATGCAACCCTAATAAACCTTGGATCTATGTTTGTCTAAATACATGCAAAATAATAATTTTCCAAGGTTCTTAACCTATCTAACATGGCATGGGGTACTTTTAAACATAAAAGAATTCGATGAGATTACATACCTTTTTGATGAGTTTGATTCTTAAGGAGTTTGAGGGCCAAGCACCAATAGTGAATGCCTCAAATGGAATCACAAATCACCACAAACTCTTGGAAAACTTGGAGATAGTGTATACACACTATAAAATCGGTCACACACAAACACACATACTAGTTACCCTAGTGGCTATTTCATGCAGCATAAGCATGCTTATATAGTGTACATGATTGGGGTGAAACCCTAATAACCCATGACCTTTCCTTTTCCAAGGATCCATGGGTTAAAAGCTCCATGGATCATCCATGGACTTCCATACAAGCCTAGCCCATTAACTAATGAGTGTTAGCCCACACCATATAAACAATAGCCCACAATTTAATTAGTCTTCCTTTTAATCTCTAAATTAATTCATAATTAATTTAAGACTAAGACTAATTAAATAACTTCATATTAATATATTATAACTTACAATATATTAATAAACATATGTGTATAACTCTCATAACATTATCCATAAATAGTTTGGGTGAAGTGCAACCCAAATGGACCATGCTGGGTCGGTTCAAGTATGTACCAAATAAGTTATGGACTTAGACACCTTATCCAACAGACTCCCACTTGGATAAGTCTAATAACTATATTTGCGTATGTTACTTCAGGAACCAACCAGCAATCGTAGTCTCGAAAACTCTGTTGAACTATGAAGCGACATTTTAGATAAGTGATCATATAATCCTCTGTTCTCATGATATCAGCCGGACAAATACATGGAACAACGTCGTACTTATTGTCCAGCAGTTTGTTTCCCGATTTTCGATTTGTTTGACAAAGAACTTAATCGAACACATCAATTTAGTTCTGACTGGCCGGTAGGTCACAACAAAATCATCGAGGGGCCCAGATATCGCTTCTATTTCTAGAAGGAACAGATAAACTTCGACTCATATGCTTGTTCTACTACTTGTTGAATTGTACACAAAGGCACGTTTTATAACATCAAGTTACTGATGCATTTACGTGCAATCAATGCACAACCAACTCATAGGTAACAACTCATATCTCTAGGTTTGAAGATTTACATGATATTACCGTCTCACGATCACTCGAGATAAATTCCATGAAGTGATACAAGTGAGCGTGGGTTTACTCCAATGCTCATAACTTATGAGCACTCATGAATGTTGTAGAAACCATTGCTATGACTAAACCCATTTAGCCATCTACAAACTCGATTCATGACAATCTTGATTCATACCTACTTCCAACATATGAACGACAATGGAGTGTTTAGATAACTTAGTCATTCAGAAAGAATAACCTAGCTATTTTGGAAGTCAAAACATGCAAAGTGAAACACAATAATAATCGAATCCAATATGGTCTCAGAACCCTTTTGAATATAAATAGAACCACCTTTTATTTATCACCATATTGATTACACATTATTCATTGTATAATGTTCAAACAATCAACTTAAAACTTGAATAAAAAAAAAACAACAGTCGTCCCATGCTCCTAGCATGTACACTTTGTTTTTCTAAACAATAGTTATGCCATACTCCAAGTATGCACACTATGTTTGTCTATGATCCTTACATTGTAATGTAGATCAATTGAACATGATTCCATTGATACTCATTTCACAATCCCATATCCTTATTGTAAATGTGAGAATCCCCGATTCCTATCATTTACCAAAAAAAACTGTTAGATTTTAAACTTTTATGCAATGTTCCTCTTGTAATGATTATTCACAAAGTCACCAAAACCTTGTCACCAGTCATTACAGAGTATTCCAAAGAAGGTCAACCTCAATGGAACGGAAGTCTCATATTCAAAGTACATTGCTTTGAACATCCTTCTTGCATTAAGGTTTTCTAATCTTACATAGATTGAATAACTTCCACCTATGGAGACATTTCCATAGTCCCATTTTGACTATCACTTCCGAACAAGAGTTACTTCTTTTCAGAATATGTCAATATGGTCCTTTCCGATAGCTTACATCATACTTCCAACTTTACCTGAGCAACCAATCTTTGGTGAACCTCAGATTGTCCTCGACAATTGCTTAATCACTTTAGTCATATCCGGTTCTAGACTTTTCCCTTCTCAATGCGTTAAGCATTTGGAAAATTTAGAAAAGATGAATATTATAGCACATGCAATCGATCCTATATCCGAAGCATATGGGACACGATTCATGATGTTTGACATAAAGACATGATACTAGACAAGTCTTTTGCTACAATATTTTTTATTTGCCATGTTTTCAAAATTTAACTATGAAGAGGGATGCCGTAATCATAATCAAATTTTGAAAACGCAATATATATAGAATTTCTTCAAGTTGAACCATTCCAACATAAAATTCATATATATATTCTTGACTAAAGATGATTAAAATCTCAATCTAAGCTTTAGAATTGAAATGAAGTATAATTTTCTCTCCCTTAATTATAGCAAAACAAATTTTCAACCTCTGCAACTTCACGAATTGAAACTTTGTTTTCTAAAATTAACATTGCTAACATGCAACACTAAACGTAATAATCATGCTCCCACTAACATGATGATTATCAACATAACACTTATGCTCCCACTAGCTCTGACATATTTCCAGAAATCTGATGGACTTCTGAAATTTAGATTCATACACCCTTTCTTAGATAGCTCACATGTGTGTCTAAACAATTTTCAGAACTATGAAAAGGGATGTCGTAATCATAGTCTCAATTGCTTAGGCATTTTCCATTTCTCACAAGTCCATGTTAGTGTGCCGGTTAACCACACACACTCCACTAACGACTTTTGAAAATGCAAATAACACAATTGATATCTACATAAAATCTACTTAATGAAAGTGTTTCCTCACCATCATTTTCATGAATCAGAGAGAAACCTTATGACACTTAGATTTTATAGTGTATGAGTTCCTATCCATGTGAATTTGTCAAAACCATAATCACAAGATAAGGTTAGTGACAAATTCAGCCATACATGGATTAAACTTGTTCAATCTTAGTTTCTTGTCACCTTGGTAGCACAAGCCCCACCAATGCTTCCAAGTTGAACTCTGATAACTCACATGCAAATTCAACTTATTTGAAGTAGGTATAGAAATAAGAATTATGTCAACACGACAGGTTGCAAACCTTAAGTCGTGTGCTAGTGATAAATTACAGGTTTTACTCTTGATTAAATCTTGAAACTCTTTCAGGATCTTTAAGGCTGCCACTGTCCCCTTGACATATAAGTTTCCCCAGTCAAGAACCATTCCTTGACAAAACAAATATTCAAGGGATAGTGCGGATTCTTATCAAGACTAACACTTCACACAATTGGTCTTACTTGGTCTTTGTGTCATCCAAGACATCACAACTTACCAATCTCGAATGTACAAGAGTAGAAAACATTTTACTCTTACATTTGATTAGTGTTAATAAATCTTCCTTTATGTCACTCAAGGTTACAATCTTGGAGTATGACTCTAAGAATTGTTTTGGAACGAAGTATGACTCATCTTCTTGATTTTAACCAATCCAACAATTCATGACCTCTCTTCTTAGCCATAACAATGCACTAAGACGTCCTTAGAGTATGAATTTGTGATATGGTTTCATAATCATTAAGATGATCATGAAATATGATACTAAAGTACACTCCCATCCTTTCAGATTTGAGAAACTTTTATCATTCTGCCTAATTTGATTCTTCTCATTTGTTTTGTCATACATTGTATCCTTTCCAATGTTACAGAATTATACTTAACCTTATAAATATAATCATATTTACTAATCTTTAGTAAATCATGACAAATTAATCTTTGTGGTGGACCTTGACCATCGCACACCCAGTGTACCTAATTCCTTAGTCCTTCAATTGACTCACATATACATGTGATCAAAGAATTAGTCTTAATTTTCAAAGATGAAAATTCTCATTCATCATACAATACAACTTGTATGATTCAAAGTTTCTGTCCAATTGAAACTTGGGTGATGAAAAACTTTCTTCATTTGGTAAATTCAGACACTACCACAAATGAAAGAATCAAATCCACTTTCCAATATTGCTATTACTGGAAACATATAAGCAACAATTTTCCACAGATGCCATTGTAAGGATATTTTTAAAATAAATAAAATTAAAACCCTTTTTTTCTTTTATTTTAAAACTTTGCGGAAAAACTTATCCTTACAAACCACATGAAAACCTTGTTGTTATCTATTCATAAGCAATATATTATAACTCTTAAGCAACAGCTCAAAATTCTGATTACCGAATGCGATCGAAACCCATCTTCGCAATCAGAATCAGCATATACTTCTTTAAGCTTCATATCTTTTCTTTGATTCTTAAAACATCAACATGTGACCCATTCACATTATGTAATAAGAATCTCCAAATAGGAACTTAATAGAGTTAGACAGTGGACTTTACTCGAAGTAGAGTCAAACCTCTTGACTTGATCAACCTTATGACCGTTCAGGTGAATAGGGCAGCTTCGCAACCAATGCCCCTTCCTTTGGCAACAAAACACATGGACCCTTTGGTAATGGCACATGAGACTATCTCAGACTTAGCCTTTCTCTTTACCATTTGGTCAACCGATTTGACTATGGCCGATCCCTTTCCATTGGGAAGAGAAATCTTTTTCTAGATATCCAATGCTACCATTGCCAATGTCCATTTAAGACTTGGGAAGTTGTTCTTTTAATCAAATTTGCTTTACTGGTGTTCCAAATCATTGCTGATTCCACAACACCAAGCAAATAGATAAGATCATTAAGGGTCATGTCATAGTCTGTCTTATAGTAGTCCCAAAGAGACTCACTATGTTACTAAGAAAGTGATTGAACATCCAACTTTCACGAGACTTTGACACGCAACTCTCCCGGCTTGTCAATATGTGACTTTATCTCCAAGATGTGAGCATACATAGACTATGCTTGCCAATAGGGAATGAGTGACTTTAAACTTGTCAAGAACTTGTGGGTGAGGGAGAATAATTGGAGGAGGTGGAGGAAGTGAAGCATGATGTTGAGGGACACCATCTTAAAGAGATTTGGGAAGATCATAGTTGTCTGAACCAGACATCTATAATGGGAGAAAATAAAGTTAGTTGATTCAAAGTGCTTAATATAACACCCAATATGAAATATTAAGGCTAGGACCCAACACAATATTTTATAACTTGGAAGAGGGATGCCGTAATCCAAGCTATAAAATATTTGAAGGTAGGCGAATGACGATTCACCAATTTCCACCATGAAAAACGAAATAATTTATTAGGTTTTAATTGGATTTGAAATTCATAGATCTTTTGAGATTCATTGAACTTTTCAATGGCATGTTTCAATCTCGAGTGTGCCCTCTCAAATTTTGTGACTGGGATGCCGAGGATCACAAAACAAGGTGTGAATAACCATACCAATTCACTTGGTACCCTTAATATTATCACCCAATCAATGTGCTGGTTAACCACACACACTCCATTGATCTATGACAAACATTAAGTCACCCTTTGTGATCCTTACTAGTCCAAGTTAGTGTGCCGGTTAACCACACACGCTCCACCAACGACTTGGTAAGGTACAAAGTGTGAATTCCATGGGCTAGCACCAAATTCACATTTTTCCTAAAGTAACTAAGATTGGGAATTAAATAAAACATTTAGTTACTTTATAATAATCATTATACTTTTAATGAGAATTTAAAGTCATTGTCCTACCCGTTCGGCTAACGACCCTCCACCGATCAAGCAAGCGGTGAGTGAGAGTGGACACCCATTAAGTTGCCATTTTATAAGCAACAACCTTATACCCACCTTATAGACCGGCTTCGTGAATGAGGCCTACTAACGGTAAAACGACTTGTTCTTATACATATATATAATAATTAACCATTAATGTTATAAATAGTATAAGTGTTGAATTTTAACTTTTAAAACTCTAAGTGTTGGAATTAAAGTTTATTAAAGTGTGTGAAACTTTTCCAAATTCCAAAACTTGAGGGCAAGTTTTGTAACTCTTCAAAACTTTTCATTTCATAACTTATGAATTATATGTTCATAAAATGAAGACTCTTCATTTTATGTAACTTATGTGTTTTTAATGTGCGTTAAAGAAAAGTGACCTTTGGATATCCATAACTTGAGGACAAATTATGGACTCCATTAAAACACATAAATGATCAAGAATTAATCCTAAACAATTTAGCAAATAATTCCTATCATCTTCTAAATTCATAAGAACATGAACATGATTATCAAAGTTTCAAGAATTATATGAACACATACAAAGCATGAAATTTTGATATATGCTATTGTAAATGGATTAGAACAACCATTACACCAACTAAAATAAGTTTTAAAACATCAAAACAGTTTAGGGTAAAGTTTCTAGTCCATTTCCAGCAGCAAAAGTCGAAAATCTGCATTCTGAACCTTCTACTCGCCGAGTGCACGAACCTACTCGGCGAGTAGGATGAATTTTGCCTTGGACTCGGCGAGTCTCCCCGTGGACTCGGCGATTCCATCATGCAGACAGCAAAAATTTCGACTTTTTTCACTATTTTGCATCAAGTATCAAACAAGCAAGCCTAGGCTCTGATACCACTGTTGGGTTTTGAGCAATCTAACACTTCCTAAGTGTGCATGCAACCCTAATAAACCTTGGATCTATGTTTGTCTAAATACATGCAAAATAATAATTTTCCAAGGTTCTTAACCTATCTAACATGGCATGGGGTACTTTTAAACATAAAAGAATTCGATGAGATTACATACCTTTTTGATGTGTTTGATTCTTAAGGAGTTTGAGGGCCAAGCACCAATAGTGTGAATGCCTCAAATGGAATCACAAATCACCACAAACTCTTGGAAAACTTGGAGAGAGTGTATACACACTATAAAATCGGTCACACACAAACACACATACTAGTTACCCTAGTGGCTATTTCATGCAACATAAGCATGCTTATATAGTGTACATGATTAGGGTGAAACCCTAATAACCCATGACCTTTCCTTTTCCAAGGATCCATGGGTTAAAAGCTCCATGGATCATCCATGGACTTCCATACAAGCCTAGCCCATTAACTAATGAGTGTTAGCCCACACCATATAAACAATAGCCCACAATTTAATTAGTCTTCCTTTTAATCTCTAAATTAATTCATAATTAATTTAAGACTAAGACTAATTAAATAACTTCATATTAATATATTATAACTTACAATATATTAATAAACATATGTGTATAACTCTCATAAAATTATCCATAAATAGTTTGGGTGAAGTGGAACCCAAATGGACCATGTCGGGTCGGGTCAAGTATGTTCCAAATAAGTTATGGACTTAGACACCTTATCCAACACTGGGGGGGGGATACAAGTTAAAACACCAAGAACACGACTAAACTCATTTAACAGTCTTCATCAGAAAAGTTCAACTCCATTCACGGACTGTTTTGGGCAACTTAAGCATTTTATTTTTCAAAACTGTTTTAGGTGCAAGTAGTTCCAGTTCTTAGATTTAAAATGACTACTTGCAAATCTCAACAAGATTTTTCTACAATTTATGGTGATTTTTGCAAAACAACCTATCATTTCAAGAACAAATCTGGACGAGTCTGTAAATATGAACATTTTAACACAAGTTAAAGACTTCCAAAAATCATGATTAAAATTATGAATAAACTAGACACATTTTAGGAACTCTCAGAATTTATGGATTCAATTTTCGATTTCGTATGATTTTTCTAAAACAACGCAGAAAGGTTAAAAACTAGTTAACAGCTTATAACTTTCATAACACTTTGTATTATGTTGAGCAAGGTGTATAACAATGAGTTCTAAATATTGAATGTGTTTCCTTGTTAGTTTATCATCATAAACTGAAATTTAGTCATTCATGATAAGATTCTTCATTCATATAGAACACATATATTAAGCTATAATAAGCATAGTTTATGGATTCATAACACTAATGTGCTTTCATAAAAGAGTTCTTATACATTACAAACGTTTTGGATAAACTATAATAGGTATAGTTTATGTATCATTTAATTTTCAAACTTATGTATCAAAAGTTTTCAGTTTAGTTCACATAAATCTGTTAATGATTAAATTTGTGAGTCATTCGCTTCGGGTTACTTCTAAAGTAACAAAGTCAAAAAGTCCTGTAAATTGAAACCAGAGTCTCTTGTAGGGAGAACGTGATAGTTGTGTATAGATCTATATTGGTATTGACAAACCCACACCTGAGCTGCTTGCAACAGCTAGACCGGCAGGTCTGTGGTGACAAGTGTCATTTAACGGCGACGCCTAAAGAACGTCGTATTACGAGGACGTCTATGTCAAGTATGGTTATGATAGCTCACATGTGGTATTAACAAATCATAAGACTTACGGGTTCTACTTTTAAATTAGCGAGTTATGTCGATTTAGCTCACAGAAATTACCTTAAGTATGGAAAATACTTGTTTACTCTTGGTCCTAGGATTTAGGACCACATAACTTTTATAAGGAAAATATTGGATTTTCTTGGTGTCACACAACCCATTACAAAGAACGGTTTCCAAACTCTTTATCTCAAAAACTTATGAACTCACCAACCTTTGTGTTGACATTTTTTCAAACAACTTGTATTCTCAGGAAATCACTAAACAGGTAACCAAGTGCTTTTGAGGATGGGACGTTAAGGCGTCAAACATTTCAAATTTTGTCAACATATTGTAATTGATTTGGAAACATGTAATTCGTACAATGATGTAACTTTTTCAATTATATATTGTGGGTTGTGTTTGCTTAAATCACTATTGAAATTATTGTTATGATGTTATACATGAAGTCCTCCACCCCCGGACGTTTCCGCCATCCATGGTTTGGGGGTGTGACAACAGATAAGAAAGGCTATTCCTTAAATGAAAAGAAACGATGAGCTATACATCTTCTATTGGCGACGGGTTTTCCTCGGGCGAACCCTCAGATCTGCCAGTTCACGAACTATGTCTTGAAGATGTCGCTCATGAGCTCTTTGACGCACACGAAATTCTAAGACTTCAGCTCGGGATGCAACTAGTTCCTGCTATAGAGTCTCATTGACTCTCCTAGTCCTTTCCATGGCTTCTTTGAGATGGAAAATTTGGACCGTGTTAACACCCGAGTTCACATCAATTTCCATGACTCGGTTGATAGTTGCCCGACCTTGCTCAACATTCCGAGAAATCCTGCGAACCATGATGGGAAGGGATCGGTCAGCTGAGTCTCCCTCGCTAACATTGTAGAATCTTCGATCTCCATTGAAGGGTAAAGGTTGACCCTGTTCATGGCTCCATTGGTTCATGTTTGTCGCCCACAAGGGTGTGGGACCTTGAAATGCTGGTCGGGGGTTGAGATTTGGGATTGGAGCCTCTTGAGGTAGGTTTTTGACTTCAGGTTCGGAGTCAGAACCATCAGAAAAGCCTTCAGCGTGGTGATCATCCAAAGGGATTGGATGATCCTCTTCTGGCTCTGCTTCAAGCCATCCAACATTGCCTTGTTTTGGGAAGTACGGGTCGCCATGAGGATGGAATCCAGCCATGATATCTACGCGAGAAAATGGGTATAAGAATCTAATATAAATAGACGTACTACTAAAGATAATTATAAGATGATCCTTACCAGTTACTTCAATACTTGCATAGTGCATACCAGTTATATGAAATCAAAACAGGATAGACCTTCGAATAGGTAATTCTAACTCCAAATCCACAACCAAACAAGGAACTGGAAGTAAAGCAAAGATCATAGATTCTAAGTCTATGACTCCTTAATCACATATAACCTTAACGCACCCACTTAGCAACTACTGACCTACTAGTAAAGACCTTTTTAGTTCTCAAATAAGTAATTATAGCAACACAAAATACTCCTATAGTATTTTAGGTTTATATTATGTTGTAATGTTCTCATTGTAGTAGTTTTGCTAAGTTTTTAGACTTGTTGCAACCTCACAACCATTCTTAGGCACACGCTAGTCACTCCTCGGAAAATATAGTTGATCAGGCTATATCACTCCCAGATTTGACTATATGTCTCTAAGCCTAATTGTGTTGTTCAATAATCATAATACTTTTGTTCTGTCCTAGTGACACTGATTTTAGTATGAATGTAGGTATGTATACTTGGTTAAATATTTTATTATTTAAAAGTATAAAATCTTAGTCAGAGTATTTTAATCCCATTGTGTTTATAGTTTGTATATCTTTTGTGGGTTGATATAGTCGATTCACTATACACAATGCTCTGATACCAATCTGTCACACCCCAAAACCTAAACGACGGAAACGTTCCGGGGCGGAGGACGTCATGTACAGTATCACAACAAAGCATGATAGTAAGAAAGCATCAACATCACCAATTGCATTAATAATATAATTTAATACAAGTGTGTTCTGTATAGTTTATAAGACACCAAAAATATAAATCAAAATAAGAGATGAGTCTTAAACGTGCTCCATCTTCTCAAAACCTGGCATCAGTACCTGTCTACTGATGACCTGAGAATACAAGTTATTTTGAAAGAGTTTATCAGCTTTAAAGCTGGTGAGTTCATAAGCATTTTAGTGTCATTGTGTCACACCCCCGAACCAGACGGCGGAAACGTCCGAGGGCTGTTGTGACTCAATTGAATACCATTACATTGAATATACATGAAACATAACATCATTCATCACCATGCATTGAGATAGTACAACTGATAGAGTTTACACTTAGTACATTGTTTCAAACATTACATCCCCAAAAGTAAATTGTTCGATAATAGTTAAACAAACAGCAAGTCATCACTGAGTACATTTTTCCCTCGGTTTACCTGTTACCTGAGAATACAAGTATTTTGAAAAACGTCAACATATGAAATGTTGGTGAGTTCATAAGTAATGTTTGAAATAAAACGTTTTGTATTGTTTTGAAAACCACCAGAAAATCCGATATTTTGTGAAAAGAGTATCGTATAAAAAGTGTGAAGATCCGTAAGTATGCTTGTTTGTTTCTATAAATGTAAAAAGAATTTGTTGTACTTGGTATGCATCTCGTAGTTGTATGAATTGAAAAACCCTAGGAAAACCCGATGTTTTCCTAATTCTTTGAATTACGCTTTTTGTGTGGTGTTGTATCGTTGCGACATGTGAAGTCAATGATTCCAGGTGACATTGAATTAAATGTGTATTGTGAATTGTTATAAACACACGTTAATAGAAACGACTAGTTTACAACCATACTAACGATCCCTTAGGCGTCGTCCGTACTATTCACTTAATCTAACCACCCTGACTTCTCGTAGCCCCACAACCGAGGAGAAAAGAGGGCACGGAGACCTCAATAATTCCATAAGTCGTTCAAGGCTATAGTGAATGCGAAGGGCCCTTGGCCCGACCCGCATTTTTGTGAATTCTCGACTTTACTAGCCGTACCAAAGGACCCTTGGGGCCCAATAGCCTAAAAGCCATTGAAAGTCCTTTTACACGGAGTTAGGTCATGTAAGACCCAACAATCATGTAAGTAAGTTGTCTTCGGGCCTAAAGATCAGGTCATTGGGCTAGGCCCAACAAGCAAGATTTGACACTTTTGGGCCCAAAGATGGTGTATCGACGTCTGTGTATTCCCACGTATGTATTGACTTCCCGAAATTTCCGCGTGTGTATTGAATATTGTCGTGTTAGTTGTTTCGGATTCGTTATTGATTCGAGACCGAATCAATTCGTTTAGTAACGATTTTTGGTATTGATGTTGTATTAGGTTTTGTCGGTAGTCGCGGTACCAGTATTTTATTTCAACGGATTTATTGTTTAAACTTTGGAGTTTTTCTGTTTGCAGCCCCTTTCTTTTATGAGTTTACACTTTTAACCCTTCGAATAAAAGAATTTCCAAAATGAATTTTTCTCGGTTAAATCCTCATTTTTCGCAACTTTTACACTTTTGGCCCAAAATAGAAAAAATTTGCATCTTTGGTCCTTTTTAAATATGAAAAGTGTTTTTAACCCTTGAAATGGACTTGGAGCACTAGTAGTCCCCTGTTTTACAGAAAAATACAGTTTCTGCCATTCAAATTTGAAAGTCTCGCATATTGGGCCGTATTGGGCCGAAAAATTCATTTTTGGGCCCATTATACTTAAAATTTTACATTTTAGTCCTTCAAAAGAGTGTATTTTCAGAAAATACATTATTGAAACCGTTTTGACTCACTTCAACCATCAGAATGGCTATTTTGTCATTTTGGGCCCTTATGTTTTATATTTTTGACATTTTGAGTCCAAAAATGGGTTTTTAGCCCAAAGAAGTTCATATTAACCGACTTGGTTATTTTTCTAGAAATGATTTGTATGTATTAATATAATTTACACTAATATCATATAACTTGATGCAATTCTCGGTTTTAAGGGTTGTTTGACTAGATCCAACATCACAATCACATAAAAACACAAATATAAACATAGAAATCACACAAAGCATACATATACACATAGATATACACATTTGCTTGTATTCCCCCCCCCATAAAACTTGTAACACCGAAAAATAGGGAGTATGAAGCCCACCTTGAGTTGTAGTTTCGGTTTTGAAGAGAGAAAATAAGAAAATTTCGATCCTAGCAAGTCTCCTTGGTAGATCTCGAGTTTAGTGACTTCTAAGGTGCATGATCACAAGGTGGAATAGATTAGAAGAGATTTTTGATGAAATGAAGTAGCTAGATCATGGATTAGTCATCAACTTACCATAGATGATATGTTTGTGGGAAAAACCTCCTTGAAAAGCTCTTGATTCTCGAAATTTTTTAAGAAGGAGGGAGGAGATGTTCTTCAAGACTTAGAGAGAATGGAATGAATTTTTGTGAGTGTGTGTGTGTTGTGTTCGGCCGAGAGTGAGAAGGAGGGAAAGAGAGAGATCTTGAAGTGATGTATGCATGGAAACATGGGATAAGATGCATGGAAAACCCTTAAATAATTGTGAGGTGGCACTTCTCAAGTCAACTCTTCACTCCTTGGATTTGGGCTTTGGGCCGAGATTTGGAAAGAAAAAGGAGATTATTGGACTTTAATGCCCCTAAGTCCATATAGGAGTTAGGTTGAATGATTGTTGACCTTATAAAATATAAGTGTGATTTTTATGCTTTATTAGGCTAGATTAGGTTAATTATTGTCCATAATAGTTCCTATAATTGATTTATTTCATTCTAGGCCCAATATGGCCCAAAACATTGAAATAATTGTAAGTGGGTCCAATTAGAGCCCATTTAAGAGTTCTAAGCCCAAGATAGTCAAATTGGAAGTTTATTGGTCCATTAGGCCCAATAAGGAAGTCCTAGTCCAAAATGGACCTAAACAAGAACTTCTAGGGTTTCCAATTGCTTGTTGACTATTTGAAATGCTTGTATGGTGTACTTGATTGAAACTTTTGTTGCCATGAAGTAAGCATCTTACATGCTCTTAAGTTTTTGATTCAGCATTTTACTTGAGTGTTGTGATTACAAGGCACAAAATTTCTAGTTGTGACACATTGTTTGTATGAAAATGCTTGTAAGTGTTTGAAGTATAAGTTTGTAGTAAATGTTTGTATCTCCTAGAAAATCCTATATTTTTCTACTAAAAGTAGCCTTCTACCAAGGAATCAAATGTTCTGTATGTTTGTTTCTTGTAAAAGTGTGTATTTTTCCCAAGTGTGACTATCATTAACAAAATCTAGTTTTTACATTATCGTTTATGTGAGAAGATCACAATGTGAATGCAATGGGGAAAATAATTAAGTATTGTAGTGTTGTATTATAGTAACAACTGTTGTACTAACTACCTTAAACCAATTGTTAATTAAGGTATAATGTGATATAATTGTAACCATACTTGATCGACTTAGTAAAACACGATGCTCGAAGACATCGAAATGGTATGTCATTCGTCACCCGTAGACCTGCAGGTCCCACTGTAGGTTGGTCAGTCCCGTATAGCAGTGATGCCATGCCCTGAAGTAGTGACCCACATTTATGTTATAGTATTCATTTATATGTATTGTATGTACTTGTGTAATGTATGTTCTCTCTGTCTAGTATGTAGTGTGTTCTCTTTGTTTCTCATCATAGTATGTTCGTTATGTTTCTCATAATAGTATGTTCTCTTAGTTTCTCATAATAGTATATTTTCTTAGTTTCTCATCATAGTATATTCGTTATGTTTCTCATAATGGTATATTCTCTTAGTTTCCCATCATAGTATATTCGTTATGTTTGTCATAATAATATATTATCTTAGTTTCTCATCATAGTATATTCATTATGTTTCTCATAATAGTATGTATTGACTCATGTATGAACTGACTCTTTGTATGTTTCACTGTACTAGAAATATTGAGTAGTGACTTCCTAAACTATTCCTATTATAGTTTACTAGTAGAGTTGCTTGTATAAATGAACCTACTTGTACACCTTTGCTACCCAGAGGTATTGAACTAAGATAAAAGCTTTTATGTCTATACATATATACATAATATATAACTAAGGATCAAACGACACTCGGACAAACAATAGGGTACTCTAAGTCCACAACCAAACAAGGCACATGAAATAAAGTGAGTTATTAGTCCTAAGTCCTTCCAACCTTACTTATATAACTATATATGCAATAAACATGGTTTTAATAATATATAAGTTTGAAAGAGTTACAATAAAAGGTTTGGCATATAAGAACAAGTTTGGTAAAGAGTTTAGTATGTAAAAGAGTTTGATAAACATGTTGAAGTATTTTGTTTGATAAAACAGTTAAAAGTATATTAAATCCATTTGTTTGATAGTTATTAGTCACATGTGATTGATATAATAACTATAATGTTTCAACTTGTATCCCCCCCCTAAAAGCATTTAAAATCATTTAAAAGGTAGATTAAGGGGTATGAACTCACCTGTAGTGAGTGGCACGAATGAAAGATCGGTTTGCAGGATGCTAAGTGCCAAGTGAAGACTTGAGAACAATGGATCCTAAATAGCATAAATGACACATATATATATATATATATATATATATATATATATATATATATATATATATATATATAATTAGTGTTTACAACATCTAATCATGAAATGGAAAAACCTTAGGGACTATGAAACACTTGTAATGAAGTGTTAAACCACATAGCGTTGCATATAAGGGGTGTAGGGCCTCACATTAGAGTTTACGGCCAAATGGTAATCCCCCATGAGTTTACAGCCCATGGGTTTACGGCCCAATGAGTTTACGGTCGTAAACTCATGGTATTTTGTACCATTTTTTGTGTTACGGTCTTATAATCATGAAGGAAGTGATCTAGTCTCATGTCTAAGCCTTAGGAAGGAGTTATGGTCCTTATGCACCAATAATTAGGGTTTACGGCCAAGGGAGATTGTCTTGGCCATAAACACCCATTTGTTCTTGAATTCTTAATTTTTTCTAGGTGTTTATCATGTGATTCAAGTATATATCAAATGAAGGAAGGAGTACTTACGATATAGAAGCTTGATAGGGTGATTAAGGTCCAAAAATACTAGTGTGTGTTCTTGGTGAAATGAAGAACACTTGAAGATCTATCAAAATGAAGTGATTTTATGGATGAAATCAATGATCCATACTAGATAAAGTATTGTATCAACATATCAAAGAAAGAAAAACTTACAATCTTGAAGATCTAATATAAAAGTCGGATGGTACTTGAAAGAGAATGCATTCTTTGGCTTGAAATGGTAAAAGTGATTAAAATGTCTAAGTGTCATATATATACCATAGAGTTTGCAGCCGTAAACTATAGTTTACGGCCATCAACTCCAATTCCTGGAGTTTTCTGGCTTGTGTACTGCACACTGAACTCTAGAATAAACTTCCTAACATCACCTCTTGAAGGTGCTAGGCTTAGAACACTAAAATAGACTCTAAACAATGCTAAATGATAGCAGAAACAAGTCTGAATTTGATTAAATTGATTGATTGTACAAGATAGAAATTTCAGGTTGTCACTTAAAGAGTGAGGATTTGATTAAAATGTCTAAGTTTCATATATATACCATAGAGTTTGCAGCCGTAAACTATAGTTTACGGCCATCAACTCCAATTCCTAGAGTTTTCTGGCTTGTGTACTGCACACTGAACTCTAGAATAAACTTCTTAACATCACCTCTTGAAGGTGCTAGTCTTAGAACACTAAAACAGACTCTAAACAATGCTAAATGATAGCAGAAACAAGTCTGAATTTGATTAAATTGATTGATTGTACAAGATAGAAATTTCAGGTTGTCACTTAAAGAGTGAGGATTTGGACTTAGATCTTAATTGAGTAATTATGGGTTTTGGTCCAGTGTTAGAGGCCGGTGCAACAACAGCATCTATAGGAGATGTTCATCATCCAAGGTGAGTCTTCTCACTGTACTTTACCTAGAGTGGTAACCTTTGTTTGACCGAAGGATCTTATGTGTTTATATTGAGTATTGTGATATCCTACATTATGTCTTTGTGATTTATGTTTGTGTATTATTCTGAGCTTACTGAGTTAGGACTGGAGGGTCCACCCGAGTTTGGGATCGGAGGGTCCCATTTAGACACCTTGACCGGAGGGTCTTATATGATTATAGCCATAAGAGGCTAATGAGATATGTGTGGTATTTGGGGAACTCACTAAGCTTCATGCTTACCGGGTTATGTGATATATGTTTCAGGCTCTTCTCAGGATCGCGGGAAGGCGCCGACTTGATTGTACACACTAGAGAAAGAGTCATGTTTCAAGGATCTTGGATTATTAATCAAACAATTATGAATTTGTATTGTGTAAATTAAATAAATGATATTTTTGTGAAAAGTGTTATGAGAATTATGTGAATTTAAAATGAAAAGTTTTTTTGAAAATTTACGGTGTTACAACTAAGCGCTAGGATTTGTTACCATTGTGATTAGGTTGGCCATGTGAAGGTCAACTGTCCGTTACTCGCCACTGAGCCGGCTCAAGCTCCAGCACCAACCAATCTGAGGATAACCGATGGGCACTAGGGTAGGACAGAGCCCCCGAAGGCTCGAGGCCTTGCTTTCTAGCTCACTATAGAGGAGGCCAAGACGGGGCCAGATGTCATTACTGGTATGTTTCTATTTATATTTTGTTGATTTATTTTATAATATGCTTATGCTTGTATTCTGTTAGGTACCTTCTTAGTGAACTCTTTGCCTACGCTTGTGCTTTCTAACTCGGGTGCAAGTCAATCTTGTGTATCCAGAAGTTTAGTAGGGGGTTTGATATTCCTATTCAGGAGTTAGAGTGTCCGTTGCCAGTTTCTATCGCCAAAGAACATAGGGTTTCTATATCTAGGGTTTACCAGGGTTGTGTTTTAAATATTTTTGGGGTGCCTTATTTAATTGATTTGATTCCCATCCTCATGGGGGAGGTGTGTATGTATGTGTGTGTGTGATAGTAGGGATGGATTAGCTAATTTACCGGATGATGTTACTGTTAGCAAGCTCTATACAAACATAAGGAGTATTGTTGATTCTTCTTCTTATGTATATCCTTCCTAATAAATGAAAATAATTTTTTCATTTGTCGATCTCTAATCATTTTTGACACTTGTCATTTTATGATATTTTTTAAATAAATAACATCCACATGACAATATATGTGTTTTTGCAATTTTTAAATTTAAAAAGCCACATAATTGTTTTATTTATATGTGTAAACTACTAAATGTAATAAATATGATAATAAAGTATAATCGATATCTTTATTTATTCTTTATTTTAAAAAAATATTTATGATTTAAATTTTAATTTTTAACCAACGGGTTTTACACCTACTAAGTAAAATCATGATTAAACTCTAATAGAAAAAGCTGGAAATGAAGCTAAACGACACCACTTTCCAAAGACACCCCTTAGAAAAAATTGATGACCAAACTAAAAAACAACACTTTCCGAAAACACCACTAGACATAGAATCTTATTACATTGAAAAAAAAAAAAACTAAAATCCCACACAAAACACAAAAGAAAAATGACAGTGTCACGTTAGTCCAAAAGCGGCGGAG